>NC_045484.1:11975449-13429824 GCF_009650955.1 Corvus moneduloides
TGATGTGCTCTTTGGCTTTCTGTCTGAACAGGCAGCTTTAATCTGATTTTTGGTGCATTTCATTTCATACCTAAACTTTCCAATTTGCATCAAGAAAAACTATAGCACAATGACTTTATGGAGACTGTAAAATATGTATTTTATTCTTTCTTTGAAAGACTGCTCATCATTAAAGCTCTTCTTAGGGCTTTAAAACAGATTGCTTGGGACATGAAACATGAGGTTTTAAGATGACATTGCTGTCATCTTTTGATTGATCTGTTATTACTCTAACAAGTCACATTTGTCTGCTAGCTTTAAAGCTTCTTTTAATCACGGGTCATAGTCTTTGATGTTCATGGCTACCTTTCATCCCTTTTCCAAAATTCTCTTCTCTACCTTCCTGACATGCCCAAACCATAATTCTCAGTGCTGCTAAATCCACGCATCAGACATTTTCTGTGTACTCAGAAATAGTTTTACAATTTTAACTTCATTTCAATTTTAGTCTTAGTATAAGAACTGTCTGAACTGTTGCTTTTAACCTTTGTCTTTAAATATTTCTCTCTGTGTGCCTAAGGTTTGTGTTTATTGCTTTTTGGATAATTTTGTTTCATCTGTTCATTACACCTCTAAAAGAGCTAGCAAAACCTTTTAACCATTTGTTAGTTAAATACTAACTCCTCCAAAACTTTATAAAGGACCTGTATGTGGACTAAATTCTGCCATTTGGATTAGAGTGCTATGGATATCTCTTCCATGGTGCTGGTGGTGATGCCTTCTCTTCTCCTTGTAAAGTGTCCATCCATCATGCCTGGCATTCATAATCTCATCTTGTTCCCCTTTCACTGGGATTACTCTTACAGCCAAATGCAGCCTAACGTAAGGTAGATCTCACTCCTTCCTCACTCTCTGTCTGAGGATACATCCAGGCAGCGAATGAAGCACATTCACCATGAATCAGCATTAGGGGACTTAAATAACGTACCACAAACCTGCTGGGGCTTGTGCTCAAAGCAGTGCCTTGATTTGATTTTGGAGTGTGTGGCATAAAGGCCAGCACAGCAGATAGCCACTGTATATATAAAAAACTGCAACGCTATGACTCTTACACCTAGTTTTCATCTGTCCTTTATTGTAAGATGTGGACAAGTTGAGGGACTATTAGAGGATTTTAAAATGTTGTCTCCTTTAATCCTTCTGTTGTAATCATCCCTAACAACAGGAGCCTTAGCACGTAGCTGTGCATTAAGTGTTTATTGCAACAGAGCAGAAGTTATGCATTTCATTAAACTATTAAAACCTGGGCCTAAATTTGGAAAATGTACTGGCTCTGCAGATCTCAGATTCATTCAGTCAGAAGTATTTGGTACCAGGGATCAACTGAAGAAAATTAGAGAAACAATAGGTGGCTCAGCTTTTTAGTTTTCTTTTTCCTATCCAGTTGACAGCAAAATCCTACAATAATAGAGTGAGCTACAATGGCATCTAATGATTTTCTGGGAAGCAGGGAGAACACTTCAGCAGGGAACCAGAAGCCATGTCATACTGATGCTTTATATGCTAAAGTTTAAAACTCAAAACCTCAGCAGCTGGTAACTAGACATACTGAGGAAGGAAAAAGTAGCCCTGTGTTTATTCACCAACTCATATTTTACTAAAATTTATAACATCCCAATTTCAAAACACCAAATAAACATATGAAATGGGGAGAGGTTTAGGCTGACTTTAATCCAAATGAGGATTATAGACTGCAGAAAGTTACTTCTTGGACACTATGTCAGACATCTTTGGTTATTCAGTTGAAGCAAATTTCCTAGGCTGTTATTTTCAGTAATTTTAAATTAAGAAGACTTATTTAGTCTTTTTTTTAAATACAAAACATTAAACAAATTATTTATTACAAATTAATAATAATTAATTCTTAAAAAATTACAAAACAATTCATGGAGCAGCAGAGTGGAAGAAATGTCAGCCTTTCCACTGAGTACGGGTGTAAAAAACCTAATTAATACATACTTCCTTCATATGTAAAATTTTGGGGTGTTTTTATTTTGCTTCCGTGGTTCCCAAATATAAGTTTTAAGTATTCTATGAGACTAGTCTACAGCAAGAACTTGTACTCTTAAGACAGGTGGTTTTGTTCCAGGTATTACAGACATTATTACTCTTTCTATTAATTACCTGACCTAGCAACTCTTGGATGCAGGAATGGCAGTTACATTTTCACGTTAAAAAAAAAGAAGTTAATTTTTTCATTTGTTCAGCTACTCTGTGAAATGTATCTTAGTTTCTATTTCTCAAGCTTTGAAGAAAAAAGTCTGAGAGGTCTGTGGAACATTAGACACATAAGATTTCCACATTGACAAAAACTCTTAATATTTTAATATTCTTATGGGTATTGAATCATTTTGAATTGCAGGAATTTGTGTGCATAACTTCTTATACATGATGTTGATAACATAGCCCTAAATTTTAGTGACAGATGGATCGACACAATTTGGATGATGATGTGCTAATCTGAATAAAAAGGCAGGTGTATTTCATGCCTGATGCAAAAGGAGTATGTGATGTTTGTTGGTAGAAAGGAAATAGTCTATGGTATCTCAAATACATTTCTCATACAGAAATATTCTTTGTGAGATGAAAATCTGTAGGATTGCCATGTTGGTACATTGTGTTAATAACTCTTTCATAGATCTTATTTTTTTATCCTGGATATGTAAACCTTTTGCCTCAGTTTCTTTATTTGCAAAAAAATTATATTTAATTATCTGGTTAGGCTTAATAACAGAGAGAAAATTCAAATTATATTCAAATACCTTGCAATTAAACAAACTACAGTATTTGGGTTTTGATACTGATAAAAAGGATAAAATCATGCCATCAACCGTTTAGTATATTCCTAGCTGTATCTATTTGATTTCTGGGTAGATACTTGAATCTTTTTGTAACCAATGAAGTGCACCACTGACATAAAGATTTATTTCACTGTTTAACTCTTAAACATCCAGTTTTTACATCCAATGTAATAAAACCTGCAGAGAGGACTGAACCATAGCCAGCCCTGTGAGAGTAGTTGAGGCACTTACCTTGCATGGGGGAGACCTGTGCTCTGTAACTTTTGTCCTCCCTTGAATTCCCAGAGTACCCTGCCCATCAGCTACTGGAGCTATTCAGCTTCCCAGGGTAACCCCAATCTCTCAGGCGTCACACAGCTGTCTCCACCAGTACCTCATTTTATTTCATTCCAGTAAAAGTCTCCCTTCCCTGAACAAGTGGGGAAGATGCTGCAGACCTTTACAAAAAAAAATTATTATAAAGCTCTAATTCCTTGAATAGGATTAGAGCTGGCTCCTTTTTTTCATGACTGGTGCTTGTGATCTCGGAACAAAAGCTTTGTTGTACTTCATCCGTGTTAGATGTTTCTTGGGCCACAGTTGCAAATGTGTAGGTCAGGGAATAGAGCCAATCATGCAAGATCCGTGCACACATCAGAAGGGCCTATTAACACTACCTGGAACATTAATGAAGTGTAAAATTGAAGATGTGAATGTTTGTAAACTGAGAGATTGCTGAAGTTTTACAGTGTCAGGTTTTATTTTTCTGTTTTTTCCTTGTAGGTAATAGGGGAGCAATAAAATGCATTTCAGCATTATGAATGAAGATAAGTATACAGTAAGTAGCTTCATTAAAAATACTGAAATAGAAATACAGTTAAGAGTCAGGGCATTGTCTACCTTAGATCACTTATAAGTGGTGACTGAGAAGAAACGACTCTGAAGACTAAAGCATTACACATGCTTAGGTTTATCCTTTTTAAATTTCTTTAAAAGTTTGTGGGGAGATCTAAAGCTTCATCTCAGTTAATCTGAAAGGTCTGAACATTGTGCTTTAATGTTACATCACAGACATAGTAAAACGGTAAATTTAACTCCTGCGTTTTTTCAAATAGAAGTTGGCTTTTCTCATATGATGTTTTCTGTCACGCAGTAATAGATTTCAACCAATGAATGAAACGTTTTCAAATGTTCACTTAAAAAATCCCAACAGATGTAAAAATATATACATATGTAAAATTCCATTTCAAGAAATTTAGACAGTGGGAGGGTAAAGACGGAAAAAAACGGGAAATCTCTTTTCACATAACTCATGAGCTCAGCTTCTTAAACAATTAGTACATTGGTTTCCATTGCAAACATGGGAATTACAGTCCTGGTTCTGTTGACAAGGGTGTTCTGTTAACATTATATGATGATGGTATCAGTCTTTCTTTGCTTTGCTTATCTATGGAAATCAAATTTGCTGTACCTGCTGGCATGGGCAAGAGATTACAATACAAGTGTATTTTCTGAGCCCTATGGAGGATTGTGCCTCTGCTTACAGTCTGGTGTCTGCTAACCTAGCTGACAACTGACTGGTACATTTGTTCATGGGGCAAAAAATGGAAAGCCAGATTTCTTCAACTGAATTGAAATAGTGAAACTGGCTCTCCATTTTCCTCTCAGGAAATGGGGATGAGGATGATGCTTTAGGCCAGACTGGAAAGAGGGAAGGTTAATGGTTGGAAACAAAAGGAAATAGAGCAGCAAATTTGGTTTGATCTTTATTTGTGTTACTGTAGTGGTTTGGTTCAAAATATCTGTTACTTACTTATTTTCCTTCTGTGAGATAAGAATTAGGAGAAAGCAAAGCAGGCACAAAACTTAATATAAAGGAGTTTATTAACAGACCTAAAAGAAAGGGAAAAACTCAGATAAACCTTCAGAACACTTCTCCTCACCTTTCTCTCTTCTGCCTCTGACAACGTAAAAAGACAACCCTTGAGATTTTTTCAGTCAGTTTACCACCTCTATAATAATCTCTTTTTCGGTTCACTTAGGGAGAGGAGTCTCTCTTGCTCATGCTATGGAGACATCTCCCCGAGAAACAGTTCTCTCATGGCTTCAATGTCACCACGAGACAGCTGCCCGGGTTGGTTCTCTGCTCGCATGTGAGTCACTTCCTTCGACTTACAGCTTTCCCCACAGCTGCTTTCGAGGGTTCAGTCTTGAGCTACTGGGGTACCATTTTAAGGATGAACTGTTCAGAAGCAAAGGTTCTCTTCACCTATCTCTGGGGGCATCTTCATCTCTAGGAACAGAGGTGGTCTTCTTTTCTGGGAGCAAAGGGTCTTCATCACTTTTTCATCTCTCTCTATTCAAGCTTCTAGTCAAATCACAGCTACTTCAACATTTGCTTATTTCAGCACAGGTACTTTTGCTCACAATTGCAGTTTGAATGCTCTATCCCCCATGCTTCCATGAAGTTACAGTGGGTACTCTGATGTATCATAGTCCATCACCACAGCTTTACAACAGAATTTCAGCTTCTAGGTTTGAAGCATCTCCTCTTTCTCATCTCTCGGGGTTTCAGCTCTTCCTTCTTCACTGACTTTGGTGTCTCTATGGTGTTTTCTTCACATGCCTTCACCTTTCCTCTTCCTTTGACTTGGGAGAGGATTGCTGTCTGCAGGCTTCATCTGTTCTGGAGAATCTTACAGCACTAAGAGAGTTAATCTCACCTGGGCCTTGCAGCTGGAATTCGCCTTTTGCTGTTGGTCAGGTAATTTCTGCCGAGTGGCGGCCGGAGCTCGTTTCGGTGTCGCATTTTATTTCAGTGGCTGCACTGGGAGGGGGTGGCCGAGCCGCGGGGCCGCCTGCACGGAGCAGGGCCATGGATGGAACAGGGCCATGGATGGAACAGGGCCATGGATGGAACAGGGCCATGGATGGAACAGGGCCGTGTGGCTCCTGGGTGGCTGTCTCCCGACTGGTCCAGCCCGCACTGAGGGGGCTGTGCCGGCGAGCAGAAGCAGCTGAGATCTCAGCCAAGCCACACCGTGGCTGACCCGGCCAGGCCGCACCGAGCAGGGCCCGGCCCCGCTGGGCTGCACCGCGGGCCTCCCCCCAAAAGGGGACGTACCTTTCCAAAAGCTGGAGACAAGAGAATTTTCCCGGGGTTTGTTCGTTCTTAAATGTGGATCACAGAGGCGTCTCAAGCTTCTTAAGTGGCTTTAAAAAGTTGCCAATATTCAAACTAGCCAATTGATTGGTTCTATTGGGTCTAGAGGAAGCTGTAAGCACCTCTTTGCAAAGAATCACTTCCGTGGCTGATGGAGCCCTCTTGAACTAAAAACCCAAACTATGCTAAACCATGACAGTTACATTTATTTGGTTTTTAGAAGTTGTTCTCTTCAGATTGAATGATTTTATCCTGAAATAGACAAATGTATTGATACATGGGCTTGATGGATCCAAAAGGTGGAGAAGAGAGTCCTGTTTTCTGAAAATGTGTCTCCCAATGGGAGAGTGCATCTGATCCTACTTTAATGAATGTCACACTTGACTTGGTGGGGCAGAAGTCATGTTCTCCAGTTGCACTGGCTGCCTTTCACAAAGTTGGAGAGGAGGTACTTCATTTACTATTAATACTTGTAGCAGGCAATGGTAGGATTTTAATAGCGATACTTTGAGCATTAACAGCTGATTTCAAAATTATTAGATACTATGACCATTTTTTTAACCTTTGAAAATCTTGGTACTAAATGAAAGACATTCAGTACCTTAACATCTATTTTCTGGAAGCCAGTTTTATCGCTTAGGATATTGTTTTGGTCAGGATGTGTAATCTGTGTAAATAAAGGGAAATAAATATATTCAAAACTGCGATAGTCTCAGCTTGAATAATTAGTGTGTCGGTTTTTTAGGAACTTTAGTGGGAAGTGTCAGTAAAACTAAGCACCTGTATAGATGTCAGCAGATGTTCATACCAACCACACCAGTTTTTCTGGGATTTATCTTTTTATTTCTCTTTTGTTTAAGTGCTAGACGTATTGTTTGATATATTGTGCAATTAAGATAAAAAGTGCATTGCCTTCTATTACAGTAACTAGAGAAAGAACTAATTAATTTATTTTAGTAACATGCATGTTTCCATTATTTGGATCAGTTCTCTAAATAGCCTAGTCTCTAACAGAGAAAACAAGCCTAGCATAGCTCCTGGAGTAATTTCACGTTATTCTCAAATTATCCATAACCTTATCCTCCTGACTTTATGACTGCTGTGCACAATTACTGTTGTAACTGTGAGGATAGTTCTTTCATTTGAATTCTAAAATAAAAAAAATAAAATTTTATGATTAATCAAGGTACACTGGTCAATCTCTACAGCTTTAAAAGCATCCTAAGCATTTGATTAAGTTATCCAATGAGAGCTGTGTTGCGCTTAGGGTTTCAGCATCAGTGCTATGTCAATACATGGTCAAGAATTTGTTGTTTAAACTAAGAACAGAACTGCAGCAGAAATTTATTCTCCTTTAATTGGCAAGTGCATGGAGAAGAACTGGAATTATTAACTAAATATCTTAAGTAGAAGTTAACTCATCTAGGGAATGACTTGGGTTTTTCTCAGATCTTTTGGACTTGAATAGAAAAGAATTTTCTATTACACGTGGTCAGATACCTGAAGGAACACTCATTATCCCTCCAATATTGTATTACACATGATAGCAGGAGACAAAATCCACTCTCATTATGTTTTCATCATCACAGGTTGAAAAGCATATCTCTCGTGCTTCTCTGCATAAAGCCATCAAGAGTTTTCAAATGTTAATGGTTCTTAATGAGGATAATTTCATATAACCTTTTTGTGGCTTCTTTGAAAATTAACTGTTGCTGTGTTCTTTAGATGACTTGGATCGTTCACTTTGGTGAGCAACTTATAATGAGCAAGCTACTACTAATACTCCTTTATTTCTTCATGCTGTTACGAGTCAGTTTTCAGATATTGACATAAATCTGCATCCTTGCCAGGTGGTGAAAATTACTTTCTGCTCCCTGTTTGTCTCCCTCACTAGAGATCTTAGAATTTGAGTTTGGTAAATTTGCACATTGCTCTTTTATTCCTCTGATATTTGAAGACTTGATCACCTTTCAGATAGAGGAGGAATAGGCAATTTCTCTGAATGTATTTGCTGTTCTACTAGATTAGGCCCTGTGAATATCTGATCTTCTATGCTTTCCCCACTTGGGCATGATTCTAAACAAGCATGTCAGATTCCCTGTCTGTTTTTTCTGGTGCTGAGATAGACTTGTGTTTTCTATCAAGTAAAATGCTATGCATTGATGCTGTTATGTATATGAATATCAAACTCTCATCACCTGTCTCTTTGCTTGCAAAAGGTTTTCCAAGGAAAAGAGAAAAACTGATGCAAATCGTGATGAAAAGGCTTTTGAATTTTTTTTTTCTGCTATTTTATTTCTGACAGTGTGTCTTTGCTGTCTACTTTGGATGCATGTTTTTGAGCATAAAATATCACATGAAGTGTTAACATTTGGTAGAATCTTGTAAATTTAATCTGGTTTTCACGTGGGATGTGGAAATCAATGGAAAAATATATCTGTGTTTACCTAAAATGTTTTACCATCAAATAACAAAGGTCTATTGATATGGCAAATGCAGGACAAATTCAATAAGAAATATAAAAAAGTAGCATAGGGATTTGAAAACATTCTCATGTTGCACAGTGTCGTGTTAAATCATATTTCATAATGGGAGAATAATGCAATGATACTGCAGATGATGTCCCACAAGGTAGGTGATTTGGGAACAAGTATTGGCAGGACTGTCTTGTCAATACTATTTTGTCCTACTGCCAATTCTGAGAAGAAAATATAAGCCAAGTTAAGATGTATGCATGATTGTTATTTGGTAAAGGATCTGTATACAGAAAATTATAGCTCTTGTTCCATGGTACCAAGCTTACAGTTGTTTCATTTCTGGGTCTGATAGAATTGCTGTAGAAAATTACAGATTGGCCATGTTGTTATATTGCAGCAGCTTCATTTGCTCTGTTGATTAGAGTGACTGAAGTTGTTGCTTATATATATCCTAAGGATTCATAGATGTGAAAGGTGAAGATAAGCAGCACAACAGGGGCAAATGAGACCTTAAGTCTATTACATGCTTTTTCTTTTCTGGTTTAGTAGTACAAAAATACTCAAAGAATTGCCAGCAATATTTATTTGATTAACTGTTTTTTCTTTGCAAAAATTCTTTAACTCTTTTCATCTCACAGCCAGTGCCATTAATTCACTATCATATTTGAATTTTGCTAATTCCTAAATCTTCCTTCTTCAGTCTTCAGATGTTTTCTTGCAAATATGTGTCTGTTCTGATACACACTTGGGCAGAGAGGGTTATGAAACTGCAACTTCTTCATAAAATGAAATTAAATTATTTTGTGGAAATGCTTGGAATTAGCATGGACCACGTGGATCCAACCCGGGAACAAAACTCTCTGATCTAATTTGTGGCATTCTTTTCTCTTTTTACTTGCTTTGTTTGCTGTAGTCTTTGTTTGGTTATACTGAACCGTGCCACTCAGAGAGAAAATGGGTTTGAGTGTTGAGCAGCTTTGTTTCTAACAGTCAGTACAACAGCAACAGTAATTAAAATCTCACACTATGTAATACCAATAATTTCATGTGTTCCCAAAGTGCTTTAGTAACTTTAGATTTGGATTAGTTCATCTCTTCTTGGCTAAAACGCTCACAAAGATAAAATAATCCTTACTTGTTCAAGACAAAAAAAGTAAGCATACCTTATTCAGATGGGAATTAGAGGGGAATTTATTTCCTCATTTAAAATTCAAGTATGACATTGCTTCTACTGCACATACTCTAAAAGTGCCACGGACAGTTTTTAATGATCATGGAAATGCACACTTTGATGTGATGCCTTTTCCAAAAATAGAGTCTTGCCGCTACACTGTCTGTCTGTCCTAGCTATAGGGCACTTGTCTGTTTGGCTCCTGGGAGCAGACAGGGCTGCAGAGATGGCTGAGAAGCAATACCTTGTGCTTCAGTTTCTAAAGTGATACAAAAATCTAGACAGAAGTTGAGCATCAACTTTTAAATACAGATGGGCAAGCAGGTATGGATTGGGCTGAGAAGTGTAATAGCAGCAAAAAGACAGTGTATTACACAAAGTGCTAACACATAAGCGGGAAGAGGAGATGCCAACCTAAAATTTGGCTGAATTATAACAAATATCAAGATTTTCCAAAACTTTAAATACATTAGTTTTCAATTTCCAACTCTTTCAGAAATGGAGACTATACAACTGCCAGATCCACAGCTTGACCTGCTATTATTTCCTTAGGAGCCTTTTATTTGAACACAGCATCCTTCAACCATTCAAGAGAAGACCTTGAACTCTGCTCCTACTCATAGCAGAGGTTATGCTGAGAATACTTTTGATAACACTTCTTTTCTTCTAGGGATGCTTCTAGAATATATATGCTACCAGTTTCCTTGGAGACTGACATGCAGTCAGCACAATGGCTCTGCAGCACCTGTAAATCAAACTTCAAAAGGAGACACTGTCCTTGTTAGAGGAAATGGTATGCATGGTGGCGAAAGAGGAGAGTTTTGCTTTCCCCTTGTCTTCCAGAGAATAAGATGGCTGTAGTGCTATAGAGAGTTTGAGATTACGTCAGATGGTGAAGGCTGGATAGCCTGTGTAGCACACTTCAGACTGCCTGGAGATTTTATCAAAAAATAACGTTGGACTGCATTTAATTTGTACAGAATAAGGCCTTGTTTTGCAAATGGGTTTGTGAATGCAGTAGTTATGGGAATAATTGTATGTGTATCATTAAGGGTTTTGATGTGAAAAGATACATTAGGAATTCTGATAAGCTTGATCATCTTTTTAGCAAATTCTTTTATCACAGATTCTGTAATCTTCATGTATCCCTTTTATGTACCCTTCCTGCACGAAGAGATGGGGCCAGTACACTGTGAGGAGATGAGTTTGGACCTGCTTTCTCCAATTCAAACACTTTATCTTTCTCCTCTGTCCTTTGCAGTGTGGTTAAGGGATATGTCCTAATGGTTTTCTATCCCTTTCCCTAATGTCAGTGTTTTAAAATGTTATTAGTTTTGGCAGTTATAAATTTGGTCAACATTTAGCTTCCCAGCTCTCACACAGATACAAAATCAAAGGACATATTTGCTTTTAGATTAGCTACTGATTCAAAAAGGGCTGAAAATAAATAATTGGAGACTCAACTTGGGAACAGGTGTTGTAATACAAGGGACGCAAAAAGGCTTCCCATGGGAACAGACACGTGGGAATTCAGGTGAACACCACTTGGTCAAATGACAATGATATATATAATCCTTATTACTCCCACTTTAGAGCGAGTACTGTTATTGCCAATATCAACATCCAAATTTCCTGAGACTTCACTTTTGGTGTCAAGTTTCTAGAGTAAATCCACAGCTAAAAATTGCCAGCAGTAGATACAAACAATTTAACAAACATATCAAATGTCCTTCACCGTCTGAGCAAATTTTAAGAACATGATTCTCAAATATTTGATTAGATAGTGCTGTGGGCTGTTCATGTGCTGAGCCTGTTGACTGAGATCCTTTTGACTGCTTACCCTTTGCTTTGTAAGGGAGGGGAGCAAGGGAGCCCCCAAGGCGAGAGTAAATGGTTATCACAGCTTTTCATGGCATTTCCAAGTGAAAATAGAGTCAACTACTGTGTGATTTTATAATTCATAGCTTCAAAATCTGATATATTAATACCTACAACAATCAGTAAATCTACAGCTAAATGGCATTTGATCAGATATGATGCATAGCCGTAGAGCAGTCCTAATTCTTGTGTTGTTTTCTGCAGAGTCCCATTATTCTTTGATGCTGTTAGGACATGGCCATCTTTTCTTCCCCCCTCTCAGGCCTCCATCAGCCACTCCTTAAAGTCTTCTAGGAGTTATGCAGAATGAATCGGTTTCATCCACTGAGAGGCTTTAGCATGTCTGCATGATGATGTTGCATGTCTGCAGATTGAGTTAATCCTCACTTTGCATTTCCTCCCACGCCCCGCAGTTTTCAAAATGCCTCACTGGCACTGGGTGCATGTATCAAATCTTTTGTTAGCAAGTCAGCTTTGTCTCAGTTCCTAGGCTAAAAACTGTCTGGCTGGAGAGTTTTGTACAGTAAATCTCACAATAGCCAGGTTGCCTCTGAATTATGTGAAATGTGTTGTAATTTTTAATGAACTGCTAAAGACTGTGCAAGGCTCTCTTCTACAGAGAGAACTACACAGCCAGTCTACCAACACACACTACATCTCCTCTGACTCTGGGGACACCTGAGTGTAGATCACATGGCAGATGTACATCTGAGTAGGTGCGTGGAAAGATCCTTCAATGTCCCTTGGATGAAAGCAACAAGGAAAAAATCTGGGACTTCAGAAAACCTCAAACATCTCATAACTGTCTTGCAGCCCCGAGATAAGGCAGTAGCAGAGGGTAGGATATAGTCAGATGAATGGTTTCTCAGCCTGATTTCAGAATGATTAATGGGAGCCATTCTTGCCTCACAAGAACAACGTACAAAGCACAGCTCAGCCCCCACTGAATCACCAGGCTGTCCCTTCTCAGTTACTCTCTGGGCGTCATTCAGTCCTACATACTTATTTCCACTATAATTTTATTTTTGTCATTGGTTGCTACAACACTCGGTGTGCGTGCACACCCTGTTGCTAAGATCTCTGATATGTGACACTTGCCAGCATTCTACAAGGAAGAAATTAAGGTGTTCATCACAAAATATACATTTGGTAAGTCATTGACGTAGGCTGAAAACACAGAGCCCCAAACACAGCTTGTCTACTAGAGTCAAGTAAGGCATAACTGATGGTTTGGAGAACCTGTTGTGAGTGTTGCACTGATAAAATGCAAAAAGCTCTCAAGAAATTAATTCTATCACCCTCTGTGCCCTGATTTTGTGGTTACATGAACCTGGACTTTTTGTGAACATGTATGGACACTCTTAGTGGTCAGAATGAAAACTTCTATTATTTCCCTCCATGTTTTTAAGTTGTTAGGTATGAAAATAATTAGTACATTATAGCATACATTAAACTCTTTAAAGAACTTTAATTAAATGTTCAACATAAAAGGGTTTTGCCTTTCCTTCATGTACAGGCTAAACTCGCATTAGTTTTAATAGAACTTACATGTGTTCAATGAAGTGAAAATGGGACCACAGTTTGTAGGGGAAAAAACTTGAAAGAAGGTAAGATTCTTAATTATAAATAAGATTTCCATTAATAAATGTTCAAGATATGCCATGAAAAAAAAATCGGAAACCACAGTTTATACTAAGTAAACAAATTAAGTACTTAGATAGTAGTAGCTTGTTTCTAATTTTTTATTTTTCATGTATTCATATATTTTGTAGTACCCACAGATCTTATCTAGATGGAGTCTTTGTTATATTTAGTGCTGTATAAATATGCAATGAAATACTGACCCAAAGGTATTGAAGTATTAATTTTATTTATAGCCCAAGCCAACCCTGTTGTCTACAACATTGAGCTCTTACATAAGTAAAGTATTTGATATTGATTTCTTACAAGATTCAGTGGAACATTAAATAAACTAATTTTCCTTACTGGGTCTGGTTATATGAGTTAACCACTAACATTTGTCCCTGTTTATTAATTATTATCCTTAATGTTTCTTTGCATAATTATGTATAAAAGAAACAGCATCTGTCACTTAGATCAAGTCAAAGTTGACAGAACAAATCTAGTTATTGTAATTGTTAAGTAAATAGACACTTTGTTTCTTGTAATTTTTTGATTCTATCCTGCCAGAAAACAGGCATTTTTTTCTCATGTAACTGAAAACTAGCTGAGCAGGGCTAATTCACAACTGATTTCAAGAGTAAAGAAAATTTGTAGTATATTTTCCAGGGTGCAAGAAAATAAAATTCTGTCCCTAAATCAGGAATTTCTGTAATTTGCAAAGATTCTTACATGATTGGAATCAAAATCTTGTAATGATGGAATATTTCTGAACAGGAAAAAATTATTTTCAATAGGTGATGAACAAAATGACAGTTAACTACCATAGTGAGGGATCCATTTATGTTTTAATATCTTATACAACAGCAATTCTTCAATGTTTCAGATGCAGTTTTATTGCTGCTATGGTTACTGCTGTCACTTGTGTGTGTGTCTGTGTTGATTTGTATACTCCATGAAAGGACATCAAACCTGGGCTCATAATCTATATGAAATAATGTATTGGTTAGCCACAAATGTTACCACAACGGGAAATAAATATATGATTCCACTTTGATTTTTGTATTAAAGAATTGTGGGATGTTCATTCCTTTGCTGTGGCTTATTATTAATATCAAGTGTGTGGAAAGCAAATCAGTGTGATTTCTGGGCAGGGAGCTTTGACTCTCTGGACACTCTGAGGAGGCACTGGGGTTTTTGGGCAGAACTTGCAGGGACGGGACAGGGACAGCTTGTACTCCTGAGCCAGGTCATGTATGACAGACCAAGGGCTGTGTAGCAGTGACAGACTGGTAGTAGCAGCAGCAAAGGGGAATCTTTAGCACTTTTTCTCTAGCAATTATGCCCTATTGCAAGGATGAACTCATCTGCCTGACTACTGGACTAGATCCAAAGGAAGAAGAAGCCTTCACAAGCCATATCTTATTTTTTTGAAAAATACCAGGTCAACAATTGCTAAGTTATTCCTGTTTGTTTCTCAAGGCCTTCTAGAGAACTTGACATGTCTGGGTGACTCTTGCATGACTTCAGCCACCATGTTTGATAAGCTAAGCAGAACCTCATACTTAAAATTTCCCTTCCTACACTGCAGCCACATTGTGCTTCTTGTTGGAATCTGTTGGGACACCATTTCTTTTAAGCTATTTTGTATCACCTATAACTGTCTGACAAGATGGTTGTACCAGGGTGGTGCTGGTGGCACATATTAGCTATTGGACCCCTCCAGTTTTCCTCTACATCTTTCCCTGTTTCCTCTTGTTCCCTACAGCAAGAGATTGTAAAAGTAGCAACAGAGGGTCATTTTAGCCATGCTGCTCTATCATGCAAGTCCTACTAAACCAGCAATATGATACACCTTAAGCTCTCTTGCTTCTTTATGTATTATAGATCTGGGACAGAACACTAGAACAGCAAAAAGAAGATTTCTTCACAGCCAGCCACCAGCTCAGTTGGTAGCAGAGATGTGTTTCACTTGATCATTGAAGCCAGCAGTGACTGGAGTCCATTTCTGAACAGCTCTGTGCTGCATAAAACCCATTTCTGTTTTTCAAAAGGTTTCAGTATTAGACATGAAAAAAATGGTAAGATAGAAAAAGGAAAGAGTTCTCATTAAAAGTGTTCATAGAACTGAAGTTCTAAAGTATTTGTATTCGTGCCCTCCCTGCTGCTGGTTGTTCTTGAGAATCAGGACAAGCTAATTTGCTTGCTATTTGCTGGAGACAGAAAGTAATATAAGTAAAGTAGGAAGTTCCAAAGCACATTGCTGACTTAAACCAGTTCAGACACTTTTTGCAGGTTGTTTATGCTATTATTCCTAATTCAAATTAATTGAACTGCAAAATTTTTATTGATGCTGGTGTAACTAATGTTTTCCCCTCCAGGTATGTGTCTGTTGATGTTGTGAGCCTTGGCCATTACTTTTTTGGGTCTTATTTCTTTGGATGAGTCGCGTATTTATTTGACATCCTTTTGGAATTTTTTTGTCAAATTAAGCAAGTTTGGTTTAAACAGATATGTAGATGGTGAAGTGCAAGTTAAACTTCTGTCCTTTGTTTTAATAAATTTGGCCTAAATACTTGGGATTTAAAGATTTCCTTTCAGCACCACGTGGTTAATGAATCTATATAGCTGTTTTCAGTATAGCTATTGAAATCAAGCTGACTTGTTTTTGAAAGAGAAAACTTTTAAATGAATCAGAGGGTGAAGAAATAAAAAGGATTTCAAAACATTTTTCTAGGAAATGGGTTCACAACCAGAGAGAACCATAACAGAGAGAACTTTGATACTTTTACAAAAAGTAATATTTAAATCATAGTTGTGAGCAAAACAAGTTGAAATTAAAAATAAAAATTAAAAAAAATTAAAGAAGAAAGAGAGAAGGAAAAAGAATTGGAGGGGATCGGTAAAGATAAAGTATTATCTCATCCTCTTGATTTTCTAGGATAGCTGCTGGTATAGGCAAGTGTGATTTTTACCCTCTTTGCTAAGCAGCAATTGCAGAGTTAATTAGTCTCCAGCGTTAGCAAGTGGGTGGCATTTACTTTTATAATAATAGGTCTGTCTCTAAAGAGGAGATAGGACAGGTCATGATTGTGTACCTTATCTTTTGAGGCAGGAACAGTAAAGACTCTGTAAATGGGTTTAAGCAGAAAGTTAACTAAAAGCATTTTGGTGTGTCCCAAGAATGTCATTTGTTCTAATTATAGAATGGCAAATATCAAGTAGAAAGGATGCTGTGCTGGGGTGGTGCTGGTGACTCAGTGCTCACTATTCACTGCAGAGCAGGCTGTCAGAAAGTGCTACTTTTCTGACTCACTGCATCTTGTAAATGAAGAAAGAAACATGAGCTATATTCATATTATATTCATAAGTGCCATGTTATTTAATTCTAACAGTGTTTGGAGGATTTGCTCAGCTACTGAGCCCTTTGAAGTGTTAGGCCCTTGCTTAGTAGTAACAGTAGTAATGCCTAACAGAGTTACTGGCATTTTAGATGTAGCTGTGGGCTTAAGTGCCATGCTTAAGCAAAAATAACAAAAATAGCAAAGGTAGTGTCTTATTATAACAGAAACATCATCTAATTTTTGGCTCCGTTACATGAGTTCCAAACAAAGAGAGAAGCACATACACGGACATTAAAAAGAGTTTAATACTCACCATAAAAATAATTCTAATCTGATCCCGTTCTGAATGCTTGGCTCATTAAACAAAAAACCCAAACTAGTCACCCAGTGAAAAATACATTAAATGTTATTCTTCCTGAGGAATATTTTTTTCTAAAGAACCTTTGTTGTTATCTCATTTCCTTTTTTACATCAGAAAAAGAGTTGTAGTTCTGTAATAGTCATTTTTCATGATGTAATGTAAACCATTAGCATGTATTTTAGGCTTTATATACAAAAATAATTTGAATTGTGACCATTATTTCAATGTTTGCTCCTATCTAGGGAGTGTTGAGCAAGACAAGACTCATCACCTACATGAAGTAATGGATAATTCTGAACTTCTTCAGAGAGGGATCTGAGCCTTTTAAAATCAACTTCCAAACTGTTTTGCAGTCATACCTAGAGTAACAGGGAAATTTTTCCTCTGATTTCAGATGCTATGGATAATTTTTCCATAAAATTATTATATTGTGTGGAATTCCACTTAACTCTGCTTTTGAAAACTGGCTAGTTTTTTACATGGGGGTTTTAAACAAAACAGCTTTGTTAGCTGATTGTACATTATGTTGAAGAAGTAGTCAATGGCTGAGATGTTAGTGATATAAATGTCTTTAAAATTTTCCCCTGAAAACCCTATCAATTCTTAATTTTTTTTTCCCCTATACAATGCACTATTATTTTTGTCAAAATTTTACGGTATTATCCACAATAGTCAATATGCTTGAAGACCTCTTTGGAATAGGTCTTTGGAACAAATCTGTAAGTGGTTTATTTCATTTTGAAAATGGAATGTATAGAAGGAAACTGCAGAACAGATGGAAGAAATGCTATTACAGATTTGCAAATAGTGCAAAGACATAGCTAGTTAGTGCCTGGCAAGATTTTGGCTGTGGTTTTTTTTGTCATTTGAGAGATATCTTGCTAAGGATGGATGAAGTGCTTTTAGAAGTGAGATTAGAACCGGCATATATAAATAATTTTTTTGTTTTGTTGTTATTTGTCCATTACATCCCACTGAAGTTGAGTATATTGGTTTGTATTGGTTTGAAGTTGCTGTACTGGTAACAGCAACATGTTTAAAATACAGACAACTCAGTGAATGGAGCCATTCAGCAGATTCTGTTTGCTGCTACTGAAGATGGAGCTCTAAGGACCTTTGGTCTGTTTTTTTCTTTGCTTTATTATTCTTCTGGTTGTAAACTGGGCTCAACACATTTCAGAGCCCAGTCTTCAGAGCCTTCCTTTCTGACTCTGGATGGTTGGATATAAATGCATGTAATGCAAATGTGTATGTGCATATATCCACGGATATTTATGTTTACAAAAAAAAAAAGGAGGGGAATTGTGTTTTAAGCTAATGCAAGACTAGCACTTTGAAAAGAACCTGGAATATACTACAAATTAATCTTAAATTTGTTTTAATCTCATTAAGACTGAATGCACATTTTTAAAACTGCTGTTGAACTTTTAAAACTGACTCTGCTCAATTCCTAGTCAGTAACTTTTGTGTACAAGACTTAGTCTACAACTGAGGCATATTTTGAGTTTCTAGTTTCCAGGTTCTTTAGAGCCACTTTAGAACAATAAATTCGGTTGTTTTATTTTGTTTTTATTAATTATGATCAGTAATCATCATCTGCCTGTTTATCTGTGGAGCTACGTTTTCTTATGGTCTCAATCACCTTTTATAAGTTTATTCTCTTTAATGAAGAAACACAGATGTAGTTAACAGTGACTTAGGAAGAATAATTATACAGATCACATATGCAGACACACACATACAGAAGCTGACTCCCAGCAACACTGGTTCTACAGACACAAAGGCAATAATGCATAGCAATTTCAGGCTTACCAAGAAAATACAACAGATAAGTTGATGCCAATTTCTAACAAATCCAGGGAAAGGTTAACAAGTATTTTGATGGTGTTGGATCAAAGCAGAGAGAAAATTATCAATATGTGAGCAGTTAACTTCTGTGTATTTTGATTGTCAGTGATTTGGTCATGAATCATACAGTAATTTAATATTTAGAAATAATGTACTGTGTGCTGTCACCTTAACGAGCATAGCATTCCATGGTGCTGTGCAGTATTTTGTCTAAGATAAAGTTATGGTCTATTTGTTGTGTATTTTGATGTTGCAATGAAGTGTGGTTAACACTGAGGTTTGAGTGTATAATAGCATAAATAGGCTTTATTTTCCTTTTTAGCAGTGATTTCAGCTTCTTTTTCTCCACTGTGCTTATGATTATTCTACTGAAAAGAATGACAAACTGGTAGCACCACAGTATGATGATAGAGTGCAGGCTACTAATATAAGGTGTCTGAAGAACTGCATTGAGTTGTGGTAACCAAACAATTTAAGAAACACACTGCTGGCCGCAGGCATTTATGGATGTGCAACCTGTGAGTCTGATTTTTTCAAAATGAATTGTGACTATGGTATAAGTTAAGTGAATATGTGCTTGTGGACGAAAACTGTTCCTACACAACTAGAAAAAAAGCTGAAATTCAGTTAATAAAAGCTGATTTTTATATATAGCTCCCAGACGCTAGAGCTATGGAAATATTGCACCATTAAGTACACTTAAATGTACAGAAGATGCAGAGTGGTGTTTTTCTTGTGACCTCTGCTCTGAACTCTTAACCATAGTCTGGAGGTTTATTGCCTAACTTGAAAACTTCCCATTTGGAATGGAGTTTCTTCATGGAGAATGACAAAGATATGGCAGATTGAGAAGAAATTCACATCAGGAAAGTGGTTGTTATTTTCAGGTTGCCTTTGTGGGTTATTTTTGCAGTGTTAATAACTATAAATTGAAAATGGGCTCAAAACTAGTTCTAGGCCTTATGCTATTAAAAGGTGTTGTTTTGGTTGTGGCCCTGTTTGGGATGGGGACAAAGTCTGCATTGATGTGCTATTAGGTTTATTTTCTGAGGAAAGAATTTTGATGCTGATCTTAGCATTCCTTGCAATGGATAGAGAAGACACTTAGAGCACCAGTGGTCAAGGAATTCAGACAGGATAATGTCTTCCTCTCACTTGAGGATGTCACCGTGCAGCTTTTCCTGCAGAGCTGTAACATGGGCACACCTCTGTCCTCCACCTCCAGTTTATCTTTCCACAAAAAAGTGAAACTATTATTTGGCTTGAGCAAGAAGTGGCACAGTGGACTTAAGTATTCCTGCATTGTTCACTCTTTTTGATCTCCAGTATATATTTGGGTTAGTTCTTCTTTCATGTCTAGCTTTTGAAAGCATCAACTCTGTGTTTGTATGCTGTTCCAAAACATCAGGAATGCAGCATTTTCTGTTGTAGGTAACATAATGATTCTTTTTTAAAATTGTAGTGCCTCAAGTGGTTCTTGTTATGGATACATTCTCTTCTCATCTTATGTCCATAATAAAAACATGCTACCAAGAGCCTACTCCCTCAGAGAAGAGAAAATAGCAGCAGCTCTGTGAATTTTCCTGTCGTTCTGGGGTTTGGCTGTTCTTGTCAAAGTGTCAGGATGTGGTGATAACAGCATAAACCCCTAAGAGATGTTAAAATTAAATCAAATTGATGTAAGAGTTTTGTACAACATGCAGTTTCCAGTACGTCCTTTGCATCAGCTTTTTTCCTTGTGCATGGCTTCCTTGTAGATGAAACATGTTTCTACTCTCAGCTCTGGTACTGACATGTGCTGTTTTGCAAGGAGCTGTGGCACTAAAGCATGCTTCACCCAGAGGCTGGCAGTGCTGGAAGCACAGGGCAGAACACGTCAGTGTGCTTGTGGGTTCGGCCAAATGGCCCTAAGAAGAGGGAGATTGAGGGAAAGAGAAAAAGAAATCACACAACAGATCTTTACCAAGAGGTGTGCATCAAAATGCCAGCGTGCCAGCCTGGCCCTACAGCTGGCTCAGGGCAGGGGTGGCACCACACAGCTGGGGAGAGCACTCTGAGCACCTTGACCCTGGAAGTGCTGCGGGGTGTTTGTCCGTGCCCTCCCTGCTACCTGGGCTTCACATTTGAACAGCTTCTCTCCCAAGGCAGTGGGGCCAAGGCCTGTGGTTCACATCACCTCTCAGAACTATATTGCACATGATGGCTTGGTGCCAATTTGCACCTGTTAAACTCAGGCTGAAGCAGTGCCTCTCTTGCCTAGGAAAGCCTGCAAAACGATTTAAGCAAATGATGAGAGTTCTCCCCCTTCCTCCCTCTCCCCACTTCAGTTTTTATATGGAAGAGAAACAAATATTGAGTATGCTTTTAAAAAACATTAGTAGTATAAATCACATGCATATGCTGACTGATTCTATTACCTCATTTTCAATACAAACCTCTTGAACAGAATCCCAGAGGATGCATTTCTGCTTTAATCTCTCAGTAATCAAGCAAAAATAGGTATTTTACAAGCTTTCACAAACAAATGCTTAGATTGAACTGTAATTTGCATGTTAGTACCTGAATGTGTTGTTTCTGACTTTAATGACTTAGTTTTATACTATTATTTTAATTGTGTTTGGGGTATTTTATCAATAATTTTCCATCAATACTTTTATCAATATTTTTATCAATATTATATTGAAATTGATGGGACCTTGCTGATATCTAATACTTTGTCAATGAAACCTTTCCACGTTATGGTGGTAACCATTGACCTGTGAGTTCCTGAGAGGAAAAGAATACAGGCTTTACTAGATTTTTGTCAACAGTTCTTGTAAGGCTTTTGAACTAGATTATCTTGTCTTACCATTATAACTCCACTGATTTTAATAGCGCTGCCATTTTTTACCTGAATAAAAACATTGCAGTGGTATCTTGAATAGGGGGATTTTGATTACCCTTCTGGTGATGCTAACAGCCTGCAGGAGGTCACCTGTCAGAGCAGTGGATTGCTCAGTTAGAGGCAGCAGAATTCACTTCCACATCTGTTTGCAGCTAGCAGGGAGAAATAAATGATTTTAGCCAAAGGTAATGCAAGGCAGAAGGCTAATGGCTATCTGTTCCTCACCACGAGTACTGAAGGTATTACTGTGCTGATTGCTCAAAAAAATTCCCTTGCTCAAGTAAAGCAATGTGAATTTTTTGAATTAACTTCAGTAGAGTTTGGTTTATTGACCTATGGCTTTGGAAACTTTTTCTTCCTTTTCTGGCTTTTTTAGAAATTCTCAAAGGAAAAGCGTATATCTGCAGCAGATATAATATAAATTTTAAATAACTATTACAACACAATTCTCTGTAACTGCAGACATGAATTTCGATGCTAATCTCTGAATATAATGAACTTCTGTCTGTTATTTTGCTCTCAGATAGATGCTTGGTTCCAGTATCCAGTAGGGCAGAAAAATAACTTATCAGCATTCATTAGATATGTGAAACCCAGTGGAAAATTTCCTGTTGCCTATGAAAGTTGCTTTCTAAACTAGGAAAGGACGCATGAAAGGAGAGAAGGCAAAACAGAACTGAAATTGGATAAGGAGCCTTTCACATAGGGGTTATTAGTTATCAAAAGCTATTCTTACATGATGGCTCACTGGTATTCTGAATTTAATACCATATGTGGGTGATCTCATCATTGCTTCTTACTTAATAATTTAACATCTCTTATTTTTGCTGCTGGGACCTGGGTTTCTTAGTTGTAGCAGATTTTTGGGGTTTCTTTGTCCAATTTTTCACCAATAAAAAGGAACATTGTTTGTCACGACTATGTTTTCCACTATAGACACCTTTTCTTCACAAATCGTATGAGATGAGCTGGTCTGCAGAGGAAAAACAAAGTGAAAAAAGTCTGTCCTCTGCTCTTTGCTTCTTTGACATAATGGCAGTGCCACATCAATTTCTGGTTTGCTTCAGAAGTGTTCATAAGAATAGGTGAGCTGCCACCCGTCCTCTTGTTCTACAATTGCACTTTGTTATAATTTGTTTACACCTAGGGTGATTTGCTTGATCTGAGTCAGAATGGATTTTTTTGGTCTCAGTGGCAGGAGCTCTATGGTTTCTTTCCCCTACATTTCCTCATAACAACACCAATGCAAAATTAGATTGAACAATTAGAGCAATATAAAACTCACAATTGTTTAGAATCAAGAACAATTGAAAAACTTAAAATCAGATGCCTGACTTGTGATTTCATTTTCAGACTTTACCCATGATCTGCATTTTCTTAAAGGTCAAACCCAAGAATTTTGTGTGTATTTCTAAGGGGTGGGGTGGGATGTTGTTTCAAAACTGTAATATCTTGCAGACATCCAGCGAGTAACATCTATGTTTTCTGTAACAAATCTAAAATTTTTACTTAACAACTAAACAATAACATCCTGACCTCTAAGCATCCCAGTGTCTAGCTTTGATGAGCACATGACTGATGGATTGAAAGAGGAAAATATGTTATTATTTTGCAGGATACTACTTCAGTTAAATAAGATTCTCTATATTGATCTGGACATGAAAACAAACACCAAGATGGCTTTAACTTAATGTATGAGTTTAGTGTATGAATTCAATTAACAGAGTCATAAACAAGCAGGGAAAAATTAGCTCACCCTCATTTCTAGGTTACAGATGTAAAGAGGCAAAAGACTTAAAAGGAATCTAATTTTTGCCCTTACCATGCTTAAGTCAGGGTAGAGGACTTGTAAACTTGCCATGAACTTTAGACAGTTCACTGTATCTGGACTTCTGAAATACCACTATTTGTAAAGGAATTTAGACTTCTGACTTTTTTAGAGACCTCTGAGCCTCAGAAATTAAGTATGAACGTCTCCATGTTCCTTCTTACTGTTAAAATGACTTTCTAAATGCCTAATTGTTTAAATTGAAAATTTCTTAAGTGGAAAAATTTCCATATCATAAACTTGATCCATCAGCTGTTAAATTGGTGTTGATTCCTCAGGTAAATTCTGTAATTTAAACCAATTATCTTCATTAGATTTTAAGTGTCAGAAATAAATTAGAAGCTGCCTAATTGTTAGTGCTTTTCACTTGAGAAATACTGTGAAATCATAGCTATGACTTCAAAAATATGGTATAAGAATTATTTTGACTCCCTGGACTAAAACTGAGATGTGATTTGCTCTTTCAGTCAGTTTTAGGAAGGGACATGGAACTCTAGCCTCATGATATTTCACATGTACAAAGGAAAGTGTAGTCAGTGAATACCATGTTTAAAGGACAGCTTCAGCTTCAAGGAGCCCAGGCCTAGCACTGTGCTGCAGACCTTACTCTAAATTCATTCCTACTTACTATTCTTCCAAAATATATATTTGCAAAGAAATGTTTTACTAGAACATATTAAAAATACATTTTCTTAATCTAGAAAAGTTTTCATTGGTGTTTTAAAAAATTGTTTGCTTTATGTAAATTTTTAATGCAACTGAGCAGAACAGAATGGAACATCAGAATATTTTTGCTTTAAGGCTAAACAAATTTGATATTCCTATACAAATTTTCTGTAAAAGCAAATGAAATGAATGATCGTACAACTGTCACAGGAAGAAGGGTTTTTAGTCTTTTCTTAGTACATATAAACCACTGTAGAGCATATTTATTATGTTTCAATGGCTCCAGTGCCTTGTATTTCAGGGTAAAAATCCCATTCGAAGGGTTTTGTGATATCAGGGATCATTGCCCAGTTAACTTGCTGGTGAAGAAAGTGAAGAAAGCTTGTAGCATACCCAGGAATTCCATTCTAATCCAAATAGGAGAATTAGAATTTTAGCCTACTGATTCAAAAAAGAAGAAATTTTATTTTTGTTATCATTTTTAGCTGGTATGTTTGTGGGTGATTTTAGCAGAACAAAATTTGGTCTAAGGCATAGGTCTAAATTATCAGGATTCAGATACTAATTACTGAGATGTTCATTTGGATACGGTAAATATGCATAAAATTAAAATAACCCTGAATATGAAAGAAAATATAATTGGATTTACATTATTTAATATTTTGAAGCACAAATTGTGTGGCTGAAGAATCCATGTTAGTAAGTCTGGGTCTAACCAGGTAACAAAATAGGGGAGAAAAAATTCTGAAAAAGGGACGAAGAGTAAGACAAAAAATCTACGGGTAACCAAGAGCTTACAGTAAAACTATTAAATCTCTTCCAAATTATAACATCTCTGTTTAGGAAAATTTAAACCTTCTCAGGGTGCATGGTTTATCCCCATTATCCATTTGTGTCAGTGATATCTTGGTTTGCAGTAGCAACAGCAAAAGTGCAGTGTTTTAAGAGATTGAAATAGTAGTTGGCATGGGTGAGACAGGGATTTACTCAACCAAGAATCAAGTGCTGTAGAAGTTCTTTGGGGTTTGAGTTCTTTGTTCTTTTTTGCTTTTGGAGGCTCATTCTATTTTATTGATGTTTGCAGAGTTTCTTGAGAGTTACTTATGTTGTAAATTCACTCTTCTTAAGTCATTGGTCAAGTAGTGTCCCTTCTTTGAGATGCACAGTCCAAATTAAATTATTTCTGCTTAGATATTTTCCTACCATCTAAACTGCAGTAAGAAAAATGCCACTGACTCACTGGTGGTGCTGCATGATGTATCAAAATCTTACCTGAGATATTGATGACTGACAAAAATAAATAAGAGCCTGAGAGCAAAGGAAAGTATACACCACCTGCCCTTCTAAAGAAACCTTGAAGTTATGGATTTGATTGACTAAATGTCATCAGCTAGAAGGAATCCCATGTTTTTGTTTCCACTGTTGATATCTTTCTACTTCATTGGGTCTTACTGTTCTTAGCTACCTAGTTGCAACCTAGAAAAATATGCTCTTTTTTTTTGCCTGGTACCCTACTTTTTGAATTTTGGTTGCACATTGAGTAGAACTTTTCAATAAGTTGTCCATAACAACATTCAACTTTCCTGTCTAAGTGGTTACAGCACACTTTGGGACATAGCAAGGTGTAAAAGTAAATTACATTATTGCTTCCCAGATGAAATGATTGCTTTGCAGATGGATTTTCTGGCATCTACAAACTTCAACCCAACCAATTCTACAGTTTTTTGACTCCTAGGCAGCATTTACTTCATGACAAAATATTAGCTTTTATCTGAAGTTAAATCACTAAAGAATCATTTTGCTGCTGGTACACTTTCAGCTCTGGAAACTATATCAGTGTGGAGTTGAGGGAAAAGGGAAACAACACTTATACAATTTTTCCTTGGACTATATTCAGTAATTTTGTTTCTTAGTAGCTCCTTGCAAGAAAGAAGGAAAAAAACCAACTCCACAACTAGAGCTAGACCCTCAACCAATACTATTTGATGTTGCTCTTTCCTTTTTAGGAGGCTAACTCTATTTTCCCATACAGATCTTTAGTTTTGTCTTACTTCCTTCTCATGGTATGGTCCAGTTTCTGATTCCTCTGAAATGCTCTTTTCCTCTGTATTAATTTTAATAAAGTTATGCTTAAGGAAAGGCTGCCATCACACCCTGTTGGTTATAAAGAGGAGAGGAATCCCATACCAAAGGGCAAAAGTCCAACTGCTTTTGCTGAGCCATAGTCTGTGCCAGTCCACTCTTCTGCACTCAGAAAAAGCAGTGCAGCAATGAAAATAGTCAACCATCTCTTCAGAGTAGGTGATGGAGTCTGTGAATGTCTATTCTGGTCAGTGGACTGAAAATGCCTCTGAGGATCTCTGCTCTAATCTTGTCTCTGTGGTTTTCTGCAGGCATCTAATCACTGTTAGCTCAGATAACCACCTCAATCTAGCTGTCTGTTGTACTCCTGCGATTAAACCCCTCCGTTTTCTGCAGCACAGAGAGGGGCAGTCAGTAAACCCCTTCAATCCAGTTGGCTGAATTGCTGTTTGCTCTTCGGTTGATAGCTTTCGGGCACAAACTTAAAGTCAGGTTAATTTCAGGATCTGTAGCAAGATGCTTTCAAGTATCCTTGCCTCCCTCTTTCTCCCTCATTCTCTGATCCTTTCTTGTACATGATGTACTTGAAACATGTGCCTGGGTATTTCACCCTGCTTAGGCAGTTATTTTTAAAATCTTCCATTCAATGCCTAAATATAGTCATTCTTAATTTCCTCTATTTCTCAATGATTTTCACATTGACAGTTAAAAATTCCCCTAACGATAAAAGTACTATTTATTACTCCAGAGGAGTATTTTCTTTGCCCAGGACTTTCAGGCTCGGGTTTGAAATAGAAGCACAATAGGTTTGGTGGCTACAATCATATGGTTGCAATAGCCCTGAGGCCAGGCAGACTGAGGAGGAATTTTCAAAGTGCCTCACCAGCTTTCTCTTCTGTTTGTCTGTACCCCAGTATTTTGCAGTTGTTAATTTTTTTCATTTTACCTAAGGGATTTCATTAGAACAAATCATTAGTAGTGCCTATGATGAGAATTCTAAATTTCCTCTATTTCTGATCCAATTCCTTTATCAAATACTGTGATACTTCAAAAGGTTGTTTTATGAAGTTATATGTTTTCAGTCAAATGGTGTAAGGAAATACTGCATATAGGGTCAGATTGTTTGTGTCTGTAACTGGGGAAAAAAAAATTCACAGTGCTGATACCCCACTGTTCAGTTTATGATCAAGCAATCTTAATAGTTCATTGTTGAATGCACTTTCATCTTCTAATTTTTGGACATTATACAGTATGAGAATCATACACTGCTTCCTATTTTTGGTAAATGTCAGACCATTACATTGGAAGAAAGTTGAGGACTCTTTGGTCCTGCTAGGAGATTTCTCAAGTCTTTACTTTCCAAAGATTTGTGGTTAATTGACAGTCTTTGAAACTGAAGCTCTGCAAATTACAAACTAGAAGCTCGTGTTTAAAAAGTGTAAAGTAGAACTCAACAAGCTTTAGCAGAGTAAAAAGCTGGTGATTGAACAACCAATATGTCCTGGAATCTGTAAAAAACATGATGTGTTGGTAAACAGGAATCTGACTTAATGATACATTAAGGATTCTTGAACTGAAATTCATTTAAGAATCAAGGAGCTGAAGTGAGCAGAATGATTCTATTTAGATATTACCACCTGAAATTTTGTATGTTTAATCTGAGAATCTTTGAAAAGTGAGACTTTCCAGAAGTACCTATTTAAGGTATTTAAGTGACTCTGAAAACCACAAAGTACTTTCGTAAATGTATATTGGGGTGTTTCATATTATTTAACAACAGTTGTTACAATGAACCAAATGCTGCAAAGTACAGAATGCAAGCACAAATGGTGCATATATTAGACTTGGGTTTTGTTGTAGACAGTCCTGCCTGTCTGTTAGCACTGTGTCTGCTGTTGACTCCTGGCTGACAGAGCAAGACTTCATCTGAAACCTGCTTATTTAGTTGCATTGAATTTCTCTTCTGACCTGTTGAATAGCCCAGTCACATGGCAGAGATATTTAATGTGCTGCCTTCAACCTATCCGATTAGGCTGAAGATTTATGCTTAATCCAAACCAGATGGTTGAATGGATTTTAAAAAATATAACTCTACAGTCCTTATCCTTACCTGGTTTTGTTCTTTACATTTTCCTTTGGTTTCTGGTAATCATTCTTCCGTACAGTTTGCACCTCTCTCTGCTGCCGAGCAGTGGGATTCATTCTCCCGGAACCCACCGGACCAGCAGGCACAAAGACAGGTACTTTGCAGCTCTGCAAAAATGGAGAGTGAAATACTGTATCCTTCAAAACATAAAAAATGTGTAGAATTAAAACAAAAGAAGATATGAAGGAGTTACAGTAGAGAGAGTGATACAACCATTAAGTTTCCAGAAATGGAGAACTAAAAACCTCGTTTAAAGCAGGCTTTTCCAGGGACTATGAGAATATCACTTTGCATGCGAGCGTGTATCACTTATCATTTTATGCTATTTGTAAAATCTCCCAGATCATCACGGGACTTCAGATCTGGTCTTCCCTACCCCTGTTTGTTCAAATAAACGGAAAAGTGAACAACAAAGACCATAAAGATGCTGCTGCTGCCCATCTTTCATCATGTTTGTAATCAAAAACCTTCACAGTAAATGTATGAAACTATCACCCGTTTCCTGGACATGTTCCACATTAAATGTAGAACTACCCTTCACGTTCCTAAGATAAATTATTATTTAGTGTCGCTTATGTCTTCCAGCTGTGATATCCTGTGCATTGATTCCTTCTTCAGAGACGCTCCTGTGGCTACTTAATAATGGGCTAGGAGAGAAAATCTCAACTAGAGAGTACCAAAAAATTTCATTTAATTTGTTCTGTTTTAGTTTAGTCTTCCACTAAACCACCCCTTTCTCCAACAAGCCATTGTGTAGGGGTGAAATTTAATATCTGATATGAGAACAAGCATTGGTAATCTTATGGCAGCACATGAGATTAGGAACAATGAGGAGATTAATTTGATGAGGTTTGTTTATATCTTCTCTCTAAAACCTTTTCTGGGAAATTCTAAAGCTTTTTTGTAATCTATTATTAAATTCCAATATATCTCCCATTGGGTTCCTGCCTCGTATTTTCTATTTACTTAAATAACATGTGTTTTATGTAAGGACTGTATTTCCATTCTTCCTTAACCTACAATATTTCTATTGAGTTGTCACTGTCGAGTGAAAACTTCTTTTGATAACATTGACCCTACTTTTGCCAGCATAGACTGCTTTAAAATTTGACTTTAGATATGTTTTACTTTATTATGAAGAAATTGTGAATGCTGTGCTACTGAGTCCCAATGACCTTCCTGTATCCCTGCAGGCTGGAAGCAGGAGCTCAACAGCTCCGTGCCCATCAGCACTGGAGAGGCTCAGCTGTCCGGCTCATGAGCTGCACGTAATCTTTGGGTGTGCAGCTGTGGAAGTGTTTCAAGACAAGAGAACTGCTCTGGAATCTCTCTACTTCTGGATCACCCAATAACATCTTGCTCCTTGCTCAGCTGTGTGCAGAGGTTGGTAGGCACCTCCTAAAATAAAGGTAAAAATCCCATGAGAATAAGACAAGAAAAAATGGTAATCAAAGAGAAGAGGAGAAAATAAGATGATTTTTTTTTTAATTTCCTGATGAGTTATGTCTCAGAAAGATACTTGGGTAATCAGTGAAAAAAAGAAAAGAGAATTTTGTGAAATTTCATTTCTCTGGAACTTGATCAAATTTAAGTAGAAAATACTTATTGATGAGAGCTGCATTATACCTTAAGACAACCAATTGGCTACTTCTCTTGAAAGACCATATTCAGTTACAAATAATTCTAAAATATACATCTGGTGGTATATTAAATTTGATTTTTTTCACTTATTTCTTTGATGTGAAATAAGAGAAAAAAATAAAATAGGACACCCCCCCAGTTTGTTTTTGATTGCTTCTATCAGCAGGAAAGAGCTGTGACCAGTAACACCAAGTGAATGTTCTAAGTCCAGTGAAACAGGGAACAGGATGTGACATTAATTAAATTCATGAATTTTTAAAGAATGAGTTGATTCAAACATCAATTTGCAGAATGACATAGCAAAAGAGTCCAAGAGCTCTTCCCTGAAGGGGTGCATAAACACTCAGTGGAACCTCTGCCTACCAGAGGTAGGGAGGAGGGGAGGGAGGAGGGAGGGCAGGGGTGAGGCTGGGGTAATGGATGGTAAATGAAGTGTGACTTTCATGTGCTCCTGGCCTCTGATCCTTCAGCCTTTGAATGCAATGTGTTTTTTCGATGACAAATGTTAGAAAGTTGTTTATTGCCCGAGGTGTTTTAGGTGCCAAAAGGCTTGCAAATGAAAGATGGCAAAGCAAACATGAAAGAGAGCATGAAACTATTAAAGGAATGTCAGTTGATGTATACAAGTGCAGAAATAAAAACAAAATTATGTTAATACCTTCCTCATTATTTTCCCTGGAAGTAGACCCTTACTCATCTGTCCTTTCTTTAATATCCTTTAATTAAATGTGTTTAAATAAATAAAAAAGCCCTAAGCATATGTTACGACTAATGATATTACTCTAATGCATTTCTCCAATAGCAATCACAGCTGAATTGTTGGCACATTTTCAATGAGACCACAGTTCTCATTCATTCAGCAGTTCTTGTGAAAAGGGACTGCACTAATTCACCATATTGATTAAATGATTTTACAGCAATTTCTAGGTTATAATAGTGTGTATGTCTGTGCTTGTGTAGAGGGTGAATATGCTTTGTTTAGTTAAAAAAAAAAAAAGAGGAAAACAAGAATTTTGGAAACTAATACTTTGTGTGACTTTTTTCTAAGATATAAATGAATATAAATAAACATATAATGAAATGTATAGCAGAGTTTTCATGTATATCAAGGTCAACATTAATATTGATATTTTAAATTGTCTGGTCTCTCTCTGTGAAAATATGTCTTCCTTGGCTTATGATTCTATAAAATAAGATTGTTTAGCACTGAGAAAAAAAAATTAGTGGAGTAGTCTGCCCATGGGGACAAAACGGATCCAATCCTGTCTTTTTATACCCAGCCTCATAACTGTGGGGAAAAAAAAGAGAATAAATTATTAGCTACCTGTAATATTTAATATATAAGAGGTACAACATATACTAAGTTTTATAAGCTCTCCACTTCTTACACTCAGGTGCTCCATAATACTCAAGGCAAAAAGCTTTTGTATAAAAGTATACAAATGATATATTTGTATTATGTGGAAAAATAAAAAAGGAGAAGGAGCCATTTGAACACCTATTGCAACTTTCACAGGAGTCTATTAGCACTTGCATGGTCCACAACAGGACATTTTATGACTTTGTTATAGATTCTCATTTACTGGAATGCAGAGTCACAATGCAGCTGGTTTGTTCCATATTTAGCAGTTTAACTATTTATTAACTGTCACAGCTCTCACCCTGTCCAAATATGTAACACTGAGAGCATTCAATTTTACACTGAGAAATCTCCATTACTGAGCATAAGGATCATTAACATAGCACAAGTTTAAATAATAAAGTTGAAAACAACTAATAAATCTACCTGTTTTTATTGTCAATTAAAATCTGCATACATCCTATGACATTCATTAAAAATTAAGTGGATGGATACAATCAGAGATAATCATGCATGCCACTTATCCCTGAGAACATGAGGCACTGTTAATTCATAGGAACTGAAGGCCTAATTATTTCTATCACTGTAATTGATGGGCTTTGTATGTACTGCTTCATCATAGAAATTAATGTGAAATAAAATTTCCTCTAATTTATTGGCACTTCTGAAATAAAGGAATACTAGTTAAATATGCAGAATTCTGCATATGTGTGCTGTTGGAAATTTCAGTATTAATTTCTGCAATCTTTCATAAGCATATTTCAGCATGGTGTTTAAGTATACTGTAATTATTTCATTACCTAATTGCCTAATATGTTATTGACCATGTAGTAAAATTAATTTTTCATTGGTGAATTTGATCACTGACTGTACATTCTGTGTTTGAGATAGGAAATAGCTCATTGCATTGAATCATCCTATGGTAAGCTAAATACTTTATAAAACACACATACAATGTTACATTAATATTCAAATATTAATTTTCCTGCATTTATGGTGTTATTGGCATCTCTTTACTCCCTGTTAAGTACACTGAAGGTAGGAATGCTACCTTCCATGTCTAACTTACTCATTTTCTCATATTCCTGTAAATTCAGCAACATTGGCTAAGTTAATCTGATCGCAGCATGACTGATAAAATTCTGCTTTCTTGATACTAAGGACATGCAATAGAATTCAGATTAACTTGCTGGAGTGAGTACACTCTAAAATTACGGGGGTTTTTGTTTGTTTTTTTTTTTTTTTAACTCTCAGCTTAGTGTAGATTTTTTAATGTATTTTTTATATATTGAGCCAATTATTTGCCAGCTTTTTGAGGTTTTGTTCCTGGAATAAGTGAACAATTTTCTAGAGATATCACTGTCTTCCCTGGTAGCTGTAAGGTGCAAAAAGCATTGGCATTGTGCTGTGCAGCAGGGGTTGTGTGGACATTTTGATATCTGTTGTAACAAAAACTTTAATGCTGGTTAAGCATTTGGGCAAGACTTATCAGGCTTCTCTTCTGAATAACTTGGGAAGGGTCCTCTTGTCCTTTCTCCTATTCTCTCTGGCCTAAAATGCTGCAATTCAGAAAATGAGTGTCAATGTATTCAGGTTTTACAATACTCTTGGAGATCCTATACTTTACAGGTCACAAAACTGACAGTTGGAAATAAAACACCTTGTTGAAACGAAAAATTAAACAGGTTAATTTCATGTATGTAGAGCTTACTGTTTCCCATATTCAAGCTAGGCCAGATGTCTCTGTGCTGGGATATACAGGGTGGGCTGAATTAAGGCATGTGGTTCTGGATTGGTTTGGGTGTTGTATTGTATATTTTTAGACATATAAAGATGTGCTTTTGATGAGATTGAGTTGCTTCCCTCCCCTTTCTAGTTGCACTATCTAACCTGCTTTCTATCTTTACTTTACTATTCCTCTATTCCAGAAAGCACAAACTTTGCAGTCACTTTTATGGTTTTATCTGTTCTTCAGAGAGAAGGAATTGAAGGTCTATGTACTTAATTGCTCTATGACTGCTAAAGGTGGGTTAGCTGTTTTATACAAATAAAGGACCCTGACAGTCAGTGGAGGTTCTTCAAAGATCTGTCACACACATTTTGTAGGGGGTTGATGAGTCCCTGAAGTGGAATATTACAGGATGTTTGATACTCTGGTATCATTTTCTTGAGTCCTTTTAGAGCAGTGGAAGCAGCTTAGAGTAGTATTTACAGAAAAATGATTGACTCTTTCTATACCTTAAGTAACTTTTCTTCCCCCAGAAGAGAAAGAGCTGGGGGCAGCAACTCATTCTCAGATGCTATGAGAACTAGCAGAGAGAAACTGAGTATTAAAGGTGGAAAAAGATGTCTCTAGGCTCAGGGAAGGGGCAGAGGTTTGATTTTTATTTGTTTGTTTATTCATATTTAAGATTGTAAAAGAAAAATTCAGTTTGTATTACCAGAATAATTCACTAAAAAGGAAGTGTAGAAATGCAATCCCTTCCTGGTTTTATTTATGCTGTAAAAATTAGTTGTGTTTATATACCTGGGTAAACCTGAAAAATTGTCTAAGAATATGCTCTAATTCAGTTGACAGTTTCACAGGTAATTGAGTAAGCAATAAAAAGGGAGATGTTTTCTCAGTCATATTTAAAAACTATCTATGATCTGTTGGATTTTATCATTGGAACAAATAAGCAAGAAGATATTGCTGTGAGTAGAATTAACTTTATTCAGATTTAACAAATATTGATTTAAAATGTAAAAGATCTGGCATTACCCATCAAAAGTATTTACAGTAAAAGCTCCCAAACACAATGGAAACATCTTTAAGAGGCAATGTTGTAATTATAGGGAGAAGATGGATGAAATACCTGTGCAGAGATCTACTGATGACTTGACTTTCTAAAACATAATATTACCTTAGAATTTGAGCAAAGATGTTATTCCTTTCTGAGAAGAGGGGAAAAAAAGAAAGAAACAAAATAGGCTGTTCTGGAAAAAAGTTTCCAGTATTCCAGTATTTCACTTGCAAAGATTTATAGTAGCGTAAGTTATGATTTCAAGAGAAAATTTTGAGGAAAAAAGAGATAGAAAAAAAGGTTTTGTAAAGATATTAGTGATTTACCCACAGTTTGATGTTTTTTATTCAGATTGTTTTATCAAAAATAAATATATATGAAAAGTCTTCCAAATTAAGAATTTGCAATAAACCAGATTTATTAGACAGTAATAACAAAGTATAGAAATATCAAAGGACAACCTGCTGTGATAGCTGACAATTCCTTTTTCCATCAAACTTATTTAAACAAATGTTGATGACAAGAGATTTGAGCAGGAAGGAAGGGTCTTCAGTAATGGCAATGAAGAACTTGGATTTATTTGCTGGATTTGCAATTGACTCCTCCTCTAACCATGAGCAGGTAATTTCCCATGTCCCAATTTCCCTCCTTTTGTTCCCATTTCCATGTAACCAAACCACAACTATTGTGTCTCTCCTGTTTTGTTTCATTTTCTAGGTTACAAGTTTCTGTGCAGAGGGAATATGCTCTGTGAATACGCTTGGTTTAATGGAACTTGGGAGTTTGTAAAGGCTATTCTGATACCAACAAATAATTATAGTTTCAATAATCTTTGAAAAACATTTACCAAAATTTAATGCTTTGAATTTCGCTATAATTAGTTTTACTCCAGTGTTTCTGTGAAAGGAACCACATAATAAGCGATTAACTAAGACATTTAGCACTGAATTGCTTTTTCATGGCTCCTTGCTTCCATTAGAGGAAAAATATGTGATTTCTTTGGCTTCTCTTCTCTGGATTCAAAATGGATAAACTGTACTGGTAATTCTTCACAGCTTGTAGTGGTTGGCTGTCACCGATTGCATGGTCATTAGCCATTGTAACTATAGAGGTAATGCTAAACTTGAGATCCTTCTATTTTGTTCCTAGAATGCCTTTATTACACAATCCAGTTTCAGAATATGCTTTTTTTTTGTCCAAACTGTGAACATTTTATCCAGAGAGCAGAAAGTTTTTTGAAATTATTATATCACTCCTTCACACTGCTTGAATGCTTCAGCAAGTCACATTCAGGCTTCCTCTATTGGCACTACATTCCGCTTGCTGTTATCTGTGAAAAATAATGTTATTTATGAATAGAATTTCTTGGTGAAAGCAGACTCAGCACTTTCTGCTAAGCCCACAATCTGACCAAAGAATATTTTATTTCCACTGTAGCTCAAACTAATTCAAGACAGTGCAATGTTGGAAAAGAGCATATCTCTAAAAATGAGCATGTCTCTAAAAATACTACACATTTGTGTGAAAAATCTTTTAAATGGGATTTTCTAATCTTGTAGCCTCAATCAGAGATTTGACAACAGTAAAACTCTTCCAGCTACTCTTAAAGATGCTAAATTGCAGGTAGATCCTGCAGCTATTGTTAGATAAAGTAACGACATTAACTTGATAAATATGCATTTTAACTAGAAAGTGAAAAACCTTCCTGGAGCCAAAACAAAAGCAAAATTTCTATGCTATTATGGCTGAAAATCTAAAAAAAGCAGTTGCTCGGAAGAGGAGAAGGTGTTCACAAGTATTTCTGTTCTTCACTTCCTGCATTAAGACCCTGAAATATTATTCTTTCTTGCCCTACATTCCATTTTAACTGAGAAGTTAAAAATCACACCATAAAGATCTATTTCACCAGCATCTCTGTCCCCTATTATATTAAGGTATCTAGTTTTTTTTTTTTTCCTTAAAAAGAAAAAAAAGGGCGGTGTATTTTTGCCATATGGCAAACTGCTGGATTTTCTCTTCTGCTGTCAAAGCCTGTCCCAGGCCTTCTGAGTGTACCCTGGGACAAAATTTATTTTAACTTCCTAATCTCTGGTTTAAACCAGCAAAATGCCAAATATTCCTTCCTATTTTCTCAACTCTCTTCTAACAGCTTCCTGTCTCAGAGCTCTGCTTGGAGCTCAGTTGATGAGATCCATACCTCTGTATGGAGTTGTGTAACAAAGGCTCTGGGTCTTCAAGTACTACCCAAGTAAGAGTAATTTGTTTACATTTACTTTGAAGGTCACTCTCCCTTGACAAGAATACTAAGCAGGTTAAATGATTGTGGGTTTATGTACAAAACCACTGATTATATGCTAATTTCTGTCCCTTTGCTGAAAGTCAGTATCTTCAAAGTTGAGATTGAAAAGTAAAAGATTCTTCACAAGTAATGAGAATTCTCTACCTCTTCCTGCAGTGCCCTCATTATTCCACATTATTTTTCTTCTTTTTTCTAGGATATTAATCTACACAGCTAACAATTTTTTCTGATGTAAGCTTCTGAAAATGTTTTTAAGAATTAATAGTAGGCTTCAAACTGTAACTTAGAGGATTTTGTTTTCTCTTAATTGTCATTGATAATTGCATATGTGTGGACCAGTATCAGGTCTAGCTACAGCTGTAGATGTGTAAAGAGGTATAATTTAAATGGAGTCATGATTAGGAACCATTTAACTGAGGATAGAGTTTCAGAAATATTTGTAGGGTGAAACACATTTATGTCAGCATATTTTCATACACATTCTTCTAATAATCATGAATTGGTAAATATCTTAACTCTCAGCCTCAAAAAGATAATGAAATTTTGATCTTCATCAAAATGAGACCTAAAGAGCAATGAATGAGGAGCAGAATCAAAAGTAGATTTTTCACCTTGAAGGAATGATGCCATAAACTTGAATCTGTATTAAGAAGCTGCACATGCACCTTGCTGATTACCAGCAGTGGCATGGCTCTATCATATGCAAATGCAGGAGATTTTGCTTGATAAGGGTTTGACCTGATTAGGATGCAGGAAAACCCAGCAGCAATGCAGGAGTCATCAGTGTGAATTATAGCTGGAATGAAAAATCAGGCTGGCGTTGGAGAGGGCATAATCCAAGGTTCTTCATCTCTGCCATGGGCCTCTGCACTTGGATTGGCCATAGAGCAGTGCAAACTGTGGAGAATGCTGTGCATAGAGCCAGTCAGGAGACAAGCTCCATGCTGATGGAGAGTTTTACAGCCTGTTACTGCCTCAGTCTCAATGGCATTGCTGTTTGCCATCTGTTAGCTGAGGGCTGGTAAAATAAGGCTCTATCTTTGGAAAAATTGTCCAACAGAGAAAGGTAAAAATGTAGATTGAGGTTAAAGAGTTTTTCAAGGAAAGCATTCTAGAACTGAGATATTTGCTTAGATGAATTATTTACCTTGATTTGCATATTGGACTTTATCCAAAATTTCACTTTCATGCCCTGTAACACATAAAAATCCATGAAGTCCATTCTAACCTTAATCCAGCTGGGGAAAGCTGTAAGGCTAAACCCAAGGATTTTAAATAATGTTGACTTATTAAACCAAAAAAAACCCCTAAAACCAAACAAAAAAAGAGAGAAGAAAAAAAATCATCTCAGAAACACAGTATTGGTCTGACCTGAATCATCAATGTTGATGCACTTTGATTAAAGGAACACAAAAGAAGAATCCAGCAAAAGGATTCCAGAAGAAACGTGTTGCATGTGGAATAGTGATATGTAATTTGCAAGTAAGAACCTCAAATAAGTTAAAACATGTTTTTTATGTTCAACAGAAAATCAGAGATGAGAAAAGAATTTGCCCCATTGGGCAATATTGATGAGTCAGAAGGTTATTAAAAAGGTTAGAGCATTGATTTAAATCAAGTCTGGAGACAGAATTTATAATGTGTCCTGTCTTAATTTTTCTTTAAAGTGTCTTTTCTTTGTAGTCTGCAATGTCTGATTTAAAATGCAAACAAGAATCAGTTATCAAGGGGCAAATCTCCTGTGTGTAGTGCCCACACAGAACAGGCATGCCCGTTTTCAGGTGACCATCACTTATTTTTCGCAAAGACATAGGTGAAAATAGTAGAAAAAGAACCACCTAAAAGTCCCTAAAGTATTAGCATTTACTTCTGGCCTTGTGGCTGCAGTGGTCACATGAGCACTGAGGGCCATCTACTTGCCTGGGTGCAGGTGACTGATGATGAATACTGATATTTTTATAAAAAGAGGGGAAAATAAATAATTTGCAGGCAATAAGAAGTCCATTATAAAAGTAACTCTAGGGAAACAGGACTAATGTGGCTACTGAGAAGTACCAAGCTCTACAAACTTCACTCTCATGGTTCTCTGTTTCCAAAGAATACACAGGGCACTGAATTTTGGTAACATTTTGTCTTTTTGATCTGATAGCTACTGCTTTATTACAATAAAAGAAAAGTAAAAAACAAACAAACAAAAAAAGGCAAAAACCCAAGCAAACACACAAAAAAATTTCTTTCTCAGTTCCAGTGCAAGATTGGACTTGTTAGGGTAAAAAACAGCATTTCAGGAAATGTTGATTTTGTTTCATGTCATTATGAGATTTATCCTAGTTAAAAGTCAAAATAATCTGTTAATAGCTTCTAATAATCCTGTTATTTTCTATGACAAATTAACATAGAGCTTGAATTTAAAGGAAATGTTTCTGCAACAACTCAGCAGGAAGCAGTAACAGCCTACCTTAGAGTTCCAGGCCTGCAGAGAGTAAAGCACTGACTACACAGTCTGTTCCTGTTTCAAATGTGTTCTTTGGGAATTAATTGGAAAGTACATTCAATGTCCAATAATGAAAAAAATTGCAACTCAAGAGCTCCTATCATAGTTTGAAGCCACATTAAATTCCTGGTTTTTTCTCTTTCCAAGGAAAAGCACTCTTGTATTTTTGCCAGTAAATCGAGTGGAACAGAGATTCTTTACCATTTTTGACATTATAACCAGTACAAACGATTGCTCTGTGATATTGTACGAATTCTACTGGTATTAACCCTGATATCATGACTGGTCAGTGAGAATCCTTACATCAGCTCAACTGGGACCAGGATAAAGCCCTGAGAGCATCTTTGAATCTAGCAAAACAACACAGTGAAACATTTATATACCTAAAGAGCCTCAGAGATGTTTCTGGAGTTCCTTTACTATGGGTCAGTCTCTTCAGTATTAATGATGAGTATGGAAAATCAGGAGAAATTATTTTTTTGTGCTGCATGCTTATTTCCATTTAATTTTGTATTAATGCCTGTGATAGTGACTGAATAAGACATAGTAGAGGAAATCTGTGTTTTTCTTCAATAAATTCTGTAATTGTGGCACGTTTTTCAATGTTGTTAAATGAAACTGCTGGACCAAAGTAATATTTTTTGCATGTAATAATGGTGCTTACAAGGTTAAAAAAAACCCCAAAGAATCAAAAAAATCCAAACCAACCAACCAAACAGAACCAGATAAAGAAAACCCCAGCAGTGGAGTTACAAATAGGTACCAAATCTATTACTTTTCTAACACATAAATAATACAAATAGACTGATAACCTAAAATGGTGCTCCCAGGAATTCTTGTTAAGAGCAAGGAAATATGTTATACCTACAGTGAATGTGTCTGTAACCTTTGCAAACCTGGGGTTAAGGCACAAGGATCGTCTCACTGTTTTGCTCAACTCACATTCTAATATTGAGAAGCTAATGCATAATCTGCACTCTCAAAGAGCTACAGACAGACAAGTTTTGATAGCAGACTGCATTGGAAATATCTTCCTTGCTTATATTAAATAGGATCTAATTTTAAACCTTCTTATATTGAATATTTGTGTCGAAAGTGACAGCCTTCCCTTATTTCAAGCAGTCAAACAGTGGTGTCTCTCTGCTAGATAAAACAATATATGTATTTTTGAAAATAATATTACTTTTCACCTAGTTTTAAATTGAACCATTTTTAGGTGTTGTTCTCCTACACTTGGATGTTGTAAGTACTTATCCTGTTGGTACTACACAAGTGGAAAATACAACACAAAGGGCTTTTTCGTTGTGCTGGTTTCTGCCTTTCCAAGCAGTCTGCCTTTTGCATGAAAATGGCTTCAGTTTCCTTGGCAATATCCTGAAGAGAGCTCTTTCCCTCAGGAATAGGAAAGCATTTACACACATTTTTAGCCAACTCACATTTTCCAGATTGGACATTTACCTATGATAAATAAGGTCAGGATTTGGCCTACAGGAGAGAAGAGAAAAAGGACTGTGTAGCTGAATGGGGTCTTTAATGGGGTTGGTCTGTTTCTGGAAATGCTTTGTATGTAGATAAGCCTTACAAAGCCTTCAACACTGTCAGGTATCTCTGGTGAAGCACAAATCACTCCTTCCATCCTTCTGGAGCAAGTGAGGAGAGGCCCATGGTCAGATGTTCCCACTCCCACGCCTGTCCTGGTTGGGGCTTCTGTGAAGGTGCCTTGCTGAGGAAATATGAAGAGCCTGCTTCTTCCCATTGATCCCAAATGGACACAACCGAGAAATTTTGGCTTTGTCTGAGCACCTTCTGGCCAATTCAAAGGTAAAAATGTCAGTGCTGCGGTTTAAAGCACATTACAAAGGAAAAATTGCTTCAAAATAAGTGGAAGGGACTACACAGCTGATTTCTCACACTTCCTTCCCGTGTAGCCTTTAGTGGGCAAAATGTACTTTAATTTTAGGTATGACGTGCAACCTTAATACAGAATCAGAGTTCTGGGAAGTATTTTTGGCAAGTGCTGCACCGTATCAGTTTCACACATGCACATGCTTTGTTGCAGTGTTCACAAAATAGATATGGATCTTGCCTAAGATAATCAATCTGTTTAGCTCTTCATCAGCTATGGCTGTTAAATTATGGGTTATTGGTAATTTTACATGCCTATTGTCTCATATTATTTACAGATTTGACACCAACGTGGTGGATGCTTGTATGTTGCTTTTGTCCTTAAGGCATTGAAAGAATTTAATGTAATACTAATTTTGGGCTTTGGACAAGAAATTAACTCCTAAAATTGTGCATTAAACATAAATCACGGTGCTATTCCTTCTTATAACCCAAACACCTGATCTCTTTCCTCAAATCTGCACTAATTTCATGTTAACTATACTTAAAATTAGTAATAAAGAGTTTGGCAAACTAATTCTCTTAATAAAATAAGGCTAGGTCTACATTTTATTATCTATCATTTATGAAGAAAGCAAAATCCGTATGGCAGTAGAATCAAATTCCAGGATATAAAACCAAATTAAATATGCTTATTATATTTAACTATCCGGTGATTCAGCAATGGTTTGCATTGACTTTGGTCTGGGCCTGACAGGGAAAAATGTGACATATTGAAATACAAATTGTAATTATTATTGCCATGATAGATACTGATCTATTTTCAGGTCTTGTAGATAGTGAATCATATTTGACTTTTTTTGAGTGTAGATAATTGTACCATTCATATGGTAATATACTTTTTCTTGTATTCTTTTAATACAGATTTAGTCTGTGAAAATATGTAGGAAATTTTGAATATCAAAATATTGGTTAAGGAAAAAGAAAAAAGAACCTCAAAAAAGATAAAATTAAGACTTTGTTGTTGTTTAGACTGGGCCAATTGTTATTTTATTTACTATTATTGTTTATTAGTTCAGACTGGGCCGGTTGGGTTTTTTTTTTGCCTTTGGACAGTTGACTGTAGGAGTTTTTTGACTTTTGAATTACAGTTATGTGATGATAATAATTGGAAGCATACATTAGGCATGAGGACTAAATACATTTAGAAAAAGAAGAAAACAAAGATAACTTTACAAGATGCAGATGAGAGGAGTACTCTAAATTTCCTATGGTGGGTTTTTTCCCCTTTCCTCTAACAGTGTAGGAAAAATAAGTAAATAAATAAGGTGTCGTAGAGAACAACTAAATTGTAATTATTTGCTGGATCATATTTCAGGAAACATATAAATGTGTTTCCTAATTTTTGGTTGGATTTTTCTAGCACTCAAACCAAAATGAGTATTCCCATTTTCTTCAGTGGAAACTAGATCAAGCCAGGAATTTTAGGTTTATTAAACACTTTCAGAGGAAAAAAAAAAAAAAAAGAAGCATTGAGAATGAGGCATCAGGTACCATCTGTGCTACTCAGCACAGAGAAGTAATATAAGATAAAGAGTCAGGCATGAGAACATTTTACTCTATGTAGTTAGTATAAACACTATTGGAAGTATGCAGTCGAGTACTTCACAACTTGGAAATGTCAAAACAAAAGCTGCAGCCTTAAAATTCCCCCATTTTTCTGCCTGTTTTGTGTGTCTACATAGTAATGGTGTCCCTATTTATGTGATTACTTACAGTTTCCCTAAACAAGACATCTAATGTGATCAGTATTCTGTTATATGACTAAGATATAAAGATAGGTGAGAGCTCTGAGGTTGTGCCAGGACCTGAGAGATCCTCACAGACTTTCATTTTAATTGAAAAGATGGACTTTTTAATCTCCAAACCCTAATTCTGAAAGCATATTTTTTATTAGTAACTGCCTTATTGTTCAAAAGTACATATAATAAAAGGTGTTTCAAAGTTAAAAATTTGATTATTTTAATATAGATTAATTATATTATAATTGATATTGTAATATAGACTTTCCATATTTGTAAACTGTCAATCTGGTGTTGCAGAATTTTCCTTGATGGACTGGATTATATTTTGAAATATTTCTATTTAATCTTACTATAAATGTGGTTCTAGTGTTTAAATAGTCATAATATATTCTTGTGCCAATATTAATATCTTCATTTGAGTGACAGAGAGAAGCATCCAAGATAAAAAACCCAGATGTTTTTGGTGTCATACAAAAATTTAAAAATTAAATCCTTGAAGTTGAGAAATAAAATTACACCCCACCCTGCACACAGCCCCCAAAAACCCAGCTGTCATTTCCAAATACATACTTTTCATTTAAATGAAAATAAGAAACTGTATTTACAACAAATTCATTCAATTCCACATTATTTTTCTTCAATAGAAATAGTTTGATTAAAAATGTTCATTAAAAGGGATTGTTTTGGTGTGAACAATGTTTCAGTTTTTCAGACATCTTTATGAATTGGTTTTTGAAACTAGAACTGCAAATTAGCACAGCCTCTAAGTAAACAACATTTTCTTGCTTGGAAATGAATGTTGAATCACAAGTCAAGTACAGTGAGCTTCTGATTTCTGTGACTAGAATCACTTTTGACACTTTTTTTGGGGAACCAGTTCCCCCACTTTATTATTTAAAAGAATTATAAATGGTCTTCTTGAAAAAAAATCTTGCTTGTTTTGGTATTATTTGTGGCTAAGAATTTAGCTGAAAGAAGAACACACCTTGGCAAAGAACTCCTCATTTTCAAAAATTTTGGTAGTTCACAGAAGAGATCTCTTAAATAAGTGTTAATTTTCATAGTATAATATTAATTAAAAAGCACACTTAATACAACTGAGGTTACAGATTATGTTAGCTAAAGCAGCAGTGAGAGGTTTTTCACTGGTCATATAGAAGCGTTCATTTTGAGATGACTGTGTGATGTAGAAGGTCTATTTGTTGGTCAGTGCACACAGCCAGTAACAACAACAGTTTAGGCTATTTTTATTGACTGTTTCATGACAGGAACATGGAAATAGCCAAAGAGGATTGTGAGGTAATTAAAGGTAGGAACAGCTTTGCCATGGAATGACATTGTAGCATAGTTAAGTAGCAGAAAGCTTGATTGTTTAGCAACTTGATTTGATAGTTCATTTCTGATCTTATTTAAGTTTTGTTTTTTAATGCATTTTTTTCTGGGACAATTCTCAAAGAGAGAAAATTGGACTCTGCCAAACTTCAGATGAAAAGTTTACTGGCTTATCCTTATTTTGAACACCTTCTCACAGTAGAAGGTAATTCTTGGAAACTTCATCAGTTCTGAAACTTTTATCAAGATAACTTGGAGCATTAGCTGGCCCTTAATCTATAGCAAATTCTTTTTCCCTCCCTTGTCTCCCTAAGTTTTTACACTGAAATTATACCTGCAAGGTTGACTTGAAAAGATACCTCAGTGTGAAACCCGGTCCTGCTGTGTAGGAGAGAAATATGCACACGTGAAGGGTTTGTAGAGAGCTTCAGTCTGCAGACTCTTAGCTGGTTCAACAAGATACAAGTTCTAGATTGTTACTGCAGCACAGGCTATAAGGAGGCTTTTAGTGATGAAATTGCTTTGATATACAGTAATTTTAAAAGTGTGCAATTTTTAGAACAAAGACATAAGGAATAATAATAAATTGGAGACATTTCACTGAATGCTCAAAATTTCATTATACAGAATAAAACCATCTTATCTAGTCTGCTTGGAAGATTAGGAAACTAAAATAACTTGGAAAGATCTTTTAAAATTGCACTTAAAATTAGCCTACTACTAAAATTAAGATTTCCAATTTTACTACAGAAAAAGAGCCAGTTTCAGTGAAGTTTGAAATGAAGATTGAAGTACCTTGGAATCTGTAGAGCAGGAAGGCAGAGCTGGAAGGTCAACTGCAAAAGAAAAAATCCATACAAAGATTACAGTGAAGCAAAGGTGGAAAGTCACTGTCCTTTGATTGACCTTCAGCCCGTTCCTCAGAATCAGTCAGTGGAATAACTCATTTGATCAACTACTGCAATTCACATGGTAATTAAAATAGTCCTCTGCTCTCTTCCTGAGAAGCCATGATGTCTGGGAAGGCATTTTGACAAAAAGATCCTAGGATCTCTAAGAAATGGTATTTTCATTGCTGAGACCTTGTGCTATCAAGGAGCAGGAGTGGGGAAGATCCAGACCAAATTTATTCAAACTTTAGGTCCTAATCAATGTCTGTGACTTGAATAACCTTATTATAGAACATGAAAATTTTGTTGACTCAGATGACCCTTCACTACTGCAAATACTCAGAGATCCCTGATAAGAAGCAGGGCTATAATACACATATTCTTTCTTTGTGGCTTTTAACCCCACAGAGATTTAATTTTATTTTGCCTGGTTTCCTACATGAACTACTTCAGTGTTCTAAGTTGTCTGGGTAAAGTTCCAGAACTGGTCTGCTAGCCTCTAAGAATTACCTTCTATTGTGAGAAGGTGTTTCAGGTGAGAATAGTCCAATTAATTTTTCATCTAAAGTTTGGCAGTCTCTAATTCTTACAGGATATTCTCCAGATTTTGCAGTATCCTAACTAATAAGAAGGCAAAGGAAGTTTTGCAGGTGGTTAGGATAGAACAAACTGCCAATAGTGATAAAAATATTAGTGAATGTCTGTAGAATATAAAGCTTTTGAGTAATCTGCTCAGAATAAGCAATTGTAATCTGAGGACACCGCTGACAATTTAGAAAAATACTGCATTTGATATTCATGAGTCAACATAGAAACGCCTTTTGACTCCCCTCCTTCCCTAAGGTCCCCTCTTTCTGGCTGCTGGTGAGAGGGAGGGGATCCACTGCTTCTTGTGGAGGATGGGTTCACTTGTCTGTGGTATCACAACCTTTGCTTTTTTTTCCCATTATAAAACCACTGTGAAAGCAAAGGGAAAGAGTTAAGTTTTCCTTGCAATGAACTACACAGCTTTTATTTTGTTAGCGAATTGTCCACGACTCAGCTCAGACAGCATAACACTGTAATAATTTAAAACTATATTCTACAGCTTATTCCAGTGGGTTGTTTTGATATGCTACATTAAGATTTAATTTATGGAAGGATGTATAGGTATATAGGCTTGTTTTCTTCAGTTTGTGTCTGGAAAAAAAGATAACAATAAGATGGTTGGAAGTAGGAAAAAAACCAATATTCATGCGTGCTGGCTTTTTATTCTTATCTACCTCTGCACCCCAAATTTGGTCATATGGTAATCCCAAATTCTTTATACAAGCCTATTGAAATGTCCCTTTCCTCTCTTTAATGTTTATAGGTATGGACATACGTACACGTAAAAAAAAATATAATCACAGAGAAACATGAACAAATTTCCCAAACTTCCAGCTTTTAACAGCACAGGGAAGTATTCACTTCTTTTAATGGTTACTTTTTCTCCATTTCTTTCATTTAAATATCATTTGCTGCACTTTATTTTTCTTTCAGTTGCGTACTTCAGCCTTCTAGATTTTTTTTTTCGCAGCCTCTTCATCCAGTTAGTAAATGCCTTGCCTACCCTTTAAAAGCAGAATGACAAAATATAACAGTTTTATTCCCATCTATTTTTTCACAGCTCTGTTTGAAGACACTCTGGCCCTGATTTACTACAGTGTGTAGGCTCTTATGCCTATTCAGCTAAAAACTTGGGAATTTACACAGGCATTAAATAACATCTATGTGTTTTGTATCTGGTTGGGTGTAGGCAGCAGAAAGGTGAGCAGCTCCTGTTTGTATAGTGCTCTTTGTATTTGCTTAATAGTAATATAAAAAATGATAGTAACAGAAAAACCTGTTGGTTTATGAAATAAACCTAAATATTCTAAAAATATAGTATGCCAAGACATAACCTACCATCTGCAGGCTTTTTCAGTCTAGCTGCTTATGTCTGAACACTACAGAGCTGGGTTGCACTGACATCCATGGCTTGAAAACAGCTTCTATGTAGATTATGACTTTCAGAGTTATGATGACTATCAATTGATTACATCCTGCTTGCTCAATACTGAGTATTGTGCTCTGGAATAAATAATTCATGCAAATAGTACCATCAGGAGGAACCAATACTATAATTTTTTTACCTGCAGGAATGACTTGTTTTGCAAGTTGCCTGAAAGTGTGTATTTGTACACTCACAAATGTTTACACATTGCAAGGTACAGTGAGAAACATCTTTCTGTACAAGGAGACCTACTACCAAAATGAATGAAATTCAGTCTTGACATTTCTGACAGAGCAGGATTCAATTCTATCACATTTTTGTCCCGTAATGACCTGCCATCATTGTTCTTCCAAGAGTGACAACAAAAATGATCCCCTTTGGAAAAATGGCTTGAATATGTGAAGTCCCTATTTAGAAGTCCCATGCATCCCTGAGGCATTTGAAAATGTCATAGACCCTCCACTGCAGTGTGTTGACTCTGCTAACAGCACCATGGCAAGGAAATATTAAGTTTCTTAATGATATTGTGAGGTTTAATTATGTAGTTGGCATGTGAAATCTATGGTGACAGCTGAAGCAGAGAGGGAAATAGAGTGATTTTCTGTTGATACCCATGCTACAATCTACTGCTACTACAGAATTCCAGTAAAATTATTTGACAATAAAGAAGGCTAATGAATGTTCTAGAATCCACATACCTAAAATTAACATCATGTCAGGTACTTCCTAGGACTTGGATTATTAAAAACCTTCTAAGTGGCAATAACTTTCTAAAAAACTTTTTCTTCTCAAGGTCACTCAGAACTCATTTTTATCATCAATTTTTTTTTAATAAGACCTAAAATTCAGTTAATGAAATCTAAGCTAAGAGATGAAGAGATTTTGTAATTATCTGTGTCTCACATGCCAACTTTTTCCAACACAACACGGTACTTATTTGATTTCATCCTTTTTTGGAAGCCTTATTTTTCTCCTCCAGCTCTTTCTGTGAGTGCTTTAAGTCACAATAGATGTAAATCTACACTTCCTTCCTCCTAAATATTTTATATTCTATTTTTTAACAGGACAATTTGTAATTTATTGTAGGTTGAGCACATAAATCCTGTCAAAGGAAACTATTTTTAACCTCATAAGCAAGAAAGTCAAATCTGCATTAAGGGATGATTCAGTAATGTTGAATGTGCTGCGGTTTGTTAGGTGCTTCTTCCACGCATCCTCTCTGGGCGCTGATACTTTTCACCTGTGTCAAATATGGTGCAGACCAAATTTTTTTGTTTAGTAAACCAAAAAATAATAATTGTAGTAATAATTTCAAAAAAATGTTTTGTTTACTTATGGTGATTTTTTGGGTTTGAAAGAATAGCATCCCTGAGGCTGCCTGCTCAAGTTGGGATTTATGACAATTGAACTAATAATTATTTAACCTAATCAATCTTCTCTTTGCTCTGAAAGATTTGTTTAAGGCCATGGTTTAAGCCAGTGTTCATGAATCTCTTTTGCTGTAAAAATTTCTTTGTGCCTGTTTTCATATCTATTCCATGGGCACTAGAAACTTTAATCCCTTTGAGAATCTGATCCCTCAAGGTGCAGATATGATACTGATTTGTAAAGTGGAACAGACAAATTAATACATTTCAACCTTGACAGATACTGAGTTTGTACCAACATCCTGTTCTTGGCATATGTTCACACCAGCCATTCTATTAATCTATTTCCAGGAAGTATTCTTTGTTTCAAAACTAAAATCTATTTTCAGCACATTACTATACTTACTCTAGCTCTCTTATGAGACAATAAGAATGTCATGTTCATGCATCAGCTTCTGCACTTTAAAATAGAAAATAAAAATTGAATACAATAAAACAAGCAATATTCCATAGGTCTCACTGAAATGTAATGTTATTTGAAAAAAATATAATATTAATGTTGTTTCTTCTACAATTGGGACAGGAAATCTCAGCGAGATATGACTACCAGAAAAGAGTTTCTTTTACATGCAAACTCTGCTAATATATTGAAGGCTGCTTTATGCAATATTTGTTTTATGGAATGTATACGATTGGAAAATGTCATGCCATAGCCAGGAGGTAACAAGCCCTGAGATGTAGTCTGAGAATAAGTGCTGTCTTCAGGTTAGCATGTAACAGGTTATGACAAACCTTCTCTATGTCCTGGAAGGGTAGACTGTTTATTTCCTGGCTGGAATATGCTCTGTATTAAAACCTGCTTTATTACAATCTAGTATATATCTCTTTTCCCTTACATTCGCTTATCCTGGCTCATCCTGTATCATTGACTCCAACAGACATTAGCTATACTTTTTCATATGGCACATTTCAGTTAAGTATCCTTTTTTGTGGCCTTCCCTGGGAAACAGCATAATGAGTTATTTTACTTTAGATTAATTGATAGCTTTTGTCTGATGGCATTCCTGACTCTAGTTTAAAAATGAAACAACATTATTTACAACCTCACTACTACAATATTTTAAATTGTTTCCTGTCTAGAGATTAGACATCCTTTATTGTAGCATTCTAGAATTTGTTTACCCATCTAACACAGGGAACACTCTATGTTGAGATATATGATGTATGCTTCTGTTGTATGAGGAACTCATGACAAGAGTAATTTTAACCATCTGAAAAACATACTAACCCCCAAAAAATGCATTGGCAGTAATCTCTTATGACATTTAGCAAACAGTTTTTATTACTCTATTGATCTATGCATTATGGATGCATATGGATGGACTACTGTGTGAAGGGTATCACATACTGGAGTTGATAAGAAGCCCTTATCTCTGCCATAGAAGGATGAAGCCACCTCATAAGAAGGAGTTGCACCACTATATGTTTTTTTTTTTTTCTAAAATATGTATTTTAAGTGAAGATTGCCTGTTATTTCTTCTACTGCATGTCTTTTGTATTCCTAAGATTTTCTAGTTAAGTATTTTGCTTGTAGACATAGATACTTTTAACTATCCTTCTCCCTGTTTTTTGCATTTTAACAGTTCCTTCCATTACAGCTAGAAGAGGTGCATTCTCCCTTTTACCTACCACTCAGTGGATTTGTGATGTATTTTGTTGCTATCTGGCTGGTTTAGGCACAGAAATTTGTAAATAAGTGTTTGTCCTTAGTATATTAACACATGAACAGCAATGTTTGTGATACTTGAGTGTGATTAGCTCTTGAAAAATTCATCAAATGTCCTGAGATCTGCATTGCTTTTTAAAAATTCATAAAAAGTTTTGAAGAGTGAAAATGGTTTGACAAGTAGGCAGGCCACAAAGAAACTGACACATCAAGGGAGGAAGATCAAACAGGAATAGAGCAGCATATTCATACTGGAGGCTGAGAGCCTGGCTGCACTCCAAGGAGGTTGAAAGAACAAGTAGACATGAAATATAGAGAAAGAATAGAGACAGGAATCTCAAGGTGGGGAAATGAAAGACCATTTGACATTCAAAAAGGATTTTTTAAACATCTTTGACATGCAGTCAATAAATTCACCTCTCCTTTTCTTATTTAATTAGATGCAAAAGTTTTCTTAAAATGGAAATGTACACCACATGAAATTTTTAGGAAATTATCTCCTATTTAGGGAGGAGACACTCAAGGGATTTGGAAAGGGTCTCAAAATAATCACTGTGGCTTTGATGTGGGGTTGTGAGTCAAGCAGGCTCTTCAGTGAAGTCACCCCTGTTATCTGATAGCTGAGATTTAAACCTTAAACATTAATGATTTATGTCTGCTACACTAAACATGAACTGTATCTTTCAAATACTCCCTATTAAAAGCTCCCTTTATTTTTATTGGAAGGATTTTATTAAAGGTGCTGTCATATTTATATAAAGTCTATTGGTTATGTGTGTATGAATATTCCTAAATTTGAAATGAATGGGAAATGAGAAAGAAAATGTTTCATTAGTTAAATTTGATTTATTTCTTTTGTATTAAGCAAGCATTTAGCACCATGTTATAAAAGAGGTATCTATGTAAGTGTCAACCTGAAATATGTTTAATGATGTTTAACAATGCTCTAATGAATGGCTGTACCTGCTACCTACAGGGACACCCATCCATTCATAATATTTACACATATATGGTATGTGAATAGGACACAAAATGGCTCTTTTGCCTTCCACACTTCTTTGCCACATATCTGTTATACCATTGATGCCATCCATCAAGGAATTTCAAAGGGCAGTTGGTAAAAGAAAACATAAGACATTCATTTCAAGAGGCCTGATTCTGTTTTATTAGATTCTCCCTAGGTTTTTCCCATACTTTGAAGCGGAAATAGCAGCAAGGGATCAAGCAGTAAAAGCCTTTTAAAACTTCAACCTCCTCTCCAGCTGGGTTTCAAATCAATTCTTTTTTCACTGGGCCAGCGGTAGTGCTGTATGAGTGTAGAGCACTGCGGTATTTAAAAACTTGATAAAACTTAGCTTGTCCTTTCTTATTCCAGCACAGAAGACAAAGCACCGGTGAGGTTACAAATGTCAGAATACCTGGTTTGTTATGGTTTGAAGAATTTTAGGTGGAAATTGGAAAAATATTCAAGTATTTTACTCTTGAAGGTGGATTTTCCCCATGTTCTTCGAGATTGTCATGCACTAGTGACTGTGTACATCTGTACTGGGCAATTCTCAATGTGTACACTAGGATGGGAATAAATATTTTATTCACTTGATAAGTCTGAGAATCCTGTTCTGAAATGTTTTTGAAGTTCATTTTTATGGAAGATCTAAACGAGTCAGAAAATTTACAAACCCTCACAAATTTGAAATGAGCCATGGTAATTTCGTCTTCTTTCTCTTGTAAATCTCTCTGGTACTGCTACAGAAAACAAGCCACCCTGAAGTCCCAGAAGCTATTTACAAAAGAAATGTACTCTGTGGTTCTCACAATAACTAAACAACGAAGCCATATATCTCAAAATAGTTTAAGAAATCTGCTTTTGTGTATTGTGTCTAAGTATTAGAAGATGGAATCTTTGTACTGTGCTTTGTAATTGCTCTGGGGTGTTTCTTTGCTTTCCGAAGTGGCTGCCTCGCCTCTGGAGGTGCAGGTGTGTGATTTGTGCCTTGGCTGAGCGGCCCAGCTGGGGAGGCTTTGAGTCCGTGCCTCAGGTGCGCTCAGCTTGGCTGCCTCCAGGTGCAATTAATTGCCTGGTTAATTGCCTGTAGCTGGGGGGGGAGAGCGGGAAATGCCCGAGCTTTCCTTACAACCCCGGGGGCGCAGGAGTAGGGGCTGCTATGACTGAGAGCTGCGGCTGCTCCTCCGGCCGTGCGGTTCTTCACGTACTCAGGTAAATTTTTTTTGGTTGTCCATAGGAGAGGTGCTTAATTTTAGTCCTAGTGAAGGATAATTCTCCATAGCTGTCGGGTCCCATCACCTAAGCTGTTGGCTTGGCCGCTCCGACTTCGGGTGATCCCCTCACAGCTCCGCGGGGACTCCGGCCCGCCATTGACTGCACTCACCTCTCTGGAGCTCTTGGCTTTTCTCACTGTGGTGGGTTTTATGTTTTTATGCGGTGCTTTTTGTGTTTTTAAATATAAGTACATATATATATATATATTTATGTATAAAAGTATAAATACACTAAGAATAAATACACTGAAAAAAAAATATATTTTCACACATGCACACAGATATATATAGATACACATACACACAGAGAGATGTAGATTCTCAGGGTTTTATGAATGTAGGGACAGTTTTGCTGTTCGATGTCAGCAGAAAGGCAGCGCATGGTGCCGGCGCTGCGGTGGCCGGCATCGGCCTGCCCGAGCGGGAAAGCGCGGGATGGCGACCGACTTCCTTGGTGTGTCTTAATGGCTCTTCGTGGCCTTATTGTGGAAGGACAATGGCTCTTGTGCCTGGTCATTATCTCCCTGATCGTTACGATTCCTGTCTCTTCTGGGCTTTTTATCCTAAATAGGTTTTCCCGGCAAATCACCTCCTCTGCTAATGTGTCACTGGGAGCCGCTCGGGTGAGCCGGGTCCCGGGAGGTTAGAGGAACCTTTGGGAGTCATTTTCTTGCAATTAACTCAGCTGTGTGCCGGGTTTTCATTAGAACACGATAATTGGTAAGCTGAGGTATTGTAGGGTGGTGCAATATTTTCATCGTTTATGATTTATTTTCCTCTGCAGGGGTGATCCTGTTGTGTAGGTCATTTCTGGCTGGAATGACAGAGAAGCTGTACTCCAGTGAGGTGATTTACCACAGTTATAACCATGTGTGTAATGTACTTCTAGCCTCTTTGTCATGCATGCTATATGTCATGAAATATTACTGTTGAATGCTTAATATACCAGTGCACAGCAGGAGATAATATCAGATTAATTACACTGGTGGTGTATATAAATCATGGCTCTGAAGCTGCGGTTGCTCAAGTTCATGTGCTGCTTTATACGCTGCTTTTGAGAGTATCAGGTCAGCTGCTGCCTGCACTGCTCAGGTTAGTTGCTTTCCCTAAAGATCAGGTCTTTGCATATCCCAGCTTTACTAAGGCTGCCCATCCTTACCATCTTTGGGATATAATAACAGTACAAGCTTGTTGTAGAAGAATATATTATTAGGCACTGCAAAGCTGAAAACAAGATTAATATTAAAGTGCAGTTATGGAAGTTTATGGGTCGGGCTGACTGTGAAGTGTGTGGTGGTGCCTTCTCCTCTTCCAATGATTTTCAGTTCTCACTGTTACGGCTGCTGCATTTAGAAGGCTTTTTGCTCTAGTTGCTTTCTCTATAGTCTGCATCTGACCTGCACCTCAAATTCTTGAGGAACATTTTGTGTTCAGCTCTCCTTTTCCAACAGCAGTTTCTGGTTCTTAGAATCTCTTCCTACCGAAGGTGTTGAGATAAGTATCTCCTGCTGCAGTTCCTTAGGTTCCTTTTCTCTTTTCCATTCCTGAAAATTTTGGACAAAGCTGGGTTCCTGTAAGCTTCAAAATACCTTTATATCCCTCTCTCCCTTGTTTTACCCCTCCAAGAATTGCATTAATATTCCAAACTTTCTAGTACTCCTTTGATACTGAATTTAGACTACTGAAAAGGGATAGATAATGGGATTTAGGTCTTAGCTAGTGTCTGCTAAAAAATCAGTATGGAACTTTTCACTGGAGAAGGAGGAATGTTTGGGACGTGAGAAGCAAGTCAGACCCTTTCCTTAATGCTTTGTTGCATTTGTTAGCTGGTCTCAAGGCTGTGCCAGAAATTGATACACATGTCAGTTTGCTTCTTAACAGCGTTTCTGTTTTGTTACCAACCACATAAGACTAGCATATTTAGAAGAATTTACGTGTATAATATGCATTTCACATTTAATGTAGGGAATGTGTGGTGCTCTACTCACAGCTTCCCCTTGCTAACAAATTTTAATGTGTTTTGACATGAGCTGTTACACTGGCCCCTTTACTACCAAAACAGAAAATCTCAGGTATCTGTACCTAACCCTTGTGCTTAGCCTTGCAAACAGCAATCACTTGCGAGTCAGTGTTTGGTTAAATCTAGTCACAACATGTATTTTACGTGCACAGAGACTTTCAGGAAAACCTTTGTGTGAAAAGAAGGGGTGAAAGCTTCACACATTGCAGCAGGCAAGGTTTTGGCCATTCTGTGGTCTGTGTGTTCCTGCTTAGCCACTTCCCTTCATCTGTTTCCCACTCATTTCTTCCTCATATCACTTTTTTGTTTTGTTCTGTTTTTCATTTTGCCTTTTCTTTTTTGTCCTTTGCAAAAGGATATTTTTGACACTTCTTAAATTTCTATGACTAAAATATGGCCTGGTCTGGTCTGTAACTATCAATGGTGCCTTTAGATAAAGATTTAAAAAATAGTAACAGACTGTATGTGTTATGAGAAATTTCTCATGTACCTCTCTGTTGAAGACCATATGGCCAAGGCCATTAATATCAAAACTATTTTTCTTTTCAGACTTGGTAGCATCATATCTGAATTTTGCTAAATCAAGTTTGCTTCCTTCAGAAATTTTTGTGCAATAATTCCCTAGAGTTTAGATGGTATGAGCCATCAGACTCAGTGCAGATTTTTTTTGTTGAGTTCATAAAACAACGTCATCATATTGAGGACAAAGTTAAGCCATTTATGCAGTTAATATCAATGACATGGTATGTTCAGGGGAAACTTGAAACTCCAAGGACATTACCAGACAAAGGGAAGAGTAGCATGGGAGTTGACTCCTCACTACCTGTAGCTAGAGCTTCTCCTTAAAAGTGTTTAATAAACTCTACCTGTTTCTATGAATTGAAACTTTTAATGCACTGAAATAGAAGCTGCACAAATGTCAAAACTGAGCATCTTTGTAGGAGATAGTCCTTTGTTCTTGAACAAATAAAAGGGTAAAAACAAAAGCTTATAATGATTACTCAGCATGATTTGATTCAGACTCAGGCCTGTGATTTCTTTTGGTTGGTTTACAGTGGTTTTTACAGTGTGTTCAAAGAAAAGCTATCACACTCCCTCTCGGAATTATTTGTAGTTAGAAAATACTTGGACTACTTTAAGGATCCTATGGGATTCTTCAGGTATACATTTGATTTTCCACTGTTACCTGTGGATTTCTTGATGATACGTGTGAAACTCCTCCCTGTGAGAGATACTGTGCAATTGATTCAAGGCACAATCTGAGTCAAACTGACTTGTCTACAGTCTGTGTGACTTTCCATACAAAAACAGGGTATGCTTGACTACTGTCTTAAAAAGAATAAGTTTTGCAGAGTTTTTTTGGGCATTGCACGTGTACAGAACAGATGACAGCAGAACAGCTTGTTCTGCTCATTTTTCAATGAATAATAAAGTGTTGAAGTTTTATACTCTTTAAAACATATTCAGGAAAAAGTGGCATTAGAGGTTTTGAAAGTTAGAACAGGTTGTGATGTTTCAGATCTGAGTAAGTGTAAGATATATTCTGATGTTTATTCCTATTTGTGGTGAGCTAATCCTGGCTCCCCAGCATGAGTATTCACTGGTATTTTGTGCTTAGGATATTTGATGTTGTAAATGCATGCCTTTGGCCTTAACTTCTGTAACCCTACATATCAACATGCCTGTATGAGACTCCTTTCCATATTGGAATATACCTTGCTGCTTTGATAATCATTTTTATGTAAAACTATTCTAACTTTTCTGTGAAATGGGATTTTTCTTACCCCACCCCATATTTAGGAAAAAATACCTTGATGAGAATGCAAAACTATTTATTCATGAAAGATTGTTCTATTATTAATTATAAAATAAACATTATTTCTTGCTGTTATAAACTACCAATTTAACTTTCCAATTCCAAACCCAAATGAACTGGATGCCTTGAAGACTTTTGTTCCCGAAATTACCTTAGTTTTTCTTATATCTTTTGGTCTCAAATTAGGGATTTTTGACAGATTCGTGTTTGGTACTTTTGTGCAAATTTGTGTTTAACTTCTTTGTTTTGGATTTCTCGAGATACAACCCCTCTGTTGTTTGTTGTGACCTTTTCTGTTTCATTTGGTTTGCTTGCTTCCTAATTTCTGCTCTCCGGGTGAAAGTGTCTGTTTTCCACTGCTGTTGCTTCATTCCAGCATCACTGATTACTGAAGTTATTTCATCTGTCAATATACACCATATCTATTATATCCCTCAGTCTGTGACTGTCACCTCTGAATTTTTTTTTCCTGTTGCTGATGATTCTGTCCTTGTAATGATGTTGCTTGATTTACTATTGTTAGCTGTTACTCAGGCTTCAAACTCTATTTCAAATCTGTCTTCTTTTCCTTGAAATCAGGAACTGGGTGTTTTGGGGAGTTTGTGTCTTTTTACAGAATAGGCTATAAAATTGATATGCTTAACCTTTAATCAGTGCAGTGAAGAGGGTTTTTTTGGGTTTAATGTTTTTAGACTCTTTTAAAATGTCATTTTTCTGAACATAAGTGTTGCTGTAGTGTGCTAACAGTTTACACTTGTGTAAAAAGAGTCAATCCAGGATTGCCTTGTGTGTCTAACTATGAATGTTCATGCGTGGAGAGAAAGGCCAGCTGTTGTTTTCTCATCAAAATATAGTAGTTGATATTGCACTGTTAGTAAGTAGGTGCCCCTAAACTCTGCCAGTAATAAGAAAAAGATGAATAGCAATTTCTTATGTAGAGGAAACAGAGTAATTTGACTTTGCTATGTGTGTGCATTCTTAGCAGAATGCAACTACTTCCTGAGGATAGCTGATGATAATTGCAGAAGTGGAGCTGTGGAGGAATAAACTTTCTTCAGGGATAGAAGAGCAAAACTAGAATTCCTGGAGGTGAAATACTCCTCCTCAGACAGTCTCTCCAATGTGTTCAGAAAGCATTGTTTACTCATTCAACTTCCTTTAGTTTAGCATTGGAGGCTGCTTTATTTTCTTAATACTACTCTTGAGATTAAATAAATACTTTTTTTAGATGATGCTTTTTTTATACCTGAAAATGCAGGATCAGAAGTATTGCCTATGCACTTAAATAATGCAAAAGCAAAGTTACACTCGTGCTTTACTTCTCCCTAAATCCTTCTCTGCCTACTTGAGTTCTGTTAAAAATATGTGCAAATGGGGCACATCTAGAATTTTTTTATGATAAGGATGTCATAGAAGCAAGTCTGTTACTTAACTAAATATGATTTAATCATAATATACTTAAATAATATTTGAAAGAAAAGCCTTAGTGCTAGTGTGAAATTTAACAAAAATTTGTTATCTCAGTTTGAGAGCTGATGTATTTTCTGTGCAGAGTGTAGTTTAAAGTATTTATCTAGCGCTTAAAAACCTTCAGCTTTCTTGGCCTACAAACTGCACACCATTGCTCTGAATACTGCAATTTTTCATAGTATCATAGAATGGTCAGGGTTGTTGGGGACCTTAAGGTCATCCAGTTCCAACCTGCCCCGTCGTGGGCAGGGACGCCTTCCACTACATCAGTCTGCTCTGGGTCCCATCCAGCCTGGCCTTGAGCACTTCTAGGGATGGGCATCCACAGCTTCTCTGGGTGACGTGTTCCAGGGCCTCACCACCCTCACAGTAAAGAAGTTCTTCCTAATGTCTCATCTAGACCTATCCCCTCTCAGTTTATTTCCCCTTGTCCCATCACTGCATGTCCTTGTAAAAAGCCTCTTTCCTGGTGTCTTGTCAGTTCCCTGTAGTTACTGACACGTGCTATAAACTTCTCCTAGGAGACTTTGAGAGGCCTTTTTTACTCCAGGCTGAACAGCTCCATCTCTCTCAGCCTGTCTCCTTAGGAGAGGTTCTCTAGCCCTCTGAGCATCTCTGTGGCCTCTTCTGGACTTTGTGTTGGGGGCTCCAGAGCTGGAAACAATACTCCAGGTGGGGTCTCCTGATGGCCTTAGAGGTCTTTTCCAGCCTTAGTGATTCTATGGTTCTCTTGTTCAATGGGATGAAGAAGAAAAACATCACTGCTGGGAGGACAATGGCTCTGGAAAGGGAGGATATGTCTAAAATGAATACAAATAAGCATTTATTGGAAAGGAGGAGCCTTAGCTGTTCTGTGTTTGGTAGACATTTCTAAAACATGAGAATGAAGTAACTGTCACAGGATCATTGTTGGACTTAGGATGTGAAGGTTGAAAACAATTTTGAGATCTAAAAATCCCTTCATACAGTAATTTTAATATTTTCAGCGCTTATGTTTGGCATATTTACAAGGAATTAGACCAAGTAAGAAATTAAAATCAAGAATTTCCAAAAGGCAGGAGAGGGCTGAATACTGCAAGAAGCTTAGAGGGAAGCATGTCCTAGGGCAGTCCTGATGGCACTTTCCGGGATGGGGATAGAACTGAAAACGGTTGGTTAGGAACAGGTGACAGAACTAGTCCAGAACAGAAAGAAAGATCAGGCAGAATTACTTAAGAATGTAAAGATTCTAATTGCCAGAGGAAGCAGCATTGTTTCTCTGAGTAATTACTCTTTGGTGACTGAGCACTATTACCAATTACCCTGTTCTGGGGGGTATGCAGGTTACTTTTTTTGTCTTTGGAATTAGGTGAAGGTACTAACAGCAAAGAAAACTTTTGTGTTGGAAACAATAATACTCTTTTCTCAGGACCTTCCTTCACCAAAGCTTCACACATGCCATACCTCACACATTGTTCTAACTACTACTTTTTCATCAGCTTTTCATAATTTCTGCTACAGTGGACAGCCAGCAACTCAAATTCCCATCCATAAGACAAAGGTAGATCAGCTCATGGTCAGAAGTTGCTTTCTCAGCATTTCAATTTAGAAGTGTCGTTCACACCAAGATAGTATGGATATACATGAAAAACCTCAAATATTCTTATACTATTTGGCTTTTCTTATCCCTCAAAGTGTTAGAATTTTACAGGGACAAACCACTAGATAAGATCCCACTTGCCTACTGACTAAAAGCATATGCCCTGTGCTTTAAACATGATGTGAAAAAGATGATTGGCAAAATGCATTTACCTTTTAAGCTGAGGACTAGTTTGGGAATGAAAGAAGTGTTTTTCACTGTCAATATTTACTGGTTTTTAAATGCACTGGGGGTGATTATTCTCCTTTCAGTGGATATTGAGTGAGAATAAGTGGCAAGTAAGACAAAGTAAAATACTTGTGTGGAGCCAAGCGAAAAGTGCATGTCTATTTATAATCTTAAGGCTTCTGCTCTGTGAGGCTAACTGTTCTGTCTTTTCTGCAGAGAGTAAACCTCTGTCACTTTAGGGGTCTGTCTGAGACTCTTGCAGGAGAATTCTAATGGCAGGATTTCTTTTTTTTTCACTGAGTAATTGCTGTAGCTTTTCAATTCTGCGGTCACAAAAGAAACACCATATTGTACACTGGGAAAGGGTACCATGTTTATAAAAGTATAATGTTATGACTTCAAAGTTATCTTTCAATGTCCTTGGAATTTTCTTTTATCATATTTTCTTACTCTTTGTGCTGGAAATTCTACAGGATATCTTCAAAGACATATTTTATGTCATAATTCTCTTCCATTAAGAGAGATGACATTGGGTTCACTTATGGTTAGGTGACAATCAGCAGTCAGTGAACACGGTAATGTTACTAACCCAATGTCAGTGCAGACATAATCATTGTAGACTGTTACGAGAAAGAGGTTGAGTCTTTAGAAGTGTTTTACAAAGAATGCTTTAGTAGTATGGTATAAATAAATAGGTAACAACAGTTGAGATTGTAATAAATAACGAAAAAATCACTGTTGCAGAGTCCTGTATCATCTGGTAGTTATGCTGTAGCTGCAGTTATGTGCTGTATTATTGGCATTTTTTCAGTTTTGAGGGTTCTTTATTTTAGGTCAAAGATCATGTCACTCTGTCTCAGTCAGTGGTTAGCCAGTCAATTTTTTACAGCAAAAAATGATTACCCACACCAGAGGTCAATAATACAGAAGTATTATAGATCACATTGTCCTGTCCTAATCAATTAAACTATATTAGACCATTCAAGGTTATAATAATACTTAAGCATGTAAAGAAAGTAGAATTTTGGACTTAAGCTACATAACTGGGATGGATTATTCTGTGTTTTATTCAGGAGTATCAAGAATGTGTAAGTAGACTGTAATTGCATAAAGGTATTGGCCAAAGACTGATAGTCCTGCCAATATATCACTTTGTCACCACTGCCTGCACTGAAACTCCTGCTAATCTGCACTGGCAGGAATCAAAGGGAATTTGACCCATGTTCCTTGGTTGCTTGGTCTGTTACTTAAATGCATTTAGCTACCTTGATGCTGCTGCACAACAATAAGGACTCCTATTATATTTTGTTCTAGTATTCCTTGAAATATTGTAAGATTATTGATTGTTTTCATTATTCTGATCTTTAAGAACCAGGTTTCAAAGAACTCTCTAAACTTTCCAATCTCCTTATATGGACAAGCTTTGTAGCGTTTTGTTACCTGACTTTTGTGCATAAAAGTCTTTTAAAGAATACAAAAATAGAGGTTTCATTTTTAAGAATATTCACTTTTTTCAAGATCCTTTGTTTCACCAGTTTTAATACAGTGTATGCAACACTATTTATCTCTTGCAGCTGACTCTTACAGATAGCTCACTGCAGACTTATGTAGATTATCAAAGCTTTTCCCTGCTAGCATTTTCATACAGCTTTTTATGTTCACTGCAAAGTCTGACTTGGATTCAAATCTAGTAATTAGCAGAGTCAAGAAAGTCATCAGCTCACTGTCAGTTTTACGTATGTGTTTGCTGAGGCTCACTTTCAAAATAAAAACCATATTCTTTCCTAGATATCCTGCTTGATAACAATTTGCAGAGAACTAAAAATAGATGCCCTGTTTAGAAATGAAATAGCTCCAATGTCTGTCTTGGCTTTACAGACCAACATGCACATGAAGAGTCTTTATGCAGACAGAACAATTTGGGTACATGTCACTTCTTTTGAATGGGTAAATTTTACAAAATCTAATTAATTACAACCACAATGTGTTTTGGGGGTTTTTTTAAATTCTTGTTATTCACATCTTAAACAAATACAGGCTCTGATTTCTTGCCCAGTGTGCTGTTACCCAGTGATCCACTTAACTCTGTTGCTTTGTGGGGTGTTTTCTCCCAGTTCGTACTTTAAATCCAACCTATAGCCTGCACTCTTGCATCTGTAGTACCTCTGCTGCCAATAGATCAGACTTTTGCCCCTTCTTATAATATTCAGCCATTGTTCTTCCTTGTGTTGATTATGGTGGGTTATGGCTTTTTTGGTACTGTGAAAGATTGCAGCATACTTTCTGGCCACCACTGAAACTGGATAACTTAATTAGCAATGAGTGCTTTTGGTCATTTTGATTATTCAGATCTTTTGCTTACTGTATAGGCGTAAACATAAAAGATTTTAAGCCTGATATTCCTGCAATAAAAGGGTCTGGTTTAAGGAATATTTTCAAGAATTGTAGATGAATCATTTCTGTTCTGGTTTTTTTTTTTTTTTTTTTTTTTTTTTGAAAGAGTTAAGATGTAATCATGCAGGCAAACGCAGAGTATGCTGGCATGTACATAAAGAACCCATTTACTGAGTCACTGTCACTTTAACAGCAGGGATCTTGACTCCCTGAGGTGTTTCTAAAGCATTTTAGGCTCACTGACTCAGGACTAAATAACACCCAGCTGAGTTAGAACAAATACCTGTCAGATAATCCAGCTTAATAGCTGGTTTAGTTATCAGTGCTCTTCTCTACCTGCTTCCTCTTCCCTGCCTTTCTACATGTATAATACATTTCCTACAACATCATGTTTAAAAGCTTCAATAACCCCATAATGGCAGCTGATGGAGACTTTTTATATGTTGATTCCTTTTTTTCCTTGGTTTTGGAAAAATGGCAAAAGTTTGCATGATGACATCTTGATTAGAATGTCTCTTTTTATGTTCAGGTGTATTTCAGCTGGGTTTTCCCCTCTTTGGAAGTGTTAGTCAGTGTTAGTAATTGCTTCTGGAATTCATATCCTCTTTTTCCTCAGTGAGACTACAACTCTGCAAGCTGAATTCTTCTGTGAGTGGGCTGATTTCATAAATACAGCTTTACATTGTACGTTTGAGGTCCAAAGGCCGGCAAGTGAAAGTTGTAGAACATGAGCATCACCAGACTTCTAAGCCTGCATTTGTGATTCTGGTGACTGTATCCTTGTCCAGGAAACTGGCCTAGCAGTTTATGATCAGCTTCTTTTTACAGTTGTTCCAAGTATGTTTCCTTGTTTTCTAGGTGTACAGGCAGCTCTAATTCTGGTACTTGCTAAGTCTTGAGTTAGTTTGTAATCTTCCTGCTGTCCTAGAATAGTTCTGTATAATGCACATTTCTATTTTAATTCACTATATTTTACATCCTGCTCTATCTGGGTGCAACATGGTACTGTCAGCTTTGACAGTTTGTTCTTCAGTGTTGCTGTAAAACTCATCATTCTTAGCTAATCCGATTGCTTAATTAGCTGAATATTATTAACCTCGTTAATTCACATAGAGGTTTTTCAGTTACAAACTGTCCAGTGTAAGTGTACTTCAGAAAGCTGCTTAACTATTTTTAGTCTTTCTTATCAAAACTTTATCTAGGCTGAAAATCTGTCGAGGCTCAGTCTGAGTCAAATGAAGTTGATGGTTAGGCCTGGCTATTTCTCTGCTCTGTTGTGCTAACTTGTGGCACGCAGTCCTTGAATTTAGTGTCTGATTTGCACTGCAGGAAGTGGCTTTGAGAAGACCACAGCAAATGCATGCAGGCATTGAAGGGAAGGAATACCTTGCTGTCATCCTGTAGAAATACTCTGGGAAATGAGAAGGTGGCATTAATGGGTTCCAAGAGACATGATCAAACCATATTGCTGTGCTGGCAGAAAGGAGATGGCAGTAGGGAGAGCTGACGGTGGGTGTAAGCTAAAAGGCATCACATGACGCTTGACAGAGTGGCAGACATATGTTGTAGCTGATGGCAGCAGGGAGAGGAAAAAGCAGTCAGGGATCCATTGTGTGTACTTCATATGCTGTGATGCTTCCACTGAAGTGCCTCATACACCTTCTCTGTGACTCTTCTGTTGTAGATTCTATTAGTTTCCCATCACAAGTGGTGCTTTTCCTTCCTCAGTGCCTTTCAGTCCTTCTGTCCCAACAAGTGTTCTGCTATCTGGCCTCTTCATAGCTGAGTTCAATCTTGAGTTCAGCTAGTCCTGTTCTTCTCTAATGCTTGTTGGTTATGTCTCAGCTCCTCAGAGATTTTTAGGTGGGTTTTGTAGCTGGGTTCTCTTCCATATTTCTTCTTTTAAATACATGTCAGTAAGTGTTTCTTACAGTTGTGTTTTGCTTATTGAAATCTCTCTCTGAATTTAAATCTTCCTGAGAGACTTACTCTGTGACAGCAATAATTCAGGAGAGAATAAATGTGTCTCTGGCAAACTGAAATTTAATAGGCAATCCCTTGAGAAAATGCCTTATTAGTGATTTTGGAATATAATTTTCCTTTACTGTGACAGAACTGTGAACTTAGAATCGGAAGGAGAAACAGAGTCTGTAGGACCTGGAAATTTCTTTTATTAAATCTGTGCTGACAAAGGAAGTAGGACTGGGTTTTCTGAGAGACAGTATTGTGAGTAGCTGAAAGCTATTATTAATGAAAGGGACTAAAATAATTATCAATAAAAGAGCCTGCTGGAAATGAAGTGACTTGCCCTATCAGCTTTAATTTCCAGGATCATGGGGAGTATACTTGGGTAGTTTGGGCAAATCAGGCCAATAGTTATGCCTGTGATGATCTGTATCTAATCTGCAGACACTGCAATGGTTTGGAGTTGGAATATTTTGCTCTGCTGGTATTAAAGGAAAAAGATTCATCTTGTAGGGGGAGGTCCAGGATGGCTGATTAGCTGTTACAGGATGCTCTACCTTGCTCTGCTCCAAGTCATATTCTAACAATATCAGCGTATTAGGAGCTATGAGCTCAGTATCATGGAATTTGGATGAAATATCTCTGACAATCTGACAGACAAGGTGGCAGCTAAAAAACACCTAATGCCAGCACAAGTCACCTGGTATCTACTGAAGCTGGCTGGGTGTGCATGTGACTATTGACTCACATGTTAAGACTTCCTACCGATGCAAACATACTTGTATTGCTGTTAATACAAAAATAAGAGTTCATGTTGCAGAAAACAGTTTGTGTTCAGAATGCAAATATCTTGAACTCTTCTGAGTGTACAAACTGAAGATATTTTCACTTCTGGAAAGCTACTAGTTAAAGACATTGTGTGCAAAGTGAGACATGAAGTTAATCTGGGTCAAGGCTCTGCGTATTCACCGTGCCTGGTGAGATGCAATTTTATTTTATTTTTTTACCATTTTCTGATATATTTTCTGTGACACATCCTCATTGATTTGTCATTTGCCATTTTCAGGATTTAAAGATACATAGTGAATCTTGGGAAAAGAGCATTGGAGGAAGTCACTTAGATCAAATTTGATATTTTACCAGTTAGTAATGCTTTACCTCAATTTCACTTCCAAGTAAGAGGCTGGTGCATTGGCTACAGGCCACAGCTCTTTCTGGATTGTGGCTGTGCTTTTGGAATGGTCATGTTCAACTTAGTCTGGTTATTGTGCTCCAGAAACAAAGAGCAGGATTGTGAAGAGGTGCATAGCTCTTACTTACATAATAAAGCTGCAGAAAAACTGGAGAGCACGATCAGAATGTTGGTGCAACAGGGAGGTGTTTGCTTCCCAAATTCAGGGCCAGAAGGTGCCTTGTAGTGAAATGGTAATTGTGTTGTGCTGTGCCTCGGGGGTGGTCAGAAGAAACAGAGATGTTTCCCTGCTGGTACAGCTGCTCTGTACAGGAGTTTAATATAGTGAAGGTGTCCTATCAGTTCCAGGGTGATGTTGCATCATCATGCCCTCTTTGACTTTTGCTATGTAGTAACACCATTTTTCTTTTTTTGATCTTCTAGAAATGTTGGATTTTCTTGTTTTGTGTGGCTTTATAATATAATGGGGAAAAAAAGTAAGGTAAATAATTTAAGTTTGTTATTCCTTTGTTGCTAAGAACATGAGTTTGTATTGGTTTAGTTAAATATAATTCTTCAAGGAGATAACGAATTGGTAGTGCCTGATCTGCAGTGGGGTAGAAACCCATGTAGATGGCTCTCATTTCACCCTCTATTACTATTAACCACAGAATAACTTTGAAAACCTCAATATCTCGTTGCGCTTTTTGTAGTCTTACATCAAAGTCTACTTCCAGCTGTGCTAAGTAATACTTTGTTTTATCCAGATATGAATCAGGCTTACTCATTGCCCTTATTCTCTATCTTTTCTTGACCTCTCTGAATTTTAGTCAGTAGCAGAATTATTTCTACATGCTGATAACTCTGTTGTCATTTTGCCATAGACTTTTTATTATTTTTACTAAAACCCAAACACAACCCTTTGTATTAATTTTAATTTTAAAGCCTTGAAGTATTCCCACGGTTCTTTGCAGATAACTTGTAAAATGTTTATCTTGCATACTGACTGCTTACAAAACCAAAACTTAGGGCTGGGTTTGGGGGTCAGCTGCTGCATGGAGACACAAGCGGGCTCATGGGAATTCTCCACAACATTGTTAAAGCTGCTCTGGGGGCACAGAGACCAGTGTGCCATAGTTTGCAATATTAAGCGGGGTCTTTCAGGTTCACAAAAGAAATGGAAGTGCCCAGATAGCACTGGTGTACTGACTGTGCCCTATACACATTTGATGAAACTGGTTAAGTTGTTGGCAGATGTCTTGGAAACTCTTTCCAATGCAACTGACCATAACCCTTCCTAGATCCTCCCTTTACTCTGTAGTGTCCATTCAGGAGCTGAAATTAACTCTAGTTTCCGGCCTGGATTCCCTGCAGATCTTTATACTTTTTGGGCTTTCTCATTTCAAAGCACTGATAAATTAGACTTTTGACGCTAGAGAACTTTCTTTGTATGCAATAGACACTGTGCTTTAATAATTGTTTTTGAAATTTTGTTTTCATCTTTGCAATGGAAGGCTTCTTGGCATTGCTGCTGATGTGCCCTAAGAAGCAGCTAAGAATAAGTTCAGCGAAACCACCTCCTAGCTCAGTACCTGAGACTGCAGATATGTTGCCAGGCAGTGTGCTGGATGGTCTATGAAATATTTGGGTGTTTTTGCAAGTTTTCCCACTTACCATAGAAGACTGCACACAGTGGTCCTGTAGCTCAAGGCCCCAGGAGCTGCCCTGGGCTTGTGTTGGCTGGAGCTGGTGTGGGCTCGTTTCCCTGTGTTCAGTGGCTGTGTGCCTGTGGCCTTCTTAGGGTTGCTGTGGCACAGCCCTGGGGGCTGGAGGAGGTGTGTGGGCATCTCCCTGGCTGTGGCAGGGGTCCAGTGGGAGGGAAGCAGGGTATGATAAAAAAATTTGCAAAAACAACCTTCGTGTGGCTGAGACTGAGCAGGAAGAGATGTTCCCCACTGGTTCCTCCTTAGGCCATTGGACATGGCCAGCTGGGACAGCCTGGGATGGTGAAGGTATGAGGTTATCTTTGTATAACACCTGTACCTGTGTAAGGTCTTATCTTACTAAACTGTGTGGATTTCCAGCTCCATCTGAGTGTTGCTCACTTTTACCCACAATAACCTTTGACTAATTTTAGAAACTCCTCTCTATTGCAGAATGTTGCAGAAATAAACTACTCATTATGTTCACTCTTTGCACATATCTAGTCTTTTGGCACAACAACCAAGTAGTTTAACTGCATTGTTTCATCTGATTAATGACCTAATAATTTTCTAGTTTCTAAAGAGATGATTCTTCCATGTTACTGTTTTTTTTTACGTTTTCTTTTGTGAAATAAGCTTGGTGTAGTTTAACTTTTTTCTCAAATATCTTGTATTGAAATCTAATTATCAGAAGAGTAACAGTTCTATATTGTCCTTTCAGGCTTTATTGTGAAATATGTTTGTACAATACTGGACACTTCATCATTCATTAAAACTTTTTATAATTATATACATGTATTTTAAAATAGTTTTTACTTTATATATTATCATGAAGACACAGACTTGAGGAAGGAATTTTAGCATTTAGAACTAAATCTTTCTTAACCCCAAACCCCAAATGAGTTCTTGAAGGATTTAAAGATTTGGATTATCAGAATACAAAAGGATGAAAGGGTGACAAATACTAAGGATAATAACAAAGAAGTGCCATTTTAGCTTTTTAATTCATGTCTGTTTTTAGGTACTTTATACATCCTGCTGTGAAATAGATACTTCTTATTGTATAATAATAAGCATATTTAAAGAAAGACCCACAAGCTATTCTTTTCCTATCTATTGAAACATTTAAAGGTGTGCACATTTTTAACTATTGGCATAAGAATTTTAAGTGTTAGAAAATTACAAAATAAACAATACTTAAAGCTCTGTTTGTGTATTCCTTCTGAGATGTTCAACACCTATTTAGAAATGCAGCTTGGGCAGAGCTCTGTCTTGATGGCAAAATGTGGTCCAGTGTGGGGCTACTGTAGTGGAAAACTCTCGTTCAGTCCATGGATGAGTAAATTATGCAAACCAGTTTGTGAAGCTGAGATTTCTGTTGGGCTTGTCATCTAAAAACAAATGCGCAGAAAACAAACAAGTGTATTCTGATTAACTGTCTGTGCTTCAGTACATGCTCCATATTCCTTTGATTTGAAAAGCTTTGCAGTGATTGTGTTCCTACTCCCCAGTGGGTGGTAAGACCTCCTGGTGTTTATGTGTTTGTTGCTGTTTATAGGTAGTGCATGTCAGTCTTTCTTCATTAGTATTTCCATGGCTTTCTCTAAGAATGAGAATCAGCATCTAAGCAAAAGGGAGAATGAGATTTAGTACCTCACATGTATGCACATATGCAGACTGGGTAAATGAGATGACAGGAACCTGGTGGAGTTTGAAAAGAAGTGCAGAGTCCTGCAGCTGGGAAGGAAAAATCCCATGCACCAATACATGCTGGGAGCCATGACACTGGAAAGCAGCTTGGCACTACTCTGGGTCCCAGTAGGCACCAAGATGAAAATGAGTCTGTGACATGCGCTTGCTGAAAATGAAAAAGTTAAAACCTAAGGTATCAAAAAGGTGGATGGTATCCTGGCCTATATTATGGAAAGGATTGCCAGCAGGCCAGGAAAGGAGATCCTTTTCCTCTATCCAGCACTGCTGAGACCATATCTGGAGCACTGCATCCAGTTTTGGGTGTTTCAGTACAAGAGAGACATACTGGATGTACTGGAGAGTCCAGTGAAGGGTCAGAAAGATGATGAAGGGAGCACCTCCCATGTCAGGAGGGCTGATAAGAGCTGGCACTATTGACCTTAAAGGAGGGAAGGCTCAGGGGGGATCTTATCAATCTATCCAAATATCAAGTGGTGGCTGGTAACAGGATTAGAGGCAATGGGCACAAGATGAAACATGGTAGGTTCCTTCTGAACATTAGGAAACACTCTTTTTCACTGGTGAGGGTGACTGAACATTTGAGCAGGCTGCCCAGGAGGGTGTGCAGAATCTCCATTCATGGAGATACTCAAGAGCCACCTGGACAGAGCTATGGACAACCTGCTCTAGGTGACACTGGGCAGGGTGATGGACCAGATAAGCTCCAGATGGTCCCTTCCAACCTCATGGGGCCATGAGATTATGATGTGTGATTCTATGATATCAAGACTGTTGCGCAATAAATGGTAGGCAGTTTTCCACTCTTATTTAATTTCTGGAAATAGGTAACAGTTTTGCTAAATGTTCTAATCAAATGTTATTTGGCATTCAAATTAAAAGCTGATGATAAATTTCTGTAAGGATTATTAACGCTCAGCATGTGTATCCTATTATGCTTCTGACTGTATAACATATTTTATCTTTTAAACATGCTATATGTGCTGCAGAAACATGACTTTCTTGGATGAGTTTGCTGGTGTCTGAGCCTCCAGATGATAGCAATGATTCCAAGTCCCTCAGGGGCAGTTATGCCAGTCTTATTAGCCGTGAGCAGTAATAAATACTCTTAATGCATGCAACCAGCTGGAATCCTGAAAAAAATCATTCAGGGTCTTCCTGCCTTAAGCTGATAAGAGTGATTGCAATTCCTTTATATATATGTCAGATTTAGTTTAAATGAATTGATAATATATTAGCCACAGCACTTGGGGCTCTCCACAGAATGCAAGACCGTTAAAAAGTATTTGGACTCTTTCTCTGTGGTTGAAGCTGTTGTGATTACACTGCTATCAGGAGTGCAGCTGGCAGCAGTAGTTAACATGGGCTCTAATAGAGGATATTTGCTGCAGCAGCACCTCCTTCTCTAGACCATGCATGTTGTGTTTCTAGTCACCTTGAATTCCAGGATGGGCTGTCTGACAGTTTAACTTGAAACAACTCAAAATTAGTCTAGTGGAGCTCAGAGATTGCAAGACACAAAATTTGTAAACAAACTGCAGGAAAAAGCTTTAGGAGCCAAACTCTGTGATGAGCTTGAAGGCACGAGGGAATCCCTCTGTTACTTCTTGTTTCAGTTGTCCTCTGTTTGTCAAGGACTACAGCTGAGTCTTTCTTAATTTATGTATATTTCTTAGATAGAAAGATATAAAGGGGAAAATTTGGTAGTAGTGTCAAGGCTCATCAGCTTTCCAGCTGTTTTGAAGAGTCTGTAAAAGTAGTAGTTTGCAAAAACTTTGTGAGGAGCAGGGAGTAGTAGGTTTCAAGTCAGCTGCAAGTGTCTTCAGTTTTAATAATACAAAGCAAACCTGAAAGTCCCCTTTATTTGCTATTTTTGGTTCCGTGTATTCATCCTCAGGATGTATTCAATCAAGGCAAGATTTTAGAACCCTGAGCAAAATTATAGCAATTGGCTATTTATTTTCTCAAAAGAGTTCTGCTGGTTTTGACTTAAATTTTGGAAGTAAAGAGTGCATTATTAGAGCTTCACATTATGCCTAATTAAATATTTATGTTAAAGTTAGAGGTTATGTACCTGCATAAAAGTAACAATTGAAAACAGTGTTCCTCTGGCTTAGTCAGTAAATACCTACCAAGGGAGCATCCATGGGGAAGAAGGGAAGTTGCAGTTTCAGCCACTAAATAGGACTTTTGCTGTTATCGCTTGATGATAGGACTAGAAGGTGTAAACGGCAGAACTTTTGCCATTAGTGTAGGCTTGTATTGTCCTGAGCAGTGTCCCAGGAAGCAGAGCGGAATAAGAAAATGGGTAAAGCATTAAACATGGGAGGTGTTCCCCCAGCTCTGCTTAAGGACAGCTGAGACTGTCAAACCTTTAACCCTGAGTGATTTGGGAAAGGAGAGCATAGCATCAGAGGATTAGCTGATGCTAGGAAGTTTTTTGAATAACTTATCTGTATTAATAATGAGACTTTTTAATATGCACACTGGCAAGGAGGTTGCTTCAAGCCCTGTAATGAGACTGCAGTTTGGACTATTTGACTGAAAAAACACTGTTGAAGTACCATCATGTTCCTGGATCTATTTAAAGGATGCATTTTCTGTTGTAAGGTTCTGGGAAACGAAGTGCAAAAGACATGTGACAACATACTGAGGAAAGTTATTCCTGACTTGCATTTAGTGAAGCTTAGTAGTTATGACTAACTCTTGCAGTGTTTCCAAAGGTATGTGGAACAGCTAGTCCATACTTGAAAGGTCACCCTTCCCTGCCTTCATATGTATTTTTAAATTTTTATAGTTATTTTCCATTCAGATTGGAAAATAAAAGCTGATATGCCATTTGTTTTTAATTATCATAAAAAGGAAAAAAATACTGTGAGCAATTTCTAAGTAAAATCATATACAACAGTTGACATATTTTGTGTCAAGGAGTATTTTTAATGTTATTAGAAGTGGTTAGTTTATCTTGACAGTGGTAACATACTCAGTAGGAATATGTAACACTGCCAAGTAACAAATGCATTGCTTTGCCATGTTGCCAACTTTTAATGTTTCAAGCTTTCATTGGGAACTAATCCCCCCTTTCCCAGTAGTGTGACCAAAGAAAAGTTATGAACATCTGTGTGAGAAATCTAATGCGAGGATCCTCAGGTCCTGATGCAGTATGACACCAAAATATATGCCTGTAGGACTGCACAGCAACAATCACTTCGTGAAATTATGCTAATGTGATGTATTAAACTTTCATGAATTGGTGTTTAGCTAAACATATAACACTATTAAAAAAGACTTGGAAACTAAGCAGTCAAGTACTGCATTAGCATTGGCTGGACAACTTGCAAGCTCCCTCTTCTATTAATAGATTGCTGAGAGAGACTTGAAAAGTTTGTAAAGCTCACTATTACAAAAATGAATTGAAATTCTGTCACTCCTTATTTCCACTCCCTGTTCTCATCTGAGCAGCACCTTCCAGTCATGGCTTCCAGTAGTTTGCAAATGACAGCAGAACAGCAGCAGCAGTCTCTTAAACTACTTTAGCATTTACAACAGTGTGTTTGTTTGGAGAAGGCAACCATTCCATTTCTCTGTTGCTCACAGAATATTAAGGTTGCAGACAGAGGAAACAAAAGGAATGGCCAACAACTAGAACTTGAAAATTTTGAAAAGGTCAGTATAGCACAGTTTAGGACTGTCTGAATGCTTTCTTCTCAGCAGGTGACAACTGACCAAGCACCAATAAAACAGAAGCTATATATATATTTTTAAATATCAATACAAGAAGTGTCTCAACAGTCAGTTTGAGGCACTGTTTGTTTGGTTTTCAGTTGTTGGTACACAGAAGTTATTAAAAGTAACAAAGTTATTTTGATTTCTTTACTGCTGTAGGTTTTACTGCCACTTCATTCTCTTTGCACATGCATGTTTTTATATGGCAAATGTGGTGTTGTAGCAAACACTTTTGGGGATTACTTTTAACAGTATACATGGAGTTTCATTTAGTAGAAAGCAGTGTAGACTTACACCTTCTGTTTCACATTACATTGGTTCTCAGAACAGCAAATCAGCAGCAGGCTACTTGCCCATTCAAATACTGCACTTCAGTTAGAAGTGTTGGCCCATATGAAATAAGCACTCAGTGTACACACTCAAATGAGAAATGTTTAAGAGGGAAAAAAAATCAAGAATGAATTGCCATAAAATTGATGGACACTGCAATTGCTCTGAAGATGTCTCTCTGCAGCAAGTGTCAGTTATATCGAATGGATACCTAATGCCTCACAGGCTGTGGAGGCTTCTGTCTCTCTAGACAATGTGCCTGGCTACTGGCCTCTTTATTAAGATCACAGTGCTTTTGCTTTCTTATCCAATCTAAGTCTCTTGCAACAGTGGAATATTTCCTTTTCTGTGCATGGTGGTCTGTGAAAACATTTTGCTTCCTTCTTTGCAGCAGTTATCTTTCTTTTTGTTTTCACAGGGTGCTCTCTCCTCCAAGTGAAAAATGTCCTGGAACTATATGCATTTATTTCCTAATGATTAAAGCATGAGCCCACCAAAGTTTAGCATTTGAAACTTCGAAGTCTGGTGTTAAAGTTTGTCTTCCAGCCTGTCTTTTCAACAGACAGAAAAAGATCCTTTCAGGAGGCAGTGTGTTGCATTTCCCTGGGGTTGCTGTCTCCCTTCACTGGCCTTGGAGGTGGACTAAACCAGGAGCAATGTACTTCATGGACCTTTTGGGATGATTATAATCATATGAGAGTAATTCCTGCAATGTAGTTGGATGTGTATGAAGGTGGCAGAGTAGGAAAGAAAGGAAGATGATGTTACGGACACCTTAAAGGTAATAGGCATAGAACATGTTTGTAGACCCTTAATTTTTATTGCTCTAGATTCTTTTAAACCTAGTAGCCTGAAACAATTGTTAATTAGTGACTGTTGCTCCTTTAGATGTTCCATCTCTGAGAGAACCAGGAAGCATTATATACTATAATTAGTTCCATGTCACTTAATCAGTTTACAGCAGAGCATATAGTGGGAAAGAGTTTATTGCTCCCTTCCAGTTAGAAAAGCAGTCCTCTGACAATGTGAAGGTCTCTGATGCATAAAGAATTAATACACTCTTCCCAGCGAACTGTATCCAACCCTGCTAAACTGCTGACTTTGTTTTGGACGTGTGACCTTTTACCTTCTTCAGTGTCTGCTCACTTCTGTGTTGAGATGAAATGAGAACAAAGCCCTAATAAGAGAAGGTCATTAAATGCAGATGGTCTTCTATTTAAATACAAACATCTGAGACAATAACCCAGCTCCTACCAGGAAAATTGTGTTGTCAGGGAAGAGGTTACCTTGGCAACAAGGTCACCCTCCAGGGCCTTTGATGCAGAGTGATGGGGCAGCACGTGATGGCGGAGCCTCAAAGATGATGAAAGAGCAAGAGGTCAGTCCCTCACACTTCTCACTGACTTCGCTCAGTGCAAGGTGAGTTACTCCAGGAGTTTCATAAACCTGGCTTTCTGAATACAAATGGTCTGTGTGAATTTCAAGGGCATGGAGGACTTTACACTCCAGAAATTATCATCAAAGACTTTATTTTTGAAGCTCATTGGTGTCTACTTGCTCATAGCACTGAACTGTGTGCTCCCAGAGAAGGGTCCCAGACTTTAGATGTGGATAAGGGAGACCCAGAGTGCAGAACAGCTGAACTGAGAGTGGGTTCCAGTTCATGGCTGTTGGTGCCAGACAGGTGTCCTTTAGGATTGTGTCTGGCAATCTTGAGTTGAAGCATCGGCATTGACAGTGAGCTCATGGCAGGCCAACAGTGTGCTCTATCAATTTATCAAATTCCTCCAGAAGCTTTGGAAGCCAGAGGAAATCTTGAAAGCTCTTGAGGTTTTTCTGGTGCTCAGTGTGCTGGATGGGCCCTAAGGCAAAGAAATGCAAAGCCTATGGAGAAGTTGCTAAGCACAAGTGGCAGACCAAGTGATTCTTCATCCTTACAGGATGTGTAAGAGGTGGAGATAGAAATTATCCTTTTTTTTGCCCATGCAGCTTTAAACACCCCACTCTGGTCTGTATATCTTCTGTCTCAGGAACAAAGGAGTGGTTTGTAAACAATAATTTACACTCTTCCAGCTTACTCCTTTTTTCCATACTGTGCAGAATATTAAAAAGGAATACTAATAGGCAATGTACTTAAAGCAGATAAATCAATTCAACGCTGTAATTAACAGGTGGATGTTAATCACTCCTTATGCTTCTCTTTTACCTGTTTTTATTTTCCTTACCAAGCCATTGGTTTTGTCTGTTGCTGTTTGATTTCTGTGCCCTGTAAGAAATTCACTGCCATCCTTAAGGCACTTTTCTCTTGGTTCAGGATGTTCAGTGAGGTAAACTCATTGCGTTGTCTCTTTGTAATTAGTATGCCTGCTAACCATGTCTGCAGTCTAAACTGCTCAGTTGGAAGCTAATGAGACAGTGTAGTGGTGTTATCCTGTATTCAGTGCTCAAGTCTGGGTCTGTTTTTCAGTCAAAGAATTGCCAGCTTTTTCCATTTTGAAGGCAGCATTCTGCAAAAGTGTAAATGACACCACCTCCTCTCTTGCATCGTGCAAGACTGCATGTCTAACTGCAGTGACAAGAGAATCGAACTTGTGACTTTGTTAGTGAGGAAATGATGTTCTTGATACTTTTCTCAGTCCTCCTCACCCATCACCTCAGGCAAAACTAACCTACTCCTCCGCAATCCTGTTGTTAAATGAAGATATAGCAGAAAGACATGGTGCTGATAACAGAAAAAGAAAACACTCTAGGTACTGCTAAATTCTATGTTGCTCTTAATTTTGAAGGTCTATTTCTTTTTTGTGATGGAATTAGTGATGTAGCTAAAAAAATCACCTCCTGAGATCTACTTATTCTTAACTAGTGCCACAAATATTTCTTTTTCAAGGATGTTGGAAGGTAATGGTCATGATTGCAATCACTTCAAATGTGTTTATTTTCACCCCCACACTTATACTCTTGCTATATTTTTGGGGAACAAAGAAATTATATCACCAAATTGGTTCACTGAAGAGAGTTTTAACTATTCCTGCTAAAAACCTTTGTATTTTCTTATTTTCTTCATATTTGTTTGCTGAAAAAAAAATAGCTGAATATTCAGCTGCACTTGCTATGTGTGCAAACTGGAGAGAAGCTCAAGTTATGGAATGTGCACCACTGGGTTGTTTGGCAAACTAGAAAACATTGAGGAATCCTGTGAAAGCCCAAAGAAAAAGTGAATATGAATACTGGAAACTCTAGAAGGGAAATTATTACTAAGAAAATAGGAGTTTAGGCTCAAGTTCTTAGAGCTTTTCTTCTGAATTTTCACCTCACCTTTCTGTCTTGTATGTTTGTACATGCTAGTCGAGGCATAGGGCATAGTCCAAGGTCTTGGACACACCTGTCCTGTCATTTGTTCATCCTGAGAATTCAAGGAGCACTGGTAAGCAAAGCAGCAGCAGGAACTATCCAAATGTGACAGCTGATTTCATCCAAGTAGTCTTCTGCCTCAATTTGTGTGGAGGAAAGGCTCATGAATTGAAGAATTCTGTCAAAAAAGGGTAAGTTGTGACTGCAGTTGCAGCAGCAGGTGTGCTACAATTAAAGACAAGAGTGGTTCTTAAATGTGGGTGTAGAAATAGTCTGCTCTTTCTCCAAATGAGCTGCCACAGTTATCCTGGTTATAAAGATGGCACTCTCTTAAATGGCATTTAACAAAACTACTAAAGCAAGATAATAAGATAACAATTTATTGCTAAAATGCTAATTGATATTTTGTAAAGCTGTAACTTCCCTGCATAAGCACTTTTGTCAGATTCTAATTAAATACGTAGACATTCTCTTGCAAATTTAATTTAAAAACTTAACAACATCTATTGCTTCTCTAGTTTTCAGTAATTGCTTGACTGTGTTCTCCAATATACTATTCATCCAGAGTACATAATTTTCTGATAATTGATTGCTATGCTCCTGTGCAGCCAGACTAAACAAAACATGGCATCAGGGGGTTTGTCTAAGTGCCCTAGTAGTACAGAATGCCTGAGAGTTGAGTAAATAAGTGTAAGCATTACTTTAAGTAAAAGTTGTGACAACTGATTAAATGTTTACATTTATTATAAGTTAGGATTTCTGCATATAGACTTTTTTGCTGGTTTTAAAATTAAGAAAATTATAGCCTTATAAAATAAGAATCTTTTAAAGAAGTGGATCAAAAACTTGTAATAATGATTATGTTATAGCTGAAGAGAGATCTTAATATTTAACCCACCTAAACATTGTTGGCCTGTGTGTTAAGGGGTTTTTTTTGCTATTTATATAATATTTAAGGAACATAGCAAAGCAAAATATGCTACTTTGAAATGTCACATTTCTCACCATATTTATAATTTTTTTATTCTGTAGGAGCTTGAGTTGATGGCCATAACTGTAAAATTGTAGCTGTTGACAGGTGTACATTTAAGTTTTGTAATCATATTTTCACAATACTTTTAGACTCCCTTCTTTAGCAAAGGTGACTTTTGATGTTATACAAGACTGCTAATAATTTCTTTTTGAGGTTGCATACACAACACAACTGATTTTGTAAGCATATTTGCAAGGAAAGTGGCTTTAATTTTTCTTATTGCATAATTACTGAAAACATTAGGAAGCTTCAAATATGAGTTGGGTAACTTCATGTTGATTGAGACAGACTAGATTGATTTGGCCTCTGAAAGAGAAAATATTTCTTGTGGGCAGCTGTCTAATGTTTCTTTCCAGTGATGTTAGCCGTGCTTTTGCTCTTTGTTTTACGTTGTTAACAGTCCCCATTTTCATAATGTAGCTGTGGCTGCTCCTTCAGGAGCTTCCCAGGCTGGGAGGAATATCCTGCCTGTGACAATGAGTTACTGTTCTGTCACTTGTGAGTGCTCTTTTCCCTGTTGTGAGCTAGTGCAGCACCTTCATTCTCCATGTACACCATTAATCTTGTCCTGGTGAGAAGCAGTTTTGTGGCTGTTAAGGGTCTTTCACCTGCATCTTTGTAGCTTTCCAAGGGTTCTGGGGCACTCTAAGTTCACAGGATAGAGCTGCAATGCCCCTGCACATGACTGACAGGCTCCCTGTTTAGACTCTGACCGTGTGCTTAGTGTGGAAGACTTTTTCAAGATTATGTAGGTGATTTTTAGGAATGGTGATATTTAGAATAAAGTCAAGTTACTATATATTCAGTATCTATGCACAGATGCATAAATGCAGTGAACTAGGTATTCCCCCCTAATTTTGGGTGATGATCTAGGGTGTGGGTTTTGGAGCTGTATCCGATTTTAACTTGAGCTGATGGTAAATGAAGTAGCAGCAGCTGCTGTGGGAAGTGGTTCAGTCAATCCTTGTTTTGGTTTCCTCTGGGGGTTGCTTGGCTTTCTCCATTTGCAGTGTATCCAGCCTGGGGCAACTTCCTGCTTAGACAACTTAGACAACAAGGATTGTTATGTCTTTTGGGCCACACCAATTTTCTTATACCAGGTCTGGAGCAAAAATTGCCTTAAATATCTATCTATGCTTTGTGAATGACCGTGATTATTTTGTTTCGATTCAGCTAATTACATTTCCAGCTAAAGTAACTAAAGGTTACTTCATTCTTCCGATTGAATGTTAATTGCCTCATAAATTTTTAATTTTTGTGCTATTTATTGATTGCTGGTTTATCCTGTAATTTACTGATAGAGAAAATGGTAAGTATCTATTTTTCAAGTCAAACTTCAGAATCTGAGTACTTTGCAGTAAGTTGTAGTTGTTTCAGAAGCACTAAATGATTGTGTCAAAATTCAAGTGCCTTATCACTAACAGTTTTCAAAGAATCAGTTTGCACTTCTGAAAGTAAGATTATTTGAAAGCCTTTACAAGCATCAAAGTAGTCCATTTGAGGATTTATAGCATTCAAAAATTTATTGGAATAATTCTGCATTGTCTTCTCTGCTGGAGTGGAACTGTTCAGGAACAGTAAAAGATTCACCATCCCTCAATAAAAACTTCATCACCCAAATCATTTTTCTTTTAATTGTTCTGGGTTTCTGTAAGCTGTCTTAGTGTCCATAGAACTTTTTAAAGAACAGACACAACGGCAATGTCCTGAATTCATGTAAATCAGCTGCAAGATCTGTAGGAGAGAGTCAGAAGTGCAAATTATTTTCTCAAGAAGTTAAAGAAAATGTGCAAAGTGTTTAAAATGGGGACAAATGCTTAGGACACTGCGTTTTCACATCTTCTTAGGTATGAACTTTATGGCTGTTGACCTTGAAGTTGAAAGTTCTGGAAGTAACCCGTGATTCTGTGTATGTTTCTTTTAATGCCATGTTACCAGAAAAGTTGTGTTGGGCTTGAGTCAGAAAATGCACTACCTGTACTGTTAAAGGACAAATTTCAGAGTGCCAGAAAGGATACTGAAACACAGGGTACACAAAACAACTCGGTTGCCACTCTGTAAAGCTGGAAGGCTTGGTGCTTAAAGCAGTAGGAGCACTGCAGTTATAAATCTAAACTAACTAAAGTACCTACAGAATTTTGTCTTTAACCCTGCTAGGATTAACTATAGGGCAACCTTCTCTTAGTTCTCTAGCATGTTTCTAGAATGCTTTAACAAAACTCTTGTTGCTTATGTTAATTCTCTATCCATTTTGTAAAAAATCATACCGTGTTCAGAAATTTGTCTTCTACACTTTAGAAATACGGAAGAAAGAAAAAGATAATAGCTTTTTACTCTAAATTAAGTCTTGAAGGAGTCTTTTTTTTTTTATTTCAGACACTAAAATATGTATTTTCAAGCAAAGCTGAGAGATTAAGTCCCCTGTCAGTTGAAGAATAATTCATGCCTTATTTATGAGAAAATGCAAATATGCTAACTAGATTATTCATCTTGGGATGAATATTTGATCTCTGATGTACCTTAGGACAGGCAAAGCTTTTCATCTAGAGGAATTGCACTGAAGTAATGGCCAGAAGTTCAAAATTTAGTTATCCCCAAATATATAAATGAAGTATTTGTAAATTTGCTTCATTTATGTCCATAAATAGCATTTTTGTTAGTAGTCCCACAGGTTATATTTGAACAACTCTAGAAAACAATAGCATTTCTTGTTATGTTAGAGATTTGTGCTTCAAAATACAGCTATTATGTGAAGGGTAAGTGGTTGCCTTCACCCAAGACTAAGCAAAGGAACCTTTGCTAGGTGAGTACAGAATATGCAAAATGCAACTCTGTGATGGCTGCTCCTTTCCAAAGGGAGACCAATCAAGGAAAGTACACCTTGTACAGCTTTTCTTGTGCTCACTGGTATATTTGGTTAGGATTTCTTTTGGTCAGAAGGGTTGGATTTTGGCTGTGAGCGTGTTCTGATGGACTCCCAGCTGCTTGCATGCTGGTTGTGATGCTTGCCAGTGCTGGAAACAAAAGCTAAACCATGTCTGTTAGTTCAAAGACTGCTTTTACAGTGCTTATTCAAATAATAGGGTTTGGTTTCTGAAAACATGTTGTAGGACTTCTCTCCATGAACTGTGTTTTACGGTTCCTCTGGTTCGAAGAGCATATCTTTTTTAATAACATAGGCTCTAGAACAGAAATATTTTGGTTTCCCTGCTCAGTTTTATGTTTATGTGGAACTGTACTTGTTTGTGAACTGCTGTTCAAAGAATTTAGTTCTCGTTTCTCCCCAGTCTCCCTCTGTGGCCTCATGTATGGATATCAAAGAGGCTTCACACAGATGGTGTGGTTTTCATGTGCTGTGTATGAATGACAGCTCTTCTATACTTTTTTGCTATCCCAGAGTACTATGTGTGAAAGGTCAGAAGCTCATGTATCTTAAGGAAAGAAATAAAGATGATACATTCAAGATAAATGTGTGCATATGTATTAATACACTGCAACTGCTTGACATTTGAATCCAAGCTGCTGTGCCTCTGGGAAGTTAAATAGTTAAGCAAGTACCTTAGTATGGATAATCTGTATGATGAATTTCTTTTCCTATTAAAAAATCTTCTATGAAAGCATAATATATCTTCTGAGATGTACTTATTGTTTTAATTCATCTTTTTCATTCATTCTTCTTGTGACTTTCAAGCCATGAATTGCATGGAGATTGTTAATGTTTGAAATGCATTGATGAACCTGGATTGAATTTTGACTTTGTTATATGGGAGGATAATTTTTTGATGTCCAGGTGGAGGTGAAATTAGTTTTTAGTGTGACCCTGCAATTTATAAAAACGGTTTTAGTGGTTTGTGTTTTCAGTGTGGGAGATGCAGAAATGGGCACAGAACATTTGGAACCACTGTAATTCATGGCAGAAGCATTAAATATGCAGCATCTTTCTGCTTCACATACTTGTTAATTATTTCTAATTCTTTCCTTAAAATAAATGTTTAAGGTTACTGGAGCAAAAGATTACTGTACACTTCTGCATAGGTTCCTATTTTTGGGAATTTGCTTTGACAAAAAACACATTGCTTGTTCCAGGAATTAATCTGGTACCTGAGAGATACAAAACAAACAGAACAAGAAATCTACTGTTTAGAAAATAATATCAAGGGATTCCTGTGAATTTTCTTTTGCTTTTGGAAACACTCTGTAAATTTTTTCATAAAGGAGAAAAATCTTATCCTTCAATTTAAAGCCCTTTATGGATTCAAAAGTTGATTCAGTTCTAATGTTATCAAGTATCCATTACATACAGGAAGATCCCTGGGGAGAGCAAGAAGGGGAGGGGAAGGAAATGAGAACAGGAGTGTATTGATTGCATCTATATAAACAAAACAAAAAACCCCAGCCAATAAACAACAATAACAAACCCCCATATGCAAAAATAGCAAAAAGAATTTTAAGCTGGAAAGATACATTGACTATAAGAACAGTACTTTCACATTGCCCTTGGAATGCTCAGGTGAAAGATGAAGAAAGTATACAGTGCCAGAGAAAAATAATTCACATGATGAAGTTAGTTTTATGTGCTATTGTAGTTCCTCCCCTATTCCCCTCTGCCTCCCTTGCTCACATGCAAAGGTGCACAGTCTGCAGATCTTCAGAGCCCACAAAGTTCATCTATTCCCCTTTATGCTGAAAATGCTGACCAGAAATCAAAGGGGAATAGAAAGTTCAGGCAGGGAAGCTCCATCTGTGTCTCTCTGTTTTTCACCACGTACAGCACAAAATATCATGCCAAATTTGAAGCCTGCATCCTGAGGAGTAACAGAGGAGATGTGCAGAGATCTGCATCCACATACCTGAACTTGCTCACTTGCTGACTGTTAGATATTTTTGTTTCTTTAAAGGAAATGTTTGTGAAGCAGTTGCTTAGTTTTTAGAAAAAAAATTCTGTCAAGAGAGAAAAAAGTGGTTGTAGTTGGTTTTGCAATTTGTTAAGCTAATGGGATTTCTTTTGGTAGTATTCTTCATATGTATTCTCAGCATATCCCATTATAAAGTCCCATGGAACCATTTTAGTGTGCACTGCAAATGTTTATTGCCAATATGATGAATTGTTTAACAATGCTCAGACAATCATAACAGATTTACTGAACAAGTTTAAATCTCTTATTTTAACAAAAGCCCTCCTGGAACTCTCAGAAGAAGTAAACAGACCTTCGAACCATTACAGGCATATTTAAAACAAAAAAAGACAGCACTTAGTGTGACTGATATTTTTATATTTTTCCCATGATAAAACTTGAAAATCATGCAAGTGACCTATTTTTAAGGTTTTCTAGGGTTTTTTTTTCTGGTATTTGCATAACATGACATGGTGTTGTAACTATTCTATAACAAGGCCTAATAAAGCAAGGTTGATCATGCACAGGGAAATTTTTTCTAAATGTGGTCTGTGAAAGCTCACAGCTTTTAATTCATGCCTGTTTGTACTGTTTCTTGTGACTGCATTGACACCTTTGGGATGGCAGGAGCATTGTGCTAATTCATCTGTTGGGACTTGTAAGTAATTGGAAGAATTTTCTAACTTCAGAATAAAATGATAAGATTGTGAGAAACTTGGGAACCATGGACTGGATAATGGTGGGCTGAAAACTGACTCTCCTGTCAGGCTGAAGGAGCTGGTGGACAGCCATGAGCAGAGTGCCCCAGGAGTTAAACTAGAGGCCAATTTTTTCCCTAGGAGTTGTAACATCAAAGAAGTATTGGTTGCAAGAGACCGCTGGGCCTTGATTCTGTCTGGAGGTTTGAGCTCCATCTTTAATGCTACCATCAAAGCTTGGGGTCACTTTTGAATTTCTCCTTACCTTCTTCTCAAGCAGACTGAGTTCAAGTGCCTCAACCTTTCTTTTTAGATCACTTGCTGGAGGTCCCCGTCCACAGTGGTGGTTCTTCAATGCACCTTCCCAAGCTTCTGAGCATTCTTTTTGAATCTGGCCACCAAAATCTATGCCCTGTATTACAGATCCCGTCTCACCAGGATTGAATAATGGCCATAAACTCTGTTTTGAGAGGTTTAAGATTAAAATAAAACCTGCTAGAAGAGTAGTGCAGCCCAGGGAGAGATTACCCAGACATTCAGGAGTCTGTGTTCTTGGAGGTTCTCAAGACAATTGTGAAGAGACTGATCTGATTTAGTGGTGATTAGACTCGAGTTCATAGCGGGAGGTTAGACTGGATAACCTTTTGGGGTCCATTCCAACAAGCTTTTCTATGATGGTATCAGTCATTCACTGTATGAGAGCTGATTTTGATTTTTAAATTCATGGTTTCTACTTAGAATTCTTCTTTCTTCCATATTGTTAAACAATACACCAAAGAACTTAAGGATAGAAGATCTGTTTCAAAATGTTTCAAACTGATACTGTTCAGTTAAGTAACCTCTGACAGAACAAGATTTCTAGTTTGAAAACTTGTATCAGATTTTTAAAAATAACTCAGGATTTTGTGACCATTCATAATTCAAAGTCTTTTCTCAGGACAAATTTTATTGAAACAGTTCCTATTTTTCTAGGGCCATAACCTGAAAACAATTTTGGAGAAAGGGGAGTGCCAGTTCACAGGGTGCATATATTCATTGCTCTGCTGTGCTGGGAATCCGTTGAACTTTTTAATAGTTTATTTTCTTTTTATAGTCCTAGTTGAAGTATCAGAGTTTTTTTTCAAAGGAAAGGACTAATTTCATTACAGTTGCAGGAAATTCCACACTGAAATCATTAGGCTTTCAGGGAATGGAAATTAAAGAAGAATTTGGTCTGGAATACTTTCAAATTCTCCCCATCCTCATAAATAAATGAATAAAAGAAAACCTCAGGAGTGTGTAGAAGTTTGTATGCTTCTGTGGAAGCCAGCATGGTTGGGGTTTTCCAGTTATCAGGGCAGAGGATTTGGTCATTGGGAAGAGCATATTAACTGTGTCATGCTTTGAACAGGAGGCTGGGCTGGGGTCCCTGCCAGCCTTGGTTATTCTGTCGTGATCCTATGGAGTGAGCCTGGAAATCTTTTCTCTCTGTACCCTCTGGTGCTGCGCCCTGGGGGTGAATTCCTGCTGCTGCCTGCCTTGGTGGCAGCAAACAGTTCCCCAGAATTTAGGTGGTGAAATATTAAGGTGGCCATTGAAGTGTCAGGAACCTTTCAAGTATATGGTGTTTTACTGTACCGTGGGAAGGGATGCTTGACACTGCAAAGCAGTAGAAAGCAGCAGCCTTCCCTGGACCATTTATTGGGCAGGACGTGAAATGCAGTATTCTGTGTGGGAAAGAGCAAAGTGAAATGAGACTAAAGCAGGACTAATGATAACATCTCACAAACAGTTTAGATCGAGTGTGTGTACCTGTCTCTCTTTAAAAAATAAAATATCTTCCATACACCTTTTGTAAGTAAGGATGCTGGGGGCCCATTGTAGGGGGAGTGCTGAGCAAAATCTTAGCATGTGTTTGGATGAAAAATGAGCAAAGGCATATGAGGAATGCCAGGTTTTGGAGGAGGGAGTTTGTGGAGGGCAGCTGAATGGTGTTGCTTAAGTGCCTTGTTCCAAGCTTCCTCCAGCTGTGCCTTGTGAGGGTGTGTGCTGGGAAAGCTGTAGGTGTAGAGAAAACTGCAAACACCTTTTGCAGATCACCTGTAATTTATACTTCTATTCTTTAGCTATGTTTCCTTATGCATAATTTTTGGTTATAATGTATGAACTCATATATTATGTAGTTCCTTACCATCTGCAACCATTTTCTGACTAATTTACACCTGCCTATAGTGTTCCTTAGCACAACAAATCAGATCTGCTTTTTGGGCCTACCTCTCTTTAGAAATAAAGTAAGCTGTAGTCTGATTCTTCTACCTAACAGTCTCACACAGTGTAAATGGAATGGGAATAATTTGTTTTTCCTTTGCCGAACAAAAGATACTGTGTTTGTTCAGGAACTTCTTATTTAAAAAAAGCATATGCCAGGGAATATATAGCAGTGAGATAACACATGCCTCAAGGAACTCTGTGAGACACATACCTTTGAAAATATTTTATTTCTGTATTCCTTTTTGAAAAGAAGTGTCAAAATATGGAAAGCCAACAGGGAGCTCTCACTAATACACTAAACAGATTTTATTTATAGCATATTTGCACATAGGATCTTCCAGTCAAAAAAGACATAATTAATGCCCTGGAACACTAGTATATAAGTTTTAGTGGTTTTGAAGGTAAAAAAATTACAGGATAGAGATAAAAATGCTAAAGAAGGATCCTGGTGTGCCAAGACTTGAACACAAAATGTGTTCCCGTACATGTGCTCTTATATATATTGGATTGCAGGACTGTGACCCAAGTATGCATTGCCTTTATTGATCTGGGAACAAATTGCTCCAGAATTGTAGAAGAATTCTTTGACCTTTAACTCATAGGAAAAACATCTGGTTGAATTAAATATATCTTTATTCACTGTTTAGCTATTATGGAGTCATTTCATCTCATCCTTTGATGAACATCAGCAGTAAGTCCTGTCCTTGATGACATTCAATTTTACATTCAGATGTTTCTTTGACTAATCCTGAATTAACATTTTATGTAGATCCTGGCTTTTTTTTCCTTCTTTTTTTCCCTCACTGATCTCCAATATAAATTTGCTTTATGGGCAGTGGCAGCTCAGCAGGAGCCCTTGACCCCATCTGTGTGTGGGTGCTCCCAGCTGAGCCTTTGGCCCAGTACCAATCATTGTCTTCAAACCTGTCCAGCCTTGCCTGTCTGTGCTGCCTCCCAACACCTCTGGGTACTTGTTGGTGACTGAAGAAGCAGAAAGTGCCTCTGAGTCTTTGAGACTGCCTGAAGGGATGTTACCCAAGGTATGCAGCAAAGAAAGCAAAGTGTGCAGACGATGGCAGTTTTCTTATTCAGATCTTACCCTGGACTTCCTTATAGCAGAGGAATACATCATAAATAGTGTCTAACATACTACGGCCTCCACTGGAATATCTGAAATGTTTTGTGATGTAGGTGTTTTGCAGTAACAAAAGTATGATTTTTCTCTTCTCCATATCTCATTTTTGGGGGGGTAAAGTTTTCTCATTATACTGATCTCAGATATAAGATAAAGAAGAGATGATATTGTAAAATAATTCTTAGATGACAAGTGAGAGTTTCTTAACAAATCTGTTTTTCAAGGCTGACTTCTATTTTTCTCTTTTTCTTGAAAAGTATTATTTAAATTATTTTACAAAGCCCAGGCGGTTTTAAGCAACCTGACCATTGTCATACATCATCATCAATAAAATAGCTACACTGCATTTCAGTTCTCAGGGCTTTTTTACATTTTATTTCACATAGCTATTTATAATTTTCTGTTTTATTATCTTTTTTGTGTTGTTGAGCAAAGTGTGTGGGTTTTCTGTTTGTTCGCTTGTTTGTTTTGCCCCTCTGATTGGACAGTTTAGTAGTTTGACCTTTTTTTCAATATAAGTTTTTTCTTTGTTTCGACTGTGCTCATCACCACAGCCCTTTGGCTCTGAAGGCAGTATCTTTAAAGAAAGAAATTATACAACTGGAGGTAAAGGCTTTCTAAAGATCTCTTCTGGAACAGCACGGAGAAAAATATTTGCTTTTCACAACCCCCTTCCTGCTCTAGTAGGTTGTGCTGTAAGGCACCAATTACTGATCTTATTTCACCCCAGTGAAACACCATTTTGTAAGATAAAATAAGACCTCATAAGCAGCAGCTTTCTTCAGAAAAAAAGGAGCATCTCTTACACTATTGCCAGTTCAGTGAATGAAAAATAACTATTTCATTCCCAAAGTTATTTTGCAAGAGCTCTCTGAAGAAACTTGGGAGATTGCAGGATGAAACAGGTCACAGAATAGTATTTTTATAAGTATGATTTCAGTGTGGAGAAAAAAATCTCTTCCTGCCTTCAGGCTTTGCTTGGAGAAGGAGCTGCTGTAGCTGATCTGTAGTGTGTTCTCCAAGAAACCATCCAGCAAACTCTGAAGCTGTCCTCAGGTTCTCCCTGTTCAAGAAGCTATGGTGCAAGGAGGTGAGAGAAGCATGAGATGCAAGTATATATATTTCCAAATAACCCTAGGACATGTAAATTTGGCTTTTTTGAACCATTTCCAGAGATAGGAAATCTAAGCTCAGTTGTTTCAGTTCTTGAAGGAAAACAGGAAGTAATGAGAGTTATTCTGAAGAAAGTCTAGGTCTCCTGGACTTGTTTTACCTGCCTAAGCACTAGAAACTGAGCCTAGAATAGAGGTAAATTTCCAATCATCTCTGTCAGTTTCCAAGTGTAGTGCCTCTTGCCATGGTGCTCTGCCCTACCACCTAGACATGGACACAGACACCACTAATCCTTGAGGCACTCCTATGGGAAGTACTGCACTCCTATGGGAAGTGTAGCATAATACCACATGTAGCACTGATTAACTTAAGCTGACTTTCCTCAGTTATGATCTTATTTATATTAACAAAAAAAGTGCAGCAAATTCTTAAACTGCCTCATGGTCATAATCAAGGCAGTTAAAGTGCAAAAAGGAGTGGAGGGGAGAAGTATTTCCAGACTGGAGGTAGAATCTGTGCATGTAAGACAAACTCTCTTATTGGTGTTGAGTGTAATAGACTTGTGTGGTGAAGCCTTCCCTGTGATGTCTAGATTTCTAAGGGGTTTATGCAGCTTGATGTAGCCTTTATTTTATGGCAAAGATTCTTGAGTACTTAAAAAGATGACTAATCGTTCCGAGTTAAATTATCTATTCACAAGTTTAAATGCAGACATGCGCGGGTTCAATAATATTTTCTTGACTATGCACAACTAATAACTGCACACAGTATTCATAGTGCTAATATGTTATGCAATATTTAACAATCTTACCCTTTATTTAGTCTCTTTGTTTAAATCTTTTGCCTGTTCGGCACTTTAAATTATCTTTAAATAATGATTAAAATGAATATTTGGAAAACACAGACATAGGAAGAAAGTTTGAAAAGAGGAGGTAACTTTTATGAGATTCTTATCCATTTTTTTTCCTTCTGTCATTTTCATTTCCCTCTTATTTTCTGATTTCAAACTAGCTGGACCTGGTTCAAATACTCATGCTGTTTTGACGATATTTATGGATCAAAAGAATATGATTTCCATGGCAACTGCTCCAGGTTTTGAGCAAATATCAGCTTCGAAGGTGCTTTTTGTCTTTTTGGTTTTTATTTTGTGCTTATTAGGTTAACTCTGGGAGGGGTTTAGATTTCGTTTATAAACAGAGAACTTAATTTGAAGAAGAAAAGCAAATTTCAAAATAGAATGGATTGCTCAAGATATCAGATCCAGCTGCGGAATTCTATCAGATTCTTGCTTTGTCCTTGAGTGTTTAAGCTACTACAGCTTTAAAAAACAATCTTTAGAATATGATGCTGCTTATAATCAAGTGATTTTATAGTTAAATTTCTGAAAGAGTTATTAATATTCATAGTTTTGTGGGCCCCTGGCTGTCCATTTGATGGCGGTGCATACGATGTGGGTAGAGTGAGGGTGACAATGTAGCTGCTGAGGTGAATTGAGGGATAACTGCTCGGAATGGGGTGCTTGCTCTGTAAGCACTGATGATAATAACTGAACCTGATTGTTGCTTGCATGTAGCAAGATGCTTTGGGATAAAGTTTTCCCAGTTTGAATGCCTGCTCTGCCTCCTAGTTAGCTCCTGCCTCTTGCAAATCTTAACCCTGAAACAACTGTAATATGCCTGTATTCAGTGTACACAGCACTGGATTCTTTTAAAGGAGTCAGTATTTACTGCCCACCATTATAAAAATATGTCTAATTCAGAGATTCATGAAGTACGTACCAAATTTTGATAAGCATTTAATTAATTGTCACCAAGTCAATACTAAAAAATGATGGATTCGTGACTTTAGAGACGAAGCGATTCTTGCTAAGGCTCAAATTTTATGGCTGTGGTTCAGAACTGCTGTGTTGTGTGTGTGTGTGTGTTTATGCATTTACACACGTGCACCTGAACAGTTATGGGAACACCCAAGTTGCTCAATGTAACATTAGTTCTTCATTATTCTTTGGTGCTGGTATCTCAAGGAATGAGACGGGGAACTCCTAGGGCACAACAGAGTGTAATTATCCCATGAATAAGTTTCCACTGTGTGTCACAATATGTAGTCATGAGAAAGAAAAACTGAGGCTGCACAGGCATTGTGGGGTATGCCCAGCCCCTGCCCTGGAGGGATCCCTGCTGAGATAAGAGATTTTGCAATCGCCCAGCAGGACTCCCTGGAAAGGCAACCACTTCTTTGGTCACAGTGAGAAAAGACAGACCCACAATCCTTTAGAAGACCCTATGCAGATCCTTTGTAACCCATTGGTCCTCACCCATCCCCTGTATCCCTATAAAAGCAAGCCCTCCGCCCCTGTGCCGGGAGAGTTCTCGTCCCTGGCTTTCCCCTTCGCCGGAGGGGACCAACAATAAAGCTCCTTCCATGCGGAACCAGCCACACGAGCCTCTCGTCTCTCTCTCTGGTCTGGTTTGGCCTGGAGGCTGCCCTGCAGAGCTGAGCTGGAATCACGAGCTGATATCACTAAAGAGCTGACAGCCTCTGCAAGGGCCCTCCTGCCAGCAGCTGAGGGAAGACACCGGGCCTTGGGAAGGCGATTCCTTTCGGGACCATCTCCTCGGACCGGTCACCTCTTCCTGGGTCAGAGCTACTGACCCCATCACCAGCTGTAATAAGGCATTTCCTCACTCTCTTGTATGTAGAAAAAAATGTCTTGCAGAGAAAAAAAATGAAGGTATTGGTTATGAGTAGCAGAACCTACCCATGTGTTACTGGCAAGGTTAGAAATCTTAATTTTGGGCATAATAAGGCAGAGTCAAGGACAGGGGTTTTGGTCTCTTCAAGGATCCACACTATAAATATCCTGGTTATGTTGTAAGGAGCTACAATTTTGGTCACCAGCCTTTAAATATGTGTGGTATATACATGTGGATTATGGGATATTAGGGGAAAAAAATACTTAGAATTCTTTTCTCCATATTTTTCTATATCACCACCCACACTGTCAGCTGCTGTCATATTTTTCTGGCTTTATTAAAGAAAATAACAGATTAAAGTAGCTTTGGCTACTCAGCTTCTCTGTAATCTTGAAGTTCATCATTTTGTGGTATCATGTGCTTGGGAAGTTCTGGATGCTAACACTAATGTTCTCTGAAAAGCAGACAGCAACAGGTCTTTCCAGTTTTGGTTTCTAATTCTCTTTATTGTTTCTCAAAGAGCTAGAGCATGAGTGTATTTACAATGTATTTATTTTCTCATACTTACACAGAAGTGGAAATGGTTGAAAAAATACTATGAATTTTTCCCTATTTGTTTTTATTTTGTGTGAGTGAACTGGGCTGTTGCCTTCCTATGGGAGGCCTCCTGTACTTGCACAGAGCATTTTGTCTTTGCTAGACCCAGGTACTGCTTTTAATGTAGTCAGGTTACAGACACCATGTAGTAGGAGATCATGCAGACTGTAGCTAAGAACTGCAAAACTGACCCAAGTGTTTTGGTTAGCATTGTTTCACTAAATTTCACATTTGATTTGTGGTATTAGAACCAAAGATAATCAGAGAAAGTTGTCCAAGATTTTAACTGGGAGTGTGAAGTCAGATGAGTAACATTTCAGGAGAGTGCAGTCAAGCCCCACATTGCACTGAGTACCCTATGATTATGACTCATCCATGCAAATATACTCTGGTTTGATGTATTCTCAAGAAAAGTTTTATAAACTCTGGTCAACCTATTAAGGATCAAGAGTTGCAAGGCTGTGCTGGAATGAAAAGGCAGGAAATTTCTTTTTTGCAGATTCTCCACTGATAAGCATGTTTTAAGACTCTGAACAGGATAAAAAAGTTGCTGTTGCTTCATGTGAATATTTCTCATAGTTCTAGCTGTGAAACCAAGAGCAGATTTTATAAAGCTTTTTTAGGATGGCTTCTTTAGAGATGTCTTTAATATTTGAGAATTGTAAGTGAAATTATGCATAGACATACCTGGTTGATTCAGTCTGTATATTTTGCATACTAATTTTATCCTACTAGAGCTATTTAATTCAACAGAGTTACCTTTGATATTTGTAGGAGTGCTGAAGTAAAACTGCTCTTTCCAATCTCAGGAATAACTACCAGAGGGATGTTCCACGGGGTGCTGTGCACCTCTGCTCCTTGTGTGGTAAGGGGGAATTACACATACATAGCACTTTGGTCATGTCAAGGATACCCTGGTACTCCTTTTTTTTTCCAAAGTAAGTCTAATTTGTTTATTTCCTTGCTACAGGGTAACATTTTTGAATCTTTTTGAAAAGGTTCCTTTGTTCCCCAAATACATATAGATGTCTCGTTGTCAGAAATAGGTAAACTAGTAAAAAGAGTGTTTGCAAATTCCACTTCAGAATTGTTGAGCTGTTTCTGTTGAAGAGATCACTCAGTGTGCCAGGTCTACGTACAACTGAAGTGGGATGTTTTGACTTCAGGAGAGATAATAGCAGATGGGGCTTTAACCTTTAGGTCATTTGGCTGATTTGCCATAGATTAAGAGTCATGTGCTGGCTTCACTGGCCTGTGTGAGATGACTTAATAGCTTCAGTTTGCTTCATGGAGGAGAATTCTCCATATTACAAGTGTCAAAAGATGTTGGTGGCTCTTCCAGCAGAGATAGTAATGTTTGTGAATGGAATCAGATGCCATCCTTGTGTGCAGGAAGGACCTAGACATGGGAGAGTAGGGACACTTGTGCTGCTGCTGTCCTCACAAGCATGCAGTGAGTGCCAGTGCTGCTACACTATTGAGACAAAGATTGTTTCTTTTATTTAAATTTCTCAGAAGGAGATATAGTAACTAAAGTTACTAAAGAAGGAGTACATAATGACTAAGGAGTAAGAGCTAAGTTCTACCTTGCGCTGAACCTGTTACTGTGCTACTCTGGGGGTCTCTGGAACTGTGAAGCCCAATAGGAAGCGACACGGATTCCCTGGGCTTAGAGGTGCTCTAAGCCCCGCCCAGCGCCCTGTCTCTCCATGGCATTCTCTGTTCCCGATTCTGCTTTGCTTCCCACTCCTTGTTTTTCAGCAGTAGCTGGCTCTGGGCAGTGGCCTGAAGCCGGGCTGGGCTGGTGGTGTAACACTGCTGGCCACAGCTCATTTGCTGCTGTTTAGTCACAGGTGCTACATCACAATTAGTAGCCTTTATCTAGAAATCTCTTTCGCCCCTTTCTTTCCTGTTGAGAAAGTACCATTTGCTCATGCAGAATCACAATGGAAAATGTCAAGTCATTTTGAATTTGCCAGATGAGGAAAGGAAAGGGAGAAAGCCCCATAACAGAAATAACTTTTATGAGGGTGAGCCAAGACAGGCATTTAACTCCTCTTCATCGTATGGTTTTATTATGTAATGCTTTAAATACAGAAACGAAAGGCAGGTGGCAGTCAAAGAGCAGGAGAGGACACCAGCCACTGGAGAGCAGGACCATGTGGTCCTTAGTGGAGGTGAATATGAGGGAAGGAATACAGCCACAGACCTCATAAGATTAACAGAGGAGTACAGGGCTGACCCAAATTTGAGATTAAGAACAGATAGTGGGTTCACACCTTATGGCATCTTCTTTCCCCTGCTCTATATCTCTCTCTCCATGTTGTTTTGAATTCATTTTCCTGTGTGGCTCAAGGGCTTTTGTGATTTCTTTCTCCCAGGGACTGGCTTTTCTATTTCTTTTGGCTACCACATAGCCTTCATTTTTGTTTTAGGTTTAATGTCATCTAGACGTTAATGTAAAATAGGCTGAGATGGTTGTGTTTTTTATGAGTCATAAACTGTTACTTGTCCTGTTTATGGCAGGGGTACTGGTATGAGACTAGGTATGTTAGACAGTTACAGACAAAATTACTTGGATTCTTGTTGGTCCTGGAAATATACAGATTTAAATAGCCATCAGGAGGTCACATGAACTAATAGTTCAGAATTTCAAAAATAAATAAATAAAAGAACATTACTTAAAATTCTCCTGTTACCTGGAGAATCTGATCATGATTGCTGTTTCACATTGACAAAATGTTCTCATTTACAGCCCAACAAGTCTCTAAGTTACCATGTTTTTAAAAAGGCAATATTTTACTGGCTTTAGACATTTCTGTGTATTAGATCCAGGTTTGCTTCATGTAAGAGTCCCAGACAGCTCTTGCTGCTTGAGCTCTTGCAATGAGGACTTAGGGACAATGCAGTTTGTTTAGTTATGATTGAAGCAGTGATACAAGAAAAATCAGCTCATGTAAGTCAGTGTCAGGTCTGTGCAATTTCAACACGTCCCTTGAATCTCTTGCTGGCTGCCTTTGCATTTACGCTGTGTTCTTGCTATTGAAAGTCCCTTTACATCACTGTGTCGTTTTGCTTGTAAAGTTGCAATGAGGCCAAAGGTCTTAATTCTCCAGTCTGTTAAGCACTTCTAGTGTTGTGCTGTACACCCTCAAATTCTATTGCTTGAAGTACTCAATGCCATGTGAGATCCTACCATTCTAGAATGAGAAATGCATGCAAAAGTGTTTTGCAATTCTCTGATGAAAGTCACGATAGCCCACGGAAATGCTAGGTACAATTATTATTAATATTCAGGCACTGTACCAGTAACATCTGCTACTGAATTTCACTTATTCCTCAAAAATTTACACAAATAGTTCTCTGTCACCAGAGATGAGAAAACTTTTACTATCTCTATCATCACACCCTTTTAACCTGTTACTTGTCTTTTTGTCAAAAATAATTTTCCCAACTTCCTTCTGAGACCTTGATAGGTGGAAGTTTTTATTTGAGAACTAAAACCAGAAACAATGATTTTACAAAGATGACATTCCTATTCTATTCACTTTTCCTCCTAAACCACAAAATCTCCAGGAATAATTATCCTAGTAGAAGTTTTCAGTCTTGACATAGCTGGAGTTTGTTGAAATTTATTTGAACTTTTTGCAAGAAGTGGCCATGTCTGAATATTTTAAATTAACTTTCTAGATATGATCTAAACATGGAAATTGTGTCATGCTGTCTTTTGTAATTCATTTGAATGAAGTAGTCACCCTTGTCTGGTCCAGCTGTGAAGCCAATTTTTTTACAGACTGAACACCCTAATAAAAGGGACTTTGCAACTCAATCATCTCACTCATTGAAAAATTGAGCCACTACCCCAGACTCTTTCTCTAGTCAGTGGAGAGGGCAAGCATCTCCACAGGGCACCTCATCCCCTAAAAAATGACCATTTCCAGGATGGAGTGCACTTATCTTCCTTGACTAGGGAGATACATAGATGATATATCTAGGCTAAACGCCCACGTTTCTATGTTGAAAAATAATCTGAGTTGACTCTTACCTTAAAATCATGTGTTAACACAACCAAATAACGTGCTTTTGGCATCTGAGTTGAAAGGACTGTAATTAGTCTTTATCTCTGAATCATTACTCAGGCAAACCTTTAAGGGAATTGTTCCTGATTAATGGTTGCAGGACCAAGATCTGTAAGAATCTTTGTAGGAGAGACTGTGATCTCTGCTGCTTTAATGAGATTCATTATAGCTGAGCTGGCCTTATGAGTGGCCCTGTAAAATGAGTTCTGAGTATGTTGCCAGCACTGAGCTGGATAGATATTTGTATGAGGTGCTTACAAATGTAATTCTTTTTTTTTCCCCCTTAAAGTGGAGCCCACTTTTGTTTCTTCCGGCATGACTCTTGGTCTTCCTTTTATAGAATGTAAGAAACAGGGCTTGAAAAATGTGATTATGTTCTTGGCTATGTAAATCAGTAACTTCACTGAGTGAAAACACTGTCCTACTGTTTCATTAAAAGATGAAACCATGATTGAGGTCTTTCTTTACACTTGTATGTATCGTTCTCCAGCTCAGGAGACTTGTTCTTGTAGTCTAATACTATAAATGGGAATCCTCTCTGTGTCTACTTTCTTCTGTTGATATAGCTGAAGAAGGCTTGCCAAGAGGATGTATGAATAATTTGTTAGAAATATTGGATGTTTGAATTGAAGGCAACTGAGAATTTAATCTAAATTTAAAATTTATCTGTACTGTAAATGTAGTCAATTTAATAGAAGTATGTATGAAGACTGGAAAAGGGAAAAAGACAATTTTCTTAGCAAATGGGGAATTTTGTTCTTTAAGGTGTTGACCTTTTTAAAGTAGCAACAAATCTTAATGGCAAGTTCTTGTATCTTCTGAGTTTTATTCTCTTTTAATGTTTCCTTTTCTTTTAATAGGTGTTTTGGATCTTAACAATAGGGTCTCAAATGTTAGTTTTCATTTCAGAAGCAGTTGGTCTGGAATGAGATGGACCAGAGAGATCATTCTAATTCCTTTATTCCTCTTGCACTGTCTCTCTTACTCACTCTCTCCTTTTTCCCCCCTCCCCACTTAGCTGTTTTCCTCCTCCTCCCCTAGAATTGCCATCCTCTCTGAAAGGACACCATCAGGGAACTTACTGATCATCTTTCTACAGTACATAGCTTGACTGAGATGTCTCTGATTCAGGCTTTCTACCATGAAGCACAGTGGGGTTTTTTCAATCTGTGAGGGTTTGCTCTTTGCTGAAACCAAACGATGTGTTTGTGTACGCTTTTTTTTTATTTATAGCACAGTGTGCTTTTTAGCACAATATGTTACTGTTACAGCTGTGTCGACTTGACTTTTTTAAAATTCTCTTTTATTTTTAAACATGCTGTCATGAAAAATGTCATCCTCCATCACTTAGTCACAAAAGGATGTTTTGGATTTTTCAGCCTCATTTAACATCAGCTTAGCACTCAGTTTGTACAAGATCTGTACTCTTGTATCACGCGACAATCGATCTCTTCTGCCTTAATGGTGTTTTGCTGCAGTTTGAAATTTGGATCTACACTTGAGTAAAAATGTCAGCTGCTGAAGGCTGGGAGAGACTTGGGTTCTGCAGGTTTCTAGATGAGCCTTTATAAAGTTGTCTACTGCAATAATCACGCTAACATGATACTTTAAATAGAAGTTAGAGATTTACTCTCTCACTCCCATCCTCTTTGTTGTCTTTTATGTCCAGGAAGGCTGTCTGGCCAAACTCTCTTTGAAAAGTAGTGCAGTTAATTTCCCTTAAAAGAATGAATGGAAAAGATTAGGTTTTTTTCCCCTTGACAGCTGCCTATAGCAATGTCTTTCATAAAGTTCCCTTTATTTTTTGCAAAAGGAAAGCAAAGACTCAGTGCTCAGAGCATCTCAATCACAAGATGTAGATGTAGTTTTCTGAACGGGATCTTAGCTCTATCCAGGCCTGTTTACTGCAGTGGTTTCCAGCTGCTTCCCTCAAAACTATTCTAGGTGAGAAGGACATAATTAGGAAGCAGCTGTGTGTGTAAAACTAGAATTTGTAGTGCTGTTTACGTTTTCTTGGCCGAGAGATTTGTAGTAGTATCCTTGGGTGTGTGTACACATGAATATAAACACACGCATGCATATCTAGACTTCTGCTCCCAACTCTTACTACTTAAACTTGGATTCTTTCCATTCTCCTTTGTTGCTGTGTTAGAAGTGTCTGTTCTTCAGTAAACTGTCAGGAGTGTCATTTTATAAACTAATTGGAGACTACAGAAAGGAAAAAAAAAAAAATCTTTAAACATTGATGGACCTGGCTGGTCAAACTTCAAGTTTTTCTACCTGTATTAGTTTAACAGATGACTTCATTTTTCTGGGCAGAAAATTAAATGCTTCTTCACCCATATAATTTACTAAATTGACAGAAAGACACCAGAGGGAGAGTGTATATTATCTAGTTAATAGGTGCTGGACAGAAAGAATAAATTTGAAGGGTATTTCAAACAAAAATAATGTCATCATACCAGCAAACCTCAAATTGTTCATGGGAAGGAATTATTTGGATCCCTTTATTTCAATATTTATTTTTTAAATCAGGTAATCTCTATGCTAGCAGTGCTATATATAAGACAGGAATATTGTGAAGGATGCTGGCTAACTGGTTTACATGAACACTCTGAGGTCGGGTTTAGATAGACTTTCATCAGTATTACTGTTTATTCAGGTTGGTTTATGTTCTAATCTTACACTTTGCAAACACAAAATTTGATATAAATGAGAGAAATCCCTGAACATTTAATTCTAATTTGTCTTCTGATTTTAAAATACAAGATATTTATAGAAGTACTTCAAAAGAACTATTATTCCTCTCCTTCCACCTCACCTGTCGTAATAGTACATAATTCAGTGTTAATCTAGGGAAGTCTTGAATATGTCTGATTTTTCAGAGGGCAAGAGGTCTTCCTTTGGCACAAATGTGATTTCCATGCATTGCCATCAGACAATCTTGAAAAGCCTTATTCTTTACTTAGAATAGCAAGCAATTTGCAGTGTTCATGCAGTTGTAGCATAAAAACCTGTAAAATCAGGTATGGTTCACAAGATGTGAAGTGTGAAAATGAACAGTATGATATGAAAGAATAAAAATGCTTGTATTTTTCAGTTCATCTGTCTTCTAATGAGCAATTCAATTAAGTCTGGCCTTGTTAAGTAGGTGCTTGAAAAATAAGTCAAGTGATGCAGTAATTAGGAACAGAGAAAAACAAATCCCTCCTTCTTTTAAATAGCAATCAAAATATTTATGTGGAGAAGTTACTATTGTGGAGCCTTTTTATACATTTTCTAAAATCCTTAGGCAGCTACGTTGAGGAAAAACCCAGAGTGCTAAAATACAGGTTTGGAAGGCTTGAGGAGTCATTCAATGGAAATCCATCAGTATCTCAGTTTCAAGACTCCACAGGGGAATTATTTAAAGAATATGTAAGTTTATAATAGGAACAAATTATACTTCTACCAGACTGTAAGCAAATTGAGCATAAAACATGAATAATGGCATTTCACAATGGGTATTTGTTTCCAATTAATGCAGAAAACTTAGCCAGCTCTAAAGTAACAGATGATACTTAAATTAGACATTAATAATGAAACTTATTTCTGGACAGTACAACTGACCATGAGAACACTGGCTTTATTTAATTGACACCTTATTGGGCTGCCCCACACACTATTGTTTTGCTCGTGGTTAATTTTTTCCCTAGGACAGCAACATTAAGTTAAAGAGCAAGAGCAAAATGTAAGAGGCACCATCTACAGTGTTTGATGGAGTGGCATTTGGTTCAACTTCAGCAGTGTCACAGGACTTGAGAGCTCATTTGCCATTGCCATTTGGAATTTGTAAGGCAATCTGTAAAGAACAGCTTCTGTCCAAGTAACTTGTCTGTTTTGTAAAATTCCACTTCACCAGTGAGAGAGTTGGTCTTTGGTTTATCTGCCTTTGTCTTTCTCACTGTCACTAGTGTCCACTATGGAACATTTCACTCTGTTTCAGTCAAACTTACACCTGAGGAGGTGGAGGTGGGCTGGGCAGGTTTTTTTGCTGGTCTCAATGGACCCTGTCCCTGTCAGAGCTGTACTGAGCACCACCTTTAAAAAACTTGAAAAGTCTGTCCTGTGCCCCAGCAAAGAGTTACATGGTGGAAAAAGAAAAATAAGCAGGTCTTCTTATTGGACTATCCCAGAGACTCCCTCTGTCAGCTCCTGCTGTGCAGTGCCCAATTAATAAGAACAAATTATGTGTTTAAATTTGTTGATTAATATACTGGGTGGACAATCTGGCAATTCCAGTGATTTCTGTGCAGCAGGAACTGCCTAGAATTGACCAGATTGAACATAAATAATATAAAGTAGTCAGTAGAAAATGTGTACAGGCATGGGGAACCAAAAAGAAACAACTGCAAAACCCACCCAATGCGCTGTTGGGGCCCTCCGCCTGCCATGTGGTCCAGGGAGAGGGGCCCTGGGGGGGAGACACGGGGTTTCCCTGGCCTGATCAGCCTCATTCCCCATTGGTTGGTTTGTGTTCCCCTGCCGGGCAAGGGCCCTCGGGTCCTGTGATTGCCCCAGTTCCTCGGCAGATCCTCAGCCATGCGGCTGGAGAAATAAACATCTCTCTGAAACATCTATTAAGAATCTGTCCACATATATTTCTTTTCCATGGGCCTCATTGGTTGGTGCGCGTGTTGCAGTTTCCCCACTGTAACAAAGGGTGGGGAATTGCGAGCAGAACGATCTCCGATCCCTAAGGACAGCGACTGATTTGTGAGTAAACTCTAGAAACTCTGGATTTCTCTTCTTGTTTTGTTTTGCTGTTCCATCTCTAAATGATGGAGGAACCGTGGAAAGACTCTTGGCTCTCCGAGCCGCATATGGACATTTATCTTAAACTTGAAAAGATTCTTGAACAACGATTTGTAAATTTTAGTTTAATTCAAGCTTAAAAGGAATGGAAACATTTCCTTTCGTGGTTGTTTAAGAACTTTTTCTACGTTTCTTGGGATTTAATTCTTACCAAAGACTTTTGGAACGCCGTTTGGACACAGTTAATTTCTGAGTCAAAATATATGCCAATGGAAGAATATTTTTGTGAATATTATTTAATTACCGAGACTGTTGAGCAATGTCAGCTATGTCTTGATGAAGGGAAGCCTGGCGCAGGGACCGTGCGACCTTGCCCACGTGGATGGAGCGCTCTGTGAGCAGCAGCGAGGCAGTTCCCGTGGGCAGAGCGACGGGAGCTGCAGTGTCGGCAGTGGAGTGAGGCGCGGCGGGAGGAGCAGGACCCAGCGGTGCCCGCCCGGCCCCGCGCAGCGCGTGGTGGAGCGAGCCCCGTGAATGCCCGACTGAGAGGGGTGGCTGGCGGCGGAGCGGAGCCGCGCCCAGCCAAAACGCGCACTGGAGCAGGGGAGCCGTCACTCGGGGGCCTGGCTGAGACGTGAGTGTGGCGCCAGGCAGCGGCAGCGCAGCTGAGAGCAGACGCGGCGGCGCGCGGGGAGCCGAGTGGTGCAGCCTGGCCCGCACGGCCCTGAATGTGACTCCGGGAAGAGCGCACAGGCATGAGCAGCTCCGGCGGCCCTGGCAGCACTAGCAGCCCTGGCAATTCCAACACGGGAGCAAGCGAAAGCAAAAACACAGCGAGACAGAAAACAGCAGCCACTTGGAAAAAGGAAAAAATCACCGTAGCTAAGGTTTTAGGAATAGTAAAATGGTATAATGTTAAACAAAATTATGGTTTTATAAGAAGGTGTGACAACCAAGAAGACATATTCGTTCATAGAACTGCCATTAAAAGGAATAACCCTAAAAATTACCTGCAAAATATAGGAGATGGGGAAGTTGTACAGTTTGATGTAGTGCAAGGAAAGAAGGGTTTACAAGCAGCAAATGTTACTGGGCCTGGAGGTATTCCCGTCAAACGCAGCCGTTATGCACAAAATTATAAACAATATCCATCCCAGCAACTTCCCTACCCACAACCTACTTTCCCCTTTTGCCCTATATCCAATATGAACCCTTTCCTAAGTTTACCCCATCCCCAGTTTATTCCTAATCCGTTTTTCACCCCATGGATTCCCTATACAATTCCCTTTCCCTATAACTCCTCTCCGATGCCGAGTGGGGGATGAAAAGGGAGAGGGAAGAAATTAAACCCTCTCCTGCCTCAGTTTCCCCACAAAGCATGCTCAGAGAGTCATGTCTCCCTTCTGTCAGCCTTAAGATGTTCCAGAGAATCTGTTTGGAAATTTAAAGACTCAGGAGGGTGGCTTGTTTTGTTTCAAAACTGTCCTTGTTATCTCATGTTTATCAGTTGTTTTCAATGTTAAGTTTTAAATCTCTTTTTGTTAAAAGTAAACAGGTGAAATGTTGGGGCCCTACCCCCCTGCCATGTAGCCCTGGGAGAGGGGCCCTGGGGGGCAGACACGGGGTTTCTCTGGCCCTGCTCAGCCTCGTTCCCCATTGGTTGTTTTGTGTTCCCTGGCGCGAGCAAGGACCCTCGGGTCCCATGATTGCCCCAGTTCTTCGGCAGAGCCCCGGCCATGCGGCTGGAGAAATAAACATCTCTGAAACATCTATCAAGAATCAGTCCATATATGTTTCTTTTCCACGGACCTCGTTGGTTGGTGCACGTGTTGCAGTTTCCCCACTGTAACAATGCACAACAGCTTTGAAATACAGAAAGTAAAGTTTTATTGTTGAAGCCTTTGGGAATCACTGTGACAGTAATTTCTATGAGACAGAAAAGCTTGTTTCATGTAGATGAGGAACAGCTCAAACAGCTTGTTTCCTATGTGAAGTATTTCAGATTACTTAGATTTTTATGGGCGTTCTCTTTTCCAAATGTACCTTGCACTACCTCTGTGACTTTTGATTTCTGATCCTTTGGGAAGAAAATTGCATAAAATCTCTTATTACCAACATCTAATTGATATTTTATTCATATCATTTGTTTCAATTGCAGGACTTGAATGTCATTTAAACAGCCATTATTTACCCTATACTATGTGCTATCACATAGGGATTCTACATTACAATGAATTTGTTTAAAGGAAGATGATTCCAATCAGGGAAAGAATGTTTGCAGAATAATTTGGTAGAGTGGGACTGCCAAATGGATCGTGAGGTGGTTTGGGTGTTTCTAATCATGTGAAGTCAATATAATGTTATTAAAATACTTAGGATAATCTGTACTAGAGACTTAATATGGAAATCCTGTATGGTATGGGACTTAAATATAACACAGTCCCTGACTGCTGTGTTAAAGTGTTTTGACACTACACTGAAGCATCAAATCCATTCGATTCTTGCTTTTTTTCTGAAATTATTATGAAATACTAGTAGTGATTATTGTACTCTGAGCACTTTGTTGCTAGGCACTGCCTTGAGCCTGGTGGTAAATTCCCCATATATCACCAGCTAGATGAGATTTTTGTTTTTTTTTGAAAAATGTAGTTCAATTTGTGAAGCAAAATTACTCTGTAGACAGGGATCAGGAATTGGAAACCTCATTGTTATTGGTTGTGCTTTTCTGTTTTCTCTGTGGACAGATCTTCAGTTTCCTTTTCTACTAGGGAGGAAGAAAACTGGTTAGAAGATAAGAACTTGGTTGTAAGGTTCAGATCTGATTGCAAGGATACTTAAAACAGCAACATAATGGCAGTGACAGAAATGCCAGCAGCAATGTTAGAATAGCTGAGGAAAAGTGAATAAATAGTTGCTCCTCTTCTGTTTCTTTTTGAGATTGAATTAATGATGGCATCATCATGCTTCTCAGGAACAAAAGGTGGAGGTTCTGTGTTTTACTGTGATGCATGTGGGTAGCTAATAACCCAAAAAAGTAAGGGGAGTGAAGTGTCCTGGAGTTGCTATAAAGGGCTCAAATTGTGTAGGTCTTGGGGAGCAGCCTGCAGTGAGGTGGGAAGCAGGTAAATAGTATCCTGCTGTCCTTGACAGACTTTTCTGGTCACATGCAAGTGGTTTGTGAGTTAGCTTTCCTTGGGCACAGTAGTTATCCCTAGGCTTTGCACTAATGACATAACCATAACTCTCTGAAAGAGGGTGGTGCTGAAATGACGCCTTATTTTCGGATTTTAACATGCAATTTGTGCATCATGCCTGCGGTTAATTTTGCCTCTAGCAGTTGGTGAGGTATCTGACCAGAATACGCGTTTCTGTCAATCCATCCTTTTAGTTTTTAACTTCCTTGAGCAAAATATGCTGATCTTCCAAAAATGATAAAATTTTCTCATGAGTTATTACTGGAAGATGATAATTGTTTTATCAATACCCGACACAGTCAATTGCATTTCAAATGCCTTCAGAGCATGTTATCTGATCACACTGTCAGGTAGCTTTGGTTATTGTGTGTGAGTTATTAGCAATAGATGTGTAATCATGAATAACTTCCTTTGCTCAGGAGTGTCTGAGCTTTAAGCCCAGATCCCAGTGTGAGCCAGGCCACAGTTTGGGCAAATGTGTAGGAAAATTGCAGGGGAGGAGGATGACTTCCCTATGGTCCATGGCCGGCACTGTAGCCAGTTCTGGGGGTTGTACCAAGGAGCTGCCCTCTAAGAAGAAAATGGGAAGGTTGTCAAGGAGCTGATGAAATGCTGACGTTTCTGTCACTCATCCTCCCCATTCAGATTTGTAAATGTGGCAGAACCAAGTGGATTTTTGTTTCCTAGTATAATCTTGATGCTCTTTAATTGTTCCTGAAGACTTACCCCAGCAGGGGCAATGTGCAGGGACCCTTTTCTAAAGGGTTCTCACTAACTGGTCTTTGGGCTTGCGAGAGCTGCCAAAACTTTTGTCGCAGGTCAGTCATTGGTTGTTAGAGTAGCAAGTATGCTAATGAAAGTGAAGCCTTCCATCCTTTGGCAAAAAATTATGCTTTTTAGGGCAATAACCCTCAAAATAGTATTACTCTGCTAACTGTCTGTATATGAATGCAAAAAAAGAAAGTCTCTCATAAACTATTGAAGTGAATGTTTCATGTAGTAGGATAACACTAAGAATACTCTTGTCTAGACAAATGCTCTTCTATGGTGCTTCAAAGAGCAACAATGTAAAGTAACCTGTTTAAAGTAAAAGTGAAGATTTTAATGCCAGTTAGAAAGCTTAAGGCATGAGTTTTTAATAGAATTAAGTACCAAGAACATACTTAAAAAATCAACCTGTTCCCCTAGTGCAAAATAATAGTGTCAGGTAAGATCACTAGAGGTAGTGGAAGACAGTGCCCAAAGTAATACTAGATTTTGCATTGTAAGTTAAATTGCTGATTTGGGGTTGCAGTGTTTGTGTCATTGGTTTGGTACCAGCTCAGAGTGGCAGAATCCAGCATCTCCAAACTGGCAAATAGCAGTGCAGATCTGGCAGCGATGACTGTGGGCTGCAGGCATGGCTCACTCACCTTCTCCCTTCTCCACTGCACTCGAGTGCTGCAAAGTCACTTGCTCTGGATAGTCAAAGTACAGGCATTAAGGATTAAAAGAAAATTACTGTTTTGTTTGTTTTATTAATAAAACAGGTTTTATTAATCTACCACAGTTAAGATGCATATGTTTACAGACTTACCTCCAGTGCTGTGTTTCAGCAGCCATGTGGTAACAAACACATATGAGGAACCATAAATTGGGTGGCCTGTACTTGTCTCTGTGTGACTGCACATAGAACTCTGATAAGCCCTTACCTGATTCTTTGCCTAAGCAGTGCTCACTGCGCTGCTGAGGGATGTTTATTTTCTTTTAGACTGCTTTATAAACCTAATTAAATGCTTGTAAATTGTAATTATTTAAACTTCATCCAGAAGATTTATGCACAGATGGAATTTGAGCTGTTTGGACATACTAAATTTGATCTAAAGTTTTGGTTTTATCTTCTATATTTCCTGCACTTAAAAGTGGAAGAATGTCTCTGAAAAAAAGGAATAATCTAAAGTGCAGTCTGTTAAAATTTAGGCTATCTGAAGTTAAGGACAGAGCTTGGCAAAAACATCTATTTTCTGTGCCTAGTGATTCCAGACTTAGCTGAAATCTGAAAATAACATAGTGTTGTTTTTGCAATAGATATCTTAGGCTTTTCTTTTCCTGAAAAAAAAAAAAAAGAAAATGGACAGCAACTAAAATATGTGTGGCATAGATTGAGAAAGTTTGACCTGATTAGATTATATTTTATAGTTTACAACTCAAGAACATCAGCAGCTATCAGCCTCTTATTTTCAAAGCTTCAGCTCTCTCCATTTAAAAAATTATGAGCCATGTAAAAAAATGTAAGTTTCATTTTAGTTGTTGATATAGTCAGAGCCCATAACAACCACTTGCAACCCAGGGTTATTTCCAAACAATTTAGTGTGTGAATCCTGAAATTCTTTCTTTTTGAACAAATTCAGATTTCTTTCAGATAATTAAAGATCATGTACTCTCTAAAATGAGTTTACGTAGAGAGTTTGGGGATTTTTCCAGGGGAAATATCACAGTAGTTTCATATCAGAGTTCCATACATAATACCTACTTTTAGTGCACATATCTATTAATTTTATAGACTTCTAGCTATTATTTTCAGGAATATACATTAAAATGTGATTATCTTGCTTTTTAGAGTGGACCGATGGATTGCATTTCTGCTTTCAACACTGGAATAACTTTTCAAAATTAGGATAGGCACATCTCTGTGCTTTTATTCCTTTACTTACTGTGTCCACACAGTTTTAAAAGAACCCTTTGCATTTAACTGCAATCTCAATACATGAAGTAAAGGATGTGCTTTGCTTTAGTAATGGCTGGAATTTTAACTGAATAGATTCCATGTATTTAATGAAAAATACAGAAGGTGGATGCTATGATACTGGTCATGTCATTCACCTGTTTCACAGGCAATAATTACCATGACACAATCACAGATTTTTAAGAACATAGGACTTATGTTCCTGGGTCATACCAGCAGACTCCTGTGCCCCAGTGTGCTGCCACCAGGAGTGGCATCAGGAAATGTTATGCAGTGTTTTATTCTGGGTGCTTTCTGCAGGCTATTTCCTCATAGTCTTGCTGCATCCAGTAAATAACTTTAACAGACTAAAAATTTGAACTACTTTTCTAATTTTTGAAAACCGAAAATCACCTCCCAGATACTTTTCTATACCTTTTTCTGATGGCTTTTTTTTTTTTTTTTTTTTTTTTTTTTTTTTTTTTTTTGATGTTTCATGGTCCTTTGCTGTCATGTGCAGCTGCTTCCTGTTCTCAGGGGGGGATAAGACAACAGCACTGGGGCTGGGTACCCTGGCTGAGAGTTACCTGGTGCCAGTTCAGCTTTCAGTTTGTGTGTTTGTCTAAATCACTCTCACCATCATGGTGCTAATAGAAATTAGCTTCACTGATAAAGTATTTAGACACTACTTTTACTTAAAAACTCTATAATAACAGGGACAAAGAAATGGAAATCGTATCTCATTCTTTTCCAATGTTTCAAGTTAATGGATTCCAAAGACCTGAAAACGTTAACCTGTCATTGTACTGAAGTGTAGCCAAGGCCTTCATGCTGGAAACATTTAATATATTTGGATGGGTACAGATACATATACAGCTGTAACAGAGAGGAATGCTATATGATGAGATAGAAATAGGAAAATGACCTTAAATATTAAAAATTAAAAGAGGAGTATTAAACATGGAACAAATCCCTTTTTAAGAGCTGCCTGTCCTTAAGCAGATGGGACAAAAATTGGAGAAAGACAGCTTAGCTGCCTCCAAAATATCAACTCACATCCTCCTTTCTGTCATGAATAAGGAATATTTTATTCATTTTTTTTCTAGGAAAGGTTCCTAAAAATATGTATTGCTTAGGATTAAATATATAGTTAGGAAGTACCATTCTGTGGAGCCTTTAATTGACTGTCTTAATGAGTCAATGCAGTGCTGATGGGGTGAGAGTGCTGTGCAGGACACACTGTTTGTGTGGCTGAAGGCCTGAAAATAGGTGTTTTCTGCCATGCTGTGCAGTGGGAGCACGGGGAGCTCAAGAAAGCGACTGATAAGCAGCCAGATAATAAACTTGCGAGCAGAATGTCAGAAATCCATCAAAAAGAAAGCAAAGGTTTGCACTAGGCATGTGTGGTCTCAAATGAGAAGCAGCCCAGAAAATATCCAAACATGATATGAATAGAAGCGTGAATAGATCACATTGTGCTTTTAATGATTGGTGCACACCTGCATGCTCTGCTTCCAAGCAAAATTAACTAATTTAAAGATGTGTTTCAGTTCAGTTGTAGAAAATACAGTAGAAGTTTTGGTTAATGCAGAAGTTTTTGATTAAAGAATTGATTACAGTATATAAAGGTGAGGTGTGGGCTGGATTCTTTAAATTTCTATCCTGTACAGTTAATTTCCCCTGAGAGCTACTGAATGACTTGTCCAAAGTTATTCAAAGCAGCCTTCTTTCTGCCACCATTAGCATTTGGTTTAAGTATGATGCTGCTTTGGTCTGAAGTCATAGCTGGTTTTCAGGAGTTAAAAGATGGATGTAAATTTGATAATGTTTTTATTTCTACATTCATAACAACCAGTTTCTGTCCCTCTACCTCTCCCAGGGACTGCTACTTTGATGTTTCGGGATTGGCAAAGAGAAGCAGGAGACTGAATAGTAGTTTGTGAGGCTACAGTTCCTCAGGTCCCCACCCTCATCTTGAAGTACAACCATATCTGAGGTTAGGTCAGGTTGCTCAGGAACAGTTGAGTTGTGAAAATCTCCAGGGTTGCTCAACACCATCTCCCTCGACACCTGTTTCACTGTCTGTCAGAAGGATGTTTCTTAGTTGTTAAGCGGCCTAAGGAGGACATTATATGTTCTCATAGTGTATTCCAGTAATGTTCATTTTGTGGCTCTCTCAAGGAACTCCTGGGTAACTAGAATCATTTAACTGTTCTGAGCATTTTGTATTGTTTACCCTTTTTAGTAAATGTCTTCCCTAAACAGGTGTATCCCTACTCTGTCTATCTTAAGCAATTGAAAATCATCTCCTGCCTGACTCTTTTTTCACTGGTTTAGTTGGAGGGTTGGAACAAACAATCTTCAGTAACATAAGAATTTCAGACTATTAATAAAACTTTGTAGTTATGCAAGCTAAGAGAGGGATAATCAAATTTCATACTTCATGCCAATATGCTGATCATACAAGAGTTGAGGAGAAGGTTTTCTTTGGATTTAGGCACTAAAGAACTTGCTGTTCTTCAGTTTCCCTGCAGACCTCACAGGTTGCTAATAGATGAAAACTGCTGGATTTGAAGGATCTCATTACCAAATCCTGGACACTCTTCCTCAAGTCCTCTGCTTTTTCACAGTAATACAATGGAGTTTTCAAGCCTTCATGGAGTTCATTTTTACAGTCTTTGGAAGTGAAGGAAGTTCAGAATGTTCTTTTAATGCTCAATGCTGCAGTAAGATAGAGGTAGAAAGAAATACTGAAGACCTGGCACATACTGCTGTGTTTTCCAAGCATACACCTCAAGCAGAGGGGAAGGAGGTGGTTGAGGCACTCTTCCATCTCCACAGTGGGCAACGAACTTGTTCTGTTCTGAATGTGGAAAAAAGGGTTCCTGTGACCCCTTGTATCACTGCGTATCATGAGCTGCGTGTTGGAATTTAAATTACAATCTTGAGACCAGTTACGTTCTCCAAAAGTGGAAGTGACAAATCCATATTGATTGCGAGTTCAGAATTCCATCACAGACAGTGATGTCATCTCACTAGGTGGTGCTACAGAATCATTTTGCCTAGAGAGAACAAAAATGTGCTTCGTGTGATGATTAATGGCTACTATATTTCTGAGAAAAAGCTGAATTAGATGCTAGAGTTCTTGTCTGAGAAAGTTATGGGGTTTACACTTAAAACTTTCTAATACATAGTAGAATCTGAACTGTAATAAATAATTTTAGCTAAGGAAGAGTTGAAGTAAATCATTGTTGTAAATGTGAGATGCAATGTAAGATGCAAATAATGCCTATTTTCAATCTCAGATTAAGGAATAAGGCAAAAGGTAAAAAATGAGAACAACAAAGAAAAGGCAGAAAAGGGTGAAACTATGCTTCCTATGAGCAAATATTTTCAAGATTTTGATGGGACTCATGGTGCTGTATCACCATGAGGGAGACTGACCTTTTGAAATATTTTGCTTTGGAATGCCGTTGATTTAAGTTACATCTTGCTGTTTTGCTCTTTTGTGAATATTAATGGTAAAATTTAAAGGATGGGGTTCTTTATAGACATTTAATTAACAAAATATTCATTTATAGTCTTACAAAATTTGTGATGCAGAGAGCTCATTTACAAACTGATAGGAGTGAACTACAACATGACGAGTCATTGTCCAAATTTGAAATGGTCTCAGTACGTGCTAAGCATAGAAGAAATGTTCCCCATTGTTATTTCAAATTCCTATCCTTATAGTTCCCCAAGGGGAGGTACAACTAATCAGCTCTTGCCCTAAGATAACAAGGAGGAAATCTTCTGTTGCAAACATGCAAGATTAAATGACAGGACTTTAGCTCAATCCAGGTCTCTGCAAAAAAGAGGAACTCAGTGCAACACATGAGCTAAAAAATCAAGTATAGAAGCAGGGAAAAAGTACTTAGCAATATTATTGGACTCACTGAGCATGAGCCCGCCAGTAATGCCACCTGGGCATGTCAGATAGAGCAAATAGCAAGTCAAAATATTTTGAATATAGGTCATCAGTAATCATCACTACCTGCAGAACCTCAAAGTTCATGGACAGAATAAGGGGAAATGAGCCAAAGAGGTTGAATACTGAGAATAACACCTATAGCTTTGTTGGGGTTTTAGTTTAGTCTGTTTTTTTTCCTGTTAAAGGAATTTTCTCCCATATGCATGTTGCTAGGGGACAAATAGCTGTACTTAAGAAAGACAAAAGGGGAGTGGGGCGGACCTGGCTACTCCTTTGTCTACACCTGGGTGTGGGGTCAGTTCGCTCTGAGCGTCCGGAGAGAGAAGCTGCAGAGAAAGGAGCTGCTGCTTCTTTCTTTTTGGCCGTTCTTTCTTCCTGCTGGAAACAACGCCGGGACCCCAAAAGCCGCTTTCCGTGCCCTGCTGGAGACCGGGCTGTGGCTGCCCTGCTCCGCTGCTGCTTCGAGCTTCCGCTACGCTGTAGCCCTGCTCGCCCTGCCTGCCTGGGCCTCCGTGGGGTTCTCCCATCTGGATACATCTCGTCTGCCACCCGGGATTTGCGTCCGTCTCTGCCGTTCCAGCCTGCTGTTCCTGAGAGCCCGGGATCGGCTGCCCAGCGGTTTGTGAAGCCTTTGTCCCATCCCTTCCCGGATCCCGGGCCACCAGTGCCGCGTGCTCCCCGAGCTCGCTCCGGAGCGCCCCCTGCAGCCGCGGGGGAACCATCGCACCTGCCCTCCTCACCGGGAGCCGCCAGCGCCCCTGCCGGCTGCGAGCGGAACTGCACCCGAGGGGAAATAGCCTGACAGCCGAGAAGGCCGGGACTGGGTTTGTGATTGCTGTTACTGCCATAGTTGTTGTTGTTTTGTTTGACTGGTTATACACATATATATATATATAGAGTAAAGAACTGTTATTCCTATTTCCCACATCTTTGCCTAAAGGCCCTTGATTTCAAAATATAATAACTTGGAGGGAAAAGGGGTTATATCTGCCACTTCAAGGGGGGGCCTCTGCCTTCCTTAGCAGACACCTGTCTTTCAAAACCGAGACAAGCTTTCATTGCAAATCCTCACGGACCTGGTATATTTCAGTCTCCATTCTGAATACAGCTACAATCATAATGAGACAGTTTATCCCTTTGAGAGGGACTGCTGCTAGGAATGCTTAGCATACAGAACCGTGTCGACTGTGGGTCAGCTGTGACTGATTCCTATGAACCCAAAAGCTGTCTGAGGTTCCCCTGATTTAAATGTGCAAACTATCCAGTGTGTTGCCAAGAGTGATTGGTATGCTGTCCTGTGTTCTATTCTGAGAGCACCACAAGAACATTAAGTATAGCCGAGCAGAACTAGGCAAATAATGGATTTTTTTGCTTGACTGCTGAAACAAAAGGAAAGTAAAAAGAAATTAAGAAAAATAAATCAATCTGAAACAGGTTTGTGGGTTTTTTTAGAGGCACTTTGAATAATACCACTTGGAGAGAAAAAATATAAACAACAGAGAATTCTTTTTAACTCTTTAATTTTTACAAAATTAAATTTGACATAATGCTATTTGGAAGTGAAAAGTTGTGAAGTTTTATCTTGAAAGTATATAAAATTGCTGATATTTCCACTATTTTTCATTTGAAAGTGGATGACATGCTTCATATAAAGAAGCGACATTTTTATAGGTAATTCTTGCCGTTGCAAGAAGTTGCAGCTCTGTCTTGTAGTGGATACGATACTCATTAATGGAACTGGAGCAGAATTCAGAATGGGAAATGGGCTATTGGAGATAGAATTGCCAAATGGCTAGCAAGTAGTCTTTTATGTTATTAGGACTGCTTCATCATCCTGCTCTTATGGCTTATGCACATTGATGCATGACATGATTTCTATGATGAGAGAAACACAGAAGTTATTTGTCTAAATGGTGTAATCTTATTGTTTAGTATATAGCTTTCTTCTCTTAAATGCTCCTCTCTAAAACCAGAATAATTTTTATTGAATAGTTTAAAGCTGCACTTAGTGTTATTGATGTTGTCACAAATCATAACTATTTTGAGTTAAATATGAGGTTTCTGTTTATTTCAGTGAATATGATGTTCCGTTTTAATCATCCTTTAACAAACAATGCTCTTTTTTTTCTGGGTGAATAAAGAACAACTATTCTTAGGGGAAATTGTTTTGATCTCTAGGATGTTTGGCATATTGTGCTTAAAATATTGGTTTATGAACAGAATTTATGAAAGTATTGGAATTTAGCTAAAAATTAAGATAAAGCTGCCCTAACTTTCAATTCCATTGTAAGGCAGAAAATCAGTAGAATTGGAGAGAAACCTTTATGTAGTTTAATCACCAAGGCTGAAAGAGTGGTACTCAGTGGTCCTGGTATTGGGCTTTTTAGAGATCCTGATCCAGCCTGTACAACTGCTCTGACAGAATATATCCTCTGCTGAAGGGGGAAAAAAGATCCCAGCAGGATAATAACCTGGGCTGGTGACAGCTCATGCTGGTAGAGGTCTTTCTAGGCTTGGTCCACTCTCGGTGCTGTGCCAGCTGTCCAGATTCTGAGAACCCAGGCCCTGTGACCCAACTCCTGCTCCTGTGCTGAGGCTGCTGCTCCCAGCAGCATCCCCACGGCCGTGCCAGCTCAGGGACAGGGACAAGCTCAGCCCTTGATTTTGTGCATAGGTGGACTGCTGACTGCAGAGGTGCAGAGAGCCCAGCAGAGCACGGAAATTGAGTCTGGGGGTTAGCCAGCCCATGTTTGTGCCTCAAAGGAGAGAGCCTGATGTGTGCCAGGGATGGTGATGCTGACCCCAAGCTAAGGATTTCACGACAGATTCCAGTCTGAAGGGGGATCATATGCCTTCAAAACCCTCTCAAATCACAGTTTCTTTCCTCCACAGCCAAAGCATCAGGCTAATGATGCCAAGTGAGGAAGATTTAGCTTAGTTGCTATGGCAAAACTAGAGAGGACACAAAGCTGATAGAAAAAGTATGTCATCCTCTGTGGCTACTCCAGCTTTTTTATCTTATTCCCCAACCCAGGAAAGATTTGAGAAAGAGGGAAGAAGGGGTTTTTTATATATATATGTATATATATGCTTTGTGTTACATATACACACTACTACACATCTTTATAGCATGATGCAATATATACATAGTGGCATTAAATGCAAATTAATAGACTTCTAAAGAATTAATTTTTGTTATGAGGTTTACTTATAATGAATTTCAACTTGGCAGCCTCCTGCAGTGCTTAATACTACATCTGCTTAATAGGCAGGATGATAATTCTGCAAACCGTATCCAGATTATTTGCTAAACCTTGGAGCAAGTGTCTGTGAAAATAAATATATTACGAAAAAGGAATATTGTAGTACAACATCTACATTTTGTGTTGCAGTTTGTTTGACTTGACTTGTTGTCTTGCTTTAAGGAAAAAAAAAATAAAGCAAACCCAAAAACCCCACAAAAAATAGTAAAAATAATGCAAACTTTTACTTTGTCTTTTGTAGCAATAACAGCAGTACATACTTTAAAGGATATTTTTTCCCAAAATGTGTTAGATTATTGTCTAAGTCCCTTATTGCAATATTGTAGGAGTTTGTCCCAGGTGAAATGACATACTGGCACTACAGACCTCATTCCACTGATTAAGCTCTGAGCAAGGAATCCCACAAGGTTACCTGGCTGAGAGAGAATTCTGAATGATTTGTAAACTGGAATGCCCAGGGGTCTTTGACATTTCTTGATGAAATGGTTGAGAATGTGATCACCTGGCCCAGAAGGAACGATTCTTTGAGCTGCAGGTTGCATCCATCTGGAGTCTGATTGACTGTCACATGAATAGGTCCTTTCAGCTAAGAAAAATGAAACTTTTAGCAGTTAAGTTTTATACCTTGGTTTAAGGACAACTCTATGTTCCTAATATAAACAAAATCTCAGATCTTAGTTTCTTTTATGAACATTTAGTTCTCTATTTCTTTTTCTTAGTTCTACGTCTTTCTTACTTTAGAGAAGAACAGGATCTGAGGCATGACATTCTTTCTGCCCTATGTCACTCTTTTTTTTTTTTTTTTTTTGATTGTTTTGTCTTTTTTAAGACTTCTCACTAGTCTTTTGAAAACAAAAGTTTATGTTTTAAGGTAAATGAAGTACTTAATGTGGTTTGGGTTTTTGTGTGTGTAAGACAAGTTCTTCCCAGCCTTTAATTAACATTTTGCTTTGCTTTAAATTTCTAGTAAAAATCAGGCTTCAGCAGCACTGTTAATTTATGCTGTGCTGCTTAACAAATCTGAAATCATATTTTACATCTTTTCTACCCTTAAAAGAACAAATATATGTGACAATTTATAAGTTTTTTATAAGTGTCTTGTTGCTTAGCTCTCAGGCTTGTATTGCAAAACTTAAGGCAAAGGCCAGGTGAAACTCAGGTAGTGTCTGGTAGGACAAGTTAATTATATAAATAAATATGTCTTCAGAAACATTTCATATTCTTTCTATCTACAGTATATTTTGCTAAAAAATTGTCTAACTGGAGAAATTATTTGATCTTGCTCACTCGTGCCATCACTTGTATCTAAAGTGAAGCTATTCTTATGTATTTAATGCTTTTAAATCCATTGCTAGTCAGCTGGGAAATGATTTTATTTGTGGCTAGCAGGAGCATTTTCCTGAAAAACAGTAATTGCATAGGCTTGCTACCTTGTGGGCACATAGATTGTCTTGCAGTAATCAGAAAAGAATGAGAAACTTTTGGATCAGAGTCTGGGGGTCACCAAAACTGAATGAGTAGCATGGACTGACTGGCTAAATGAGAGGGGAATGATAAATAAAAGAATCATAACAATGGAAAAGTTAAGTAAAAATGACTGAGATATGATTATATAACACACGTGTGTTTAATCCATTTTGTGTTTCTGATTTCTCTTGTTTTGAACAAGAAAATTTGAGAGGAATTTCAATGACAGAAATTGAATTGATGGAGATGATAAGCTATATGGACACAAGTGATTAGGACAAGTAAATCCATATTAGAGGCAGTGTAGCTGCAATAAAGTAAATAAATATTGTAATTTTTAACAAGATGAACTGAGAAGTAATTTGTGGGTTTAGTAGAAAATGTAGTCAAGCATAAACTCTTTTCTTTTGCGTGCAGAGTAAAATGCTTATTCTGACAATTACAGCCTCTAAGTATCCATGGCTTGGTGTTTTTCATCCTCTGGATTTGATATTCCCTCAGTGAATTATCAAAAAGGCAGTGACCTTTACAATATGGCAATTGTATTGTTTTACATATTTTTGATAAAGAAAATTAAAAAAAAAAATCCTATATTTCAGAAATACACAGAAATAAGTGTCTTAGTGTTATTGCAGTGCTTTGAATGTAGATTGTATGTGTTTAAAACAGGATGTTCACCAAAGGGAATAGCTTCAAGCATGCTGAGGAATAATCTAGTCATGGTTGAAAAAGAAGAAATAGAAGAGTAGGTAAGAGCATGAGCTCTGTTCAGGTCACTATAGCTTTACTCCTTTCATGGTTTGTTGGCCCTTCTACAGAAGATTAGGCATGGTTACCCAAAACTGCCCTGGTTGCTGACAGTCCCCGAGCTGCTCTTCCAGCAGCCAGGGCTGCCTGAGCCCATGGCTGTGTCCTGGCCAGCTCTCCAGTCCAGTGGTGAAAGGTGGTTCCCTCCACAGTCAGAGCAGCTGCTGGAAGCTGGCCATGAATGCTTCACCTCACAAGGCAGTACAGACCATGTCCCACTCAAACAACCTTTGAATTAACCCATTCAAACACACACACAGCATAACACTTCAGAAAGAGTGAACTGTTTGGAGAGTATTGGTTGTATCTAGACTGCATGATTGTAGTTTGATAAAATAGATAAAGTACCTGAAATACATAGAGTTGAAGCTGTGCATCTCCTTGGCTCTTTAAGCTGGGCTGTGCTGTTGCCTGGAGCTGTTGAAGCAATAATGCCATAGCAAAATTTCTTCCAAGACACCCCTTCCCACCTAGCCAAGAAACAGGAAATTGTCAATAGGATTAAATGGCTGCTCCAGTCACTGTTCATCTGAACACTTGGAGCTTCCAGATGACTAAAAGGTTGTCTAGAGTGTATAACACCAGGTTTCCAGAGCTGCCTTTTGTGTCTTGTTCACAGTTATTGAATGTAGAAATGGTGAACAATGGCAGTGGTTTCATTAGTTGCTCACTGGAGACCTCCAGTTTTGTGGTTGAGTTTCACTGACAAAAGGTGTTAGTTTATATTTATAAAACTATATATATATATAGTTTATCTATATAACATATATATATATATATAACATATATTTATATGTTAGTTTATGTTTATAAACCTACTTGAGGCCTTGTCATAAGCATAATTTATGCCACTTGGGGCAAAGAATCACACACACACACACACATATATATATATGTATACACACAAAAGGATTTCTATAATCAGGGAACTGCTATAAAAAGGATTCATCAAAAGCATGGCTGTATTGCATGCACAGTACAAAAAGATATTTCTCTCTTAAAGTGGGTTTTATAAAGGTAATTTTCAGGAATATCTTTTGGCAGGGTTCTTGGCATCTCTTCAACTTTGATTGCAGCACGCAGAGCCATAGGTAGTCTGAGCACCATACAAGATGTAGGCATTGCTTCTGTTGTCTTAAGGTGTTCTTGGGGTTTTATTTTTGGCGAGGTTGTTTTTTGATGCATGTGGTGGGTTTTTTGTTTTGTGGATTCAGTTGTTTGTTTTTTTGTTCATTTGCTCTTTTTGTGGGGGATTTGTGTTCTGTTGTTGGTTTGGTTTAGGTGTTTGCTTTGATTGTGTGTTGAGGTTTTTTTTAGGGGTGGGTGGGAGAGGGACGCTGGTTTGTTTGTTTGTTTGAACATTCCACTGTTCCTGAATGCAAGACTGTGTGTGCTAAACAGAATACTGCAGTCCTGATGTCTGCTCTGGTTTTCCATCACAGACTTGTTTATAGGAGTGTTACCTGGATTTGGCCATGACTCATTATGCACATTTCATTTGTATGTGTAAATTGCCAAGTAAGGTTACAGATTTTGAAAGATCAGATGATGGCTCAAAGCTTATTCCAAGCCTGACATCCTCCTAAAATTAAATCCCATGTGCTGCAGGACATGGAGCATTTTACAGACTGGTTTGGTCCATGTGGTAGAATAGAAACCATAAATGTGAAGTATTTTATACTTGACATTAGTGTAAAGAGGAAAGGGAATGGGTGGATTGAAATCCATTGACACTATCCACAGTTCTTCATAGCTTAAAATAGTTATTAACTTAATCATTTATCTAACCATAATATTTCTTTATCTCTCTTTTTCTCTGAGATATTCTAGTGTCAGTTATGATATGCTGGTTATTTTATTTTACTTAATTTTGTCTAATGATATTCAGCCATTCTAAAGGTGAAATTCCAAAAAATAATTCAGGACTTCCTCTCTCCCTCACCCCAATAAGGTGGCCTTAGGGGAGGCACTATGAATAAGTAATAATTTACTTTAAAAATATTCAAATTCCTCAGTATAATTCAACTCCTTTGAGTTTCTATTCAGCCACATGGAGCTTGAGCCTCTGATATCATATTTCATTGTGCAACCTTCTAGTGAATAGTCTTCATGTCAATCCCATTCCATGAGTGGGGCTGGTTAAGAGCATGGTTATGAAACATCCCAACTTGTTTATTTGATCAACTCAAGAGTTAAATTCAACATGTTTGATTAGAGGCATACTGAATTTTTTTATCAGGATATCATTGCTGTTGTTGTACAACATCTACTGTGGAAGCATCAGCAAAAGACAAATTGACCTTAGAAGGAAACAGTAATATCTATATTGATATGAAAACTGGTGATCTTTATTGGGAAAAATATACAGTTCTTTATTTTTCAATAGAACACGTCAATATTTCCTTCCTTACATTGAGCAAACAGCAGATTAATATTTTAACATAGCTATTTTCGAACCGTTTTCTGTATAACTTGAAGGCACACTCAGATTTCTTTCCTGGTTTTAAAGAATGACAGCAAAAGCACCTTTATCTGACATTTAGGATGATTAAATTTTGAAAAATCACTTGGCATATTCAGCATGACTCCACAGGGTACTTTTGCTTTATAAGGCAATGGATCATGTTAGCTTAACTTATATTTAAGATTTGCTGGCCTGATATTATTGTGTTAGGCAGTATTGCTGAAATGGAAACATAAAATTTTGCTGCCAGGAGATCAAGTCTGTGCCTGCCCTACACTATAAATTAGTTCCATGAAGTTTTAAAATGCAATATTTGCTCTAACCGAACTAGTGCTGTAAGCCAACAAATTGTGCTTAAATATACAAAATTAAATCCCAAATCAAAAATGTATGCATTGCTTTTTTTGCCATCTCAGAAACTATACAAGACACACTGTTATTTTAAAATGGAAATCAATTTCAATTGAATGTTTACAGATATGAATAATTTTCATTCTTTTTAATCCATGACACTGATATAGAAACAGATTTTGGAGCATCAAAACTGTTTCACCTGGGTTCCTAAATGGTAATGTGTTTGTTTTCTCTTAATGAGTTGAGTCTAAAGCAACACTCCTAGAAAAAAAAATTATGTTCTTTTAAGAAGTCACGGACCTGAAATTTAATTCCATTAATCATCTGAAAAAAAATTGTATTTTCTGCGTTTCTGTACTTCAATATATGAGCAATGCTATTTGCTGCCATTGGGCTGGGACTGTGGTGAGGATGCTCTGCACAACACCCTGGTACAGCCTCCTTTCTGACATCACCCTTCACCTTCTGATGATTGGAGGCAAAAAGCCAGCACCGAGGTTCCTACATATCTCCTTGGCGTGCCTGCTTGAGCCATTTGAATTTCCCTAGTTTTCTTTTCTCTGCAGTGGGGTCCAGTTGTGCCACTTGATTGAGCAGAAATAACTTCTGTTAACATGCAACCTCTGAGGGTCAGGGAAAATCCTTTTTTCATCAAAAGAGAGAAGTAAGTTTGTCTCAAAGCTGGGAAACAGGCACTTGTCTTTGTCCTGAGAAACAGGCTTGCTGGGTTAAGAGAATGCTGGGTTTGCAGCTTTTCTAATCACGAAGATGTACTTCTCACAATACATTTGTGGAAGAGAGAAGGTGGCAATTCCTGTGATTGCAGTAGTGTAGCAAAAGACAAGAAGAGCAGAAGTTAAACCCTGCCTGTTTTCTGTTGCCTTTTCCCTCCATTCCAAACAGATTTAATATATTTAAGATTATTGACTGTTGTATGTAGTCCTTAGGCCTTATTAATAGTGTCCTTATAAGAATTTTGTTGTTTAAGTGAAATACTAATCAAGAGAACAGCTCCTGCCTTGGTGTGGCAGTCTGGGAGGGGGAGTTCCTGCAGAATGCACAGGGGCTGTGGAGAACAGGGAATGGGCTCCTCCACCTATAGCAGTGGCTGTGTTGGGAGGTTTGCTCAAACTTTGGTAGCTGAAGGACTCTGAACAAATTGTACTGAAGCCTTATAGGCTCTCAGGTGAGGTAGAGCAAGGAGTTTTGCACCATGCCTGCAAAACTGACACAAAGCACTTAGCTGCCTGGAAGTGCTCCCAACAAAGGTGCCCACACAGATTTGAATGAGTGGGTTTTCTCCTGCCTCACAAGAGTAACTGTGCTGGTTCAGGTCTGCAGGTGCAGCAGATTTGCAATCTAATTAAATACTGTGAATTAGTTGAACTAATAGAATGGGTATAAGGCTTTTCAAATCTGTATTAATGCCTGTTGTTTGCCACATTCGGCTGGGAAAGGCAGGCCCAGGGAATGCCTTTTGGAGTGTCTGATGTGTGCTACTCCAGCTGGTGGCTGTGCAGGGCCTCAGTGGAAATGAGCTGCAACTCAGGCACTGACCTCTCTCTGACTCTTTCATTCCAAGTGCTTTCTGCACTGCACAGTGCCTGGCTTGATAAATTAGCCAGAGGTTTACAGTGCACCAATAAATTAATGCCTGCTTTGCATTATGGCTGTTTACAAATCAATTTGAGAATTGCACTTTCACTGCTGATCTCTTCACTGGTTTGCTCCCTTTGCCTGTTTGTTCGGGAAAGATGGAAAATTTTAAGCTGAAGATAAAATATCAGATTTAAGAAAGGATGTAACTTGGTAAAGAATTTGAGTAAAATAAACTTGGAAAGTCATGGAAATATTTCAAAGAAGCTGAGTATTAATTCAAGTGATAAATTGTTGAAAAAATATATCTGATTGCTTGTAACTTCTCTTATTATTAGTTAATTAAATATCCTAAAGTATCAACACACATTTTTTAAAGTTTATTCACAGAAATAATTGAAAATAAATTTCAGTTTCACAAAAGGACAGCTATTAAGACATTAAGACATGAAGGCACTATTCAGAACTGCAGTCCTCTTCTCCCAGCCTCACATTTAGTGCCTGTACAAACAGATGGATGAATGCTGCTAATGCTGCCTGTTCTGAGAGTTTCAGTTTTAGTTTGCCTTTTCATTTTGGTTTCAGAGCCTGTATGAAAACTGGATCATATTTTAAAGCATATTTTATCTAAGGAAAGATACCTGATGTAATTGCATGCCTCTGGAGGCCATAAATCTGAATTGAATGCTGAGTGCCACACAGTTCTTGTGAAAAAATCAAGAAAGATCGCTACAAATGCTGAACACGTCTTGTACTTTGCAGCCATCCTAAATACACTGTTTGGCTCCTCTGAATGAAGCTGGTAGCTGTTCAGACTGGATATCCTACTGTTTTCCATGGTAAGAAATGTGTTTTGGCGTTGTTTCAGCAACAGTTAGAGAGCCATTCACACTGTAGGCTTCATGTTGTACAAGCCAAGAATTCATTCAATATAGAAGAGAGAATTTTCTCTCCATGTAAAAAGCAGCTGCTTTGGGCCAGCCATGCAGATTGTTCGGTGTTACTCTGTGGAACAGTTTGGTTTGGAACTGTTGCTTTGCCAATGTTTTTGTAAGTTTTCGGTCAGCTCCCTGAAGGAGGTTGACATTAGTGTCTACGTAATAATTGGCAAGTGCTAACATAATAGTAAAATAGAATTTCCGTAGACTGATTGATTAAATTGTATCAAAAAATACAGATAAATGGAGTACATGTGAATTAAGATATCACTCAGTCTCAATGAAGTTAGCAACAATCTGGCTCTAGATGATTTGGATTAGGGTTGTTTTGTTTGGTGTGTTTTGGTGGGTTTTTTTTTGCTTTTGTTTGTTCGTTTTGTGTTTTCATTTTGTTTTTTTAACCTGAGAGAGTGTATCTGTGTTTCATAAGCTCATTTAGCAAGTACTGATGTACCTTTGTGTAGCAGGTTGGGTTTGTAACCGGGCGGAAACACCAATTTAGTGTAACCGGGCTTGGTCCAAAATACTCATTACTGTTTATCTTCTGTGAGATAAGAATTAGGAGAAACGCAAAGCAGGCACCAACCTTGAAAGAATATAAAGAAATTTATTAACAGACCTAAAAGAAGGAAAAAAAAATTATACCACACCTGCAGGACTCTCCTCCTCCCCCCACCTTCCTCCCTTCTCCCACTGACAATGTAAAAAGACAACCCTTGAGATGTTCAGTCTGTTTACCACTTCCATAATAACCTTGTTCAGTCCATTTAGAAAGAGAAGTCTCTTCTTGCTCATGCTATGAAAACATTATCACAACGAGACAGCCGCCCAGGTTGGTTCTCTGCTCGCATGTGAGTCCCTTCCCCCCCGACTTGCAGCTTTTCCCACAACTGCTTTCGAGGGTCCACTCTTGAAGTTTCTTGGGGTACAATTTTAAGGTTGAGCCGTTCAGAAACAAAAACAGAGGCCCTTCTCCTTCCCTGGGAGCAAAGGGTCTTGCTCATCTTCATCTTTAGGACTATCTCTGGGAGCATCTCTAGGGACTGAGGTTTCTCCTTTCCCATTTGGAGCAAAAGTCCTCATCGCTTCCATCTCTCCCTGTCCAAACTTCTCATGAAATTACAGCTGCGGCAGCATCTGCCTATCTCAGTGCAGGTGCTTTTGCTCACGAGTTGAACACTCCACCCCCCATATCTTCATGGAATTACAACGGGATACTCTGATACATCATAGCTTCACAACAGAATTTCAGCTTTAAGCATCTCCTCTCTCTTCCCTCAGGTTTTCAGCTCTTCACAGCAATAAAAGGGTTAATCTCACCTCGGCCTTGCAGCTGTGTGGCTTATTGCTGTTGGTCACCTGGCCTCTGCCAGACAGAGGTGCTGCTTTGCTGAAATTTGGGTGTACTGGAGGGGGAGGGGGGGTTCCGAGCCGCTCTGGTTGCCCACAGTCCTGCTGGGGGGGGTCATCCTGGAGCTGTGGCCCGGCCTGGCCTGGCCTGAGCAGGGGCTGGTCCGGACCCACTGGGCCCCACTCTGGCCCCGCAGCCACCTGTGCCAGCGCCGGAAACGGGGAGAGAGCGCTCTGGGGGGTTTGTCTGTTCTTAAGTGTGCATCACAGAGGTGGTCACAACTTTAAGTGGCTTAAAGAATTGTCCATATTCAAACTGGCCAGCTGATAGGCTCTATCAGGTCCCAGAGGAAGCTGTAAGCACCCCTTAGCAAGGACATCCCTTCCGGGACTATGCTTGCTAACCTATGACACTTTGACATTGAGTCTGATACGCAGAAAAGGTTGAAATGGCTGAATTGAGTGCTTAGCTACAATTTTCAGTTATATCTGTATTATATCTATCTAGAAACAAAGCGTGTGCTGTGCTTGGTTATTGAAAAAAAAAAAATCTGTCTTCTGTAGTCATCAGGAGGGTCTAAAAAACCTCTTGGTTTATTAAGAGACAATGTTAGATCAAGTGCTAAAATTGTGATGTCCTTCTGTCACCAAAACTGTGGGAAAAATAAAAAAAAACTCCAACACTTTTAGTGTTAGAGAATCAATGTTATTCTGGCCAGGATGTTGTTCTGGCCAGGATGTGCAACAGAAATCATTTCATCCACACACAGCACGGGTGTGCAGAGAAAATCATTCCATGACACATAACCCTTTGCTAGATTTTTCAGATACAGTCAAAACCTATAGAAATTCATGGTTCAATGTTCATCAAATGGTCCCAAGTCACACAGTTCTTAGTATTTGGTTTCCTGTTGGTTACGGATTTCTTCGCCTCCAATGTTAATTAGGTTGTCATTCTTATCTCTTATCATCATTCTTTTGTGGACCACGTGTCTACGATCATGGACCATGCCAGGGATGATGTTTGGAGCTGATAGTCATTGATGGTTGTTATCTTTTGTGTATCTTCTGTGCTACTCCCACTTGAGATGTTAAACTCCTCACACCTTGAGTGATAAAACAATCCTTTGAAAAAAACCTTAAAATTCCTTTCCCCTGGGGCAAAGGTGAACAAGACTGACTAAAGTTACAAAAAAGAGTAAATTTTGTATAAGTTTTCAACAATCTGGACATCTGAGACTCTGCTGTGGGAAAGCCAGTCAGGCTGGTGAGGAAGGTTGGTGTGACTGTGGGGAGCCAAGCGGGACCCTGTCCGGTGTCCAGAGCTGCCGCTGCGCCTCAGTCCTACACAGATGGCTGGATGGTCAGACCGGCAAGTTTCCTTAGCATCTTAACCTATAAACACTGAGGAATGGTATTTATAGTCAGTTACATAGACTAAAACATCTAATGACAAATTAGAGGAAGCACTGCTTAACCCTGTAAAACTGCTCCTTTCCTAGCCGCCTTTTGTCTTCACTGTTCAACTTGTCAACCACCTCTTTTTAGTAGTTGTTATGAACCGGTTTAAACACAGAAGAGCAAAGGAAATGAAGCCTTTGTGAATAAAACAGCAAGAAGTTTGAAGGTTCAAGATATTCCCCAAAAAACCGAGATAAAAACCAAACGAGATTAAACGTTGATGTCTATTTCTATTTAAAAATTGTTTGTGGAATGAATTAATAAAGTTTGGGGAACTAGAGTTTCATGTGCTACATCATTCATTGTATTAGCAAATTAATCCAACTATTCAACTTCTTTTTAGGAAAGAAAGTTCTCTGACTTGTCTGGCAAATATTTAAAGCATCCCAGAAGCCTATGCTGTGGTGTTCTCTTTGCAAAAATAAACAAACCCCAAAAGAACCCAAACAAACCAAAATCAGAAACCAAATCACATTTTCTCTTTTGACTGGAGGCTTTCATAACCGCTCTGCAGTGCCTCACTGTGCTAATGCAGAAGAATTGTGTTTTTGAACAGAACATAAGACATCGAGGGGCAAGTAATGAGACTACAATATCTTCACAGGGGGTGAAAATGGAAAAACCCACTAAGACATTTTGCAAAATATACTTTTTTTTTGCTCATGTTCATATTTGGAGGGAAGGTGGGATTCAGCACTGGCACACAATATAAGACTTGTTTAAGGGTTGGGCTGAGTAGGGACTGTTAGATATTGTTCTAACTTTTCTTAAACACATGAAATGTAATAAGTATTTACCAGGGAAGGAGATTTTAATTAAATGTTGTCTTTACCATGAAAATGGATAGGAATAAGTTCTAAACCAGGTTAAGCAGGGAAGTAAACAGCTTGGTTACTATTTGTGTTTCCAGTTTCTGAAGTTTCATACTGATGACACTTTTTTTTCTGTCCTTCAGTCCTGACTTTTAAGACTTTCTGTGAAAATAATAGTAATGCTGATAAAGAGTGTGTTCCTAAATGTTTGTTGCAGTTTTTTACCTACATTGTTATAATCCCTGCCTGTGAAGGTGCTTCTGGTATTTTTTCCTTTGGTGTCCTTCATGAAGGCTCATAACTTTAGAATTTGTTGTAAAATCTTCTGAGTGTAATTTTCATCTTGAGTCCAGCATGGATGATGCGTGTGCTGGTGCCAAGCCCAGCAGTGACACGTGCTGGAAGGAGATGTGTGCTGTAGTCTTCAATGGCAATTTTTATGGCTGTCCCTGAGCTTGCAGAGAATTGAAATGTCCACAGCTTTCAGGCACACCCTGTGTAGAAACTTGAACTGTAACTTTAAGCTAATATATTAATTTTCCTTGTTTCTTATGTTATTCACAGTGGTTCTATTAATTTTTGGGATGCTTTTGTTACTGCAGAACAACTCCAGTAAACCCTTTTCTTATTGCCCTCTTTAAGTAACTGACAAAACAAGTAAGCCCAGCTGAAATAGTTGTGTATAAATAAATCTAACAGCCACTGAAACATTAGTTCTGATTTGATAAAAGAAAGAATGTAGAACAAAGGCAGACTGATTTTTTAAAGATGTAGTTACAGTGAGGCAGGAGCTAAAATCAGTTATATCTCAGAATGATCTTGAGGGATAGGAGCTGATTAAAAGGAAACAAAATATGATTGATAATTCATATTGACAAGAGATTTCAAGGGATCTATCACAGTCTTCTGAGTAAAGCACATAGTATTTAAATATCACGATGAGAATAGATTACTGTATTACATCAACAGTTTCTAAAGGTCTAAGTGACAATGAAATTGAGATGTAAGGCAAAACAAAATGTCAGGTTCAACTTAAAAAGTAACAAGGAGCAACTACAGCACCCCTGAGAAGCAGGTGGTTCAGTGTCAAATGAACAACTTAAGTAGTGGAAAACAAACGGGGAAAACTACCTAGAAAGTAACAGATTTCATCCTGCATCAGAGGGTTTTTTTTATGTATTGCTGTGTACTGTTCCAGTGTCCCCCCACATCTAGTTTACTTGACTACCCCTGATAGAGAATTTATTTTCCATTGATTGTATCATATTTATAGGGGAATAAGAGTGATCTCTGCAATGCCAGTTGTCACCAGGCTTGTCTGGCTATTCCTTCGAGAGTAGAGAATTGCGCATAGCACACAAAATGCTATATGCTCCCAAAGGGTGGAGGGTGTCCTGTTTGCATCGTAGTCAAATGCTAAATAAAATAATATGGAGATTTAATTTGAAGAATGAAAAAGATTGGTCTGAAATGCCAAAAAAGAAAACAAAATATTTTTGTTTCTCCCAGTAGAGTGTATTATCAGCCAAAAGTATTTCACAGAGAGGTTTTTCTACTAGATTGCCTATGAAGGAGAAAAAATATTTTTTCTAACTGGCTCAGGAAAATAGTTACAAAAGATTTCATTATATAACCCAAATAGCTGGTTTCATTGTATTTCCAAAGAGTGCCATATAGTGTGACCCTCACTGGAGTGCACTAAATCTCTTGAAACTGATAAGTAGGAGAGTCAGATGCCTAAAACCTCAGTATTTCATAATTTGTGTTGTATTCTCAACCAAATAGATGCAAATCTCTCTGAAACCACCACTTCACATGTGGCGTTTTCCTCTGGAGTTCAAATACCAGCATGGATGTAAAGTATCTGCAGCTTCCCGTTGGCAAGATGCAATATGATCTCTGTTTTCCTGAACTTGTGCCTGCCCAACTCACAGCACCTAGGAGAAGCAATTTAAATGGCTTTGAGGAGACCAAGAAATACTCTATCACCAGGTGGTTATGGAAGTGTGATCCTCTTCAAGCTGACGCTCCTTCCAGTTATCTATTTCACATCTGAACAGGGTACTCTGTTCATTTTCTTTTCTTGTACAAAGCTCTTTGAACATATATTTAAGATTGCATCAGTATATTTTTTTAGCACTGGCTTCTCTCTTTTTTATTTATTTCACAAACCCCTTTTGATTTCATTTCTCTCTCCCTTTCCATAATTGCATATCTTTTATCACACAAGGTATGAGAGTAAATTCTCACATCTTTAGCTGTGTGCTGGTATTTTTCTTGAGGAAAGTATCAGAGAACTCTGGTAATATATGATCCTGAAAATAAATTTTTGTGGCTGTGTTGATTTTGAGGGTAGGCTGGATGAATGGGCATAACTGTGGTTTGCTGCATAAATGTGTCTAACTGGGCCAAGCACACTTTACGTGCTTTACAGCGTGATATGAAATGGGATTAACAAAACACATTGCTATGACTGGTACTTTTTAGTATTGTTGCTAACTTGTTGCTATTTCCTTGATAGCATTTGGAAGGCAACAGGACTCTCAGCCAGTATGTCTCTATCTCAGTGCTGCTTGCTGAGAGTACTATAAGAATATCTGCAGATAGAAGAAATAAGGTCCTGAGGCTTTTGTGCAGTATTTGATCCATAGTATCCACAGGAAACTTAAAAAAAAAATAAACATTGCCATAGAAATTAGCTACTGTCAGGAAAATATCAATAACCTTAGAGAAAATTGGGATCTGTAGTGTTTTCTTTTCATTGCAAATGTACTTGTGTAGTGGCTTGAAATTAATAATAATTTCATTATATTATGTGTGTTAATATACCTTTTGTTTTCAAGCTGGCAGTACATGACACTATATGCTAAATATATAGGATATAAATGTAACCCTTTTTTACTTTTTTTTTTCATTTAATAGAGTTACATGATTAGAGATGTAACATTTTCAAGAAAATTATCTGCAGGTGATTAATTTTGCTACCAGAGCAATCTCTTGTTCCTATTGGAGTTCACCTAATGGGAGCAGCTTTTATAATGGGTTAGGTGACCAGCTGAGTTAATTCTGTGGCTTTACATGTTCACAGTATCACAAATCAGATTGAGAAGTGAAAGTATTAAATATTGTATTGTAAAACCATTGCAAGGTTTATTAAGATCATAAATAGAAATATAAAAGAAGTTATAGGTTCAGAAGTTAAAACTTTAATTTTGGCTTATTCTCTTTGAAAACAATGGCTTTTGAAACAAAGTATTGAGCCACAAGGTTTTCAATAGCTGTTCATATTTGCTCTTGAAAAATATTCTGAACACCAGAAACATCTAAATGCTGCTCCAAAATGCCTTAAATTTATAAAGTCTTGTAATGTGTTTATGAAGACAGCTTACCTGTATTGATTTGTTGAATATTCAGCATCAGAAAATCCTTTGCCATTTTGTTTAGCCTGCATAATAATGCCTTTTGCTTGCCTGGTATGAGCTTTGAAGTAATTATAAAAGGATAAACCTTTATTGGTAATCTATATCTTTGGCAGAGTTCTGTTGATTTTAACTGAAAAACAATGACAAAAAGGATATTAGCTTCAGTGAGCCAAACATTTGCAATTAAATCGGAGGATTGGGGAAAGGCTTAACACTAATGAGGTGAATTGTATGGATTACAGGATCTACATTTTGTCCAATTAACTTCAGAATCTTTGTATTTAGACAAAATAATGCTTAGGGTAGATAATGGCTAATAATTTTCAATCTTATGTGAAATAGTGTTTTGACAGAATACATCAGTGGAATGTTCATTCGAGTTGTTGGATAAATTAGGATTTCGCTGTCTGTCCTGCAGCCTAGACCTGTGAGAAGCCTTTATACTGACACATGGAGAGGTGTCTGCAGTTCAGTTACATGTAATGAGGATGAAAAAAATCTCATTTTTAAATGGTCATTTTTAACTCTAGTGGTACAAGGCATGCAAGAAACTGTGATACTTTTCTCTGGTCCTTTATTTGTTGGACACTAATTTGCTGCATGAAAAGATTGACCTCTTAATTTGTGTCTAACAGTAAAAGCCATATGAGGAAACTATTTGTGACAAACTCTTTTCTCCTCGATAGGTTACTCCTTAGAGATGCTGATTCTCTTTTCTTCCTTCATCTTCTATGCAAAATAATGTCAGGGGTTTTTTTGTTCCTTTGTCTTGTTTTCTAAAGGGGTAAATTCTTGCAAGGTCCAGCATTCTTTTTAATAATTCAATTCTTCTCAAAGCATAATTTTTATTGTGAACAATAACATATATATGCAATAGCAAACTTATGCAACAGCTAAACTTTGTGAAGGCAAAATCTGTTGTTGAAACTACATGCCTTTTCATGTGAAAACCCTGAAATTTTGCACATATGATCTCCTAAAATGCCATTTGACTGAAATTGGGGAGTGGTTACAAAGGAGCTGAAGAAATGTTGGTAACTGGAATCTTAAACTATGGAAAACATTGTTTCCAGACCTCCTGGTAGTTATTGTAGACTTGAATAATTTGTCAATTTCTGTTCCCACTTGAGATGGTTTTAGACATCCCTTAAGGATAGTCATAATTGAATTTGCGTCTATGCGTAGTACTATGTTATGGTGTTTCTCTTGCTATCTTGAGAATTCTAATATAAATGAGTACTTTTTTTTCAGTTGAAAAACCAATGTGCAAGAGAATTATTGTTTAAACAAACCTTTCCTAAATAATAATAATAATAATAATAATAATAAAGAGGAAAAAAGCCCCACACTTTGCTCAGCATCTGGAAGATGCTTGATTATTATAAAATAAAAATAATAAAAGAATTATACATAAATTTAAATTAGGCAGAATCATAGTGATACAGAGGCAACTTCACCCAGTACTACTTTCTTTGAAGAGCTCACCTAGTCTGCCCAAGATATGAAAGGAAATTTGGGATACTGTTCTATCCAGTGAAAATCCCTAACTGTTTTATGTATAATTATAAAAGAATAACAATTAACAATTAAATAGACTGGAAGTTACTTTAGGGGGTTTGGATTGTGGATTTTTAGTTTTTTTAGGGGAGGGTGTGTGTTAAAATTTCATGCCTAAGATTGATTTTGTTAATAGAAATTGACTTTCTTAGATTGCAAATGTTTGCCTGAAGGAAGCTTGATTTGTTTTCAGCTACGCACAGAATATAATAATGAAAATATAATCAAGAGTTAATGAATGTTCAACGTATTAAAGAGATCAAAGAAGAGTGTAGTGAAATGAATTTTTGGGATAATATTTTTTCTGTTTTCTTGGCTGATTACTTGTGAAGGTAGTTAACACACAAAGGATGAACCATTGCATAATTAATTTATAATTGTAATACCGCATCTACTCTAAACAAAACTGTAAAATTAGAATATTAATATATGCAGTAGTGATTATGTCAAATTCTTTTTTGCCTAAACCATGTAATTATTTAATGCACTATTTAGCTGTGACTAACTCTATGAAAAGGAAAAAGAATATCTGAGTGATTTAAAGTGTTTATAAATACTTGTCTGTGATTTATTTTTTTTATAATTGTACTAAGTTGATACGATTTTAGGAACCCAGTTTAGGTCAATGATATCTCAATGATAGCATGCCATGAGAGTAAAAAAAGGTGGATTGTTTTTTTCTGTTAAAAAGAAAGGAAAAAGGAGTGGAATTTTGTATTTTTCAGATTTTTATACTCAATTTTTATTTACTGCACTTTAAATCTCCCTGTGAATTACTGCTAATTATTTCTATCGAGACAAGCCAAAATGAAACCAAGGAGACAATCCATAAATTTTGTGTCGTGTGCAGCTCTGGATAGAAAGCATGGTGTGGAGTTAGAGGAGGCATCAACTCTTGAAGATTACAACAAATCACTTATAATTGTAGGAAGTTTAAAAAATTTCATGAAGAGTAAATTTGCAAAGGTGTCTATGCAATGTTGCATCCACTGTTTCACGTTCAGAAAGAAGCGGACCAATATCCAAATTTGTGATGACAAAGCTTGAAAGGACAGGGAAAGAAGGTCTTTTAAATTTTTTTTTTTTTTTTTCATTTTTTTGTTGCGTTTTCAAACCACATTTTCCCATCACCTGGTTTCTTCTTCAGCGTGGTGCAAAAGGGTTTGTCAAGGTCCCCTATTTGCTCCCTTGTATGAGGTCTGTGGTCAGCACTGCACAGAGGGTTGGCAGGGGAGTGTCCTGTGCCCGTGTGCCAGTGTGCCAGTGTCACCTAAGCTGGCCTGAGTGTGTTCCTCAGCAATTAGCATCATGTGGGATTGTGAGATAAGGCCAAAGGCATGAATTCACATACAGAAGGAAGCCTGGGATGCAGTTTGAGGAAGACCTTCAGGATCATATGGGTTTGGCTCTTCCACTTGTCTCCTTACAACACCTGGAGGGTTTTGTTTTCCTTAACATTAAAACACATGGAAGAAATCCTGTGTCTGGGTAGGGACTGGAATAAATGTGCCCAGCAGAAGCTGTAGAGTTCTGAAGAACTCAGCTATGCAGGGACACGATAGAGACTTCCTTGCAATAGCTAAAAGGTGTTCTAATTATCCAGCACAAACAGAGCTAATTTAATAATTTCAACAAGTCTAAATTTTATGTTAAAAATTGTCAGTGGCTTAACGAAGCACAATAATGATCACAACTTCTCAATGACTTTAACTTTTCTAGTTTTATATACACATCTTAGGTAAGCTGCAGCAGTCCTGGGCTGGTATGTTTTAGCGGTGCTTTTAACAGTTGTCTCAAAACTTGTGCTAAAAGCACCAAATAGTCCTGTTATTGTTAAAGAAACAAATTTGAATCTATACAAATATTAAGCCAAACAAGACCGTTGTGCTTCGGCAGAATATTTTGAACTGCTCCATCTCTGCAAAGTACACTTTGGTGGCTGCTTTTTTTCACTATTAATAATGTCTCAGCTTTTAAACTTGCAAACGCTTGTTTTGCCAGGGGTTTCTGTTATGTTCTTCAGGATCCAATTAACCTGATCAAGGTACCCTGAAAGAGGACTTCCATACTGCTAAGCAAAATTTGAATTAATTGTTAAGACCTGCCTAATTAGATGGCATAATTTCTATTTTGACTTGTCTTTTCCATGCAATGTAAATGTTCTAAATTGTTCTCCATACCTTCCATCATAAATATTCAGATAATCTTTTGACACCTAGTGCTAATTTATTCTCTTCAACATGATTGCAAGTTGCTGAAATATTTTCTTTATCCTGATGGAAGACGAAACAAAAGATAGCAGGACTTTTTTCAAGAAGGTGTGAAGGAAAAGACTGAGGATTTTAAACAACATCTAATTAATTCTAATACCTGTAATGTTGCAAAATGCACAGTATAAGACTTCCTTTAGCAAATTAGGTTTTGGTTTTGATGTGTAAATACGATGATGCATACAAATTATATCCAAGCATAATTAATTACTCTGGGAAGTTCTTAAAATTTCAATATTAAATTATGAAATACCTCAGAGAATAAGGGCAAATTTGCCATGCTTTTGGCTATAGCTCTGGTCTTGTGAGCTTCATTAAAACTATTGTTCAATGTCTACAGTGATCATAAATGTGAATGCCAATGCAAATTATATCCTTTTATTGTGGAAAGGAGACTGTTCCTGTTGTCAATAGCTTGAAAGCTGGTTAATCTACACCTTCCCACCCATGGGAGGAGGATGAGACATCATTGTCCAGCTGAGGCTTTTTAAGCTGATGAGCTGAAGAAAGTAATCAGAGGACCATCAAAGATCAAGAGCTTTGCTGTGATCCAGAAAGAGTCCAGCAAAATTCAGACTTGGAAACAAATGTATTGAACTCAGTGAGATGGGGGGTGGGGGGGGCGGGGTTTAATCAATTCCCATTTACTGGTGACCTCTCTGCTGTGAGATGCATCTCTGGATCCTGGTCTTTCCATGCTTAAGCAGCATTTTCTTTTGCTCAGGATTTTGAGGAGCATCAAGCTGCTGTTCCCACTGAATCTATGGGATAACTTATACAAATACATAGATATTTGCATATCTAAATATAAACATGCCGCACATGTATATTGCTGTCAGGGAGCGGGAGATTGTTGTGGTGGGAGTTTCAGAAAACTGAAAGATTGGACCAGTTTTAAATTTGTTCAAAATCTTTCTAGTGGTCACTTCCTCATATTAAAAAAGTAAACAAATTCCTTTCTTCCTTTTAATTTTAAATGTTGATATATACAACAGGACATAAGCCAGCAAGATTCAGACAATAAAATGAAGTGATTCTAGGGCGAAAAATTAACCAAATGAGGAATATTGCTCTTGGGTATGATCAAAGTGAATGTTTCATCATGGGAATATATAATTGAGAATGCAGTGGCATCTTCCTAACTTTTACCAAGTGCTACAGTGAACCAAAATCATTATTAAAACGATTCCCACCCACCTTTGTAGGAACTTTTGAATGTTTAAGTTTGTAAGCGCAGGATGTGTCAGAGGCAGAGATATCCTCCTTGGTTTTCTCTCTCCGAAGGGGAAATTACTTCTTCAAACACTTCTAGCAAAGCAAGGTAAATTCATAGACCACTTTTTGAAGGAAAGGGGGTTAGCAGTTCTACTATTCAAAAAGGAGTAGTTCTAATACTCAGGTTAGCATTCTAGCATATTATAAATGTATATGTATAATTCTGGAATTTAATTTCGTTATGCAGGTTCACAAAGTTTTCTTATTCTTTCGTGAAGTTGAGGAGAAAGATTTTGGTATTCAATTTTTTTAAAGCACAAAAATATATTTATTGATGATGGTGCTCTGTTATATTTGCTCTCAAACAGTTGCTTCTGCTTCCTCAAAAGGCACAGAATGGCTCCTTTAACAATTAAAAACTCATTTACTGAAAACGCTTGCATCATGAAATCTGAATCAATTAATACATTTTACTGAACCCTATGCCAAATGTCTGATTTCTGTAACATTAAGCAGAAGAGGCACTTCATTCTACCTTAGATTTTGCAATACAACTCTTTATTTTTTTTTTAGTACAAGAAAGCTTTGGTTTCTTTATTAACTTTATAAATCTGATTTTGTCCTTATTCATTGTTTGTATCTCAGGGTTTTTTACTTTGATATTTGAAGTGCTGGTTCAGTTTTCATAAAAGTCAAGTGGAAAGATGACCTGAACTTCAAGAGGGGTGAGAGTCAACCCTTAAACAAGTAAAGCATTAAGCAAATGTGTATTTAAAATGCCATACAATTTCCATCTGTTTTCTCTTACAATTGTGAAGATTTTTTTCCCTGTGGGTAAATATTTTTTTATATAACTTTAATTTAAGCCAATTAAAATACAATTTGAGTGTTCTAGCAGACTTAAAGTAAGAATTTACATTTCCTTATCAAACTAAAGCCTAAGAGGTCACCTTGACACTCAAGATTTCTTTTTTCTTTTTTTTTTTAAACTGCAGTTTTATTTAGTCATGTCTGCACATGTGCCTAAAATTTTGTAATAAGGTACATGTGTTCTTTCAAGGTTAATTTTTATTTTGCTGCCTCAGCCTATCAGGTCTAACCAAAACATTTTTCCAGCACTCAGAACAGCTCTTCAGATCCCCACAACCCTGAAAAACACTCTTTGATATATAACAGGTTCTGTAAGTATTTGAGGGGTTTCTTGGTATTCAAAAGAAAGCATTATCCACGTATGCATCTCTGTTGTGCATGTGTCTGAGCTAGGCCAGAGATCAGGGAACTTTATTTGGAGTAAGATTGTGGTGCAGTTATCCACCTCTGTCATTTCTGCAGGGCTTCAACATCTGTTTTTGATGGAGTACGAACACTAGCAGGTGAATGATTTCCAGATAGGTAGTTTACTTAGGTTTGGGGAAAAAACATATGGTAGAGGTTGCCCTGGAGCCTTCCCTGATGAATAATTGTGATTCTCCCTATTTTTAGGACTGGTTTCACAGGGCGAGTTTGATTGACACGTTGTCAGGTCCTGCATTTTACAGCTACTGAGGAGGAGAAAAATGAGAAAATACTTGCAGACTTCAAGAACTCTCACTGTGGTCCTTGGCTAATTTTACAGTTCTAAATACTGTGGTCCGTCAGGGTGGAAATGTGGATAGATTGTCTGCTCCATGTCTGTAAAACAGTAAATTTGAACTGATTTACCAAAATATGAATATCGATCTAATATCGATATCCAACTGAGACGGACAAAAACTCTCTAACAGTTTAGAGTTAGAAAGTGTATGTTTTATTTGGCGCCAGGCACCGCGTGGGGTAGCTCTCTAAGACGCAGGGCTCCGATCCAAGCAAATACGACACTTTTTATTTCCAAATATTATGAATATCCAAAATACAAATGCATATTCATAACATTAACACCTCCCATTCTCTGCTTCGTATGGAAATAGGCTTAAATTTCATTAAGCATGCGTAGTGTGTGCTCTGAATGGAGTCGGTGGTCTTGAGTTGGGTCAGTGGTCCCAAAAAAGATGAAGTAACTCATCTTCCTCAATTTGACCTTTTCACCTCTCTGAACTTTAACAATCCTAGTTACTTTAGTGACCTCTGAGTTTCCTCTTGCATGACTTTTGAACGGGTTCCCACCAAGGGAGGAAATTGGTAATTGGCCTTGTTCCCTACACCAACTTATCAATGTTTTTATTCCTTGTTCTAAGCACAGCTAAGCAAACATAGAAATGACAGATCATCAGTTATTTGGTAATCAGTTACTAACATCTTAAAACCCATTTCAGGTCCAGCTCTCTTAACTATTTTAATTAACTCTAGCTGGGCCCAAATTCCTTCCTATTCTAACTAATTTCAACACAGCTAGCCTATAACTAAAATGTTTCTTCTAAATCTATGTTTCAGAACAAGAGAGAATTTGGTATCTCCTTCCCAAGGATGCACAATACAGTGCCCCTGAACCCAGGCACCTGGGCACTGAGTGTCTGAACATTCACACTTATGGGCATAGAAATGCAGGGGATCTATCATGGACCCTACTTCCGTGTTCATGTCATCCTTCAGCTCTGATTCTCCAATTCTTTGATGATCAGAAATTGCTTCTGTTGTAGCTGAAACTCTTACGCTCATGACCAACACTGAGCAGATCTAAGAGCTGGATGGCTAAAGCTTCATTCTGAATGTTACTGTCTTTACAATGCTGCTGGGCATTTGAAATACTATGGGCTGTAGGAATGATTTCAGTGACTATATTTCCTTCCCTTATTCTTATTTTCAGTTTAGTGCTTAGGCTACTTCTCATAGTTTCCTCCCCACTGCACTTATCACGGCTATCACACTCTTGGCTGTTAAACGAGTAGCTTAGATTGCCACCAGTCAGTAATAAGCACAGGTTTAGTTATAAACAAATGGGGGATTTTTTTTTTCTGAAATATCTTTACAAGTGATAAAACTAAAATCTCTCTAACACCTATGTTACAATCAAGAGAAATCATTTTAATGACCAGTAAATCTCCTTTCCCTGTTAATAAACTATCTTCCATTGCAAAGCAGTGAATCAACAGCCACGCCTTGAAGATATGATCGCATTGTAAAAGGTGAAGACTTGCAGCGATAGTTGACAGTAAAACTAGAACAAGTATTTTTTCTGGCATTTGTGGACCTCTATTTATTTACCCTACTGGGACATGCTCCTTATGCTTTGTTGCAGCAAATATCTGAAACAGCTCAGACTGTAGAAAATCTCATTGATTGGCTCTCTAAGGAAGCAGTGATCAGATCAATTTTGTGGTTGGGGTTGTTTTTTCTGGGTGAGTCTGTGCTGGCATTTCAGCTCACACCCAGAACTGCTCGTCTGCAGTGGATTTCTTGACTGTTCCCTTCTCTCTTCATTTGGTTCCTGCTGTAGAACCCTGGAGTGTTCTGAAAGGGATTTCTTCCCAGTGACTTTAGGCCAGAAGGTGAGAGCAGGGATGTGCCAGCAGTGGCAGTTCCTGTCAGCAGCAGATCTGTCTGAGGTGATGTTGTGTGGACTCTGGTTACTCAGCAGCAAAAATCTCAATCTCCAGATCAGCTCCCATTACACAGCACTGCTTGGCAATGCAGACGTGACTGCTCCATGAAGTTCTATTTTTTTTTTTAAACTGTTGTCAGCTGCAAATGAAGATAGACTGTAAGTCAATTGTGCTATCGTGTCAGTGAAAATAGCTATGAAATAAAGGCTTCTTGGGGGAAGGAAAAGCCCTGTTACTATGACAGACCTTCATCTTTTCATTTATGTTAAATGTTTTCTTTGTTGGAAATTGCATGCAAGGATATTTATATGCATCACGTGATGCATTCTCCATGTAGCTGTGTGGCTTCATTTGTAGTCTCTTCCACCTCGTGAACACACGTGAATGTACACACCACATGAAATGGGAAATAGTGGTAACTAATGGGCATTTTAATAGAATAGCAGAATAAATAGGCACATAAAACTTTGCAGGGGTTACTGCTGCCTTTCAGCTGTAGTGTCTCACTGGGGTGCACTTCCAAAGAGAAATGTGGGGTCCAGAAGTAAGCACACAAAATATTTCTATGTTTGTAAAATTACCAAGGCATTGTTGTGTTGTTTTGGTGTGGGGTTTATTTTTAATTTGTTTTTGTAGCTTGTTTGTTTGTTTGGGATTTTTTGTTTGGTTTTGTTTAGGTTTTTTTTTAATGCTTTTTAACTTGCTTAATTGTGAAAGTTCCTTTTTCTTCTCCAGTAAAAAAAATATTCTTAATTTACAGACTTATTTTCCACCTTATTTCAAGATCTTAGGTTTTCAATGCTCTTGTTTCTAAGTCTCATATTTAACAAGTTGCTGTAGCGAAACAAACAAAAAAAATCTCTGAGCCCAGTGTTTGGTGAAAATTTTTAATGTAGCTAGAGTTGTAGAGGAAAAAGCTGCATTTTCTATTTTTGCAGATTAAATACTCAATAGCTGCATTACCTCAATTTGCAAAGAAAGGGATATTCCTAAGCACATTCTCCTTTGATTCTAGTCCAAGAATGATAGAGAAGGAAAAGTTATTAACCAGAAATATAATGCACAATGGTGAAAAATATTTGCTTAAGAAATTCAGTGTCCCAAAATGTCATTATTGTCTCTGGAAATGAGTATGACTCTTTGGCTAAAAGCTGCTGCTGTGCTCTGGGCATGTCCTACATGCTGTGTCTACAGAACCACCTGAAGGCATTTACACAGATAGCTTGATCATAGAATGGACTGTGGTGGAAAAAATAAATACAAAAATCACTGTAGAAATCACTTGGTGTGAAAGTGCTAACTACTTCTGGGTGCCCCATAAGAAAGACATTTTCCATGCCTTTAAGTGCATGATAGCAAAAATGTCATTTCAAGGCAGTTCTGCTCTTTATAGTGGCTGTCACATAATCCAGTTAGATACTTGAGCTTTGAAGGTCTTTGTGCTGTCTTTTATATATTTATGTTAATCCCTGCTACTGTTTTTCTTTTAATTAAAAAAAAAAATTTGGTTTGCCATTTCCTTTCAAGATTGTTCTTTGGCTAGTCATGCTACTGCTTCTAGAACAAAATTTCCTGTATAGTTTTAGAAGATTTTGTTTCACTAGAAACAAGTGGGAAGTGCTGGCTTGTACTTGCATTCTTTGGACAACAGCTCCATTCAAAGAGGAATGGAGTACCACAGAAAACCAGTAAGTGCAGGCTGTATTTTAAAACGCCAGGACACTGAAGAAAAAAGGGCGAAAGTTCTGTGAATGTATTCCAAGTAAATGCTACATAAGAACTGATTTACTTCTAATAAATGCTACACCTTAGGATCAGAAGAAGGAAAAGTTAGAGTGGGACTGTAGAAGGAACATGTTAAAATTGTATGTGCTGTGATGACTGGCATTTTTCAGGAGGAAAAGAAAGTCACATTTAAATAGGATTGAGAGATAAAAGAAAAAAAAATTGTAAATTGAATGTGTATAGCTCTTTGTATTTTCACTTCATTCACTGTCAGTTATGTTCACTTGTAAGGGCCATATTACACTGATAATGCTTGAACAATGCTGATGTTGCTACAAATAACTGCACCACAACAACAGCACCGACACTGTGCTTGACCTGCACATGCTGACTCTGTGCTGCTTGCTCCAAAGCCACCCACAAACAGGGAGATAGGTCTGCAACCAGAAGCTGAGGTGATGAAGATGTATTTGGGTGTTGAGAGATAAACAGTCTCCTCATACAGAGGCGTTTTAGGTGATCATACTGCAGCAAGTGCAACAAGTGAATAGGGCTCATGCAGTGGTGTTCATGCAGGACTGTACATGGTTTCTCACTTTAAAGAAGGAATTATTATTTTTTTTTGTTTAGAAACTTTGACTTTTGTTGCTAAATTATTTTTTTAAAGAGTCAGAGATTAACATTAATAATGATATTTGAGTTTTGTACAAATACAACCAAATATATCTGGCTGTACTTATTGTGGTTTACTTATTAGGGATCTTCAATGTTGGTCTTTGTAATTTATTTGTTTTGAATGATGTGGACTAGAAGAAAAAGTGTTCCTTACTTGGTACCAGTGTAGCTCATGATGTCTCATCTCTAATCTGTTTACTTTCTCAAGCCTGATGTGAAATTCTGGGGTTTGATGCTGACATTCCTTTGAAAATGTTTAACAGTATTCAAAAAAGAGCCTAGCTATCCATAACTCACAGATTTAATTTTAAGAACAGATCTTGGGTTTTTTTGGCCTACATGCTTTTTCTTGTAATTGCTTATTGTAATGAAGCATTGTACTTTCCATCACACTAGGATGGATTCATTTCTCTCAGTGCTAGAAGATTAGCTTCATGGAAGCTAGTTATTGTTGGTTGTCTTTTGTTTACAGTTTTTAAATTAATAACTACTTGAATATCAGGAGTTTTCCTTAGGTGAGTTGATGACAGACAGGAGAAAGTTGCAGAGTTCTAGTGAAGTGCCAATTATAAACATAATTTTACTTTTAAATAATGACAATGTAAAATTGTTCCAGAGTTTCCCTTCTGTTCAGTCATTATTTCTCAACATTGTTTTGAATTCAGACAAATAAATATAGTCAAAATTTTTCAGGTTAAAACAACAGTAAACACTTCATGGGACGAAGCTGCTGCCCAGAGGAGACTTTTAATTTAGTCAAGGATGGGGCAGTTTGAATCAGTGTGCGTTTCGTTACAAAGGAATCCGGCTGGGGAATAGCTGTGCAGATGTAGCACCGAGTGATAAGTGCATGGCTGTCTCACATAGGTTTTGTGGTGGTCTCTGCAGTCTGAAGAAAGCTCGTTGGTTGGTGATGAAGCCTTCCATCATTTAGCAGGAGCCAGGATGGATTCCTACCAGGTTGTCACCTCAGCAGAGGTGTGTCTGACCTGCATGTGGTTGCCCGTGCCACGAGAGCTGTTGAAGTGGCACAGGAGGCCTCACGGACCTGCTTTGCTCTCAACAACCTCACCCATGTCCCCTGTCCAGACTCACCCGTTCAGGCCCAGGCCCCGGGCACCGTGTAGGTACCTGTAGGTACCTGTAGGTACCCGTGTCCTGCAGTCTGATGGAGGAGCCATGGCAGGTTTTGTGCCATCCCCTGGGGAGCGCTGCAGCCACGCAGGGCTGGCAGGAGCACCTGGCAATCTCTGTGCCCAGGGGAGTGTCCCTGCAGAGGGCAGGGGAAGCAAGCCAGGAGCCTGAGGGGCAGCAGGGCTGGGCATTCACCCCCTCTGTGAGGCCCTTCCCTGGGCAGCTGTCTGCTTGTACAGAGTCTATTCCCCGGGGAAGCAATTATATAACTCTCCCGTCACCTCCCATACACATCTTGCTGGGTTTGATTGTTTTTTTTTTTTTTTATTTGTGCTTTTTGTTTTTGTTTTCTTTTTCTAAGGTACCATTTGCACCCCTGGATAATTATAGGACCTGGATAGCTACCACCAAAGGGTATAACTCAATTTAAAGAAAAAAATATGTTCAGGCTCCTACGTTGCAGATGGTCATGCTGGGCTTCTGAAGGCCTCTGCTGGCATTATGTGGGCTATTCTAGAATGGGAGCCAAACATTATTACTGATTTGAGACCTAAATGATTATTTAAATTTAGACTGAGGAAGAGATTAATTTCTCTTTCAAATATGCTGTCAGAATTAATGCAGATTCATTCTTTTCTCTGGTGTGCCTTCTTGTTGGAGGAGACCATCTGTTTGTCTAGGGAAGCCATAAAGTAATACTCGATGTGAGATTTGCACTGAAACCCTGACATCTAGCAACTGCAGTTAGGAAAATTATCTAAATGTGCCTAATTCATTTATATTTTAATTCCAATCCATCAGTGTCAGATAAAATAAGTTATTTTTTCTTCTATTCCTGGGTGGCACCTATAACAGCTTAATGTTCTTTGCATAGTAAAATGGTAAGTTTTGAAGTCTTGCTGCTAGCCAGGGGCTTTTGACAAGGGCTGCCCAGATGAAAGCTTTTTTTTAGAAATTATTAAACTTCTTTATAGTTCTGTAGTTAATGATTATATTTCATTTCTTTAAAATGATTTGCCTATGACAGCTGTTGGAAGCCATATGTGAAGAGAATATGAATTAATGATAAAGCAGGTAAAAAGTCCTGGATATCAGGATAGTGATGAGACTTGAGAAGAAACAGATTCTGTTGGGTAATCTGATTGAGACGGTTTACTTTTTATGTTGCAAAATTGGAAAAATACATGGAAAATTAACAAAGCAGTTGTGTGCTGTTCCAGGTCTTCTAATTTGACTCATCCCATTAAATTGGTGATTGTGGGGTATGCCCAGCCCCTGCCCTGGAGGGATCTCTGCTGAGATAAGAGATTTTGCAATCGCCCAGCAGGACTCCCTGGAAAGGCAACTGCTTCTTTGGTCACAGTGAGAAAAGACAGACCCACAATCCTTTAGAAGACCCTATGCAGATCCTTTGTAACCCATTGGTCCTCACCCATCCCCTGTATCCCTATAAAAGCAAGCCCTCCGCCCCTGTGCCGGGAGAGTTCTCGTCCCTGGCTTTCCCCTTCGCCGGAGGGGACCAACAATAAAGCTCCTTCCATGCGGAACCAGCCACACGAGCCTCTCGTCTCTCTCTCTGGTCTGGTTTGGCCTGGAGGCTGCCCTGCAGAGCTGAGCTGGAATCACGAGCTGATATCACTAAAGAGCTGACAGCCTCTGCAAGGGCCCTCCTGCCAGCAGCTGAGGGAAGACACCGGGCCTTGGGAAGGCGATTCCTTTCGGGACCATCTCCTCGGACTGGTCACCTCTTCCTGGGTCAGAGCTACTGACCCCATCACCAGCTGTAATAGGTGATTGCACTGTTCTTTCAAAAAATATTTACCTTATTTCTTTCTTTGCAAAGATTGACTGCCAACCTTTAAATATGTGGCTCAGATGCCTGGCTTTATATGGCACCCCTAGACTTTATCTTAAGCACTTCTTGAGGATTTATATAATAAAAGCTTTCTATGATTTTCCGAAAAGATATTTTTGCTAGTGTCAGGGAGGTGCTTTTAGGATAATCCAAGTTGTGTCTTTCTAACAAGAGTCAAATATCGGAAAACAGTGTCCTTCACATGTTTATGAGATTAATAACCAGACAAGTCATGACGTTATACTGTTTTCCACAGGGGTTTGGATGATGATTTCTTTTAAATAAACTTCATTTCAGGCTGCTATTCCACTAACCTCTGTGGTTTTACATTTTTAACTGCTTGGTTAGATGTGGCATTCCTAAACCTGTTGGCCATGTGAGTCTGTTGGCCCTGCCAAACAGCAACAGGGACATGCGCTCATAGACTGTGGCCTGGAATGAGACATCAGGGTTCGAAGCCAGGTCTCTAGAAATAACAGTCTGCAGAGCTTATCTACCTCTTGAAGTAGTATCTCCATATCTTCAAACTAATTTTGCCTTGGATGCACCAAAGAATATGTTGCCTGTTTGTTCATAGCCTCCCAGCTAAAAAGTGACAAAAATATATAAAGTCCATAGTCCATTTATTATAAAAGTTCATCTTCGTAGTGGGTTGAACCTGAGTTGATGGACAGTCTTTTAGACTAATGACGCTTCTCACAATTTACATATTTAAACTGCACGGAAAGGCGGGATTTCCCTTTTGTCCAAGCTCGCCTGCTGGAAGATGGGGGGACTCCGAGCCTCCAGGCCCCGCCAGGCCGGGCCGGGGCCACTGCCCCTTCCCCCCTTTCCCAACACTGCGGCACGGACACTGGGTCACTGGGGGGGACTGTCCCAGAGCCGCAGGCAGCTAAAACCAGCCATGGACTGCCACAGCTAAACCCATCCAGCCCGGCTTCTGGGGACAGGCGGAGTCAACGGGAGCCAGCGTAGCTTCTTTTCTGCAGCCAGCACACCTAACGTTGAACTGAAGAGAACACCACGCAGCCAGCAGCACAGAGGGACTGAGGCTTTCCCCACCGTAAAGCCTGAACAAGAACACTCTTCTACATGGTGGCTTCAGAGTCAGAGAGAACGAGAAGTGAGTCATGTGGGACGGAGCTGAGCATGGCGACGGGAGAAAAGAGGGCGGTGCCGTGTTTCTTACGTGTAGCTTAAAAAAACTTCTTGCATGCCATGGTAAGAAACTGTAATACCACTAACTGTTTGTCTCTTTAATCCATTTGAAGTAGATGGGGGGATGGAGAATCCACGTGTGGCCTGTGAAGATTGTGAAGAGTGCCTATGCCAGGCTATATAGAAGCAGTGAGAGGCTTTTAGAGACTTGTGGCGAAGAAAGCCTTTGTATGGAGGCCAAAATAACTTATCCTTAAAAAGATTAATAACCCCATGTGATGGCCCATGTTTTGCAGTGTGAAGGAACTGTGAGATTTTTCATGGGAGAGATGTTTTACACCACAGCAGGTTGTTTCTTTCTGGGCGGGTCTGCTGTTGGTGGCAGTTTGGGAACCACGTGCAGCTGAAGAAAACCCTTTTTTCCTTAAGCATAAGGGAGAGACTTATGAAGAACTGGAACACTGACTAACATCCCATGTTCTGTTATCCTTTGTGCGAGTTGGGTAAAAGGAGAGAAGTGCTGGAAAGGGGTGGGGTGGGGGATTTGCTTTAATTTCTTGTTATTTCTCTTTAATTTTAATTCTATTAGTAATAAAACTCTTTCATTGTACTACAACTGTTTAAGGTTTGTGCCTGCTTTGCTTTCTCCTAATTCTTATCTCGCAGAAGGAAAATAAATAAGTAATGAATATTTTGAACCAAAACCACTACAATCTTTTAAATGGTTTTTCATGTTACAAAGTGAAAATGGACCCTTTTATTTACACATAAATGGCACCTACAATTAACTATTTCTGGAACATAACCCTTCTTAAAGCTCCCATTTGAAATCCAATTATTTTTACTAATCAAGGCTTACTTCCTTAAGAGGGCATTGATGATGTTTTTAGCCTAAACATGTATAAAGATGTGGGATAAGGTGGTTTTATCATTTGCAAAGCTGCTTGAGCGCATATGAAACGACCCAGCCATTTTGGGCTAGCTGGGTTATGATTTAGGCCTTCAGCAGTTTGCAAGGAGTCACGAATAAACAGGCATGAAGTAATAAACAGGGAAGAATTCTGCCTTGTTTCATGTTTGCTTTTGATCTGCTGCTGACAGAACAGAGGCATGAATTGTAATTCAGTTCAACAGAAGATGAAAATATGACAGCTACATCACAAATTAATTCAAGAACTCTTAATCAGTGAAATATTTTTGTTTCTATTGCTTCAGACTCAGGTGTTCTCTTCATAATGCCAAAGGCTTTACACAAATTTGTTTTTATAAAATATTCAGTGACAAATCCTTTAATCTGAAAGTTTGATTTCTTTTTTTTAGTGGACTGTTTATACCATTTCATTAATTTGCGCCATGCAAACCCAGAGGTTCTGACTTCTGTTTTACAAGAGGAAAGTGAAGTATATTTTATCTGTTGGTATGCTAAGCTTCTTTTCTTCCCTTGTCTCTTTACTGAAAGTAATACAGCTATTCTTGCTATAAAATATTTTTGTGTTACTGGGGAGCAAGTGTGGCAAGAGGCTTTGTTCTGAGGTTCTGAAAATGAGATTGATTTTCAGTAACTGGCTAATATGCTATGAGCATACTAAAGCTCTTCAAATAGATATGGTTAACATAGAAAAGAGAATATGATGAATTCACAGGTTTTTAATTTTAATTTTCTGGCTTTTGTGTGCATAAGAAAGATTTGTTTTCTGTGAATGTAAGCACAGCTGACAGCAAGACTTGAGAGACAGACTCGTAGTTATTGTGTTGTGCCATGGTCTGCTGGTCATCCTGGTCAGTACAGCTGCCTCCTCTTCTTTCTGTGAAAGTGGAGAGATCTGGTTCTTTTTTGGGTCTCCCTCTGAGATGGACTTGGGACTGTGTCAGAGCACACAGCTGGTTTGGGTTTAGAAGGATTAAAAGTTGGCTTTGATTTTGTTTGCTATTCCACCAAGGAATAGCAAAGTTTGTAGTTTCTTGAATATTCTGACAGCCATGTCTCAAATGTTTTTCTACACTGTTGTCTTCATGAATGAAAGGAGCTTTTTGTAAAAAAACAAGACAACTGTTACTCTCCTTTAAGATTGCAAACAAATTTTACAGTGCCATGGCAATCTGAAAAACAACACCAGCAGAAATAGTGCTTAATTGTTGAGAGTGTGAGTCTACAGTCAGGTGCTGTTTCCCATCAGCCATCAGGACTTTATTCTATGCTCCCCCGAGTAAAGCCCACCCACTACTTTAATTCCATTATTCAGTAACATTCATTCTAGCACAAAATACCAAATTCCCCAGAATTTTCCTCTGAAAAGTCGACCTAATTCTGTCATCAAATTGGAGAGTGCCTATTGTGTGGTTGAACCTAGCGCTGTGACAAAAACAAAGATATTTTGGAAAATGGACATAAATTGATTGTCCATTGTACATGAGGGGTGCCAAATACATTTTTTGTCATCTGTTTCCCTCCTCCTCCTCACAATAATAATAATGTCAATAAGCTGTCCATTTATAGGGGTCATTTTTGCAAGCAAAATACTCAATTAAAATTTGTTAGAAAATTGTTTGGTTTTATTCTTTTAGGTCAGAAAGAAAATATAATCATCCCTTCTGTAGTGGTTTGGTCCAAAATACTCATTACTGTTTATCTTCTGTGAGATAAGAATTAGGAGAAATGCAAAGCAGGCACCAAACTTGAAAGAATATAAAGAAGTTTATTAACAGACCTAAAAGAGGAAAGGAAAAAAATTATACCACCTTCAAAACTCTCCTCCTCCCCCCACCTTCCTCCCTTCTCCCACTGACAATGTAAAAAGACAACCCTTAAGATGTTCAGTCTGTTTACCACTTCCATAATAACCTTGTTCAGTCCATTTAGAAAGAGAAGTCTCTTCTTGCTCATGCTATGAAAACAGTATCACAACGAGACAGCCGCCCACTTCCAAATATTGTTCAGTCCATTTAGGAAGAGGAGTCTCTCTGCCTGCATGTGAGTCCCTTCCCCCGACTTGCAGCTTTTCCCACAACTGCTTTCGAGGGTCCACTCTTGAAGTTTCTTGGGGTACAATTTTAAGGTTGAGCCGTTCAGAAACAAAAACAGAGGCCCTTCTCCTTCCCTGGGAGCAAAGGGTCTTGCTCATCTTCATCTTTAGGACTATCTCTGGGAGCATCTCTAGGGACTGAGGTTTTCTCCTTTCCCATTTGGAGCAAAAGTCCTCATCTGGTTCATCTCTCCCTGTCCAAACTTCTCATGAAATTACAGCTGCGTCAGCATCTGCCTATCTCAGCGCAGGTGCTTTTGCTCACGAGTTGAACACTCCACCCCCCATATCTTCATGAAATTACAACGGGATACTCTGATATATCATAGCTTCACAACAGAATTTCAGCTTTAAGCATCTCCTCTCTCTCTTTTCCCTCAGGTTTTCAGCTCTTCACAGCAATAAAAGGGTTAATCTCACCTCGGCCTTGCAGCTTTGCAGCTGGAATGTTGAATTTTTCTTATCGAAGTGGAGAGGGGGGAGAGCCGAGCTGCTCCGGCTGCCCACGGCAAGGCAGTGGGGGGGGGGGTTCCATGGCTGGAACAGGTCCATGGCTCCAGGATGGCCGTGGCCCGGCCTGGCCTGGCCCAAGCAGGGCCTGGGCTGGGCCCGCTGGCCCCCACACAGGGCCCGCAGCCACCTGTCCCAGCGCCGGAAACGAGAGAGAGCTTGGAGGGGGTTGTCTATTCTTAAATGTGGATCACAGAGGTGGTCGAAACTTTAAGTGGCTTAAAGGATTGTCCATATTCAAACTGGCCAGCTGATAGGTTCTATCAGGTCCCAGAGGAAGCTGTAAGCACCCCTTTGCAAGGACATCCCTTCCGGGACTATGCTTGCTAACCTATGACACCTTCCAAAATTAAGTGTCCTATCCATTTCTTGGTCTGATTTTTATGTACTTTTGGCAAAACAAAAGCATGCAAAACAATTATTTCTTCTGTTAAACATCAAAACATCAGTCCTAGCTATATCATGCATAATAAATTGGAGAATAGCTAATTAATCAGTCTCATCTTTTCACTCCCTGAAAAGAAATACTATTATTCATTCCATTACCTGCTGCTTGTTTCTACAGTTTCAAGAGCCAAATCTCAGAATATGATGGTACAATTTAACTAGACCTAGGTTTGGGTCTGGGCTGTTTCTGGGTTTTTTTGTGTTTCCTCACATTTCAGTGTATGTTTCTCCTGCCTGTACTCCATATTTTTATAATAAGCAATCCAAACTGTAGTGAATTATTATATTTTAAAAAGTCAGTAACCTAAGTGGCTTTATGTATACCCACTGTAAGCTTCTTTTCTTTGTCTAGTTTTGCAGAGAGAAATACCTATATTGTGTCTATAAAAGATTTTTAAATGCTGTACTATTCACTGGATACTTAAGGATAGTACATTTAGAACTAGAGTGGATAATGTTTGTACTTTTCTATCCGTTCAGTCAGTAGTCAAGGCAGGAAATAGCTTTGATAGTGAAAACCAGGGTTTTGTAAAATGCTTAAAGATGAAGAAAGAAGAATGACACTTCTTTCCTTGCCATTTCAGAATTCATTTGCTTTTGTACATACAGCAAGGGAGCGAGTTTCCTAAACTGAGAAATGTTTTACTCTAGAAGTGAGGCAGCATGAGAATCTCAATTGGTAGGTTCAGCTTGAATTATTTATATTTTTTTCTGCCCTCGCAGGTAAAATCCTGGACCACCCATTAAAAAATATTCAGTGGATGTCTCAAAGGGAGGGGTGTCTAACGTACATATACCAACCACTCAGTAAAGCTTTTTTGGCTCTGTATCTGACTCTTTAACTGTCAATTTGTTTACACCTTTTGGTATCAAACTTTTGTGAATTTCATACAAAATTTTGGTAGCAGACTATTGTATGTCCTTAATCTTCTTTTCACTCTACTTTTCTTCCAACATAGAACTGTTTGGCTACATCATATCTACAGTGAAACCTAAATCTAAGCTTTACAACAGTGTGAGATTTATGATACCATCTTTTCCACAACATCACAAAGGGTACAATGTAGGAAAAAGTCTCTACAGAACTGGCTATCGTGTATGGAGATAAAAGGTGGGGATAATGAATTTTTAAGTACTGTATTTCTTTGAGATAAAATAAATCAGGCAAAGTCCTGTTGAAAGATTTGGGCAAAATTACATGAGTCAACCCTGATAGCACAAGCCAGTCTGTTGCTTGTACCACTAAGCCTGGAGATCTGAATTTTGTACTTTCTGCCTCTATATCAAGTTTAGTAGAATATTTTGCAATGGGATGTGAGCTTTGTTTTCTACAGATGATGATTAAAAAACCCAGTGCATGTTGACTCTTTCACCTTTGCCTTGGTGTCTCACTCCCACTGAGTTCCTAAATACCACCACTTGTTTCTTGCTCTCTGAGAACCAGTGTGTTGCTAAAGAAATTTTGTGTACTTTCATAACGTTAGACTATTTTTTTCAGTAAAAGTTAGAGCTCAGAAAGTATTCTTCCCTTTCCAGGCCTGTTTCTTTATCCAGTGATGATAATAGTAGAATCTTTTTACTGGTGGGGTTTTTCTGGGTTTGGTTTTTTTTTTTTTTTTAAATTCTATCTAGATTAGCCCAAACTGTCAGGTACACAAGCAGAACCTGCTGCTAAGCAACAAAGCTGCATTGCCTGGAGAATAATATTACACTGCAATGAATACTGACAGAATTGGTAAATGGTCTCAGAGGAAGGAGATCAGTCCCCATTCTGTTACAAACCTGCAAATACAGATGGTAACAGAGATTAGTAGTCTAGAGGTTTTCTGGATCAATAATTTACAGATTGTGTCTTTTCAAAACATGCATTTCAGTTGAAGTCAGGCTCATCATTGCCTAGAACTATTAAGTGTTATGAAATCTATGGATTAGCAATTTTGAGGAACACAGGTACAATCTATCAGGCTGTGAACATCTAATTTTGTCTTTATAGCATTAGGAAAATCCTTTAGAGAAACCAGACTTGGAAGTGTTGCAATTTCCTAAAAGCTGAATTAAAATCTTTTTCGTTTAGTACCCAGAAATCTGTAAGTCAAAAGTAAAGACCATTTACAATGATAAAATTATCCAGGTATGGATAGCAGGTTATTATTTGGCAGTAGATGGAGTATCACTGAAGAGGAAAACTGAAAAGGTATTTTTCTGAGATTCATTCTGGTAATAGTCCATTTGATGTATTTTAATATATACTACTTTGTAACATGTCATAAGCATTTTTCTCTTTATATATGAGATTTCTTTAGCTTTGATGTTGGCCTGGATAAACCTCAAATCCGTATCTTTACTTTCATGAGTGCCTGTATGCTTTTAAGAACATTTTAAAACAATGGAGATTCCACCTGCCTTTCTGCAGCCTGATGTGTTGTGTTGGTTAATTATCCATAATCTCCCCAAAATAATAACCATAATCTCTCCCTTAAATGTTTTGCTGTGGTCTAAATCTCTTTTTTTGGTGTTTTCATGAAAGAAATAGGGACCAGCTTATTTATTTCCTCCTGGAAGTATCATTTAATGTGTTCGTTCAGTCATGATGTGAAAGGAAGATACAGAAAGTTGAAGTGGAATTGAGCATCCCTAAACAACTGTGCTAAATATTAAATAAATTAATAAATACTTATAGTTACTTCTCTGTGTTATTTCATGCATTGTCAATGCTCAGTGAAGGATGCCTCATTCCTGTCATGCTGTGTCAGACACAGAAACAACCAGTTCTATACCTACTTGAATATATATAGTGTCTCTTTCTGTAAAAATAAGTTAGTGTCTTCCTACTTAGTGCATTTCACTGCTGCAGAACTATCTGTTGAGCCAGCAGGTCCGTCAATCTGTCCTGCATTTGGGCAGCCCTTCATGTCTGGCTGCCACAGCCAACATGGGAATTTGCTTCCCAAACCTGCAGGGCCTGGGGCCGCACTGCCCGCCATGCCACAAGCCCCCCATCGTGCTCTTGAATGTAATCCACAAAGGGGTTCAGCAAATTATAACCTTCTTCATATAAATGAGTGCTGGGAAGCCAGAACAGCTCACCCAATTAAGGTGTGTTTTCACACATTTCTTGGAGTTTTCATAAGGTCATAATGGAGCTTTGTGCAGAAAGTGTCCTGGAAGCACCAGGCATCAGTCTGTGCCTCAGCAGTGGCAGCCAAGCTGTAATTTATCTGACACGCCTTTGTGACTTTCCTCTCAATTCCAAAGTAAATGGCTTTCTCACATCATTCAAATGCACAACCAGGTTATCAGTAGCTGCCACTTTTCAGCCTAGCAGCACAAAAAGGACGTAAAATGCTACTTGCCCTTAAAATCGTTCTTTATGTGTTTCTCTCAGCATGCCCAACAGTGAATTTCCTGGCTCCCCCTTGGCCCTCTGGTGAATCAAACTCAGAAGCGTTCTGACTAGCTGAAGAGGACCTGAGGAGGCATAATGTTCATTATAAGCAGGTCATATTCAAACCTCCTCTGATCATGCAGCCAAATCTATCAGTGTACTAATTCTCCCATGGGAGCTGATGCAAATTCTCCTGGTCTAAGTGAACCAGCCTTGAAAACATCGGTTTCAAAGAATTTTAATATTAAGCTTTTCCAAGTAGAACTGGTTTGTGCGACTCTTCATAAACAAAGTGGGCAATTATTAGTCTGCTCCTAAGTCTTCAAAGTATTCTGTAACATTGGGCTCAGCAGTTGTTACAGACATTTACAGGTCAGCTAAACAAAGAATCCATTTCTGTCTTGTTGGTCTTCCCCAGCTACATTTGTTTACAGTCATGACACCTTTGTTTAGTTTGATTAAGGTAGATTTAACTCACTCTGCACAGATGTGCTGATACAGTGTATTTAAAAAAGGTGATGTGAAGTAAAGCCTCAGTTTGTCTGGTTGTAGCCATTGTAGTTTGTCAATTGATGTCTTGACCATCTTGAGTTTAGTCCCCTCTTTAAGCAGGGGTTTAGGTCTCAGTTAACCAGTTTTCCTGTCAGCTATTAAATAATAGTCATCCCCCACCAAAACCTCATTGTTGCCGTCTTCATCATGAAAGCACTCCCAAAACTTATTTTTCAACCACTATTGTCTGTAGAGCACTATTGGTATTTGAACCAATTTGTTTTCCTTTGTAAGGATTTTTAGCATTTCATTTTGATTTCTGACCTTTTTCAGAGATGCTAGTTTACGTTGAGATTATGATTCTGATAGATGGTGACATTTTCTAGGTTGGTGGGGTCACTGAAGGGACATTTTCTTGAAACAAACGTTTTTTTTTACTATTATTGGTCCCACAATACCCTCTTCAGATGGGCGTTACTGTTGTTTCCAAGCATGAAGAAACATTCCAAAACTGTCAAAATCATTCCACTTTGAGACAAATCAACATCACAGCTTTCCAGTGACAAGTTTCTAAAGATGATCACGTGAACAGAACTGAATCCAGTAATTTATTCAGGCCTATGCTATGAAGACCATTTCATCCTTTGTCTTTCACAAATGATTCAACAGAGACAGCATGGACAGCTCTATGCAGTGGGCCATCACCGTGTTAGTACCATTGTTCTGAATCATGAGTGCAAAGTTTTCAGTACATTAAAATGAACACAAAGCCTATTCAGGACTGCAGACTTCTGTAACCTTGGAAACTGTGATATATGTTCATTTGAGAGACAATCAGTTTATTACAGCAGTGTCAAATTGTTTTGAAGAGAAAGTGAATTGCCCTGTTTCATTTGTTGAAATGTTTGTATGACTCATCTGCTGTTGTTATCACAAACTATTATTAATACTAGTAGTACATTTAATGAACACTTCCTTTTTTTGTAGCACTTGAGGACTTCATTAAAGATTGAAGCACAGAGTGTTGGATTCTATTTAGTCTTGGGAGAGATTGTGCTGAAAGGCCCAACGGAGACAGGTAAAGTTACTTGCTAAATAGATACTTTTCTGAGGGCTTTGGAAGGGGCTTAATTTATAGTCAATGCATGGAACAATTAAAACAGTTTCGAGAAGGCTCCGAGAAGTGACTAAATGTAAAGGTATATTGGGAATTTATTTTCTTTTTTTGTTTCAAAATACAAGTATTAATATTGCTCAACATTGATTATACTATTCTAGAGAGCATGCTTGCAACTTTAAATATGGACATTAAGTTTAACATTTGTTTAAAACGGATGTATGTGAAAAAACATTGATCTTTTTGAGGAGTGCGCTCATCTTTCAGTGTTACTGGTAGTTATGTATATTCAGCAAGACACGATTATTCCATGATAAAACCCCCCAAACATTTGGCACTCTTTCTTTCTGATTTAAAACAAGAGTAAAATATGTCTAGAGCATTCCAAAGCTGTAATACATCGTGTGTATCAGAGACAGAATGTCATCATAGTGCCCGTTAGCACATGTGGAGCCACGCTCTTCTAAAATCCCAACACTGGGGTCTCACTGTGCTGTCTGGCTTAACCTCAATTTCACAGCTACATATGGCTGCTGGCAAGAGACCCAGCTTTGCAGGGAACAGTAAAAGCAGCTATGTGGGAAGGCTGGGGTCTTTTAAAATATACTAAGGGTTATTTTATAGAGGTTTTGCAAAGCAAGTGTGAATCCGATGAGTGCTAGAAGGATACAGTTGTCACTAGATGTACCTTTGAAGTGGCACAGTGGGCTTTGCTGTTGGCTCCCTTAGCACCGTGTTTCAAAAGGGCTATTTTGCGTTGTCTCCAGCAGAGTCACACAGTAAGTGTGTCTACAAATGCTTTTGACAAATAGCTCATGTTTAATTCCTTTGGCACTTTTATTACAAAGTGTCCCTGACACTATCAGTAAACTTTTTTCAGCTTTTTTGGGGTATGTCAGTTCTTCCACACAACAGCTTTGGTTTGATCCCTTTTTCACACTGGACTGAAAATAAAGTATTTTGAATGTTTTCTTGCAATAGAATTGTGTCAGAACAGATGCTCTCAATTTAGAAGCCTCAATTTTTTTTCAAAAAGTTTCAAAAGATTTTTAAAACTTTTGGACTGAAAAACATTGTAGGAAAACAAAATTTTTCCATTATAGTTTTGGTTTCAATGAAAGACCATAGAATCATCTTCTATGAATTCTGCAAACGACTGAAAAGGTTTGCCTGGAACAAGAGTTTACTTCTCAGAAAGAATTAAATCTTTATGGTGCAAATAGAAGTTCCTCCACTAAAGATAATACCAAAATTCATATGGAAAAGGGAAAAAAATCCCCCTATCTCAACAAATAATAGTAAAATTAAAATAAGTTTTCACAAAGTGAGAAGAAGGGGCTTAGTGGTGGGATGTTTTATTTTATAGTTCACTGTTACTCACATCAAATATGGTTATCAAGACCTGGGTGTCCCTCCAAGTTTGTGGATATTAAACAGTTTTTAGCACTGGGAGTAATATGCGACTCAATATAAGATTGGGAGGGCTGCTTCTGTAGCCAAAGGGAGCCATTCTTTTTGGACTCACATCTTTCAATAACTGTACTGTTAATTCCTACTGCATGTCATGGTAAATAAATGCTTTAAAGTCCATGTGCTGTGTAGAAGAGATAGCAGGAGATATATTTGAAAGCTGCCTTTCCATTTTAGCGTCATATACAATCACTGAAAAAGGCAACACACATGAACAACTTAAGTACTTAATGGTTTCCCCTTAAAATTGTAGCTTGACGTTAATAAATCCTGAAATAACTTTAATTTTTCATTGTACCTGTAATTATGCAAATGTTTAGAATATGATTGTTGTGTATAAATATTCACCTTTGTGTATGAAGGTATTAAGGTATGTAGAGGTCAGATTCTGTACTGCAGTGAATCACAGCTGAGAAAAACAGCACAGCTCGATGTATTTTTAACTGGAAATGGGCACTGAAAGGACAGCTGGCGTGGCAGCATTTGACATCCTGTGTGTAATTGATTTTGAATGCTTGACAGGTTTTTATAGTGGTGCAGGGGCACTTAGACCAGCAGGTAACTGTTGGGAATAGATTGAGTGGTGGTGAGCCCATTTTCATATTACTCTTACTTGAGAGTCCTTTAGACACACTTGACATCAAAGATATGTTCTCTTTTAAGTTCAAGTGCTTGTCAACTGTTACACCCCTTTTCATCAAATTCCAGAAAAGCAGAACTTAAAACACCTGTATGTTATTTAATTAAGTGATCATTGTTAAAGATGAAATTTCAAGTACAGTTTATATATCAAGTAGGAGTAGGAAATAAAGTATTGGCTGGGCAACGAGCCTTTAATTTTTATGTCTAAGTTATTTTTGTTGATAAACCATGAGCAGAGGATCACTTGTGAAATTGATGTCAGAATTAGATCGACCAGCCTGATAATTACAACCAGGGGAAAGACAAGCTGTTTCTGTTTGAAGTGATGACATTTTTATTTTTTAATATGTGCTAAATGGGCTGATCAAAATCATGCAACAATTCTTAGAGAGCTATTGGGTTTGTTTTCCTTCTGCATTGCATGTCTGAAAATTGTTGGTTTAAAGAAAAAAATCACATCTCTAAATAGATTTGATTTTAAACTGGGATTCACCACCAGAGCAGAATTTTAGAAAGGGATTAGTGGAACTGAGTGCCTTCATTCTGGGTTTCTGAATTTACTACCCAGTAAAAGAATTTGCATTGCAAATAGTGAAACATAATGTAGTGTCTGAAAATCAGGCTGCCTGGAGTAAAGCATGCAGATACTGATGACTTAAAAATGACCACTTGCTGTAAAAATCTGGGCCATACATTTCTAGACTTTTGGTATTCAAACTGATGGCAAAGTATTTTGTTCTTCAAGGATGTGTTCTTAAATCTGTCATAATTTGCTGCTAAATGTTTGGTATATCCAATCCATTAATGTTGGAATCTGGGTGGATATTTGTATTTAGGACAATAAAATATCTCACATAGAACATGGTAAATATCCAAAACAACTGCTATGTTAAATTTAATAGATTGTGCCAAGCAATGCTCATAATATTTTATTAATGGCTGTGAATTGGATCTAGAAAATGGTCACTGGTTGGACTGACCGTTCATCCAAAAGATATAGGCATTTAATTGTGTCTAAGCAGCTGTCAAATTTGTATGCCCTTAAGATGTCCCTTGCTCACTTGTCTGATCACATCATGTTCGGAGCCTCTGAAATGTTCAGACTTAGACCAGAAGGGAAAATTTTGCTAGTGACAGAACTGCAATGGCTTAACCATTATTGTGTATGTCTAAATCTTAATATATCCCTGAAAAAATATTAAGAGCTACAGGAAAGGACAAAGACAGTCGAAGCAAATTATCATAAATGTCTATTTTGCAGTGGTTGGTATACTTGCAAAGTAATTTGTTCAGTAATTAAATGAGGTATTTTGATAATAGACATGAAGTATTTCCAAACTGAAAGGACTCACATTGCTGTGCTTTTTAAATTAATTTCACCAGAGATTGTATTTTTGAACAAAACCATGAAAGGATAGCCTCCTGGAGACCACAATTTTCAAAGAAATAGAGGGTAATGGCATTGGTATTTTAGTTTACAAAGTTAATCAGATAATTTAAAGTCTGGCTACCCAGATCTCTTTGGTTTTACAAACTGTCCTTCGTTTGCTGTTGTAAAGATGTGTGTTGTTTTATGTCAGAGTAAAGCTACGATATAATCTCTTAGTGTTATTTGCAATTATTGGCGCAGAGGAGGTAAGAAAACTCAAGAGACAAAAGCTTACACTAGAGTCTTGGAGATCCTGCAACAATAATTTTTCATAGCAAATCTGGAAAGTGTTGTGGTTCAGCTAATCATTGTAGCAAATATTACAAATAGCTTGAGCAATTATACATTTTAACCTGTTCATTATTTTTGAGCTAATAAACAGCCACTTAAGTATTGCAGTTAATCTCATCAATTCTACTAGTATCATCTTCCTAAGATTATTTGCATACTGGAGGCTTCTTGGGTCATTGAAGGGAGATATTTCATTGTCATTAGGTATTTATTAAAAATATCTGACAGAAAATTGGTTTAATATTTCTTTGTTAACAGAATAATAAAAATGATTTTTTAAAATCAGGCTTTTTTCCCCATTATTTAGAAATTCATTTCTTGGCGACTAGTGTTTCCTAGAAGGGATTCTAGCATCTCAGGTAAAACATTACTATCAAATCCCAAAATCTGAATGACTTGAAGGACATTTATTAAAGAAAAGACATATTTGAGATAGCCACTAATCTCCTTTTTGTTTAGTAATTCCATTTGCACACAAGAAAGTAGCTGTAGATAGCCCTGTGATTTCTCGATGAGAAAGGTGTTGCTCTGGATAGGTCTCGGAGACAGTCCATAAAAAATTAGAAATAATCCACAGAAAATTAGCTTAGATTGGCCTACAATAGCATAAAATAGTATTTGTGGCTTAAAAAGAATCACTAACAAGACTAAAGAATGCATTTCAAACATACACATTACATTAAATGCACATAAAATGCAAAAGCACTTGAACTGTGTGATGTTGACCTCAGTGTTAGTTATATTATGCTCTGTTAAAATATACAGGTTGCAGGAAGTTTTTTTTCTTTTTTCATTTTTTAAAGCAGGAATATATATGTATTTTCTTCTGTGGGTTTTTTCTTTTACTGTTTAATTTTTTTTTCTTAAAGTAAGGGAACTCTTAATCATAAAACCAAAAAAACAAAGACCTACTGGTCCTCTGCAGTTAAAAACTGGGGAAATCCTGTGAGTGGAGACCCTGTTTCTTGCATTAAAATGTGACAGAGTAGTAATTTAAATTATGAAGGAGGGCCAGTTCCCACTGAACCCTATCTAAGCAGAATTTAGCATACCTGTCATAGTCCATTTCATTTTCAGGAGCATTATACATCTGCCACCTCCCAAAAGATAATCTTGGGAAACCAATTTGTATCAATATTTGACTTACATATTCAAAACTTCTATCCTGTCCTGACCACTCCACAAACTGATTTAAATATTCTGGGTTTTACCAATGTTGCACCAGTGTGTTTTGCATAGTAAAAGTAAAGACTGTCTAAATTCATGGCTGCAAAATTTCTCAGAAGCAAAATGTAGTGTGCTGTATCCTTCCTGAGGTATTTTTTAATACAAAACAAAAAATATGAGTTTTGTAGAGCTCTTCCAAGTAACCTCAGTTTTTGTGCTGCAAGACTGTGCCTGGTCCTGGATACAACAGAAATAATGGATAAGATCTTCCATTCTTTTCCCAGAATCTTTTCAGTAATTAGAAGCTAGACTTTTTCTTCTTCCTTTTCACCTCTTCTACATTAGTGCCAGGGGAGGAAAAACCCGGTGTTAAATGTTCTATCACAGATTTTCTCCTCTCATTTATGTCAAGCTAAACATATATTCCAAACACAGGCCAGTAGCATCTGTTAATTTTCCTCTTTATTACCTTGCACAGGATATTTAATTTTTTTAATATATAAAAGACAGGCAGTTCTTAGCCCTACACAGGCTTTAGTATTCATACAGTTTGCATGTAAATAATAATTTTAGCTGTATCCATGAGTACAGTTATTTTTAATTTATGTAAATGTTCTTCTGTCTAACCCTTGATCTTAGTTGGATTCTTTTGTAATTGTTAAATGGAACTTATTGCAATTGTATAATTTATTAAATCATGGCAATGATTTTTTTCCCTCTGAAATCCATTAAATTTTCCTTATTGGAATGGTCTTGCATCACTCAGGTTTCAAAATTATTTACTTTACTTGATCACAACACAGTCATTACAGTTTGAGGAAGTATGAATTTCTGCCATGCCAGATGGTAATGGGTACTGACGGCTGTTCCAGTGAAAGAGATAGGAAGCTTCTAAATTTCTTTTCTTCCAAAAGAAATGCCTTCCCACTCAACTTTATTCCCACCTGCCAGCAAAGACAGATTTTTCAAAAGTGACTCCCTATCCTCACCCAAAGAAATGGCCGTATTTTAGCAAAAGTTTAGTATAATAGAAAGTTCACCTCTGTTCTGTGTCTAAAGATTTTTAAAATCTCTCTGAATGTTTTTGGGCAAAAGCAGTTGCCTGGGAATTTTGCTGTTTTTATCATGACCCAAGGAATACCATCTGGCTGGTTTGGGATTTCAGCTGTCTGTGGACAGCTCACAGGAGGGACTGTGTCAGTGCAACTTGTGTGGCAGCAGCTTGGGCAGCGTGATTGGCAGCGGGGGAAATCCCAGGCTGTGCAAGCTCAGCCAGTCCCAAGGAAGATTTCACAGTTTGCACCAGCACCTGCTGGTGCTGTCTGGAGTTAGGAAAACTCCTCCATGGAGGACAGGCTGAGCTTTGCACATGCTGACTGAACAGTACCAAGGTGCTCCATGTCAACTTCAGGGCAACCTTTTCCTATTCAGCCTTTAGTTTGCAGCATTGACAGTAAGATCTTGTATTTTTCCCAGGTGAATCATGGGCCTGTTTTTCAGGATAGTAAAGCTATTGGTGCTGGTTATTAGATTAAAGGACACCTGACCCTTCCTGGTTGTAGATCAATTAATGTAACCTAGTACTACAATGATATTTACCCTTGAACATTTGACTTATTAACATGAGTAATTGTTTAACATAAACATCTGTAGGGGCTAATTTATCTTTTTTAACAGTGACCTGTACCACTGTTGTAAGCAAGCTTCAAGTGTAGAGCAGCTGTAGGAGAGTTTCTATAATGTAGTTTTCATTCAGAGGGAACAAATAGATTTGTGTTGCTTCCCAGAACGAACTGCGTAGGCAAGTGATGTCTATTCAGGTGATAAATTAGGTGATATATACTATGACAAGTACTCAAAAATCCAGATGTATTTGGAAAAGTAGCTCTAATGATAAAATAGGACTTTGAAGACTTCAGTCAGTGCCTAAAACAATGCACGAGTTTGATGATTTTCTTTAGCACCCAAATTTAGTCATGCTTCAGATTTTGCCAAAATCTCACAGTAAAACAAAATTGCATTAAAACAAAAAAGCAAAACCCCAACCTAAAGAGGGAACAAAGGGGATGACAGTAATGAGCTCACAGGCAGTCTTGTCCACATTTGTTCATGTGTATCCTTGTCCACAAGTCAAACACAGGGGTTAATATATACCCCCTCCATTGTAAGAGTGAGTGTGCAATAATGCTTTAGATAAAGTAAAACATTTGATCAGTGAGCAATAATACTTGTTTTTTTAATTTTATGATTATTCAGTTTATTTATTCCCATTAATTATACTTATTAATTGTTCATAAGTATGTTATTCAAATAAAGTTGTTAGTGTAAGAAAGCTGGAGTGTTAATGTGAATTTTCTTGTCACTGCACGTTCTGTCAGGGTTACTGTTGCTGTTATGTGGGACAAATGGGCTGTTAAGATCATGCCTGCTGAACAAGGGTATCACTACCTCAGTTAGGGGTGTGGTTGCAGTGCCGGTGGTCAGGGGGATAACAGTGCTGCCTTTGAACACCTCAGCTGTGGTTATTTTGTGCTGGTCCTCCAAGGGGCAAGTTAATTTTGGGTCCTGGTTACAAGCACAGAGTTCAAGGGTGTACTTAATTCACTGGGATGGGGAATTCACTCTGAATGGGTGGGAGGCTGAGTAGGTGGCTGTGGTTGACTCTGCACATCTACCACCAAGTAATCCAAGTGCCTGGAAATTTGTGGAGCAGTTGTCTCTGCAGTGAGCTGTTGAATTTGCTTTTTGAAATCACGTGTGGCCACGTCACTGTTATAAAAATCAATGACTGTATGATCTTACTGTGGTTAAGCCCTGATTGACCTGGCTTTGGATTTTGAAATAGTTTTTTAAGTCCAACTTTCTGTAATGTTGAGAGTGGATGATTTTATTTTAGCACTGAATACAGAAAGAGAGATGCAGGTGGATTTTCAAAATTCTCACTGGTTTTGTGTGTTGTTCTACTCAGCTGCAAAGGTGCTACATATTCTGTCTAGAACAGTCTGATAATATGCAGTTCTATTTCTCATAGGAATTGAATTTTAATCAGGAAAGAAAAAATGCACTAGGGAATAAAAACTGCCAACATTCATTAGTCCTTGAATTAGGAAGTTATATAAGCCAGCACTCTTACTACTCAGTGGGTGTATGGCAGTGTGGGTGGATCTCTGAACTTACAAAGGAGCATCACTGGAGTCAGGTGTAGGATCAGAACAACTTTATGAATGCAGTCATTCCCACCTTTAATGGCAGCTCCTTAAAATTATGTAGGTTTTCCTTCCCACGTCTTTCAAGTGCTGTTTAAGAAGTAATGAATTCTCTCTTAAAAGAAAAAAAAAAGGAGCAAAAATGGTTGTAATAAATTCTTTTTGTAGAGAGGTTTAAGTCAAATGATACTATATGGTTATAAATTGCATTGTTGACCCATCAGAAATGGCTTCTGTATATATTCCTTATCCATTACTAACAGATGGCCAACAATTTAGAATTTCCTTTTAATGGATCCTTAGCCAGATCTCCCATACTGATGAATTTGCTATCAAAAGTAGGACCTACTGTGTCTGAGTGTTTTCTGATTACACTGAACTTGTATCTACTTCTGACCCTAAAAACTGAACTGAATTCCATTGAATTCAGCCAGCTGTTTGTCAGCCTCCTTTGATACCTAAATGCTGTGAACTAATTTTTCTCTCTTAACTGTTGAAATTTGTGAGACCACAGATCTCTTAACTGAACATGACTCTCAGTGGCCAATATTTTAAAGAGACCAGCATGAATACCAGCTCTGTTTCCTTTCCTGTGATGAGGAATTAGCACTGATGCAGTTGGCATGATGACAGAGAATCCAGGAAAAAGGTTGATTCTTCAGGAACACTTGCAGAGTTACACACGATTAAATTCTTCAATTTCTCCCAAAAGAAATCCTAGATCCCATGTATCTAGGGATACCTCCCAGTGCAGTCTCTACAAGAGCTCCATCCCACGGTATTCCATAAAATATTTGCTTTAAAAAGGTCTTCAAAGGACTTGCAGGTATAGAAAGGGATGCTTGACCCCCCTTTAAACTGGATGGAAGATCTCGGGATTTTATGTGTTATTTGTGTACAGCATCTGTGTTTGAAATAAGAGACTCAGAGGAGCTTGAATGTGAGGATTTCTCCACTTATTGTGGGGGGGAACTATTCATGGGACATGGGCAAGGAGCTTTTCAACCACCTTTGTGGTCATTTTTTTCTCTGACTATAGGAGGATAATTTTGTTTTCGCTGCCATTTTGGCTAAATATTTCTCTGCTTGTCCATAAGCTCCTGATATGTATTACACTATGTGATCTCTCTTCCTCATTTGCTCTTGTATTACCTGTGCAACCCTAATTTCCCTCTAGTTTTGTTAAATCTAATGTAGCTAATGACTTCTTTATTTTCCTATTATTCATTTCTGTGATATCTGGGCAACTTAAAGTTTTCCAGCTTGGTTGCAATAAAAATATGTTTCATCTAACCTAGGTTTCTCCCTACTGCTCCTATTTCCTGTCTGGTACCATTTCCATTATGGCAGGAAAGGTAAGTTAAAAAAAAAGAAGGAAATCAAGTTTAATGACAAAAATGCGGGTCACTGTGCTTGCTGTCAGTGTCTGCAGAGCTGTTTCTGTAAGGCTTTGGTCAGAGGTGATGCTCTGTTCATACAGCACTGTTTGTGCTGAATTCTCCTCTGTAGAATAAGGTCCTAGTTTTTCTCACAACAAGCTTTACAGCTGCATTAATTCTTGGAATAACCTTCCATTTCTGTGCATCCATTTCTCTCCCTTTGTTAAATCTTTCTTGGTTATTAAAATGGTCAAGTCTTGCAGTTAAGGACTCTCTGTTGAGTCAGTCATGAAATCAGTGGTGTTACACCACCAGTCGCAGTTCTTTCTTCACTCCAGAACCTGATATCCTAACCCTAGTAAAGGCTGCCATGGGATAATAAACTTTCTTAGGGTTATTTTTCTGATCACTAAGCTTTAGGTGAAGGTTTCTCAGTATGTGATGAGCCTTAGACACCTGGAGAGCTTTTAAGACTCCCAGCATTAAAGAAGATCTAGAATGAAATATTAGTAATATGTGTTAAAAACCACAAATGAAAAGTTTTCTGTGATCTTCTACATTAAAATCAGTGTCAAGGGAAATTCCAAAAAATAGAGCATATTTAAAAAAAAAATGAAATTACTTTGTCCTAAGAATTTCTACTTTTAGGCATGTAATAAAAGCAGGATAGTGTTGTGTGAAAAATGTAAAAATATGGAGATTTTTCATGTCTAGGTCATGGTATTATTTCATAAGAAATTATTATAAGCCTTCAAAATTAATATCCTATTCAGCCATTGAAGGCAAATTAAATGCAAATGAAACTCCTCAAATGAACACATAATGCTTACTACACTGAGGTTTCAAAACACATTTGTGATGCTGAGTAGAAAAAAATCAAACTTACATTGAATGTACTCTGCAAATGCAAATGTCATCATCCATTTCTTTTTATGCTTTTCTGGTTTGTGCTTTTTGTTTTGCAAATATGGTAATTGTAATGCAGTTGTATTAAAATTGGAAGAAGTCATTGAAATTCACCCAGCAAACACACTCTTCTTCCAAAGTTATTTGGCTCAAAAGTGTAAAATGGATTTTGAATTCTATGTCAGCAATTTTAAAGCTTATCATGTTACATTCATATATTCTACTATGTCACAAATGAGATCAGAAATATTGAGGTGTTAGTATGAAACTACAAAAAAACCCCAAAAGGCATGTTTTAATCTCCAATTTATTTTTTTTTTAAATGAAAGGCCATCTGATGACATTTCTTTTGGCAAGACAAATGTTTTAATTCATATACTGAGGCCTTTACTTAAACTTCGAATGGTGTGTTTTCCTTCTAGTATTTTAATTTCAAGAGTTACCTTAACATATCAATTTCTCTGTACATGTTCTGTAGGAAATAACTTTTTAAGCCTAAAAGGATTACTCTTTTGTGCCTCCATGCAATTTATACTTCCCTTTACTCATACCCAGTGACAATGCTGGGAAGAGCTCTCTCGTGTTTGCTACACCACCACTGAGCACAGTGCTCTGTGATACCCAGGGAGTTGAAGAATCTTTCTCCAATACCTTTTCAAGTTTTCTACACTGACATTTTTCTTAGATATCACTATAGACTACTTCCAGCACTGCTAATTCTCTCAGGTACTGGATACCTTCATCTGCAGTGGTCTGTGTTCCTGGGGAGTTCACAAGATCTTCCTTAAATGAATGTCTTGCCTAGCACAGCAAGGCCATCAGTGCCAGGGTAAGCACAGAGCCATTGGTTATGTTAGCATGTTCCCAAACTTGGCAAATAGGGAGATAAGCAGCTCAGCTGCCAAACTCTCTGTCCTGCACAGGAACTGGCTACTCAATAACTGCTGTAACTACAGCATGACTAATGGAAAACTGCCATGGGCTCACCCCACAGCAAGGACTGCGGTGGGCTGACCTTGGCTGGATGCTAGGCCCTCACCAAGCTGCTCTATCACTTCTCAGCTGGACAGAGGAGAGAAAATTAGATGGGAGACAACTCATAGGTTGAGATAAGGCAGCTTACTAAAGCAAAAGGTTATGTGCACACAAGCAAAGGAAAATAAAAACCAAAGATTTAATTTTCTGCTTCTCATTAGCAGGTGAAGCCTAGACACTTAACAGGAAGCAGGACTTCAGCTCTCATAGCAGTGGCTCCAGAAGGGAAATGTAGACAAAGAATGCCCCCACTTCTGACTCCCTTTAGCTTTTATGTCTGAGCAGACAATATATGGCCTGGAAAATCCTCCTGGTCAATGTGGGTCCACTGTCCTATTTGTGTCCCATGATCTTGCCAACTCCCAGCCTACTGCTACAGGCTGGAATGTTGAGAGACAGCGCTGATGCTCTGCCAGCCCTGCTCAGCAGTAGCCAAAACACTGGGGTGTTATCAACACCTTTCCAGCTCCTGATGCAAAGCACAGCACTGTGAGGGATGCTTGGGGAAAATGAACTCCAGCTGAGCCAGACCCAATATAAATCTTCATCTGGGGTTCACAGCAAAGAAAGAAGATTAAGACCACTAAGAGAGGGAAAGCTGAATTGCTCTAAATGACTGACACAGGCTTTATTCTGCTATGGTTTGAGTGGAAGATGCTGGATCAGAATAGTGGTGTGTCAGATATGTGGCCGGTAGTACTGTGCAGACATTCCTACCTTTGTCAAATGCAGAAACAAAAAAAAATGGGGAAAAAAACCACTCCACAGTCCTCACAGGTCGTATTAGTAATGAGGCATGTGGTGTGCAAAGCTTGGATAGAAGACATCAGAAAACTGACCAACAAGAAAGGTGATTATTACATACCTAAACAAGGAACACAAGAAAAAAATGTTTTGTTACATGCACAATATCTAGTGAACAAGAAAGGTGGAGGAACGTAATGGAACTGATTGTCAGGGAAAAAAGCAAATGCTAAAGCGTTTTATGGGAAATTAAAGTTACACCCTGTGGTGAGACAGACATGCAGTCAAAGACGAATACCTGTGTGTTTTCATTTTGCAGCACTGCAGCAAAATCTGTTTTGATCTCATTTGTCTTGTTAAGTGTTTCAACTGACTCTGTATGCATTGTCTTTATATCCTGTAGGACGCAGGTTAAGATTCTGCATGCTGTTTGTCAAATTTTAAGATGTAAAGCAATGCTCTTGGAGGCTTAGCATCTTTGTTTAACTACAGCTGTGTTACAGTATGTGTTTGAAAGTCTGATTGAATATTACAAGGCTACAGGCAAAGCAGATCTCCACTGATGTGGCCTTTGATTAGTGGGGAAATGGAAAATAAAAATTTTGGAGCTGCAATGGTTTTACATTTATCATCAGAGACTATAAATAAAGGGAGATTGTCTCCTTGCTGTATACAGGTACCAACAGCAAGTTTTGTGAACCATGCAAGCCATATCTGAGGACCTGGAATCTAATTGATTACTTTGGAAGAAAACCAAAATTTTTGAGTTTATAGGAGTCTCTTTTATCATTTGGAGAGGATCTTAGAATTACTGCTGTTCTTGGCTGGAAGGAGGTATTTCTGTGTGTATGTATATCAGCCAGTGTTCAAACCTCAGTGTCAGTATAAACAGAATTGTAGTTTTGATACTTTCTTGTGATGTTTTAGTTATGTGTTCCACTTTATTAGAAATTTGCTTTAGCTACTAGCAATTCAAAATGCTCAATCTTAATTCATCAGGTGGTTGCGTCAAATAAATATGTAAAGCCGATGACATAGGAACACAAATGCCATTTAATATCTAAGATATTGGGGCATATATACTTTATAAAAAGTAGCTATAGAATAGAAATATATAACGCTATAGTTGTTATAAGCAGTTTAATCATATCTGACCATGAAGCAAAATGTGAGCAGATGTGACTTGTCTCACAACTGGTACCAAATAGTGTAGTTCTGTGAATCAGTAGAGTTATGCTCATTTGACCAGGAGAATTTGACAGAAAATCTGTGAAATTTGATGTGATTTTTGATCCATATTGGTCAATCTATTAAAAATACGTATTTTAAAAAAAATTTTAATGGAGGAGTTGTTGCCCTGTGACACAGATTGCAGCAAACAACAAAAGTGTTTATAAATGAGGTGGTTCCAGGTACTACATACTCAGTGGTGCTTAAAATCTCACAGTTGCTTTCATGACAAATTCTGTGATCAGGTGTGCAGCTGGACCAACATCCATGAGTAAAACCACTGCCAGGCAGAGCCAGGTGATGACTGCAAACCAGGAAAGAGGTGTGCAAGCTCCATGCCCGAGGAGATGAGCACTTGGCATTGGCAAGGGCCGTGTTTGCACAGCCACAAGCTGATGGTTTTCAGGAATTCAAGTAAGGCCCCTGACTGTTTGCTTTTGATGATCTTTGCCTCTTGACTCTATGTTCCTTAGACTTCTGTTTATGTACATGTCTCTTTCTTAAAGAGGTTGTGCATGTGAGGCCCATAAAAATACATTCCAGTTATATGAATTCTGAAAACTAAATACAGCTGGCCTTTCGGTGTGTCTGGGATGGAATCACTGAAATATACAACTGCTGCAGGTAGCAGGGGAAGTTTTTCTTTGAGTCACTTTGGTAAATCAATTTTCCAGTGGGGAGGGTCATAATCTGTCAAAGATTTTGCTGTCTCTAGAGATGTTTTCATTCCATTGAGATGTAAACATGAGGGCACTTCAGTGAAAGGTTTACTATATAGCTTTCCTCTCAATCTCTTTTTTTAGTGAATACATGAAGGGCTACAGTTATTTGCAAATAAATTGTATAGAGAGAAATAATGAGATTTTTTTTAATCCAGTATCAACAGGAAAAGTTAAAACCTTTCAGTTTTGTCTGTTCTTAACGTTATTGTCTAAAATCTGGTTTTAAGAACTAAATGATATAATACATTTTCGGTTAAATTGGTAGATGCAATTAATTTCAACAATATTATTTTTAAGATCTACCTAAAGCCATAATTTTTTCTTGGTTTTTTTTTTTTTTTTCAAGTTAATCAATACCTTATTAATTTTTACCACTCTAAACCTGAAGGGCAAACAGCATTTAGAATTCCTAAATAGAAAAAGGCGTGGACCTGGCTTTATTTAGAAGTTCCAAGTCTCATTTTGCAGATATACTGACATTTATGAAACCATCAAGCTTTGATCATATTGGTTAATCCAATTTAAAGATGTTTAGAGTTTTTGTTTAACCTTCAGCTCGAGATAACTGGTGGTGGTTGTTCCAGAGAGAGGGAGCGATAGCACGTTCAGGAGAAATACCACACGCCAGCATTTGCAACTATTACCATTTAAATAGCCTGTGTCAAACTAAACAGTACACAAGGGTTTGGATGACATTTTTTGTGGGAATTTGATTCCAAGGATCTTTACGGTATGATAAGTACATGATCCAAAATGACACACTATGGAGTTATTCTGGGCTGAGGTTAACACAGATCTCAAGCAAAGGCTGATAAGCAAAACTGCATCCCAAACTGCACAGAAGGAGCAAGAAATTACAAATAGATGGAAAGCACTTTAAACAATTTCCTCCACTATGTACAGGACTGTGTTGTGACATTCATCAGAGGAATCTCATCTTCCCAAGCTGCTTCCAATTTTTAGCAGCCTATTTGAATAGGTCCACTTCTATTAGGACCAAATTTAAGGGACTGGTAGGGTTTTCATTCTAACTGTGTCAGTACTGCTGGGAGAATATCTATAAATCCTGAGTTCTGAGATCCTTGATCTGTGAATACCGTACATTTGTTTACAGGTGCACACCTAAATAACTCATTAAGGCTAGTGTTTAGGAAGAATTTTCAGGATTGAGGATTAGGGAAAATTATAATTTTTGGCTTTATTTCTTTTATTACATAAAAATCCTCAGTAAATTTTTATGAGAACCTGCAGAAAAATTCATATTATAAATAAAGAAAAGTCTGAAAAAAAATAAGGTCCAGGGACTCTGAGAGTTATAATCTTGCACTTGAAATGTTAGGCAGGGTTGAACAAGACTTGCAAGCTGTTTCTGCAGTGCTGGGCTGCAGAGAGCTGTGAGCACAGGGCTGGAGGAGTGCTGGTGCCCACCAGAGCCAAGCAGGGGCGAGTCGAGAGGGAGAATGCAACTTTGGGTATCAGAATCTGCTGTCTAGGTTGATTTTTAGAAAACCAAGTGTGGGATAAATTATAGCTTAACTCTCAATTGTGTAAGTGTGACACTTTCATAATAAACACAGGCTGCTTGGGTTCATCTGAAAACAATCTTACACGTTTAGTTCATTTTATTCATGGGGACAGTTTCTATGTCATATGCTGAGTGGGTTTGGTGCTTTTCCCCCTTTTTTTTCCAAAACTAGCTCTGAGTGCTTGCAAGGAAAGAAGAAAACAGACATCAAGAGGAACTGAAGTTGTTCATTGTGGGAAGTGTGCCTACAAAATTTGTGTTAAAGCTTTGAATATTTTATTTTTGTAACAAAATTGATTTCAAAGACTGAGGAACCGGTCTTTCTGTCTGTATTCTTATCTGCAAAGTTTCTTTAATTCTTTGATTAAAAAGATTTGCTCTCTTTTAATAACTGGACAAGAATGGATTGGCTAATACTAACCTTTAAAATACAGTTTTTGTTAGCAATCAGAAAGTGTTGCTTAGGGCTCCAGTCATATGAAAGATGATATGTGGCACAAAGCAGGATAGACATTGTAACACTGATCCTGCTTTTGGGATACCATAGGAGAAATAGTGTGTATGGCAATGTTGACAATGATGTTGTGTTGTTTTTAATGCCTGTGGATGTACTCTGAAGTGACTTATCCTGGGGAACCTCCCTGGTTTAGTATTGTGCCAGTGCTTTGTTTAGCAGGGTTATTTACCATTGTTTCACTTTGTTATCTGTGTAAATATCCTTTATATAGCTGTCAGTCCATTATCTGCCTGCAAAATACTCTCTGAAAAATGATTCCTTACTTATGCCTTTTTTTTTTGTTCAATATTAGCTATGAGAGATATGTATGTGTGTATACATATGTACAGGAATATACATCGTGTCTGCATTTGTGGCCCATGGGTGCTGTGGAGATGTTTGTTCCCACTTCAGCTACTTCCTGTAAACTGATTACAATTTTAAAAGCTCATTGTAATATTGGGCATGCTTGTGATCATCTTCCTTATACATCTTCTGATGTATACTGGTATCTTGCTAATAGATATTGTATGACACATGTTCAAAAAAAGAGGTAACATTTAAAAATGACACTCAACATTACTGACAATGTAAATGATGCAACCCCATCAGCTTTAAATCAATTTGGATTTAATCATCATTTATAATTCATTTGATTTCCTCCTAAACTCTACCTCAAGCCTCTCCTAGGTGTTTAGACTGCAGAAAGATAAAATGCATAGATATATATTGCTGCCTAATAAATCTCTTTCATGTTTTCCACTTGCAGAGACAGGGTAGTCTGACCTTGGAAAAGGGCTATAATCCAGTGTCTTTATAGAGATGAGAAAGCAGCTTTGACAAGTAGAAGTTAAACCCTAGATGGTCCAGGACTATCTAGCCATTGCTTAATCTTCTTAATATGGTAAGACAGATCCCATTCTTCATTTTTATATTAACATATTTCAATTTTATTACAGTTTTTAACTCTTAAGCAGAGCTGTAGAAGCTTGGATAGAAATGCCAGACAAGCACACATATTCTAAAGAAACAGAACTCCTCAGATCAGCAGGCTCACAGGTTTCAAAAAGCTTATTTTAAAATGACTATGAGTGAGGAAAAATTAGGGCATTGAGCAAGCCAATGTAACTATTGCAGAGATAATAAAATAAGGACTGTAAGATGAGAATTAATTACCCTTAACAATGAAATGCATTAATTCCTGGTAGGGCTTGCTGTCAAGACAGGACTTCTAAGTGGCCTCAGGCTTAGAAATGGCCACTTCTGGTTGTTACCTGCATCACCAGCTAGTTTCCCATTTTTGGGTAGCAGGATATGATCATCCCCAGTTGTTTCTGAGAAGGAACATCTAATGTCAGCATTAATCTCTCTGAGGTGACTGCTTGTTATTAGAGTCTGCACAGAGACTGACCACATGGATTCCACTTTGAAAACTGCGTCTGGAAATGAAGCTCTCTTCTTTTCCATGTGTCTGTTTCATTCTTTTCCAAACTAGTATAATGGATATTATTCTGTATTTGCAGAAATTGTCTGCCACTGAGCGGGTTACACAGGCCACTAAAGCAGCCAAAGAGCTGAGTGGTGGTTGAAGATGGCCAGTTTAATTATGGACACAGATAATATTTTCAACAACACGTGCTTTTTATTTAAGAATGATTAAATTAAATATTAAATATTTTACACCGAACTTTAAAAAAATTTAACTTCCTTTGCAAACATAGGGACAAAGAGTCTGACATCTACACAGTGTGTGCTTTGGATATTAAAATCTGGGATTTGAGCTATATAGTTCTGGTATATCTGGTTTGGTTGCTGTAATTGGATTATATGATATTTTCTGGGAAACTTGATCACTTATGGGTTAATTTCTTATAAAATATATTTTTCTTTGATAAAACAAAGAATAACATTTCTAATAACTAGAAAAATTCAATATTTGCAAATATGTTTAAAAATTCACAAAATGAGTGATAAGTCATAAACAGTTCAAATACAAATTGATTCTGCTGAAATGAGTTGTTCTGAAAACATTTCCCATGTTTCACTAGCTCTAACATTTAAAACACCATGCAGAATAAAATTTCTAGAAAGCATGAAAGATTTGCAATCCTAGTCAAAAGACCCCAAACCAATCTTTGTACCTTTGCTGTAAGGGTGTTACTGATATTTGGAAATTTGAATTATGAAGAGAGGATTTTAAATCTGGCTTCTCAGATTCTGGTTGTATTCAGCATGCTTGTAAATAACCTTGGAAAGGGCTGATTAGGTATGAGATACAGGCTGTTGATTGATTAAATTTGTTTGAATGCTCAAAAGCAAAGTTGATTCTAAAAAGGTAAAACACGTTTTTTATGAAACTGAATGGCAGATGAAATTCAATTTTGGTAAATGGAAAGGAACTAACGTATTTAAATATGCATTTTGATTCAGTAATTACAATTCAGGAGGGAGATATTGGTGTTATTGTGATTAGTTCAATAAAGCTGTCACCTCAGCACCAGTTAAAGAGGAAAATGCAGTTCTATAAAATATCTTGGGAAAAAATAAGATAAAATAATGAATGCAATCCTTTTGAAATCTAGGTTGCATTGTTATCTTGAATATTAAGACAAGAGTGGTAAAAGTTCCCAGAGGAACTAGAAGAGCTACAAAGAACAACAGCAGATGACAGAGAAGGTTTTCCTGTTGAGGACTAATTAAAGCGCTCTATACTTTCTCCTTGGAAAAGAGGGGACTGGGGTTGCGGTAAAGGTCTAATAACTGACAAATAGAGTAGGAAAGGTAGCATTTTTATTTGTTATTATAATGTAAGGATGATGGTGTACTGAATAAAATAATCAGGCAACAGTTTTAAAACCAACAAATGGAAATATTCACTTCATAAATGGTTAATTAAATTGTGGCATTCCCTGTCAGAGGGTATGGTGGAGATATGAAATGGGAATAGGTTCAAATGGGATTTGATTACTTTGTTCTGTAATGAATAGGTGTGATTTTGTGGATTTTAAAGAAAATGCAGTCTTCAGGTATAATTCCTCCCTCTGCTTTCAGACATAATATCCTGCTGGAAGGACGTGCCATTCTGTATTTTCCTGGTTTCTTATACTGTTTTCCAACAGTGGGCCTTTTTCAACACAAAATATGGCTGTTCTTATGATCTTCAGACATTTGAAAACAGGATTAGTTTTACCAGTATTAACAGTTTCTCTATGAAATGTGATATTAAATGCTTACATATGTTCACACTTTAATCTTGTGAAGTGCACCTGCAAGACATCCATGCTGAAATGTGCTGTGCTTGGAGAGAGCTCTCCGACGGTCCATGTGCTTTCCCAGTGTGTTCATGCACAGGAGCTTTGCTGCACTCTCAGGATTTTTGGCAGTCATGGGTGGTCATAAGGGCAAAAGTGCAGGTGCAAATTTAGGGACTGGGATTTTCTGCTCTGTGGTTGCTGTTGGGTTTGGTCGGAGGGTTTGCTTCTGATAACACAGCTGCATCAGCTGGCATCTTGATCTTAGGGCTAACAATTTTATCTGTATGGGAAATAAACCCAAAGAGACAATAGCACGGGCCTTCTCTCTTCCTGTTTGGGGTCTTGTACCCCTTTCTGCATTCTGTCACCAAGCTGCAGACCAGTTCTCAAACTGGAGCTGAAATGGACCCTGCTATGTTCACCCATGTTCTTTCCTTATCTGTGGAGAATCAATGTAAATGAGTTTGCAATGCATTTGCTGCTAGCAATTTTGGTGCGGTGTGTAAACTGTTTCATATTTTTGCATATCAATTTCAGGACCAAGTAATTATTATAAGGTGGTTTTTTTTTTCCTTACTTTTGTGATCCATAATAGAAGTTCTATTTATTTATGGCAAATGATACAAGTTTGTGAATGCATGTCAGATTTCTCAGTTTGCAGGATTGCTTTTTGTATCAAGAATTGTCCCAGGGAATGGAGGAAAATGGGCTAACTCAGAAATAAGGTAACAAAAACAGAAGGAGGGAAAAAAAAACCAGTGGGATTTTGAAAGAGCCCATATGAGGAAAGGTATTGTTAGCAAATTCTAGAAAGGTTTTTTGGGTACAGAATGAGCAAGAAATATATTTCAGAAATACAGGATGCACTCCAATTCCCTTAAGCCTCTCCTTTCTACTTTGGCCTAAATTTGACATTGCTGGCATGTCTTCCTCACAGCAAAGTTCATGGAAAGCCAGAACAGTGCAGCTGGTTCCTGGCTAGTTTGTTGCTAAGGGGAAATCTTAATTGAAGCTTCCTTCATTATGTGCTACCATGTCCTTGGAAGGGGTGTGATGTTGCGGAGAATATTCCATGTCAGGCACAGCTTCAGAGAACACTGGTCAGGGAATACAAGTTCTTTGGAGAATGAAGTGTTTTTAAAATAGATAATGATATGCAGAGTTAAAGTTTGGAAAATTTGGCCTTTGCTTTGGATTTGCAATGCCTTGGGCATTCTGCCTGTAACTGTACACACACGTATCCTGGAATGCCTGCCAGTCACCTGCCACGTGGTGTGGTAACATCCAGACATGCTTCTTGCCGAGTCCCACAGGACTCCTCGTTGCTCTGTGCTCAAAGATTTAAACCAGATTAAAAAGCAACCATGAGAACCAGAGCACAAAAAGAGCCCTTAAATATCTGTGAAGCATCACTGGCCTCTCACAAGTGACAGCACTCCTTGGCACCGTATAAACGGTCCGGGTGCCAGTGGATGTCAGTGGAGAGCGAGAACAGGATGGTGAGCTGTCTTCTGAGAGCTTCTGGGGGACACTCCAGCTCTACTGATGCCTTAAACAAAATGTTGCTTTAACTCAAAAATAGCATTTTGCAATATTGCAACTGCAGTATTTCAAGCTGGGCTAATTCTGCTTGAAATTTATGTATAATTTTAATTTTCCCCAGGGGAAAAATTAAAAAAAAAAAAGGTTGATTGAACCATTCCCTCACATAGAATCCTGAAACTGCACTTTTTAGTAATTTGTTTAACAGAAAAATGCTCAGTTTAGTATCTGGGAAGTTAGGATTAATATCCTTGGCTAAAATTGTGTCTTCATCCAAGCAAAAAAATCTTTCACTCTTTAAACCTTGACTTAGACATGTTGACATAAATGAAGAAACAGGCTTCTGAATTCACAAATTATATAAGGGTAAGAGAGCACCCTTTTCATAACAATATTATGGAGGTGAAGAGCTTTCAGTAAAATCTTTCATATTTTGCTAGAGAAGCTTAAAAAATTCTTCACTCTTGAATAGATTTAACTTAAAGGATTTGCATGAGCACAAATTTTTGGCTCATCCATTTCCTTTAGTGGATACATAGCAAACCTAGACAGTCCAGTTATTTCTTTTAAAGGGGACAACTGGGTGAAGAGATAATTTCATAGTGTACATATATATCTGCAGAAACCATTACCTTATGCTGAGAAACAAGTGAATATAGCCAAAGACACAAATCAATGATGCTTTTTGTTTGGTGTTTGTTAATGGGATCTGCTGGAATACTTTTCCTCTATCTTACAAATAAGAAATGTGCAGTAATTCTCAGAAATATTTCAGTAGCTGCTCTGTAGCTCAGTGAAATGAGACCTGCAGTGGTTTAATCTGTTTTTTAATTAATATGTCTATATCTCTGTAAAAACAAATCCAGTGGGATCTTGCTGACACTATTAACTCTTGTGAGATTATGCCACATAGCAGTAAACTCAAATAGAATTGAAAGGAGACAATAGTTAAAATTTTACTTCATTCAGATAATTTTGAAGTCTCAAAATTATTTTTTCAAGTTAGCAGTGCATTAAAATAGCTTTCCTTTTTTTTTCTTGAAAATATTTGCACATTTGAAAATGTGTGTCTGTTCAGATAAAAGTACTCTGGGCTGCATTTAGCTTATTCTCAGTATTTCCAAGGTCAGACCAAGAGCAACATTCAAGAGCTCAATAATCAGATTCTGATTTGGACCTCAGCAGTGTAAACCTGTGCTAAGATATGACATTTCAGTGGTTTCACTTTGATGGTATTTCTGAGAGCAGAATATGACTTTAATTATTACACAGGACACAGCTTGGAATATCAAAAAAACCCAGAGAAAAATTGACAAGCTCAGCCTACTTTAGAATTATCATTTAAGCCAAAATTCATTCCACAGAATTCCACAGAAGATATCCTATTGGCAGTTCAGGTAAAGACAGTAACTGAAAAATGCTTTTATATACACATTCGTACCAACAGCTTTCTGTCCAGCAGGTGAATTTCTGCATTAAAAGGTTTGTATAAGTGGAGATTGTAATAGGATGAACAACCTTGATAAAACGCTTTGATTCTTATCTTTGAAATTTTTTCCCCATTACATTTGCCTTAGCTGGTGCTGCTGCAGTTAAGGGGATGTCAATGCTCCCATTGTAAACTTCTTTCATGGGGTTTTATGACTTCGTGGTAAAAAATAGCTTTTGTCTGAAATACAGCAGATTCCTTTTAGTAATTCTATGTTCAGCTAAATAGCAAATGTTAACTTGAAAAAACACATTTGTTGTAAATGAAAGGGCAATCTTCAGCTCAGTAATATCACCTCGGATTAATAAAAATGACAGTATTTTAAAAATCCAATTTTATTTTCACAGTTAAGGTTGTTTGTTTGATCACCTTTTTTGCATTGCACTTTGTTTAGACAGGGAAAATGGATGAAGTTAGTTTCAGTGGGCTGGTAATCATTCTCACTCTTGGGTCATTAGTACCACAATAGTTAAGATGCAATAACTGCAAGGTAAGTTTGATGAAAACAACTGCATATATTGGAATTTTCTGAGAAGATCTAAGTTACATCCATCCATTTTTGGTTGCATTTCTGTGTCACAGCCCAGCAGCTTTCACCCACGTTCACCACTTTCTGCCCTCTTGCCTGTGAGTCAGGCTGCAGAGCCTGGCCGTCGAAGATGCTATCTGCAGCTCTTCCTTTCCCCTGATTCCGAGGGCACACCGGAGGAGCTGGAAGCATGCTTCACAAGCAGGAGCTGGAAGATGAATGAGGCAGGAACTCAGAGGGCTGAGCTCCCTTCCCTGCCCTCCTTGTCTTGTTTCCTTGCAAGAGCCCAGGCTTTGCCCTTTCTTGTTTCTTGATTTGTGACAATGAACCTGACTTGTTTCTTGAGTTCTCCTGGCTTTTGGGTTTACGTTCTAAGCAGAGTCTCTGCTGTCGTGTAGCTTAGCAAAAATGTATTGTAGTGGAAATGTCAGTCACTTCTGTCACCATGGCCTCGGTGCTGTAACAAATGACCTCCTGGGCAGAGGCAGTTTCATGTTAATGGGTTTTATTGGAGGAGCTACCAGAGAAAGGTGATGCTTCCTTTTAAATCTTGGTGTTTGGAAAGTGCTTTTGTTATTGCATGGAGGGCTACCAGGCTCTCAAGGCCTTTTCTTTTGCACCTGCTCTAAGAATTCAGGACTTGGGAAAGGACAAGTCAGGGGAGCAGAAGCAGCTGGGAGCTCCATGGGCAGTCAGTGATGTTCTCTTGTGGGACAGGTAAGCATTTTGGAGGAGTTTGCTCTTCCAGTGAATGCTGGGACACTGGTGCATTTTTCTCTCGTTGATGAAAACACAGCAGAACCAAGGTCTGTGTTTACTCTTGCTTTATTACCCTGCAGCTCAGATCTTCAATGTCCCCTGAGCTCATAATTTGTCATTATCTCCTGGTTTATGCAAGATCCGTACTGTGAGATACAGGAATGAGCAGCTAAATACTTAGTAATTTGTATACTTAGTAAAATACTAAGAATATAATTCTTGGTTATGCTGTTTTCTCCATGCTTACAATATAGAATTAACTCCTATATAAGCACTATACTCCTTTGTCTAGAATAGTTATAGCAGATTTACCAAATACCTTTCTCTGTTGGAGAAGGCCCTATCAAAGGGTAGCAGTGATAATATAAGGAATAGCCTTCAGGCACTTGCAGAGACAGCATCTCATACAGCATGTGTGACTACTATCTTTGGTGAACAGGAGCCATTAGATTTGACTGTGAAGTGCTTTTAAACATGAAAATCTTTTAAGAGATTTTCAAAATGCCTCTCTCAGTTCATTGACATCTACCTTCACTTGAGATTTGTAGACTGAATATATTGTTCAGAACACTAGGCAAATTTTTGTTTTGTCTCAGGAAATATTAGAACAAATCAAAAGTGATATGAAAGCTTTAACTAGAAAAGATTTAGATCTGTGATGCAAATGAGTGCATGAAAATGATCTACTTGCAGTAGAGGAATAATGGAACCAAGTTATTGGAAAGTAAAGATAATAGCATATCTGGGATCTCATTGTTCAAGAACTGCCTATGAATATAGTGCATTATTCTCAAGAATTACCAGGTTATCTCCACATTGCTCAAATTTATGTGAAACACTTTTCAGTATCTTTGGAAAAATGGTATGAGAGGATCTGGCTATTTTAAATTTTGGTTGGTCATTGTTGCCACATACAACGCAGACTGAAAAAATCAGAGTTGCATTGCTAGACTCAAGTAATATTGTTACCTAAAAATGAACTTGAGACAGGATTTGTTTTTCATTTCCTTCAAATATTCTGTAATTAATCAGAAAATTCAATTCAACTGTGAAATGAAATAAGTGAAGAGACAAATCTCCTTTGCCTGTAGCCTCGTCAATCCCCAACACCCCACTGACCTCTTGATATTGCTAAAGTGAAAGCTGTTGTGTATTTACAAACCATGCTCCTTCCAGCAGCACTTGGAAGGAAAGGTTGAAGTGTATAGGGCCCTACATGCCAAGTACAGTCAGGAGGGGTTGTGAGAGTAGCCAGGAGCGTCTCAAAGCACAGGGGTTGTGCCTATTCCTCCAACTGAAGAGAAACAGCAGGGGCACTATCCCTATTCCAATGGTTGTTTTAAGAAAATTAATTTATAGTAGAGGCTGAGGTGCTCAAACATGCAGATAAAAGCCATGACCACCTTCCCCTCCTGTAGCCTATATCATAAATGTCTCTATTGTGCCAGTGGCAGGATGGCAGTAGAATTTTCTCAAATCAATGACAGCTTCCTTCAGCAGAGAAAGTGTATTTTAATTTTCTATGCTCATCTGCATGGTCATTTTCTCTATAGAAGTATCGCCCAGAAGTATGCTCAATATTCCTTTTTTTCAACTGGCTGGGTTTTTTTGTTTGTTTGATTTGGTTTTTTGTTTGGGGTTTTTGTTTGTAGTATTTTTAAAGAATAGTGTAAGTTTTGCTTATCTTTTTGGACAGAGGCTGTTTTCAGACAGGGTACTACAAATGAAACCTCTCCTCATCTGTAGTGGGTTCAGTTAGTAAACCAGGCAGAAACAGCAATTTAGTGTATTGTTTTGTTCAAAATATCCATTACTTATTTATTTTCCTTCTGTGAGATAAGAATTAGGAGAAAGCAAAGCAGGCACAAATCTTAAACAGCTGCAGTACAAAGAAAGAGTTTTATTACTAATAGAATTAAAATTAAAGAGAAATAACAAGAAATTAAAGCAAATCCCCTCCCCTTTTCAGCACTTTCCTCCTTTTACGCAACTCACACAAAGGATAACAGAACATGGGATGTTAGTCAGTGTTGCAGCTCTTCATAAGTCTCTTTCATATGCTTAAGGGAAAAAAGGGTTTTCTTCAGCTGCACGTGGTTCCCAAACTGCCACCAACAGCAGACCCGCCCAGAAAGAAACAACCTGCTGTGGTGTAAAACATCTCTCCCATGAAAAATCTCACAGTTCCTTCACACTGCCTAACATAGGCTATCACATGGGGTTATTAATCTTTTTAAGGATGAGATACTTTGGCCTGAACACAAAGGCTTTCTTCACCACAAGTCTCTAAAAGCCTCTCACTGCTTCTATATAGCCTGGCATAGGCACTCTTCACAATTTTAATGGGCCACATGTGAACTTTTCATCCCCCCATGTACTCCAAATGGATTAAAGAGACAAACAGTTTGTGATATTACAGTTTCTTACCATGGCAGGTTTTTAAGGTTTTTAAGCTACGCGCAAGAATTGCGGCACCGCCCTCTTTTCTCCCGTCGCCATGCTCAGCTCCGTCCCACGTGACTCACTTCTCTTTCTCTCTGACTCTGAAGCCACCATGTAGAAGAGTGTTCTTGTTCAGGCTTTACGGTGGAGAAAGCCTCAGTCCCTTTTTGCTGCTGGCTGCATGGTGTCTTCTTCAGTTCAATGTGAGGTGTGCTGGCTGCAGAAAGGAGGCTCCGCTGGAGAGGAGAGGGAGAGGGACAGGAGAGGGACCCGCTGGTCCCAAGAGGCCGCGCTGGATGGGTTGAGCTGTGTGGCAGCCCATGGCTGGGTTTAGCTGTGTGGCAGTCCATGGCTGGTTTAGCTGTGTGGCAGTCCATGGCTGGGTTTAGCCGTGTGGCAGTCCATGGCTGGTTTAGCCGTGTGGCAGTCCATGGCTGGTTTGAGCTGTGTGGCAGTCCTTGGCTGGGTTTAGCTGTGGCAGTCCTTGGCTGGTTTAGCTGTGTGGCAGTCCATGGCTGGGTTTAGCTGTGTGGCAGTCCATGGCTGGTTTGAGCTGTGTGGCAGTCCATGGCTGGTTTGAGCAGTCCATGGCTGGGTTTAGCTGTGTGGCAGTCCATGGCTGGTTTGAGCTGTGTGGCAGTCCATGGCTGGGTTTAGCTGTGTGGCAGTCCATGGCTGGTTTGAGCTGTGGCAGTCCATGGCTGGGTTTAGCTGTGTGGCAGTCCATGGCTGGTTTGAGCTCTGTGGCAGTCCATGGCTGGTTTGAGCAGTCCATGGCTGGGTTTAGCTGTGTGGCAGTCCATGGCTGGTTTGAGCTGTGGCAGTCCATGGCTGGGTTTAGCTGTGTGGCAGTCCATGGCTGGTTTGAGCTGTGTGGCAGTCCATGGCTGGTTTGAGCAGTCCATGGCTGGGTTTAGCTGTGTGGCAGTCCATGGCTGGTTTGAGCTGTGTGGCAGTCCATGGCTGGGTTTAGCTGTGTGGCAGTCCATGGCTGGTTTGAGCAGTCCATGGCTGGATTTAGCTGTGTGGCAGTCCATGGCTGGTTTGAGCTGTGTGGCAGTCCATGGCTGGTTTAGCTGTGTGGCAGTCCATGGCTGGTTTGAGCTGTGGCAGTCCATGGCTGGTTTAGCTGTGTGGCAGTCCATGGCTGGTTTAGCTGTGTGGCAGTCCATGGCTGGTTTAGCTGTGTGGCAGTCCATGGCTGGTTTAGCTGTGGCAGTCCATGGCTGGGTTTAGCTGTGTGGCAGTCCATGGCTGGGTTTAGCTGTGTGGCAGTCCATGGCTGGTTTGAGCAGTCCATGGCTGGGTTTAGCTGTGTGGCAGTCCATGGCTGGGTTTAGCTGTGTGGCAGTCCATGGCTGGTTGAGCTGTGTGGCAGTCCATGGCTGGTTTAGCTGTGGCAGTCCATGGCTGGGTTTAGCTGTGGCAGTCCATGGCTGGGTTTAGCTGTGTGGCAGTCCATGGCTGGTTTGAGCAGTCCATGGCTGGGTTTAGCTGTGTGGCAGTCCATGGCTGGGTTTAGCTGTGTGGCAGTCCATGGCTGGTTTAGCTGTGTGGCAGTCCATGGCTGGGTTTAGCTGTGTGGCAGTCCATGGCTGGTTTGAGCAGTCCATGGCTGGGTTTAGCTGTGTGGCAGTCCATGGCTGGTTTGAGCAGTCCATGGCTGGGTTTAGCTGTGTGGCAGTCCATGGCTGGTTTGAGCTCTGTGGCAGTCCATGGCTGGTTTGAGCTGTGTGGCAGACCATGGCTGGTTTAGCTGTGTGGCAGTCCATGGCTGGTTTGAGCAGTCCATGGCTGGGTTTAGCTGTGTGGCAGTCCATGGCTGGTTTGAGCTGTGTGGCAGTCCATGGCTGGTTGAGCTGTGTGGCAGTCCATGGCTGGGTTTAGCTGTGTGGCAGTCCATGGCTGGGTTTAGCTGTGTGGCAGTCCATGGCTGGGTTTAGCTGTGTGGCAGTCCATGGCTGGTTTGAGCTCTGTGGCAGTCCATGGCTGGTTTGAGCTGTGTGGCAGTCCTTGGCTGGGTTTAGCTGTGGCAGTCCATGGCTGGTTTGAGCTGTGTGGCAGTCCATGGCTGGGTTTAGCTGTGTGGCAGTCCATGGCTGGTTTGAGCTCTGTGGCAGTCCATGGCTGGTTTGAGCTGTGTGGCAGTCCATGGCTGGGTTTAGCTGTGTGGCAGTCCATGGCTGGTTTGAGCTGTGTGGCAGTCCATGGCTGGGTTTAGCTGTGTGGCAGTCCATGGCTGGGTTTAGCTGTGCGGCAGTCCATGGCTGGTTTGAGCAGTCCATGGCTGGGTTTAGCTGTGTGGCAGTCCATGGCTGGTTTGAGCAGTCCATGGCTGGGTTTAGCTGTGTGGCAGTCCATGGCTGGTTTAGCTGTGTGGCAGTCCATGGCTGGTTTGAGCAGTCCATGGCTGAGTTTAGCTGTGTGGCAGTCCATGGCTGGGTTTAGCTGTCTGCGGCTCTGGGATAGTCCCCCCCACCCAGAGACCCAGGGTCAATGCCACAGTTTTGGGAAAGGGGAGGCAGGGGCAGGTGCCCCGGCCCGGCGGGGTCTGGAGGCTCGGAGGCCCCCTCACCTTCCGGCAGGCAAGCTGGAACAAAAGGCAATTCCCGCCTTTCCTTGTGGTTTAAATATGTAAATTATGAGAAGCATCATTAGTCTAAAAGACTGTCCATCAACTCAGGTTCAACCCACTACATTATCCATCAGTGAAGAGTGGCTGAGCAGCCACATGATCCCATCCTTTTCCCTTTGCCGGGTTTCCCATGTCTGCTGCAGGCAGCTCTGCTCACTGTGCTGCACTGTGTGCTTTTGTGCTTGGCATGGGCCATTGTCACAGCCTAGGTTTGGATTTAATGATGGGAGATGGCACTTATCAGTTAATAGTCACAGAATTTATTTTTTTGTTCTTTTTTAGTATAGCATTATATGGCAAGGGCACTTGTTCTTTGCAGATATGACTGGGTGACTTTTCCATCTTTTGTGAGGCTGAAACTGCAGATATTTTGGGCTGTGTATGTAAGCCTGTACTCTTTAGGGAATAAAACATAGGAAGCTGTAGAAACTCCAGCTAATGAGCAGTAAATTCATTGGCAAGTTATTGTCCTTTCCCCTTGGCTTATTCTTAGTCTACAAAACTTAGTTGAGAGTGCGAATAGAAAATAACAGATTCCCTTGACTCTCTTGTCCCCTCTCCATGCTCTTCTGTGATACAGAAGGTTTAGTTCTGAACACAGTTGTCCCTCTTTCAAAATAAATTATCATCTGCTTTGTAAGCGAGGAACACATCATCGATTGTGTGACAGTTCCTTTCTATAATTTTGCTGTAGTCTATGTGAGAAGAGGGGTTTTTAGACAAGCTAGGGTTCCCCAGTTCCTGAAGGCTTAGTGGTGTCAGCCATTCATAATGTCAACACTTATTGCATCTATAGTCATGCTTCACATTCTAGTCTTGTTTCTGGTTTTCAGGGTCTTAATCATCCTGAAACAATTTGAAGAAGTTGGAGTTTTCTTTTTCAACTATGGAAAGAATAAACAATATAGGTAATCTATTAGAGTGAGAGAATGCCTTGGTCCATCAGGGGAAAGTGTTACAGCAACGTGGACTATATGCAACAGAAGGTGAATGTAGCATCATCCTCCTGCTTGATTACCTCTGCCTGACCTCCAACTGACTCCATATTATCTCCTCACCTCACTATGAAACTTCCATTTCAGCAAATATTTACAAATATATAGGTCTCCTGCACTGTACAATTGGACTGTACTGGAAGTTATTTTATCTGTAAAAGCGGTGTAACAGAGAGTTGAGCAACTCATTATGGGTATGAAAAATACTGGTTTCTCAATCCATTTTAGTTCTAGCTTTTCTCCTCAGGCTGTTTACTGGCATGCTATTGTAATGCTGGTGGGTTTGGTTTTTTCTCTCAGTGCCATTACTGTTGCGTTGTTTGGTTTGGGTTGGGCTTTTTGAGCAGATCTATCTCTGTGCTGCCCTACATGCTGCACATCGTGACTCACAGGCTCTCTGATAATGAGGGCTGACTTAAATCTACTTTCAAGTGAACATTCCAGAAAACAAAACATCAGCTCACAAAGTTGAGGAATTCTGTTTATATTTACTCTTTTCCTTTTCTCGTGAAAAATAACAATTTTACATGAATTAGTTTTTTAAACCATATTTTTAGTAGGAGAGGGCAAAGTTGTTTGGTTTTTGGTTGGGTTTTTTTTTTGTTTGATTTGGTTTTGGTGTTTTTTTTTTTTTTTACATGGGAATCTCTTTTTGGCTATGCTGCTTCAGTCAGTGCCTCTATTCAGTTTGTTTTCCTATCTCTACAACATGATCATGGCTAAGTTCTATGGCTTGGGTAACCCAGGAGAGAACTATAGAGGTAAATTCAGGAAGAAGCCAGAATGCCACTGGCCCAGAACACATTCCATGTGCTGAACAGTTTCACTCAATTGTTCATGCCTCCCTCTCTTCATCTAAGGCTTACTGTAAAATGCTTTCATGACTGGAGCATTTTCAGAGGAGTTAAGACATGTCAAATCAAGGTATGCTCTGTGCTGAAATGGCTTTCTTACAGTTTTGGAGACTAGGTTGAAGTGCTGTGAATATCTTTTCCTTATTCCTATATCTCAACCTCATTCTTTTCTCAACATTATAGAACATAAAGTACCGAGAACCACTGGGCCATATTATGAACCTGATTGTTCAGCAAGTGCTGTATATGTAAGAGTTTTACATTTGATCTCATATTTTTAATATATAGCCATAAAAAGTTAATTTCTTTGCTAGAAATATATACTTAACTGTTATTAAAATAAATTTTAAAAACTATAAACATATGAAAAAAATGAACAGTGTCAATGTGCCAGCTCTTTAGAATAATTTGTTTCATTTATTTCCATGTTTATCTTTTGCTAAGTCTTTTTTCTCTATCAGATGCAGTTGGAGGTTGTGTATTATAGCCCAGCTTTGTATTTTAGTACGATTTTTAATATATAACACATACTTGGTTAAATATTAGCCCCCTCTTTCTCTCTGTGTATTTTAAGACAGAATGCCTTGCTGGGTTACTGTGTGATTAAATCCTGATATGTCTGTCCCACAGATGTGTTTAAGACTGTTGGTTTATTAAAGTATTTAATGTAGATTAAAACATCATCACATATTAAACTGCAGTTACCATCTTCTTGGAATATTAAGTAAATGCAGATAAATGACACATTATCTGGGTATATGTGTAGAGAAAAAATAATTTCAGCCATTTTCATCACCAGTTGTAAAAGGAGGAAAATGCCTTATGGTACTTTAGATAATGCAGTTCTGAAACAGACCTTGTTGCCTCACTGCAAGCATAATCCATGTAATGGCTATATTGCAGTGAGGATAAGATCATCCTATAAGTACCATAAATGCACAATCTGCCATGTTTACCCAGTTTTTCCTTTTCCAGTTCCTTCTTAAAATCATACTTAAATAGATTCCCAGCAGTAGTTTATCTGTGATGCATCAGAAGATAGATATTTTGGATTTGGGAGAACAAAAAGCCCTATAGGTAGTAATTGCTGCTCTCTCACGAATTGTTATAAAAGAGCACCCCACTTCAACAAAAGAAAAGAAAAAAAAAGGTTATTTTCAGGCACCCCTGCAAAGAGAAATCATCCTAAACTATGCTTTTTAATAGGGAAAACCCTGGCATATGTAATTAGAAAGGCATTTACCTCAGTGATGAAAGAGCTTTTTTATAATGTTAAAAACGACTAATGTTGACAGGGACAGCTATAGAAAGCAAATAATGTTCCATTTTAATATCAATTGTGACATTTATTAATATTTTAGAAAGCAGGGAGCATGTCTCTAACAATCAAATGCTCTGGGAAAGCAGTAGTTTACCAAGTGCTTCTTAAAACAGATATATTGTCAAGCTATGTATGGTCTGGCTGTGTCATTTACTAGAAACATGTACTCAATGTGTTTGTTATCAGCATGTCTGGATGCACTTAAATGAACAGTAATGTAGGAAAAGTGCTTTTCAAGGCACTAAGGAAGCCATCTGAAGCCCCATTTTGTAGCTACTCCTTAAGAGAATGATTCTGATGAGGGTATACAGAACTTTCCATAGGTGTGAGTCACCCTCATAAATAAGGGTATCAGCCCATCCAACATTTCCCAGGTGCTCCTTCCCCTCCTCCTTCTGAACTTCTGCAGAAACTTGTGGGTCAGTGATATGTGTTGCATTCCATTTTTCTCGTAAGGATCAGCATGTTTCTGCAATAAGGGAAAGCAGGGAAGCCTGTTTTGGACAGTAATTTACTGTTTTGTTGCCTTTGACAAGCAGCAGTGAGGAAATAAGTAAGGAGGGAGGCTTTGAGCCAGGTGTGGGAACATGATTTACTTGCACTCCTCTCTGCTAACCTGGGGTTCTTCTCCAGCCATTCATTCAAATCCATAGGAGAGCACTTGTAATATTGCTTATTACTCTTATCTTTAAAGAGTTAAGATTTCACAAATGTAATTTTAAATTTTTTTTATTGCAAACATAAAACTATAACAAAGCAATTACTGTAACCCTTTTCGCCTATAGAATTGTCTACAGACCTGAGATGTTCAAGAAAGCTTATTTCAAACTGTGGATAAGAAACACAGAACCAGAAAAGAGTAAGAAGTCTTTCCAAAAGGAAAATATTGCATCGTAAGATTTGATATCAAATTGAATTAATTTAGTTTGAATGAAAGAAGCACATCAAAAAGAATTGTCTTCTGTTATTACAAGGTGGTGTTGTATTCTGAATATCTGACAGCAAAAGGAGACAATTTTCAGAAACACCGAGGAGCATGCACAGTCCTGACGCTCCGAGTAGGAATGCCATAAATACCATTTATTGTCTCATTACTCAGGATATTTTCTTAGGTAATTGTTAGGTGGTGTCAGGGAAATGTGACTGTGTCACACTCTGTGGACCTGTGCTGGTTTGAAGGCAGTTTTAGAGAGATGCATGCATGTGAAATTTTTGCACAAAATTCGAATGGAGTGAGACAGGTTAGGTGTTTCATTTCTGTAGTCCCAGAGAACCATTGGCATACTTGTCCAGCAATATGTGGAAAAACCATCTTTCCAAGTAATTCTGAGAGGATCCCTACTATGGCAAAAAAAAAAGCCAAACCCAAAACCCAAAGTAAAAGCAACTTCTCAAATTTCTTCACCAGTTAACAGCGGCTGAAGCTCAGAAGAAGATTTTGCTGAATGTTACACATTTCTGTCACTACTTGTGACTGAGTTCTAGTTTATTTCAATGATAACTTATCTATGCTTTGGGGCCAGTGTTTAAACATTCCCCAGCCACTGCCTTAATTTTCACAGATTTTTTCGATTCTACTAGATATTTTCCTTCTCCCTTATGCCATTCAGTATTTATAAGGTCATGTTATTTCCACTCTGCATCTTTTTCCAGCTATCCGAAAGATAGGGGATGTGGGATGGGCAGGTTTTTCTCAGATCTGAATTCTGGCCAGAACCTCAACATAACAAAATAATTGACTCCAAATCAGTTTGGACCAATGACTCTGAAAAATACAATCCCCCATCTGTGTCTCTGCTTCTCTTTTTGTTCTCTTCCAGCTAAAATATATTCTGAGAAGAAGAATTGTAGGGAAGCTATTACCCCTTATAGATCATCTACTCTGTTGGGTACTTAACACCAGGTCCATTGTTGTAAAAAAGGTAATTAAACACGGAAACTCCGTATTCCTTTTCTTGGTTTGTAAAACCAAGCAATTGGACTTTGCATAAGGACTCTTTAACATGTTCATGAATACAGTGAGGTACCTTCTTGCTTTAACTATTTTAAATTTCCACTCCATTTAATAGGATCCTTCTCTTTAGAGGATCCTTTCTTGAAAGGACAATCAAACAGTGAGTGAATTCATTGAAGTGAATTTAATCCATTGGAGTGAAAAAAAAAAGCCCTGTTTGCTTCAAAGCATCATTCACCATTCTGTCCCATTTCTTGAGCTGATAGCCAGCCTTCAGAAGTCAGTGGCATTCCATATTGCACATTTCTTTTCTTCTTGTCACTGTCCCTGGTTTGAGAAGTGAGGAATCTACCCTACAGAAATAGGAATGGGGGGGGGGGTGGGGGGGGGGGGCAGGGGAATGTGGAAATAACCAGTCACTGGACCAGAAATTCTTTACATTAGGGATATTGATACTGGGAATGAAAAGACTTATGTTGGGGAAAGGCAATTCACAGGGGCTTGAAGTTCTTTCCTTGTTTTTCTTTTTCTGGTGACTTAGATTTCTGAGGGACATACTTCTGCTGACATGAATCACCCCATATCCTTTTAGCAGCCTGTAGTATTATGAACATTTTGGAATCAAACAAAATCTCCCACACTGCTCTGGCTGAAAGGATCTTTTACCATCTCTTGAACTGTGACCTCTTTAGTTATGTAGGGGATTAAAAAAAATAAAAGGAGATCTGCTAAAATTGTGACCTCTCACTGCTGGAGTGATTTGAAAGCCTTGGTCTCACAGGCAGTTTCCACATGTGCTGTCTTTACTGCTACTGATGAACCAAATTACAGTGTGGTCTGCCAAGCCTGTGTGAGACTGCTGTCTGAGGAGCTGTACAGACACACAGAGCACAGCTTCTGCTTCAAGGGACTTGCAATAAGCTATTTTGTTTATTGATAAATGCACAGATGATATTACTTGCTCCAGGGTATTCATCTGGTCAGTGAAGAAGCTGTGTAACTGTTCTGCCCAGCTATTAACTGTTTTGTTCCCTCTGAAACAGACTATGATAAAAATAAAGCCTTTATTTGATCTTTCCAGGGAAAAGGTCCCCTTCATTACATGTCCCCAGATTGGTGATGAAGACATAGCTTGGTCTTTCCCAAATCCTTCATCCTCCACATATCTTTAACTCATTCCCTCCTCACCATGACACTTACAGGCTGTAAGTTGTGGGTAATAATAAGCTTTATGATAATTTGTTGATGATACTTGTTTTTTGTCTTATTGCTGTGTCTGAGACATCTTTCTTCTAGTTCCAAAAAAACTCTTTGCCATCTTGTTTGCATAATTCTGTTTTAATATTTCCCCTTGGTTACTATTCTGTTCCTTGGTAGAGCTCTGTATCACATGAAGGATTTCTGTCTGCAAAGGTGAATCGACTTTAGAAGTGAATACAGATTTTCACTCAGGCACCCTTTCCCTTGCTAACCTGGACTTTCACCTCAATTTAAACATGGTGAACCACCAATTTTATTCCCTGCAATTTCAAAAGAGGAAGAAAAAAAACTTCTTTTCATTTCATTTTTTTGCATTAGACAAAGTTATTTTGCAAGAGCAGGTTGATTTTTGTTTCTTGAAGGGCATCATGAGCTTTACATGATATTGAGAAATCCCAGCTTTAGCCATCTGAAGGATAAACCTATTGGTGCCTCAGGCAATACAAGTAAAGAACTTGCCAAACTCAAATGTTTATTCTTTTGGGAATATATCCTAAGCACCGTAATTTCACAAGATGTTCGGTTGCCCCATGGCTTATTTATAAAACGCTAAAATGTTAAATACAATTAGTATAAGCATCCTAATCTCTCTAGAGACTCTGCTTATAGTATTGCTTGGAGCTTGTGCAAAATAGTCTGGAGTACCTTATCTTTTTTTGTTTGTTTGCTTTTATTTTCTGAGCCTGAATGGAAAAGGAAATTTCAAAGATAAAGTATTTTCTTTCATCTTGCAGGCTACTACACTCTGCTGGTGAAGCTGAGGTAAACTGGTTCTATCCTGGAGCAATGATACAGTTTGGGTAGTTGTGGTTGTATGCAGTGATTTTTAATATGTTATTTTTAAATCACTGTATGATGAGAACATGGTAATGTGGCCTGTGTGGGACTATTTCCATTTTCAGATGGAAAAGGAAACTATCAGTTTGTTTATTAAGTAGCTGATGATTCTGGGAGAACGTAAAACTAGAGTTCTCTTTGCTGCAGTAGTGTCTGTGTCTGCTTAGGAAGATTCAGAAAATAAAGTGAGGTGTTTGTTATATTTTTTAAGACTTGAACATTTGGATACCTTTTCTGGATGAAATGGAGTGGTTACAGTGGAGTTTGCTATGTCAGCAAACATGACATAAAGTAATGATGAATTTGGATTTTAGGTTGGCTTATGTGGGCTTTGACTGATGTTAAAATCTGGACTATGTTTGATATTTGCTAGTCTTTCAAACAATTTCATTTTTCCATTGTATTCTTATCGTTAATGGCTAGCGGAAGAGGGTTGTCTTTCTAACGGAGACTTTTTAGGCTGCTGATAGTAATTCACACATTGACTCTTATATGTTCAATTGTGTGAAAAGGGTGATTTTAATTGATAGACACTAAAAAGGAACTCAGCCTCTCATCATTAGGAAGGACTCTGTCAACTTATGGATTCAGTGTAAATTAGTTTGTTTATTTTTGTCTGTTAAGATAGTTGGTATATGTAGATGGGACATTGGAATTTGTTGTCAAAATTACAAAGTAAGCCATAGGCATAAAAATTGTCACCTGCATGAAATCTCACAAGAGAGAGCTTGTGAGTCCATCAAAAACATGGTACAGATTGAAGTCACTTTAGACATCGTGGAGGAGGAAGGCCAGGTTAAACAGAGATTGATGTAAAGGTGATTTGACAACATTAGAAATTTCTCAGTCCTCAGTGAGTTTTGGGCTCACCTTCCTCTGAATTTGCTGCGTTCAACAGCAAAAGCAATCAAACCTTAAACAATCTTAAAAGTTCAAGGAAATCTTTCTCGCTGGTTTTATTGAATAAAAAGTGAGTTTGACTGCCAAGATCACGTGTGAGCAGAAAAGAACACAAACACAACAGAATGACGCCCTGATGATAGATCTAAAGGAAACCTTTATCTGAGTAAATAACTGTTTATGGATCGTAGCAATGTGTGCTGAAAAGGATTTCTGTTTCTGAGCTTTGTGGAGGAAATCTTTAAGTAAGGTTTTGGATGAGAAGTGGGACAAGAGGCAGTGAATTGTGATGGGTGTAAGAAACCAAGGAGAAAGAAGAAACTGAGAAATGGGAATAGGGGAAGTGAAATAAGAGCAGAGATAAGTTTGTTCTTCAGCTACTTCTCAGTACAGTTTTTAGTACTGATCTTTTCAGCCTCAGAACATTTATTAAAGGGAAGAAGTGCATTAAGGCCTCAGCTGGTCACACCGATGGGGAGATAGAATCTGCTTAGTGGCCATGCAGGACATAACTGCAACATGTTGTTGAAATATAGTTTGATTTTTTGTGTTATCACATTCCCAGAAAATGGTGATTTCATTCTGCTCCTACTGATTTCAATAGCAATGATTATCAATATAATTTGTGACTGATACTATGAACAGAGTTAATGACATCTAAAACTCCTTCCATTTGCTCAGCTTAGGATTCTGCTCCTGTGATTTATCTTGAGGCTGTTATTCTCCCATCCACAACAAAAATATGTGTTTGAAACAAAGATTTATATAAAATGGCTTTGCCTATGACAACAACCAGGTTGTAAATGAGATGTGACAAGGCAGAGGGTGGATATTCTGGTTTAATAACTACAATTAATCAATCGATCAATCACTCTATGTCCCTAGGGAAAATGACACATTACATGGATGCAGATGATCTGTTGCATTGCCCTTGGGGAAGTTCAGGTTCTTCTGTGTGATAATCATCTTCTCAGAAGTGACAGTGCATTTAAAATACCACCTTTACAATCTCCCTAGTTTGGTGGATCATCAGATTGGATGATATAATCAGGAGTCAGTGCAGGTGATCTATAACTCTGTTCTACTCCAAGAAAGAAAAATTTTGTTGAGTTTTTCCAAGCATTGACTGTAATAGAGCAAGGTAGAAATTAGTCCTTTTAAGATTTCCTTTATGATTACATACAGTTACATGGACTGGTGAATACCGTTAGAGAAATAAACCAGATAATTAAATGGAAAATCTATCCAGGTCTATCTTTTGCAGAAATCCTATTTTAGTCTGAATTATAGGTATGGTTACATTTGTTCTCAATGTTAAACATGGCCTTAAATCTAATTAATTTGTCTTTGAATTTGAAAAGTGATTTCTTGCCATGAAATCTTGAGACCCTGCAGGATGAAATGAAATGTAAGAGTTTTTTTTTCCATGACAGCGAGAGTTTTGACCCTTTGTCACTAACTCTAAACCTCCAGATATTTTAACATAACACAGATACTCTTCTGAGTGAGCCTTGTAGAAAACAGTGTGATTAAACAATTCTGTCTGTATGTATTATCTGCAGCCTATTTTCTTCTCATTTGTTTTTTTTTTCTGCAACTTTTTCACAAATAACAGGATTTTTACCCCTTATTACAGCTTATCTATCCCTGCAGTTTTTCCCCTCACCTGGAGTAATAATCCTCTATTTGCAGCACTGTCAGCATCCTCGCAGTAACCAGCTGTGATCTCACAGACAGCAGTGGACCACAATTTCTATTAGAGAACATCTAAACTTTTAAACCCAGCATATTTTCATGACCCAGTGTACATTTTAATGAGAAACTAATTTTGTTTTTCATCTAGATAACAAAAGTAAAATTGGTTGCTTTGAATGTCATGGTACACAAATAGAACAAAGAATACTTCCCCTTGTGTGAGCAATATATTGTTGACAAGATTGTATTCTCAGTTACTCCAATGAGGAATAACTATTCTTTTGCTATTATTAGGCTCTGATTTTAACAGGTGTATAGGGTGGATAACAAAGATGCAGAATAAGCAGCTGTATTGCTTCAAAGACAAGAAGATAATGTAGAATGTGGAAAAACTAATTGTGAACCATTCCAATTTTGCAGTAGTTTGTTTTCAGTAACGCCAGTGAGTCTTGTCAACACAACTTGCAATTATCTGCCCTTTAGTTAGGAGCACAGTTCTGCTCTTTTTAAGAACTCATTTTCTGATATCTTTTCAGAAAGATTATAGTGTGATTTGAAACATTAACCCATTCTGAATGAGCAAATTGGAAAACAGAGAACAGTAATAACTGGGCAGTAAATAAAAGTAAAAAAACCAGTCCACAGTAGTGATTATTTTTCTGAAGCCTTCTTAAACTTGTATTTTTACTGCCCAGAAAGTGATCTTCTTCCTGAGTCATACTCCATGGGAGATGGCCTGCCAGATTTGGTGCCAAATACTGTTTCTCTAGAACAAATGAAATTGCTTCAATTGGTGAGGAATCAAGCCATCTTTGGCTACAATTTTTTTATGGTGTAAGCATCCAAACATAAGGTGATTACTGGATTTCATGGAGAACTACTAAAACACAGTATGTATGATATGCCAGTTAAAAAATTTATGGACCAGATCAGGTAATCACAATAATACTACTTCAATAATTTGAAGTATAAAAAATGGTTTTGAAACACATATAAAATGTATAATAGTTTGCATTGGAACTTGAACACAGGTTATTTTGGTTAGCATCAAGAATGAGGTTTGGTCCAGGAGATCAGGGAATAAACTAGAATAAATGGCAAACTGATTGTGTTAGTAAGGAGGTATTCCCTGAGAAATGACACAATGCCTGTTGTGTAGAAAATCTGCCAGTGAAGATGTGAGGGGTGGATTTATCATTTCTATGCAGGGAACACACCAGCTTGTGGCATATTAGAAAGACTTAGCTGCTGTCTCAAGACCAAAAACTCACTATTTGGGAGCAGCAATCAATTTCTCTAACTCACAAAACACCTTACCTGTGTTACCATGGGATTTGCAGATATGAGAAAAATACCCAGGCAGAGGGGATAATTTGCAGAAAACAAGTTGGTTATTTTAGTCCTTGGTTTTATTTGCTTTGCCAGTTGAATATGTCTGTTCAATGGTATGAAATTTTCACTTTGGAGTTTCATTCCTAGGTATTCAAGGATAGCTCATTGTTGTTGTCCATATCCTGTTAGGTACAGTTGCTTGGATATGCTGTGGAATCCTGTTTCTACTCCTCCTTGAGTATGAAAATGCTATAGGCTATGCAAGTATTTTTGGTCATGAGCATTTGTAAATACAACATTGAAATTCTCCTTCTGTAGACATTCCTGAAGAAAAACTTAATTGTATGAGTGTTGTCAGAAAGTATCAACAAAGCTGTTTAAAGAGAACAAGTGAATTGGCACTCGTGAGAGTGAAATGATTCATTGTGTTTCAGAGTGAACAGCTGACCAGATTTTTTGACTGGAAGATTTTTCAAGACATAGGGTTCCTCTCCTTTAAGAGTACAGGTTTTCATTTCTTTCTGAAATAAAGTTAAAAAATGTGCAATTCCTTCCACCTTGAAGGATTTAAGTAAAAGTGCATTAGAAAGTCCTAATTTTTTTCTCTCTCTACCCCAAAAAACTTGCCTTCCACTAAGAAATATTCTCATGTCCATAATGAGAATTTAGGAGCCTTGACTGCCTAAAGCCGAGTACTAAAATCTGTTCTTTTTTTGTAGGTAGGAAATGACTTTTTCACAAACAGTTTTTTCAGAAGAATCAAAACACAAAGTAGCTTCAGTAAGATATATGCACATTTAGAGACAAGAAAGTCTCTGAATTTGACAGACTTTTTTGTGGTTCTGAGTATATTTCTGCAGCCTATTAATTTCTCTGTCTTAAATCTCTCTTCTGCTGGCTGAATGCTAAATACTTGCTTTAGTTGCAAAGGCAATAAAAGCTTCATGTTTGTACAGGTTTTTTCCCTAGATGAGTCACTGCAGTTTCATTATTTTATCTTTATTACCCAAAATAATTATTTTTGATGCATATATTGAAATGAAAACCTCATTCAACATAAAATCTCAGAAGCAGATTTCCATTGCCTCAATCCTTTACCTGGCTTATGGCATGTGCCTGTTTTGTAGCAGCATTCCTTCATACTCCCTATGTATATGTGTTGTGTTTCATGCAGTATCACTGTAACCAATCCATTTCTTTGGTACAAAACAAACCATTATCTGTGACCAGCCAGAATGTTCTGTATACGTAAGAAAATCCTGGAATTACTTATTATGAGAATGGGGTCACCTACTGGTCAAAATAAAGTTTTCATTATTTTAAGCTGTCTGTCATTTACATTAACTAGGATGTGCATAAGAACCTTTCTTAATGACTTTGTGTTGTTTCAATTAAGTTGTTCTTGGATCAAATCAAATAATGGTAGGATTTGTTGATCTGCAAAACTGCCTTCCCCATATGGATTGGTAAGAGATTATCCCACCAGGGGTTTAGTATCCAGGAAATTAAAAAAAATATATCTGAATGACTAAATGTTTTCAAAAGGAGGAAACATCTATGATAATGAAACTGATTCTATTTTAAAATGCAAGGGATCCTCTTGAAAGCCAGTACTAAGCACACTCAAAGAAAACATTGTGCACTAAACACTGTGCATTATGATTATGAAACTAGGTCTCATTTAATCCATCAATATTTTGGTATGCTTAATATTTAAAGAGTGTTTTTAAACCATTATTCAGAAAACCCTAGGATAAAAATGATTTTGCAAATAACAAAGCATACAAGAATGGAAGTTAATTTGACCTTTATCACTGTATTGTCATTAGTAAAAGAAATTCAATTGCAGCGGGATTCTGCATATATATGTAATCTGTGTCTTTTCAAAACAGGAGAATACATCAGAGCATTTTCCATAATTTTGAGACTTTTACAAATCAATTGCATAATAAAATATGAAACTGTAATAAATCCAGTTATGCATCCCAAATATATGCCAAATGTGTTATCTTATTCAATAGAACGAAAAGCAGATGGTTGAAGGAAATTTGTTTTCCCTGTGATCAGTAGAACCAATTTAAAAAAGTACTTACAGAAGCCTACAGTGAGTCATCACCTTTGTTTCAGCATAATACAGGAAATGTTCCTTTATCATCTGAGTGACCTGAATATATGTTTTTCATTTTTAAGATTTAGTTCATAAATGAAAAATAATTAGAGGAAAAATACAGGTTTTTAAAAAAGGTTATATGACTGTATTACATGATTTGAAACAGCACCTTTCTGTCAGAGCCTGCCTGGGATTTCATTTCCCGTGGATTTTCTCTTAGGATTATGATTGTTACACTGGGTACCACGCATTGGAAAAGGCATTCAGGGGCTACTGATTTGTGTAAAGAAACACAGATTGAATTTGCATTTTTTTACCCTTTCTGAGTTCTGCCCTGCATTATTTCAACACTGTGTATCTCACAGTACTAACAGCTTTCAAATAGCTGCTATGTTCTTTATACAGATGCTAAACCGTACAAAGGGTATTTATGAGAATTCTAGTAGCAGGCTGATGATGGCTTCCTTTGGAAAGAGGTCTTAACTGTGCAGACTTGTGACTTGGGTACTGCATGGGCAAATCCTTTATTTGTGCATTGAAATGATGGTACAGTCTTAAAGGAAGAGAGTAACATAATTTCCAACCCCTCAAATGTACGTTGCTTTATTCATTATGAGGCTATATGATGAAAATATTAGGGTGATATTGAATGTAGGGAGTTTTCTCTATCTGTTGGAGAATCTGATAGTGAAAAGACATGCCACTGCAGTTAAAAGTCACCTTGGAAATCCTCTGCTTTGTCACGTGAAGCCATGTGATAAATTTAACCTATTAATAGAAATCTGCTTAAAGTAATTAATATAATTATATAGCCAAGTTCTTGTGAATTAGATGACTTTTCATCTCTCAGTAACTTTTTTTTTTTGTGCCCTTACTCACAGGGCTTCTTCAAGAGGAGTAGGACCTTAAACTTCTCCTTGAATCCAAGGGCTTTGCAGAATTGCCACATACTGGGTTATGTGATATCAATCCCATCTTTCAAAGCATCTAGAATGCCAAACACTCAGAAAAAGGGAACTACTTTAAAGCAGATTCCTCAACTGTGTATAAACCCTTTACTTTTGTGGGGACGCAGTTATGAGGACAACCACAACACCAGCAAATGTAGCATAGCTAACTTTGGGCAGCAGGATTAATAGTCCTGTGAATTCACATGTGTCATAGACAAACTGCTCCTGGCTTGTTTAAATGCTGTGAATGCCTCTATGACACATTGGTGTCACCCTGTGATAAAAGGGTACAGGTACTCTCTGTACTTAGTTCTCCACTAGAGATAAGGGAATACAACTTTACATCCCGATGATAAATTAATTGGTGGCTGTTGATCATTCACATGCTACAGAAGAACACAGAAAAAAACTTATGAAGAATTAAAAATGGGGTATCATGGCAGGTTTTTGAGGTGGCATTAAAGACCTGAGGCATCACATTGAATAATGGAGATAGAATGAAATAAAATACTCTTTTGTTCACTGAGTCTCATCCATCTTATTTACCAAATAAGTTGGAGTCCAAGGGAAATCCTAATATATGAATTGATGATTGCAGAAGGAGTACTGTGAAATCTGCTCTTGCAATTGAGTTGAAAGTTATCTGAATTTCTGCTGTTCAGTTTTCCCTTCAGCTGAAACCCAGTAACCCTTCACTGAACCACAGCAATGCTTCTAGTCCAGGGCACACCAAGAAGTTGCTTATAACCCCTTTGGTGACAATTAAAACTCAGGACTTCTTCCTCTTGTCAATAGTCCCCGTGTTTCCCCATATTTCACATCCCCGTGTGATGGTAACCCCTCAGACAACTCAGACCCAGGTGCACAAACAAGTCTGCCTGTGCCCTGCACAGCAGTGTTGTCAGCCTTGTATGCTCTGGGCTCTGGTCCTCTCAGGAGTAAGAAAAGCTGGGTAGAGCTGTCAATACCAGGCAAAACAATGTCTGATTTTATGAACACTCTTCAGTTCACCACTAAAAATTACTGCAATAAATTTAATTCCTATATCTGCAAATGCTGTAACATGAAACATACTGCTGCTGACAATCTGAATTGCTCACGCTGTCAACTGTTTGGAAGAGCTCTCAGCCTAGAGTTTGACATGTTCTTCCTCAGTGGAGAACAAGGAGAGTTGTTTTGTCCAAGCATAACATGTTTATGCATCAAATAATTTGTAGAGATATTTCTTTCATTGACATTCTTGCTACCTTGAACAGGCATTACTTTAATGAGGTCCCCCTTTGTAGTTGTACTTTGTCTTCAGTTTCTTTTCTAGACTCTGAAAACTATTTTGTCCACCTTGTAAGCTTAAGGCTGTGGTGTCTCCCAGACCTCTTAATGTTTATGATGGTGCATATTTGCTTTTCATTAACAGCAACACAAAGGGAAATAATAAAAATTAAGCCTGCATACAAGCTGTCTATCTGACTTTTCCTTTCTGCCCAGCCCTACACCCTCCATTGAAGGCAGTCCCTCCTACCTTGCACTGGGCTACTGAGAGAAAACACAAATGTTTCAGCACAGCAAGGATAGGAAAGAAGCCAGATTTTTTTACACTGAGATCTGTGGCAAGGAGTCTTTGTAGTACCCAAAGAAGACCCGAAGGTAAGAGAGTGTTCCTTGGCCGTCTGGGTCTCTTTGGGCCTCATTACGTGGCTCAGGCCCTGGGCTTTTCCCTTTGGCAGAGGCACACTGATGTGTAGAGCTGCACCTGGAGCTTTCCAGCGAGCTGTGGAGGGGCATTGGAGTTCTGAACTAGAGCTAGGTAAATGCACAGGAGTTAGTTACACAGTGTGAGATACAAAAGGCTTAAATGAGGATGCATATCTAGCAGAAACTTAAGAGAAACTTAGCCAATTGTCTGTACACTATTAAAGAAAACAAAGAATAAATGGGTTAAAACATGTTCAGAATCTAAGCTCAGATGCATACTTTTACAAATAAAAACATGAATACTGTGGATTCATGCAAGGGTCACTTAGTATTTCCCTAGTAGAAAAGAGGGGAAAAAGTGGTATTGAAACCCTTTGTATATTACAAAAGACCTTTTTTTCTGCTTGACTGTTCAACATTTGGAGCTGTGTATTTATGGAGTTAAAACCTTGCATTTTAGAATCACTACTTGTTTTCAATGTTAATAAATAAGTGCAGGAAGCAAGAAAGGAAGATTTGTTTGCAGAAGGTAGATACTGTTTTAAACATTTGTTAAAGTGAAAATGGGCTGAGTATGAAAAGAAATCCTGTTTGTCCCTTTTTACTTTAAATTATCTGTTCCATAGGATATTGATAAGGAATAATATAATTCATACTTAATCAAAATAATCTGGTCTGGAAAGTAAGACAATTTATAGGTGTATCATATGGATCAGTGGCTCAGTAATCTGCCATAGTTTGGTAATCATGCATTTGTTGCAAAATACTCAACAACTTACCTAAGAGACTAATACTGATCTCTGACATTTGAGCTTGTCTCTGTGTGTTTATATAACACTTCTTAATTACTTAGGTTTTCCTGACAAGTGCTGCTTTGATTGCAGCCTCTGTAAGATCTCTGCAAAATCACTAAAAGCTGCAAACTATGAATGAAATGTTTATACTGGAAGGTTGGAGGGCCACATGTTGACTGGTAAATTTTTAAACTCTGCTTCTATCAATGGGAGTGTGGCAGGGTCTTGGCAACTCTCATGCCTTTGTAAGCTGTAGTATACTGCTTACAAAGCCTAATCAGGGCTTTTCTGTCAAGACTGCTAATTGCTTGGATCCTGCTTCTGTCAGTGCTTGTAATGCCTGCTCAGAGGCAAGTGGGTTCATTGACCTGAAGCATGTATAAATTATTTTCAAATTTCATTGATATTCTGTCTGAACAATTGAGAAAGAGGAGAAAATGCATTTCATTTTCTCACTAGGTCAGTGGAGATGATGACCATTTGAAGCAGCACAATGCTGCCAAATGATTGCCAGGGCAGACTATTTCACTGACAGCAGGTGCTCCAGTAGAATACTCAACACAACCAGTGGTTAACACACGGAGAGGGAGAGTGAGTTGCACGGGAGTGAGTTGTGTTATTTTCTGGCATTGTGGAACCAAGTCGGTCGTGTCTGAGTGATCCTGTGCTTTGTTTATCACAGGACGATGAAAACTCATGTTTCTGAGTCTTGCTGCCACAGGCTTTGGTGTAGTATTCTGTAATTCTGTCCCTTTGTGAAGGGAGGTGACACAGATGAAAGGCTGACTTTCTGAGGCTGTGTCCTGTTGTGTGAGGATGTGTGTATGGGATCTCTCTGGAATCACCAAGGGGAGGGAAAGCAGTGTCAGTGCTGGGCTGAACCATGCCAAGGTGAGAGGGCAGCTCTGCAATTGCAGAAGGACTGAGGAAACTGGGCTCTCTGCAGTGGGGAAAACTCACTGCTCAGGCCATGTGTAGTTTAGAGGTAGATATTTCCACATTGCAGACAAGAGAGGGTACCTTTGTGCCATCAAACAATGGCGTTACTTGGATTTTTATAAGTATCTGGCCACAACTAGGCCAAAACTGGCAGATAGCACATACCTCATCAGAAAATGCAGGTGTGTGTAAGATTTGGTGGTTACTGACTGAATCCAAATTTCTCTTAAGGTTTGTTAATATAACAAAAATTCATGCTTTTGACTGGGAACGGGTTTGATGATTATTGAATGTCCTGTGTAAATCAGCTTCTGGTCTTTCTCTTCTGTAATATGGATAGCTATAAACTAGGTCATACCTACCCCTTCTAGCTATTTCACTAGCTGACAGTCTTGCAGGAGAGAACAAGGTTAGGATGAAGACAGAAAATGAATTTCTGTTTTATCCCTGCAGGAAGGTTGCCCCTGCCAGGTCTGGGTTTAGCTGTGTGGCTGGTCAGTAGCAGGAGTTCGTGCTTTCTAATGCTGATTGTACTGAGCTTGTTCTGGGAACAAAATGGTTTGGTTTCTGCTGATGTCCATCTGACTCCTTTTCAGAAGCACTAAATTCAATCAAGCAGAAAAAAAGTTTTTTGGCATGCTTTACCTTAATCTTTACCTTTATGATGGGGTGACTTTTTTTCCCTTGTCTTTTATTTTTTTATAATTTGATTATTCATTTTTTCTTTTGATTGAATTTGACTTGATCACCTCTATGTTGCATCAAAAAGTGTTTCAGACCTGAGGACAGCTTGACTTCTCCAAGTTCTTCCTTTTAACTTCCAACTCTAGATTTTAATGAGCATCCATCTGATTCTGCTCAAGCGGCAGCAGGTTATTATGTCTGCTGTGATTTGGGTTTAATTGTGTGCCTCTGTTACTATGCTGAGATTGCTGGAATCTCTTTAACCACTTTGATGTAGTGTATGTTTGAAAATTGTGTGAGTTATATTTTCCCCTCAGAGGTAAGGAAAATGTTTTGTAATTCAGGCTGAAGTTATAGAAGGGAAAAGGACCATGGGAGGCAGTGAACATTTGTAGCCTTTCTGATCCATTGGTGGTAAGAATTTCAGCTGCAATATATCAGAGACCTGCTCCTGGTAACGTGTCAAAGGATTTGTCATCATTGGCATCTTTGAGGCTGAGTTTTATAAGGAATTTGTAACCTCTTCCCCTTGATTACTTTAACTGGTATCATCTCTTTTGACAACCAACATTATTGCAGCATTTTTTGCTGCTGGAAGTGCCGTGATTTACATAGCTGAAAACCACATATCTTTACTAAAGAGGAATTGCTCTTAAGGCTCTTTTATTGACAGGAAATCCAAAAATATCATTAAAATTCTCTGAAACAAATCTCTGTAGTTGATTTTAGCTGTGTGGAGAAAGAGTTCCTGTTATTGCTGGAATCACTGTTGCTGTTCTATTACAATGAAGTCTTACTTTGATTTCAATTTATATTAATTTCCTTTTACATATCTGTGGTCTGTGTTTTGTTGAGTTTTTTTTTCCCCATGAAATTATTAAGGGCTTCAGATCAAATAATGATTGCATTATGTAGAAATAATTTATGAAAAAAAAGTGTCATAGGCCTAGTACAGATAAATAAACAGTATATTAGTGAGTTTTCTGATAGCCCAGTTAAAATAATTTTCTACTGTTCTTTGGAAATAATAGAAGGAAGCTGCTATGTAGCAGAAATTAAAATACCTTTCAATATAGAAAAAACCCTCAAATTTCTGGTTTTGTTCTTGTAAAACTTTGATGCTTTGCTTAAGAAGAGGGGATAACAATTTGTAAAATCAAAATATTATTATGAAAATGTTTAAATTTCTTATTTAAAAAATCTGGAAAATACAGGGACATCCGTTTGAAACAGGAATGTCACTGAATAAAGAATGGTGGAAAAAGATTTTTTTTATGGGGAGATTTAATTCCTTCAATGAAGTAATGAAATTGCTTTTCTATTTGAAGTATCGTTGTCACTTTCTATGTAGCCAGCATATTATGTTAACTATTTCTTTGATATATTTTTGCAGCTAAGTGGTTTTAATCCCTTTGAATCTCACAGTACTAATTTTGTGTTACACAGTGATTTAAACACAGCACTCTTTCAGAAATATCTGGTTCCCCTCATTTAATATTTATATCTGAGAATCATAATTTGTTTTTTCTTTTCCTGAGGATGATGTACAATTTCATTTGACATTTATCTTGATTCAAGGACAGTGTTAATTCATTTCTGCTTGGCCTTGTAATGTCTGTTATTCAGTGGAAGGGATTTTCCGCACCTCTGTACGAAACTAACTTGTTGACTTGCAATATAATGCTCTTTTAAATGGAAGGATTTTCAATTTTCCTTTATGTGACACTGTGTTGTTGATGACTTTACTTCAGATTCTGGATTATGCACTGCTGGTTTATTAGCAGACAAGTTCAAATGTTGCTTTTGTTTACAAAACATTTGTGAGGTATGTTTTCTCCTTTCACTTTATGATGATCTAAAATTCAAGTTTTCTACTTTAGCTAAGTTTAGGTTTTAGTATGCAGAAGGGTGGACATGCCTTTTGTCAAGGAAAAGTATTTTTACATGTTTATTTTCGGTTTATGGTTATGATGATTCTTAAACCTTTCAAGTCCTTTTCTGGAAGACCATGGCATTGATGATTTCTCCTCTTTCAAATTTAAGTACACAATTGAAGTTAGTTTCCCATGATCACTAGCACAGTCTGTTTGCTCTTTCTTTATTGGTCTGTAGTTCCTTATATTTGTTGGTCCCAGAATAATTTAGGTTTATACATGTGTGCAAAGGGAAAAATTAACTGGTCTAAGTGCGAAGTAACAGGGTAATCCGAACTTCTCTTAAGAGGAAGGCTGCTGTGTAGCCAGGAAATTACTCCAGCCTAGCAACAAAGATGAATTGCATCACTTTGTTTGAGATAATGCTTAACTCTCTCTGGTATCAGATCATAAACTCAGCCCTAATATGGCCCCTCTGTATGCATCATGTACAAAAGGCATGCAGAAAACAGAGGCTTCATGGGGTTCGTGGGACTGCCTGAAATATTTTCATTGTTTGTGCTTAAGTGCAGTCTCTCCTTAACCTTTTCCACAAGTGCAACAATTAAATGTTAATCTCCAGTTTTGTACAGGCCTCAACAATGGAGTGCCTGCTTGTGTTAAATGCCTCTTTATTCCTAAATTCAAAGCTGCAGATTCATTCTACATTACCTTTTAAAGGTAGAAATTAGTTTGGGACTACCTCTTAAAATCGACCAGTTGCTAACACATATCAGTTCACATCTTGCACTCAAATGCAGAGAGAAACTGCTCTGCTTTTAGCTCAAAATATTTCATTTTGCTTCTCTCTAAAGCTTTTTCTTGAATTCCTGGTTTGTAATACTATTGATTTAATGGTTTCTCCACTTAATTTTATTTTCAGTTTATGCATCTTAATTTTAGATTATTTCAATTGCAGAGATTTAAAAAGCCCTGGAATTGTGTTTCTTACCTATAATTTATACATTTAGACATGCTGTATTACAGAGATAGGTAGGGATTTTGTTTTAGTCACTTTTTAAATTATGATCAGAAAACATGGCTACTACTTGTGATTTTTCTTTCAATTTTTTCTAATGAATTGTGTAGACTTGCTGAATGATATGCTTGTTGCTGATGCTTATAATTGCATATTGATCTATTTATTTTTCAGTGTGACTTTATAATAGAAGATGCTGAGGAATACTGTGACGATGCTCAGTAACGTCATGTTGACAACTCCAAGGAAATTGTAATTAAATTGGCAGATGTGACTAGTAAGTAACTTAAGGTACAATAGTCTTCAATTTGTGCTTAAATGTGAAAGAAAAGAGAATTTGTGGTACTTGAATGACCTGAAATGGTTGCAGTTATAATTCTTTATGCTGAATCCTCTTCAAATGTTATGCCTTTGTTGCCATGTAAGAAATTGTGAATTATGGTTATCAAGCCTGGGAACAAAGGATGAATTTAGACAACTCATTGTAGAAACCATGTAAGCGAACTATTCAACTCCTATTTATTGTGGATTTTACAACTATAGTGGGAAGAAAAATGTTATATTTTATATATCATCTGAGATGTTGTTGGCTATATGATGCATACAGCATGAATTCCTGTATTTGTTTATTATTGTTGGAATACTTTTTATTGCAGGTATTTTTACAAAGTTTCAAAATGTTGCATACCTCAAAGGTGTGGATATTACAGTTTTAAGCATTCCTTCCAAAGATAAAAACAAGCAAACAAACAGACAAAAACCACCAAAAAACCCAAACCACAAAACCCCCTGTTTGTCCCAGGCTGGTGTACTGTACTAATAAAATATGATCTCTATTATAATAACCTACTTTATGAAGATTAAATGGTTTTGCAATTCAAACAAGGTAAAATTGGTTTAAAGCAAAATCAAACACTAGTTTGCTAGTTTAGGATTTGAATAGTGGAATGAGAAATCTTTTTTTATATTGCTATTGTGCACTGGTCAGCTAAGAAGTAATTGCTTTTTATAAGGCAAATTTGCTTTTACTTTTCCAAGGTAATGAAATGAACCTGAAACATTTCCTTTGAAATCAAAGTCACTATCACTCAAATGTCACCAGCAGAATTCCATCATATGGGCTCTGCAAATACATAATGGGAAAATAGTGCTTAGAAATGATTGACAGGATTCTATTAAAAAGCTTTACTACACATTCATCCCTAATTATCTGTGTTGTAAATCAATAGTGATTTGAGTTTTTTTGATATTTACATGTTACTAATATGTACAGACAGAGACATCTGGATGCTATTTGGAGCAGAATAGCTTGAAGGTGTAAGTTGGAAACTGCAAATGCATTGAGGGAAGAAGCTCTGGATTTTTTTTTTTTTTTTAAATACCTAATGAAATTCTGTGCAAACAAAGTATGCTCGTTGACACAAGAAAGTCTTAAAATATAATATGCAAAATTATTCAAAGAGGAAAATAATCTAAGATTGAATCAAATCTTTAAACAGATATGTGTAAAGGTCTAACAAAGAAATTATTCCCAAGAGTAAAGATATTCCATTGCATAAAATCAAAGCTTCTTAAGGAAAAAATTATGTCAAATATAGTTTAGCTCCTCTCCAGGCTAATCATCGGTTCCGAAGAGGAGAATTTATTTGTGGTTGGGGAAATACTTTTTAGGGGCAGAAGGACAAGGGATGTAAATTCAGTCGCAGTGAGAGGGCAGCATACATTTAACAAAATAGATATCAGAAGGAATCCTGCAGTAGGGCCATAAAGTAGAACAATTTTCAAGCCCATCCCAATGATTCTGACATATTCCTCTTGTAAACAAGACTGGAGTGAGGGCTGTAAAGATAAAAAGTGAATTTAACAAACATGGTTCATGAGAATTAACTGCTTCTTGGCATTATTCACAATGAAACTGTATTTAGAGGGCATCCTAAAAGTTGCTCAGCAACTGAGGAGGAAAACTATTAAATACAATAAATACCAGCAGGCAACATGAAGTCCATCAGCACAACTCTCAGGACCCAATATCTAGCATATTGGGGAAGAGCTATGTGGTAGAAGGGGAGGAAAATGATACTTCATGCCAAATACAGTTCTAGCCATTCGAATTACCAATAGCTTGGGAAGCTTCCAGTGACAATGGCTACATCTTCCAAGAACTGCAGTGCAAACTGGCAACAGAGGGTGTCTGCTTTATAATGATCAGACCCAAGAGCAGAATCACTGCTCTGTAAGAGCTTGTTTATATGTGACAAGTAAAAATATACCTTATTGTGGAGATCATGGGAATTTGTTCATGAAGTTTTCGTGCTAGATCCTGCATTCAACTAAATTGAAAGTAATTTCAAAATGCCTGAGTATCCTAGAACACAATACTTGACCCAATTGTAGCCTGAATACTACTGATCAAAAAAATTAATTTGTGCCTCATCCAGACTGAAAATGAAGACTGTCACAGCTCTGTGCAAAGATTTTGACAGTGCTCTGCTCACTTAAAGAAATATTTTTAAATTAATTAAAAGACAAAATTAAATTAGAATAAAAACTGAGAAATTTACAGAATATTTGGTGAATTACCTAGCAAAGTCCAATGCCATATATTATAAAGATCCCCTTTTACTTTTGAAAACAACAAATAAACCCAGCTCTACTTCAGGGAGCAGTTAGATACTCTGTAATGTTATCAAACAAGTTTTAAGCAAAGGAAAAGTACAAAAATAGAGAAATTATAAAGTAATAGTTAATAATTACAGAAAGTAAGATGATGAAAAAGAAAAAGATACTAAAAATACCGAAGACATGAAGGTTTTGGTTAAATGGGTATAGTTTGACAATGGTATTGAGTTGATTTAATGTACTTGAAATAACTAACATGTTCTGTTACATTGAAATGGAAGATGTGTGCAATTACCACAACCCAAGTGAGGATGAATTAAATTACACATCTGTATCACACCTGTGATTGGTGATGCAGTTAATAATACATGGCATGTAAATACGCTAAGAAAATTGTACATAAAAACATTGTATGGCAAATAAATGAATGAGCACAGCAAATGTTACGAAAATTGGAAAAGCATTCAGAAAACCTACCTAATTTTCAAAGATTTCTTTCTAAAGATTGCTTTAAGAGGAACTTGGACATTGACATTGTTGGCTCTTTTTCAGAAAAATGAGAAAGGTTTCCTTCGAAAGATCAAAAGAAAATTAACACTTTTTCCATTTGTTATGACTTAGAATCTTCATCTTTACTGCAGTCCATGCAAAATAATTGAATGATTGAAAAAAGGCTTGAATAATAGCGTTGAAATTGGGAAGTATAATTAACTACTCCTGAACAGACTTGATGGAAGATAAATCTTGCCAAGCTGGCTTGGTATAATTTTTAATGTGATTTAGATTGGTTGATACATGCAATGGTGTTTTATGTGACAAATTCCTGTAAGCACTTGTTTAAGATTTCAGGTGAGAAAACGTAAGGATGCTAAGTCAAGTGGTGGATCTTGCATAAAAGGAATCCCTAAGTTAGTAGTTTTAGCAGTATTTGCGGTATTAATAATTTTTTTTTTTCAGACTAATATTTGGAACATCTTTTTCATTGACCAGGAAGAAAATATATTATTAAAAGTGATAGTGCAGTGAAGAGGTATTTGGAGGAATGATGAAAAAAATTACAAAATTGTACTGGGGTTGATCCACAGTGAGTTGAAAGTACACTGCTAAGGTGATGTTGTATCAAAGGATAATGTATTTTTTGGTGTTGAAAAAAACCCCAAACTACATTAGAGACATTATTTTTGTTGCATCTGTCACCTTTATAATCAAAATAGAATAGCGTGTTCATTTCTGGAGTCACCAGCTCAAAAAGATGTGAGTAAATTGAGACAGGTTCATAAAGCCATGACAGGGATGTAAAACGTGCCAGTGTTTCCTGGTGAAAGATAAAACATTTCATGCTGAGTGTCAGCAGGCCATGGTGCCACTTAAAGTCCTGTATTGAAACAACTTATCAAGAATATTCTACTAATAATATCTGAGGAAACTGAAAAACTACAGTAATGTTGTTCCACTGCTCAGTTAATAAAGTACAATAAACTTTATCTGTGCCTCTGTACCTGGCAAAGAAGAGATGTGGGGTCTGATTCTGCCATGCTGTGCTCCTTTTGTTAGAAAATAGTTCTTTTGTGTTTCTGGCTTCTAGTTTGCCCAAGCTGTCAGCAGCCCAGCCAGGCAGGGTGACTGGTGGTGGTATTATCCTGCCTTTCTCCAGACAGCCCATGGCAGTGTGGAGCCAGGAGCAGCCACTGAGGCTGTTCTGAGATAATGAAGACCCATGTGTACAGTAGCACTCAGCCTTCATAGCAATGTGTGCACTTCCAGAAATAACACAAAGGTTTCCATGGGTGTTACCACAGATGTAGCTGGATCAGTGAGGCGGGAGCTCTTGTGTAGATGAATCTTCAGCTGATTCTGAAGTTTGTTGGCAGTAGACATGGTCTTTCTGAAGATAAAGGAAATTTCTGGAAACTTTCTATAAATGTGCTGATGCTTCCCCTGTACCACTGAGTGTGGCCATGTCTCCTGGGACAGGTTTCCTTTTGGAAATAATGTGAGGTCTGTGAATGGTAAAATGAGATACAGATCTTATAGGAATTTGCAGTGCTCTTTATTTACTGGAATATTCTAGTTTGCAATTATATCTCACTCTATTTATCAAGTATATTTCAATCCCTCTCACTTATGTTTTGCAGGAAAAGGAAGACACAAATCTAGATTCTTTGAATAAATTTACATTTTTTTCAATAGCTCAGTGAAATAATGCAGATTTAAACCATCTGTCCTCACTGGCTGTAAGGATGGAAGCTGTCAGAAATTCGCCTCCAAGGCAGTTTAAAAAGTGCCTTGTACAACATCAAACCTCCTAGGTTTGTCATTGGAGACCGTTTTTCTGTAGTATAGGTAAAGTAGTTTTTTCTTCTTTCTAACCTGTAGTTGCAGTTGAAGTGTTAAAATTTGCCATGATAACATATGCAGTCTTCTAGGAGGGTAGCTCTTATGAAATTTTTCACTTGGGAATCATAAAAGCGAAGCAAGTAAACTTTTCTTTGTGCTGTAAGGTAATTTTTAATATGGGCTCTTAAGAGAATGTGGCAATAGAAGTGGTAAAACCTGTCCTATGTTAAAAAGATCTTGATTTCCACAACAGCAACTTTAACTGGGTTTATGGTAACTTGCATGTCCTCAGCCCTTGATAAAATTCCATGTGTATTTATAGACAAGAAACCTGAAAAGAACTTACAGGAATATGTGAATCCATCTTCAGCAGTTTGTCAGTGTGATTTCATTTTGGTCCAGCTGTCCTGGGTTGACATAATAGTAAAATGCTGGAGTGCTGAGTCATGTTTGCAGGATTCATGGTGATGTTTCTGAAACTATCAGCTTTTAGAAATTTTGCATATCTTAAAAACCAAACTGCAAGTTTTCGTTTGAAAAAATTGTACTTACAAAACTACTTCATAAAGATTTCACTCAAGAAACAGGCATTTACAGTATGTAAATGTTATTTTCTTTGATTTACTTCAGGTAAATCAAAGAAAATATTTCTAAAACAGAGGATGCTACAGCTTCTGTTGTTAGGGCATGTCACAGCTGACTTTTTAAATTAAAGGGATACATGACAAATTGACACAAGGTATAAATTTGATTGAAATAAGTACCTAATATTTTTAATTATTTTTATTAAGGAAATGCTTCTGTTGGAAGGAAAAAAATATCAGGTCCTACTTAAACTGAAAATAAAACTCCCATCACCTAAAAGTGTTTGTAATGCATTGTGCCAAAAGCTCAGGTATTCCTTTGTTGATGGAAGTCTTTATTGCGATTTCATTAAGAAATTATTGGCTTCTTTCAGTAATATGTATTTTCTGTAACTGTTATTAGGCTGGCAGGAAGTTTCATGCTCTCTAAAAGTGAAAAGGTTTTCTTTTTCATCCTTTTAAATCTGTGAATCAGCAAATCTTTAATAGATAAAAAAACTCCCAACCAATCAAACAACTAAATAAACCCACTTGTTGGAATTAGTTCTCTTGTGGCTGGGAACGTTCAGTGATATTTTTGGGACCCACATGGGTTTTTCTTCTAAGTTTTTCCTTGCTACTTGGTTGATAAGCAGAGCAGCTGTGCCACAGGGCTTGAAGCACAGTGCTGTGGCACTTTGTAGTGGTGCTTGTTTGGGACTGTGTGTAATCCTCTGGGTCAGTAATAGGCTGTTGATGCACTTGATTTTTGTGTTAACTATGGAGGAATGCATGAGGCACTGAGAAAACAGATGCAGAAAATGAAGCACATTGCCCACTTCCCAGGTTTGTTTATTAAAGTCAGTAGTTAAAACTGCTCAGAAAAGGCCTTTAAGCTGGCATTTGTGAAACACCTTTGCGAAGTGAAGGAAGTGTGCAAGATGGATTCCTTACATTGCTACGCTTCATCAAGGGGTTTGCTTATGGTTTAATCAGTCAGCTTGGATAGTTTAGAAGCTATTCATGTCATGCTCAGTGTGAGGCTCCATCTGTATATAAATAGGCAGGATTTAAGTGGTGCTTTATTTTGTTTTGATCTTACAGAAAACTGCAATGCAGGTAATAATATAAAAATGTCTAAAGATACAGTGAAGGTGACTGGAACCATTTTTTCTGCTAAAACTAGACCACTAATCACAAAATAGGTCAGGATTTTAGTACAATAAAACTCTTCCTCAGAAGAAACAGAGGAAAGCATTTTGCAACTCAATAAGTTCTCTGTGCATAAGGAGTAATGCAGCACAAGGCAGCACAGATTGGCACCTGCACCTTTCTTTCATTCTGCAGCCTTTCAGCTACAAATGAAAGATACAGGCAGCAGGGTAATGCAGGTTGTAGGCATTAGGAAATTTGAACCTACTTTGTGTAGTTTGAGTCCTCCATAACATTTTGGGAGTTGTACATAACATATTGTTGTGTGTGATGCTAGTTCATCCTTACAGTTTTCTAGCTTGTGGGATGCTATGATGTTGGCATGCTATTGTAGAATGTTATTTTACAGGTAACACTTGTATAGTTCTTTTACTGTTAATGAAAGATATCGCTGACTTTTAGAGCCATATGAGTTTGTTGTGTGTATCATAAGTATTCCTATCAAATTAATTTTCATATATATTTTAAGCTGAATATTGTATTTTTTGACCTTGCAAGCAGAAATGGCTAACGGCATTTCTTATCTATGATATGATGTCTTATCCTGGAGCTGGGATAGCTCTTGATTTCAGACTGTGGTGATAGTATGAGTCTGAGCTTTCCATGTCTAGCCTCAAAAAGAGAACAGGAATCAAAGGTTTTCTTCAAGCATTGCACAGAGGAGAGTAGGTACTGTGAAAGCAGTTATCTGCTGTAGGTAGGACGGTGTATGAAGTAATTATACAAGATACCAGCAGAAATCAGGGAGCTGATTCTGCCCCTCCGCTCCGCTCTCATGAAACCCCAGTGGAGTTCTCAGCTCACACAGGACACTGACCTGTTGGAGCAACCAGAGGAGGCCACTATCTTAGCTGGAGCACTTCTGCTATGGGGAAAGGCTGAGAGAGCTGGGGTTGTTCAGCCTGGAGAAGAGAAGGCTCTGGAGTCACCTTATGGTATCCTTCCAGTATCTGAAGGGAGCCTACAAGAAAGAGGGAGAGAGACTTTTTACAAGGGAATGTAGTCATAGGACATGGGGAGTGGCTTCAAATTGAAAGAGAGTAGGTTTAATTTAGATATTAAAAAGAATTTCTTTACTTTGAAGTGCTAAATAGCAGAGCACAGGCATTCTGACAAGGCAGAATGTGAGGATGGTGTGAGGATGGTGAGGCCCTGGACCAGGTTGTCCAGAGAACTGGTGAATGCCCCATCCCTGGAAACATTTGAGGTGGGGTTGGATGGGGCTTTAAGCCACCTGGTCAAGTGGAAGGTATCCCTGCCCGTGGCAGGGGGGTTGGAACTGGATGATCTTTAAGGTCCCTTTGAACCCAAACTGTCCTATTATTCTATGAAATTATCTGATTTATTAGTATGTTTCCCAAATACATAATACTCAAATATATACATGTATTTCTAGGAAGATTTAAAACATCAGTGATATGTTGCCATAAGCAGAGGAGAGTCTTTCCCTTTCTGTGTTTCCTAACGCTGCAATCAGAAGGATCTCGTTTCCTGGAGCAATCCATCATGTTGATTTACAAGTGCTGCTACCGCCTGTATCGTGCTAATAGGAAGCTCATGGCATCTGTCTTTGTGCTGAAAGCTAGCCAGCAGCAAGGAACACATGATTACAAATGATGTACAATCAGTGGATAAGGATGTTTGGGCAAGATTCTGGGCAACTTCTGGATTTTAGTCAATGATCTAGAATTACATTATTCTCTTTTTATATAAAAAAAAAGTCTTTTCTGATTAAGACTCTGCAATTCCTTTATGTTCTGTTTGATCATATCGTATTGCATGTTCTTGACTGTATCACAAATGAGCAGGAAAAATTTAATTCTTTCCCACTGCTGTGTGTGTGTCTGCTTTCCTCATGGGCCCAGATAAAACTACTGTAGTTACCTCTATCCCTTCACTAATCACTGTGGAGAGGGATAAGTGTACGATTTCTCCTTTGAATCCTATTCTATTCTACCTCCTACTGCTTTAGTGAATGAAGAATTTGATTTCTGAAATGAGGAATTTGACTTTGACATCTCAAAACCAAACTGTTTCCAAGTTCTTTTCTTTTTTCTCCCCTTGTGGATGCCTTTCCCCTCCTAAATTCAAGATCTTGGTATCTTTTATGTGAATGCCATGCAGCGTTTTACTTCTGTTTGTCTTCTGTTATTTCTCCACCTTTATCTCTACAAAAGTCAACCATGTCCACATTTACAGAAAGAAATCAGAAATGTTTCCTAACTTTTTCAGAATCGGAAGCTGCAAGAGCTTTGTACTCCAGCATATGGAGTACAAAGTCTGGATGATTGCAAGGCCTTTAAGAATTTTTCAGTATTCTAAATGACCACTCAGCCAAGAAATCTCCTGTTCTAGGCACTGCTTGTGTGGACAGGCATACTTTGGACCTGAATTTTTGGATGATTGCCAGCACCAGCACCTGATTGCCAGCGCACAGTTTAAGTGATGTGTTTTGTGTAGTCTTTGATTGTTTTGATGCAATTCAATCACTTTAAACATCAGTTTCTCCTGGTAGGATTTCAAAAGGGAGGGTCGTAAGGTTGTAAGCTTCTTACTGTTCCTAGAGGCAGTTACAACCCTTTTGGGTTGCCTTTCCCAAATGGTTAGGGCTTGAAATAGCCTCCCCTCATAGTGCTTGTGATCAGCAAGAAATGATGCAAGTAGGATAACATCTGGTAGAAACAATGGCACAAATCTTGTGATAAATGTGGCTGTATGCCATGGCTGTGCTCTGTTCTGTTAAAAGTTAAGCAAATGCAGGTAGCTGACAGCTTGTTTAATCTAGATTCCCTTTTTCTGTGAATTAATTTGTATGGTCCCATGATGAGGGAAATGTCTTGGTTTGCAGAGACCAGTCTGCTCCAAATATCTGCTACTTCTATAGCAACAGGACGGAAACTTCAGGAGATGAGTTCTTTTCAATTTCAACTACAAATTGGATTTACTCATTGAAGTTACAGGTGTTATGTTCGCTAACAAAATCTGCTCCTTGGATTTCTGTCCAGTAGCCAGGGAATACTTGATTCTTTGCAATGTAAACAAGTAATCCTAAAGACAGCAAAGTTTCTTGGGAAAATAGATGTTTCTTGGGAAAGAAAGAATGTCATCTGTCCTGTTATTCAACTTTCTTGAGAATTTTGGGACCACTTTATTTTATGGTTGGGTGCATATGTGTATTCTTCATGTAATATCTTGAAAACAAGGCTAGAAATAGTACAATTAAAATCAAACTCATGAGCTCAGCAGGCAGTTCATTATGTTTTGGGAAATATTCTTAGTAAACTGCTAAAGGTGTTTTCGCACTGTAACTATGCAACTCACTTCTCTAATGAAGCTAAGAAATACTAGGCTGTAACTAAAGATTGAAGTGAAAGCATTGGGACATTTTCTTGTTTGTATTATATTTTATTCTTCAATAATATATGTTTTTTTTACATTTTATTTTATATTTTAGGTCCCTCTATAATATTTTCATTGAAATACTTTAGTTATTATAATTAATTATTCTCATTCTTATTATATAATTGATGAATTACACCTTATTAGACCATATCTACAATCTTCAAAGTGTCAAAAATATATAAAAATATGTATGAATATATCAACCTGCTTACTTTTATCACTCTTAGAGTCTGATTTAAGTGTCTGCCATTACTGCAGTTCTTTGGGGGTCAGAACAATCAAAAACATCTACCCTGATGATTGCAGATCTACCTTGTCAGAACGCCTGTGCTCTGCTATTTAACACTTCAAACAAACAACTCCACCTCTCCTGTATCTTTTCTACAAGCCATGCTCTGATGCTAAATGGTAATTTTTGAAGAAGAGCAAGACTTTACCAAAAAAACCTGTTGTGTGTTTGGTGTTCAAGGAACTTGAAAAATCCACTTGTTTAAAGCTTCCTTGACAGAAAATGAGAACATCTTTTGCCTTTTGAAAGTCTATAGAGGTTTGGTGGGTTTTGGGCTTTTTTTCTGATTTAAATGAAAGGCATACTTGGCAAAGTAGATATTTGCTATACTTAAGCAGAAAATTGTACAAAACATTTTATGTAGAAGTTTTCAAAGATGTCTTACAAGTACTGGGTATTTAGGGCCATATTTTTAAAATTGCGGGGGAACAGGTTGATATACTTCCACTGGCATCTGTGAAAACCCCAAACAAGAGTCCAGACTCCTGAACTATATCAAGTATAATGCTGATGGCATAGGTAGCATTACATCAGTCATCACTCAGTGCAGAATATGGACTTTTGAGAGAGAATGTGGGAAGTATTTTGCCGGGGCTGCATATATTTTCCACAACAGGTATTCACAGAATTACTTAAGAATAACAGATTTGTAATATAGCAAATCTTCTGTGTTCTGAAGGAAGAGCTCTTGTTTCAAGAGCATAGAGTTGAAACTTTTGGGATTTTTTAATTTGGCTTAGAAAAGGGCATGTGAAGACAGGAGAATCCATAAATAAGGCTGAGGTTCTAGGCAGCCTGCCATTCTGACAGCATATTTTATAAACAACCATAAATAACACTCACTGCAGCATATCAGAGACAATTATCCCATGCCATCAGCACCATTGCTCTGATTTACTGAGGTCTTTGAAGAAAAGAAATACTTACCTGTCATGCCAAACTGCAGAGCTCTAATATGGTTGATATTTTTTCCTCAGAATTCATTACGTTTGGCTCTTGTTTTCAGTGAATTTCTCATGTTTTGTGTTTCAAAACACAGTCAAGAATGAACTTAGATAAGAGTTTTGGAATTAAAATGTCTGAATGGCTCCAACAGAGTATAGGTGCAAATCCTGTTGTGCTGCTAAATAAGAATAATGCTCTTATGAGAAGTGTTTTTCTTTGGTCTCTTTTGAGCAAAATCTTTTAACAGAAGAAGCAGAAACAAAATACCACAGGGTTGGAAGGACAATGGGAAGTGGTGCTGCAGGAGGGCAGGATTCCCAGGAAAAGGTGTATTTCTGTGCTCTCGTGCTGAGGGGTCTCTGGGGAGGAAGTGATGCGCTACAAGGAACAGCACAGTAGTTTGACTGGGAGGTTCTGCAGATGCCAAATAGCTCAATCAGCAAAGGGGTGACCCTAGGAAAATTTTATAAGGGTTGGATTATATAAGGCACCAAGTCCAATTGGGAAATTAGTAGAAATGACATCAAACAACAGAGGTGGGAACCTTAATATTTTAAACTATAAATTGAAATGTCTAGCCCCTTACCTTGGATGTCTAGCACTTTGAGACCCACTGATTCTGTGTAATTTTTTTAGACAAAAAAAGGGCTGGAAGTTCGGAGGGGTTTTCCTGGGCGAAGGGGTCAAACAAAAGTTCAGAAGTTACATGTGGTGTAGTGCTCCAACAGGTGATATCCACACTCTCATTTTTTCCAGTGTCAGGGAGGCAGGCTGCATGTTATGGGGTAGGTCTGCTTTGCTGTGTGACACTTGTGTAGGCAATACTTCCAGTATGGAGCAAGGTGGTGTGGATGCTGCAACAACATATCCTTGACAACCTTGGCCTGAGCCTGTGATTGTCGTCGCAGGGCTTTGGTTTGGTGTGTGCTGAAGGCCATCCAGCCTGGTGGTGTGTGCTGGTTAAATGGTTATATGGTTTGTTTAGGGGTGGGCAGTTTGTGGTTTCCTTTTTTTTTTTTGTGTGCATGTGTTTTTGTTGTTGTTGCATGGTTTTGGTGGTTTGTTGGCTTACTTGTTTGCCATTTTTGTTTGGCTGGTTTTTTTTGGTTAAAATTGCATGTCATATCTAGGTGAATCTCAACTATAGCCTGGGAAATTTAAGAGCTCAGAGATCTTAACACAGTTGCTTATAAGGCATCCAACGTCACTTAACAAGAGAAATCTTGACCTGATAGTTTGGCCAGAACACAAGTTAAACAATTTCTTTTGTCTGCTTCCAGTTCCACAGGCTGATGTAATCTTTGGCCAGTGTTTTGAAAAGCTCTTTAATATCATACATAACTTAAAAGTAGTATTTCTCAGGTGAATCAGTTGTATTCCATAGTTCACGGAGCTTTTGAAGAAGGGTTTTGGGAAATGGGAGAGCATTATTTAATGTCACTGTGTTTCAAAGCTGGCGCTATTCTTCTGGAATAGAAAAAAAAGACACGGCATTATTTAGCTAACCCAGAGCATGCAAAATTTAGAAAGGAGGATTCCATGATGTATGGACACTTGACAAAACAAGATGATCTTCTGTCTTGCAGGAAGTATGTGTCAGCAAGGAGTATAATTCTTCAAATTAATGCAAATAGATGGTTATTAGATGGTAGCCATCTGGAGTAGAAGCAATATTGCATGGCAAGTTTCATGAGAACAATTTTGTGTGCAATGAATAAAAGGTCACTAGGAACTGTCTGGTTTGTACAAAAGTGCCCGTATTTTCTGAAGTTTCAGCATTCTTGTATATATAAAACTTCACTCTGTAAATCAGTAATCATAAAACATTTCCTTGCAAATGCAATTTACTTTATCACTTGTTGGTTTCTTCTTAATTCTTTATATTGCACAAAATTCAGATTTTTCCAGTCCTAGTGAAATACTTGGGGTATAGGATGATTAGAACAAAAAGCTACTAAAAATACTAATTGAGGCATGATGCTGCTGGAAGTTTATCTAGTAAAATGGACAGATTAATATAACCTTGATAAAGGGGAATCCTAGATGATTACTGAAGTGCACTTTGAGCTTGTTATTTTGGATTTATTTCTGATTACAAAAAAAATCCATGAGTCCTTCTGATAAATAAAAATCTTGGCTGTTTCTTGGCTTCACAGACTGTTTACAAAACAGACCAATATAAATTGACAATATGCAAGATTTCTATTGAAAACTCACAGGATTTATGATTAAAGAGTTTGTGCTGTGATTTTTTTTCATTCTGCATACTGCTGTGGGCACTAGAGTGCTAACTTCCAGTTGTGCAAGATATTCTCACAGGATTTTTCTAGTATACTCAGTGTTTAATCTTTCATAAGACTCTTCCAGCAGATGGTTTCTGCATTGTGCATATTCATTGCAATTTCTATGAACACAAACATTTAATGACTTATCTCTGAAAAAAATACAGAATTCCATACTGGTTTCCATTGAAGTTTCTAATTTAAGGAGGCATTTCAAAACTTCTTACTTCCCAAATGGCTGTCTGTCAAAGTCCAGGAGCTGGCTTTTTATTGAAACAAAATCACAACCAGATGTGACTCAGATGAAACCTAGTTATCAGAAGTAACTGAATAGAATCCAGCACTCAGTGGATTCACTGTTTCACTGGACTATATCCAGGTAAACTAGTTCACATTGGAGAGGTACAAATTCACAAGGTCAAAAATGATAAAAAAAGATTAGGCAGAGAGTTGACCTTCTGTGTAGCATCTCAAAGTCTAAAACTGGAACCATACTGCTAAGAAAACAATTAATAATTATTAAAATAATAGTACAAAAATGTTAGGAGAAAGATTTGATATTTGAATAGATACAGAAAAGAGACTTTTTTTTAATCTCTTCCTAATATCTTTTTTTCCCCCTTTCCCTGATTATGACATATGATTCAGGGAAAAATGATTCTAAAAACAATCTCTTTTTTGTTATACTGATGTGAATGATGTTCTAGCGAAAATTATGTGTTAAGGTATGGTGTTGCCTAGCAAAAATGTCAGAACTGCCTGTGGGAAGTGCAAATTATTGAAGAAATTTATTGTAATTTTTTTGACAGATGAATTCCAGAGAAGAGAAGAAATATTAAAGAGGGGAAAAGGAGAATCTAGATCTGTCTTTGTATAGCAGTGTATTCTGGCTCAGACATTTGCTCAGAACCAGGGATACCTGGCTGACATTTAATTGAGTGCTAAAAAAATTAGGCTGCAATTCCAAATCAATGCCCATGTACAGAAATGCCTGGAAATTAGTAATTGCCTTCATTCCATAATTAAAAATCTACAGAGAGCTCTCTGACCTTTTTTTTGTGCCTCTTCTGCTTGTGGTAAGCACCAAACCTCTGCTGTGGCAGGGAAACAGGTACAAAACCCCACATAAGCACTAGGCAGTGCCTGGGGCAGCACAGATGGCGTGTCCAGACACAGGAACTCAGATCCAAGAGCGGGGAAGCTGTGTCTGAGTGGACAATTTTGGCACGTTGCCGTAGCTGGGTCGGCTTGTGGCTGGCAGCAGCTCAGGTAATCCTTTGCTTATTTTCATCACCTAGTATAGATATGCATCAGAGTTAGGTCTGTGGTCATAGCTCATTTTGAAATAATTTTGACTTGTGTCAGTGTCTGGAATCACAGGAACATCCACATATCCAGAACAATCTCTTCTCTGAACCATGAACCCTATGCTGGCTCTTGCCAGTATAAAAATTTACTTTTATTTCTTTCAGAGACTTGTTCCTTGAGTCCTGTGTTCAGTAGTTCTGCACCACTTTAACTGACAATCTGGATCACTTGAGTGGCTCTAATGAGAAGTCTAGTTCAGTAGGTTTTGAATTTGAGGGAAAAATCCCCACGATCCTGAAAGTTATTTAGGCAGAATTGTTGGTTGCTAGTTATTATTTATTGAAAATAGACAATAATAATGAAGTTCATGACTGAAAATATTTCAAAGCCCATATAGGAAATCAATCACCTGTAGTTAAAGACAAGTAAAACATAAAGACAACATACTATAGGCCTGGGATGGTAGGATCCATGGGTACCTGTGAAGTCTGGTCATAGGATACGTGCAAGTGAAAGTTGTGTGACTATTTTTTTTAAATCCTCCCTCACATTTCAACCTTAATGTTTTAAATACAGCAGAATCGTGCTTTTAGGATTGTACTGATGTCTGCAATATACTACCATCTCAGGATGACTTTTGTGTAGTTTTGGGTGCAATTAAGGTTAGAGAAATAAATAAACCCATACGTTGAAATATTTAAATGTAGTATTTTGTAATGTTAATATTCATATACTGATGATTAAGCAGAAGATAGAGCTCTGGTTATTATAAGCATGTGCATTACTGACAATATTATTAGAACCATTAAACTCTGTTGGTAAAGTGGGATAAATTAAATTAAAAGTGTTTGTTCGATTTTCCTTGTGTGCACAAACTCCAAATTTAGCATGTTTTAAAGCCTTTTTAAATTTTGTTGCTCTTAATATTACTGAAGTCAAAGATGTATAAATGTCAAATTATACTCATTTAACCTTGCTAATAAAACATAAACGTATACACACTGTGGTAGGGGTGCAATTATTGTATATTATAGTGGCAGTTTTTCATACTAATTCTGGGGGTTTTTTGGGTTATAAAGATTCAAAAGGGTCTTGCTCCAGATGTCTTTATTCAGCATATTTTATTTATGACAGATCTTTTCTGTATTCAAAACTGAATGCAGACTTCTTAAAAATATTGTTATTTCATCACAAGAAATAGGACAAGAAAAGTTTGGGGGAATAAAAAAGAACCGCAGACCTGTGGTTTTGAAAGCCAAAATACTTAGCACACTGGTAGAATTACAGTTCTTAACAGAATAATATTTAATGTCAGTCTTTTTAAAGTTTATTTCAGCTTTTCAGCTACTTTTGCTCAATAATAGTATGAACAGTTTTATATTTTGCTAATTTTGCAAGAATCACATATACACACGATAAGCGTATCAGGCTTTTTTTCAATTTTATTTTAGTGGATTGAGTAGGATCACGAAATAGAGAGTAGAAAAGGAATGGTGTAATCTTACCCAGAGCACCCTGGGCTGTCTTCTTTATTTTTACTAAGGGATGTCAGAGAATCATATTTTGCAGAAAAATCTTGGAAAAGAGTGAGGCTGGAAAGGTGTGGCAGGAGAAAACAGAAGATAATTGCTAATAAATATACATGAAGTAGACAAAATCATAAAAGATATTTTTAAACAAAATCTCACTTATGGAAATACCAAAACCCTACATATGCATATCATATTTTGTATTTTTTCAATATGATGCGAACAGTTCTTTTTCATTACTAAGGGTCTGATTTGGTAATTTTGGAAGTATGTTATAATGTTATAATGTTATAATGTTAAAATGTTTCTGAGATGTCTCTCTATGAGAAAGAGCTACTCACCAAATGAAATATTCCAAACTGTCACTAGATAATCTGCCAGCAAACAGCAGCTTAATGTATGTGTGATATATATGAAGGTATATTAGTTTTCAAACTTCATTTAAAGAATTGGTGTTTTCTAACCAACCTATAATCATTTATGTGGAAGCTAGTTACAACTGTATATTTACTCAGTGCTTAGAAATTGTTATAAACTTATTATGACCTGCCCCATAATATGCCCTTGTGTTAAAAAGTACGATTTTAACTGTATTGCACCCTGAAATGTAATACAGTGGTCTGCAACAATTGCAAGAATTTTGAGGTTAACTTTATAGCATTTAGCTGTAAGTTTTGCAATCATAGTGTCACTGATTGTGAAAATTGCATTGACTATAAAAATCAATCACTTACCAAGTGAAGTGATGTCCATGCATGATTAAAAGGAAATGGGAGCCTGAGCCTCACTTGAAATGATTCAGGGTGTCATGAGACAAGACTAGACAGGAAAAAATAAGCACATTGGTGAGACATTTTTCTTATTTTTGGTCCAGAATCCTGAGGGGTTGCGGAGTTTGTGGTGTCCTTTCTGTGCTCCTGAGTGAGCCTATGGCTCAGTGACTAAGCAGAGGGGATTTAAAGCCCAGCATTTTTGCTCTTTCCAGTAGCAGGCCATTGCTTGTCTTGTCTGGGCAGAGCAGGGCCCTGAGAGTGGTCTGGGGTTGTGCTGGCCCCTGCTGCTGGCCCCACTGGTTGGGAATTCTTTTCCTGTGTCCAGCACCTGGTGCCTGTGGCCTCCCCAGCTGTAGCTTTGCCTTTGCAAGTGCAGAACTGGGAAAGGGCTGGCAGCCCTGGGATGTTGGTGCATCGTGGATCCAAGGTTAGTGGGTGGAAAAGGGAAAAGCCCCTCCCTCCCCTCCCCTGACCCTGGCTCTGTGGGTCTACCCAGCCACCAGGCACCCCAGCCCAGCACTGACCAGCATAACTGATACTGGTGTTTGTGCAGACACCAAATGTGACAGGGGGAGGGTTTGTTTTGCCACAACATTCGCTCAGTTGCCATTTGAATATCATCAGCTGTTGTTAAAGTCAAACACATGCATTAGCAGCTAGCTGTAAATTTAGTGAAGCTTAAAAATATTTTCACTCACAGGCTTGTGAATGTACAACAAATATGCTAACCAGGACCCTGGCATGCTGGGAGCATGTTTTAAAGGGATTAATTAACGTGAGGATAGTGTTCTTCCCAGTGGCGGAAAAGCCAGTTTATGGCTTCAGGATCCAGAGGCAGCTGAGGAATACATTATCTGTCTGCAGATCAGCAAAGCGTGTCATGCTGGCAGGTCAGGAGTGGCCAACTTTATTACCACCTAGTACTGAACACCTTAATAAGAGGAACCTTCCAGAAACTTTTGGCATCCTGAAATTTGCTGTAGCGTGGTATAAATTTTCAGCATCCTAAATGAAGTAAGTTCCAGGGTTCTGGTTTCCTGGATATAAAATAAATTTCTCAAAGCAGTGAATCACAATTAATGAACAACCATGCGTCAATTATTGACATTCCCTTCAGATTATGCTGCAGAGCAGCAAGATACTGTCTTCTTCTAATAAGGCTTAACATGACATAAGGTTCTATCTGGAGGACCTTCTTGCTTTATTAATCTCATTATGACCACTTGAATTGCTACATCCTCTGTAATGCTTAAAACATTTGACTCCCAAGTGTGACATTATAATGAGGATGGAGTTCACAGAATAAGGCATTGTATCATTCTCAAAGGCTGGCAGCAAATGGAAATATAAAGTCAGACTCCTTGTTGTCATTTCCTTACTGTTTCCATGGAAAAACAAACTAAAAAGTTTTACATTCTTATATATGCAGGTTTTCAAACACAACTAATCTCTCATGGAAGATATGTTTTTGCATATTTAAATCTTAAAAAATATAGATGCCTTGAGCACCAATTTTAAAAGGAGTACAGTTTACTTATGTGAAGTGCCGAACTAAAATCATCCACATGTAATATAGTATGCCCTTCTCTTCCCACCACGTGTATATTTTTGGGAAGGACTGGGACTGACTAACCAAATTCCAGTTTGACAAATTATATATATTCTCTTGTTCTTCGCACTCCTCCTTTACTTGAAAATTTATAAACTGCTCTACATTTTCTTGAATGTACCATTGCTCTGTGGGAGTATACAATTATATACATATTCAGAAACGTGCTTTCATTAAAAAAACTTCATCTCTAATCCCAAAACTAAAAAATTCTGTATAAAATTTGAAATAAATCTTGTTTCTAAGTAATAAAGCTATACGAAAGAAAGGAAATAAAATTTTATTCTGCCACTTTTTCTTCTGCAGCAAACTTGAGGAAGAGAAATTGGACACTCTTCAGCATGATGATTTGGAATAAAAAGGCATAACACGTGTTGGTGAAGCAATCCTGAGGTATGAGACGAATTAGTAACAGGAACTGAGAATAATAAGACTTCAGGTCTTTCTTGTTTGTTTTTTTCAGATGTGTGGAGGGGGTTGTGTTTTTTCTGATAGAATGAGTTAATCCAGCATTTTTCTGGTTCAAGAGAAATTTCCATGGGTGCAAATGTTGCCTTAAAAGCCTTCAGCCTTGGCTCTAATTGTGATTTTCTGCCAGCAGTTTGTCTGTCCCAGCACCAAAACCCCAGTGACTTCAATTAACTGCATGTTCAGTGTCTTTTCTTACGCTCTCTTTTTCGGTCTAATTACCTACCTAATGGATACACCCAATTCCACAAGTTATGTGTTGTTTCCTAATCTTGGTGAAAGCAGGAAGGGAACATAACAGAATACTGTATTATTGGGGAAAATGTTAAGATTTGAGTGCAACTTGAAAAAATATGGAGAAATTCCCGCTTTTGAAACCTCCTGGGAAATATTCCCCAGGTAGTCAGGGAACCTGGGGTATATTTGTTTGGGGTAAAATTGATCTACAAGGGGTTAGAAACCTGCTGACCTTTCAGATAAACTTCTTTCCAGATTATGTTTTTACTGCTGTTTTGACTTTGAACAGGTCAAATTTTGCTCAGACTTTTGCCTTTGTCTTGCTATTTGGCAAAAATTCTGATGCTCAAAACCATTAAGGGGAGCAACAAATAGATAAGTGGAATCTAATTATCAATGAGGTAAAGAAAGTGCCATCTATCATCTTGGGTTTAGTCTTGTGAGAAACAGTGTGTGAGAATGTAAAAAAAACCCATTAGGACATCATTCTCTGCATTCCTGGGCATTTCATATTGTATGTATTAGAGAAAAAAAAGTAAAAGACAGTCTTCTCTCTCCCCTGCCCCTGATTACTGAGGTAAAACCACAGAACCAAAAGGATGCACTATAAACTATAAAACAGTATTGCAAGTGAGCTAGAAAAAAAATGCTGTGTTATACTGAGAGATTTTTTCTGAGGGTCATTTTTACTATTATTTGGTTTATAAGGTCACTTTCCTATGTTGCTATTTGAGAGTGTCTTATGCACAGAACTAAAAAGAATTTCCTTTATTTACTGCATGGAAGGGACTGTGAGCTTTTGGAAGCTGTATGGTTTGCTAATTATATCATTGTCATTCAGTTGTCAAGTTAACTGAATTTTCCACTTGGTCTAGGATTGGGTAGAATTTGTTCTCGTTAGTCTTAATAGGAGAGAGACAACAATTGCACCAGAAGGGATCATATTCTCCTTAATGTTCTTTGAAAACATAACTGCTTCGGGTCATTACAGCACATGTGTGCATGATAAATATTTTATCACTGTAAATTGAGCTAAGGCTGAGTGGTTTGGTTTGGGACGTTGATTCAAATGTCAACAGTGACCCTGACTTCCATATTTCTGCATAGTTTTCATGTTCCATATTAAATTCATCCTTATATTAAAAGGAAGTTTTGTTTTATCCCGTGGAATGGAAATTAACACATGACATATAAGGAAGCTGCAGTCTTGTTCAGGAAGACAAGAAAGCTGACATTTGGGTTCTAGTGGAGAGTTTTTAGAAGGAAAATTGTGGATGGAATAAGGAGTTCTAAGCTTCATTTTCCTGCTGTCATTTCTTAGTAGCTTGTTCAACCTAAAGTTGTAACTGCACTGGTGCAAAGCTGGGGTCGTGACTCCTCTCATACCTTATGGAGTTTGAAAAAAAGGAGGGACTCTAGGCTCAAATTCCTTTGTTGCTATAGAGGATTTTTTTTTTCTCAAGAGTCCAAAAGATGATGACTATTTGACGTATGTCCTAGAAGCTGATGATATACCTAGTCAGCCACCAAAATCAGGTAAATCTCAGCAATCCAAGGTGTGCTGATCTGGTTGTCTGGAAGTGGATATATTTTCAGATTATATGGGTAGTATTTTATTGTGATTTTCATATATAAAACTGAAGTGATCAGCCATGGTAGACAAAAGAATTTTAATTTATTATCTCAAGAAAACAAATAGGTGAAATGAAGAAAGGAAATTATTCCATGCATTAGTTACGAATGGTGAGCAAGATCTTACATAGTGCTTTTTTTACTCTATCCACACAGTAAGAACTCACTTCAAGAGGTTTCAGGTGTGTCATTGCCAGTAGTTGGTTCTGATTTGTGCCAAAAGTTGTTACAAGCCTTCATCTGTTATAGACCCTTTTCTCTAATACTTAGCTAATGTTTTATTCCAAGTAATGTAGGCTGTTTCTTTATCAGTAGAGCCCTGGTTTTAGTTTGTTACTGTCTTTGCTATTCAAAGATTGTTTAATCCTTACTGAAATACTGGAATTATTAAAAAGACAAACATGCTTGGAAGTGGACAGAGTACCTTGGGAATATTGAAAGAGTGTAACGTATATACATAGTGTAGTTTTTGTGCCTGTAATGAAATGTCTTTGAAGTGTTGGTACGGTGCCATTGCAAGGCAGTTCCAGATAGCAGAGGCACACAGGATGATTTGCCATTTAGCTAATCCTGTAAGATAGGTAGTTGTGGGCTTGTGGCAGTATCCCACTGACAGTGCTGTAACTCCTCCAAGGCTGGAAAGCCCAACTACTGCACTTTAATTAGCTAGAACTACAAAACTCCCACTTGAAAATCTTCTCCAAAAACTGCTTGGTGTTTGGGGTTTTTTTTTGGCAGGGGGGAGAGCATAATTTATTTAACTCATATTTCTCAGTATCACTGTGTTTAAGACAATTTAGGAATCTAAAAGACAAGAATAGCAAAGCTCATGCTGAGAAAGGAGTGAAGTCCATGTGCTTTGTTTGTATATACATGAAACTCGTATTCAGATGGAGTATTTGTCAAACTGTAATCCCTTAAAATGAACCTCAAAAACTTCTTCAAATAAAGATTAAAAACCCCAAACAAACAAAACCCAAAACTCCCACAGATCCTTTCTGACAACACTGCAAACATCTATAACAGTGTAGATTATAAGAGTTTAGTTGTCCAAGCATACCATATTTAATGTTATAGGCAAATTCCTGCTGGTTTAGGGCAGAGTTTCTGCGAGTGCTGTCAGTGGTGGGAGGAGTAGTTGGGTGGAACGGCTTATTTTCTGAGACTTGACTAAGGACTGTTTTAGTTTGCTGTAATACTCTGCTGTTTATACTATTGTGTAAATAGATGTCCTTTTAGCGAGAAAACAGAAAGTGATGATTCAGCATGTTGTCATTTTTGGAGAAACACCTTCTTCCAAGAGAGGTCTGCTCTCACAGGCCAGTTTCTCTGTCTGTGAGGCTGACTGGAGATCAGCTGTTTCCCCATTGCAGGTCTTAGCAGACTTCTCCTTGGATTCTGTCTTATGGAACAATCTCTGTCCCTTCTCATTCCTCCTGTCCTGATGTATTTTTGTCCAAGATACCATGTGACTGAGATTCCACGGCACCTGAAAGAGTTACCAGCACATCACAACAAAAGTTCTTCTCTCATATGGTAGTTGCTCCTCAGCATCTGCATAGCAGGCCCTCACTAAATTTAGGTACTCACATTCTAAGTCTGTTAATATATCTGCCAGGTAGGTTGACTTCTGCTTTACTTGAAACTACCTCTGAGTTCCACGGGACTAAGGAGGAGAGGATTGAACTGTTAATATAATTTGTAGTCCCTTTGGGACAATGAACAGGCTTTTTTAGTGAACTCCACCTGTTTTCACTTCTGTATCCTTGTGATTACTCTGAAGGAGAGGAGAGTTAAGGTGGGGTAAAACCCATCATAATTTTTAGTTTCTGATAAGCTTTTTCTGTAGTTTTGTTCTTAATTTCTTATCTTCTTGTATAAATAGCCACTAAGAGCTCTATTAAAAACTTCTTTGATCAGGGTCAAAGAATTGTCAAAGCCAGCAAACTAAAAGTTGAATTGGCAACCAGATGCTTGGAGGAAATGAGCACCATTTGGCCATGAACTACCTTTAACCAAGACTTAATTACAATATTCATTACTTCAGAGACTAGGAAAACTCAATATGACAATCTTAAGGGACCAATAGTAATAAAATAATGAATGAAAAATTCTAAAATGTAAGCCAAGTGAGAGAGTGTATCTGTATCAGTAAAAAAAAAAAGTAATTAAAACAGTCATTTAATTTCCAACCTGATTGTTTTGTGTAGCCTTTAGAGAAAAAGGATAAAAAGAGAAACCACTGAAAAATCCACTGAAATATGTCTGCTTTTTCTCCTGCTGGATGCTGAAAATGGTTATTCTGCTAGCTATGAGAGCTCTCTGTGAATATGGGTCAATTGTACATATATCTTGCTATAACCACAGTACTTTTTTATTCCTTGTTGGCCCAGTTCCTTTGCTATCATACTAGTGTTAAATTCCAACCCATCTGCTAAGTTAGAGAAGAGCCCAAAGGTCAAGGGGCTTCTTCTGCAAAATATATCTGATGCCTAATCATAATGTCCCTCCTTGCAAATTGCAGATAGTTATTACTTGATTTTGTTTCAAATCGGGTAATTTACATGACAGACACTCAGATTGTGCAGCAGAGGAATATTTTGAGTTTTAATTCAATTACAATATCTTCAGAATTGGTTTAATCTTTGATTTGTGAAAGCACATGCATTTTAATGAACTGTGCATCTGATCTGGACACCTAATATAAATTGTAAAACTAATTCAGGAGTTCAAGTGTCAAGTAGTTTGTTTTCCAGATGTCAGCAATTTCTGAAACTGCATTTATCCTGGCATTAATATTTTCCCTTGCACTATGCTGTGAGATAGTGACATTAATCTATTACTGTGTATTAAAGCCACATCTTTTGCAGATAATATTGAACTGCCACTGAGTGGTTTCAGGTGCTGGTTCCTACTGTTATTTATATCAAACTGCTGAAATTGTCATCACCTGTAAACAGCTGCGGCCTTTCTGAACTACTCCCATTGATCTCAGAGAGGTTCATGGTAACCCATGGAGGAGAACAAAGGAGGCTTTTTAAGACAATACTTGGGGTATCATTTTTACAGTTTTCTACCCCATCTACTTTTTCTGTTGTACAGATTTCTTTTTTCCTCACATCACAATCAGTAAAGGTTGAAATATTTAAAACCACTTTTACCTCCCACTTAAAAGATTTTTTGTTGTCATTTCTGAAATGAAAACCTTTCAGCTGACATTGTTTTATCAGTTTATCTACTGAGGTTGTAATTTTCTATGCATACTGCACAAGGCATTTTTTCTTCTGTATGTTATATACATATGTGTCTAAGAATAATGTAGTCTTGTGATGGCTATTATCTCTTTCACTCATTGTTAAGTATTTCATTTACTGCCATATGTCCCTAAGGACCAAGGCTGCTTAGTTTCATTTGATCAGATTTTAAAATCTATTTGATGAATTACGTCCACCGAGGCACGCCTCTGATGTGACATGAGTTCTACAAAAATTATTGGGGATGAAAAGAAATGTACTCAGACAATTGCTTGCACAGCCTTCTCCTAAAAATGGAGTGGATTTAATCCAAACCAGTGAAGAAGCACAGAAACTATATATTGTTCCCATCATGTTTTCACCAACAATTGCATATATATCCTTTGAAGTCAATCCCGTGCTTTTGTGCTCCTCCATAAATCTGCTTTAGTTAAAGAAGGAAGGGATGTGGGCAGAATATAAAGAGGTGGTAAACCTAAGTAATTTTTAATGAAGAGCCGAAGATTGTTTTGCTTTGAAGAAAATATATGCAAAGAAAATTCCTGCAGTCATATGCTTTGGGCTGTATGTGGTCAATAGCACTTCACTTATGAAAGACTATAAAATGTCTGCATTTTCCCCACAGGCAAACATCAATTTAGATTCTAGATAAAACAAAAGCAAAACTTGGACCCAAATATGGATTCAACAATGTCTGAGGAGGAGTTGTCTGTAAAAAGTAGAACTTGGATTAGACTTGGCAGCTGGACTAAAGCTTTTCTGGACCTCTATGTAGAGAGTCTAAATGATGTGAATGTTTTTGGAAATGTGTTGCATCAAACATGTACATTAACTTGTTTACATCTGTTAAAATGTAGTAGTTTAGTTGTTTTTATCCACGTTGAAGACATACCAGCATATAGTTGAGGGACATTTGCAACTGCTGTCAAATTGACTGCTAAAGAATGTGATGTATTTAGCAAGGTGCAATACTACCTAGGGCAAAACAGATATTTATTTCCATTCATGTATGAGAAATATTGCTCCAATGTACTGGCCATCTCTACACTGGAAAAAAATAGAAGTGATGGCATAAAGAAAGTGCTTTGTAAAAAATGCAGGATGTCTGTGAATGGCACTGGTTTTGGAGCTAACGATGAAAGGAAATATTTAAAATATATTTACAGGATTGGAGGAATTTAACACCTTAAACTACATCACAAAATTTATGCACTCCCTCTATTGACAAAGGAGCCATGAAAATTCAAGTGGATTTTGAAATTTTGTGAGATGGTCATGTCTGCTTGATGGGAACAGTCTGGACTTTATGAGTCAGTATACCCCTCTCTCTGGGCCAGATGCTACCTACTTATTTCCCAGTTTGTACTGCATACTAGTGTGCAGAACCCAAAGCATTTCTTCTGTCTGAGCATTCCTTATTCCCTGTGTTTGCATTATTCATCTCCTTTCTTTATCTGCCCCCAGATCAAATATTCTTTGTAACTATCATCCTTTAAGCCAGAACCTACAGTAGTAATAATATAGCCTGTGCTCTGTCTAAAGAGCAGAGAATACTTCAAACTTTACAACTCTAACACAGCAGAACTAAAACGAATAGAATAAATCCTAACATTATGATCATAGCAACAACTGGTACATGGGCCAAAATCAATTATCGCAGAAACATTTTCAGTATATTTCATTAGAACTCTGTGTACAATGTGTTTGCCTCTACCTCTTCTGAGAATGATTTCTCTTCCCTGTCAACAAGAGTATAAATTCTGTGTAATACCAGCAGTTTCTTTTGCCATAGGTGATGCATGTCACATGGTTTATTACCAAGCCAACTTGGTTGTAAATGATTTTCATCATTTTTCAGTGTGATAGTACTTTCATTCAGTAGTAGAGTAATTTTGTGTGGAGCATCCTCAGTTGCATGGTTTAGAACATCTCAGAAGGTAACCAACTGAAATTACTTTATACTGAGTTCAACCTCTGATCTGTCATTAGCTTGGCTAAGTTAAAATTTTTCACACTATTATATACAGTTTTAGTAGGAAGTTGTGTACTTTCTTTTTTCAGACGAAGAGATATTTGTGGTCATAATTTAAAATTAATAGTGTCTGCTAGAAATCTTGAAGAGTTTCACCTGAGATCAGATAAGATTTTCATTGAAGAAGTTTAGGAATCTTTATTAAAATATTTTGGATGGTTCGCCCACACTTCGTAGCATCTGGATTTTGCTACTTACAGCAAAATTTGTAGGTAGATTCTGGAGATGTGTTATCACCATCCTCACTATTCTTATAATTAGTACTTTGCAGTTGACAGTATCAATGATATGTGTTTCATTCAATCCAGATACCCATCTGTGAAATATGGTCTGTGTATTCCCTGAGTGTGCTGCCTTCCATGCCACATTAACACTGCAAAACCATATCCACTGGGAAAAGAGGATGGTTTTGCTGCCGGTAATTTCTAGGAAGGGGAGAGCTGATTCCATGAGAGGAGATGAAAGCCTGTCTTATTTAGGCTGGGAGAAGTGTTAATGCCAATACAATTGCATTCTATAAATAGATTTGTATTAGGAGAGAGGGAGAAGAAAAGGGGGCTTTGTGTGAAAGTCTAGTTTGCGTCAGAAGAATGAAGAAATTATTTTAAAATATTCATATCTAGGTTGGAAACTACAATAAACATATATTTGTTACCGTGCTAACACAGGGATATGTTCAATACTCTTCTGAGAGGTAGAGGAAGGGTAACATTGCAAGACTGTTACTGGTAGTAAGTGCTCATGGCCTCTAACATAGGCTTATAAAATATGAACCATTTTTTTACAGGGGTGGGGTGGGTTGTGGTGTTCATGGATTTTTCTTTTTGATACCACTGTTGTCTTCAAGAAGTAAGATTGCTCCTTCCATTTGTGTATAATGTGTTTCCAGTGCTGCTGATCAGTGCTTAGGGAAGGTTTTTCAGTTTGCTCGTTTTGACTCACTAAATTTTTTATTGCATTTTCATAATGTAAAATGCAAGTTACTGACCTGTCCTTGATTTTCTGTCCTACTTAAGTCTTGAATACCCTCATATTTTGAAATTCCAAAGATTTTTTTAAAACCCTCACTGTTCTTAAATTGTTGTCACTCGCTGTCTGGAGGTGTTTTTGTATTGATGTGCTCTGTGGAAACAGTATAGGATTTGTCTTTACCCCCAGAATATTTGTGGCGGTTACATCCCTGAGAACATCAGGAATCTCTTGACTGTTGTATAAAAGCTGAGTAAAGAGTACTTCTCTAATATTGCCAGTTCTTCTTCTGACAGTGATCTGTTTCATAGGGTAAATTATGATGGTTTGAGAGTTCTACAGATTAGCTGGATGATATTCACTCTAACTACTGGAGAATACAAATTACAGTGTTCGAAGTGACTGTTTCCATTTTCTGCTTTCAAGGTCAATGGGTATTTTGGGCCCACTTGATACCACTTACTGAAAATTCTTTCTGAGTGGCTCACTTGCCACAGAGATAGAGGATTTGAAAAGCTGAACAAAAATGAGCACTTTGCAGAGATTCTATATTAAATTTGGAAAGTGGTTTCCCATTAAATAAAATGGTTTATTTAAACACAAAATTGAGAACTGGGAATTTACAACTCTTAATTCACTACATGATTATACTTGAGATCACCACCCTACATTGAATTTTGGATATGTGGACATGTGCCTTCATAAATGCCTAGAGAAATCAATGGGAATGCCACTTATCTGGATATGCAGAGTTTAGTTTTAGCTTCTTACAAAGATATGCTGAATAACCTTTATAATAAATAGAGATGAAACAAAGTGTTCATTATGACATTGCTTTCCTTCCAATATATGTTGAATATATTGTATTTTCAGGTAGGAAGCCTCCAACTCCCCTGCCATGGGTGGGGATGCCAGATCAGGTTGTTCAGGGCACCATCCAACACAGCCTATTGATTTAGGCTCATTTGGCATCCAGCTGGGGTCTCATTGCAAAGCAGTAATGCCAGATACAGATTCATCCTTTAGGTGCTTCCTCCTCCTTGGAGATGAATTGAGTTTCAGCTGTATAGATGCTCATTTAAACACACAAATTGGTATGAAATTTGGTAGGATGAACATATAAAGTGTAGTACTTTATTAACATTCATGTCATCATATTATATTAAAGTTAAGTTACTTTGGAAGTTCATTATCTTAATCATTAAAAGGCACTTTTCTGGACTAAAAGGAGTTTCATGTGTAAATAAGTTGTAGCAGGAAATGCAGAAGGAAGTATGTACATAAGCTCACTTTACTTTTTGAATCAGTTTTGGTGCAGGCATTTTATCTGGTTTTGTTTTGAAGATTATCTTTGAAGCTGTCTTTGGATTTACCAGAAGTCTACCACCACATTCCTGTATTTGATCATTTATTCTGTCAGTCGGTACACCAAAATTGTTTTTGTCTTCTTTAATGGTAACGTAATGAATAGCTTCATTAACTTGTACATGAGAAATGCCCCATTGAGATCCAAAGTAGGGATTTGGCTGGTTCTGGCTAGGTTTTGGTATGGGGATGTATTAATCTGATATATTGCGAGTCCCACCTCATCCCAGTGAGGCAACACAGCAGCCCAGGGCTGTCTTGAACCTCGCATTATGAGATATTATAAGTAAATCAAGTTACTCCATAAAGACTAGACTGCCCACAGCCCTTTGAGCTCTCCTGCCCAGCAGTGGGCTGCACACCAGGATCTCCCCTGGAGCAGGGATAGTGTGCCTCTTAAGCTTTCTACTCCTCAAGTTTAGGAGAATCCTCGTCAGTTACTCAGTAAACACACTGGGAATAAGAGTACTGAAACTCTGAAAGCTAACAGATAGAAAGGATCGATTGTGCATATATGAACCTTTAGACATAAACGATTGACCAGCTCCAGGACTGTCTGCATCCATCTACTTGTGGACTCCTCTCTGAGAAGGTGTTTAGAATACAAGGGGGTCCTTTCTGAACCTCATGGCTCAAAGGCAGGGTCTTCCAGACAGTTTTGTCTGACCCTGTGCTTTACTCAGTAAATACTTGTGTACCTTGCCATCAAATCTTGTTAAACCAGTACTGCCTTTACCATTGAAGGCTGTTAACTCACTGTCTTAATCAAATACACCAATGCTTCTCTTTTGTGAGTGAAGTACATCGCTCTTTATGCAATTCTTCTTTGCAGGAAGATGAATATGGACTAGGAAATGTAAGGAGCTCTTTTCGGTAGCCCAAGGATGACTGTGGTAGAAAGAGAGAAAGGAAAGGAGGTGTCCAGATTCTTAAGCATATCTTTAGTGATTTCACGTGGTCCTAAAATGTGGATAGATATTTCTTTGGAGAAAAACCAAAACTGGCAGGATTTCGACTGAAAAAAATAATTATGAATCTTAAGAACTGCCTGATATATGCCTGTATATAAAGGTCATTCAGGCACAGTACAGAAATGGGAGTAGGAATTCAATGAGGGTGCAGATTCATGACAGAAAGTCATGACCCTTTCATGCCTAGAAGAGTAGAGGATAATGGATTTCTTGTGGTGAAAGCCACTATGCCCAGTGGAATAGGTAGTGGCATGCTGCCCCGCCGTGCCATTTGTAATGCTTGTTGTGGTTTCAGTGAAGGCAGCTCTTTTAGATTCTCTGTAAATGTGAGCACTGTTTCAAAGGGTAATAGTGCAAGGATTTGTTCTCCTGGTCCAGTGGAATAGGAGAATGTAGGAAGCAGTCAGTGTGCAAACAGTGGATTGGTAAATATAAAAACCAGATGCACATTGCAAATGTGTATAAAAATTAAAATGTAATCTTAATTTCCATCTCTTGTCAGAAGCCTGCACTGTTCTTTTCCTCCATTTGACTCAGTGTGCTGGTTTATTTTTTCAGTATTTAATCTTGGCTCTTTTCAGATTTTTATCTTATTTATGGGTGCAGATTTCTTCAGTCCTTGGTCTGAAAACAGGTGAAAAAGCAAATTTTCACTTATTTGGCCATGAAGTATTAGGTGATGTTCAGTTAAATTTTGTTTCATTTGTCAGTAAACTTAAATATTATCTTGATCTGAGAGGTACTGTGCAACTGTGGAGTAAATTAAAGAAAATTGCTATATTCTGGATTTTAGAATTTCCAAAACAGGCCCAGACAGAATTTAAATTAAAAATTAAAATAAAATAAATCACAGAATATTTTGAGTCCAAAGGGATTCCCAAGGACCATTGAGTCCAGCTCTTAAGTGAATGATCCATATGGGGATCAAATCCACAACCTTGGTGTTATCAGCACCATGCTCCAACCAAGGGAGGTCATCTCAGAGGTCAAAATAATTAAAAATGTGGCATATATATGCAGAATAATTCCTGTCACCTTCCCAAACCTATGTAGTATATGGTTATCACAGACTAAAGTAAATTCCTTGCATAAGAATTCCTTCAATAGGAATGGTAGCTGTGCTTTAATAATGTTTAGTCTTTGATTATATCTGTAGATTTTTCAAAACAAGGGTTCTAATATTTCACCAAAATCTAATTTCATATTCCCAGATCAGCTGAGTAACTCATTTTCAGCGTTCTCCAAGGTGAATTTTGTGCAAGTTTTAACCTGTATGCCTTTTTGATACATGTGGAAATTGACTTTCATTTCCTGCATGCCTAAAATAATTCCGTGTCTTGTTAGATTAATGCCATACATCATATTTACCTTAATAAGTTAAGAAAATGTCTTCAGAGATGTCTTCCTTAGAGCTAAAACTGGAATTGGGTCTTAAAGATTAATCAGTGGGTAACTTGCATTATATAAGGTGGAAATACAGGCTGGAAATAATCATGTTTAAAAGAGCATAGTTATTCCTTTCTGTGATGTATTTTCATATGTTAATAATTTTTTATTTCTAACTTGGATAATTGCCACTGAGACCAGCACATTATGTCTTTTTTGGTTTCTTCAGAAAATATTGAATTTAAACCCAATTAAAAAACTCTTAATCTGTCACATTTTATGATTTCCTGATCTGGCCTGCAGTTGTATTAAATAACATGAATGCCAGTGGCACAGACCAGGTGACTGATTTTACCCAAATACTTTATACAATAATTTTTCATTGCTTTGGGTTTTGGGTTTTTTTTTTTTAAATTTTCTCTAGTTGTAAATATGGGTATATAACCAAATGGTACCCTCTCAGCCTATTTAATGATTCTTATGGGAAGCAGTAAAGGAAAAGACCTATTTTTTTCAGTGAAAGACACTCTACAGAATGGAGACATGGAACTAAATGGAAGCTAAAATTTTGAACGTTGAATGTATGCTATTTCAACAAAATCAACAGGCTTGAAAGCATGAGCTCATATTAAACACATGATATGAATGCACAGAACAGAAGTGTTGGTAAGTTTCATTCTGTCAGTAATTAATTATGGTTAAGAACCATAATCTTTACTCTGTGAGCTAAAGTTTAAGCACAGCCTAACTCCCAGTTGAAATGAAGAGCTAATAATTTATGGGTTAAATTTACACCAATAAAGGCTCATAGATTCGATGTATTTTGTTAAAATTTGTCTTAGTTCCAGTTCGGCTCTGCAGTAGCAAAACTCTTACAGAAAGGAGTTCTGCCTGATTATTGGTACATGATAACCCCCCCTTAAGGGTTCACCTGAATTCAGCCTGTGAGACCCACACTGCCTGGCCAGAAGGAAGAAAAATGAGTAAACATTTTCAGCACCTCTTGTAATGCTGTCCTGTCAAAAACCATAATCAGCATTTTCCAGTTTGGCACATGGAATACAGTGCTCAACATGCATAGCTGCAAGTACTGTTGGAATGCTGGCATGTTTTCAGATGGGAGATGTCTCTTGCTGTACCTTCACATCCAAGTTTCCACTGCATGAATGGAAACTTCAGGGAAACTAAGGTCACAAGGAAAGGTTGTATGCTTGGCAAGGAAACTCCTTGGGTTTTCTGAGATCAGAGATTAAATTCTGGTAACTTAGATACTAATTGAAGAAAACATCCTTATTTGGGATGTTAATTAGATGTTTAATCCCACCTTTATAATCATCTGCTTGTTTTTATCCAGATGTGAAGAGCTTGCATGATTACTGTACTGTTCTATTACTGAACTGGTTTGTGTTAATAACCTTGCCTAAAATGGATCTGTCTGATGCTGTGCTCACATCTGCAGACTTGGTGGTATTCATTTTACTGTGGTGATATTCTGACATATGTTTGCTTGTCCACTGCATGCTTATGACGCTATCCGTGAGATAAATTTAACTTCCCTTGCAAAACTAGTGCATGAGGGGGATGCTCTCCATCAGACTTGGATTTTATCTACAAGTTGAAAAGAATGAGAATGTCGCACTTAAAAGCACTGTTTGCCTTCTCAAAGGGCTGCAGGAAGCCTCTGTTGAAATTGTAAAGCTTTTCAAACAGCTTTTTAAAGGTTTTGTGTGTGTGAGAGAGGACTTTGTCCTCCTGTTTCCTTTATGTAAAAAGCAGGCTGTGTAAAACAGGGAAAAATGCTTTAAAAGTTTTACTGCAATATATTTCTTTGCCTAGGAGGATGGAGGACTTTACACTTTTTGTTTTGCCCCTTTATCTTTCACAATATGTTCACTGGTCCTTGGGCTCTGTCAGAGGGAGTGATGACGTTCTTGAGATGCATCCTGCCAGTGCTGGGTCAGATGGTTAATAGCCTCAGATTGGGGAAACCATGCTGCCTGTTTCTCATACCTGTTTTGCATTTATATGAGCCATTGTTCTGTGTGGTTGAAAGAAGAGCCCCAGCTGAAAAATACCTCACTTGCAAAGCATTCAAGCAGTTTTAAACAAGCATTTGGCTGTTTTTCAGACTGTTTCCTGCTGTAATTTCTGCCCTTCAGGGAAGGTAGAAGGTTCTCCTGTATAATTATAGCTGTCATTTTGCAACAATTCAAGGATAACTGTGGGGGGGGGAAATCTTTTCTACAGAATACATATAAAAGGAAATGTATATTGAAACAGATATGTGTAGTTGCTATTTTTTTCCTCTGAACTTTCGAAGAAATACCAATATAATTTGGAAAATATTACATGAAATTAGAATAATATGATGCGTATTCATACAGTGTTTCCTAAGGGATCCCTGCCAAATTATACTGTGCAATTACAGGTTTATTCATTCCAGAATCAAACTTTAGAATTGCTAATCTACCAGTCTCGATTAGAAATTGGTAATATATTTTGTTTATTTTATGATTACATATGACAAATATTTTGCAAGGACAGCATGACTTCCAATTATTCACAACCCTGAACAGATGAAGGAGTAGTAGACTGTTAAAAGCCATGGAATGAATAGCTTCTGGCAGGGAAAGAGATGTTTTTCTGAATATAAAATTTATCAGTGATGAAAAAAGATTCTAGGCACTGCATCTAGAAGTCGAGAGTGGTTTATAGTGGTAAATACTTTTACCTATTCAAGAACTGACTTAGGTCTTAAGCTAGGAGCTTTTTTTCTGTCTTAAACAACCTTGTTTGTTAACTAGCAATTATGACATCAAAAAAGAATTCCCACCTTGCCCACCCTCCGCCCCGGGATATAAGAAAGCAACCTTTGATTCAGTTTGCATTTCTTTTCTATGATCATCAGTTCAAAGCATTTTTTTCTGATCAGTTAAGATTTCTTAACCACCTGTGGACTGCAGTTGATCAATCTTGTCATGAGGCCTTACCCCACCTGTAGGTGTAAAAATATTATGGAGGGAATGACTTTCAGTAGTAGCAGTGAATAGCATTCAGATCTGGTTTGAGTACCTGTCAGAATATGTATCATTGTGGGCAGTGGGGAAGGAAGAAGGCCTTCCTTCAAAAGTTGGTTCGAAGCACTTACATTTCTATTTGAAATATACCTTGGAGTGATGATCTTTGGCAGCATTAACTAGGGCTGCTAGTCTCCTAATCAAGCAGCATCAGTACACTCTCATAGCTTGCAGAAATTATTTCAAAACCAGACAAAATTTAGGCAGGAGAGAAGTTATTGGGCAGAAGTTGGGCTTGAAGAGTACTTGTGAAGAACATCTCAGTCTTTGTGCCAAAACTGTGTTTGAATTTGGGTTTTTTACAATTCATCTTCATGTCACTAGTGATATATGTGCTTTATTGCATGCAACGAGCACCAGTTTACTTATTCTCAGCATACAAGGTATATATTAAATTCCCTGGAGTTGTCCCCAAAGAGAATGATTGGGCATGATTTTGAGGTGGTGTGGGGAGTGAAGCTGAAAATCATGGAGAGGGATCATGGATATAGTGGGTGTAAGAATGACAACTTCAGTAGGACCATCTCATATTTCCATTAAAAAGTTTTAAAAAGTTAAAATGTCAGTATAAGACTAAATATGGAGAGGGAATCATGTCAGTTCCCCTTTAAGTTTTTTAATTGTTTTCTTCCAGTGCATGTTCATGCTGTCCCAGGAATTTGGGTGAGCCCTTTTAAGCAAGCACCAGCACACAGGTGGAAATTTTTATCCTTTAGCTGAATCATGATGAGTTTCATCATGTCTTAGTCTGTTGCAGATGCCAGGCAGCTCTGTCTTCATAGCAGCAGCTTCTGACTAGAAGCAAGCTTGTTTGTTTGGTATGACAGGTGTGGACCACTACCTTCTGAAATATCTCTGATGGAAGAGAAGGGAATGGTGAACTATGAACACAGTGCTGCTATAATCACTAATCTCCTTATGATAAACAGATGAGAGGAAAGATAATGTACATACAGAGAACAATGCTTTGAGAATGCAGTTCATCCCAAACTTTTTTATTCATGCTAGTGGGTACAGTCACCACCAAAGCTACAGTTTTCACATACAGATCCATTGGCTCACAAAACAACTGAAAATAGAGCATAACTGAGTTTCCTGCCTATTTGTTTCCAGACTCTCCTCCAAAATGCTTCACATCAAGATGCAGCTTTATGGTCAGTTTATATATATATGTTCAATTTGTCCACAGAATTTAAATTCTATATCATGCTGGCTATTGTCTCTCCCTAAGGGTGCAGTGGAAGAACAGATAACTGATTTTAAATAATGGTTCAAGGGTGTTGGTGCATTTTCCTACAACAATGTAGTCTTAGACTAAAATATTCACTGAAAAGCTGTTTTGCATTATAAGAATATCAATATGCTTACATAATACAAATCTAAAAAAAAATTAGTCTTTGTTCCATGCAGGCTTTTATCAAATAGTATGGCTCTGAGTTATTTGGAGGAACCTCAAATAAGTTTAACATATTTGTAAAATATGTGTCTTTATATATTTTAAACTTTATTTGATAATTTACTATGTGATCTTTTCCATTTGTTATCTTCTTCCTCTGCTTTCTAGGAAGCTGTTGAATTCAGAGCAAAGGTGTTAATTGGTGGCAACTTGAAGGTAGAGTTTATATTCTAATAATTCACCTTTATTTGGTCTTGAAAGGAGACACACTGTGTTCTCAGGCTGTAGGAGGTCAGGATTCCTGTCTTAACTTCTCAAATATGGTTTGCAGAACAAACACTGTGAGGAATGGTAGGATCCTGATAATAATCTGAATATTCTTTAATATTTTATCAAATTCATACTTTTCATCTCTGTTTTGGCCTAGCAGGAAATAATTTATTTTAGACTTCATTAGAGAAGTTTGGGGCAGCAAAGAATTGGATATGATGTTCCACTGAGAGAATGTTTGTGTAGAGCGCTTAAGAGGAATGTAAGGTGCTTGCTGGGTACTCCCTTTGGGAGAGGAAGCTGTTGACGAGTACTTCACCTCAGGGATACCTTTTGTGATTGGTGTTCTAGAGAATCACGTCATAAATTTACATGAAGTGCCACTCTCTGTATATTTTCAGGCCACCAAGCCAAGAGCCATGCCACGTATTGCATTTGATTTTTGAACTGCAAGGTGTGTTGGTCTTGCCAACTGGCAGCACTTATTTTATTTATTTATTTATTTAATTTTATTTATTGGTAGAGCAGCTTGTAACGGGTACCTTTTCACTGTCTTTTGTATGATACTGTATCACAGTGGGATTCTCTATAGCTTGATCTTCTTTCCTCCACATTTCTCATATAATTTTTGCATTATGTCTTTCCATATCTTTTCTGTCATTTTTTCTCTTTCCCACTGCTCTTAATCCTTGTAGAATTCAGCAGTCTTTGTTTCCTGTGCTCTCTCAGAGACTGGACCAGGAGCACTGAAGATGATGGAGATGTTTTCAGTGAATTCAGTGAGAACAATTGAAAACTGAAGCCGTGGCTGTACAAAGGGATGTATCATGGGACAATACCATTGGGTCTTGGTGATACCCAGTTCATGGCATCTCCTGCCTGAAATCCAGATCTCGTGAGGTACTGTTTTGTAGGCAGCTGCTAATGGTTCCACTAGATGGTTTGGGCAAACACAAGAATCTGTGACGGAGTAACAGATTCTGTGAAACTTTTAAATTGACCTCAGTCTTCTGGTACTTAATCTCTGTTACATACACCTCCATGAAGACAGGTAGATGAAAAAGAATCCTGTACCTATAAAAAAAAAAATTAAAACAAAACACTGAAGTTGATGTCAAAGATTGATGTCAGTGAAAAATGTTGCAAATTTCAGAATGCAGCCATGCTGGATTTTTAGCTAGTGGGAATCAATGAAGTATCACTGATTTCAAAAGGGCTAAGAATATTTTCACCCACTGAAGTTTTGTGATAAGATCAGCATTTATATAATAGCTTCTGAATGTTTGGTTTGCACTCAAGAAAAACAGAAAGCTTCATCCTATGTTCAAAAAGAGTTTCCATAGTATAAACCATCGACTGGTTTGAAAATCCAGTATCTTTTTTTTATACAAGATAGTAATCTAAAGCTATAAATTAGTGACTTTGTAAACAGCTAATAAGTGTAGGTCCTGAGATTTCCTGAAACCAATAGCCTTTATAAAACCAAAAAAAAACCCCAAACAACCCCTCTACCATAACTGTAGTTTTATTGCTGTTAAAATTTTGTGGTTTCCCAGGTTGACTATCAATTGTTGGTGGTTTTGTTAGAGAATTTCTCTTTTGTCACTTGCCTTCTTTTTCCCTCTGCTTTTTTTCCTTTCTATGAAGAAAGAAAGTAAAAGAACCATAATGTTTGAGACAATTAAGTAAACCACCAACAGCTAGTATAGACAATGTTCAGAAGTTAGTCACAAAATGAGAGGGAAGTTGCTCAAAAAATGGAGGTTAAATCTCCCTGGGTATCAGAAAAGAGCTGGGTGAGGTCACAGATCACAGATAGGACAAAGCTATATTTAATTCGGAAAGAAAAAAAAGGCGTTTGTTGAAATCTGCTTGAGTCCAAATCTGGAAAACTATTTTTACCGTTTATCTTTCAGTGTGTTTCTCGTCCATGCCTTTCCCCTTGTACCATGCTAGTCTGGCAGCCCAGAATATACTTGAAATACCTTCCCTTACTGTCTGAAATGACAGCTTTTATTTCAGGACTTGGCTTATTATTTGATCCTATAACCCCCTAAGGCCAGTATTAGCAGTTGGTGTCAGGAAATCCCAATTCCCAGTGCCAAGGGGTTAATTGCTTTTTACTGTTTGATCTTTTCCTGCCCACTTTATATTCTACCTGACCCTGTTACCAGCTATAGGAGGTACACATACTTTTCTTTGCTGGCCTACTTCCTGAATCTCCCCATAGTTTTCCTCACTGCTTTCTTTCCAATTACATTACATATTTCTCAACCAAAAAATTGCAGTTGACCTGAATTTTTCCTTCTTATGCTATCCAATTTTCCTGGCAGAAAAGGTGCAGCATGTGGTTATTGTATTTCTAGGAACTGAGATAGATAGGATGGGCACGTGATATATTATAAAGAAAAAAAATTGAATATATATATAGACTTATGAAATTGGACTGCTGATGTGTTAGATTTGGAGAGTTTTGCTGCATAAAAATAATTTTTATGTCTTTTTAAACAATAAAGCTAAAGTATGGGGGATGGAGGAGCAAGAAACCCTCAAAACTAAATAAAGACATCTCAGATTTTATTGCTAAGTTAAGTAACCTTATAATCAAGCAAAACATGATCAAATTTGCCACAAATATTCCCCATGTCAAGGCTTACCCTACATTCATTGAAAGTTTTTTTTTCTTACCAGTTTACAAACATAATACCTGAATTTCTTTAGGGATACTTGTTTTAAAATAGTAATTTTATTTATGTTTTCTTCATATCCCAGGAAGTTAGCAGTCAAGCTGATATGATGCCATAGCACTTTTTGAAATCTTTGCAGTTGTCAGAAACTGACATTTTTGTGGCATACATTAATTTCCTTAAGAAAGTGAGAAAATATTCAAAATAGCTGAGAAAATTTATGAAAACCTATCACCATAGATTCTAATGGCTATAACTCTGATAAATACTTATCTTCTGTAATTTCACTGTCTCTGAAGCTATAATGTGCCACTCCAACTTTCAGAGTTTTTAAATAACTATGTCACTAGTAAGGTAAACCAACATAAACAGAGAGAAAACTTGAATAGTGCATCCATATTGGATGGTCAATATCAGGTCTTTAGTATGGAAAAAAGAAAAAGTTTAGATGGGGAAAAACAGTTCTACTAGCATTAAAAGTTATACACATTCCAGTGTATCTGTATCTTGTGATAAATTGGTCTCAATTTTCAATTTTCCTTCCAGCTTGTGATTTTATTAAATATTTTCCATGATGTTTATCTGGTCTGACAGAAGGCGAACTCACACATCAAGATTTTTCCTCTAGCAAGGTGCTTAGGTCTTGTCACTAGTCTTTTAGGCTACCTGTTTTTCACAACAGCAGTAGATATCTGATTCTCTTGAAAACCTTAGTGATATTTGGCTTTGATAAAAATGTGTTGCCAAGCTAATAAACGATTTTTTAAATGGAAGTGAAATGCAGAGAAAGAAGCATTTGTAAACCTAGTGCAGTCATGTGAGATTTATTGACTTCAGAAAATAGATTAAAATTAAGAGTAAAGTTTTAGCTTTTGTGGATCCTGATGTGTTTAAAAGCTTAGCTGAATTGTGCTGGTTCTTTGAAACATATTCAGTTACACTGTGCAGGTCTTTCAAAATGAAACTTGAAGCAAAGTTTACATGCTCTTGAATTTTAGTATGAAGATAAAAACCTGCAAAGGTAATTCGAAAATCCACAAGGGAGTTACAAACTTCACAGACCTTTTTGCTGGTGAATTTTGTCTATTTGGAGTTAAATGATCTCCTCCTCAGCTAAAATTTCCTTCCTCTGCAGGAAAGGAACTAATGCTTTATCACCTCAGACGAGGCTGTTGTTTTCATGCTGGCATTGGCCTTTAAGAGGCCGCAAGGATGGAGCCTCTTTCAGTGATGCAATTGCCTGCTCTCTCTTCAGTGCCGAGCTTTCTTCCAGCTCTTGTTGAGCGGTCAGGGTATGTAGATTCTTAGTCCAATATTCAGGTGCTTCTGTGCCAGATCCTCCTAACTCTGGGACTGAATATTTGGTTAAAGAGTATATGGCCCTTGTAGGGATTTATCATTAAGTTTGTATAATATCTACAGCACTTTCTAACTTTCAGAGATGAAATACTGCATAGGAGGGACCTTTCCATTGCAGCTGCTTCACGGTGTGAGTCTGAAGGAAGAAGAGGGATCTTAATGTGGGTGGGGTGGCCTGGTCCTGCCAATCCTTGTTTTTACTGTCTCTCAGGATGTTGCATGAGGAAAGTCAGAACTGGCTTCTCACTAACCAAAAATGAATCATGAAAATAAAGTACGGCATTAGTAGATACGTGACGTTTGTAGAAATGTTTGCTATTTTCCATAGAAGCACATCATAATGTCAGGAATAGACTCCTTTGATGTGAAAGCAAAAAACACAGATCCCATCTAACAGCCATTGCTGACAGCCCACAGAAAATAGTACCCCATGAATTTATTTACATTTATGACATTATAATCCCTGACTTAAAAATGTTTTCAGTTTGGCTGCCTTAGCAATGGATCAGGAATCAGGCTTCTACTACCTTTCCCATTCATTATCCAGATTTTACCTTGCTACACAATAATTTTGCTGTTAGGAAAGTGCAATTGCTGTATCTTGAGGTCCTTTGTGGATGTCAGAATGTTTTTCCCTCACAATGCAAAGAGAAGTACAGTTGGTAAAAAAAATATGAGGAAAATAGAAATGTTTCATTTCCACTTCTTGACGCAATATTTCATATCTTTCATGTTGACTTAGCTCAGCAAAATTCTTTATTGAATTTTTTTCCCAATGGGCAAACTTAAGACTGCATTTTCTAGAAATTGTTTTAAACTGGTCTGAAATGTTGCAACAAAAGTTATAGCGAAGAGATATTTTGGACTGACAAAGCAAAATCATAGAAAGTGCAATAGTGAGTTAGTTTGCCAGAAATGTCTTACTGAGTCCCCAGGTTGTTTTTCCAGTGGCATGGAGATGTACCTGTTAAGAAAGGGTTATCAGAGGTGGATATCCATGACACTGGGCTTCTGACTCTTAGCTAAACCACAGCTGCCAATAGATTTATGATGAACTATCCTCTAAATAAGTGGCAATAATTCTGAGCCACTGAATGACATAGTTTGCTCATCTCTTTGTCCTTCATAGGAGTAAACAATACAGAAATCACAACTGGCTTGAGCAAAAGGGTAGGTGAGATGCACTCCTCTGCATTTTTAATCTGCTCTCCTGACTACTTCCTTGAACCTTGCTAAAAAAGGGTTTTGATTAATTATTTACCTTTGCCATAGCAGCAGATTGCAAGTTACAAGATCAAGGTACTTATCAAAATCTCTGCCTTTCTGTGTGCTTGAAAGCCAAGGACAAACCTGTGTGATTTCCATGGACTACAAACCTCTCTATTGCGTGCCACATTTACACTCTCAAGCTATTACCTGAAGTGTCTTGTAGCTATTCCACATTTAAACCTGACTTTGACCTTTTATTATTTTCATTCCCATGACCTCTTTTCCCCTCTTGTCCAATTTGAAGGATGTCATATCTGTCTGGCACTAAATTGTGCCAGTACTCGGGAGCCTGAGTAAATGTTACAAAGTAAGAGCAGCTAATTAAAAATCTGTAGTGTTGACATCTGTTTAATATATGCAATACTTCCAGAATTCAGTAGCAGACCACCTTACAGTAGCAAGGGTCTAAGTCAGACTGTTTAAATAAAGTAATAATGAAGTACAGTGATATGGTTGTAAACTTGGAACTGTTCCAAATGGGGTAATAAAGTGTGCTAATTGGTTCTGAGAATTGGAATGCCGTAAAAGTCAAATTTTACAACAGTGACTATTATACAGTGGAATTAACTGGGCTACTCTAGAGGTTTAAAATATACCTAGCCATTAAGAGACAAAGTCACAAGATTATAGGGATTTTGCTCAACTAACAGAGATTGACAAGTCCGTTTCCATTGTTGAAGATTAAGATAACAAGAACATCCTAATTAACTTACTTAGTTAAATGAGGGGTATGTACAATGGTATTTGGCTCAACAAATTAGTAGTACCTACAGGCTTGATGAGGTAACATGCTGGAACACTACCTAAAACTTAAGTAATCATTTGAGTCACTTGAAATATATGTAATTATTTGTTCTACCACTATTCAGTCAAAGTTACAGAGCAACTTAAATTCATTAAGTTAATAAGAAGTACAGAGATTACAGCTTTGGCAGTGTTGAAACATCCATAATATTTAAGACTATAGAACACCAGCAAAATAATTTCGTACCGAAGTCGTGATCTCAATGAAATGCATCACAAATGTCATAGCTATTTAATATATTTCTGTAAATTTTAAACCAAAAACAACTGCTAAAGGGTTTCTACTTCAGTGTCTGCTGTTACTTGAGGCATTCCGTTTTCTGTGGCAAAAATCTCTCAATCCATTCAAACCATTTTTCTACTAAAGTTTGGTGTGGTTTTTTTTTTTTTTTTAATATTCCTGGGGGTTGATATGATATCTTATTGCAACTTAATGAAAATGTCACCTTTAGTGCAATGTTTTCTGGATCTTAAAGGTAATGATTACTGGCATCTGAAAACAAACCTAGTGAGTAAGTCATGGTTGTGGCAATCCAACGTAGCAGTCCTTGCAGCTCAGATCACTGCCTGCCCGTCTTTTCTGACAGTGGGGAATACAGACTCAGAAGGAAAATGCAAAATGCCTTTTACTGGATAATTATACTAAAAGTGGCACACAGAGAGCTGAACAAAGGGAGCATTTGGTTCCTCCCCTGTTATTTTCTGAGTCTGTTCTAAGCTGAACTAATTCTCTAATATGAAATGCAGTGTTAGTAGTTTGAATAAACCCAGCTGTTCTCTGTCCAGTCTGTCCTGGTGGGTGGCTCAGTGGTACGTGTTGGAACAGAAATTTGATGGACCTTATAGGATCTGTTTCCTGCAGGGGCATCTGCTACTAATAACCAGTTTCTGAACATGAAGAACCTGCCAGGTATGGAGGAAATACCTGCTGGAGAGAGAAGAATAGGAAGGAGTAGATGCAAGCAAGAAGATCTCTTTCTTCAAATCTCTGAAGTCTCCATATCTGAAGTAAAATGATTTAGAAGAATAGATAAAATATGAGGTATAAAGGTTCAAAAGAGATAGACATTGTATGCAGTTGTCTTCTTCAGTTGTACTGAGGCAAATGAGAAGACAACTGCAACAGACAATACCACTAATAATTCAATTGGAAACAGGTGCAACAGTATTTAAACTGCACAAAGATTATGTTAGTTTAGTATCAATCAACAGCTGTGGAGTAATTGCCCTTTTAAAATGATGTTATGAAATTTTTTGGCAACAATAACAGTAGCCCAAATCTATGACAATGTTGCTAATTTGATACTCGGATCACCATCAGATGCTCAAAAGAGCAGGTTTTCCATTGATAACAGGATTTGTGGAGAGCTTTATTGCAAACAAGTTATTGTAGAAACGATCAGGTAATAAAATGTATTGACTTAGTCTGTTAAATTTAGATAAAACTTATATTTTCCATGTATTCAACTGTCAGCACAATATTATGTGAGGAAATCTTATGCTTGGGCCATTTATTTTTAAAAGAAAATATTTACATTTAAACATTGCAGAACCAAATATAAGCATTGTAAGAGGAGTGTGATTGATATCAGATTTACTCTTTTCATGAATGAAAATGTACACAAGGTATAAAATCAGTTGGTTATTTTCAAACTTTTAACTAAATAACCCCTCTTTAGACTGTTATTTTTCAGCAGCTTCATTTTAGATACTTTTCCTGCAAAATAAACTCCGTAGTTCTGAAGAAAAGGTTGGTGGAAATACATCTCTGTTGCAAAGAAGTGACATCTCTTCTCATCTTTCTCAACTATTTTTATTTTCTATCCCCCACTTTTGTTTTTGTTTTCCTCTCAGGCTACAGATATAGTGCCAGAATAGTGATGAGGCAAAATTCAGCATAAATCCAGACAGTCAATTGCAGATAACTGCTTTGGTCTCTAATCAGCCAAAGTGTGCCTATTTTCAGGAGATGAAATTGACTCTATTCCATCCTCTGTAGCTTCCATATGAGCCATTACCTGTTGTCTTTTTTTTTTTTTCAAAAGCACCTCTTGGTGTTGTGTTCTCTTCCATCATGAGAGTATAGCATCTCTTGTTTCTGGTTCTCTCTCTTCTCTGTTTAAGATATTTAAGTTTATGAAAGTTTAAGGATTCAGGGCAGATGCTACAACTGCAAAGACATGTATATGCCTTGCACTTGCCCTCAAACAATATTTCACAAAGATAAAGTAGTTCAGACTATGAAGAGGTATTAAAATGGGGATCTCTGCTTTTATGTTATGTTCTAGTCAGTTTGGAAAAGTTTGGTTGTAGCATCAAAGTGCTTGCATCAAGATAACTCTGGGAACCATTTTTGATGTTGATGAGATTGTTTGTCTAAATAATCTCATCAGATGTGTTATAAATGCCAGTTATTTTCTGAAACAAATCTTACTTCTGTGCTGCAGAGCCTCTAATGCTGTATGACAGTGGATTAATCACTTCACCTCACCTTTAAATTTTTCTTCTGAAATACTATTTTTGATAACTTTATGGAGAATAACTGGCAAACACTTGAACAGGATTTGACCAGAAGCATGTTAAAAATCCATTAGTAGCCATGCATGCTGAAATAAGTAAGAAAACCCACTCAGTTATTTTCACCAGCCCATCATGAAGAATTTAATGATCTGTAATGTCAAGATGGGTCTCTACCATTGCCAGCCCTTGTGTGTAATCCATTTGACTGGGTCAGTTCAGGCTTACCTTGTTATGCAAGTGGACATTGGTTGCGTGTCCTGTGTGAGGTGTTGGGTTTGCTGTACACAAATAGCAGATCAGATGAGGATATTGTATTTACCATTAGACCTTCTGATGTGGACAGGCTTATATCTTTTAAGAACCTCTTGGTCATAAGAACCCAAACCAGATAAAAAAAAAAATTAATAAAAAAAAGACTTCTGGAATATAATCTCTGCTAAGAGGGATTGTGTCCTGCTGGGACACTGCAATTGGAAAGCACTAGCTTTGTCACAATTCCCAAGATGTGCTCTGGCTGCAGACAGCGCAGGATTGGTACCATTCATTTTCCTGCTAATAATGGATTCTCTTCCTTTTAGATTACAGCATTCTAATAGCTGAAAATGCAGCCTGACTCAATACTGACCCCACTGATCTCACAGTAAGATAACTTGTTAGGAACTCAGCTGAGCTAATCTGAGAATCAAATTCTTTAGGCTACAAAAACACATTAGGACTGGACCAAATAGCATCATTCCTCTTTTCAGGCTTACAGCTACTACATAGCAAGTAAGGATCTAGTCTGTGTAAGCAGCTGGAGAGGTTAAGGGGGAATCAGGAGAAACAAATAAACCACTCTTTTTCCCTTCATTTGTCAGACCCTCCTGAAACTTAGTTTACTGTAGAGAAAATACCCTGCCTAGTCTACTTCTCTACCTGCCTAGAGGCCTTTGCTGCCCCCTGATGTTTCCTCTATGTTTTTATATAAAATGAAGGTTGAAGATAATTTTTCCCAATCTACTGGTCTTTTCTATGCATTTCGATAGTGTCAAGTGCAGCAGAACTCCTGTCTCAGTTAAGGTCTGTGTGTGTTAATATCATCTGTAAGTTTTGAATCAACCTCTAAATGAACTGCTTCCTAGAAAAACCTCTCTGTCCTCTAATGCGGTTAAAAATAGGGATAATATGTTGATACATTTTCATAATATTTTCCACTTCAGGGTGCACATTTTCATGTAAGTACTGTGAGACACTATAAGCTTACACATTTCTGCCTAATTCCTAGATTACACTCAAACCCCCCACCTAACAGACCCTCTTTCATAAGATGATTCAGTCTGTCACCCCAAAAAAACACCCAGAATTTGTAATCTACTGCCCTAAATCTTTCCATGATAAACAGCAGGACAGAGTAACTACAGCTGACAGATGCTCAGTTATGAGGGTAGTTTGATGAAGTAAATAAAAATATCAGTTTTAGCAGACAAGATTTCATTCTACAGGCTTTGAATGCTCTGCAGGTAATTACTGCATCTACTGGTCAGCAAGGGTGCGATGTGATGAAAGGCTTAATTTACAGAAGAGGCTTGTGAGTTCCTCCAGAAGCTTTCAAGAATGAAGATGCAGGAGGAAAAAGCTGTCTTTGCACAAAAATGGACATTGAATCTTCTTTCTTATTTCTCTTTGGATGGTCTGTAGACCAGTTTGTAGAGATCACTACTGCTTTGCAGCTGTTGTGATGACTGAAATAGGTGCATTTCTGAATGGCAGGTCCCAGACAGTTGCATGTTCATTTTCGTGGGCTTTCTAGTTACACAGGATAGCATTGATAAAAAAAAAAAACCAAAAAAACCCCAAACAAACAAACAAAAACAAAAAAAAACCCAACAAAACAAACAAAAACACCAAAAAAAACCCCCCAAAAAAACCCCAAAAAAACCACCCAAAAAATTCAAGCCTGAATAAGATTTAAAAGTACCTTAAAATTTGAATGTGGAAAAATCCTACTTACTTACAGTTCTGATTTTCAGAGACTCTGGTTTTTGAGCAAATACACATGGTATTCCTATGAAAGAAGCATAACTATAAATGGCAATGTTATTGTCTCCTATTCTGAGCAAATGCTCAAAGGATAAAATATCAAAAGGATAAAATATATTATTATATATTAAATTATTATACTATATATGAAAACACATTTTTATTGGTACATCACAATCCAATTTCAGTAATATATGTTAACTAATATACATGGTCATTAAACTAATTTCCTAGGTTTTTTTTTTATTTTAGTTGAATCTATGGAATGAAAGAAGGAAATGTAATAATTGGGACAAGAAGAAAATTTTTATTTTCCTGCCCTGCTATGAAACTCTTCATCCTCTTACTTTGTGAGCTTGCTTGAGTAGCACAGAATGAAGAGTGGAATTGAGCTTCAAATTACTTATCTTTCTTTCTTGACTATATTTTCTTTCCAGAACCTGTCATCTAAAGTGTTCCCTTAGGTCATCTTGACACCTTCTTGTAGGACAGTTGTCTCTGCCCTTTACTTCCCGAAGTATTTTCCTTTTTTGGACCCACAAAACCTAGTTCCTTACCCATTTTCTCAGATTCATTTTCTACTACCTGATGCATATGTTTCCATACTATTGATCAGTATTCTTAGCAAACTTCATTAACCTTGCAATTACACTGGGAGTATGTAATTGTTGCTTTTTTTTTCTTCTTCTTTTATCTTTAACCTCAAATTCATTGGAATTCTGAACAGTCTGGTTTTGTTATGATGTATCATTATACATTGTTTTCGTTTACCAAGACATACCTTGCAGTTTTATATGTAGCTTCTAATAGGCAATTAACTGTGGTAACTTTTCAGTTAAGTGAAGTGATTCTTTCAGGAATTAAAGATCACTGTTGTGTGTTCAGCTTGAAGTCCTCCATTCTGCTCTGTACTGCTCCTGTGAAAAGGGATGCAGCTTGGACAGCCAGGTTGAAGAAGTGATGCTTCATTAAGCTCATGTGATCATTCTGGCTTTATGGGTACTGTGGACATTCTATATGGGGTCTCCTGTGACGGGCAGTAAGGATGACTTTAAGATGCAGGTAGGAACCTGTCGAGACACTATGGCAGACATTGAAAATGACAAGCTGCTGCTAAAGCTTTTCTTTTGAGCCAAAAGGTCTGAAAGTCTCCCAAACTCATCCCCCAGATATGCTGAAGCTCTGATCAGAGAAGAACAGCCCAGGTTTGAGCACATCCTGAAAGTTCACCTGGTGCAGCATTTTGTGGGAAAGGAGCCTAGGTGACCTTATCTGGTGTCAGCCCAGTTCTATCTTGAAAACTTCCAGTGATGGGTATTCTACCATGCACCTGGGAAGGTTGTTCCAGTCACTGGTTGCTCTCACTGGAAAAAAATTCTTTCTTATATCAAGGTGGAATCTCTCCTGGTGCAACTTGTACAGATTGTCTCTTGTTCTCTCCATGTGCCCCCTTTGAGGAGAGACCTTCCTTTCATGTTGTAGCTGTCCTTTAAGCACTGGAAAACTCTGATATTGTTCCCACTTAAGCCTTCTATTCTCCAGGGTGAAAATATCTACCTTCTCAGTCTTTCCTCAAAGCACAGGTTCTTCAGCCCTTTGGGAAGCTTTGTGACCCTCCTTTGGACCCTATCCAGTCTTTTTTAATTGGAGGGAGCAGAAAAGGACAAAGTAGTCCAGACCAATAAAGCCTGGCCAATGCTGAGTAGAGGGGTCAACTGGCTCCATTCCTGTTGTTGACTTGCTGAAGTAGATTGTGTTGTTGGAATGTTTCTGTGGTGAGCAGTGAGCAATAAATATGCTTATAATTACCTGTTATGGGAAAACACTTTATAACCTTCGTTCCCAATGTGAGTCTATCTAAATTGGTTCCCAAAATCAGGGCTACTTTCAGCTATAAAATACATATTCTGTACTATAAATGGGTCATACATGCATGTGAGAAGGAAATAATGTGGAAAGAATAAAAATAAATGTATAGCACCTAGTTTGTGTAGTGAGTGCTGCTCCATAAATATCTTCAACTAGAATTAACATATTCCAGGTGTAAGTGGAAATATACCTAAAAAGGAAGGGAGGTGACCAAAAATAAAGTGGAGGAGCCTGTCCAATAAGAAAATATCTAATAAGAAAATACTGGAGTGACTAAAAACTGCATGGCTTCATAGTCCCACATTGCAGCACAGTTAGAAAAGTAAATAAAACTACAGAGAAGTTATCACAATGGTCAACATTAATCTTTGTTAAAAGACCCATTTCTCGTGGCATGGAACGGTTTTGTATTCCAGCAGCACTTGGGCAATCATCAGCATTCTTGATAAGCTGGATCAGGCTACAGGGTCAATCTCCATTGTGATGAAGTCTGTTTGCACCTAAAGAAGCAAATGTTCCAAACTTTATTTTTTTTAATAAAGTCATACTTTACTGCTGAATCAACCATTTGACTTTGGAGTTATTATTTGGGTTGTCTGAATTCTCTGAGGATTTCCCTCAGAAGAATGTGGAACAACACAAGATGCAAGCAATGTATTTCTGATACTTAAGGATGTTTTTATAAGCTTATCAAACAAAGCTTTAATCAAACAAAATTGTCCTAAAAGTAGTTGCCTGGGCTTTTACCAGTTATGACTTTGTTAATGTTTAGCACAAATAGAGAAGAGGAGCACAGACAGGAAAAGAGAGAACATGAGAGCTGTGAGAGAAAAAAAGATGTTTTTTAGTTGAGAAAAGGAGAAAATAAAATCACAATCAGAACTTAGATTAGGAGTAAAATTTGGGAATGTGTTGCACTATCATTTTAACAATCTAAACTTTGCCGTCATATATAATTTATTAGCCAGATGCAGGATTAACTTCATGTTGTACTATTCCTTTGTAATTTGGATAGTATCACATAATCAGATTTTATTTCAACATGCATGCAAAAAGAATCTTTAAGTGAATCCAGTGGTTTATTTTTTAGCTAATTTTTTCAGTGTAGTGAGTAGTAAATTATAGGTCCAAGATGAAGCATGCTTCTTTATGAGAGTTGTTGTTTTTCTCTTTCATTGGGGTTTTTTATTTCCCTTTTTTCCCTTAAAGGGGAGAGGTTACATTTGTGGCTGACTCATATGACATTGACATTATTATGAATTCTGCTACATTGTATTGGACACCACATCAGTGGCCTATTTAATACCCATGTGTATATACATGTGGGCTACTTTTCTAGTAGATTTTGCTTTTGTATTGGATAGCTCAAAACTTTTTCATAAAATTTATTTTCCCTTTGTTTTCAGATACATCTAATGCACTAGGTAGCACATACAGCTCATTTGCTGTTTTATAAATTTGCCTGTTTGATATATTCAATACTGTTTAGCAAGTCAGTAAACAGATCTCTTCTTTTCTTTATAACTCCTCAAAACAAATACTCCACTGACAGAAGCTTAGTAATTGATCTGAAATTGGATGGACAGAATCATCCATACCCAAACACCAGCTCTTTAGTTCCTGTCAACTTCTGGTCTTTGTTTAATCAATATATTCAGCAGTAATATAAGGTGAAGTGGTCAGGTCTGCAATGGCCAGTCTACAACAATTCTGTATATGGAATTTGTAAAACTGAGAATTGATTTTGTCCCCACTGTGAAATGTTTAAAACAAATTAATTAAAAGCTTGATCTGCACTGTGGAAAATTCCTATTTAGATACTCTTACCCAGTTTCAGACCAGGTTTTCTTCCCAGGTTGTAGTGGGAAAGTAAAACATAGCAAGGACAGCTTTTGACTTTCGAGAACACTCAAGATGGTGATGGGAAGAGTTATTTTTGTAATCTTTGTTTTGCAGTTGGTTTCATATGACTGAAAATATCCTGCCTGGATCCAACAATGACTTTTAATTTTTGACATCAGGAGTAGTAATGCATATTTGAAAAGTGTATTGCTTTGCAATATATCGGTCCAAACATACAAGTAAGAAGAGAGCTACAGAATGACAGGAATCTTCTATGACTGCCCCCTCTGTAAAATCAATTTATTTTTTTTATGGAGTTGCATATGCATGTAGATAGCTCAAATAACAGAAGGTTTTGCAATATTTTTTTAAATTATAAATTGTCTGTAATAAGCTGCTGTTTTCTACCTGCTTTTCTATTGTCTAATGCATGCTTGTTCATCAAATACTTGATAAAATATTTAAGTGTAACTCAGAAGGATAACTTTCCCCATTAACTCATATATAATTCTGGTTTTCACATATAAACTTTGAAATATTTGTTCAGTAAATTTTTGTCCTTCAAGAAATGGAAAAACAAGTGAAGTTCTCCCAAATCATCTTGCAGCACAGCGCTCAGGCCAAAACCAGTAGAAATATTTATTCAGAGTGCAGGGCTCAGTTAAGCTGTGCCATCTCCTAGGGTCAGGGATTAAAATATGTAATTTCAGTTAACCCATATGAAGAAGGTGTTAACATAGCAATATTGAAAATAATGACCTAGAAGTTTGGAGTTTAGGTGTTGTGTTTTGCTTTTGGTTTTTGGGTGGTAGTGGTGGTATTTTCCTTCAGTTTGTGGTGGTGTAATTTTTTTTCCTTTTTTTCACCATTTCATTTTCCTTTTTCTTAGTGAACAACTAAAGGTCACTGTAGCAATAAATTTCGTTCCTATGGAACAATTTAAGCAGCTAACTCTTTGCCTCTCTCCTTTCACTCTGTGCATTCCAGTTACTCCTACAGTACATCAGCACAGCCAGAAGTCAAACAAAAAGGTCACAGCCTGGGTTACTTGTGTTTTGGTCCACCATCCAGTCAGCCTGCCTGCTGCATTACATTGTCAAAGTTAGCCTTTCTATTGACAAGGCTATTGATTTCCTGATTAATGTACCTCTGTTTTATTGGCGTTTACTACAGGGGACATAATTTTAATGTTTGTATGATCAATAGCTCCATCAACACCAAAAATTCCTACTGTTAGCTTGCACAGCTCTAACTATGGGGAGTTGTATATTTCTTGATAAACACTACAGGGAAGTCGTAAACATTAGAAAAGCAAAGAAAATGGATGTTCTCTGTGGATTCCTATTGTATTTCAGCCCTAGGAGAGGATGCAAAAACTTTCAAGTAATTCTCTGTAAGAAAGGCAACCAACAGGTATTCGATCTCTGGGCTGGAATATAAATGTATGGGAAGTAATTACTTTTAGAATTTCCATTGTGTAATCACTTTATCTCAAATGTGCAAATACCCATAAGAGAAATTACAGCTTTTATTCAGTTTTAGATTAAGAAATTACGTTTTAAATACCCTTAGCTAACTTCATTATGGGAAGGGAATACTGTGGCTGTCATATAGGCTTCTAAACCTGCATCTGTCCATAAATTACACAAGGTACCTTAAGGCCTCTACTTCAAATGTAGCTATTTTTGTCTTGGAGTTGGTAGCAGACTTCACATTCTCCTGCTTGTTACCAAATAGTTTCTTTTCTTCCTTTTGCCTTCCCACCTGCCCTGTTTCTGACTTTTAAAACCTTCATAGAATGAAGAGACTGATTTTTCTTCCACTCAGATAAAGTAGTAAACTTAAATGGTCACTTTTTGTTAAGATTTGAAATTAGCTAATGAGAGAATGACAATAAATTGTGCCATTTACTAGAAACTTTACCTAAATATTTGTCAGATTAGATTCCTTCATTTCATTAAAGTTTTTATTCCTCAGTGGCTGGCAGGTTTCCTGTGTGATCTAAATGAGATATTTCAATGGCTTTTCTCAGTATCTGAGAATATTATCCCTAAGAGCATAATTTTGTATGAATGCCCTGGTTAAATCACTGCTGGTTTAGCCTTACAGACAGGGAGATGATGGCTATTTATCAGGTAATTTATGCATTATCTTAAAGCTTGTTCTTTCAGTCAAGGATCAGGACAAAGGCTATGTATCTTGAGAGACAGAGTACCTGCCATTAATTAAGAAAACAGAAGGATGAAATGAAAACTATTGCAAATTTCCCATCTCCCGAGAAGCAGGAACTCTCCCCTAAATTTCTTGCCAATAAGGACTAAAATAGCAGCAAAAAATCCAGCAGTTTCCAAGCATGCAATTTCAGTGTTTTGATCTTTTGGTACAAATTTCAGATGCTAGAGTGTTTATCACTTACTACCAGCACTGACATATCCCAGTGGATGAAATTCTAAAGCAAAAGGAATCTTAGTGTGATGATTGAATCTAACTAAAATTAGAGCTATGAAGATCACTGAGGAAGGTGCTAGTGACATGCAGCTAAATCCTCTGGTACATGGAACTGAAAAGAAATGAGGTCAGTAATGAAGGTTTAGTTAGGCATTAGTTTCCTATATTTGTCCATGGAACCATCTTCAAATATGCCTGTATTCCTGAAATAATTCACCAACCCGATGTCATAGAAATCTAGAAATATCTCTGCCTCTGAATGTGCAGAGCAGTAGTGAATGTTTGACTAAAACAATGACAGAATATTGTAAATAGGTGCTACTCCTGGCATCTATCTCTGTGGTTGATTTTGATAGAATCCTAATTATTGCACTTGCAGCAAGCCAGCTAGTTTGAGTCATAGCTTTCAAGTGGTTGTTTCAACTCTTGGAGAAACTCTTTAAAGCCACAGGGTTCCCTTAGGGGATGCTGATGCTGCCTTTTATGTCAGTGACTTTGGGTCCCAACTTGTGTTTCTATCCCCTCTTTTGAGTAGAGACTTGCTGTTCTGAGGTTTCATTGATTTATTTTGAACTCTGTGGGACTCTCAATTCGTCCTAAGGGTCTGCCAGAGAAAGGCTGTTGCCTTTCTCTCGGGCTGTGGTGGGGCAAAGGGCTCGGCAGGGGATGAAGTGCTGTGTAGGTGGTGCATACACCCAGACTCCAGTGCAGATCGGGCTCTTCAGCTTCACTGAGGGCAAGTGTGACAATTTAAGCTTCAAACTAAAGGATTGTGAGGCCTGAAATGCTTACTTTGATTAGATATTTGGTTATAATTTTGTGTTCTCTCTATAAAATATATGAGTGTATAAATGTTCATTACCTAAGCAAGTGCATGAGTCTGTGTACATCTACATTTTTGTTAAGGACTTTAACATATAAACCTTTACCTGAAACAGTAATGTAGAGTGATTGAGTTCAGGTCTCAGGAAGTAATGACCCTTTTTAGCCTTAGGCATCTTATTTAACTTCCTTGTGATTCATATCATTTTGTGTTACATAAAGATAATTTTAACTCCATTTGATCCTGAAACAAAGATATTGGATAAGTACAAAATTAATATACAGAATTTTTTTCACCGCTTCACTTTCCCCTTTTTTTTGTGATACCACTTCAACACAGGTACCAATCAGAAAGATTTAATAGAAGAAACAAATTGCCTTTATTTCATAAAGGAGAATATACTCCCTTACAAACAGCTCCAGCAGAATTCAGGAAAAATGATACTTAGGTTTCATTTTCAGGATTGGTAATTCATGCATCTTTTAGCCTCAGGGTTATCCACAATTCAGCTTTCACTTTTTTCTCTTTTTTAAGCAATCACTATAGCAACCTAGTGTTATCTGATGAGCAGTGCACACAAAGGGCAGATACCCATACCTGCAGCATAAGATTAAATACAAAAAAAAGAGAGCCAGGTAAACTGGTGAGGTGCTATATTAGCCTGTCACACAGAAGATCTGAGCCCAGGCTGCAGTTTTGAAGTTCATTAGCAGGGACAAATTTTTTGAGATGTCATCCTCCTTAGTAGAAATTTCAACTTGATTGGTGGTTTCTGCTATAAAATGGTCTCTGGCTGAAATGGCAATGCAGCTGATGGATTCTATGATTGCATAAGAGCTGCATGAAAAATTGACCAGCTTTTAAACACTGTTTATTTACTTTTATTTGCAAGCACTTCAGTGGCACAGGTATGGTAGGGGTAAAACTATGCATTCTTCTTGACAGCTGTGTTTAGCCAAGTGAAGATGTGTGGGGACAATATGAGCTGAGGAAAGGTAGGCTTTAGAAAAATTTTAGGTAAAGGCTTGGATTTGATTTTGACTAATAAACTCCATAGGATCTGACAGACTATGTCAACCTTTGAAACCTGCAGTATCATAATACATGAATTCCAATGACTCAGTTCTTCAATCTTTATTCTTGTTGATTAGTTCTTAACTAATATTAATTGTGACAGAGAGTTGCATTGGAATGGAGTAGCATCCAAGAGGCAGAGCAGTGCTGTACATCTCAACCCCAGATCTCCAGAGTAAATGAAGCAGTAACAGGCTGCTCTATGAATAGATCACTTCAAGGAAAGGTGCACCTAAATTCACCCAATGGGTACTCCCGTGGTTTTGTCTCTGTTCAGGAGGAATGTATTATTTTAATTGCATGCTTTTCTTCCCCTCTTTCTCCTGCTGGACAGTAGAGGACTTTCTATCCCTGTACATCTCAGGTTTGTTCTTACAACTCTGTGCTGCTCAGCCTACTTACTCAGCACTTAGAGTGCTCAGCTACTATACACTTTCACTTCAATGTGGAGTTTCTCATAGCCAAGCATTCTTGTTTCACCTGTCATATTAGTTGCAAAAGAAATACCTGAAAACTTCTATATAATATGTGAAAAGAAAGAGGAATTTTAATGTGCTTCATGCTTTGTTCTAGACCAACATGGACCCCTGTGTCTCTGTGATGCTAATTCTCTGTGCAACTGGAAAAGTGAAAAGAGCACATTTTTACTGTTACTGTGAAAGAGGGGATATGTTTTAAATAGTGCTTTTCAAGAAATGCCTTTGACTTGCTTTGATCACAGGTGCCATAGCTCTGCCTCTACACATGCCTCGATTGCAAAGCAGGGTTAATTGCACTTCATCCTTCACCTTCTGAATAGACATTATTTTGCATCAGTTGATATACTGGTATTTTTACCAAGGGAGGTCACTATTCTTCAGCCCAGAAGTTGTCAATTTACTCTTTATAGCCTTACTCCAAGCTCTACAAGAACCAGGGAACTCAGTGAAATTCTCTAATTTTCTGAAGGGGCAATGCATGCACCTGCCTGTATCGGGTCCCATTAGCAGGGGAATATCTGATTTGGGTATTTGCTTTATGGCTCATGAGGTGGGTGTGTGCATCCGAGTTAGGCCATCCAGAGGGTCTGGAGGAGAAGCTCTGCTGTTCTGAGCATGTGAGCCCTGCTAGGTGCTCTCCCTACAGCACACAAACCTGGTGGCTCCCACTCCAGGTGTCCAACATGGGTGATTGGCACATGGATCAGGAAGAGGAGACAGCAGGCGCTGAATGTTGCACTATGAAGGTTTTGGTAGGTAGCAGTGTGGAAGAGGTACTGACAAAGAGACAGAAAAGTGAGAATTGAAAGGTCTGTTATCGACAAGTTTAGCCACTGATTTTCTTCTAACCTTGAGCCTTAGCTATGTGCTCTCCTGCCACATAGCTGAGCTCTCAAGACTCATGACTTGCTCACACTCTGAGCTTTTTTTCCCAGTTTTGTCCTGCAGACATGTAAGGAGAGAGGTCATGTTAATCAGGTGGAATTTCTCATCCCTCAGCTCTTCTGACAAAAACTGTAGAGCGGGAAGCAACTGTGGAAAACCACTTGCAGTGTGGGGGTGTTGGGATTGCCTTGGCTGTAAAAGGAAAAAGGTAGTTCTTTACCCCAAAAGGACTACTTTTTCCTTGTATTTCAGAGAAGGAGGAAAATCTCATGGTGGAGATGATAAAATTTGGGTAAGGGGTATGACTGTATCAGCTCATGATTTGCAGGGACATAGTTGATTGGATAAAGTCATCAGTTTGCAGTGATATGAAGAAGCTTTGTTCAGAACTGTTAGCTGGGGTAGTGTTTTATACTATACAGAATTAGGAAAGTCTCAAACTACTTCTGTAGAAAGTAGAAAATTAAGCTACAAATTTGGCAATTGCATTATAAGTAAGATCTTCACCTTTAAAATCTTTTAAACCTAAGGTAGAAAAGAACAGGTTGTCAAAGTACACCTAGGCATTTAGACACCAAGTTTACAACCCTCCACCCTCACCCTGCAGCAAAATCTGTACACTGCAATGCCTATCTTACCAGTAAAATGAAATTTCATTTTCAAGCCTAGGTTACTGAGTAAGACAATGTTCTTCTGACATTTCTTGATCCTAAGTATAGGGGCAGTTTGGACTGCTGAGAGTGGCCTGATGTATACAAAACTAGCTTTATTCTTCTCTATTTAAAAACAGCAAAACAAGCTCCTCAGTCTCTGCTTTCAGCCCAGTTATCTTATGGTTTTAATTGAACATAAATCAATATCAATTTAGCAGAGGTCTAAGAATCTATGACTTGAGCAGCAGGTATCTGATGTGAACAGTAGGCATTTTATGAACAGCCTTTTAAGGGTAGATACTCAAAGATCAGATGTTTTAAACCAGAGTGCAACAAGCTATAAATGCATTTTTGAAAGGTGGGGAGAGAAAGGGGTGCTGGTTCAGTGGTGGGGTCAGTTTAGATTGCTTTTTCTGCTGAACTTTGGTCCTCAATCTTTTACTATTGCAACTGAAATTGTTGTGGAAACCTATAAGGATAAACAATATTGAAACTTTCAAGTATGATTTACTGTTACTAAGGTAACAAATTGTAATTAATTTTAAGCACCAGCTGGCTTGTGATGAGCATGAAACCTGACAAAGACTCTCAGAAGGACTGCTTTTCATTTTCTTGGCCACAGTAATAAGTCTATGAGAAATTCCTTTAAATAAAGTATCTGCAGCAACAAATTAAGGCACAACTTTGGTATTGGTTAGTTAAAAGGATTCCTGTTATCTGGGAGAGGAGACCAACCCCCACCTGGCTACCCCTCCTTTCAGGTGGTTTTAGAGAGTTATGAGGTCTACTCTGAGCCTCCTCTCTCCAGGCTAAACACCCCCAACTCCTTCAGCTGCTCCTCATCAGACTTGTGCTCCAGACCCTTCCCCAGCTCCATTGCCCTTCTCTGGACTCGCTCCAGCCCCTCAATGTCTTGTAGTAAGGAGCCCAAAACTGAACACAGGACTCACTGCAGCCTCACCAGTGATGAGTATGGGGAACATGATGGGCCAGGGAGGCTGGTTAAAAAAATATGATCCTTTAGGATCATATTTTCAATTTTTTCTTTCATCCCATAGCACTAGAATTGCTTACTTTCATTGCTAGTTTTACTTGAATTAATGTTATGATTATTGTATAATTCCTGGACTCCATCATTTAACATTTTGGACAATCATAATTAGAAATATGAAAAAGTTCTCTTTGAAATGGTAAAGCAGAAAAAGAATGAGAACAGCTTTCATAGTCTTTGTGTCCAATTAAAAACACAGACAAAAGCAGAGTACCCAAATATTTAGAAACGGAGCTAAGTTACTGACATGGCTTGATCATTTGGCTTTCTGAATGTCAGCTTGGGTCTGGAGAGCTTGAGTTATTCCATGTGATGGGGAAATATAACATCAAAGCAATCACAAGTGGAGTGCTTTTTCCCTCATTTTTGAAAGGGAAGGTATTCAAAGCCAAAAAATTGCCAATACTTTATGTGAAAATAAATATCCTATCTTAAATTAAGGAGTTATTAAACTCAAAGAAGTAAAATTGCTCAATTTTTCATTTGGTTTTGATGCTGATCTCCTTAATCACAACTGAAAGCTCAAGATTAGTGAAAGCTAAAATATTACTTCTGCTCAAAAGGAACGTCTTTGAAAAAGAATTTAATTTCCCAATCCTAGAAATGCAAGCAGCACTGTATTAGGTGTACATATATCCAAGTCACAATGTAGAGTCATAAGGAACTCGGGGTGAATCAGCATGGTTACTACTATAGCCCAGTGCAAGACATGTTATAAACTGCTCAGATGACCCTGATCCTAACCTTCTTTATGCTGGATACATCCACAGGAAACTAATGAATGATACTAACACTATGGAAGACAGTGAAATTAGAGCTGAATCATTGCATGGTGACTGAGATAACAATCTGTCCTAGTTACTGTGTCATTTGGCACAATATGTCACTAATGAGCCACATTTCTCTTGTCTTTAATTTTGCTGGTAGGACTTTGGTTGTAAAGGTTACTTTGCACAAAATGGTGACTTTTTTAGAGACAAGAGGCAATTGCAAATTCTCATTCCATAGGCAAATCCACAGCCAGAACTACATATGGTCCTAGATATAGGACTAGAGGCAGAGCTTTTGTTTGTTTATCAGCTGATGCAGAGCATCCCCTAAGGTGAGTGCTGTGCCCATGCAGTGGCTCTCCTCCAGGGCAGAATGGGATGTCTCAGGCAGGGTGGTGGTGGATGTGTCAGTTCTGCACAGGCCCATCCTTTGACTGATGTCTCTGGCCACTTACATGTCTGGCTGCATTCCAACTTAAAGGCAGAAATTTTACTGAGATATTTTCTTCCTTCTTTTGTGTGTTTCTTCTCACTATTGTGAGAAGGAGATGCACCATATTTAAAACATTTTATCCCCATTGCCTTGAAGTGAGAGGGAAACATAGTATTTTTATCTATATCTCAGTTATCCTTTGTTGTTGGTAGCCTTTCAGAGTAGCAGCCTGGAACTGATATAATTCTTAAGGGTTTTACTGCTCTCAGAGTTCTGAATGGCAATAGTAGAACAGATCCATGTTGCTAGATTCATTCTGGTCTTATACGGAAATGTAAAAGCACTATCAGAAGCACTAGTTATTAATCTGCAGTATTAGAGATCCTTCTCCAAGCCTGTGTCATGAGCAGTACTGAGGGTTTAAAATCCTTGAAGATGGGGAAGTTTCTGTTGGTGCAGGTTAGCAGAATGAGTCTTCCCTGTGCCAGGACCACCCATAAATCAGAAACAGAGTGTGCAGTAGAAAGAAAATGTGCAGCTTTCTTGTTTGCTTGCTTAATTTTGCATGTAAGGATTTTGGTTAGTTGTTTTTTGTTTTGTTGTCCAGCTACAAACCAAGCTTGCTTTCAAAGCATGCTTCTGAATCTAAGTATTTAATGCCTGTTAACTAATTATGCTTTCAGAACATGAAAACTTTGAAAATCATATATTTATTTTGAAAAGTATTGTTCTCATCAGCAGTTGATATGTCTTATAATTAATTCCTTTTGCAGCTCTCATGCTATATTTTTGTTGTGAATTTAGAAAAATAACTATCCAAGTAAAATTGTGTATGTATGGGCAGATAACTGTTCCCAGAATATAGGTGGACTCTGGTTTACCCTTAATATCAAGTAATTCTTATGTCAAAAGTATCTGTTTCCTACTTTCATGAAACTTGTGTTAATTTTCCTTATTTGTCTCTAAACATTTAAGGAAAATGCAGAAACATAATCAGGTGGAACCCTACTATAAGGTTTTAATTGGTTTGTCCACAATTGTAAACTGACATGGGATAAATCAATGTTAAAAATCTTTTTTTGAAGTCAAGTGACGTTTATGCACTCATTGAGAAACTGGCCTTCAGTGCCCATGAGCAGAATGCACACCTCTGATTTAACAATGAAATGCAGTCAGCATATGCTATATGTTGTATTTTCTGTAATTAATTATTTCTAAAGGCAGAGGGATTTTTAATTATTTTCAGTGGTGGCTTGTGTGAAACTTGTGTTTGAGACTCCATGTGATAGCTAAACAAAGAATTGAGAAACTTCTGAAAACTTTGAAGGATATCATTTGAGGTCTGGGAGCATTTGTAGCCTCAGGCTATGCCATGAAACAGCCACTGCATTAGTCTGCCTCAAAATCCGCAGCAGAGTTTGAAAGAATTGTTATGGGAGTATTCTAGGGAGTAGGGGAGAAGGCTTAGAAGTGTTTGACTTCTGGTATTTCTGCATACATATAGGATAAAAGGCCTTAGATCATTACCATATCTAAACCAGTTTCATTTTTGTGTTAAAAATCTCTTTGGATTTTTATAAAAGAAACAGGGATGAAAAGATTGAGACTGCGATGGTGGGGGAAAAGAACACTTCCATTTTCATACTAGAACATTTTTAGAGTAGGACTTAGAGACTGTCCAGGATTTTTTTTAAGTTCAGGAATATGTCCACATGTCACAAGAGTCTCTAATTAAAGTTACTCACAAGTTTAATGACACATACTTGTAAAAATCACAGACATGTAAACGAGAATACTAAGTTTTGTTATCCAGATTTTATTTCTGGCTGATCAATCACTGAGTTGCATTTTCTCCATATTTGTGTCCGTTCAGTTTTAAACTGAATCCTGGAAACACAAGCTCTGTCACCCATGAGGCTTACCCTGAATGATTGTTTCTTAATAGCCCTCACACTGAAGTTGTTTACTGCCGGCAGTTGAAATTAAGGGTAGTGCATCAGCCCAAGAGAAACAAAATTTCCAAATTAGAGGCTCAGCCCTTCTCATTTCTCAGGCAGCCTTTACATCAAATGTTCTCAGAAAGCCAGTAAGAAGGCATTTTAGCAATTTAGGTCTTGGTAAATGATTTAAAGTTATTTATTTATTAAATCAGGTTTAGTTGTAAAATGCTCCTTAAAATCAGGTAGGATTTTGATATGGATCTGGAATAGGAGCATAAACGTAAAAACACGCCGTGCAAAGCTGCCCAAGTGGTTTCTTTGCTTTGCTTGGCTGTGCCCTACAGTGTCACTGCTGTTTCAGAAACAGGAGGTCTGTGCTTCTGTACTAGAAAGTTCCATATTTCAGAGCAAGGTGTACACTTAATAAATGGTTTCTTAGGTTGTACCAAAAGTTGGATGTTTTTTCCAGATGAAAGCTAAGGTCCAAATGAGGCAGTATTTTTTTTCAAATGGAGGACAATGCTGATCCCAAGGTTTGCTTGCATAGGCTAAAAGAGAGACACAAGGACAGAGTTTTTCACAAAGCAGAAGACCAGTGAATTGCCTGTTTCTGTGCTATGGACAGCATGACTGTTTTACAGAGTGTTCACAGTAAAAGCCTGGGCCTCAAGAAGGGAAGTGCTAGTATGGGAAACAAGCCCTCAGAGAGCCAGGCTGAGTCCTGGGCTTGGGGTCTGGTGTAGACATGGAACATTTTCTTCAGAAGAGCCCTCCTGCAAGGCTTCCTACTGCATTTGGGGCAGAGGTGGCAGCTTCACGTGCAGTGTTATTCCTGGCTCCATGGGCTTCCTAGGAAAGGTTCCTGTTGGCTTGGAAATCTTCATGGTTGTCTTATTTCACTGTGGCTTGGAGCTCGGTGATAGTGACAGAAGGTGGGCCTGCCTGTAATGTTTTTATCAATTCTGATGGAAACTTTTTTATTGTGGAGAGCTGCAAGGTCTGTATCTGTCACACAATGAAGGGAGGGCAATTTAACAGTGACATATGTATATATATACATGGACTCTGTTGAGGGGGATGAGCTTCAGGGTGGGTGGGTGCAGTGTGTGTGTGGTATTTAAAATATTGTCTAATAGTACATGCATAAATGCAGAGTGGAATGGGCTGGGAGAAGGAGAGCTATGAGCACTGAGGACAGAAGAACTGTAAATAGCAGTAGAAGAGGAGGCTAAGAGTTAAATAAAGAAATAGTGATAGGAAACAGGGATGGGAGAAGAGAAAATTTATTTTGGGCATCTATTTTTTCCCTGAGATAAACAGGTGATGTATCCATTAAAAACACATTCAATTATACTCCTGGCATTATTGCTAAGTGTCAATATCTACACATGATGTTGCTAATCTATCTCCAACATCTTCCTTTTTGGAGAGGAAGAACTGTAATTTTTTCAGTAATTAAGAGTTTTACTGTATTTACTTGACACTTTGGAATATACCATGGATAATGGATTGTGAATAAGGAATGCTCAGTATATTAAAGACTATGAAATTTTAGGTCAGCAACTCTGATCAGGAAAAGATTTATTTTGTGTTTGCTATGACTTTTTCTTGCCACAGATAGATTCTAAAAGATGTTTACAAGTAGTCTCAAAATAATGAGGACCTGATAATGGTGAAAATATGCAGTCAATTCAGAAGGTCTGTGTCTGAACAATGTGTTTTCCTTATGTGACATGGCAAGCTTTTTTCCCTGAGGTCACTGTTATGGACAGAATGATTGACCTCTACTGCAGAAAACAGGTTTTAAATGTAAATCGGCTACATGTGCTGCTTTCTGATTTCTAGGTGTAAAAAGATGTTACTCATTTTTCCTAAAATTATGTAAGGTAATGGATATAGGTTCCTTCCAAACAGGAGAGAACTTTTAATGTCACCAAATTTTGTCCCCTAATACTGCAAATTCCATGTAATGTAATTTCTTTCATTAATTTAGTGAGCTTTATGTTTAAAGCAGTCAGGAAAACCGTGAAAGATATCATTGATCTAATGGTTTGGATTTTTCTCATTTCTAGCCTACATTTACTCACAACAAAGCATTTCCTGTTTGTTTGGGTTTGTTTTGATCTGTTTTTTGTTCTGTTAGACGTATCCTTTAGCATCAAAGTAGTTCTTCAGAGCCTTGGCTCTACTTGTTGCAATTCTTTTGTTTAGATACTTAGATTTAACATCCCCTCCCCAAAACCAACTAACCAACCCAAAACCCCCTTTACTTTCAGCTCATTGTTCTGTTCCATCGAGGGTCTTGTTCTGTACCAATTCTTGTTCTGTCTTACTTGAGGACAGTTCATGAGTGTACTATGCATTGATCCAGAGAATGTCTTGTAGAATTATATAATTTTTCTTACTTGGTGTGTCCTAAGGCCATAATATAATCTCTTGGGTCTGTATCACAGTTCTATGATCATCCTTCCTTCATGTCCTTTCTTCAGGTACTTTCTGGGCCTGAATTCCAAGTTAGCTAAGAAAATTACTTTCTTTTTATGCAATTGAATTTTGGTGCTTCTCTTACTGCAGTCCCCAAGATTTCCATCTCTCTGACAACTTCCTCTTTATTAAAGATAGTGTTACTTTCTCACTCCTATTTGGGTCCACGCCATTGATAAGAGTACTAAATGAAATACTTTGTGAGAGTAATCCTTAGGGAATTTGAAATAGCCTGTTTCTAACCAGATGTGTTCCCTTTCACTGCTGTCATTTTCCTTTCCTTCAACTCCTTAATTCCTTGTATGTTTTAAATTCATCTGCTAATCCTGGCTTTCTGACTTTAATGCGAGCTCTAATGTGACACCATCTGTAATGCGTTCCTGAAATCCTGTTAGATAAGATTTTCTTTGTACCTCACTTATGTTGTATTGAAAATCTATTGAAGAAAAGCTGTCAGGTTAGTCTAGTGTGATCCATAGCTGGGGAAATCACATTGAGCTACATCTTGTTTTCCAGGTTCATCTAAGTCTTTAATTAGAGTGTTGCCTGCTCTTGAAGACAATCTGTTGCATGGTGAATGTTTTGGGGTTTTGTTGTTTATTTGGGGTTTTTTTGGAGGATGATGGTGGTGTTTATGTTTGAGTGTGTACTTTCAAAGGGGCAGTAGCATCAGTGGAAATCAGCTCCACAGGTAAAGGCATTGCCAACTGCAAGGCTCCTGAGTGTCAAAATTAATTTGTGTTGGAAATTAGGTTTTAGACTTCTAATAACAATGCTAAGCCACTTAAGTATATCTAAATAAACCTGAGATTTACTCATATTAAACACTACTGGACAAGGATTTTTTTTTTCTTGTGTGTAGTACTAGCGACTCAAATGAAATTCAACAGATATAACTGAAAAGGCAGAATTTAATCTGTTTAAGTTTCATCTGAGCCTTTGGATACTACAGGTAGAGCACTTCTGGAGAACTTAAAATTTTGCCAAAGGTCAAGGAGCTTTTTTGCATCCCTAGAACGCTTCCACTCGATGTAAAGAAAGTTGTCATAGTAACATTAAGAAAACCTAGAAGTCACACTTTCTTTTTTTTTTAAATCCTTGCAGTTGAAAATAATGTTCAAATTATTGCTCTAAGTTTGCTTCTTCCCATCCCATCCCATCCCATCCCATCCCATCCCATCCCATCCCATCCCATCCCAGTTTTTTACACACTGTGCCATTGCATTTGTTGTTCAATGCAAATATTTCTACCTCAAGTAAAAGGTATTTAATTGCAGAAGATTTTGAGTCTATGTAAACATTAATTTAGCAATTCAAGGCAACTGTGTATGATATTAAGTAAAATGCTGGGTAGGAATAATTGATGGAAAGTGGATTTTAATCATATTCTTTAACTTTCTGGAAAATTACTGCTTCTTATGCAATGAACCAATGTCAATCCTGTGATCATGGGATACTCATGAAAGATCTGTACTGAGTACTCCATTACCCTATACATTATATGGCTATGAGATGGAATTTAGGAAGGGAAACAACTGTGACGACATAATTTGCATCTCTCAGTATTTGAACAAATAATTCTCATTCTCACTCCCATAGAGAATGTGCACATACAATGAAAGAACAATGCAATCTGCTGGAGGTCAAAAAATCAGCAGGCTTCATTATGGCCCACTCTACTTAGTATTCTATTTAGTATCCCTTTCATGGACTTTTGAACAATTTTGCAGACTTTTGAATGCTATGAGGTTTTTAATTCATTTAGAGAGGTTTCAACTTAAACCAATTATTTGTCCTTTTTTTCCCCGAGTTAGAAGTAAGAAGTGACATCCTTAAAACTGCAATTGTAATGACTGTTGTATAACCATTTTTTACAGCTTCCATATAGCTGACTTGCTTTTGGTTTGGCGTTCTAATAGGTAGATTAGCAAATAGGATTTCAATTTGTACTTGTTATGCTGTCCCTGGTTTTACTGCATCTTGCTCTGCCACCTGATATACTGTGAACTGATCCCATTGAAAAGGTGGGATACCTGCAAAATTAATTGGTACCACTCTAAGATTCTGTTAACTGAAACAGTTATTTCCTGACCTAAATCCACGTGTTCGGATTTAATTAAAACGAAGGCATCTGCTGTTTTTTCTTATTATCTTGAACCTAATCAAAGTCTAATGGACTTTCTGGAAGACAAACAGGCACAGTATTCAGAAAAAAACCAAACTGAAACAAGCAAATAAACAGTGCAATGTGGTGTTATAAATATAGGCTGGTTTTTATTTGAGAGCACTCATTTCTGTCATGATGAATGAACATCAGTGTTTGCCACATGAATAACAGTGATAACATTTATATGTAAATGTTAGCAGGAGTAAGTTTCCAATTCATTGCTTATATTAAAGGATTTTAAATCTCTAGTCCTCTAATATGTTGAAATGCAAAGTTTGGGATTTGGTGGTATTTTTTTTTTTAATTAAACCTAAAAGCTTAATTCATACACTTTAGAATAATTTACCAAAGTATGAGAAAAAATAATGACTTCTTTTAAAGAACCATGGCAATTGGTTTTTCTTTGGTATTTAATTGCCTCAATCTGCCTCTTCTTTTGAGTTTCTATATTTCTTCATTTCACTATTTGTAGAAATATGTGTTAGGTTTTACAATAATGGAAAGTTGGCATGATGTACAGTCTTAGTCCTATTGATGTCTGTATTAGTGTATCTCAGTTTGGTCCTAATAGGTGATATTCCCAAAAATGACATGAAAAGATGATAATGGTCCATAGTGACAGAAACTGTGGTTATAAGAATAGTTGTTGCTAGACATGGTTGGTACTTCTGTGCTCAGAGGTAGTTTGAGTGTTATTTTTTAAGTGATGACATAATGCTGGCTTTTGAGACTGATATCCTGGAGTACTAATTGTTATTCAGTGAGTGATGATGAAGGTTAAATAATGCAAGGTTGCTGTTCTTTTTGGTTTGGGAAAGCTGATTTTAAACAGTCATTTTCTCCTCCTTTGCGAGACAAAATGGAGGACTTAAGTTTCGTAATGGCTGTGACATCTAACTTGGCCAGAAACACCAGGAACTGAAAATGTTTGTCATGAATTCTTGTGGACTGTGTGGATTACCTTGAACTGCCATTCTAGTGATGTGCTTAAACAAGTTGGTGCTGGTTGAAAACGTCAGGGTTATTGTCTTTTTGGTGAAATGTTGTTTATGTATAAATTTGGTATTGGGCTGAAGGAAAAGCTTTGCAAACTTGCCTTCCCTTCTATGTGGTTGGTCCAACAGTGTCTTGGTCAAGGAAAAGTAGGAACTTTTCTCAGATGCCATGAAGGGATCAGTGTGACAGCTTGAAGGGAGATAAAGGAAAGACCTTTCAAGTTATGCCATCAACACCCACATACCAGTCCACTGAAAACAAACTATTCAGAACATAAAGCTGCTCGATGATACAAAGAGTAGTTATAAACTTTAAGTTTTTATGACAAAGTTGAATTTCTCTGCTGAATAACCTGGCCTTCGGTCATGCTGATCCAGAAACACAATAAAATGTAATTAACTTTTATAAAAGCAATTAGGCTGATTTTCTGTAGTTTTGTTTTTCTAGAAGATCTCAACAAAAAAACATTGTTAAATTTGTTTCATTTATTATTTCTACCGAAACAAATATATCTGAGCAAAATTAGCAACTTGCAATCTTTACAAAGGAGGAATGTTGGCTACTTTGATTATAGTAAACCATTTTTAAAAGTTCATATTTGCAATACCCATGCAAAAAATCTGGAAAAATAAAATTATTAATGAAAATGGAATATACATGCCCATCTTGTTGTAAGGCCATATTTTTTCACCTCGCATTGAAATTTCAAATTTTCTATCTGGTGGAACTTAGTTTTTTCTTCTTATAAAAGTCACTGTAAACTGAGCTAAATTCAGATTTCTATACCTCCTTGATACGAATTCATTCTTTTTCTGCTGAATAATGAGAATCCTGCCTGGATTCTTGAAGAACGATTCTTGCCCTAACTTTACTATAGTTTGAAATGTTTGCCAGGATGTCCCTTTGCTTTGTCTTCTCAAAGAAAAACTGTCAAGTATTCCTAAAAAAACCCCAAAACACAAAACCCCACTATGTTCCCGAATTGTTAAATCAGAATCTGTGTGACATTATCTTTCTTTTTTGACAATTTTCTTTTCAATAGTTCAGTATGTGGTAGAAAGGATATGATATTTGCAGATATATAGTCTTTAGAGAAATGCAAAAAATGTGCCTGAAATGAAAAGGTAGAAAGTTAGAAAACTCTCTCTCCCTTGGGGCATTCAGGTTCTAGATAAGAGTCAGCAAGTACTACACCTACAGGAGAAATAAGGAGAAAAAGAGAGGAGATATTAACTAGAAAATCCTGTACTGCAATCACATTCTGGACTTGACTTCAAAGGGACTGTTCTAAATTAAATTGCCAGTAGTTACACTCTTCTACACAAAAATGTCATTCCTTCTTGATACGCTTTTTATATGCAAGATGTCCAATTTTCTGATGTAGACTTGTACTTATATATATATATATATATATATATATAAAAGACTCAAGGGTGGGTAGTGATGAATAAAAAAGTGGTATCTACACTTGCAAAAACTTAAGGGCCAGCCTCTGACAGCAAGGAAGCAGCTCGGATCTGGCCTTTTTATTTAGGAGTTTAAGAACAAAAACTCCCTGTTTTTCCCCTACACTTTTTTTAGCTATGTCTTCAAAAGTCACATGATTTGACCTTCCAGTTCTAGCTCATATCTGAATAACTGAAGTAGTATTAGTTTCTTAATTTCTGTAACTATGCTCAAACATGGCTGCAGTTAAGGAACTGGAAATGTGTAGGTTGAACATTATGTTTTTTCTGCCGCTTATTGAGGTACAAAAATTTTGCGGGAACACATCTGAAGGGGCCTGGAAAAAAACCAAACAGTAGAAGGATGGTAATAGTGCAAGAATCTCTGTGTTTTCAGCAAGTTTCTAAAGTGGGCCCACTCATCTCTGGAGCCCAGGAGACTACAGAGCAAGTTTATCCTGGAGAAGTGCCCTCAGAGCAGGGAATGCTCGGGGTAACCATATGGAGTAGCCAACTTGTCAGAGTGATTCGGGGGCAGATTTTGAGTGGCTTGTTGACATAATCTTCACCCCTACTATTGTTCTAATAATCTGGGTAATACTTTGCACTTTTACTAGATTGGTTCCTTTTTCCTGCTGAGTCCAGAATTCAGCAGGGCCCAAACACTGCACCAGTGGTTCCCAGGGAGTTGCAATTGGCACATTTAACCTCCAGCTGCAGCATTTCCCAAATTTCTTGGTTGCCTATTGCATTAATTTTCAGGGGTTTTTTGACAGGTAGTTTATTTAGTGTGGAGTGTCAGTATTAAGGTAATAACTCAGTTCACTAACTTTAGCTCCCCAGGCAGCAGCCAGGGGGGACAGAATCTCCTCTAAAAGTACACTTTTTAAAAGAAAATGTATTTTTATTGAATTTTGGGAAAGAGAAAAGGGAAGATCCAAGGATAAGACACACCAGAGTTGGTAGTCCTGCTGAAACACAGTAAGCAAAACCAATAAGAAAAAGCTATTTTCTTGTCTCCACTTTGTTCTCAATGTTATTCACCCCAGTACATTTTCATTTCAGATAAAATTATGCACACTTAGTGCTGGAGACAATACTTTGAGCATGAGTGCTACTTATTGATTTTTCTCCTCAGGCTTGTCTGAAATCAGGATTAACACATCAGGATATCAGGAGAGTGAATGGTGCCACCTGTTGCAAGGATGTTTACAAGATATCCTGTGACTAGTGGCTCAGGAACTTTTCAGAGGTGGGTACAACTTAATCGCAGCTGGTGTTCTTGAATTGACCGTCTCGTTAGACTGACCACATTGTCACTGACAGATGTACAGGCTAAAGCAGCCTGAAAATTGCATCAGGACAATATTGGTTGAAATCGCTATAAAAATTAAGCCCAGATGTTGAAGGTTTTCAGTCACATGGTTGAGATGCCACTAGATTTTAAACTCTTGCAGGCAGTTGTTTGTGAAAGCAATTCTGAGAAGACTCATAGGAGCACAAAATTTGGCATGTGACTTTATCATCAGAAAAAGAATTATATTTTCCTGTGCATTGCCAGAGTTCCTATAATGTTGACTCTGTCGGATGCTCAGAGCTTTGGCTTTCTCTGTGAACATGCAGTATATGCACATGCCCACCTGTGGAATGAGTGCACATGCATGTGTCCATGCATACTTTGCATGTGAATTCCAAGTGCCCAAAGGAATTAAGTAGTCATAACTATGAAGAATTTCTTGGCTATAAGCCACTCACCCAACTCCAAGAAGCAGAAAGCAGAGCTGAGTGAGCAGAGACTGGAACTACCCAAAAGTGAATTGCAATGAAACCCGTACAAAAGCTCTGCGGATCAGCCACCTGGGATTTGCCTAACTTGAGCTTGAGCCAAGGCTCATCAGGCCTTTTATGAGTACAGCACAAACCTGGACTTCAGGCTGCAGAACTACTAAACCATTACTTTTCTGTCAGTTATGAAATGTTGCTGTGTTTCCTGAGCACAAGGGGAAGCCTGTGCAGCTTTGAGCTCGCCTGTGCTGCAGTGTGCAGCTCCTGAGCAGCTTCTTAGGGAGCTCCTCAGGTAAACACCACACCCCAGGGCTGGCAATTTGGTGATAATGTTTGTGTCTAGGCAAACTTTTGCCTTTGTTTCTCTCATGCTTTGGGAAGATCATGCTCACTGTCTTCTCTTCTCACTGAAAAGTGGGTCTAAGGTTGCAAAGTGTAGGAATATTCATGGGGTTTAATAATTTCCCCTCTGTGTCCACCTAATTGGTATGGCATCCATTTACCATTGGATTGGATGAACTAGTTATAAAAGATAGTCTCCCCAACATCTACTGAGATTTGGTGCAAGATTTTTCAAATTGTATTTTCAAAATTGGCAACTCCCGTCTGTATTTTCCTCAGTCTTTTTAGAGATTTTTGTTTAAACTGGTTTTAAGGGGATTAAATTGGGTAAAAGTAAATTTGTACTGAAATTTTGCCCAGTATGCAGCTATAACACAACTCAATAGTTCTGTTGATTTGGGATGCAGCAGACTATGGTCCTCTTTCCAATAATTTATCTCCTCTGATGCCAAAATAACTCCTGAGAAGAGTTAGGAACTGTTTTTGTAGATAATTTCAGCAGAGATGGTTTCAGATCTTATTATCTTGTTGAGTGGCAAGTCAAAGATGAAAGAACCCTTTCAGTCTTAAAAGTGTCGCTCTCTAATACTTTTATTATTTACACTTGTGCATATGCTAAGTATAGTTGACTTGTTAGTGTCAAAGAGGAGTTGTAAGCTGACACAGAAGTGTGTGATTCTTTCTTTTATTAGAATGACAATAGGGTGTTCTGCTCCCTGATGGATGAGGATGGTAAATCTGCAGTGTGTAATCCAGCTACTGCCATAACAGAGTCAGTAGTGGATGTACGGCTTGCTGAGACCTGAAAGAGTAAATATATTAAAAGGAAATTATGTTCGTATTTTCTTATTTATTTTGCCTTCTAGATGACAATAATAAGCCTTTGTATCAAGGCAGTTATAGTATCAAGGCAGTTCTATAGTTCAGACAGGTAAGGAGGCTTTAATGGGAAATTGTAGGGCTTTGAGAATATGGTCAGGTGGCACCGTTTTTAGCCTGTCTACAACGTAAGAAATCTATACAGAATCTACTTTAAAAGTTAAAGCAGGAACATGAATGGCCATATCTGAACATCCTGCTATTACAAACCATGCAGTTTATCTGTAGTATGTGGTTCACAATTTTCAGTTACTTGTAAAGGAATTGATGAATTGTTACACTGTATAAGATTTTATTACTTCAGATTTCTGATTTCTTCAGATTTTGTTTAAAAGGTCATATTGCAGGGTGGGGATGCAACTCAAGCACTGGAACTGGTGAAATGTCACATTCAGTATGGTTTGCTTTTGATTCCTCTGTGTTTACTGAACAACAGCTTGATCTTTCCATTTGACCCTTTCTTGTAGAATTCCTCTCTCCATGTGCTATGTGACCTGTTCTGTCACTTAACTTCCCTACATGCTTTACCTTGGAGATACTGAGAAGTGTTTGCTGAGTATTTTCACCACCCCACTCCACTCCTGGTTTACATTTTTTACATCTTTTACATCTGGGGCGGCAGTTGTATTCTGAACTCTCTTTTGTGTTAAAATTTTATTTGTATCATAGGTTTTGCATCACTGTTGATGCTGCAGACATCTCAGTGTGTGTGTGGGAGGGTTATTCTAAACAGTCTCCAACTATTTTAATCATGTAATAGTAGTCATAAGTTTTCTGGTTTAGTTGCACTAGATGAGATGTAGGTCACTAAATACTTGATCCAAAGCTGAGAGAAGTCAGGGAAACACTGTTGGCTCTGAAGGGATCTAGAAAAAAAATCTGCTAGGCATAAACGTTTTGTAAAACATCTCTAAACAAAACAAAACAAAAAGATTCCTGTTTCTCAGATTCATATTAGTGACTGATGTAGATTTGACATTACAAAAAATAGCATGCGTTGGGGTGCTCTTAGTCTATATTGCAGAGCTGTCAAACAGTAAAGATGAAATTCATATCTGATGATAGTAGTTTTGATTCTGACCTGACTAGGGCTAGGGTTGATCTTTGGAAATTTAATCATGTTAACTTTTCAAGTTATTCTGCTCTAAATTCTTTGTTGCCATTAGGATTTTATCCTAGTGATTCCCTATGTAATAACAATGAATTAGAAGCAAAGGCTCGGGGAGATCTTACTGCAGCCTTTCAATACTTAATGGGGCCTTATAGAAATGATGGGGACAGACTTTTCAGCAGGACATGGTAAGTAATACAAAGGGCAATAGTTTTGAACTAAAAAATAATAGATTTATACTAGATTAAAAGGGTTTTTTTGTGATGAGGGCGATGAAACACTGGCCCAGGGAGATGGTGGATGCCTCATCCCTGGAAACTTTCAAAGCCAGGTTGGATGGGGCTCTGAGCAACCTGGTCTAGCTGAAGATGTCTTGGATCATTGCGGGGGGGGGTGTGTGAATTAATAATCTTTAAAAGTCTCTTCTAACCCAAGCTATTCTATATTCTAATGAAAAATTTCTGAAATTCCAGCTCATCAGTGCTTCTTTTAAAAAAGCAAGAAAACTTTGGGACCGCTCATTATAGATGCCAGACTTTGACAGGAGAATTGTTATAAAAGGTAATAAATACACTGTTCCACTTTATATTTGGCTAATATCTTGATCTGTAAGATTTTTTTGAATTTAAGCGTCTATAGCCTTGATTTCTCATTTCTAGAAAATACATATGTTTTACATGTATTTAATTGCTTACTAAAGTAATTGGTGGCACTATTGTATTGCAGTGTCAATGCCACGTTAGATTAAAACATTGATTCAAAATTTGACACATCTGGTATTTCTAAATGTTCAAGTAATTATCTTTATTGCTGCAGAAATAAATATGAAAATTATCTGAGGCAGTACAATTTTGCAGTTTTCTCTTTAATGCTTAGGTGTACTGGAATTATTTTCATGCACAATGCAGTTGAAACAGTATGCTTTTCATTCATTTCAGATGTTGAATAGGAAATCTAAATGGATCAATAACTGATTAACCAAAATCCTGAGAATGCAGTTAAAGGAAACAAAAATCTTTCTGTCAGTAACTTATAATGGCAGCTCACAAATTGCAATTAAGGTACTCTGAAACTCTCTAAGAACTCACTAGAGAAAATAATAAAAACAACCCTGAAAACACTATTTTATTTTGCTGCATGTGGAAGGTCAAAAGATTCAACTGGACAAGATCACAGTGGTGGAAATGTTTGGGTTTATTTTTTCTGGGCTACAGCATGCTTGAGGAAAATCCTAGCTTACATTTACCACGTTTGCTTTTTCGCTGTAAACTTTGCTCAGTAGAAATTGTGTGGCTTTGCTGAACTTAGAACTTCTCAGTTAGTAAGGAAAGGAAGGAATTCCTGCAACTTCACGAAGTTTTAATAACATTTTAGGTAGGACTGGCCATTCAGCTTGTTTTGTTTAGTTTTTTTCTCTGCTACACGGGTCAGATAAATTATCAGTCTAACCCAGCCTGTGCCTGCAGCAACAGGTGATGATACTTTGGGAAGGCACAAGAGCTGGGCCACTTTCTGCTGTCCCATCTATTTCTACTCTGCTCCTCACCTACCTCCAGCTATAATGATCATGTCGGAGATGTTGTGAGGTATACAGTGAGGATGAAACAGTAGAAATAACAGACAAAGCTGCCTGGAGCTTATTTGAAACTTTTCCTGTTTTGTAGTACAAAAAATGTTAGTTTTTTAAAACAAGGTGACACAAAACAATCTTTCAGTTGACCCTCACAACCTCTATTACCTCTCACTTCTCCACTTTTTAGCTAAATGTGTTGCTCTTATTTTACGGCAAAAAACCCCCAACTTGGTTAATACTTGCAGAAAACATTCCTCTAAAACAACTTGGGCAAAAGCAATGCAAGAAGAGAAGTACAACATTTAAGTAGTTCAAATTCCTGCCCAAAAAAAAAAAAAAAAAAAGTAGAAAAGAAAAGAAAATCTGTGCCAGACATTGAAGCTTGCCGAATTGTGCCAGGAAAGTTCTGGAAAGTTCTAGATTTTTGCCTTTGGCCACGACCCCAGTCCTCCCTGACAGGCTGAGCAGTCAGGCTTCTGAAGTGCACTGGGACACTGTCCAGAGTCACTGATAGTGATGAGAAGCTTCCCTGGAGGTGGACTCTGGTGACACAGCCAGGGAAGCTGTCTGTCTCCTGTCAGAAGCCTGGCTGCTTGGAATGGAGTGGCAGGACAGCCTGGCCAAGAGGGAGAGAGCAGGGCCCTACGGCCACATCGTTAAAGCTCTACATCTGCTTTGGCTTCAAAAGATGTTTGGAGATTGTGTCCCTACTGGAAATCAGTGGCAGGTTCCCAGGACTTCACAAACTTGTGCCCTAACTAGTGCCAATCAAAGAAAAAAGGCAAATACAAACTAGCCCCAAATAGGAAAGCACAGTAGAATATTCTATTTTGTTCAATTTGTTAATTTAAAATTAATGGTTGTCTGCTATTTCTAATGCTTTTGTAACATTAAATAAGCATATTCCATTGAGATGTGACTGAAGGGTGTCCCAATGCCCTTACTGAGGTGCTACTGAACTCAGGAGGTGCTACTATCTCCTGATCATCAAGCAAGGAGAATTTCTCCAAGAAGAAAGTGTCTTCAGAGAACTCATCTGCATCCTCGAGCAGAAACAGGTATCAGCCAGGGCCTAAACCGATCATTATGGTTACTCTTGGTGAAGCAATAATGAGTCTTTGCTAACAGTGTTTAATTCTTCAGTTAGACTGCATAAATTACATCTTCTTTTCTGGTGCAGATTATATACTAAACAGACATCCAGGATTTGTCTTCTCACTTTCTCAGTGGAAAGTAGAAATCAACCGTATTCCTCTCTCAAGAAATGTGAGGGGCTGATGAAGAAGTTGTAAAAAGAATGACACCTCTTCATCTGGTGCTTGTGTTTCTATATTTTTACAAAAATTGTTCTATCAAGTGTACAAAAAATTAAGCCCATATTTCAAGTTCCTTTGGCCCTAAGTATGTTTTTTAAGTCTCAGTAAAGTGGAGGTTGACTCTCCATTGTTTATCTTGTACATGCTTAGTAATCTGATACTCACTTGAAATGTGAAACTCATGGGTGGTATTCTTTTATCTCATTTGATAAAATTTTTAGCAAGTTCTGACTTCTGACAGATACTCTATCACAGTGTTTCAAGGGGAAAAAAAATGCAGCAGATAAATTCCAACTTCAGGCCCTCCTCTAGCATCTTCGACAGGTCTGTAAAAACAAACTGATGGATGATGTCACAGGAGCCCTGAAGGGGTTGCACAGTAATGACCACGATCATCAGGCAGAACACTTTCTCATCAATCTCAACCAGGAGAGAAAGGACTGTTATTTTAATGCAGTAGAATCATTTTTAATGGGGTGTATAACGGGGTTCTACGCATATCTTATTTACCAGTAATATATGGGAAGATATCAGGGGAACACCTTCCATTAGTAATATTTTTAAAGACTCCTGTCTAGAGCTTGTTTGTTTATCTGTGCATTTTTTCAATTATTTTGAGCTTTTCCATCCTTTAAGTTGTCTTAAACAGGACTGGTAACTGATAGCTAATTTTATTGTCACGCAAGGTTGAGACTGGACTAGTTCTATAGAAACAGTTTTGTGCCTTTGAAATTTGTTGGCAAATTTCCTGAGAGGTGATATGTTATCTGATTTGCAAGCAGGGCAAAAATGATGTGGAAATTTCAGAAAGTGTTTATTATATAGAATAAAAACACCAACAATTTTAGAAGTTAGAACTCTTTTTCATTGCTATTTTCTGTGTAATGTGTAACGTAAGTTAATAATAATTTACTTTTTCTTTTTAAATTCGTTATGTAATGCATGGAAATAATAGGAAACATTTGTTGTAGTGGAAATCATCTGCCTGGCTTTTCAAGCGGTGCTGTTTATCTGTGTCTTGTTGCACATCCCTGGCAGAGGTTTGCACACTGAATGATATGCTGATTAGCTCTGTGCCCTCTTACACAAGGTAGTTGGATCTGCAGTTAGTTACATGTGTGTCCTCTGTACCCCCGTGGTGTCCCTGGTTGTACTTGGCATACATTGTTGAATCTTTTCTGGAAGGCTGTGTAATTTCTGAATGCTCAAGTAGTATGACAATATAGTTTTTCTCCTAAAAGAAATGTTTATGTTTAGTCAGTGAGAATTCCTGTGTATTTCCTTCCAAACCAAAGCAGAAATGTACCTCTGCTGTCAGCTGCTCTAAACCTGCCCCTAATCACACAATTTCCAGACCCAGCACTCCCTGTGTACCTGTAACATGGACATACAGGGAACCTTTTATTATCCCTTTAGGCAGCCTGCACAAAGATCAGCTGTGCTGAAGCCCCATGGTATCAGGGTCAGCTCTATCTCCAGAAGACATTACACTCCAAAAAAGGCAAAGAGACACAACTCCTCCCTTTCTGAATGAAAACGCTGGTGTGCCTCTTTCAGTGTCATTGCTTTGGAATCTCTCATCTTACATAGGCGTGGCTGGCTTTCTGCTTCATTTCTTTTTTTAATTGAATGCATTTAAAGCAGCCTACCTTGGTTTTTTCAGGACTTTAGTAATAAGTAATCTTGCTTCTTGAAGAGTGGACTTGCGGGAACAAATACGCCATATCTTCTTGGAATTTGAAGCTTCTGTGTGATGCCTGGCTGCTGGAAAGTATATATTCTTGATGAGCTAATTTTTTAGATGAGGTGGGGCTTTGTACCCTGACTGAGGCTGTAGTCAGTGGCTGGAGGATTGCAAAAAGGGTTTATTAATTTCTCTCTGTTATCTAGAATTTGCCTGTTCTTGCAATCAAACAGATGAGTAAAATAGAGATGTGGAGAATACAGATCATGAATGGATATTTTGTTCTGACCAGTAATCTAATGGCAGACTGTCATGAGTCTTCACTGACTCTATTTACAACTGCCTGCAATTGAGACAGATCTTTTATTAGTTAGATAAAAGATGAATTTTTCATTAATTATTCAGTGATGTCTAGCTGAACTGGAATGTGTCCAATGGGTACCTGGAAGTGCCCCTTCCTTACACTTATGATACCATGAGTTGAATGAATTCAGCAGTTGGGTCCAAGGAGGGTGTGGTATATATCCATTCTCCTCTAAAAAGTATATTGTTGACAGCCTGCTGTTCTCTGTATTCTTCCTGTGCACTGGACTGAGATTTTTTCATTTCATGCATCATCATTCACAGCTTGCTGGAGTAATTCCATGAAGTCAGTACATATCCCTCATACACACAAACAGAAGAGGGAACAATATATTTTTGCTGTTGTTTTTGAAAGCTGGGCACATTTGCATAGATTTAATTTTCCTTTTCACCTGCTAGTGAAGTCTATTTGATGGGAAGGAAGAACAACCTCTAGTTATTTTAAGCTCTTTGTAAGCTTGAAGTCCATTACTAGTTTGTTAGAGAGTTTGGTTTTCTTTATGGTTTTTATCACTTCAGTTAATATGGAAAACAAACTTGATTTAAAAGAAGAGGTACTGTGTAGTCTAGCTGAAATCACCTTGATAGTGTTTCACCCCTAAGAGGAAATTAACTTATAACTTGTGAAGTAAATGGCTTTGGTAAATGTCTTTGCTAGGTGTGCATAAGGACTTACAGACCCATTTTCTGCTATGTAGCCTTTTCTACTGATTCATGAGGATCAGCAAGAAACTGGTTCTTTGCTCTAAGAGTTTCTGATTGAATCCTTAGCTAATGAGGAGAGAGTATCACAGATGTGGGGCAGGAAACTGCTGTTCTGTGGGTTTGACCTTAGCATGCCTTTTGCTACCTAGTATTGTTTAAAACATCAAAATTACCTTAGACTGTAAGAATGGGCTGAAATCAAGCTGGCTTTTTGTATCTTTGTGGTGGGAAGTGCAATATCTTTTTCCTTTAGTCAAGGTGTGCAGCATGCTGCTCGTGCTGCTCATGCTCCAGGCTGTAGCTGGAAACCTTTGGCAGCAGTGTCAAACTGAGGATCTCCCACTGCTGATTTTCCTTTCTGTCCCTTCCTCGATCTCTGACTGCTGGTTCATGGCTTTGTGATATCCCATCAGTTGTGGAGTCGTACAGAGAGAAGGGCATGAATGAAGAAATAGCATCCTGTGGTAGGGATGGCAGATGGAAAAGTCACTCCTTGAACTGCCTGTATCACTGCAAGCGTCTGAAAGCTCAGCACCACTGGGTGGAAGATGTGGGGATATAATGACCAGGGTATCAATGGCAGAGAAGGGGGATATGTTGATTGCTGTCATATGCTATATCTGCACAGGGATACCCAACCATTTCTGTAAAAGATAGCTGAAAACTCTCATGAATCTTGTCCAGAATACAAAGTGTTAGGGTTGAACTGAGACTGAACTGCATGGTCTGGAGACTGATAAAATAAACATGTGATTTAGGTGCTGATTAAAAATGTATGTGTTTATGAGGGAAAACAGCAGGGAGTTCTGGGAGGCAGATAGAGTAATGGGGAATTGACAGCATCAGTGCCATGTTTCAAAACAAGATGGAAAAGAAGGGGCTGTTTTGAGCCTTATTGCTGACTGTGAGAGACACAGTATTAGGAAAAATCTTGCTGATTTGAGTTTTTCTTTGTTTCAGGAAAATTACCTCATATATTCTTTATTATTAAAGACAACTACATCAAATTTATGTGAGGTTGGTCTTTCTGATTGGTCAATTGAAAAAGAAAAGTGTTTGGATTTTGATTTCATTTTTTTCATGTTTTCAAAATTTGGATGTTATTTTTTTAGAAAAATGAAATTTATGTTATAAATTCACATTTCCTGGTTAAACATGATTCAGCACTTAATATTGCTCACTTAGGATAGGTATGATTACCTATGGCAACTGAGCCCTGGTTTCTAGAAGTCATATTATTCCTGTAGAATTGTTTTTTAGTTGGTTGATTTGTTGGGTTTAAAATTATTGATCTGTGGCTTTGAAACTGCATCCAAAAGCATAATCTATGGTCTAAAGTAATCTATGTTATTTCATGTTTATATCTCCATAGATTTCAAGGGAATGATTAATAAGTATAATAATATCTCAATAACATCTAATAATATATAATTAACATTTTAATATGATATCTATAATAATAGCTCCTAGTCTGAGCAAACATCTACTGTATGTGCATCCAGCTCATGCTCTGAGGATGTCTAAGTCCCTGGATGGTAAAGGGGGGTTAAAGGCCACATGGCAGCTCACAGTGATGCAAACTTTTGATAGAGCTTCTAAGCCAAGACTGAATTCTGCTTTGCGCTGTGTGGAAAGTACAAGCACTGCTCGAAATTGCTCTTTGTGAATCAGCCTCAGTCTGTGTGTGCTGTGCAGTGGCTGAGGTGATGTGCAGTCACTGCTGTACCTGTGCAGGTGTGACCTCTGCATGGCCTTTGTCTTCCACATCACAGGGAAAGCCATCATTGTAATCAAGGCACTTTGGTGTGCTTCAAACTTTTAGAAATAGTATATATTTAGCTCTCTTGATATCCTGACAGAAAAGACAATTTCTAGGTTTTTAACTGTAAAGTTTTGTTTCAGCCTTTTTTCTAAACTCAGCTTAAAGGGAAATGTGAATGCATACTCTTGTTGATGTTTCTGACTGTATCTATATTGTGTGTTAACATTCTTTCCTTTATCTAAGGAAAGAAATTAAATCCTTTTCTTCCAACTTCAGCAATACTGCTTGAATAATGTGCCAAGTACAGATTGGACTCTGCTCCCTTCAGCAGCACAGCACTGCAAGCAATGATCATGTACTGTTTTGAATGCTTTCTAAGTAGCTCAGTGTTTCCTGATACCAAATAGTTTGATAAAGTGTTAAAGAGAACCAAGAGTAGGGACCAAAAATATCCCAGGGATTGCAGGCTGAGCCTTTCCTCAGCACTAACAATTCCCTCACTAGCTGCCCTTTTTAAAAGAAACTCCAGCCCTTGGCAGTGTGTGGCAGGGTACTGCCAGTGAGGATGAGGGGCCCAGCCGAGGGGCTCCATGCTGAGGCAGTGTTGTGGGAAGAGGCAGGAGTGTGTGGCCGTTCAAAGTAACAACATATCAAGATAAGATAGACCCTGGAAATGCTGGTTCTCATACTTTTTCCTGCTAATGCTAGTTTGCCTATGTGGCCAGTAGTGACGGAGAAGTTAAACCTTAGGTGTTAGTTCTTCCTTTCTTTTTTCTCTTTTGTGAGGTAATTTAATCTATGATGTGGACAGTTTGAGGCAAAATGAAAATGTGGGACCTGGGATCTTGCTTGGGAAACCAAGCTGCAGTGCTACCCCTTGTGTGCCTGGGAGCAGCCTCCCAGACCATCACTCTCGAGCATTGGGAAGGACCAGGATCCTGATTTCTGAGACATGAAACCAACTAAAAATCTGCCAGGGAAGTCATGACAACTACTTTCCTAAAGGTTGCAAATGGATAGAAGTGTTGCTTGCTGTCTTTATTTTTATCTAAGCCACCATATTTTAGGTCAAGAATACTTGCCAGAGACTTGCAACGTTGTGAAATGAAATATGCCTTGCCTCTGCTTCCTCTGATGATGAGCTACTTCCATAAAAATCCTATACCATGGCTGGAAACTATTTAAACTTATCCTGTAGCAGAAAGATCTTTTTCTTAGTGGTAGTTGAAAGCTTATAAAAATTACACTTATAAAATACGATTTTAAAAGCTTGATCTTGCATTTGACAAGTTCAAACTAGCATGCCAAATTAGTCCATAATACTAAATCTTATTTTGTTTTCTGAGTTTCAATTCACTTAAAATTCATGACACAATTTGGTTTTTATTTTCAATGGGAAAAAAAGAGATGAGAGTGAAATATTTGTGTAACATTTTTAAACACTGAAAAGATGTCATTAGTTCTACTTTCAAGGATGATCAGTTTATGTTAGTAGGGATAGGATTGAGCTCAAGGAAAAGAAACCAAGTACTTTCTAGTGAGAAATTACCCCTCTCTGAATGTTCCTTCTCTTTTTTTGGACAGTTTTTTCCAAGTGTGAGCAAGAATAAAATATTCAATCATCATTTAATACTTTCAGAGGAATGCAGAACAGTAAAAATTTGTACCTGAACTGCAAGCATTTTTGCAAGTCCTGTATAATAGAAATAATTTAGTAACAGTTCATGCTCAGTTATAATGAGACACGCACACAAACCAAGGTAGATTGAAACTCGAAGTCCAAATTCTGATCTTAATTAATACCAGCATAAATCTACAGTAAATTCACTGAACACAATATTACAGCAGGATCACTGAAAATAGATTGGGGTGTCAATGTACCACAAAATACTGTGCTCTTCTCGCTCATTTAACACAACTCCATTTGTATAATAGTGTAAAGCTAATTGTCCAGCCCTAAGTTAGCCCATTATATTGGTCTGTAGCTCTTAATTAACAGAACAGTCTTTTGAGTAATTTGGAAGTACACTGTATTTTAAGTTCACAAGGAATTTAAGATGTATTAAATTAGAGATAACATCGCACATAAGTCATTAGAGGGACAACTTAATTCCATATCCTAAATACTTGATTTAGCAGCACAGTTCATCGTTGCCAGCTACATAAGCAGCTCTCATGCATGAAGAGACAGCTGCAACACTTCTTCCCCCCAGCTGCAAGGGCAACTCTTTCAGGAAGGGCCTGGAGGCTGCCTGGGCCATTGCCAGCCAGGCTGCTCTGGATTAAAATACAGAAAATTATCTCCTCTGTCCTACCTCTCCAAAGGCAGCTTGTGCTCTCAGATTAAAATCTGACAAATCATCTGAGTGTCAGAAAAGGCAGCAGAAATAGAGAGTAATTATGTCACATTTTTAAAATTCAGTTGGCATATTTTATGGTTAAGAGCATCTCACAATTAACTGTCTTTGCAGAGTCGTAACAGTGAAGCTTTCAAAATCATAGTAAGACAGTATTACTTGCATGAAAATTCCTTGTTTAAAGGTTTTTTACAGTGTTACCAGCGTTTTTCAACACTCAGTGGTAATAAGGCACCTTGTTATCACAATGACAGCAATGCTATTGTGTTCAGAATATGTGATAAATGACTGTCACATCTTATGAAAAAGAAGGCTTTTGTATCACTTTAACCTATCATTAGGATACAAGACATACCATGATTCTTACTTTCATTATGGTAATCTAACAACCATCTAGAGACCCAGGAACTGCCGTGTCAGATATATCTTAGCACCTGATGCAGTGATGAGAAGACAGCAGGTCTGCATGGCATTTCTTGCATTGAAGGGGTGAACTCTTGCCCCAAAGTCTGGACATCACCAGTTCTGACCAGTCTTTTGTGATTTTGAACAGCATGTCTTTCAAGCCACTGTAGAGTTTTATTGGAGAAACTTTTAAAAGACCTACTTGGAAGTTTGAAGTTGCTCTAGTTGTTAGGAAGAGGGATGGCACATTTCAACAATAGTTTCATGGCAAAAGGGAATTTAAGTTTTCCTCTCCGGTAAATTTTCAATGGAAACCAAGTTGATGCAAAGACATTTTGTAGATCTTCCCCCCACTTCTTGTAATTTGTGTTCTTGAACAGAAAATAGAATCTGAACACAGATCTGACATTTAAACTGAAATTCACCTCTTTTCCTCCTTTCTTTTCCCAGGAGACATGGGAAAATCAAACCAAAAATTTTTTAACTTGCTTTCACTGGTTTCCCAATACAAGAATGTACATCTTCAAAAGGATTATTCTGTTAAAAATGTATAATGTACCTCAGGAAGGGTGGAGATCTCCTTCAGTCATGGCTACAGCCAGGGAGACCATGGGCACAGGACCACCAGAGATGGGACAAGTCCCAGTCAGCTCTGCCCAATGCAAAGCCCAGTGAGCTCCTGGGGCTCTGCTCTCCAGGACAATGCAAACCTATGGCCTTCTGCTGGCAATGACACAAGTCATATGGACAAGGCCACACCAGTCATATTTATGCTGGATGTGAGAGAACTACTGGCATTAGCAAGTTAAAAATTAAAAAGGAGCTGTCCTGTCTGGCAGCCTGAGAACCGGAGTACTCCCTTCAACCACTCTTACCTCGGATCCAGTGTTAAAGGACTAAGTATAACATACTCTGTTTGGATGCATTCCTTTAGGACCACTCAGCTTCAGAGAAGATTTAATATGTTTTGTGGCTAAAGCAGGAGACTCTCAGTAGGTATTTTTTCATGCTTGCTGTGGCAGAGTCTCTGTGGAAGAAGGCATTAATGTATTTTGTCCTTCTCCTGCTTTTCTGTAATCACCCAGGCAAAACTACAAGAACAAACCAATCCTGTGTATGACAACAAATGCATTTCAGGAGATGGAAACAATTTCACATTTACTTGTCATCTGCTTTTTCAGTTCAGCAGAAAAATCTGAATCTCCCTCACCCAAGCTATGCTAGATGACAGAAAGATATTTACTATTGTATTTTCTTAGAAAAACAGAGGAAATGAGTTCTCATGCTCCTATTTCCTGCATGGGTGTTCTGTTAGATTTAGAGCTGTCACCTGGAAAAAGTCAAGCAAAAGGCAGACTGAACTTCCTTCAGTTTTTTAAAAGAATAGAAGTGAGTAGGCATCTTGTTTTAGAGGAAATGTGGATATGAGCTAAGAGATGCTTCCTCTTCAGGGGTAGGACACTTGGTATCACTCTGTCTTTATTTGCTGAGGAAAACAGTGTTTAGGCAGCTCAGCATCTGCAGGGCAATCAAAAGTGAATTCTGCCATGTTCTTACATTGCTCTCTGCTGAGAACCTCAGTACCATGTTCAGGGCTCCAGATTTTTTTTACATATCTTTATTTAATTCTTTGTTTTATAGGCATTTTATTACATCTAATGCTTAACTTCTTTGTCCCTTCCTCCAATCAGGGGACAAAAAAGAATGCACTTTTACTATAGAGGGTGCATGCATCAGATGTAAAGCATTCAGATAGTTTGATAAAATCACCATTATGGAGGAAGATGAATGTTTCTTAGAAATAATAACCTGAGCCTGATGTTGTGGAACAGTTAGAACTAACAGTATCGGTTTTGAAAAGGTATGTTGGTGTTCAGTCTGAAGTCCAGTTTGGACTGAGAAAGATAAGAAAATTGTTCTGTCAAATGTGGTGGATACAGAAAGGTGTGGTGCTTCTGGCTGAAATAATCCTTCAGGAACTTAATCATGCAGTGCTGGTAGCACTGGCATTTGGTATGCTACAGCTGCAGCAGCATGCCCAGAAAATTTAAATTCAGTGTGACAGTTCGTAAGGTGGCATTAAACAGAAATTAGCAATTTTTAAAAGTGTTTTCCGGAGTTTTATCAAAGGAATAGTGTCGCTGTTCTGTGCAGGACGGCGTGAAGAACGACACGGATTCAGGATCGGGTTCAAAGGCCAGCAATGGCTCCATTTAATTGTATAATTCAGCTTATATAGCTTTGTTTGCAAGGGTGGCATGACACCATGGGGTGCTTGACCATCCACATCTCAGAGGGATTGGCTGAACAGCATAACACCCATTTCCAAAATATTTTTCCCAGTGTGGAAAACAAAGACACAAACAGCCAGCACCTGTGAGATAGTTTACAAAACCTCAAACCGTTTTCCCAGCTGGTTAGCGTGAGAAGGGAGACTTTCACAGGCGGCTGTAAGAACAGGAGAATTCCTCTGCCACCTCTCTTAGCATCTACAGAGTAGAAGATGCATAGGACAATGAGTCAAGTTTCAGGAAGTGTGTTCCAAATAGACTTTTGGAAATATGATTGTTTTGATTCATGTGGGAATTGCAAGTAAGAACTACTGGAGCAAGAGGCTCACTAACAATCTGAAACCAAAGTATTGTTTTTCACTCCAAATATTCAGCACACTAAATTTACTCTTATAGTAGTATCATATTGTAAATTTTGAAAATTAATTTCCAAAAATGTGCTCTCTTACCATTATATAAAAATAGCATTTTTGTTTCATGAAGGACTATAAAGATCTATACAAACAGAGGATTTTAAAGTGCTAATTAAGTGTATTTTTCACTTTTAGCAGATTGATGGATTTTTAAAAATCAGTCTAGTCATATCCCTGAAACCTAGATTATGTCATTTTGCTTTATAAGTTATATATTAAATCTCCTTTATATTGTTTTTAAATAGAGTAGAAATAAAAAAGAGTCTAATGAGTACTAATTTTTCAGTTTATTCAGTCCCTGGTTCTCTTTGTTGCTTCTAGTGTGCTAATGCTTGTGTTCCCTTTTGTGAATTTTTTTAGTTAACCTGTGTTTACACTCAATCTTTTTTAGATGCAGTTCGATGAAGGTTAAAAGTATTTGACATCTATCTGTAAAATGAAGAGGGGGAAAATGTGGCTATTTTTATTTTGTTTTACTTTGTTGGTTTTTTTTTTCCTCCGGAAATGTCTCTAGAAATACTTTTTTTTCTCTTTAGTTCAGTATTATATCAAATGGTATCATCTCAAATAGATGTTTATATAGTATGTTCTAGTCTTGTACAGGCAGAAGAATTAATCAAAGTACATTTTTGGACATTGTTACTTAGGAAACACATTGTCAATAAATAAATACTTTTAAACATGCAAAACCCTTCATAGCCCTTGTTCAGAGACATGCTGTGTTTCCTGGAGAACAATGATATTGAAGGAACTAGCAAGCTATTTTGGAGGACACTGAAAGCTTTTAGTGCCACCTCAATGAGAAGGTTTTATGCTCTTTTCCTTTGCTGCAGACACACAAAGATGGAAATGATTCAATTTGCCTTCTGGGTCATTTTAGGCACTCATGGGCAGTGTTTGTTTAAAGAAATCCCTAATTTGTTGGGTTTTTTGCATAGGGTACAATAATCAGTCCATATCAGAAGTCCCTTCTGCAGACTCCCCTGTAGCAGTTATTTATCCTGGGGGCAGCTGAGAGTTCACTCTTGTCTCCAGCTGGTCTATTCCCACCCATGTAGGTGGCTACTGGGGAGTTTCTGGATGATCCAGAAAACTAAGTATGCACCCAGGCACTGCTTTGTCATCCAGTTATGCAAGTCTAACAAAAGGACTTACAAATTCCACAGCTTTTACCCCAGTGGGAAAATTGTTCTCATTTGTCACAGTTAAAAACCAAGCATAAGTGCAAAATCAGTTGCCTGCTAAAGTCCATGGATGTACTTTTGCAGTAACAGAGGATGGATACATTAGAAGAGATTGTTTTCCCATTATTTCAAAGTGAGGTTTTAATCTAAGTTAAGAAGGTTCTTCAGATCCAAAGGTTATATGGGCTCATCGTGATTTGCTTGTACTTTAAAAAGATGCACATTGGTAGTCGATGTGCTAGTCAAGTACTTGCAGTTCTTAACTTCTCCCATCTGTGATCAAGATGACCTTGGTTCTTACCCTTTCCAAATAAAATGTACGGTTCTTTTGCTGAGATTTCTCTTGGCAAAATGTGTGACCATAAAGTAGTTCAGCTTTTTTGCTGAATGATAATCTACTTGGAGACACTAGAGAGCTGAGGGAAATTGAGTCCTCAAGTGTTATACTCATGTGTGAATCCAAGGCTGAATTTCTGCTTTCAGTGTCTTGACTTTACAAGTGCAGGCACCCTCAAATGAACTGCTGCTTGTTTTATAAGTGAGAGTAATTATTGCACTTATAAGTAAATTTGTGATTTGTCACTCTTAAGTGCTAACATTTTTAATTACATTAATTTGATTACATCAAATTATAGGCAAATTAATTACATTACAGTATTTAATGTACTTTTCTGACTTGGGGTGTTCTCAAGTAATTGCAAAGACAATTACTTCATTTTCATGATTTTTTTAATGTTTTTGTAGCCACTTTCCATTTAGAAATTAAATGGAAAGGGGGTATAAATTTAAATGGGGAGAAAAATGCTTAAAATACTTCAGAGAGTAGTTAGAAAAATCTCAAATCTTACTTGCTCCTCAAGACTCCTGTGAAATCCTATCTCAAGAAAGATATCTTAAAAAAAACCCAAACCAACTTAGAGATGGTAACAAAATTACCTTATTTATTGCTTTAGGCAGTTAGTGAAACTTCTTGAAAAGTCTTCAAAAGTAAGCCAATAAGATAACAATAATAATAATAATTAAATTTCCTTATATCTCTTAATATTAAAGCATTTCTTATAATAACAAGCATCTAGTGATATAAATGATAGGTACAGCCCCTAACGGCCAGATCCAGAAGAAAATGATCCTATATCTGAAGTCAGCTTATTTTATTGCAGAACTTAAGAAAAGTTGCAATCTGCTTTCTGTGCTGGGGTTTGTGAAAATGAGCTAATTTTGTTAAGGGCGTTGTTCCCTAATGACTGCTTAATTGAGTTAATGCTAAATGCTGTAATAAGACCTGGGGTTTGTATCTTCTGATGTAACTGTTTCATCCATGTTGGTAACTACACCTTCTTGCCATGTCGGGGAACAAAGAGGTGCATCAAACTATACCAAAGGGAGAAATAGTGACAAATATTTTTGTGTAAAATCTGGCTTTGTAATATTTGCTGGAATGTTTACCTAGAATGTCTTCAATTGTTTCTGCTCTAAGGTCAAAATTTTTCAAAAGAAATTTTATCTAATGTTAAATTTAAAAAGAGAGACTTAAAGACATTTAGCTTCTTTGTGTTGAGTTTTTAGAACGCTGTCTTGGGTATTTGAGCACTGCCATGGTATTGCAAGTGGAAAGGCTCTCTTCAGATGAACTGCAGTGATCCCTTTCAGGGTCCTAACACAGACCAGTGGTTTAAATCATGGGAAATAAATTAGGGAAATAAAGCTAATAAAAGTTTTATTAGTTGTAATAAAACTGCCAATGCAGTTTAGATATGGTTTGGTCCCAGCCAGTAGTACTTTTTATAGCTGGGTTGCCAGACCCTGCCTTGACTGCTCCTCCTTGCTGGGCTCGGAATGTAGCTCAGGGAGACCTCATTCGAAAGTGTCAGTGGTGCTGCCTCTGTACTGAAATCTGCCAGCATTGCCAATCCAGACCTCTCTTCATGGCATGGGTAAGAAACATGTCCAGGAGATGATTTCCAGTTTGATCTAAAAATTTATTTAGAGTAACATGAACTGCAGCTGCCTGAAAGCTTAACTACTTAATTTATGGCTCCTAGACAGTTTTTTATTCAACATGTTAGTAATTGTTAAGATATATTTTATCTTCAGCACTAATTGCAGTTTTTTAAAGAATAATAACAAACATGCTCTAACACAACTAAACAACACAACTAAAACACAATTAACCACAACTAAAAATCTTTATCTTAATATAGACCTAGAATAAGCTCTTCCTGATTAATTTTGAATAGTTTTCCAAATAAAAATGAACTGCTCAAAGATATTTCTGAAAAATAGTGCATTTTGCTTTCTTTTTCCTATTTCTCAATGACTACAGCTCAACAGCTTCATCTCTGAGTCAGGTTGCCTTCTCAGCTGCATCCTTTAAAAAGTACTAGTTTCTTCCACTAGGAGAATATGAAAATGATCAATGCAATGATGTTGATGTGTTGTGGCAGCGTTCCTAAGTTGAAGTCTTTTGGGGTTTTGGCTGTAATGTTTTGGCATACACACTTCTGTTGAAAATCTGGTGCCTGATTAAAAAAACAACAGCAAAAAAAAGTTGAACCCAGGTTTTGAAACAACAAATATTACGCCTTCACAGAAACAACTGGGAACATTTTAAACTCTGTTTAATACATTTTAACTGAGCTATTTGAAAATATGCATGAATGTAACTGTTCCTGCTGTGCCCTGCATAGCTCTCTTCCAACACTTGTTGAATGCTTTTTTTTTTTTTATTCCTAGTGGGAGAAAAAGTGTACTGGAACCTGTTAAAATGTGCAAAAGCTGCTCATTGGGAAAACAGACCTTTGGCTTCCCTTAGCAACAGCACGGGATTATGGATTCGGAAAGGCAGTAATTGTCAAGTGTAAGATACATGTTGGTCTGGTGAGTACAGGTGCATATAAAATGGCTAAGAAACAGCTACACAGTGCTTAGATAGGGGCAGGAGTATACAGAATATTTCTTTCATACAAGAGGTAGAGCAATTGAATTAGTTTGCAAAAGCTTGTTTTAGTTCTGAAATCTACTCCATGAGAAATGTAAAGGCAAAACCTTTATTAATTACTTCAAAGGGAAGATGCTTGAAATTATTGTGGTTTTTAAATTGCATTTTATGTAGTCAGTTTCCTTCAGGATTTTTATATCTTTCAAAAAAATTCAATATTTTTTAGTTCTTCCAGTTTTATAGAGAGAAGATAACCATGAGCCCATTCTGTTCCAACTAAGTTATATTTACAGGGGAGAAGTAGCAAGTGTCCCTGCTGAGCCATGATTTACAAGGTAAATAGCAAATGCCAAAGATTAAGTGATGGTTTTCCCTTGTTTGGTGCTTAAGGGAAGAAATAGGGTTACTTCTCTGTTTAACTTGGGCTAAGTAATGCCACTCTTACAGTGTATCATTCTGTGCAGTGCTTCAGTTCTTCAAGATGGGCATCTTGGGAACTGAACATGTCAGGAATCAATGTTTTAAGCATGATGCCCTTTCTAGTTGAGGGAAATAACTTTTTTTCTGTCCTCTTCTTACTTCAGACTGCAGATTTTAAAATTCCTCAACAAGAAAAACAACTTGAGAGGTGAGGGAAGGTTCCTACTAAAAATCTTTCCAGCCTGGCTGTGATCAACCTGGCTGATCATATAAAATACAACTTCATGTTACATGTTGATTGTTGCAATATATAAAGTGTATGTTAACACAAAGGTAATAATACTGAATTTTATCTGTGGGTGAATTATGCAGACACCAAACATAGCAGACTTCCTGAAGTAAAATTCCTTAAACACAGTGAATTGTCAAGTTTGCTCTATAAAGAAAGCTGCTGACATAGAACTGAGAAAACCAGAATAATTCTGGGCACATTCCATGTGCAGAAAAACCCCAATATGCTGAGCCAGACTGCATGCTTTCATTGCTGTCCTTTGGATAACAAAAGCACTGCTTCACCAGCTCGGAGCAATGTACAAACAGGATTATTACTTTAGGAACACTTCACTTTCATATGCTAAGGGAATAAGAATCTACTGTGAATTTTCAGCAGCAGCAAGAGAGAGAAATTGAGCAGTGAGGGCTTTAAATTAGGGGGGCTGGAAACCCAGCCCACAGATGAGGTGGGGTTTAAAAGGAAAGCGGGCACAAGGCATGGTTAGAGCTATGGCATCACTGGAGTTACAAAACCAGAATAGATATCATGTAACTGAGCATTCTCTTGGACAACTTCAGGGCACTTAAGAAAGTCGGGAAAGATGAGAAAGTGAGTTGTGCTGTAGAAGTGGAGGGATCAGGTTATAATGTTGAGAGCTTGTAGGAGGAGTCATAGAATGGTGTGGGTTAGAATGGACCTTAAAGGCCCCCTCATGGGCTGGGATGCCACCACCTAGATCAGCATGCCCAGGTCACCATCCAGCCTGGCCCTCAACACTTCTAGGGATGGGGCATCCACAGCTTCTCTGGGAAACCCCCACTAGTCCCCTTTAAATACTGGAAGACTGCAATGAGGTCTCTCCAGAGTCTTCCCTTCCCCAGGCTGAACAACCTCAGCTCTTTCAGCCTGTCTTCACAGGAGATGGTGCTTCAGCCCTGTAATTGTCTTTGCGGCCTCCTCTGAACCCACTCCAACATGTCCAGGTCCTTCTTGCTCTGAGGACTCCAGACCTGGATGCGGTGCTCCAGGTGGGCTCTCACAAGAGCAGAGCAGAGGGGGAGAATTCCTTCCCTTGACCTCCTGGTTGCTCCTCTTTGGATGCAGCCCAGGATGCTGTTAGCAGTCTGGGCTCAGAGCATGCACTGTTGGCTCATGCCCAGTTCTTAGTCCACAAGGGCGGGAATTATAAGTCAGGAAGAGGTTTGGAACAAATATTCCTTCAAATTGAAGGCAATTGGGCATTTTTCAGTTAATGGTGTCATGCTGACTTGCTTGTGAGCAAAGTGGAGCATGTTGCCTTATTTTTGAGACTTATTGACTCTTGTGACTTGCAGGTGTTTGTTACCATCTAGTGGGAATTGAATCTCCAGGTGCTGTACCATCTGTTTGGGAAAAAGTGCCCTGTACCTGACTTTCAATTTTGTAAATTAAAAGTAATACTTAATATTTGGGGATTATTTAGAAAAGCAAACATGTTCATAAATACCAATGAATATCTCTCCTCTCTAGTAAGGAGGCTTTTTTATTTCGTTTAATTTGAAAATTACACTGGAATGTCAAAGATTTTCAGTTCCCTTTCCCTACTGCAGAAAAAAAGGAGCCTAAATGTTTCCAGGAAATTATAATCATGAGAGCTTTGGTAAAATTAGTTTGGATCCAACATTTCACAAGTTATATTACTGTCTTTGTTAAAAAATACAATTTCTTGTTCAAACTACATAATCAATCATTAATATATACTAGTTCCAAACTCTAAATATTCTCTGCTAGGGCTGGGCAGTGGAGTCCTTAGAAATGGTACTATTTTGTTTATGAAGGGCTGGGCAGTGGACTCTGCTAGGGCTGGGCAGTGGAGTCCTTAGAAATGGTACTATTTTGTTTGTGAAGGGTGGTTAGAAATTGCTGGTGTATGTTTTTATCTTGTATCTTCTGTACTTCACCATTTTTTCTCCTGAACCCTTTAATTTTATACCTATTAAAAGAGTACATGCAGCCTCTCAGCAGAAATTAGAACTTCTGTTGTATTGAGTACCTCCCATCTATACAGTAATAGATTATCCTACTCCCATCTGGATGGACAAAACAGGCAAATCTGGTATTCAGGTAATGGTTTTATCCCCATTTAAATTAGAGACAGATCTGCTCTTTTATGAATTTTTATCTATTGAAGTGCTTTAAGACTCAAGAATTGTTACATAATTGGTGAGGAAACAGTTTAATGGGACAGTTCCATTGATTTAGGATTATAGTGAAGGTTTGTGGACAAGTTCAGCTCTGAATCCTAACTGACTCCATTTTTGGCCAGAAATTTGAATTCCAAGGCCACCTTTCCTTTGCACTGGAGTCTGTGGTGCTGCTTTGTTCTTGAAGGCAATAAGGTGTCAGTTTACTCTGTCAGAGCAGCTCTGCACCTTCGTGTCCTGGGATTTCTTTCTGTGTACACATGGTTCTACAGGTCTGAAAGAGGGGGACCACAGAGACTTAATGAACGAGGGGGTTTCTTTCTTCAGTTAGTATTGTCTTCAGTAATTTCTGAGAGTAGGTGGAGAAGCTGAAATAGAATGTTTCACTGGACAAGGTACATAAATATTACATAAAGATATGTAATTTAACTCCTTTTGAAGTAAGAATTGGTCCCCATATAACACAGATTGAGCTGTGTGATACAGGGATGGATTATTTATGTGCATTATATGCTTTTCCATGGCAAAGCTGATGGAAGGCTAAAGACTTAAGGCAGCATTCTTGAGCTGTTGAGCTACTAATGGGCCTCAATGCAAATTGAGTCAGTTCTGATGCAACCAGTAAACCAGTTTGAGAAATACTAACAACAAAGAACAGCTTACTGTGATCACATTGCCATCAAGCACTTCTCTGCTCCCAGATTTTTACAAATACTTAAAAGGCAGTATGATACACAAGTGAAAAAAAATAATTTCAACAATGAATTTCTGTAGCATTTATTCATTGCTTCTATCTGTAAGGCTTAATCTCTCATTGATAAGTATGCTTTACTCAACGGTTTTTCTGAATTACTTCTACAGTCTGAGGGGGATCATATACTAGGGTAATCTTGAATTTCTTGACAATGCCTATTTTGCTAATAGTAGTTAAAACTTTATCCAAATTAAACCAGAGTGAAAGTCTCAAGGTGTGTTTTCTACAGAAGAAATAATCCAAGAACCAGCCCACATGATGAACATAGGTATCACAATGTGTTAGGTTTTGTTAAATGGGATTTGGCCTTGGGCTTCTTGATTCATTTGCAAACCGTTTAGAAGTCCAGAGGAACCAGAATACAGCTGGGCAAAGAAATTTGTTGTTGCTGAAAATTTTTAAGAGATCTTTCTAATTGTGTCAACAGTCCAATGACAGCTGCAGGTTATGAATTGTACAAAATGTGTTCTCTTCTTACAGTTGTTTTTATTCATTGCCACCAAGAACAGGGAGAGTGAATTTTCTTGTTATAAACATAATGTATGGATCTTATTAAAGACAAATATAATCTAGTGAACACTGAACTTATAGATGCATTTTTACAAGATTGTTAAAGCTCTACCTAAATTTTAAAAATTGATGAGTAGAATGAAGCAAAGTCTCAATGTGAACAACTAAATGTTTTCTTTCTGAAACTATAGCCTTTATTTCTACTTTGCTAGATTTATACCACACAAGAACACTGGAACTATTAATGCCAGATGTAATTGGTTTCCAGCTTTTTCCAGCTAGGAGTATGATGACATGTTTTATTTTCTTTAATTATGGGACAATTATTTGCTACTCACACTCTTTGTATTATAAAGCTGCTTGACCTTTTCTTTACTAGTCTGTCTTTTGCCTCTCAAAATGTGCTTTCCAAAGAAATACCTGGAATTTATCCACACTATTATTTTTGCAAATCTGCAAAATGAAATATGACATGGAGATACCATTAGCAATATACAGACATTAAGCTAAACACTTTTAACCAGTACAAGCTTATGATAAAGTGTCAGGTGCTCTACTTCATTAAATAACACAAATTGAACAGATCAATCCAGTAAGCCATTAACAGCATTATGCAGAGATATTTTTAGACACTGCAGCTATGCTTCATCAAAATGTGTCTATCATCTTCTTCCTCTTGCTGTTTGAATCTCCTCACCGAACTATGCATTGTGGTGTCACCATAAACTTTCAAACCTAAAACTAGAAGGGAGATTTTGTTGTAAATACAAATGCAGCTCTAGGAAATTGGCTTATCAGTCAGGACCACTTGAAACTTCACCTTTCAAGGTACTTTTGTCCTTTTTTTCATTTGTTCCCATTGCAGGTAAAAGTGTAATGGACCAATTAATAAAATACTTGGCACAATAAAAGGATTTTCTTCCATGTCAGGTTGTTTTAAATAATATCAGGAATCCTGGTACTGATTTTTGAGACAGTGCAAAAGCTACAGTATCAGATCATTTTTGCATTTCCTTGGAGGGATTGTCAAAGGGTACACTGCACCAAAAAGGCTTTTAATGAGATGTGTCCCTGAAGGGAAGAAGATGAGTTCATTTTTTTGGTCACAGAATGCAGCGATTTGAGCGCAACATTAAGAAAAAATACCCTTTTGAATCAAAGGACAAGATGGTTGAACATCATTTTGGGTTAAATGGTGTATATATGAGGTTTTATTTTGTCACTAGTATGTGAATGGATGCGCAAAGAGAGGAAAATAAAAGGATGTGATCTAATAGCCAAAGTGTAAGCTTCCTACTTATGCATGATTTGTGGTAGTTCTCCAAGAACATTAGTAACAACCTTTCAAAAGTCCTGATTACAGAGAGGGATGCTGTGCATATTAACAGCTGGTCTTTGCCCAAGAGAATCTACAACCAGACTGAAAAAAGCAAAAAAAAAGCAGCAAGTCAAGGGAAAAAAACAAGGCAACTGTGTTTGAGTAGAATGATAAAGATGCACTTGAACTAAACCAAGGTAAGTAGATGACATTGCAGTGGAAGAGAGTAGTTTAAAGTGCCTCTAACCTAACAGATAATCTTGAAAAAGTGGGAAGATAGTAGGTTATGTTTTGTAGGAATCTACACAGTAAAAGATATCTGAATTTTATCTCGCTGTTTTAAGGAACATGTACAAGCTTTGTTCTCTGGTTGCTTTATTCCAGACTCTAGACACTCACCAACCTAGCTTGCTTCAATGAAATGTAAAACTACTTTTCTTATTTGGAAATTAATGCAGAAGTTTATATAGTTCAGATACAAGCATTTCTTTTTCCTAATTAAAAGATAACCTGTAAAGTGCTTTTTTAAAGGCTTATGAATTTTTCACTTTGCTTAAAGAAACAATATCACATTACAGTGTCTGATCTGATTTGGCATGAAATAAGATCTAGGCTTTCCTAATAAAACCATTTTATCATTACTCACAATAAAAACTACTAAGAAGTGTTGGGTTTAAAAATGTTTGCAAACTGTGGCAGTAAATTGCAGTGCAGGACATATTTAAATTGGGCATTTAGTTATCCATACATTTAGTTAAAAGTGTCTGCTGCAAGAAGATTTTGGATATCAATCAGTATGAGCAGAGTTATGCAAAAAGAAATCTAAAAATATTATGGGCAAGATTAAACATATTTGCAATGATGTTTAAAATCCTTGAAAGAATATAATTTCACTTAATTAGGGGTTGCCCTTGTTTTGTTACAGTATTACCTTAGGTGTCACTTTATTAAGAAACATTTGTGACCCAGCTCCTCTCAGTCCCCAGCATTCGAGTGTTTTTAAATCCATATAGTTTTGGTGGTGTCAGCTGTGTATTGCCTTCATTTTTCTGGATGCTGAAACTGATCCAGGTTAACTGACCTGATCTTCCCAGCCCTGGAATGAGACCAGCAGGAGCTGATAATGTTTCACTCGGTAAGGGAGAAGCTGAGTGTCCTCCTCTGCGTGGGCCAAGGCAGTGGAGGGATCTAGAGGAGATGGACGACTGTATCCTCACAGGGGCTGCTCTCTGTTTTGGTCCTGTCAACATTCTCATCTGAGAGTTTGTAAAAGATAGAATATGTGAGGGTGCAATACTTTCAGTGCACACAGCTCTCGTTTGGGTTTGCAAATGTAAGTGGCCATCACATGCCTTCAAAGAGATTTTCAAGAACCCTTTTTCTTTTTCCTTCTCATAACCCGAAGTTCCCATAAGGACATAAGAAAGGTGACCAGTGCCATGGGAGTGGTATCTCTAAATTCTTTCAGCATCAGCTCCATGTGTGCAGAGAGGACAAGTGTGGTGTTCTTGTTATTTTGAGAAGAAATCCAAAAATGGATCAAAAAATATTCATGCACCTCTCCAGTGCAGGATAAACAGGATGCTGCAGGTATTTCTCATTCTCATTCTTATGCTTTTCAATTTTATTCATCTTTGCTTTTAACCTCAAAGGAAATTTTATTTACATACGTGGGAGAGCACAGTGGCAGTGGCTCTTCATGGTGGTAGAAGTCCTTTCTGTTTATTTCTGCAGATGGAATTGCAGCCAAGAGCATTTCCTTCAGCACAGTTCTGCTTATTACTGTTGCAGATCTTGACAATGCTGGCTTAAATAATTATTAACTAGGAGAAAGCAGACAGGGCAGTAGTTTAAATTTTTGAATTATAAGCTCCAGGTCATATTAATTATTCTGAAAAGCATTCAACAGCTTAATAAGACAAGGGTTTGACCATAAATGTTATTTTCATTTGTTTGTGTTATTTGAGACTGTTGTAACTGGCTGTTTAATGGTCTGTGTCATGTAGGTGTATTATTATCTCTCATTGGCACGTTTTACTCAGTTGTCACTAATGGCACAGAATGTCTTTCCTATCATTTTCTCTTGGAATCCCCAGATAGAGAGCAAGTTCAGTGACAGTTTTATCAGTGAGTTACATTAAGCTGCTCTTTGCCACTCATGAATCAATGTATTTTCATCTCAGACTGGTCCCTGCTCTACATATGTCAGTGCCACTCCACCGTCTCATTTGCCAAATGAATAGCAGAGCTCTCATTAAATTAATGCTGTGATTTTTTGCACTGGATTACTGACAATATGTTCAGTTTGCTCTTTTGATTTTACTGAAAAATAACTCTCAAGTACCAAAGAATAAATAACCACAGTTATATAAGAACTAAAGAAAATAAAATGGTATTTGAGTTATAAAATCAGGCATGGTTCTTGACTGAAAACTCAGCAGTAATTGGGGAGATTAGAGGCAGTGAAGCACATTAGTTCAGCTTCCAGACTACAGTGTGGTCACTTGTCTTTTTATTTGTGCTAAGTAATACAGCAGGTAGAAGAGAATAAAGAACAGCTTCTTAGTGACTCCTGTCTGGCTAAGTCTGCACCTGACAGGTTTATAGTCAGAAAATCTTACATATCCTTGAGCTTTAAAGGAATGAAATTTTCATTTTCTGACTGAAGAAATCCAAAGCACCCAAGTATTTAACCCCCAGAGGAACAACAGTCCTGCTATAATCAGGAGAAAATGATGTGTGCTCTTCTTTCATCTTAGATGTGGAGGAGGGTAAGCAGGAGGAGAAGCAACCAGTTTGCAATACTCTAGCATGGCAATTGACTGGAAGCCAGGAAATCCAACCACATAGTCGTTCCTTCAGCCTGGTAAGCCCTTTCTGGTTTGAAAGCAGTTCTGTGTCAATGTTTGTTGACTGTTGTCCAGACATGAACATTATTGCCAAGGCAATGAGCTAAAGGCTCTTGAAAACTCAGTGTAAAGCAAGGTAAAAAGAATATTTAACTGTTAAAGAAGAGATGGGGAAAGAGTGAGAATGTTCATGCAGGCTTTAGCAGCCAGTTTGGATTACCAATAGCACAGAAGCAGTTAGAAGATAAGTAAAGGAAGGTGAGCATGTAAAAAGCATATGGTACGACATGAAGGTGAGAGAGTCAGAAGGCTGTGGGAGAGATGGCTCTGAAATAGCAAAGACTTTTGAGATCAGGTGATTTCCTGAGTCACAAATCAATCACTAATTTCGTTTCAATTAAAAGGAGAAATAGGAGCCATAAAAGTGCAGAACCAGGTTTCCAGAGTTATTGTGGCTTTGGGATTTGTTAAAATCAGGCACATTACTGAGTTTCATTGGTCATGATGCCATATCAGAAGACTCATGACCTGAGCATCCCTTCAGGTTTAAACTGTCATGTTGTCTCATTCTGACCCCACAGCAAACAGTTCTGTGTGTACAGGGATGCCATGGCTGGCACCACCAAACAGGGATTTGCCAGTGCTGGGAAATTTAAAAAACCCAAAAAACCCAGATTAATAGTACAAATATGTACACTGTAAAGGATATTTCTTATCTGGGGAGGCTCATGCCTTGTAATAATTCATAGACTCATATAATGGTTAGGACTGGAGAGGGTTGGAAGGGACCTTAAAGATTGTATAGATCAACATTAGATGGTTTTAAGAATTATCATCTGGAATTGATTAAAAAAATAGGAGACAGGAGTATATGCTCTCTCTGGGAAATTTCAGCATTTGTTATGACTTAATCAGAAGTATTTGTGCTAGCTAGTAATATGAATATTTTGCCATTCTGATCAAGATTGGCATTTCTTTACCTTGTACACATTATAGTCCACCAAAGAACCTACCATTTCAAAAATAAAATGAAACTAAAAGGCAAATGGAGCAAATTCTAAACAAAATTTAGAAAGCAGTGATTAGTTTTGTGCAATTCAAAAGAAATAATAATTTTAGATATTTTCTCACTCTCAGAAAATGAATGACCATACATCAAATGCCATCCTTTAATTTTAAGGGCTACTAATCTCTTTATGCCAGAGTCTCCTAAGGGCAGGAGATGAGGCCATTTTCCTACCCTTCTCTGTAGCAACCAGGAAAAACATACATCTGCTTCAAGATGCTCTAATCTGCAGGGGATGAGACATCCACTGTTCTGCCCAAGTTGGTTTGTGTCATTGTCAGCTTCCAGCTTTTTGCACTGCCCATTTTTAGGCACTTATAATGCATTCCCACCTCTTCAGTGCCCTTACATTTTTTGAATTGAGCAGGATAATTCACTGAGAGAGAGTTCTAAGAGAACCCAGAGTATAAAAACTGGTTTGGCATCTGGGCATGTGGTTACTGAAAGAACATTTCAAGTTGTGTGCTGACCACATTATTGGGAGCAATATCTCATGGCAGATTTGTGTGTGTTACTAGATCACCATCAGAGGGTTTGTATTACCCTCCTAAACTTTGGTTATCAGAGGAACTTTCAATCAGATAAAGATGGGGGGCTTTTTAGTCTTTGCAAACAGTCAGCTGTCCCTTTGCTGAGTTTTTTTTCTAGAGTCTGTCAAACCAAATGAACCAAATTCCTTGAAGTGTAATATCTGACATTTGAAGCAAGTGAAAGGAGTGGTAAAGATCAGTGTAGGGCACAGACATAATACCATGTTGAAATGAAATTAATAAACACGGATTTTCTGATATTTATTTCATCCTTAAGCTTTTCACACTTATCTATGGTGTCATGATAGCTTTTATCAGCACCTTTTTCATTCTCTTTTCCAGTAGTGCCAGAAAATTGTAAAATGCATAGGTAGAAATAAAGCAGTATAATTGGAAATTAGAATTCTTTAAACTATGAGGTAAGATGCCAATTAGCTCATGCTCTGGAGTAGGTTGCCCAGAGAGAATGAGGGAACTCCAACCCTGCAGATTTAAAACTCTTGCCTGAATAAGGCCTTGAGCAACCTGATAACACTTTAAAGCTGGTCTTTGCAGGCCTTCAGATGTGCCTTCCAACTCAAACTTTTCCATTCATTTGAAGCATCTAATCTGGCTTAAATATTTTGAGCAAGGCTTCCTTTCTGAGTTTGTCATTTGCTGAGGTCTTTGTAGAAGCCTCTGAGAAATGGGGTTGTGGTGTTTCAGCTGTTGTTGCACAGGTGTCAGAGATGGCTGACAAGTAACGTGATCAAAGGGATGCTTCCTTCTGTCTGTATTGATAGGGATCTGTAAAAGAAGTGTGGAAAATCTTTATGATAAGCCTGTATTACATGTATAGTAATACTTTCTTTTCTTCTTTTTTTTTTCCCTGCCAGGCATATATTAGCATGATTTACATTTACAAAGAATATAAACTTACCTTTTATTTTTATTCCTATGATAAAATATTTTTTTTTAGGAGACATCTCGTAGTCCACAGTTTGCTGCAGAATGCTTTGAGCTGCACTTTTTAACTCAAAAAGCATGACCCTTCCTAGAAAGGAATATACACAAATAATAAGTCTCTTTTACCAGGAAGATGGAATTTTGTTTCTCATTTTATTTAATGCTAATTGGCTTCAAATTGTCAATAATAACATAAACCATACAGAAAAATTCATTTTAAACATGTTGGCATATCAAATGCTTGATCTGGAATTTTCTCTGGCATGTCAAGAACTGATAGCTGGGTCACTTTTTAAACATCTTTCTGGAGACTTCATATCATTCATTTTGTAATTCTGTAACTGTATTTTGTCACATCAGCCTTCTTGTTGGAAATAATATTCTCTTGCTTAATAGAACAAGAAATTACCCTTGAGATATTTATTTTGCTATAAATTTTCCTGGTCAGTAATAATATGCTGACATTTCTGCTGAGAGAACTTGATGAAATCTTTTGGGTTTGACCTATCCTTGAGAATCACTCCTGGGAAAAGTGCACACTACAGCAGAAAATGTTGGAGTTCTGGTGTGATGATGTCATGTTAAATTGAAATTTTGTAAGCCTCAGAAGAAGTAGAAGTATAAACCTGTGTAGTAGAGGGGAAAGAGATGAGTGGAAGAGAAAGAGAAAAATGGTTTGTTCTCGCCTGTTTTCTGGCCTTGTTGACCTATGCTGCCAATATGGATGGAGAAGAGCAGTGAGCCTTCTTTCTTTCCTTCTGTCATCCCTTTTGGATCAATCTGAATCTTCTTGCACTTCAGTTTCTATAGAAAGTATTTCATTATGGTTTAACTTAGGATATCTGCTGTTAGTTTGTCACTTGATTTCTGATTTTAATAATCCCAATAATCATAATGAGAGTTACAGAGGTACAGAAAAACAACCTAAAACTTCTTTATTCAAACTGTATCTTAGGTGACCTTCTGTACCTTAGTGCTGCATTCCCAAAATCTCAGGTTTATTTAGGTGAGCAAGGTAGGATTCATCAGTCTAAGCAAAGACATGTCCATAACAACAAGTTTGGGTTTTAGTCTCCCATTGAGATTAACCATTTTATTCAACATTAAAGTCTAACACAGATCAGCTGCATAGTGTCTCTCCATGAGCTGCTAGGGAATGATGAGCACAGGTGGCAGCACTCAGAAGTCAGGTGAGGTAGATCCTTCTCCTGCCCTTTAGAGATAGGGAACTAAAAGAATGCTCATACAAAGAACTCATCTGGATAAGCAGAAACTTAACCCTAAATTAAGCTAAAATGTTTTTTGAATATTGACTTGCGGTCAAAACAGGATCCCAAGACACAACAAATTGTTTCACATGCTCAGACTCTGTTTTGGAGCCCTGAACCTATGTAGGTCACTGTTTCTGTCTGTCTTATTTGAACAGTGCTGTGACACAAACTCTGCTTTAGTGTCCCAGACACCAAACTGGTTTTTCATTACAGAATGTTCTAGCATTAAGCCTAGCAATTTCTAAGGGACTGATAGTATTTCAGGTTGTCTTTATAAAGGGAAAATAACTTCTGAAAGCAGAATGAAAGATGAAGAGCTCTTTCAGAGAGCTGTGTCGTGGGAAGGCTGCATCCAGAGCCTTTGTTGAAACTTGCTAGAGAAACACTTGACTGCTGAGGAAGGCAGGACCTCAGCACCTTGGCAGGGCTCTGGCAGATGAGTTATAAAGTGTACAGAATATACTCTCTCTTGTAAGTCCTACATGAGAAAGGATACATGAGATACGATACGTGAAAGTTCTCCATGAGGTATTTGTTGGTTCTGAGGATTTTTTTAAAGAATTTTTATTACCAACAATAAAGTAATACAATTTCAGAACACACTATGGAAAAACATCAAAGTTTTCAACAAGATTGAAAACTGGTTTAATTACTGGTTACTAAATTACTTGACGTGGTTTGGTTTCATTCTTCAAGCTTTCCAGGGTTTATTTATTTCTTTTTAATGTAGTTAGCACAACCCATGAGGAACATACTATGTACCAGTTTGCTATTCTTTAGCAAATAGTTTACTTAAACTTCTTGGAGTGCTGCTATTGAGGAGAAATTAATTGAGTATTGCTGACATAAAGTGATCATCTTTTCCTTTAAACTTGTGGTTGGAAATAGATTTTACTTTTGCTTGAGGCCATGTCACTGCATTTTAAATCAAACAATAATATTGTTTTCTGAAATGCTATATTCTGTGATTCAAAAAAATTGTCTTTATTAAGACTATGTTTAATCAGGACTGACTGGGAGAGAGATACGTGTCAATATCCAGATTTGGGGCTTTTTGCTTTGTATGCTGTGAGGGAGCACATTATATCTGTTGGTAGCTGGGCTTTGTTTCAGGGTGAGCAGTGGCTTTGTAACAAGCATGGTTTGGTTAGATCCTGGGTAGGTCTCATGGCTTAAGCCCAGCTGGCAGCTAAACACCCCACAGCTGCTCACTCACCCCACTGCCAGCAGGATGGGGAAGAGAATCAGAAGGGGAAAAGCAAGAAAACCCATGGGTTGCAATAAAGATGGTTTAATAGGGAAAGCAAAAGCTATGCACACAAGCAAAGCAAACATAAGTAAGTTTTCCCATGTTAAATAATTTGCTTTTCTTGAGCCCAGTGTGCTTTCCTTCCACCCCCCACCCTTCTACTTTTTTTGTTTTACTTTCTTGTCAACATTACATTATATTTTCTATCAGTCTCTTTTAAATGAAAGAGAAAAAAGAGGAAGTGGGAAAAATAAGCACAGTTCAAATAGTGATTTTTTTTGCAGTGAAGTAAAAAAACCCTAATTGAGACCAGGTCATTCCTCCCAGCTGTGTTTATCAGTCCCTGTAAAAGTCAGTGTGGTATTCTTCAGATTACATCTACCTAATGCTGCCCCATTGGAGGAATCAGAAGTTTCATGAGCATTTAATCAAACTAAGCTAAAAATAAGAAAAGAGAGATGTGCTAGCTGAACCGTGATTTCTTCTATGCAGCTACCTGGGTTCAAGTAGCATACAAACAAAATACTTCATTATTGCATGTCAGAGGCATAGGCACAGATATTAGAATGCTTCCAGTAACCTTGTTATAGAAGCTGTGAACTGAAATGAAAGAAAAGGTTAAACATATTTCTTTGTATTTTTTTTCCACTGGGCACACAGCAAAATCAGAATTTTTCAGTAAAAGTTACAAATGCCACTAGGGAAAAGATAGGAAGAGTTTAATTGTTCTTCATTCTTGATGAAAAAAATAAGGTTTGAAATTATTAATAAAATAGTTATTGTTGAGTTTTGAAGCTTACAATAATGTGATAGTTGCCCTTTCTGAGACCTGATCTATTGTGCCTTGGTTATCTCCAAGGAGATGTAGACATGGTTCTGTGTGTCTTCTTTTTCCTCTATAAGGTGTTGTATTTAATCATTCTCAAGTGTAAATGGGTAAAAATGGCCTTTTCTAAGATCTGCAATACTTAACTTTTTCAGCTATAAGACAGAAATAGTATCTAGTGAGAAACCCAGGGTTGCTGAAATCTTTTAAGAATTGCAACGATTCTGCCATTGTGAATAGTGCTTTTTAAAAATACAACTATGAAACTGTTTGTTACAATACATTTCATGCTGTGCTACTTGCCATTCCATTTATTAGGTCAGAAATAAGCAGTATCTGAATTTCATTTCATGACTGCTATTTGTCCCCCATCTTTTCATTCCCTGTTATTGCTTGTAGGGTATTTTAATTCATATGTTATTAAAACTTGCTTTTGACTTTAAACTATTTCAGATTTTTGGTTGTCTTCAGTGCATGACTACTTCTCAGAGTCTTTGTTCCAATTACAAAACACTCTCAATTACAGTCTGAGGAGCACTAAAAGATAAAAGGAGGAAAGTATCTTCTGTAGAAAAAAAACAAACCAACTTTTTGATACAGAACAAATATTTCAGTGAGTTTCCTGCTGTGACAAGCAGCACAGAATTTTAGTGATGGGAGTTTGAGTACCTCTGTTGTATGAAAATACTAAGGTCAAAGTCTTTCTTCAAACAACAAGCAGGAGATTTTATTGCAATAAAAAAGATATGATCTTGCAACCAAACTTCACACCTTGCAGCATGATCCTTACCTGAAAGGGCCTGTGTTCCAGGTTAGAGAATTAATAGTTTGATTTGGCCTTATTGCAATTAGGCTTGGTTTGATTTCTTAATTTTAATGTGCTTATTTGCATGTCATCTTAAAATATAAACACTATATTTATTATATATTTCCTTGGCATCCCATTAGCAAGAAAAGGTGTTATGAAGAAACATCTGCCTTTATGTGTGAGTATTCCTAACTGGGTTTACAGTCTCCTTGTGAACTGCTGACCACTGCTGTTTGGTAGCTGGAAGGGTGGCCTGATAAATTAAGGTATGTAGGTGTGTTTATACCTAAATTCAAATGTTAGTCCCATTAATATCAATCTGTATGTGAAAGTCTATATGCAGACAGTAATTTGTCCCATGGAAGACTCTTGGAAACTAGTTTAGTTCCCTGGCTGCAGGACATAGTCAGAAATATGATCGAATATGTTGGGAACTGAAAAATCCACTGAGTCAAGTCAGACAGGGATCACTGTCTGCCACCATTGATTAGAGCAGATATTCAGCAGCACTTCTGACAGTTTGTTATACACAAAGCTTTTAGTTATGCAGCTCCTATCTCCTTTTAAGCTGCCTAGAACATTGCCAAACAATAATTTCTTCCTTGAAGTTATATTTTTTGGGTATGGGAAACCTTTTGACATTGAGGATAACTAGAATTTTGCTTTGATGGTGAACTTGCTCCTTCTTGCCTGAGACCATCTACAGAGCAACTTGCCAAGAGGTTTGTTGGGATTAGGAAGTTCATGAAAAAGAGAGAAATGCAATTTTACCTTGAGGAAATATTTCTTCAAAGACACTTCCTTTCATCTCATCTCTGTGTTTTTCCCACCCTTCATGGAGTGACACTTAGTGCCAGGGGGATGAGAGTCTTTTTCAGGTAGGTATTTTTGAGAACTGAATTTGACAACATAGTTTTGTTTAGAGAAGGGGCTGTGCAGACAGCATTTGACATAGTTATTCATGTTGGTATACTGTTAATGAGGAAATGTAAATAGTTATTAGCTGGAGAAATAGTGTACTCAAACCTGGAATGCCTGTTGTTATCCTTTCACAGTACAGGCATGCTATGATGTTTTAAAGGTTAGGAACTGGTAATCCAGATGCTGTGATGGGGTGTAAGTTTACACTGTTATGTATGTGTTATTCATCCATAACTCCTCAAGACTTTGGACCTACAGATTTCTTTGCTTAGTCTCATTCAGAGCTATTTTTACTTTTGAGAGTTTGATAAAATTCTTTTATCCTTTTTAATTATACTGGAAAATAAGGCTTTCCTGATTTAATGAAGCTACTTGTTTTAGATGGCAAAGGAAACAAACAAATCAAGTAGAACAAACCTCAGGGCTAAAGTCTTAGAATAAAAATGCTGAAGTTTTAAGTAAGGCATGATTCTTAAAATTATGTATGACTAAGCAGAGGCTAAGAGCAGCAGTTCAGAAACACATTGGGCTGATTTTAGGATGATTACAGTCTCTACTGCAGTGTCCAATAAATGACATTAAAAATGACATGTTTCTAGATAGAGAAATAACAGTCTTTGCTTCATCTTCTTTGCCTTGGGAAGTTTTCAGAGACCAAGTTTTTTGTGTGTTTTTCTGTCCGTTAGAGGGATAATGTTTTATGTAAGCAATCCAGACTGGAAAAGAGACTGGTGCCCATTGCACTTCACAAAGTAAAGGTTTTGATTCTTCTTTCTTTAGCTGTCAGGTCATTTTATGACATGTAACATTTCCTGTGAATACCCCACCTGATCTAGGCAGAGCCAAGAGACAGAGGCAGTGTGTTACACACCTGCTCCCTGTCACAATATGTACATGGACAGCTCTGGGACCGGACAGCGAGGGAAAGGGGCACACGTAGGATCCCCAGGAGCTCCCAGGAGAAGGCTGTTCCTGCAGTTTGCAACAGCCTTTTTTTATGTGTTATCTTCTGTTCCTGACTGCAATCAAGAGCTCAATCTGAGGGAGCAGCACAGGAGTCCTCCTGCCATAGGGCTGCAACACTGTAGTTGCAACCTGCTTCCAGGTAGCCTCTTTGCCCTGCCTACTTAACAGGACGGGGTGGGGTTTAGTCATTTAATTTTAACACAGGGAAATTAGGTTTGGTCAGGAGAGATCTTCAGAGGAAGTTTAGGTGAACGAAGAGTAATCATGGACCGTAGCCATGATATTCCATACTGTTGTGAGAAAAAGTGAGAAAAGGAATCAGTTAAGCGCTACCTTACTAAGACCCCCTCCAGCATGCACTGCATCATTAGTACAGAACTGCACCCTGTTCTATTGTCATTAAAATGGGTTCAAATGCTCTTTTCTCTCTCCTGTATTTCCTACTGGAGAAATAATAGCACCAAGCAAGTGTTGTTTCCTTAATGGTTGTTGTCATTATATCTGATAACTATCACAAAGAGAAGAAATGATTTGTTTTGCATAATGTATACTGTTAACATCCTCTACTTGTCAAATCCTACAATACTACAGACAGGGCTGTCACTCCATATTAATTTGCCCCTCAGCAAAACAAGGGTACAGGATGTACTCAGTGTAAAGCTGAAGTGACAGAGTCCTTTATGCAACTAAAATAAATACATTCCTGTCACTTTGAAATCAGCAGTGTTCTCTGGCATTATTTTGCAGGTGCTAGTGGAGGTTAAAGGAGGAAGTGAGAGAGAGCAAACTTATTGACTTTCCTTGCATATATGTGTATCTATACTGATTTTAACCTTGCCTATAAAAGGTCAAGCATAAAATTATTTCCTAAGAGCAGCTGTCTTCAGGGGGTTGAATTAACATAGATGGAGAGTGCCATAGAAAAAAAGTTCATTTTACCCTAATTGGATTAGGATCAGGCTGACACATACTGCAGGGGTGAGGTTTCACTGGAGTACAGACTGCTGGGTTGACAGAAAAGGATTAATTTATGTGCCTCTTCTCAGGTTGTTGACTAATAACGTATTGATTGTATCTGTAAGATATGCAGAGTGTCTGTCAGAAAGGAAGGCACTCTGGAATTGAAAATTGCCAGCATAACTGACATGATCAAAGCTAGATTAATACCATTAAGCAGCATTAAGTAGGCTGCAGCATGTATCAGATGCAGAGTTTTATGTCACATGTCTCAGAGCAGGACGCCATAACCAGGCATAATTCCCAAATTCAGCAATGAGTTACTGATTTGTGAAGTTCCTGACTTTTTTTTCTGCTTTTCTTTTATGTGCTCCTGCAGACATATTGAACTACCACAGTTTAATCCCAGAAGAGCCTGCAGGTGGTATTGTCCTTGCATTGCGGAGTTATTAAATTCTTAAGGTCACTATAAAAAAGGTTCCGTTAAATTGAGTTAATAAAAACATTGGGCAAAGGTTTGCTAAGAGTGCAGGTATCAAAGCCCTGGGAATTGGACTGTCTATTATAACATCAAGGTAAAAGAATATTTTAAACACATAGCAGTATGAAGATGCCAGATATGCTGCTTCTGTGAAGTTTTGGCGTGGGTGGGATAGAGACACTTGTGCTTTGCTGAAGGAAATGTCCTGTTTAATATTCGGGTATTTTCAGAAGGAATGGGCTCTAACAATTTTCACTGAAGAAAACTTTAAACTTTCTACAAATACATACTCTTCTGTTGTTGGCCTCACATATTTCTGCATAAAGAGACACAAAGATAAATAGGTGCACATAAAAATGCAGATTAGATATATAGATCCATGGGTGATCTGTTGTTAACCCCGGTTTTGTATTTAACAAGGGCGACTGTGCCTGGTGTTTTTCCAGTAATACTAAGATATTCTGAAGGATTTTAGTCAGGGAAACTCCTGAGGAAGAGCAGGATTCAAAACCATTTAAAGCTGCTTTCCTCAACCAACTCTGGTATGAAGCCTCTGACGAGAAAAGTAATAAAAAATTTGACTTCTCTTTTAATATGTCTTTTTATGACTGATGGTTTATTTTCTTTAAATGTTAGTGTGAGATTTCAGCTCCATTGAGGTAAATAGTGAATCCTTCATTTACTTCAATACAACCCAGATTTCAGCACAAGAAAAAGCATGTAGTTTTGCTGAAATAAATTATCATGGCTTTAAAATGAATAGCTAATGCTATTTTCAACTCCAAAATATCAAGAGGTGATGAATTAAAAACTTTGTTTGCTACATTTATTGGCAATGAAGTAAAAGGAAATTGCTATATTAGCAATTAATTTAGGACCAGTCTCTCTAAGGTTTTAGTTTTGGTTGACAGGACTTGCAGTAAATTACATATTTAATTATACAAAACAATAAAGCTCTTTCATGTGGTGAATGGGAGTTGCATAGGATAGTTTTAAGTAATCAGCTTCTTCCTTCATAAGGGTGATAGAGTTCCTTTATTTGCAGTATGACTCCTTTTCTTCCTTTTTTTTTTTTTTTTTAAACAAAAGAATTTTAGCATATATAAAATGTAGGGATCTTTTTGTAAAGGTCTGCTTTGTAAGCTATATTAATTTTTACGTTTGTTGGTTAGAGTTTGAGATGTTTTAAACATCGGCTATAAAATTGATAGGAATTCTGCTCACAAATAGTATCCAATTCCATGGATTTGTGTACAGCTCGTTGCAACAAGCAAATGTCAAGCATTGCTAACACTTTATTGTGTAATGAGTGAATACTATGGGACTCAATGCACAGCATGTTAATAATGAAAATGGATATAAATAAAATAGTGATAAACAAAACACAGCTGAGAAATGCTTTATGGGTGGAATGCAACCCAATCAAACAGAATGGATCTGAAAATCCCTGTGACTGCTACACTCAGACGAGTTTCCCTAATTTTTCATATACTTTTTTAAAAGGATAATTTTTCATTGGGTGTTTGCTTTTCCATGGAAGTATATCAATTTAGCCTTTGTCCTTAGGTCTCACCTCATATTAAATCAGACTTCCTAAGACTGAACTAACATCTTGGCATTCTTTCTCCATTTCCAGTCACAAGCACATATATCTCAGAAGCCTCGCAAATTAATAAATTCCCTTACTGTATTCAGAAAGCAAAAGTAGCAATTATTAGGAGAACATATGGCAGGTGCTTTAAAACTCCAGGGTGACAGTAAAGCATATGACTTCTACTCATTATAAGTATTCTCTATGCTGTTAATTCTCTAGTAATTAATATTCACCAGAAACTGTGAAAATGCCAAACACTTAAATAACACATTCCTAATGTATATATTGCATTTAATAAAATATCTGTATTTTTTTAAATATTTAATTAAGCTACTTAGTCATCTGTGTTGTTACAGGGATTGATTTATTTTCATTTTACTCTATCAGCTTTTTACCCTTTTTTTAATTAAGAAATTATATGTTTGAACATTCAGGTAAAATGTAAATAAAACTAATTTAGCTGAGGCTGTCACTGGAAGCAAGAGTAGTATGTGCAATAAATGACAGATGATATCTATGGAAGCAGTGTGATTAGTTATTGGTAATGAGAATTCCACCTGTGTTCAATGAACAGCATTGAAAAGTTCTGATAAATGGTTTACAAATGGTCTTGGAAGACTTTGGGAGGTCTTATTCAATCTGACGTTTCATCAAAGTCACTGATGTTAAAAACAACTTCAGGACCCGAGAGTGAGGAATATATGTTAGAGGCAGAGTTTGAGCAGTTTTGACTGAGATGGGAGGACTGGGTTTGTAGTAAACAGAGTTATTTTTGCGTATGAAATTGGTTTCTTAAATGCAAACCTTTAAATGTTTAGTGGTCTTAGAGGTTAAGTAATACCCTTGAGGGAACAGTTATTTTAAAAATACAATCTAAAATGCATGGCAGCATGGCCATTGCAAATTGCCTTTCAAGAGAAGGTTTAGTTATTATGTGTTTAATCAATCCTAGCTGTAAGCAAATTAAGGGAATAGTGTAAACAGAAGAAAACACAGCTCTTTCTTAAAGGCAAAAAGAGAGATTTACAAATAACTGAGCTTTTACAAGGTTTAAAGAAAGTTATTTTTCAGGAGTTGAGAGGGACAGAGGAAGAATTGATTTATAGGCAATATTTTTTACAGACAAAAAGACCTCCAGCCCTTCTATTGAATAGAAAAATTAAAAATTACATTTTTAATCTAAGCACTCCATCTAGAATGACTTTCCATGTAGCCCAGGTGGTGTTTGCTGGGCATCCAGAATATGAAGAGACTGTAATTAGTAACGAGGAGAGGAAAAATAGTATAAGTGTCTTCTCTGCTTTGTAAAATTCTGTAACTATATTTTTTGGGTACTCTTGAGGTGCTGCAGGCCTGAGACTGTAATTTCAGTTTCTCATTTACTGTGTAATTTGCGAAGTTGTGAATGCATTTTCCCCTGCACCTTTTCTTTACACTATTCAGCATTATTAAGCCTCAACAGAGAAAAAAAGCCTCCTTGGGAAGGAACCTATTGATTAGGGTCAAAATCAGCTTTTTAGACACCTCTGCAGAGCAGTGGATGCTCTCCTGTGTTCTCCTTTAATGTCTTCCGAATTTCTTACTCCCATGGCCTTCCTTCCATCGCTGTTTATGTTATTGTTCCTCTGCAGTCATTTGCACTCTGATTTTATGCTTCCTCCCTTAAACCTGTAGTAGCAGACCTTTAACTGATGTGCCACCACGTTCTGTAATAGAGAGAAGCTTGTAATATCTTCTGTATGAAATTAGCCCCCTGCAAGGTGTGACCCAAGTCACTGTGAAATGCACACCCTGTCTGATGAAATCAGGGTATGGAATTGGGTAATTTAGAGGCTGTCTTGGGAAACCTGTGTGATCAGAGGCGAGGGAAGCTGCAGGGGCAGCCATTGCTGTGATGTTTCCTGAAGAGCCTCTGCCCCATTTTGTCAGCCGAGGGCTCCATCAGCCAATGCCACCTTGGAGCAGCTGCAGGTCTCAGCCCTGAGGATCCATAGCTCAGAGCTGTGTTGCTCAGCTGCGGGTAAAAGGCTGGTACAAAGAACTTGGTAAACCATCAGAATTGCTCATGATTTTCCCTGGTTTGCTGATGGTATTACTGAAGTTCCACCTTTCATAAACTTGTAAGGTGCAGGGGTTTTTTTCAGATTTTTCTTTTATTTTCTTTTAAAAATGGTGATTATTTAGAGAAGAATGCTAAGGTGAAAAGATGTTAAATCTTGAATTAGACTTTTTTACTTGGTCATTCAGTCAGACTTGCAATAAAACACCTGCTTTATATGTAGTTTAGCAGCTGGACTAAATCTATCATCGATACAGCTGTTTATGAGTAGGGAATTGCTATTGAACAAGTCTAGAGCTGTTTGTGTACAGCTGTTGAAAGAAAAGAAAAGAAAAAAGGAGGAGAGGTTGTCCATTTGCAAGGTTGCATCCACCTGCTCGCTTTGTTCATCACACACAAGAGTCTCAGTCAAGGTGCCCATTTCCTTCATATACATCCTGTCTGTGCTTACATTGCACGGAATTGCCTCTGTTGCTGCCAATTCAAGCAGGAAACCTTCTCTGCCTGTAGGTGAGTGCCACTGGAATGGCATTTCCTAATGAATGTCTGAAAGATTGCTATGGATCAGTCTGGGGTACAAGTAGAAACAGAAACCTGAGATCAGAGGTGTTTTGTACTTGATTTACATCAGTGTGGCACTGAGAAAGTTTGACAGAACAGAACTTGTTGAATACTTTCATTTCAGTGTCATTTCCATAAGAGTTTTCTCTGAAGGTATTTCACCAAAATAGAGAATAACACTTGATTAAATATTTTTGTTTCACACAGAATCGAATAGTATTCAACAGTGTGCCTCTACTCAGTGAGCAAAGTGCAGGACTTTTGCAATGGCACCTAGGTTTCCCATATGAATTTGGGTTTGGCCACTGTTTTCCACTGCCTCAAATCCTCTTCAGGATTAGAAGATTGCATTGATTGCCTGTCAGGAAAGACTTTGGGTCTGATTTTGAGTAGTAATTGGCCCTGTTAGGTTACCTAAAAAGTATAAATTGTCCCTTGCAGGTGTTTGCTTAATGAATGTATGAGCTTAAATTACCCAGGGATTTGCAAAGATATTAAAAAACAGCAATAATGCTAGGCAAGTAAAGAGATATTATTTAGGATCTTGGGGATAGTACTGCTTTATGTAAGTCTGAGTACACATCTTCGTTGCTGATTTTGTTGTAGTTTTTAACAGTTAAGATTATATGAAAGTTTCTGTATCATGCTGATGTGGATATTTCTGTCAGCCACTGTTGACAGGAAAACCCTGACCATTATTGTTATCTATATGCATGCTTGGTAATGGAGCAGCTAGTGGTTGAACATTCAGGGAAGCTACTTTATATATATATATATATGTATATGTATTTCATTATTTCGTCTAGTAGGAGCTAGTGCTGAATTCAGGTCTAATTCCACTTTTTTCTGAAGTTGATAGTTTGCGTTATTAGAATTTTTAATACGAGACACCTTGGGATTCAGGACTTTAACACTGCTTTCTGCAGTTTCATCCAGAGGACTTACATTCAGCAGGTAACAATTTATTTGTGTATATATATGTAAAGGTACACTGGAAACATAAGACATTTCAATCCTTTATCTTGCAATTAAATAGTCATCGAAAAAATTCTTCTGACATCAAGCTTTTATTCAATGGCTAACTTTGGTCATTAATATTTGTGTCATTTGGCCTAATGAATTGGTCACACTAAGATGAAATTTGAGATCTCTGACTGTATCCTTCTACCTGTGAGAAGTAGCTGTGTTGTTTTTTTGTTCTAATTCCAGTAAAGCTCAAATAGACTGGCTTAGTTTCAGCAAGTATTAATGTCTATGAACTTTATTTTGCTTTGAGGTATTGGGCAGAACACTGCAGTTTTCAATTAATATAGATTGCCATGGTAGCTTGGAGATCTTTGGAGAATACTGATTTTCTTTCACCCTCAAAAATAATAATAAAAAATCTTTTACCTCTGTGAATCTTGATTTACTTTTGTGGAAAGGGAAATGGTAATCTGATAGCCAATAATATTGGCTTTTTAGGGCCGGTGATTAATTAATGCAGGGTTTTATTTCAGATTTAGTAATAATTTTTATTTTGTTTCTCAACAGCATTGTAAAATCCCAGAAGACTTTTGCTGAAACGAGAATGAAAAAAGTTAGCAGGTGTTATTAAGAGAACATGTCTGTTGCTTTTGCAAAATGCCAGAAGTTGATTGCAGACCAACTGGGGAAGACCTATGAGATCCTTCCAGTGTACACAAAAGGAATGAACCTATAATTAAATTACAGTTAAACACAGATGGTTATTTTACAGCAGGTGCTCAACTTTGAAAGTGTATCTCTGGACTATTTTTGTTCCAACATGGTGTTTGGTCCCTGTTGGGTTTCTGGCATCATTTTATGGTTAGATAAAAATATTCCTTTGTATACACTTTTTTTTCCCCCTCCAGGACACAAAGCTATCAAATGCTGCTGTGTTTTAAAGGAAATTTAGAAGAAAAATGTGAAACAGAGATTAAACATAGCACAGGGAAAAGATAAATAGAGTATAAAAATACAAATAATATAAATATTTGTGAGATCTAAAGGACTAACATGTAAAATTAAATTAAGAGCTCAGCATTTGTAGTTATCCAAGGTGAAATAAGCACAATGCAAATATCATAACTAAACATATTTTTATTTTAATGCCAAAATATATTACACTTGAATGTTAAATCATTGCGAGGTATAGTTATATGATTTATGTAACCTATAACATAGGTTGATACTGAGGGAAGTCTTAGTGAAATTTGTGGCTCTATTATTACTAAAACTCTGTGTATTGAATTAGACTTTAAGAGTTTGGTTTGTCAAGATAGCTCAGGTTAATAGTTCAGCTTGGGTATTTGATGAATGTCCAGAGGACATTTTACTTGCTGTAACCAATCGGGTCAGCTCCCATAAATAAACCATGAATAGAGAAGTGGGAGTTACAGAACAGTTTTAAGAGCAGCTTAGGTGAGATTTCCAGGTCTCTCATTGTTCATCTTATGTTTTTAATGTGCACCTCCACCTTCAAGCACAGAGTTAGTTTCTGCAGCCCTGAGGCTGGAGAAATCTCATGAGATGTCCAACGAGTGAGAGGAATTTTGATGCCTTTATCAGCACTGAACAAAAGGACTCCACATTTACCAGGACAGTAAAATGGCTCCTTTCTGTAGCTGATGTGCTTACTATTTCTGGGTGTCTAAGTAGCTTTTTATTTTCTTGCAGGAAGAGGAGTCTGTCTAAATATCTTATTTTGTAACCTATAGAAATTCACAGAAGGATGTCTTCTGGCACTATCCTTTTGTCTTATTTGCTTAACTAAGCAATGAAGATGCAAGCAAAGAAAAAGCAATTTGTTTACAGTGGACAGGTCATAACTTACAAATGGTCAGCCTGTCTCTTCTTTCAAGAAAAAGCCAGGACTGCTGTGCATACATGGTGAGAAGCAGTCCTCATCCTGGAGAGTCTGAAATGCAAAATTATCAAAGCTAACAAAGCCTGCACTGCTTTTCTCCTCTTATTCTTTTATATATGCGTGACATGTTTAGAAATGCCTTATTTTGCAAATAGAGTACATCCCAAAAGCACTTTAGTGTTTGTCATTTACTTTTTCCCTTTAACCAGTTTCTGGGATGACTAGTGCTGTTATCTTAGTTACAGCTTGGACTGTTTTCTCTTATCACCCCATCACAAGATGACGTATGTTACGTCTTTATGCTTACAATTTAAATTGGTAACTTTCAAAGACATTCCTTACTGAGCTTTAATGCTTAGAAAGGGTATTTTAAAATTTTAAAAAATGTACTAATCCCGAGGTGCATTATGTGTTAAGGGATGATTTTGTTTGGGATTTTATTATATATCAATATTGTCTAGTCACTTTTTTCAGGACCCATCCTTAATTTACTTTTAAGGTTTTTTTAGCTGATCTAAACTAGCAACACTGAGATTAAAGGTTACCTTGTTACAAATGAAATATGACATTTTTGCTTGAACATTAGTCACATGAAATTCAGTGCTTATTTTTGATATTTAAGATGAATTGCAGCATTTATTCTGTTAGAGTTATGTGAAAAGACTACAGTGTTTTGAGTGAGCATTATAGAATGTTGACTAGCTTTCCATTGTTTCTAGTTGAGGTTCACCTTTATGGATTTTGAATTAAAATGCTTAACCTTATTGAGGCAAACATTATAGTTTTATCATAGGTCAATAAAATAAAATGGAAAATGTAATGGTAGCATGGAAGAAAAAATATTTACAGCATAATAGATACAAAGGTCTTTTTTTTCTTTTTAAAGATCAATTCACATTCTTTGATAATATTTAATCAGTCATACTGACACAGTGATTTACTTGGCATTACTTCTGATGCATTCCACTGAGACTTTGATTCTTAAATTATTTGTCTTTGAACTCACCATGACCTATATTCAGTCTTCTGTGGCTGATGAAAATTACTCCTTTACCTTTCACTGCTGATGACTAAACCACCAAGAAAAGAAATATGCTTTGACAATCTTAATAGCCACATTAAGTTAGTCTTAAAGTATTAATATCTGTGAACTTTTTCACGATGTGTACATATTGTTACTGTAGTGAAGAGCAGCAGTCCAGGTCACAAAGGTCTTCAGGACTTTTGGGAAGGCCAGCCTGCCATGTGCATTTCAGCTCTGGTAGCAAGGAGAATAGAGATTCTGGAGTTTGCAAAAGTGATCTCTATCTAACAGTGGTCTCTGTGGGAAACTGCCGGAACAAAGAGAGCAAACCAAGTGTGTCACAACAGCAGTATGATAGACACAATCCAATTACTGTAATATTATGCAAGATAAATTGAATTGTTAACACTAATTTGGATTCTTGAACTTTATAGTCTGTTATCTCCCCTTTGTCATCTTGTTTTTTTCCATTTAGCTAATGGACATTCTTTCTTTTACACAGGAGGGCTTTTTTCCTCTCTCTATTTGCTTTTGCTGCCAACTGCTGCATCTCATATCTGGGAAGGAACAGGTATGTGAAAATACTAGATTTGGAAAATATTCATTTCAATCACACATATTTGTATAATTTTTAATTAATTACCATATTTCCTGGAATCTCAGGCAGACATTATCCACAGATTTTAAAAAAACCTAAACAAACAGGAATTATGACACTATTTATATCCTGGGGATACTTTCCTCAGATGCTGACACTGCCATGATCAAGGACGTAGTGGCAGTGATGGAGGAAATGTCTGATGATCTTTTTGCTGTGGCCATGTGTCTTATGCACAGAAGATGTAACTGCCTGTAGTAAGAAATAAAAGGCAAGCAGTTATGGACACTCTGTTTACCTTCCTACTGTTTACAGTGTAAAACTTCACTCTTGTAGAAATTCTAGTTCTCGGAACAGATCTCCTTTCTCTAAATCTTGGCTCTGCAAGTGAGTGTCCTCCAAGCCCACAGTCAGGCTCTGTGGGTTAGTGCTGCACCTACATCTGTGCCTCTTTCTGTTCCCCACCCAAAGTGCACTGTGAAATCCTGTGTCCTGCTGACACAGAGTCACAGGTGATGCTGGACACCCACTCTGAGTCTTTGCTCACCTGAAAAGGAAGAACTAGAAAAGTCTTTGTTTAGTGAGATAATCCATCTTGGAAGAAGGCACTAAATTACCTCTTCCCTATGAAAGGAAAAAGTGGGGAGTTTTTTTGTGGGTTCTTTTACTGCCTCTAAGACCAATAGACAGAGAGGAATAATAGAGAACCCAGTAAAGATAAATAAGTCTGTTGTGATAGAGTTCTCAAGACATTGAAAGAAGCTCTCTGAAGGCTCTGCATGGAGTGCCTGCATGGAGAGGGAGGTAGGAAAGGTAACTGCAAGGCAAGTAAATCACTGCCTGCTTACCTGTGAGAGAGCCCATGGTACAATCACCTTGTCTAACCTGTGCTTGCTTGTTTTATTTAAGATCACTTTACTGTTGATGCCTGCATCTTAGAACTAAGCTGTCTTTCCCTGTAGAGTGCCCTAGCCTAAGTTGTCTGTTGTCTTTTGAACCTGTCTTATTACTCTTTTTTGTGCCTTTCACTTCTCTAAGCCTTCCACTTTGCCAAGCCCCCCACTCAGAAACTTGACCTGTCTGAGAGAGATGGCTTCCTGAGTAACTTTGAAAGGAACACAGCCCAATGTCTCTCAGCTGTAGTTAAACAAAGAATATTACTATATATAATATACTTTCTTTAACTACAATAAAGCTGTAAAGATAGAGCATATACATTAAAGACCAAGCACCTTTCCTTAAAATCTTGTTTTCTGGCTGGCATTGCAGTCAAAAGTCAGAAACTCTCAGCAGATAGATGTTGCTGAGAAATTTCTCATCTAGATAGAGTCTGTCATATCTCTAATACTTATCTACAAATAGAATGCATTTCATGCTCTTTTTAGCTGTAAAAGCATTATGTTTGTCTCCTTTTCCTCTCTCTCTAAATACAGTTTGAGGCTGTAAAGACACCCTACAAGTTGGGTCTTTCAACATTTGAGCATGAACCCCTGGGTCTGCTGCTCTTATTTGTAAAATGTAAAATGGATTCAGTGCTTTATCAATGAGACACTCAACAATCTCTTCCTTTGTATCTGACTCACATGAAATGTTATGCTTATTTATTATTACATTTTTTCTATTGTTGCCTTTAATTAAATTGTAAAGCTGTCATCGTTGTGTACTTGGCTCCCAAAGGGAGAATTATAGCTAGACAAAGTATTACTGACAATATTGTCTGAAGAGAGATGTGGAGATATTATATTCATAGTAATAACAGAAAAGGAATTCCCAAAGCTGACTTTTAACGTGTATGCCATTCCCATTCAGAAAGCAGGAATCACAGCTCAATTCTTCTTTTGGGTAAAGAGAATGACAGTAGGAGTTAATTTCATCTAATTTCTTAGTGGCACCAAACTTCTCTAAATCAGCTCTGTGGAAAACACAGGTGCAGCCTTAAGTCTGAGGCTGTGGGGGCCATTATGATATGCTGAGTAGGTACAGCTTCCACTGTTTGTTACCAGAAACAATGCACATTTTTCTTAAAGGAAGAGAGAAAATTTATATTTAAAGAAGTGAGCTTTTCCACTGAAAGCAAAACAAATATTTAGAAATCTAATTCCTTGTTTGTATCCCTAGATTTAGGAAAATTAGCCCTAACTTTGCTATAGTTTAGCTTTTCTACTGGAAATAGGAGTGGTATTTTGGGAGGCATCAGGGAGCTGAATAACCACTGCCTGATTAGGATGCTTGTAGGAAGCAGTCTGTCTGGGTATAATGAGCACTCTGAGGAAGCAGTGATTTCCAAATGGATTCTGGGAACATATGGACTTATTTGTATGCAGCATATTGAAATTTAGTACACGAAAATGGGACAGGACAAATATCCTCTCCACATCTATAAATTTCTATGATCAAAGTCTTGTTTTGTGCAAAAAGGAGGGTGCATCAGGTATACAAAGCCCAAAATTTATTGTTAGTTTAATTAGGAGTAGAATGAGAGTACAGTGGTGATTACTGGTTCAGTTAAAATGCTGCTCCTGTTCACAGCATTGTGATAGACATTTTAGCTACATATAAAATTTAAAAGAACTCTTGAACGTCGAACCTTTCTGCTTTTTGGTGTTATGCTCCGCCTGCTGCTGCTCTTCCAGGTGCGGAGGCCATCTCAGGATTGCAGTGCATTGTCAGCAGCCTGCAGGGGTCCTGCAAGGAATTACATGTTGATGATGGAGGTTTCTTCCTCCCATTTGCTGGGGCAATCATGCTGATGTTTATGCTCCTCTCCAAAGGTTTGGCCATTTCTGTGTTTTATGAAGCTTTCTACACCTTGCTCCTCATGGGGCTGCAGCTTCACCTTCGACCTGCTTTGCTACACGTGTGATACATTTTGTTGGTGCTCGGTGGTTGTTCCGTGTCCTTTCTCTTGCCCCTATAACTGTTCTGAGTCATTTTCATCTATCACTGTTGATAGTCCTAAGCCTGTGGATGAGATTCAAGGGAATGGTCCTGCCTGGGGAAAGCTGTGAGCTGCACCTGTGGGATTTTGTTTCCTACCACACTGCCCACAGCAGTCTGCAGAGCTGCATGGCAGCAGCTGGGAAACACCTAGAGTTTCTTAAACATAAGTCAAATACAGTTTGAACATGAGCCACTGTATTTTTTAATACAATACTTTGTAGCTCATCAAATAAGAAATTTTTGAATTATCCATGTCACTTGTGCGGAGACAGAAGTATGAGTTAAAAGCTTGTTTTTTAAAAGCAAATTTCCAGTTGTTTGTTTGAGTCTCGAGAGGGTATTAATATTTTCATTAATGTTGAAATAGTAATTCCTAGGAAAGTTGGGGATAGTGCTGTAACCGTAATTGGAAATTAATTCCAGAAGAATGCTCAGGCAAAATGACAGAAAGCTCAGATTGTGTTAGCATTGAGTTGGTGTCCTAGCGCTTTTAACTGGAATATATTTATGTGCTTGAGTGTTTTGATGAAAAGAAAGGAAACATGCTACTCTCTTTCTTCTTTTGAAATGTATCTGGAAAGACATTCACCGTGGTGTGGTTTTGTCTGCAGTTAATTCAAGTAAAATTTTGGGGATATGAAAATAGAATTACACTTAATTTATAATTTTCATATGTAAATAAAAGGATTTCACAGATAAGAGCTGACATGCTGTATTTCCAAACAATTTCTTCTAAATCTAAATGAAGGACCTAAATTAAAGCATGAATGGTTATTAGAAGCCAGTTTCTACCTGTATTTTATCATTTTATTGACTGCAAAAAGCAGAGGTTATGAAAGGTTTGATTTTGTAGAATGTAGTACATCCATTTCAATTTGCTTTAATCCAGTGTAGTAAATCACTTCATTTCGTTGTAACTTAAGTTACAAGCTTAAATTAATATTAGATACTTAAAATACATTTACATCAGCAGTAGTATTTTAGCAATATTATAACTAGCAGCAGCTTTTAATTACTATGCTTGGAGATGTGTTTCTCTTCAAATAAAACAGATCCCTATAATATCCATAGTAAGTTGTTTAATACTTGGACTGTTGTTTGAATCACTGATGAGGAGTATAACATGTTCTCTAAGGTTATTGGTTGATGAATCTGCAGTCTAAATTTATACAATTTGATTAGTTCCACTGGCAGATAATTGGTAATTAGATGGTACACAAAATGTCATTTTCTTCCATGCTTCATCTTTCAATCTTAGTTCCCAAATAACATTTGTTGGAATATAAAATTATAGGCTAAAATGAAAACAGTTTTATATCCTAGGTAATCCAATGGAATAGAGAATTTGGATTGATTCATTGATATGATTTGGTACACTGATGGTAACAATTAATTTATTCCCTTTACAGATAATGTGATTTAGGTTTATTTTTCACCCTAACATTTTAAAGACAGATCATCTAAAATGCAAACCCTTTAGCTTGCAGGAATAAAGCATGAAATGACACTGCCCATGTTGTTTGTCATGTTCAATTTTCTTTTTTTTTTTCAAATTAAAATCTGTTCTCTCTTGAAGGCTTTCACAATAGATTATTTTGACATATATGAAAATCTTACTGAAAGTTTGAGATATTATTGGTTAGTTATAAGACAAATGACTGTAAAATTTGCCTATTAGCATAGCAAAGCAGTGGTGCATGTCCCATTATTTCAGCAGGATAAGGCAGCAGTTTTATTAATTTGGAGACCAACAGGAACTAGACAAGGCAAAAGTTGTCTTCAGACTGTTTGGCTTCTTGATTTCTTATTGACTGCTCTTCTAAGGTGTGGTTTCCATTGAAGGTTGAAAATCGAGGAAGGGCAGCATTTTTTACTACGGGAGACTAAACCCCTTAGATTCTGAGCCTGTCTTCAAAAATATGTTTGTGAGACATTCCTTCCTGCAGGTGCGGGGGAAGTAGAATTGCAAAATAAATAGAGAATAATCTGACAGAGAAAAGAACAGAGTGAAATGAGTGTGGGGAAAGTTGCATGATTTGGGCTGTACCCAAATTTAAAAAGCAATCAAGCCCAAGTACATGGAAAGTTATACTAAGTTGTTGAATCCCCTAGTGTTTCTTTGGCAGTGTATACTTGACTGGGTTTATTTAAACTCTTTGCTTCCACTTCACTCATAATTAAATAGCAACAAAGGGAAACAAAGGGTTTGAATCTGCAAGTTCTTGCACTACCCATATTCACCTGTGTGCTAACGCTTCATAAATCATTACCCCATGAGGATGGCTGTACTCTGAACCCATTCGGAGCAGACATAAATTATTTTCAAAGTTGAAGCCAGTAGAGAAGCAGGTCATATGAAGCTTATATCATTTTTCTGATTTAATTGATGTTTTTAAAGTTCAAACCTGGTATAGCTGAGGAAAAACTCCAGTAATGATTTGCACATCTTCATATTGATTGTGTATAAACCTATTTATGAGGCGTAGTTATTGCCATGGAGATCACAGGGCAGCCTGATCGTCTGCCATGGCTTTTGCTGAGAGAGATGAGAAGGAGGTCTGAGGTACTGTAAGGAAGAGCAGCCTTTACTGGGCCTTTCCTTGTTGGAATGGAGAAGGGCAGAGCAAAGCCTTGCTGCTTGGTGCTGATTAATGTCTGAATAATGGGGAGTTTGGCTCCACTGATCCCTCTGCAACGCCTGGCGAGGCAGCTTTGTTCTCAAACACCTGCTGGTGCATCTCGTGCTCTGTATCTGGAAGCAGTGGCTGCATCACAGCCCCAGGTGCCACCAGAGGCACTTCCACCTTGGTTCCCTGCTTTACACCATCTCCAGCCCATTTGGAGCTGCAGGACTTTAGTGCTAACAAACTCAGGAGAACATTGGTGGTTTGTGTCTCCTTTGAGCATAGGGATAAAAGGCCCAGCTGTACCAAATCTGAAAATGCAGGAAGTGTAAATGGTCCCAAATGTTTTTTGTAGTAGTGGGATTGGGTTTTTGGGCTTTAATTTGTTATTTTTTGTTTGGTTTGGTTTGGTTTTTTGTTTGCAGATTTTTTTTGTTTGGATTTTTGGCTTGTTTATGGTTTGTGGGGGTTTTTTTGTTTTGTTTTGTTTTGTTTTTGTTTGTTTTTTGTTTTTTGTAGAATTTTAATAAAAATGGCTTCAGTTCTAATGGAAACATTCACCAGTCATGCATCTAGTCATTCACCATGCAATCAGTCTTGCAGCCTTCTGAGGTGTCTTGGTCTCATAAAAGACCATTAATAGAGTGCTTTTTAGTTCTTAGAGTTTCAAGGAAAGAATGAGTATTGGTCAATTGAACAACAGATTATAAATCTCTGTTGTATGCTTAATTATTTTCTAGATTATGCATTGAATCTTCAGGTTGGCATTGTCTTGCATTTGGTGCTGCAAGTTTAAATATTATGTCACAGCATTCCCGTATCTATCTCTCCTCATATACAGAAGTATTTAGTAACCTTTGAATGCTCAGGTGTCCACTAATTGTCCCTTAAAAGCAGTTTTATGTAATAAGCTGTGGATTTATTTAAATCATCAGATCTAGTCAAGTTTTACAGCAGTGATGTGGAATTTGATTTTTAATAATTCAATTGACCTTTTTCTTTGATGGTAGCTTGGTTTATTTTTCCCTTCTCTGTAGTAATTTTAGTCTCTCATTGGTTAGAACTTTCCAATGCATAAATCTTCACTAGATATTTTCAAAAACCAGAAGTTTTTTCGTACCCAGGAGGCTTTACTACTTTGGTTTTCATCTTTCAAAGCAATTTTGCCTTTATATATGTTTTAATTTCCTGCTGTTTGCTGTTCGTGGAAGTCTTCTTTAATTACCCTTTTATTGGTATCTGAATGGAAATTAAGATGGAATTATAGAATTATTTTGTGCTTTTTTTAATTAATTAAAAAAGTCAAGATGTTTTCATAGAGTTAAGTTTAATAAAATTTAACAAATTTATGCCAAAACTGATTTGTTTTGCGGGAGTTTTATAGCAGAGTTAAAATGCTGAGCTACTCAGATCAGAGTTATAGAACTGGTAGGTCTCATCCTCTGAACCTCTCTTTTTTAATTGTGTTATTAAAAATGATTAAAAAACCTGTGTTTTTTTCATTTTTTTTCCCCCCTTGGATAAGCTAATTAGTAATTGAATCAACTGAACCTTCTTTACCTTCAGGAGGGATGGTGTTTTGAATCAAAACTTTCAAACCTGGAAGTGTTTGAAAATTCCCACTTCTCACTATTGCTGAATTTAGGTGGTTTTGAATGACAGGACATGATTGTAAAAATTCATCAGGTTTCTGGTGCCATGTGGCTACATTTATACATGAAAACATTGTCTAGAAAAAATGAAGAATTCTCTATATACTCAGAAATCAGAAGTTTCTCCTCATGCTTAGAAACAAAAAGAAGCCTAGATGGTAGTGTTTGTGAAAAGTCACTGGTTCATATTATTCTTACAGTTTTAGGGAAGTTGTTTTTTGTTTGTTTTTATGCATGCTTCATGTTGGCAGAACTGTGCTGGACCAGGCAGAACTGTACTGCACCAAGAGCCTGGAAGGAGGTGCTTGGAATATGTGAGGGGGTTTGGCAGCACACGAACATTTCTGCACTGACCAAAAGACAGGGTGAAGAAGGAAAGAGGATCCGTTCTCCTAGAGGAACAGATCATCTAACACAAGCTTGGTCCCTGTCCCCTGCTTTCCACTTTTCTGACCTGCCTCCTGTTAATGAAACTGGTACAGGTAGAACAGCCCAGAGGTGTTAATGACTCTTTATGAAATGCAGTGGAGTTTTTGTAATAGAAAAGCAGAGTCAGTATGGATAGATGGAATATGGTTGCTCACTTTACAGTAGATTATGTATTTTCTCCTTTTAAGAGCTTCATGGAATTTAGAAACAGTGTGTTTATGTATGTTCTAACTCTACTGGGGTGTATGTTGTTTATAGCAAGTTCATTTTAGAAAGACTCAGCTTATGTTTGCAAAACAGATGTTCTTGCCTGATATTTCTGTACTAGAAGATGGTGTTGCTTGAATAGGCTAAGGGTTGCAAATTCTTATAACTGGCTAATCATGAGCTTCTAATTTGCTTCTCTTAGCTTTTGGCATTATTAATGTAAGTTTTTTGAGGAAGAGTCTGGTTTGTTAAAAGTCTCAAGAGATTTTATTGCTTCAGAAGGCAGGTTTTCAATACATGAAAGAATCATGATGATGTGTTTTTAAATATATTTATCTAGTTCTTTTATCAACAACCAATTTTCAGTGCCACAGCCAAGCCTCTGGACAGTAATTTTAAAAATAGCTACATTGCTTGTCTCATTCCCTACAATTAACATCTCTCTTTCCCAAGATTGCACAAGGCAGGAGTTATGTAACTTAGAAGTTTTAACTTAATAACTATCTAAACAAATAAAACATATAAAAAGTTGCAGAGCATGTGGTGTTAGCAAAAGTTTACAGAAGCTTGTGTGATATAGTATCTGTAAGAAACTGGGACAGAAGTGACTCAGGAGATCTCAGTTTGATGTTCAAATTTGTATCAGATTTGCATTTTTAGGATAGGATGTGTGCCTCTAATACAAAAAGTACATTATTTCCTTTTCTTCCTCTCAGCCACATGGTTTCTTTCAATTTGTCTTGCTTATGGTCCTACTAAAGGAGGAATAGCAATGTTTGCCATTTCTTTGCTCATGGATTAAACCAGTCCTGCAAGTTGGCCAAGTTCTTACATTTATAGTGCTCACAGTTTTCAAGTGTAAACGCTTCATAGATAAAAGTATCTTTGTAAATATAAAACCATCAGAAACACACTTGTATTGCTCTTTGTGGATTCATGGGGTAGTGCATGTGCTTTGCAACAGAAACAGTAGGCAGACCCTTTTTTAGAATATCATCCCAGTCCTGGTCTCCTTCATTGTGATTGTAAAGAAAACATCTTTTCTCCTGAATTTGTGTGAGGTGACCAGTGTTTTTGTCCTGTTTGCCAGTTAGGTTTATTGTCAAGCTCTTCTCCCTTGATCATCATAATAGTCATCCTTATCTTCAGAGATTTGTTTATTTCCTGAGCAATAGATTTTCTTGTAATCTGCATAAAGATGCTTTTTTTTCCCCCTTCACTGCAATTTTTGCTACCTGTTAAGTTCATGTTGCTGAGTTGCTTTTCTGTGTTTCTTGGCTTAACCCACTCTGGGGATAAAATCCCAAATGAAACCATGCATTATGAATACAATGTGGGAATAAGCTGTATTTTGAAAAGCAGCCCTTTCTAGGTGCTTTAATGTGTCTTAAAATGAACCACAGCTAAGCAGGTTACTTAAACCACTATCTGCACAAGCCCAGATACTTTTTTTGTTGTTTTTTTTTTTGCTACAATGGGGCCACTCAACCATAACGCGTTTGATTATGCAAAATAGATAATGTCATATTGTCAGTGCCATAAATAGAAAAGAGAGGAAAAGCAGTGATATCTGTGACTTTTGTTATTCTTCATACAGAAAACTGGGGCTTTGATTCAGCAGAGATATGTCCTTTCAGAGACAGCACAGAACCAGTGCCCTTACACAATTTTGTGTTTCCAATGGCAAAGGCACTGTGGCATGGACAGCATGGAGCAACTTCAAGTCACAGTTTATTGTGTTTTCTTGGGGTGGAAGGGAGGGTGAATGGTAGGGATGGAAGGAGGCAGTTCAAAATTCCATATGAAACCATATACCAGGCAAACTTCTCCAGCCTGAAGCCTGTTTATGCTCCATGACTTACTGTGGGAATCATGACTGGCTTGATTTCATTACTCATCAGGGCCGTACAGAAAGGTTCTCTCAGGTAGTGTCCTAAACCCTGGTGATGCTCTGTGAAGAGGAGGATGAAGAAGGGTGTAAATTGTTTTTTATTGCTTACCAGTTGGTCAATTCTGTCCCAGAGTAGAGGAAGTAGCAGTTGTATAAAAACTGAGCTTGGAGTACCTCTGAAAGACAGACTAATGACAGCAGCCAGTAGATCATTACAGAGGTTGCAAACAAAATATTCATGTCCTGAATCAGATTCATGTTGAGGAAACTGTTAGCCAGAATACTGAAGGAAAATACTGAAGATAAAATATTTTATCATTAAAATATTTTAATGATAAAAGCCACTTTTATCATTACTGTACTTTTTTAATAAATAGAGATTCTCTTCTTAATAATTTTTGCCTCTCATCCCTTTGATATTTTAAATTTTTTGTGTATGCAAAAGTTTGTGTGCCCTTAAGCTAAACTCTAATGGCTATTGTTGTAGGTGAATCCTTGATCCTGTAGATTTTAGGTGAATCATGAATTCTAAATTCTTTTTGCTTAGCCTGGCCTGTCAGGGGTTGCACCAGAAACACGTGACTTGCTATTTGATTCCACACCAAGTGTTCACAGTGTTCTGTTCCAAAACGATGTTGTTTTTTTTTTTTATTAAGCCAAAGGAAGTTAGTAGGAAATCAGTAGGATTTCTCTTTCCAACAGTTTGAAAAGTTTAGCCTCAGAAAGCCTCTTAGAAATGATCTATCATGATCTAGAAAGGGAAGTTTTTAAGTCATTTTTTAATAAATAGAAGGTAGAGTTTTTCTTTCCCTATGTTTTCTTTCCCTCTGCTTAGAGCAATAAGATAAGGATGTGGCTATAGCCCTTAGTGAATACCCAGATGGTAACAGGGAAATCTGAGTCCCAAAACAAGGTTATCCTTTGTTATGGATCTTTCCTTACTTCCTGATTGAGCTCGTTTGTACATCACATTCTTCTACTTAGAAGTGCACACCAGGTGAAGTTCACTTTGTCATACACTTGTTGCATGAGTCTCTCCCTTCTCTTTGAAGGGAAATTGAGAAGAGTTTTGAATAAAGCTACATCCATGCATTGCCAACCTAGCTGAAGGTACAGCTTGTGCCATCTTGTTTTTTAAATTAGGTTTCAGTTTAAAGTGAAAGCATCTCGTTTGATTTCAAGTGTATAAAGTTTAGGTGAGCAAGTTCCTTTCAAACTATGTAGAGGAGTGAGCTGATGTGGGGCAGATACCATTTATGTAGAGGTGTTACAGCACTGTCTCCTTGTGAAAGCTTTATTTTAGGCAGTAGCTTTAAAATTTTAGCAGTGGGTGTTGACTGCATTTCTTGCATTTTTAAAAAAGGCTGCAAATGAGGTGACAGAGAAATGGCAGCTGCTCAAGGCCTCATGCTGTTTCAGCAGTCCAGGCTACTGGGACTGATTTTCTAGAACAATTTTCTGAGGGACAACCCAGGACATTTTGTCTGTAACAATTTCTCTTCTTAAGAATTGCGTGCTTTAGAAAGTGAGAGAATGATAGGTTTTCTTCCCCCATCCCACAGTAAATGTCATGAACAAATCTCCCCATCTGAGGGGTGTCTTGGGTGCAACACAGTCACTGGCATTTCTGACAGTGACTCTTCCCTTTATGCAGACTGTGGGTAGAGCTGTGCCATAGTGGGCAGTGAGGACCATCAGTACAGGAGCACGAAACCGGAATTCTGCAAAACAAGAAATCCTTGGTTCTGTTAGATTAGCAAATGTTCTGTCACTGTGGGCGTTTCAGTTCTGTCATCAGTTAAGAGTGGAGTGCAAAGCACAGGCAGACACAGTGTATGATACAGACCAGTCCTATGGAAAAAGGTGATGGATCAGATGACTCATTCTGCCATTACTCAAATTTCTTTCTTACAGGGTAAACAATCAGAACACAGTGGGGCAAAATGTGCAGCTGGCCCCTGCATGCATACTCAGAAAAGGGCTTGGCCCAAGGAGAAAACTTGCTTTACATCAGCTATAAAACACATGAATTTTGTCTTTCTAAAAACCTTTGTGACTTAAGCTGTCAGGTTTTTTAAAATTCTGTTTCCTGACAGACAGAGGTGGAGTAAAAATGAGGGAAAATTTTTTCTAGGAGTGTAATTCATTTTCTTTTTTTATCTTGCCATCTTTCCGTACTTATGACTGGAACATTTTGGGCTCCAAAGTACATGGGAAATGGTTCAACTTGAGTTATAATTGGAATGAAAGGCAGAATAAATACTTTAAGGTGTGAGTTTATTATTTTACTGCTTTAGAGTTGGAGTATACATAAAGAGAGAGTGACCAGTCAAGTTCATGAAAGACAAATCCACTGAGGACAACACAACATGTGCCTCAAGAACTTTCTGAAAACTGTATTGCTAAAGGATAAGAGAATTTGAACGAAAAATCACTACACACTTGCCTTTCCTGATAATCCACTTCTGGCCACTGTCAGAGAAAGAATACAGGCTATATAGAGCTTTGTTCTTACCCAGCACAGCTGGTCTTATGTTCTTATTTCATTTAATTTCATTCATCCCATATGCTACCAGTAAGATTGTGGACTTTTTTCAGAATATACCTCTGAAGAGCTCCTTACAGGAAGATTTCCTTGTTTATTATCATATACAGATAGTCCTTTATTCATTTCCAGGCCTTCAAGAATGTTAGCAACTTATTAAGAATTTTAATCAGAGTAGCATATTGATGACTTTTTTAAACTCCTGAATAATTTAAATTTTTCTTAATAATGAACAGTGCTAACTAATTACATTGAGAAATCAGATCATGGTGTATAAAGGAGCTCATCTACTGGTTAATTCCCTGATTTGTGGTTATAGTAGGGATTATAAAAATTTGAGGGACTGGTGTGGTGCATTCTGTGATGGGTGAGCAAAGCCTGAATTCCATCTTGCATAGCACTGTCACGATATTTGCAAACACAGCACTGTGTGATTTGTACATTATATCTTCACATTTCTTCTCATACAGCAGTTGCACCAGTAAGAAAACACTGAAACATCATCATAGAAATTTAGTGCTTAATATGAATTCATCTCATCAGTTTTATTAACCCCCTGCCCCCTAAAGTAAGGTGTTCTTACTGAAACAATGCAGTATCTCTTTGTGTAACCTGACTGAATTTGATCAGAATTCTTCCTTCCAAATGTCATCTGTCTTAAGGAAAAAACCAGATAGATATAGACTAAAAAGGAATTGTTAAGATATTGGAAGTGAATTTTACGGATGGCTTTCAAGGCATAGAGGATCATTTGATAAATTTCCAGATGGTACCAAGCTGGGAGGGGGTCCATGCACTTTGTAGGACAGAATTGCAACTCAAGACATTTTCAACAATTGAAAAATTGGTCTAATATGAAAAGCTATAGTTGATTAAGGAGAGTTCAAAGTACTACTCTTAAGGAAGGAAATTTATGTATAAAAGTTAGAGACTGACCTATTAGGTGGCAGTATTTTGGTCACAAGCCTAGTGATTTGCAAGTGCCCCTTTGCAAATCATAAACTGAACCTGGATCAGTGTTGTTTTTCTATTGTGGAAACAGGCAGGCTGGCCTCATTCTGGGATGTGAAAGCTGTGAGTGTATTCAGAAATAGGAAATAATCCTTCTGTTCCACTCAGGGTGAATAAAGCCTCTGTTGGAGTCTTTTTGCTATTCTTTGACATAAACTTCAAGAAATGTAAGGACAATGGGAGGATCGAGTGACGCAGAGAAGGAAGGATCCAAAGAGTAGCAAATGTAACTTGTGAAAAAGAAATAGAAGGCTATTGTTGGTATTAAGAATAGAGAATAGAGGACTTGAAACATGGTAGGTCTTCAAATGATTTAAAGAAAACTGAAGAAAAATGCAAGAAGCTCCCCCAACCTCCAAGGACAGTTGATCTTCTGTTGCAGGAGGTGAGATTTATATAAAAGCCTTAATAAAACCTTCCCAAAGTAAGGTCAGTGGGAGATATTCTCTCACATAAGTTTCATAGAATACAATGAAATCTCCATCACTGAGGGATTTTGTAACAGGATGTACAACCATCTGCCAAATATAGGTTAGATACTTTTAATCCTTTGTTGTGGTAGGAGTCTGAGAGTAGAGGACTGCTTGAAGTCTCTTCCAGCTATTTTTTTCTATTATTTTCCACAAGTATTACGTATATATTAAAAAAACAATCAGGAATAAGCATTTTTTTCTCTGAAAAGTTACAGATTTCTTTTTTATAAACTGTTTTGCAATAATAAAAATACATGGGTTCTACTATCAAATTTGACATACAGTTCGCAAAAGTACATGTACCTTGCTGAAGAACAATTCAGTTTAGACTTCTACCATAAACATACTTTTGTAAATTTTCCCCTTAGTGATATATATATATATTAAAAAGTATGCAAATTAATTAAGTTTAAACATTATTCATAGAACATTTTCCCAAGGGAATGCACACTATTAGGTGCTCCCATGCTATGAGTACTATCCTTGAGCTGAGAAGACGAGCAGTAAACAGGCTGAAATGTTTTATAATGCAAGTGGAAGATATACCTTAGCATCTGAACTGATTTAAATACTCCTGAAAGTAGCAATTCTGATGTTTTAAAAATACGCTCCTCTATAAATCTGCAGCTCCTATTAGGACAGCAAATTCTTGAGCATCTGTGTTAGCTGCAGGATTTACATCTTCCCACATAAGCTGGGAGGAGTGCTAAAAACAGTGCCCAAGGGCTGAAATTCAGTGCAAGTGTAGACTTCAACAATGCTGCAACGCGTACTTAACAAGAACTCGGGGCAGCATTAAAGCACCAGTTACAACTGTTAACATTCATGGCATGGCAGATCACTTTGTCTGACATTCCTCCAAATTATATGCACTGGGCACCAGTACAAGATGCTACAATCCTGCTTTTCCACTGCAAACCATTTAAAAGTTTGATGAAAGCAGAAAAAAGGCCAAATGGACAGTATTACCAAATATTCTATCCATCCCCTCCAGCTGTTTACTAGGGTCCAAAGGAAGATCTCCAGCTGGAAAATATGCCCTCCAAATTACCAAATATGAGATTTTCTGTTCAATCATTGTTTTAATGTTTATCACAAAGTCTGTGGAAAAACATGGTCTCTCTTTTTGATGGCCTGCTGGGGTTTTTTTGTGGGTTTTTGACATAAAATTTGGAATATATTTTCAGACGAGCCTGCATGTGTGTCTGTATGCATATACAGAGGGATAAGAGCCTATTGGGCACAATGATTGCTACAGAGCATTTACCTGAATCTTCAGTAGTTACAGCATTTTGTTCATTGAGCTGTTTCCAGTTGGCAGAGGTTGTTCTTGAGGGAAAAATCTGAGCACCAACAAAATGTTTCCGGTTAGATAATAAAACCTTGGTGGAGTTGATCAGCTGGCATTCTTCCAAACCAGAACCTGACATGCATCTGCTTCATTTATTTGTTTTATGCAGCTTCTCATTTAACAAACTGTAAATGAGAAAGGGAAAGCAATCAGGTTCTACTGAGCAAATTGCTAACATTTTCTTTATATAGTTCAAGAAACTGCACACTGTAATGTCAGGCTGCAGTTACAATACAGGGATTCTCTCCAGAGGATTGGAAAATAATTAGAAATATGCCAGTTATTTTCAACAAAAATTCTCTAAAACAGAAGTCTGCAGGCACTGATGCTTTTGGTGACTAAAATTGCTCTAGGGATAGATGACTTAAAATACAGCAGAGTTGAGATATTAAAGACAGCCCTACTACAACTTCAGTTTGATCTTTCATGTTTTTCACATGGATAGACATTAAAAACCCAAACACAAAAATATATAGAGAATGTAGGCTTAAATATGTTGTCTGGACCAGTTTAAGAGACATATCCTCTTTATCTGACATTTCTCCTGAAATCTTTTATCAGTTATTCGTGTTCTGCCTGCAGACAATTCAGAAGTCCTTCAAGTCATTCTATATTTGAACCCGTTATCGTGTGTGTTGCTGTTTGGACTTACTTGAATCAACAGAATGTTACTAAATAAAAAATACACATACTCAGAGAAACAGTCTAAGATATATTATTAAAGAAAATCAAGCAGCAGAATTTTGTAGGATGGCTAATGAATTTATTTCTACTCTTTGACTCTACTTGGACTTCTCAAATGAATCTGTGTAGTAAAGGCAATGGAAATCATGGTCAAATTCCAGTTCACTTACTAAAGGGGGTTTTAGATAGCAGCTTTTATGTATGTAGGCAGATAGGTGTAATAGATGTAAAAGTACTTACCTGCCTATCATGTCCCTAATTATTATGATAATCTGATTATACTGCTGAAGATTTAATTTCCTTATATTTGTGGTTTTACAAGTTTGATTTAATTATCTGTGAAAAAGTTTTCTGTCCTGTTTCAAATTCTGGTTGATTTTCCTTTCTAATTAACCTTTGTTCTCTGCTTCATAGACATACTTTTTAATTGTTTAATTGCTTGTAAAGCAGGGACATTTTTGACTTAGCATTCAACCATGTCCCAAAGTACATTGTTGAGCTTTGAGCTCAGGGTGGGAATTCAAAAGTGCTTTTGTGTGCAGCACTGTTTGAACTGCAGCTGCCTGCCTGCTGACAGGTAGGGAAGTCACTGTCAACAAGATTTAAAGTTGCTGTCATGTTTACACAGCCGCATAGAAAAGGTTGAGAGAGTATTGTGATTTTGTTGAAATTAAGTACCAACAGTTACTGGGCCATAGCAGTGTGCCTTGGTTATGATTAATGCTTGACATCTGCATCTTTTTGAGATATTTTAGCCACTTTTCTTGTCAGATGAAAAGTGCACTGCGATATGTTTCCAGTCATGGGGGAAGGTTCAGTGTGCTGAGGTTTCTAGTGCTTAAACTGAGCTATTAAAGTCATGTAAGTTCTTACTTCTGAACCCTTGTAAGGATTTTCAATATATCTGAGCAGTTGGGAATTCTGAATTTCGGTGTTAAAAATCCCACTAGGCTAAACAATGTTTTAAGCTACTGAATACTCTCCCTTGGTGCTCTCTGTTTTCTACTTGGATCTCCTGGTAGCTGGTGATGAATAGTACCAATACAGATCTGCTAAAGGAATTGTTTCCCTTTACATATGAAAATTGCTACCAAAATTGAGAAATGGTTCAGAGACACAAAGGTTTTTTCATGGATATTTTCAATTCAGACAGATATTGAGATATTAAGAACAAAGATTGAAACAGTTAAATACAGTTTTTGACAGAGTTTGTGTATGTTTTATTAAAAGTTCAGGGTAGCCCAACAATGCTCTTCTGCACTCCACAGCTGTGTGTAGACACAGATAGTGCTAAAGAAACCAGCTTACACAATGCTACTTTATTTCTGTCTCAAAGAAACAAACATTGCAGTAATATTTTTGAGTGGATGCTGTCCTTGTGGTAATTAGTTGGAGAAAAAATTAGGTGTGTGAGTGTAATTGGATCATAGAATGGTTTGGGTTGGAAAGGACCTTGAAATGGTCTGGTTGCAATCCCCATTCCAGGGACAGGGACACCTTCCACTAGACCAGGTTGATCAGAGCCTCATCCAACCTGGCCTTGAACACTGCCAGGGATGGGATATCTGTAACCTCTCCAGGCAATCTAAGAGTGTTTTTATTATGCATTGAGAAGACTCTAAATAAAAATGTATATATCTTAATCCCTCTGATATCTGGACTAGTTTGAAATCCAGGTCCAAATTTTGAAATTACTGAGATTTTGATCCTGAATATGTATTAATTCAAAATATATATTTTGATATATATTTTATATAACTAAATATATATAATTTGGATATAGTATGAACTTGCTTCTCTGGCAAGACTGTCCTGTTACTTCCATGTGAGTTTTGTCCTACGGGAAAAATCCAGAAAAAATTTGATAGTAAGCCAGAACATGCTCTCTGTATACATTTCACTGTTCTTATTTTAATAAAGCATCTTAGTATGAGCTTTCTGCTGGATTTCTGAAGAACCCCCATAAATATTCTATTTTAGTCACCTAGTAAATTTGAAACCTACCTCTGTGTCTTGCTAGGTGTTACCACGTTAATCATCTGTAGTGACATCACTGCCAATGAGCAATACTTTCAGTTTTTATATCTGGAGTTGATGACCTTGCAGTGAAGGCATACTCAGGAGACACATTCTGAAAGGCTGAAAATTTGTCTCCTTTACTGTTTTTGTGATTTGGTGCTGCTGTGTCTACTTTGCATTAATACTGATTTATATTTCACTCCTCTGTATGTGATATGATGCTGCTGCTGGCTTTCGTTCTAAGTCATAAAGATATGTCTTTTAAATTATTAGAAAAATATAAATTATTTATAATGATTATTTTTACAATGAAGTAATTATAACCCATCCCTCATTTATGTGTTGATGAAAACTATACACATTAGTTACAATAGGATTAATACTACATTGTTTATATGTTTGGTTTTTTCCTGCGCTATGATTTCTGTATGTGTGATACTGAGGGAGATGTGATCTGTAGCTGTGTGTTTTGCATATTAATTTTATGCAAAGCATGAAAAATTAAATTAATGATATGTTTCAGCATTATTGTTCGTAACCTTGTGACAAAGACAAAAAAAGTCTTAGCATGCAAAAGAGTTAGAAGGGCCAGAGGACGCACAAACAGGTAAAATGTGGCAACTGATAAAATAGTTGGGAAGCAGCCATGTGTCTTGTGATACAGACATCAGGGAGAAATGTTAAGCACTTCGTCATTCCTGCCCTCCAGTGTCTGATGTTTCTGATTTCTTCTTTATTGATTTCAACTAAAGAAAATATAGAGGAGTATAGAGGTGACCCATTTTGTTGACAGATACACATGTTAGTCTTGTACTCCCAGCAAATAGTTTAGACATCAGGAATAATGGCTTATAGGTAAGAGATAAACACACTTTCCTGTGATTTCTAAACCTAGTGAATCAGCAGACGCAGTCTGCTTTCAGAGCCTCAGTTGTTTATCTTTTATTCAACAGATTGAGGATTTAACAGGACACTGGAAATTAAAAACAAAACAAAACAAAACAATAAACCTCCTAAAAACCCCAACTGACTGACTGACCAAAACCCCACCATGAACAAATTGCTGCAATTATTGAACTTTCATTGTTTCTGAAATGTATTTTTCACTCTTAACAAAAACAGTGACAGACTACCCCCCTTCAACCTTGTGTGTTTATAAGCCTGATAATTTCATAAATTTCAAGTCCTGCAGTACATGTGACTATTTTATAAAAATGAAAATTGGGCATAAATTGTTACTATTTAGGTATGAATTTCAGTCAAGGGCACGGGTAAAGGATTTTCCACTCACATTCCATATACAGTCAGTATCACATCTTTCCACACTGTGGTTACAGAATGTCAATGGCAGTTGTTTGGAGTCTGTGTGCAATATTGACCATCAGGGAAACAATTCTTACATTTGTCTCACGTGGTAAAAAAGCATACCAAAGCAGTGAAGTAAAACACAGCATCTGAAACAGTGACAAACTGTTGCACAGTGATACTATTATCATTCATTTTGATGCATAAACCAGTCATGTCCTACTTTCACATGGCTTCCTTTGTTTATTTAGAAAAATGCTCTTTTCAGTTTAAGTTATAGCTTTAGAAACACATGAAACCCCTTTCCTTTGTGCTCAGCTAGTCAGTTTTCCAAACTATTTACTAAGGAAGTATGAATTGTGGAGCTAAAAAGAACATCCTTCTTTTTTCAGAAGAACAATCCTGTGCTCCCCTCCCCAGGAGAGAGTGTGTCCTAGATGCTCAATGTATTTCAGTGTGACATAGTTCCAGGGCAGAAAGATGCCTTATTGTATTTTATTGCACATTACAAGAGATTGCAAATGAGAGATCCAGGTGTTTACAGCAGGGATTTATGCAGCAGTGTTGGGATTAAAATGTCTTTGAAAGGGAGATTGTGCCTGGTCCGTAATGAGCTGAGCACCTCCTGCACATCGCTCCACAGCCTGAGCTGTTCCCATTCTGCTCCTTGGAGATCAGATGCTGTTGATACAGGAACATGTGCAGGAGTTGTGGAAAGTGGAGCTGTTGGCATTTTTTTAAAAAGCTGCCAATAAGGTGCAGTTCCTAAATAATATGAATGAGCTGCTTTTTCATGTCTCTGCTTACCTTTCAGTGCACGTCCCACTCTCGTGCGTTTGGGTGGCTTTACTTGCTGTTTGTAGTGTCTACCAGAGGATATTTTGTGCAGCTATGAAACTTAGTGTCCTGCCTTCCACAACCTTAATTCCTTTAGCAGAATATTTACAAAAACACTTGGTGTAATTTTTCCCTGACACAGATCGTTTATAACACACAAAATATTTTTTACTGATTTAGCATTGCTAATTGTTTCCATGTAAATGTCTCTTGTGCTTTGATTTTCCTATGTCAAAGTAAACCATAAATTGGAAATTGATTCATTATCTCTAAGACTCTGTATATTCTAATCCTCATTAACTTCTATTACTTATTGTTATTGAGACTGGAATGAAAAGTTATTACATGCAGAGATCTAAATCTAGAACTGTAATTATCCACCTAGTAATTAAAGGAGAAAAGACCATTAGAAAATTTTGTCATTTTTTCTATGGTTACAAGTACAGCATTAGACTGAGTATTCTAATTCAACATCACAAAATTAAAACAAGAAAAGGGAAAGAAAAAAGTAATACTAAAAAATCAAAAAGCTAACAAGTTAACAAAATAAGCTTAATGGGGACCCTATGATTCTTTGACTGACATTTTTCTTGTGAGATAAAGATTTTTAGATATACAGATATGCTGTTGTATGATTTTTTTTTAAACTAAGACTAAAAATTTTTCATGTTATTGTTTTCAAAATGGAAACAAGAAAAGCTCAAAGTTGTTACATCTATATAAATCTCATAATAATCCTTATTTTACGTGGATGAGTTATTTAATTGCAATACATTCTAAAAAAAAGGGTGTAAGCCCACATTAAAGTAGTGAATAAAGAGGTAGGTTAAAATTATGTCTATTTCTATAAGTCTTTAAATAACACTGCAGGAAGCCAAACACCTTCTGTTGCTCTTGAGCTGAAGTATGTGGGTGCAGGGTAATGACAGAATATTTTTAAATAAGACATTAGTCTTTAGTTAACCTTAGTGAACCAGTTAATGAGTGAACACATGTTAAGAAACCAATTAAAATCACAGGAAAATCTACATTGAGATAAAGGAAAAAAACTTACAGGACCTGTAAAAGATGGTTTCTTTAAGCTTTCTAAGCAGGGATAAAAGGTCCCTGCTCAGTCCCATATATGCTCAGGAATAGATTATGTTTTGTCCTTAGTGTCTCAATTTCTGGTGACAAATTCTCATTTACAAACCTAACCATGGTGTAGTTCATAAGGTAATAACTGCAGGAAAATAATGTGAAGAAATATTAATTATTTGCAGACTGTGGATAATCTAAAACCCCAGACAATTAACAACAAGAATGGTGTTCCAGAACCTTTATATGACCTACCACCAAACCTGAGTGGGTTTTTTCCCCCAGTGTCTGACTGTTTCTCTTGAACCAAAACACTTTTCATGAGAGATTTCACTTGCTGTTGGTTTCTGTCTTTAGAAAGAAACCAGAGATGCATCTACCCTCAATGTGGTCTTGAGACTGTGCACAGCAAAGCTGGATTAAATGATTAACAATTATACCAGCCTTAAATTTGTATAATCCCATTTGTATAATTATAATTACAATTATTAATTATTATTATTACTTATTTAGTTCAATTAGGTCTGAGAGCACAAACATAAACACGTGACCCATTTGACTCATTAAAGTGTGATAGAATATTCACAGTAAGTAGCTATACTTGCAGTGGAACAACACTGAGAAGTGATTTGCAGTTAAATCTCCATGTGAGAACCCAGTTAGGGACCAGGTCTTCCTTAAAACCTGTAGCTCCCCAGGAAAGGGATTTAAATTTAGAGAAGAGCAAGAATGAGCTTTTGTTTTTAACTGGACTTTCATATAACATGTCTTCACTTTAGAAATCATAAGGTGCATGACAAAACTCTAAACTAGTTCAGTAAAGCTGAGATTTAGTTTTTTGTTTTTAATCTCTTGTGTGTCCCTTGCCTGAGTTATTTTTCATTTTTCTGGGTTTGGTTTTGTTTTCTCCTATGCATTAATTGACTCTATACAGTGATTTTGTATTTTGTCTTTTCTCACAGGTACCTTTTCCCACTCATCCTTTTTCTCTCATATAGGGTAGCTGCTCTGAAAACATTCCTTTAGACTTCCAAAATAAGCTCACAAGGTCCATGTGTAGGGTTTGATATCTAGGTTGGTTATAAGAGACTAAAAACTGTAGGAATGAAAAGTATGAAAGAACATACATCATGGAGTAATTCATAATTCATGGAGTATTCACCAGTTTCTCATAGAGTAAAATCTAGTATGTTTTGAAGAGTTAAGGGCAGAATTCTACTGAAAACTTTTGCTTCTCCTATTGACTGTGGATCAATTGTTTTGCCCCAAATCAGGTGAATAATGTTAAATATTTTACAACATCAGTAACATGAAGAAACTGTAGATAACTTTTTTCTTTAAACACATTTTTCTCTAGTGGCCCTTCTTTTCCAAACTGTTTCATATGCAGGACACAAAGCACTTTTTGTACCCTTGTTCAGGGGACAGGAACACTCACCCTGCTAAGTGGTGATCAGCACTAAAAATCCACCAACAAATCTTCATGGAAAGGATCACAAATGGCTGTGGAAAGGAGGTCCCCTGTTGCTGCAGATTTGCTCTTCTATTTGTGTACTTTGAGAAAATATGTTGACAATGTTGGCATGAACCGAATTCCATGGCTCCACATTTCAGCCCCTTCTAGTCCTGGAATTAAATTTGGTCAGAGATTGTGCTTTGTTAATGATAAATTGATGGAAATTACAAAAATAAGGACTATAGGAGTGCTTCCAGGAACTCCACATGGGCCAGTCCAGTTACATGCTATACTTTAAGCAGCTCTGCAAATAAACTAGAATTGGAAGACTTTGGAGAATAAAGCTGATTACTTTCTTGTGATCATTTGCATTAAAGAGTTAGGTTCTAAATATCTCTAATGAAGGTGTTTCTCATAGTCGGTGTATGCAAAGCATAACATCCCACTTACCCAGCAGAGCCACAGGGGTAATATTCTTGCCACAGCTGGTCAAAGTTCTGCACAGTGAATACAATATTCTGACTTTTAATGCCTCTTTTCTCTTTGTGTTTTTTCTTTAGTGGTTATTTCTGGAATGGATGTGATTGCTGTTCTTTTAGTGCTGTCAGCCTTCTGCTGGAAAACATACACATGTTGCCTCAATAAGTGATAGTACTGCATCTCTGTGTCTCTGTGTTCAGATACTTTTTTTTACTGTATTTTATATACATTTGTAATTTTATCTTTGAAGTCTGATGAAGGTTTCTCATTTTGGGTGCCACTGGAGATCAAAGTAACTCTTATATGAACAAGCTTTTAATTTGGCAGTGAGAGACTGCTGACAATGAATAGAAGAATGACTTCATTTTTTTTTTTTTTATGAGAGAGTTGTGAATAATTTAATCCAGAAGCTATCAAATTATCACGTATGAAAATATTAAAGGGCTTTTTCCTCTATTTTTTCTTTACATGTGGTACTTCTTACCCATCTGCTAGATTTCAGCATAGTCTAGTTATCATGTCTTGAAAGTAGAACAAATTTTGGGAGTGTTCACCTTTAGCAATGATTATTTCCCCTTACAGACACTTTCAGAACTTCTATGAAGCAATTTTTTTTTTACTTTTTTTTTTTGTGCAGCTGATGTTCCTACTCATGTATCAAATTTTACTTATCATAATTTTTTACCTCAATTTATGCAAACTCTCAGTTTGAAAAGGTAATTTGGAATTCTACCGTATACCATATACTTGCACTTCTCAACCTCATGCCATCCTCAGCTCTGGGAAATACACACTTATTAGTTAAGTCATTAATAACCTTAATGAAAATTCTGGACAAGAAGGTTTCTGCCAGCTAAGTCTCCTTTGCTTTTGGTAGCAAACTATGAAAAACTAGGTTTGAGCTTTGGTTTTTCAACCAGGTTTCACACCTGTTTTTTTTCTTTTTACCTGTCCAGTGTGCTCATCAAGTGGTGATGAGATTGTCAAGTGAGATGCTATCTCAATTTCCCTAAAATCAGGATGTAAGAGGGTTTATTTCCCATCTCTTAAGCACAGAAGATCCTCTACCCTGTTGAAAAAGAAAATTTGGAGCTGAAATATCTATACAGTCTGGAGTTTTTCCAATACTACCTTCCAGATGGTTACAAGGAGGTGGATAAGTTATTGCAGAAATTTTGGGGAACTGAAGTTAACTGTCTGGCCTGTAATTTTTAGTTTCTCTCTTTCTTACTTTTTGTTTGTCTTTTTTTTTAACACAGACACTTTGTTGTCCCATCTCCCATCTTCTGACAACATTGTGAGGTAACCATAAAGAACTCAGAAGTCACTTTGGCCATTGCTTTAAGTATCCTAGATAAAACTGAGAATAATCCAATTACCTGGAAACAATCTGCCTTTCAGACAGCTTCCTACACCATGCTTCAAATTTCATTTCAGGTAACGTTTTAGTAAATAATGTTCAAAAAAGCCACACTTGTTCATATTGTGAAAGTCTGTGCTATTTCTTAGTGAATTTAGTGTTACAGCTACATTTGTATGAACATTAAAGCAACCCATTAGAACGAAGCAGTAAGAAGGAAGTCATAAAGAGTTTTCACTCAAGAACTTAAGAGAAACTAGTAAGTCAGCACTGCATTTTATATGGCTGAAGGGAATTATTTAAAATAGGCAAATTTATACTCTGCCTCTAGTTTCTTTATTGATTATTGGTTTTATTTAGTATTTAATCAGCATCCTGCTCTTTATAAAGTTTATCTGGCTGTTAATGCTTACCTCTTGACATCTACAGGACACTTCAATGGAAAATATCATTGATGCAACTGTTTCCTCAAGGTGTAAAATCTAGACAAGAGAGAAAATGATTAGTCTCAGTGACAGAGTAAACATTTGGGAATCACTTTTTCTATGCATATTATTAAAAAGTCAATAAGATGAATATGTGGAAACCAATAGTATTTACTATAGAAGAACAAGGGAAAATAGGGAAGCCATACTTAGCATTACTAAGATTTTTCTCTGTGATCAGGTCCTCTTGTGGGATGAAACTTTGAGGGGCAATAATAAAGGTCACCTTTGCTGTGCAGTGTTTGTTCTCTTCATAGCCCTTCATGGAGAATGACAAGCAGATGGCTTAGTTCTAAAATCACAAATTTACTCTCTTAAATTTTACTCAGAAAATGAAATTACCCAATGAATTCTTTTCTAGCCTGACTTTTGCATCTCAAAAATGTGTTTATTGTACTTTGGATGATTTTGAGAATATAATTTTCCTGTTCAGCATTGACTTATTGATAAACATGAAAAAATGTAACTTGAAATCTATTAACCCTTCATCCTGTGTTGTTTATGGAAGATCATAATTCTGTATTTCCTCCCTAAAGGAGAGGCTACTAGATATACCTGTGGCTAGTGTTGTGCTTCAGTAAAACAGGCATATTGCAAAGCTGAGGAGTTTAAATATACCCACTTATATCTCAGTATTCCTGCATCGTGTTATTGGTGAAGCCATCAGTGGTAAGCAGAAACCAATAAGGAATGACTGCTTTGCAAACTTACACAGCCAGCAAACCTCCTTGAAATCACAAAAAAGCCTTGTAAAACTGTCACAGGTTCAGGCCAAATTCTGATACCATCATAAATGAAATGTAAAACTTTAAAAGTCTAGATTTCTTTTTAGTCTCTAATGAGCGCTCATCTCATTAAAAATTAACACCTTTTTATTATACCTAATTTACTTATAAATCTTATTGCCAACCATTATCAACTCTCACAGACATCTCCATCAACCTTATGATTAAATCTGTTTTATTCAAGCTATTCTTTTTCCACTGATTTTAATTCCATCTTAATGACTTTCCTTTTTTTCGTTGAAAATTCATTCAACTTTGGAGACTTTCTCATTTTTTCATTTGTCACTATTTTCATACCTTGAAACTTGACTATTTTTTTAGCTTCCAGCTGAGTCTTTTTATTACAGGTATTTTGTTGAGGAAAAAAAATCTCCTAACTGTATAAACACTTTAACATCCATGAATGTGTTTTTGTAAAAGGCTTTTTTCTTACCTCCTCTAGAGGTTAAACACTAATAATTAAAACTGTGTTTTGCACTTCAGTTCCATGTTTTTGCTAAGTGTATGGGGGGCTTAGATGTGACTGAGTAACCAATGAGTGGCAGCCCTGTCCTGTGACAGGATATTAAGCATGATAATCCTGACCAGGTGAAATGGCCAGAGGCAAGCAGAAGAATCAATCTATTTCCTCATGTTTTGGTGTGTCAGACCATTATTATCAGTGTATGCTAGTATGTCTCCTGTAGAATCTGAAAATGAAGTTATTTTTCCTTATTATCTCCTGCTCTCTGACACATCATATCCACTAAGGACTTAAAACAAGCTATATAAGAAATAAGAAGGCAGAGGTTTTTAATAAATGTTAAGAAATCCTAGAAATAGAATTCATTCTCAGACTACAAGGGTTCATATGGCATATTACGTGTCTGGAATTCCTAGGACAAGTTCCTTCTCATTCTCAGGTAAATGAATTGGTAGGTGCTTCCTCTGTCTTGTTTACATGTTCCTACTATGTCAAGTCCTTCAAAGTGTGAATTCCATGCTAATTACAGTGAGTTAGGTATTCTTTCTTCCAAAAGAAATGATTTTGCTGATTATTTCTCTTGACTGCAGTGGTATAAAGCAAGACATCTCAGTGTATTTGAGTGCATTTCTTCCTGTTGGATCTTCCTTCCAGTTCAATGTGGAATTAGTTCCACTGAGTGTGCTCACAGGAATGTGGAACACTCCTGCAGTTGGCAAGACAAAGTCTGGGTAAAGGTAAACATCTTGAGTGTTTCCATAGATGTGTGTTCTAAGAACTGAACGTCAGCTGGTCCGCTAAGAGATACAACAAAAATAATGAGGATGGTATTTTTGAAAGGCTTAAGGAAACAAGAGCAAAATGTGTTGCTCTCAACTTATTTCAACAAGTGTATGCTTAAGATTTTTTTGACTAAATTTGCCATAGGTTGATTTAAACTTGGAAGCACTTCAGATAAGTATTTTTAAGAATAAGCAGGCATTTAACACATTTGTTTAAGCATTCTCCAGGATACCTGAAATTTGAAACACACCCTTAGTCCTTTCAGTGATGACAAATGATAGAGTTACTTGTTTGCTTAATTTTGTACTGTTTTTTGTTTGTACAGCAGACAACTGGCTATAGAGATCTATTTTAAGGGGAAATGCTATATTATACTGTCATTCACTCACTGCTCACATGGCATGATGTTGTTGTTTGCGCTCTGCTGTTAGTCTGCCAGCTTGGATGAGATAATAATCATAACACAAGATTTCAGCAAAAAGCCTGCAAACCTTGAAATCCCCATTGTATGTTATTTGGAGAGGCAGTTTTGATATTTGTGTCTCAGCTTGCATGAGCAATATCACATTACTTGAAATTGTGTTTTCCTACAATGACTCCCACAGGTAAGGACTCTGCAGCGTCAAGATCATTTTGTTCTATTTGGCACAGGTAGGTTTTGCTGCAGGAGCTTGTCAAACATGAAATAATGCAAAGTTTCTGGTCTTGAATCCAAATTTTCCCTCAATTCTGGCTCTCCAAATCCTGACACACTGCTTCTGACCTTTTCAGACAGAGGATGGCTGAGACCTGAACATATAGATCCCCTGTCTGAATAAAAGTAAGATATCTTTGCTACATATATGACATGAAAGGATATGTATCTCTTTTTTTACTTAGAAGTGAAGTAAAATTCAAATGCTTCGAATTTAACAAACATCCCTGCTTAAAAAACTTATCATTTGTTGACCTGTGGGTCACAGCCCTCTAGACTGCTTCAGGTTGCTGCTGCTATTTAATTTATAGACTTTTCTAAAAGTTGCCTCTCCCTTTTTTACTAATAAAGGAATTTTGTTATTCATTGATAGGACCTGGTGATGTTAGTTTTAACCCCTCTGCTTTTAGAGAAATTGTTTCTACCTTATCATTACATTTCTTTTTGACTGAGTCTTTCATTCAAATGAGGCTCTAGAAAAATATCCTGGCAGATTTCTTGAGAAGTATTTTCCACTAATGCGAGTAAAATAAAAAAAAAAAATTAAGAAAATTAAACTAAGTTAAATTAAATTTTAAAAATAGAACTCCCACCATTTTGTTTACATGGGGAGTAGTCTCTTTTCCAGTGCATTTTGGGGTTATGCAAGAGAAAACTTCTGCAGGAAACCTCCAAAATGCTGCCCATTCAGGACCATTATGGGCTTACACCTGTGTTATCTTCCTGTAGTCAGGAATATCAGTGTTTTCTACCAACCCAACAAAAGAAACCCTTCAGCCTCTGTGTTGGGATACATTGGGTGACTGCAGACAACACCACAAGTTCAAAAGTTACACAAGCTCAGTTACAAGAAACTGAAGCATTTTAGAAATGGTTTCTTTTTTTTCTAACAAAATATACAATGCTATATTTGCACACCATATTCTACTGAGATTGCATATTAAGATATGTTTAAATTGCTTCTCAAATAGAGAGAGGTTTTTGAAGCAAAATGAATAGTCATAATTTAAGCATCTTATCCTGAGGCAATTGTGTGATTTTTAATTTCCTAATGGTATATTCTATATACAGTATGTCTAGCAGTTGCATTAAAAAAAGAAAAAAAAGAAAAATTAGTTTTGTTCAGAATCAAGTGATGACAGTGGTGATAAATAAGTAAGTTCTAATCATATAATTGGCATTTATTCAGAAACATAATTCTCTTGAGGCGGCTTGATTGCATTCATTATCACCAGTTAGAGACGATTTAATGTTTTTATCAGCCTGATTCCAAATGCTAAATTGGAGTACAGATGTCAGAATTCACTCCTAAATCAGCCTGCAGGGTTTTGGTTTTGTTTTCCTTGGGCTTTTTTTGTGTTTTAAACATTTCTGAACTTAATTTCTGTCTTGAAACTCTTTTTGAAAACCTGTGTGTCAGCAAAACTATACAAGCTTGTTTATAGAATTAAAATAAACCAATCTGAAGCTAGTTTATTTAAATCACTGTCATTCTCAAATCATTTCATGTTGGTTTGACTATGAATTGTTTTATTGCTGTGCATGGCCTGGGATAGTGCCTGTGTCTGGATTTAGCACTTCAGGAATTGGCTAATGACTTCTCAGGCCTTTGTAACAACCTCACTGGAAGATTGTAAATTAAAGGCTAGTGGGTAACAGAAAAGTGGCAGTAAATACCTCTCAGTGGCCATGCAAAGAGCAGTGAAATTTAACCCCTTAGTATGGACTGGGAAAAGCTGCCCGATACATTTTCTGGTTGTTCTTCCAGCCAGAGCGTCTCTATAATGCCAGCTAAATTTCTGTTTACCCTTTGAACTTTGAAATAAATAATGATTTACCCTTTGAGACGTCATTGACAAGCACCAGGTACTTTATAACACTGCAAAATGATATTTATCAAGAAGTTATCAATGATTAGCTGTTCTTCTTTTGACTGGAAAAGGGAAAACAATGGTATAGTTCCTCTCTGGTCATGGTAAGGTTTTGAAACCTTCCAGAATTGTTTCAGAAAGCAATAATACACTCATAAAAAACCTACTGGGTGACCTCAGATAAACCTTGAGTTGATCTTAGTGAACGCAGTCTTAATCCTCTCAGCAGAAGGTTACGGGAATCCTCTACTCCTTACTGGTATGTTCCCAGAACTGAAGTAGGTAGAGGAAGGTGAAAGGGAAGATAACTCAGATGTACCCAAACCTGAATATATGTCAGCCTGGCCCACACAAATTACTGTACCTTAGAAATCAAATAACTTTCTTTTGTGAATATGAGTTGCTAGTATAGCTAAACAATACCAAAATACATACAAGGTACATTTAAGGTTCAGTTCTTGACCAGAAGATATCTCCAGCATTATTATCTCATTCCTCTACTGACTATTTCCTTCCCTGCTTATAACAGAAAAATCTAGAAGTGATTAAATTTATTCTGGTGCATGCATTTTTCCCCAGTTGAACTTGGGTAGAGTTAAGCAGAAAAGGTGGTTAATTTTCTTGTGTTCATTTTGAAGAGTGTTCTTTTCTGCAATCCCATTGCATATTTGCATGAGTTTCTCTGTGGCAGAGATTACTCTCTGTTACTGGCTTCTGTTAGTGACTTTCTGTTCCTCTGTGCTCAGTATGCTGGTAATACTGCATACTGAGAATATTTTCACTGAGCTTCTGTGGAAATGGAAAATAGAGATCACAAATCACATAATTTAAGAGGAACTCTCCCTAAGCGCCCTACAAGTAGGGTGGCAGTTTTGTGTCCTCTTAAGGTGTCAGAACTGGAGCTATTATTTGAGATATTTCAATATCCCAAGATGTTTTTATTTGTGTTGACATTTATTGGTGAGACAGCAGTATTCTTTTCTAAGGAGCTTGTTAGGTAACTTGGTTCCATTAACCATATTAAAGTATTTTGACAAAATATTCCTTGAGGAGTCCTAGATTCCTTGTGTAGGGAGTCTTAAAATTCATCCTCTGTGCCAGTGATACATTCCTTTCACCATTTCTGTAGAGAGCAGCTGAACTTAGACAAGTTTTGAATGTTTGAAAATGTTAAGTACTTACAAGACTAGGAAGAATACTCAGATTTAAAAGCTGACTGCTGTGAATATTGTTTGCATTGGACATGTTCCAACACTGAGCAGGACAGTCCTGGCCATTAGACCTCCTGCTTGTTGAGGACTTTGTGGGGTCTGAGTTCCAAATCTGTGAAGGCAGGGATTTGTTTTCCTCGGTATCACATGTTGTTGATGCCAGCGTTCGGAAATCAGATGAAGAACTTGTACTGATGCACTGCTGAGGAGTCAGGGCATGATGTCTGGGAGAAGGAGAGCTGTGGGAGGGACTGGGGTTACATCTGCCCAGAGTGCTGATTGCATTAGGGTGGTGGAGGGACAGAACAGGACTGGGAATGGGGAGGGGAATAAGAAAGGAAGACTGGGAGTCAGCACTTAAGGGGAAACTGGGACTGCATATGTCTAATTTCTGATAGACTAACACTGTAACCTTAATAATCATCTTTTAATTACAAATCAATGTAATGTGGGCCAATACATATATGGAGGTTATTTCTGGAAGTAACATTGCAAAACAAATGAACTGGTAAACACTAATGTTGTTCTCTTGAATGATAATTTATGTATGTAGTGATTCTCTTATAGAATCTCTGTCTGGAAATAAACCTCAAAGGTTTAACATATTAACTATTTTTAAGTATTTGACTCCATCTATTTAAGTAGAGAGTAACCTGGTATCTGTCTCCTATTCATGCTTGAGCTTGGGTATTATTCTGGATTAAGGTCTGTCATTTAGAAATCATTCCTGTGTGTAATGTTGCTGTGTCAGGGCTGTGGCTGTTTTGAGACTTGGTGAATCCGGAGATATCAAGATATATTTCAATAATCACTACTTAATTGCCCCTTCTTTTTGGGAGTATTTCTGAGACAAACAGCAGAGTTTTGACTGCAGACATCTAAGGAGTTGCAGCATCAGTGTAAGGTCATTTTCCAGGCTTGCTTGTGGAGATATTGTGGTGAAGTCACTGGGTGAAATCATGGCTGTACTGGGGTCAATAAGAATTTTAGCAGGAACTGGATTTCACTTGGTAGGTAAACTGCCAGGGCCAGGACCTGTGAGCTTTTCTGCAGAGGACAAAAATAAGAAATATGCTGCCTTTTGGGAGGAGCTGGGAAAAAGACAAACATACAGAGGCTGAGCCCAGTCATCTGTTACAATCTGCCATAAGCTTGCACACTAATGTGTTTTGAATTACATTTTGAATCTATGGATTTTAATATCCCATGAAATCCTTTGAGTATAGAGATTTTGGAGCTGGATTCTTGTATGATAAACCTGTCTTTGCTAGAACTTCCCATAGGAAACTTGATAATATTTGTGCTTCAGATTCATTTCTGTACAATAGATGTAAAATAATGGTAATCTGTCAGAGGTGTTGCCTTAAGCTAATTGAGATAAAGTGCAGTGCATGAAAGAAACCAGAAGATAACACACAAGAGATATTCTCAGACTCCTCTCTAGTAAAGAACTTAATTGCGGACTTAAATGCAACTAACTTGAATTAGTGCATCCAAAAAGTTAGAGAGCTTTTAAACTCCTTTGCTACTTCTTTTGCCTTAGAATGTATACATTGGGAGATTAAAGTGAGGTTGTTTTAGATTAAATACCCAAATAAACAACCAGTAACCTGGTAGACATGAGTACCCAATGTACATAATTTTTATTTTGCCATTGACACAGATTGAGAAATTCCCCATGAAAGTATTTGAAAAGAATACAATATATCAGATAGAAACTTTGTATAATTCTGTCCAAAATACATGCCACCACTTCATAGAGCATGGGAAAGAAATTCCCAATTTCTGCGTGTTGAAAGCAAAAATATTCTGAATTCATCTATACGTGGAAGGAATTTGGACCAGTAGCTGTGTGGTGAAGCCAGTGGCCACACTGTACCAGTTGCATGAGAGGATTCAGACTCCACCCAGTGCTGTCTGTTCAGAGAGAATCGGTCCCTGGACCACATCTGGTTAAGCTTCAAGTGGAAGGAGAATATATTTTGTTTCTGTTTCCTCTAATCTCACTCTGTGACACAAAAGCAACTGTGTGATGTGAGGAGAACTAAGCAATCATTTTCAAATGTGCAGTCTTGGTCTATACTAAAATGCTTCTATAATCTTCTCTGCTTTTAAGTAGGGTGTGTCTGTGGAAGGATTATGCACCTTATTGTTGTTGCCAGTTAGAGTGCTTTTTATCTGTCTCTATTTTTCAAAGGAGAAGGAAATGTGAGATTATAAAATATTAAAAGAGTAGCTGATATTTTTCTGTTCAGAAAGAATGTTGATATTTTCTGCACATTTCTTTTGGGGTTTGGTGTTTGCTTTTCTTGGGTTTTTTAATTCTTCAAATTGTTTTAGAAGCATCTTGAAATCTAAAATACTTTGTTCAATTCCTCGCACCTCTTTTTTTAGGAGAGAGGATCTTAGCTATTTGTCTCAGACTGGTCACTGAACTGAAACTACTGATATAATACAAAATATCAGAAGCAATAATTTTTTCATCCTTTCTTTCCATTCTCTCATTTCAAATTCTTATGATTACAGATTTTCAAGACTTTGAACATTGGTCCACATCTTATTGCTACAGTATATTTTATAAAAGGGAAAGACAAAAGCCTACAATTGTTTTCAGTGAAATCCTAATGCTTATTGAAAAGTCTGATTTTACAAACCATAGCTGCATGGTGGAGGCTGTAGTTTGGATTTTATGTTATTCAGGAACATTCTCTTTCAGATTTAAAAAAGAAACAAATTATATGCCTTGCTAGTAAAATATGGTATAAGACACCATTCAGTTAAAAGGAATACAAATATCCAAAATAAGCATAAGAATTCACCCTTTTATTTTTGAAATTGTGATTGTGTCCTCACTGGGGGCTTATTCATCTAAATAGTAATAGCCATTATTTACTCTCTTTCCACACTGAGAGCCAAGTGACCGCACAAAAAAGGAATTGTCAAAGTGATAATCCAGCTGTTTCTTACTGCTTTTACCTTGAGCATTATGAAATTCATAGTTGCATTAAGTAGTTAGAAAATATTTATAAAGATAGCATTGCAGTTGGAGAATAGAGGGAAGCATGGTAAAAGCATATATTAATTACTTTGTAAGGCCAGGGGAATGAGAGAGTCCTATTAAAGCAGAGCATCTTTTGAGAAGGTTTTAGCATAGTTAAAAAAACAACAAACATGATCCTTTTTGCCACTGCTGGTACATTGCATTTTTCTGTCTTGGCACAGCAAGGCCCCTTGGGCTGTTTGAGGTTGTGTCGGCCTGAGTTTGTGGGGCTCGTTTGCCCATGTCCAGCAGCCTCATGTCCATGGTCTCCCCAAGTGGAGCGAGTGCCAGAGCTGGGAAAGGACTGGCAGCACCAGGGGTCAGTGCATCACAGCCCATGGCCTGCAGACACACGAGAATGGAAACCAGCTGAGAGAGAATTAAACCAACACTGCCACAGATACATTTAGAATGAGAGTTAAAGGAATTGAACAGTGAAGGCAGAGGATTGATAGCAGAAAGGATAATGGATTAAATGTGGGACAAGCAACATTACTACATGAAGTGGCACTCAGATTTTTCCCCAAAATAGCTAACTTGTGACTTAAACTTGCTTCAGAAATTTGAGCTATTGTCTCTTCAGGAAACTGAAGTCTTTCCTCCTGAGGAGGTTAGGTAGCAATGTGGAACCTGAAGTTTAAGGAAGTCAGAGGGAATCAACTGAACATCGTGGTTATGGAACATGACTATGCCCGAGCTGTGCATGGCTGTAGCTAAGGGTTAGCTGTATAGGGGTGCAGCTAAGAGGAAAATGGAGCAGAACACTGGCCTACAGAAAACTTCCTAGTTCCAAGTATTTTTCACTTTCACAGACAAGGAATGCAACCTATTAATATAAAAATTAAATACAGGCAAGAACCCTCCACAGGATCTGTATTTCAGAAAATTAGGTTTATTTAGACAGGATATTATTGGTGTTGTTTAAATCTATTGCCAGGGGTGCCTGTAGGAGCACCTCTGATTCTTGAGTTAACATTTCTACTCATAAGCAGCAGTGGCTGGGCAAAGTGCAGAGTACCCTGGGATTTCTGGGTTTTTTCAAAACCAGCTTCATGGTTAATCTGTATATACTGTGTGCTGTGTGTAAAAAAAAGAAAAAAAAAAAGTTGATCTTTTTAAATTTAAGCTGTTATTTTTCTAACTATCTGACAACCCATGTAAATTCAAAACCGCTTTTATGGAGCTTTTCCATTATTTTTTGTTGCTTGCTAATTACTTTTCTTGCCCGATTTCATTTGCAGTTTGAATAAATAAACTGTTTGAGTCTACCTTCAGGTTATTGTAGGAATAGTCAATATGCAGCTATAATAAAATCATAAATTTCTTTGAACAGGCAATTTCGAACATATCCTTCCACAGAGTTTTAAAGTTCTATTATTGTAGAAGCAACTTGCTTAGGAGCTGCAAGTTGCAATGCTAATTTCTGAACTTGGGAAGACATTTAAATCATGCATAGCTCTATATTTTGTACAGGTAGTTTAAATATTTGTGTGGTAACTTTGGTAAAAATGATTCTGTTGTGTATTGGAATGCAGAACCCTGAACAATTTTATTCCCCTTTTTATCTAAATTTAGGGAAGTTTTAGGCCTTGATCTAGGCCTTGCTGGGAGGAATCAGACTACATGATTACTGAATAATGGATCATTTTTACCCCAGGTAAAATTTTACAAGTTAACTACTTCCTTTTCCATGATACTACTTTTTTTTTAAATGCTACTCTAGCTGATAATATAAAACGTCATTATTCCTATTTTCCTCAATCTCCTTCAAACCACCTGAGATTATCTTTATTACTTGGATGGAATTTGTCTCCAGGCATGCTTAAAACTCTGTGCAGAACAGGAGAATCACTAACTTGGAGTAAAATATCTCAGAAATTGCCTGTTACCAGTAAGGACAGGTGGTTTCATCAGAAATAGGACTTCATCTTCTCATGTCAGTGTGGCAGCAAAGTTAGGTCCTGCTGGGCACGGGGCGACAAAGGGAGCACGGTCTTGGCACACAAACTTTGCTTTCTTGCTTATTCTGTTAACAATGCACTAAATATCTGTTTCCTGCACAGGTTCAGTGACATGGCAGTTACACTGCTCTCCTGCAATGCTTTTTTTCATTTGTAGTTAGATATTTATATCATTTCTACACATTCTGTTGACTGTTAACCTGTTTTAAACTTGGTGGGCTTCGCTCCTGCAGCCCGCTGAGCTCATGACTACCCTTGGAGCATGTATATCCCATTTCCTCAAATGCTTGGTTTTCTCTCTCTATCCCTCTAGGCTTTGTAATTAGATCATAGAAAAGAAAATGACAGCTCCAAGTAGCTTTGCATGTATAAGCTTGAAAATAATAATGCATTAATTTAATTTTGTCTAGTATTTATATCAATGCAAACACATTTGCGTTTGTAACACAAAGTAGTGGGCATAGATTAGCCATCATTTGGTGTATCAAAGCACCAAAAAGGGATCATTACCAGCACTATAAATGCTAAAAATTACTTAGGTATATCTAAATAGTCACAGAGATAATTGCTTTTTAGCTGCCACACAGCTATTTAATATTCTTTAGAGGTCAGTTTCCTAAGCCTTATGTATTACTACATTGTGCAAGGACAGTTTGTAGAAGCTGTAAATGACAGAAATATACGAAAGATTTTATAATATATAATATTTAATAGGCCACTAGTGGCTACTGCCTCAAGAATAAGAATTAGGAGGTCTCATGAAGAGTAGTACACATCTGGTTCATGTTCTGTGGGTGTAACATGACCTTGATCTCTGGACTAGAAAAGAGATCATGGTGGCAAAGAAATTAATTCAACTTGGTAAGCCCATGTTAGTGGCAATGGATGAGGTAATTTTTCAGACTGCAGGTGAGTTCACTGACTAAGATTTCCTTTCTTCCTCCTCTTTTCTCAAAATAACAGAGGGCTAGCAAGATCTTTAGCTGTTGCATCTAGAGAGATTTATAATTATAGCTGCATGCTGTGTATATAATGTATAAATGTTGGGACTAGCCTGGGTCTTTGACACCTGCCCTAAGTAACATATTTAATCAAACACTGAATTAGTGGATGTTTAATCAGCTTGGGAGGCGTTTTTGAGGTCAAGGTCACTGGTACACTTTGTATTCAGTCAGAAAAATTGGTTTTTTCTCTTTTTTTTAAGGCAAACACCTAAATTCTAAAGTTTCTGTTATTCAAGCATAAATGTCAAATAACCAGCCTTTTACAATACAATGAGCCTAATCTGTTTAAAGGTTAAAAACTTGAACTTGTTGTGAACCCAGGGTATGGTGCTGGGGTCTGCAGTGTCATATGAGTCCTAGACCTGAGAATACTGAGGTTTTCCATGCTCTTACCTCATGCATGATGAAAGGATGTAAAACATATACCAGCCTTTTAAACCTCGCAGGGTTAGAGAGGGAAGCAGGGAGATGAATAGCCTACAGCATGCTTGTGAATTTTATACGTGAATGACCTCTCTGTTACTATTACATCCCACATCTGGAGGCTGGAAATCCTTGTGGCTGTCCATATGATCACAAAACCCAGCATTTACCCAAGCTGGTGTGTGTCAGTGTGTACCATAGCTAGTTTTCCACGGAGGGAATGCCCAGGCACTGGAGGATGCAGCGAGATTTCTGCCTTCATTTTCTCTGTTACAATGTGCAATTGAGATTGACTGCAAAAACTGTGGTACTGTGCTTAAGCATCATGACCTGCAGGATATTCCTGGTCCCCAAATAGCATTTTTCTTCCTTTCTCTCCAGACAGTGATCTTAAAAGAAAATAACAAGAACAAACTGAAATAACAGGCAAAGTGACCACATTTTGTTCCGTGCTAAGGTGCATTGTGCAGCTGGTCCCCTCATGTATTAGGAAGGGTCCAAAGTGAGGACAAAGGATTCAAAATGGAAAGAATGTGACAGAAGGGCAAGATTTCCAGAATACAATGACTCTTAGAGCAGGGAGGTCACTCTGGTGCCCAAAAGCTCTAAGCAAACAAGCTCTGCTGGGTCTGGTTGGGGCAGATAAAGTTACTGCACTTACCAGACTTTTTGCCCCCTTGCATTCAAATCATACATATATATAGTGTTAGAACTGATAAACAGACTGAAGTCATTGTTGGCTGGATGCAGAATTGTTTTTTACAGGTCATGACACGGGGAACAATCTTCATTCATTGAAATGTTCCAACACAGAGCCACAGATGTAACATTTACTAGGTCACCAAGTTCTTGCTGAGATGTAAGCAGCATCATAGATCTATGGTTATGTAACATCTTAGATTTATGTTTATTTTTATGTTTATTATGCTTGCAGTACTTCCAGACCCAAGACTTCAGGGGTATATATAGCAAATATAAACAGATATAACCCCCTGCACATGCTCAGCAGCAGAATACAGCTCATTTGATCATCTGTAAGCTTGGGATAGTAGGAGCCTGATACTGAGCAAAGGCAAGAAAAAGCCTCCCTTGGCCCTCACAACAGGGAGTCAGAGACCAAGGGGAGCTCCAGGGGCGGTCTGACTTTCACAGTCTGCATCTACATCGCAGATGCAGCTTGTGTGACTCTTCCTTACTGACACTGCCTCTTGGCACAGCCACAGTAAACTGGCATGAACTTATTGAGATTCATCTTGCTAACTTGCATCAGTTAGAATTTAGTAGTAGTATTCAGTATTTGGTCAAATTTTCATTTGGTAGCATCGGTAGAAGTATTTCATTGCTATGTGAAATATGATGCTCCGCTATATATTAGAGATACTATTTTCCATTAAGAAATATTTTGTAATAGATATGAAATAGCTAGTCTTTTAAATGCAATAATGTTTATTAAATGTAGAGTAAGCAGTACCATCAAACACTGTAACCAATCTAGACCATTAGAACTTAATTATATAATAATGAAGTCAGACAGTAATTTGTATTCCAAAATTTACTGCAGATTTTGTAGTGAAACTACCCATTATAAATATAAAATTATTTAATTCTGTGATTAGAGTTATGTCTCTGATTCAGTTTGTGGAGAAATGAAGAACAGTAGATTTTTGGATGAATATAGGTGAAAAAATTGTCATCAACTCTAGGAAAAAAAGTTTAGTCCAATGACATTGTACTGTTTAACTCAAATAATTTTCCATAAGAACCTCTCTTCATAGGTTCATGCATCCTTGAGAAACCCTGAGTGGCTCTTTTAAAATATTAAATTTTTTTAAACGCCCTAGTATGAGTCATAAGAGCAGTACTCTTTACTTAAAATAAATTCTCATTTTACCCCATATGGAAATACTTATTCAGTTTATTATTTGTTAATTAACATCAGTCTACTTTGCAAACATTATTCCTTGCTTCTAATTGCCTCTCAAAAGCATTTATTCATGCTCTTGTCTTTTTCTGTATGATCAGATTGATTATGGCTGAAAATCAAACATTGAAACTGAGCATTTCTTTTACCAATAGACCCCAGATTTAGTTTTTTCTGAACATGAAGGTTTTCTTCATGTCATGCTTTCCTTAATGCATGAGTTGATTCACCTTTCCAGAGGAACATTTTCTTTCCTGATAGACTTTGACATTTAAAGTTTAAATCCTCTAGCAATGGCATAGGACAAAAACTCTAGGAGACAGGGTTTTTAAAAAAAATATTAAAAGAAGATGTCACTGAAAGTTTAAAATGGTAAAATTGCTCCTGCTTGTGAACTGTGACTAACCCAAGTGGAGGCAGTTTTTCCAGTAGTTGGACTTGAAAATTATTTTGTAATTTAACACTCTAAGGTGTCACTGTTAGATAAAGAATCCTATTCAGCATGCTATAGCATGTCCCTGGCCAGTGTGAAAACCTGAGCCTGATGTAATTCTGATAGGTTAAAGTTCCAGCACAGAAGTCCGATTCTAATTTTTTTTTTCCTTTTGGCTACAAGGCTTAGTAATTATTTTAGATTTTACGTCTTCTACCTTAGAGGCACATACATCAAAAAATACAGAAGTCGGGTATGAAGTCATTCATAAGTAAAAGTTAAAACCCTCTTGGTTCTGAGAGAAGTTATTTTCTCCAAAGCAGTGTAGCTGCCAACACAAAAATTTAGGATAAGTTTTAGATGTTTCTGGAATTACTGTCTACTTTTAAAGTGAGGATAAGAAGCCTGATTATATCCATTTTCTTCCTGGAGTAGCCCATTATATCTAGGCTGACTGACAGGAGATCTTGGAAAATTTTGACAGACGTAAGCTCCGTTCACACTTCCCTGGCAGGAGCTGCCATGTGTCCTAAGAGGGTGTGCAGGAGTTCAGCGTGTTTAAGAGTAAGTACATTTGCACCCTCCTGTTTTCCTGAGGTATTACCAGAAGCCCCTGTTCACTCTCACTGTAAGGGGGGGGGGGGGGGGGGGCGGGTTAAAACAAAGAAGAGCCAAGAAAGTTGCAGAAATCAAAGACAGCACAGCCATTTCCACAGTGCCAATGCCCTGTCCCAAGAGCTGATGGTGTAGCAGGATGGAGCTCCCAGGTGATGCTGGTACCCAGAGAGGAGCTCTGCTCACAAAGCTCAGTATCAGCAGTTTCCCTCCTGAGGGGCTGAAGGACCAATGCCACAACTGCATCTGCTCAAGGGCCAGCGCAACAGGCTCATGTTTTATTGAAATTGGCTAAATCCACCATAACAATGAGAGATGGCAAAATTTGGAATAGCGCTAACCCTCCATAAAACAAAAGAGCTGTAATAGCTTACTGTGTCTATAAGGTCCTTTCTTTTCATCTGCTTTACTTCCTCTGCCTTTTTAAATGTCTTTTAGTCAATCTTTTATATTAGGCATGTTTTCTTTCAGACTGTTTTTTCTGTAATTTGCAATCTTCTTTAATTGCTTCCAATTTTCCTCTCTAAAACACTCTCCTAATCTTTAAGACATTTTCAAATTCCTAATTCAGCTTTTCTGAATCAATTCATCAATTCAGTATCTTGTAGGGATGCCCTTTACTAGGGAATTAAAGTGCTATTCTTTAGGATTGAGCATAAAATCCTCTCCTAACAATAAAAGTTTTTAAATCATTGCTAACTTTATTATAACTATTATTTAGGCAAATATATAAAAAGAAGGTACTGATGTGGCCATAATGATTATTTCAGGAAATCTAAATTAGTCTTGAATTTTGAATTAGCTTCCTAACAATTTACTTAACCTTTTGTATTTAACAAGTAGGCAAACTTCTGTGTTTCTGTAGGATTCCACGGAAAGAAAATCATTCCTTCTACAATGGCAGATCAAAAGCTAATTCTATCCTCTAATTCTATCTGCAGTATGTATTTGTTCATTCCCTTCTGACTGCTTTTGTTTTAACTGTCCTCTTTTCATTTTATGGGCATGGACTCTGGAACTTCACTCTTTACAGTGCTGATATGTCACTGGGTAGGATAATGAAAATTTAAAAAAATTCTAGTTTTATAGCATCACACCTAAAATGAGCTTGGTCATCTGTGTCTTTCTAGATGGAAAAAATTCTAGGGAACTAAAGTAAATGGTAAAAAATAAAGTTTTCTGTGATTGTTTAAGTTGATAGTCATTGCTAACTAAATAAGAGGAAAAATGTAAAAAATACTTGTTCACATGAAGAGCTCTCATCAGCTTAGGCTATGGAAAAGTAAACCAAAACTCTGCAAAAAATACAGGAAACTTAAATTGCAACTGGAAGCCAAACAGGGCATATATGAGGCAGTGGCATGAGGTGTATAAATACATTATAAATCATAGACCCTGCATGAATTTGCAAGTTAAAAGGGGGTGAGACAGAAAATGACTGGGTCAGAAAGACGAATTAACGTTAGAAAAGAAATGTGTTCAGTCCTCGGCCATCCAGCAGCACCAGTCTTACTTCCCTTCCTGTGAACGAGATTCCCATTTGCAATATGGAAGAGAGGATAACAACATGAAAGGGGATAAAGTGGTTTTGAAGATATTCTTCAGAGCAGTAGAAAATCCCAGATTGTGCATGTTTAGTATCACTGCATTGAGAGTTGCTGTGGAGACAATGCAAGATCAGCTTTGAGAGGCACTGGGAGAAGGGCCAGAAACCCTTTCTTCATGTAGTGGAAAACAATGATCGAGGGGGATGTGAACTGTGTTATCTAGTCCAAGAAGCAAGCAAGATTGTGATCTTTAGTGTCTGCAGGAGACTTTAAGGATGAGGTTTCAGATGTGATGACCACAGACAAGGAGATAACAACCATTCCAGTTTGAGGAGAAGTGGTGAATATACTAATTAATTGTTTTGGGAGGGCAGAAAGGTTAATTCCAGAGGGCTTTACAGGAAAAAGCCTCATGACTTCTATTCAGTCTGTGCAGATGAGCGAAAAGCAACAAAAGGTTAAAGTTGAAAATAAAGTTAGAAGTAAAAGCAGCAGAAAGACCTGGTGGTGATGTTGACTATCATAATTCACTAGGGGAGCTGAAAGGACATAGAGAAACATTTGACAGAAAAGAAAAAATCAGTGAACATAAGGCAAGAGTATTCTAAATGCTAAGCAACAGCTATGTTTATGTATATAACTGTAATTGAACCATACTCTGATGACAGAGTAGCATTCAAATAAAATTAACCAGCAGTTGTAGTGATAGACTGGACTAGAACTTGCAATGTTGATATGTTCCTTGCCATAATATTTATTTAGAAAACATAGAAGTAATGCAGATATTTCATTTATATCAAAATTTTAAGTCCAATTTTAAGTCCAATTTTAAGTCCAGAAATCTCTTTTTGCTGTCATCAAATTTAATTTCTTCCATTTCTCCCTTTTCTGTAACATATGGAAGTAATATTAAGGGTATCTGTGCATGATAAAGTTTTCAGTATAGAATGCTAATGGCTCTCTGTGCATAAGCTCAGATTTTCCTCATTCTGCCTTCTTTTTCTCTTTGCTACTTGTCAGTCTTTTCTAGATTCATTTAAATGTGAACAGATAGAAGTTCTAAACTAATATCAAACCGCGGCTCCAGGGGAATTACTACAGAACAGAATCCCAGTCCCAGCTCCTGGCAATGTAAGCTTCTAACTTTGCTCATCTTCACAGGCCTCCAGTCACTCACAGGGCCTTTCATCAAACCCTCCAGTCTAACCATGAAAGTATCAAATCATAAAGTTTTATGAAATACACTTAAAAATAGTGTGAACATAGTTGAGCATGCTGCACATTATTTTTTTATCATAAACTGAAACAGATTTATTCTGCTGCAAGAAGCATCACAGTGCTGTGTTACAGCAGGAATGCATTCCCTGGGTGGAGCAGCTCCTGTGTAATGAAGGCCTAGAGCATGGTGTCTGGCATGATGCAGTTCATCACTAAACCCAGTGAGATTTGGGATCAAACTATCAGAACATCATTGGAGAAAAAGGATGCAAAGAGCTGATAAAAGCCAAGAGGCTCCAGCCTCTCCACTTTCCCCATCCAGATAGGGTTTCTGTGTTTCCCAGGGCAGCTGCTTTGGGTGTCATTTACCTGCTCCTCTTTGGAGAGTGTTCACAGCAATGAAAGTATTTCTCCTTCAGTGTGACTTTGTCCAGGAGTACGTGTAAAGTTGTAAGTCTGTAAGTGAATGCAGAAGAGGACTTGCTGTCTGTGTAAACCTGTATATAGGCATGTAGTACTTGCATGAGTTGTGGGACTGAAGCATGAATGAGTGGAAAATTTAATGGATGATTCCTTCCTGAAAGTCTAGCAGCTGAATGCAAAAAGAAATGAGGAATCAGGAGGAGCCTATGCACAATGAAATTTGCTACTGTTTTTCAGTTAAAATTCCACAAAATTACCACTTTTATTGTAATAAGTCCCTGGTGTTTTGTGATGAGTGAGCAACTGCTTAGCAAGGAAAATATTAATATTGTTGGCAATTTACTCTTTCCCTGTTGCTTTATGTTCCTGTCCCTCCTCTTTCTCCTTCCATCTTTTATGGGCCCAGATGTTTTCTTCCCTGACATAGCTCAGCTTTACCACTGTGTGTGAGTCTCACGATGCTCAGAAGAGTAAATAATGCTGGTTTGTACCGAACATGTGTAGCCTATGACATTTCTGATAAGTTCTTCACCAATTTTGCTTCAATTTTCTGTCAGTGATATGATGAAAGAGAGACAATACGTCAAGAAAGAAGTGGGAGATGAGAAAATAAAAGGAAAGGGAGAATCAGTGGAGAGCAGTAACAGAAGTTTTACGTGTTTGTGCACTTGTGGAAGAGAAAAATAAATATTGTCAAACAGCAAGAATGACACAGGATGAGTCTTCCATGGGGATGTTACAGAGCAGAACACATATTATTTTACCTCATCAAGGCTCATTTCTTAATTTAGGGAGAAGTTGCATTTGTTTCTTGAGTAGAAGAAGAAAATAGAAGCAAACGTGACTCGCAGCCCCCAGGCATGATTCTATCCCACTATTTATGGAGTTAAAGAAAGCAGTATACATTCTTTTAATTCACAACCTGGGAGCAAGGCCTCATAATGAGACTGACTGTCAATAGTCTGCTGAATCCTCTAGTCTGCTGCATGCATATTGCCAGCAGAGTGGACCCGGTCACCAGGAAAGCAAATTTCTTTCGATCAAAAGGCTTTCATTGTTTTCATGAATTGATATACCCTGCTCAGGCTGTCTTCTGTCAAAATACACATTGGAAAAGCTCTGTGATCCCTTTATCACCATTTCCAGACTCTTTGGAGTTCTCAGCAGTTCATGTAAATGAGCGAGTAAAAATCCAGGTCATATTATCTACAGTGGTGTTAGGCTTATTTCAGTGAGTTTTGGTTTTGCTGGGCAGGAGGGAGACAAAGTATAAGGTTGCTTTATGAAGAGATTTTCCATCTAGAGGTGAGTAAGCAGTTCTGCACAAGTGTTAAGAAAGTCTATGCTGAAATTTGCTGCTTGAGATGAACATTCTGTTTCTTTCTTCTGCTGTAGGCACCTGTGTTTTTCTGGACTACAGAAAACTGGGCTGGCTGGAGTAGAGCAGCGTCCCAAAATGTCACCTGGCCAGGAATTACACTGTCCCCTGACTTTCCCTGTTACTCTACACCTTTGAAAATGAGGACTATATCTTTTCCACTGTCTTCTCACGTCTCAGGTATGGCCTTCCTCTGCATGTGCAAACTGCAGCTATCTGTGAAATATAGAAACACACCTTTCACACACTCAAGTCTCCTGTCTCAGTCTCTCACATATGTAGCTGCTATATCAGCAGCATGAAGGCTCAGAGCCAGGACCTTCCAGAAGCAGGGAGTGTGATTCATCAAAGCTTGAAAAGCTGCAGCTCTTTGACCCTCTGTGTCAGACACTGGACACTGACATGGTCTGTGCCTCATAATCTAGGGAAATTAGAGATGAGTGTTTACACAGTTCCTTCTTCAAAACTGATGTTCCAAAAAGTGGCCTGGAAGTACCACTCCTGGAAGTACCACATTCCTGTCACTTAGCACCTCATGACTAGAGATACATCTTTAAATATGGTGCTCCTTGTTTTTTGAATCAGGGTCTGCTTGGCTGGTTCTAGTGTGTTAAGATATAAGCCTACTGAAGAACAGGAGTGGAAGTAATTTCAGTGACATATTTAGGGCTGGTGTCAGGCACTGACACTGTTTATAGTGACACCTATAGCAATTGCCTTGTCAGATTTAGGCTTCTTCAGCTGAGATAATTTAAAAACCTGTAGAACTGATGTAATCTCTGGTATTAAACAGCAGTTTCTCTTAATGCACTGGAAGGTATGCTCACACTTTGGAAAGCATATGTTTATCTTGCTGAGAACTTGTCAATAAGGCAGTGTATGGAAAGAGTGCAACATGGAACCTGCTTCATTAAAAGCAGAAAGAAAGACTGTAAGGACAGATCAAGAGTTCAGTCACACTGTCTCTGATAGAATTATTTCTCCAGCAATCTCTGGCTAATGGACTTGCTAAAATAGAGTCTGGTGTTTAGTAGCATTTGGTGATTTTTTTTCTTCAAATAGTGCTATTAAAAAAACCCCACCAAAACCAACAAATACCTGCTTTGTTACTCAAGAATATTGTGCAGCAGTGAACTTCTGCCTTTGCTTATGCATTCTGTGTGATAAGTGCTTTGAGTAGTTTTATATTTGTTTCTTGACTATATCATTTTATGTTCACTCTTATTTTGCTGTCAAAGAAGAGTAAAATAATTATCTATTGTTGTTCTGTTCTATTAATTTTTGTAACAGTTTTCTATCCTATTTAATTGGGACATCTCTTCCAAATTAAAATAGCTTATCTTATCTAATCTCTCCCTTCACAGAAGGTGGTCTATTAGATCTAATCATAATTGTCAATCTTCATTAAGGCTTCTTAATTCTGCTGTATCTTTTTTAAGGTGAAGAGAACGAGCATGCATGCAATATTCAAGGTACAGATAAACCAAGGGATGATGCAGTAATGCCAGTAGTAATTTCTGGCTAGCCCTTTGGTTCTGTTTTAAAAATTCGTAATCATCTTCATCATCATCCTTTTTTTAAGGGTAACCCTTTCACTGCCTGCCCACAAAAACATTTTCTTTTCTGAGTACTGGCTAATTTAGATGCCATTAGTGTATCCATGTGGTTAAAATTGGTTTTGCTCTAGGTACATTACTTTGAATTTATTGATGCTGAATTTTATCTGCCACTCTTTTCTTTCCGTCATTCTGTATCATAAGATCCTTTTGAGCTTTTTGCAGGTTTTGTCTTTAGTACCTTGAATAATTTTATCACATCAGCAAATTTCATCCTGTCACTGCATGGGATCTTTCTGGATCATTAATAAATATGTTGAGGGACACCAGTTCTCTTACAAATACTTGTAGATCTCCACAGCTAACTCCCTCCAACCACTGTGAAAAGTGACTTCCATTATCAGTTAGATAATAATTTGAGGATTTTTGCTTTTACCATAGGAGAATTTTATTTGGTCTTAAGCCTTTACTGGTCAAAATTGCTAACTTCATTTTCAAAATTCCTGTAGACTAAATCCATGAGTTTGTCCTTCATGTTCTCATGGCTTCCATAAAAAACTTCTGCTTGGTTTGTGTGATACAATTTTCCTGTATAAAATTATACTGTCTTTTCTGCACTTTATCATATGTATCAAGGCATTTTCTATCTCAACATATTGCACAAATTTCTGCCTGGCATCACACTTGGGTATTGGTGGTGTTGGTTCTGCTGAGAGCACACTGGATCCATAAATGCATATTTAAGACCCTGCAGTCAGTTTGTTCTACACTGCCTAGATGCACATTGGTGTTCATGTGTTCGGCACCTAGAACTCATTATGTGATAAATATAAATATTAGACCATAGACTGTGGAGCTAGCACATATTTAAGATGAAACCTGACAATGGTTGCTTTTTAAAAATTTATCTGCCCTTACTGAGAGTAGTAAACTGGAGATCACAGATTATTTTACAGATAAAAAGATAAAACAAAAAGTACAAAGGTCAGAAAATGAGAATCATTGTTCATTTTACAGCCTTTTTTTTGACACTTGATGAAATGTCCTCTCTGAATGTGGCATATCCAGTCCAGCCCTGTTGACCCAACATAGCTGAAGAAATAACAAACGCAAACTACCCATGACTTTTCCTCAACTGACTTAAGGCACAACAGTGTAATCCTAAAAGGCAGCATTAACCAAGAAACAGAGGACAGCTCTGAGCTCAGGTAACATACTAAATCATTCTTGTTCCAAAAACTACATCTAATAGCGTCTAAGTCTTTTTTGTAATTATCTTATTTAAAATTCCATCTTTTCTCTGTGGTAACTGTTACTTTGAGGTGAATCTCATTCTATAGACATAAAAGGATGCAGTTTATAGGAATGCATAAAAATCATTGAAATCAGATGTATTTGTTCAGAATATATATTCATGCACACTCAGATATAGAATATGTTTATGCTAGAAGAAATAAAGTGAGCTACAAATGTTTCCAAATCACAAAAAGTTTAAGTGATAAAATGAAATGTGACTGTACTTTGGTAATAAATAACTCTAATATCACTTTAAAATATAAGTTAAACTATCAAATAGCCTGTAGACTTTATCTGTGAAACAGAAAGCTGAGTATATTGTCTTATTTATTCTCATCTTCTACCCTGTCAGGAGAGCATGATGGCCTTTCAAATACGTAGTTCTTGAGTAAGAGTCAATATAAACCAAACTGTGTGGGATTATATATCTTTAGCTAAATGGATGCAATATGATACAGATCATTAACTCTAAACACCTCATCCATTCATCTTTACAACATACATACTGAGGTTGCTGGATGAGAAATGCTGTTGGGGGCACAGACCATTTTTAACAGTGATAGAAGTGTAAAATAAGTAAAAAAAAATATGAAGTTCATGGGAATTTTGCATGAATTATTTTTTAGTTTAAATAACATTTGTTACATATACCCCTTCCCACAAATGTTTACTATGTGTCACCCTGGAATATAAAATGGGGATATGTTTACTTTGAAGGGATGAAGAAACATAGAGTGCTGTTTTAGTGTCCTGGTGTGCTATACATTACATTGTTCTTTTTATCCTCCCACAAAGAGGACTCCTGTAATACAAGGAAACAGTTCTCTAGATGTTACTGTCTTCAGCTAATCATGGTAAGTTACAGTGTGTCATTGCCGTTACCTACAATTCATATTTAGATAAATCTCACAGCCTTCCAAGGCAAGGAAAGCCTGTATTTATAGGCTTCTGAGGCCATATTTCTATTTCAGAGATAAAAATTTATTTTGTAGCAGAAAACATCCCAGCACTTTAAAATATAGATTTTCAACTGTGGTGTATTGTTAAAATTTAGTGCAGCTTTTACATATAAGTACTTCATGGCTGTATTTTATAATGAAAAGCATAATCTACATTTACAGATTACCCTGTGGACTTTATACTCACTGTACCAATTTATTCAGATTTCTTCTCTGGTCTGTAAAAGCACTTTTTCCTCTCTAGCTATGGTTAAATAAATTAAAGGGTAGATTCTGCTATTAGGGTCAAGGAAATAATACAAAATTTTAAACTTAATGAAAACAGGGAGGGGAAAAGCTGTAAGTCGTGTTCTTTTTACGAATAACCCACTAGGATGCAATCACACAGAGATCACGATCAAAATTTTATTCGTGGAGAAAAAATAGCGGCTGTTATGTCTGCAGTTTATTGGAAAACTAACAGCTGGATTTGAAATCAATGTTATTATTATATATTTTGATTGAGGTTACATTATAAGGATCATTTTCAGCAATGGAACTGACAGTTCCTCAGCACTGCTGGAGAGAACAACGATTGATCAAAAAAATGTACAATTACTGGCTTTCCAGTTGTTCCTGATAAAATACCACCTATAACCAGGTGGAGATTTCTTTGAAACCCTTTGAATGCTAACAGCTATTGCCTACAGTTATTATTGGATGCTTTGTAGTGCAGACATTGGTATAAATATTTCAAATATCAATGATATTTAAGCTACGTGTTTATCTGCTAATGGTAGTTGAATGTTAATGATTCATAATAAATTAATTTTTTTACTGTAACTCCATTATATTTGTGCTAATATTTTCTTTTGTCAAAGCAAAGATTGAAAACCCAGCTCCTCTTGGTATGGAATTTAGGTGTAGAAACTGTCTCCTTTTGCCCAATACCATTCTCATTTGACAAATCTTGACCTGGCAGTATCAGATTTAGCTGCTTGGCCTTTGTTCCCCTTCTCTTCCCTCAGCATGACATCAGCATTTTATGTACTTGGTGAGAAGCTTTTCAGCTCCTTCTTTTGCTATTATTTGTGCTAAAAACTTGCAGAAACATATTTCCTGTACTTCTTCTCTTTATACTTGTCACAGGTAACATTGAACTACCTGAATGATAGGAGAAGGATTGGTTAATAGACCTAACAGACTTGGCCCATCTCCTGTTTGTAGGTATTGTCAACGTTGTGTTAAAGGGTGGGAGGAATGTCAGGAGTAAATGGAAGGTGGTGTGAGGAAAAGAATAGAGGAGCAGGAAGGTTTTTGTGTGGTTTTAATCCATAAAATGTCGGTGTCTCACAGCCAGATCGGTTTATCCAAAAGGATAGTAAGTACTGACAGCATAGTAGGAGCAAGTTTTCCAGTATGGAGTACTTTAGGCCAAATGTCACCCAGTGCACCTTGAACATCTAGCCCATAATGCCATATGGAACAGGAATCCCTGAAATTCAGAACTGTATGTGAAGAGGGCAGAATGCATAGAAAATGAAGTTAGAATCTTGGATACCTGTCTAAACCTGGCGTATTTCTCTCCAAGCTGGGTGTAAGTGCAGTTATCTTTTACATTATTGTTCATAAAGCATTCTTCAAAAGAAGAAGCAATGCATATATCTTAAACACCAGTGGAAATGTTCAAACATCCAAAATGGCAGAGTTAGACCTTCTGGGTTTTGTTGAGGTGCTTGGATGCACTTTCATCCATGATTTGTTGCTCATATTAGACAACATTAAGTCTTATTAGAGTAGGCTTTGCTATGCTTTGCATAATCACTGCATGCATGCTTCTAAGTTTGTATCCCTGAAACAGAAGAGTCCCAAGTACATGTCATTTGTACAAAACCTCTAAAAGTTAATTGCAATTTAAATCCAGGACAGCAATAATTAAAATAACTGCATGAGTGTTTTTCAGTGTTGGTTTGTATTTTCTCGTATTACCTTTTGTCTCCTGTGTTTACAGACTGTATATTTGCAAGTGAAATCCCTCTTTTGGTATAGTCTTTGCTTTTCAAAGAACCTATTGGATTTCCCTTGTGTAAGGGTTTAATAATAACAATAAGAGTGATGGTTAGGATTACAAAAATGCCTTTTCTACCCTCAAAGCATCTCTTCCCAATTGCAGTGAGGAAATAATCATTGCTCCTAATGGCAGAGAACAGGTAAATCTTCAGACCTTGTGGCTCTATTGTATACCTTCATATCATCCCCTACTAATATTTAATCCTTTCAAAAATCCTTTGACTGGGTCTTTCTTCTCCTCTGAGCTTCATTTTCCTAAATCTTCTCATGCCTTTTGATACAGTTAAGAAGATTAGACAGACTTAGGAGCAAAATTTCTTTCTCTCTTTCTTTCTCTTTTTTCTAAACACACAAAGACTTCAGGGTGTCTCTTAAGAACAAGCTATTTTCTGAAATTACAGTGATTGTGTCAGCAGTCTGTGCAGCCACGTGGCACTTAACTCCTAATGCAGTGTCCATTTATCTGAAGGAGCTGTTCCCTTGAGTTCATTGGGGTTGGGATCAGGCCCTTTCCATCCATCACTCACCACATTTCATCATTTCTTAATTAAATGAAGTGGTCCAAGCACCAGTGAAATGAAATGCTGACTTTATACCAAAGATACATAAAAAGAACATCTGTTCAATCCTCCATCACATCTGAGACTCCCATCTGAGTGGCGATTGTAGCATGTCAAAAAATGTGTTGCCTTTTTCACAGATGGCAACCATGAGACTTTGGGGCTGGCCTAAGCTTGTGACACACAGGAGATCTTCTCCCAAGAGAGCCACTGGCTTCCTCTTCATCATATGTAGAAAACTGTCTGGGCAACAGCTACAAGAAAGAAGAGAAGCTTAAAAAGCTTGATTCCCTTGATTTTGCCTCTAGGCTACAACATCTTGGGCAATGAATGCTGCCATCCTTGATGGCTGCAGTTGGCACAGAGCTGTGCTGGGAGGAGCTGCAGCAGGCTCTCTCTCAGAGCCTTTGAATTACAGCTTCTGAAAACTGCTGTTCCCCACGCATGCTGCATGTTTTGTTGAGTTGTCCCATGCCCTGTATATTTCTGTGACACAAGAAAGCAAGGAAATAATAACTTACACAAGAAATCAAGGCAATAATAACTTCAGAAAAAAAATCTGTCTTACAGCACGGAATGGTGGAAGAAAAGCTGGTAGGAGGCAAAAACTATGTCATTTAAAGTTTTCAGTTTGCAGTTCAGCCCAAATTTCTGTCTGACCTAGGCTAAACCCATTTACTTTCCTTTTTGGCTTCAGAGAAGAATAGAAAATCCCAAAGGTAATCTGCAGATGAAATCTGTTAAGGACTATGAGACATTCTTATGCAAATAAAAGCCCTAAGAGAGTTTAGATAGACAATATGCTTCCAGTAAATATTAATGGAAATTGTTTCCCTAGGTTTTTATTGTGGTTTACCCATAATCAGATTTCAAAGTGTAGAGAAGACAGATGTTTGCCTGTTTCCAATTTTTTTCTTCTTGTGGTTCCAAATATCCCACAGAAAGTTGGAGTTAAAGTTTATGTGTAAGTGGTTCTATAGGATCATAATTCTTAGCAAATTTTCTTGTATTAGTGTATTAATCCTGATAATGTAACTGCAAGCCTATTGCCTGAAATTTCTAAGTGGTGCAGGGGGCCTAGCTCCCTGAAATTAGGTGATTTAAACCCATCAAAAAAGATTGTATTTTCAGTATGTTTAGCACCCACAGCTCCTAATAATTAAACTTCATTAACTTATCCAAAGACATAGTGGGAGCATCAGCACCAGCAGTAGAACCAGGGGATTCCTGCCAGCCAATACAGCATTCACACTACTCATCTCTATTATAGAGAGGCCTGTTAGCAGGAAAAGTTCAGCATACAGTGAAGCTCTTCAGCATAAATAATGGATAGAGAATGGGATTTTGGGTCAACTAAAGTCAGTGGCTACATTGATCACAATTCAGCTAGGCCTTCGTTTAACTCTTTGGGATTGGCTCCCATGTGCAGTAAGCATTTACCTGCCCTTGGCAGCAAATAGTCTGTACAGAGTATGAAAATACTCTTTAAATTGCTGGAATGACATGAAATAACCTTAGAATTGAATCAGGCCCTGTAATGAAGATTTTAGAGAATAAAGCAGGAACAGTATTGTTCCCTATGGAAAGTTACTAAAGTATTTACGTGCCTGCTGCAGGGGAATATTCCTGCAATTTCCAGAAGCAAAGATGTAGTAGCAGTAAACTTAAAAAAGTAAGAATACTAAGCAATAATATAGAGTAGCAACTGGAAAAGAAATCTGCAACATCCCAAGGGTGATGGTAAACAAAGGCAGTTTAAAAAACTTAATTTGAAGTACTTTTATTTTTGTAGTATTAAAGAGTGAGACATTCATTTTGGATGACCTGAACATATTTTGCAAAGGCCAATGCTGTTGGAATGGAATACAGATGATTCAAGGATGCTACTCCTATTTGTACTATTCAAGCTGATGAGAAGCTGTCTGCAGTGTACACAGTATTGGAATATCATTAGCGAGGGTACAACATTCTAAGATTAAATTTATGGAATGTTCAGACATTGTGATTTTGTTTTAATAATGCTAATCATAGATCTTTTGAATGAATGTGATTAGTTAGACTATGTGTTACATATTTAAATCACCACTACTCCTCTATTTCGCAGTAACTAAGAGCTCTGGGCAATAATAAAATGTGAGTAATGACCCTTTCCATTTCAGCTCTGTAAGCAAGAGGTAGAAATGCTCACTGTTTATGAGAAATTTGTGATTGGGGGTATGAAAAAGCAGTAATTGTTCTACGTTAAGTAAACAAAAGAAACTATCATATATTAATGCACTCTCCATTTTATTACATCTCAGTCAGAAATTCTAATGAGCTATGACAGGAACTGAATGAATTGGCAGCACCCAAAGGTGCTGCTTATTAATTTATCATAACAAATAATGATGGTGTGTCAAAGTAAATTATGTCACTTCTGATGTTGTATGTCTTTGTATTAGAATACCAGCAGTGAAAAAGGGTTGTTCACTTTCCCTTTTCAAAGTCAGAAATGCTAAGCTATCCATGGGTTGTCTGGTTTTATGTTTCCCTGCCTTTTCACTATAATCTGGATTAATCACAGGGCAACCATGTAGGCAGACAGACACCCACATGCATATTTCCCTGGAAACACTGGGAAATTCTGTCCCCATACTCCTTTGCTTCTACACTGAGATAGTTAAATTCTGATTTATATAATATTGGTGCTTGGAATCCACACCAGAGTTTGCTTTTCAAGGGGAGATTACATATATGTGTGTAGATGATCATTTAAATATGTATTATGTATACACATGCATGTGTACACATGCACACATAGATTCATAAGAAATTGTTCTTAAAGCTAAGGGATGACCATCTATAGGGATAGAAAGAAAAGATTCATTTGTTTTCATCCCTGAGGACCAAAACATGAAATCTTAAGTGTTTTGTCCAGTGCCTGAAAGTAATGTAGTGTCCCCAACAAGGATGTAACCTGGATCTCATTCACTCCAAGCCTCAACTGTTTCAGCCTATTTTTCTTCTCCAGTGATATTTCTAATCTGTACCTCCAGCCTCATGTGCCAGTGGTACCTTAACTTTTAATAAAAGTCCTTTTGAAGTCAAATATCCAAATTCAGAGTTGATAGAAGGAAAAGCAATTTTACTGGGTTTGACAGTATTGAACTGATACTGGTTCCCTGATTAAAAGTTACACAACTGAATGACCACTTCAGTGTCTATTTTTGATACTTTTCAAGTGTAAACTTTGAATCACTGCATTTTTATTAAATGGGAATGAAATTTTATCCTGAATAGATGAGATCTTTCTGACAAAGATGAAATATAGGGAAAAAATATGCACATGTGTGTAATGTGAATATTATTGCCTTGAATTTCCCAAACAAAATCCAATTTGCTGCCAGATACAAAAATTAGTTCATAATACTGTCCTTATAGCAAGTCAGAAAAAGCATTGTATTAGCTGGATTGCTATTCTCAGAGATTGTCAAAGGTCATTTCTTCAGTGAACACAATTTAAAAAGTAGTTGGGAAAAACATGTCTGAATATCCACTTTTTTCATTATATAAACTTATTGATGTTATTATATGGCGTCCAATGGCCATTGCAACAGCAGCTAAGGATTTGAAAATAAACAGAATACTCAACAATATATACAAGCATGCACGATCTACTAATTTGCAAAAGCAGGTTGCTGGGGATTGCATCTGTAAGCCTGAAGAATGTTCGCATTGGCACCAGAACACTTTCACAGACACTGAATTCCCCCTTACTTAGAAGTCAGTGCAGCTGCTTTTCTCCAAATGTGTCTGCAGACCTTGTTTGGAGTCAAAACCTGTTTCTCAGATCACTGCACTCAGAGCCAGAACCTGTTTTCCTAAATTGAGCTTCTGCTTTCTGCTCTATCAGCAATGGAAAGCAGTGGTATCCCTGGGCAGCTGATGCTTGGTCAGACAACTTCTTTTCAGGTCAATCTTTGGTTACTTCAGTTGAAAATAAGTAATAAGGGTTTTTCCACTCAAACCAAAGCGACTCTCTACTGATGAGTTATATCACAGAATTACAGAATATGTTGGGTTGGAAGAGACCCACAGGAATTATCATGGCCCTGCACATCACCATCCCCAAGAATCTCACTCTTTGCCTGAGAGCATTGTCCAAATGTTTCTTGAACTCTGTCAGGTTGGTGCTGTGAGCACTTCCCTGGGGAGCCTGTTCCAGTGCCCAGCCACCCTCTGGGTGAAGAACCTTTCCCTGATATCCAACCTAAACCTCCCCTGTTACAACTTCAGACCTCAGAGGTCAGTGCCGAGATCAGCGCCTGCCCCTCCTCTTCCCCTCTCGAGGAAATTGTAACTGCAGGGAGGTCTCCCCCTCAGTCTCCTCCAGGATGAACAGACCAAGTGACCTCAGCTGCTCCTCATGGCTTCCCCTCAAGCCCTTCACCATCCTCATGGCCTCCTTTGGATGCTCTCTAATAGCTTAATGTCTGTTTTATACTGTGCTGCCCAAAACTGCCCCCAGCACTTGAGGTGACGCTGCCCCAGCCCAGAGCAGAGTAGGACAATCCCCTTCCTTGCCCGGCTGGCAATGCTGGGCCTGATGCCCCCAGGACAGGGATGCCCCTCCTGGCTGCCAGGGCACTGCTGGCTCATGTTCAACTTGCCATCAACCAGGGCTCCCAGGTCCCTTTCTGTGGTGTTGCTCTCCAGCTTCTCATTCCCCAGTCTGCCCATACACCCAGGGTTGCCCCATCCCAGGTGCAGAATCTGGCACTTGCCCTTGTTAAACTTCATACAGTTGGTGATCGTCCATCTCCCTAATTTGTTGAGCTCTCTCTGCAGGGGCTCCCTGGGTATCAGTGTGCCACTATACAGAGGGGTTATAAGGAAAACTATTCCAGTGAGTTGCAAGGCAAAATATGTTCCCAGAACACCTGGTACTTTTGAAAATTCTATGCTTAATATGCAAATGGCTACATATATATTATTAATTTTTTTTTTGATACACCCTCATAGCAAAATCCTAAAACTAGCATAAACCAGCTAATTTTATAGCTACTTTGCCTTTGTACCTGATTTATATATTCCTTTATTAAAATTTCTATGTTGTCAGTAAAAGAGAACACAAGTGCTTAAAAATAAAATGTAACACACATTTAGTTACTGTAGCCTTGTTTTGCAGAATGATTTTAATATTTTTTAAACCCACAATAGCACAGGAAAAACTGTTAACTCAGTCTTTATTGACTCACTTAAAAGGAGGGTAGTTCCAAGTAGCACTGCATGTCCAGAGCTACCTAGTTTGAAAGTTCCCATTAATTTCTTTACATTTTAGGATTAAGAATATGAACACAATCTGTCTGAGATAAATAATCTGGTGTGATGAAAGAGAACATTCTTTAATTGCAATTTAATTAATTGCATTTATGCTTTTAGACATGGAAATTATTGATGCTTAAGATGAAATCTGAGAATTAATAAGACCTGAAATATTTTGCTGTATTTATTATCTCTGACAATCCATCACTTTTTCAACTATGACAACTAAAATTTGCTGCCATGAATCTTCATTTATCTAACTAGATCATAAATCTTTCAGGGTGTATAAACTTGAGCTGTAGATCTTGGTCACCTTGAAAATATATTTTATTTTTGTGGATCTTTTATATCCATAGAAATTCACAAAATTCATATTTTATATGATCTTACAAAGATTTTGCATCCACAAAATAGCGAGTGATTTTTGTCGGGGTTTTTATCCCACTAAGTGTGACATTGGTAGCTTGTGCTACAGGCCACTGTTTCCCTGTGATAATTTTACTATTCAGCTGTTATTAATGAGGGGTGGGTTTAAACTGGATGTCTTAATTTAAATTTTAAGATTAAATTAAACCTTAAATTAAATTCTTCTTTTACCAGAAAATGGTCAGCATCTAAACGTGAGTATAAATAAGCTTCAAAGAAATTGGCACCATTAATATCTCTTATTTATATAGACAAACATGGATGTGTTCAGAGCTTTTTTTGGTATTGTTTCAATCTTCAGCTCTTTTGCCTTCAGATCCATTTTTAGGTCAAAAAACTTTGCATAGTTTTTCCAAGAAAACTTGATCAGAGTCCTCAAGTTTTTCAGGAAAGATTGGGATAAACAAAACAGGGGGAAAACTTTTAACAAAACTACCTACGGCTACTGGCATTTGTGCCTCTTAATGGCATGTTTAGAATCAGCTGCTTGTGTATTTTTTTATATGCTCACATACATACACACACAGAGGTTTGCAGCTTTAACAAAAGTAAGATTGCTAGTACAGCAGGTGTTCAGGATGGTAACAAAAAATAGGTAACTGAATTGGAAATTAGGCAAAAGAGAAAGAAAGGTTTGAGAAGGAGGTGAATGCAGTATCAGTAACTGATGTGAGTGCTGTTCTTTTTTACTGTCATGAGACAGCATGACTGTATTTGGAATTAGATGACTGATTTTGTATTTCAATTTTAATTGAGTTTTCAATATATTAATTCTGTGGACATGTGTCTGAGTTTAATAACCTTCAAATACATGTTCAGATTGAATGACCAAGTCAATTATTCCTCAAAAATGCTTATTAGGATCGTGTTGGAGGCATACAAGTAGCAAAAGAAACATACTCATGAATATGCCACTTGTTTCCAAATTAATTTCTCTCAACCTTGGCAGCATGTTTTTTGTTAAATAATTATTCCTATATTTGAGGCATTCTTGTAGTACTACATTAAATGAAAGTTGCAGCATTCACGCATTTGCTGAATAAATGAGCTTACAATTACAATGCCATTTGAGTCAGGGCTGTATTCTCAAATGTGGTGAATGTGGCTTATTTGGACAGTGAACAATGGAAACTTCCTGCAATTGTGCTGTTCAGTGGCTCAGCGTGTTGTGCTTTCTCCCAGGCAGTATTTATCAGAATTAGCTAGGTAATTCTGGTATATAGGAGAGAGCATTTATATATTGTTGGACAACCACTGTCAAAAGACCAAGCTTTTTTTCTGGAACAACTTGCAAATGCAAATAGCATATTTATCTTTCTTTCCTTTTTTTTTTTTTTTTTGAAGTATTGAGCAGACAATGGCTCCTTTTGCACTGACCCTTGAAATGCACTAGTGCTTAAATGGTTTACTTTGTTATCCTTCACCTCTTTAATGGGCAACAAGGTAAGGCATTTTGTGGAAAGAAAAGAAAGTGAAAGCAAGTTTCACTTATTAGTGCATGTGCCTTTGGCAGCTAGTGAAAGCAAACTGTGCTACGTTCAGAAGCACAACTTCTTGCAATGGGTAATTTAGCAAATGCTGTCATTGAGAAAGACGTATTTTGATCATAATGTGCTTCTTTAACACACTTAATCTGCACGTCATGAGAACACTTGGCCTTCACCCCTTCCCTCTACCCTATTAATCTGCTAGCCTTTTTATCTCATCCCTCACACTGAATAATGCCATCAACTAGAAAACCAAAGGATGACACCAAAGAGAAACAAAGAACCATTATTGAATCAGATAAATGTACTGCCACTTCTGCTAATTCTAATTTACTTATAATTTAGTGAGGATTATTCTGTCACATCATCCATCACAGACAGATGTTAGGGTGGGAATGAAGTAAGCAATTAAAAACATGTTCTTCATTTCAGGTATTTTGTGACTTCTTATTCAGTTAGGTTCCATTGACTGTTTCTGTCTTTCTGCCAAGTATAAAATCATTTGTCAAGTTTTGAGGTTAAAATTAGTGTCCCTGAAAGGGCTTGCACTGACAGCCACTGAGGATGAAGTATAAATATATTTTACTTCTAGAACAAGTGCTGCATTACAATGACAGTTGAAGTTTCCCCAGGCTGCCCCAATATCATGTGCTTCCACCTTGGCCCGTGGTGTAAATTTCTACAGATCAAATCTAATATTTTGACATTTGAGTTGGTGGACTCTCACACAGCACAGTCCACCTGTAGCACTCCTGCCTGAGGAAGCTATCAGGTGCTGTACAGGATCTTTAACAGGATTGAAATATTTTATATGCAGTAAGAACAGTCAGAGCTATGCAAGCTAAGATAATAAGTGTAATCAAATTTCATACTCCAAGGAATACACTGATTGCCTCAGGGACCAGGAAAAATTTAACTCCATATCCTCAGGTTTTGTGTTGCTTCATGCAAGCAGAGCAGCTGTAACAGGGCAGAAAGTCCTCTAAGGCATCAGTTGTTGTCCACTTTTTCTGGCAGGGTATCAAATTTTATAGAGCAGTAGTTCAATAAACTAAAACCTATAGAAGAGAGAATCTTTGATACTATTCAAAAAATGACTATTCAGGGTGGGAGATTTTCCACGCTGGAGCAGTTTAAATTGGGAAGTGGTTTACTTTGGATTCTTGTTTGACTTTAATTTGTATCACTTCATAATCCTAAATACTTCAATTCCAATCTCCTAGTTAATATTTCTTCATGGAAATACGTGTGTAAAGCTGTTGGCATCAATCAGATATTCTCTGTGCCAAGTCCTGGGTCATGCAAACCTGTCATCAGACCACCTAAATTGGGGAGATAAAGTGCTTTACACCAGCTTAACATCTTCTCCTTAGTTATTGAATTCCTTTGTTTCTTGATTTGTGAGATAGAAAAATTCTGTGGGTACTTTCAAGCAGGCTGTGAACTCATTTTGGAGCCACAAATAAATATTTGTAAGGCCACCTACACATTTTTCTGTCACTGTAAAGGTGGTGAGGAATCCTGTTTACCTTGCCCCAGCAAGGCTGTTTCAGCCCTTTTGGTCTATAAGGTGTAGAAGGTGCAATGTGTGTGCCTGATGCCTTAGGCACACACTTGGGATGAAAATTAGGGTTCAGTTTAGGGGTATCCAATTTCTGACATTTCTTTCAACCATAAATAAGAGCAAAGTTGTACGATAACAGCAAGCTCCTTGGTAAAGAGCACTAGGGGGGATTTAATGCTTTGAAATGATACTGTTGAAGCCAGCCTGTTCTTTTGTGACAATTGCAACCCCATCTGGGGAAATAACTGCATTTTGTGATGGTGCTGAGGGCCCAGGGGTGTTACTGACCCTGACTGTGCTCACCTGGGCAGGGGTTGTTGCTGACCCTGACTGTGCTCACCTGGGCAGGGGTTGTTGCTGACCCTGACTGTGCTCACCTGGGCAGGGGTTGTTGCTGACCCTGACTGTGCTCACCTGGGCAGGGGTTGTTGCTGACCCTGACTGTGCTCACCTGGGCAGGGGCTGTTGCTGACTGTAATTGGCTCCACCCGTCTATAATTAAGGGTCTACCGACTTCTCTCTTAATGTTTGGGACTTTCCTCTGAATTTCTGAGTTGTCTTCAGGCCTCTCCTGGCTTAATGAGTCCTGTCTCTGGAGCGTGCCTGTGCCTGCTAGCCTCTGCTGGTCTGTGTGAGGTTCTTTTCCCCCACCTTCATCCAGGTGCTTCTGGCTGCAGCCCTGCTCCGGGACACCTCATGAGGTGACCCGTGGTGGGAAGGACCCTCAAGCAAGCAGGTATCTCCCTGTTTTCTTTACCTGTTTTTGAAACCTGTCTTTTTTTATGTTAGTTTCTGCCTTTATTGCCTCATCAAAGCACGGTCTGAGGCCTCTTCAAGTGATGAGGAGTAGTAATTTCCCAGGGGAAGGGTGGGGGTTCAGGTCTGCATCTGCCTGGCTGGGTTTTGGAGCTTTGCTGGTCTGTTTTAAGTTGATGTGCTGAAGCATGAAATTTTCTGAAAGGCTTTGTGGTTCCTTCCTAATTTGCTTTTCCTCCTAAAAAAGGCTAGCCTAGCTTCATTTGTTTGGCTGTAAAAGCATGTGGGTTCAAGTGGTGTGCTCTAGAGATGAGATGAAATGTTAGCTAGGATTTTTGGCCTCCAAGATAACTTGATTAAGTCAGTGATGTTGTACCAGCACAAAGATAGTTATTGATCAAGTCTTATGCAACAACTGTGTGGTAAATATTTATCATGCATCATTTCATTTAAATATTGGTCTTTGCTTTGTTAATTCTAAAAGAAGATGTGTGTACTACTAAGAGCATTTGTAGAGGTGCAGGTGAAGTCCTTGAAAGGTGACCCGGTGGAAAGCTCAGTCTGAGAGATGATGTTCAGGGAAAACTGAGGCAGCCTGTGGACAGGTGAGGGAGGAGGGATGGGAGAGGGCTGATGCTAAGAGGATTGTGACTGCTGGCAGAGGTGAGGGTGGAAGTGTTGGAGCTGTGTGCTCAGTGTGACTGTCACAGCAGCTTCAGTCAGGAAAGGTGTCCTGGTAATGCAAATAAATTGTGTGCTGTGGATTTGCAGAGGAAAACACAGTGGTAGGACAAAGAGTAAGATGTTAACTGCACTTGACTTGGAACTGTAACTTAGATATTGAGCTGAAGTGAAAAAGGCAGAAGTAAAATTAGCTGACTTTAAAAAGGGAATGTGGAGTACTGAAAGTGAAAAACCAAGGAGACTACCTCTCTATAGAATACAGTAACTTAGTGGAAATACAGCTTTCCTGGCTGTGGCCCTGTAGCTATCTATCTGAATATCTAAAGACCAATACATCAGGAGAAAAAAGGCAGCTCTTCCCTGCTCTTTGCTAGGAGAGGTATATCCTGCAGGTCTGAAAGCACTCTCCAAAAGATAAATAAGACTGGACCAATTTTAAGTATTAATATTAATAATGCTATCTTGGACTTCAAGGGTAGTTTTGTCACTGATTTTATTATCACAGTACAAAATGGCAGCATGCAGAACAATTGCTTTTTCTCAGAGCTCCCTGTGCCTTTCATGAGTCACTTAATAGATCTGGGATGTTAGCTGCCACAATTACATGTGTTTAGATTATTCAGGTGTGACTGGGGGAACAGAAAGAGTTTTCTGGTTCAGCTTCTTTCATGGTGGTTGCACCTCGTGCTGGACTGCCTTAGATCTGCTGGTGAAATCAGCATCGTCTACTTTGTACTTCGCAGCTTCTGTGCTGAGTGTCAAATCACCTGGGTGGCTGCTGCTGGTTTAATAGCATAATTGAGTAGTCTAAGCAGCATCTTAGCAGCTGCTCCAAGAGGCTTTAACCTCCGTGTATACACATTTCCTGGGATTTTGTTTTACAAAGAGAAGGATTATTGTCATATTCATTGTAATCACTCTAAGTACTGAAGGCCTGATTCCTGACTGCCTTGTACCTTCTACAGTCATTTACAACTGTCTAAAAGGACTATAATTTGTGATGACACTAGAATGGCTGTGATATTATTACATTTGCAGATGTTATATTGTATATTGCATATGGCAATGAAGAACCAGGGCATGTACAGAATGAGTAGAAAGTCAGTGTATTAAGTTATTTCCAAGGTGTAAATGAATGCACGGTAGAGATAGGCTGTAGAAAAAGAAAAGACAGTGGAGACCTTATATTGTAATTCTAAATGAGGTTTCTATTCAAATCTATCTTTTTCTGTGGTAGTGCTTGGACTTGCTGGGAGTTGTATTGGTCTTTAAGGCAACCCTTACTCTAACAGTGTTCTCTGCTGGGGTGTTTATTTTTAGCTGGGTTATTTTCCAGGTCTTCTTCATCTCTCTGCAGTCCAACAAGCCAGGAGTGGGCCGGGTGTTTGGAAGTGGTTGTAGGCAGTAATGATTTTTAGGTAAACATAAATATGATACCGATACGTGCCAGCAGAATGCTTTGTCAGTTCACTTAAAAAAACCCAAATGAACCCAACAGGGAGCAACAAACAGATTTCTGCTTGCTGTACTAAAGCTTGGATTAAGCTTGCAGAACCCCAAAGTTTGAGGTAGTTATGGCTATACTGATTTAGAGGTAAAGTTTGACTGCCAGCATTTCTTTGCCCTGAGAGGCAGCTTGCTCCAGACAGAGCAGAGCACAAAGAGCACAGACACCTGGAGGTTCAGGCTGGCACCTGAACCTGAGATGACAAGACACCCCTTGGCTTGTGATGAAGACAAGCCTCCTTTTGCTTATGTATATCTGGCTCAACCTGAATGTTCTAGATGTATTTCCACTCAAGCTGCAAAACAGTTAGATAATTTTACAAGTGCTAGGGAAAAAAAGTTGCTTCATCTCTTAGGGGCAGCTTATATGTCACTGTCTGTGATTGTGATAGCACAAAATGCCTCAGTCATGAAATGTCAAATCTTAAGTATGAAAATAATCCTAAATTATATGAACATTTATTAAGGGGAAGGTGGAGAATGCATTTCAGAGCTTTAGCAGGAGTTTTACTAAATTTCCATATGAGGAAATCATTGCACTATTATTGTTGTTTGGAAGTGCCATATTTCGAAGGTTATGTTGTTGTCAAGGCAAAAGGTTCTGTATTGCATTTTCAACCAAGCCTGACTGATTAAGGGTGTTGGGAAGAATATGTTTTCCTTCCAGAATCTTAATTAGGTTGACTTTAACTCACGACAGGAGATTCTGCCAGCTGTCAGCTACTGCTTGGATCTCCTACTAATTAAAACTCTGAGGAAGCCTATTAAAGGTGTTCAAAAAGCCAAATCTCCCTTTAAAATATCTCTGGCACTGCAAAAAAAAAAGTGTCTGACAGGGATATTGCAGCATAGATAACTTGTCTTTTGCTTTTCATGTTGACAAGATGCAACTTAGATTATGTGGCTGAATAGGCTCTTGTTTCAAGCCCTTCTCTGTCACCTTCCTCTGAATGTACTGAAAGAAATTTAAGGTGAAGTTTTGCTGGTTTTCAGTTTAGAGATATCTGATATTCAGATTTTCTCATGAGTATGGCTGATACTGAAACACTTCTCTTGAGGTTTAATTTCTGAGGCAGCAGCATCCTGTAGTTTGTAAATATTTTCAGCATTGAAACAGATGATGATATAATTTCTAATTACCATCATTTTTGTGCTGCAATTCATATTCTTAATTGGATGCTGCAGCTGGGGTATATCTGTATTTTAATGTTTTCCAGTGTACCTGTTTCAGATGTGGTTAAAAAAAAAAAATCCTTCTTACATACTTAGTCAATTTTCTAGACAAACAAATATCCTAAGGTACTGCCAAAAATTCATTTTGGCAGTATCTCTTACTCCACTGGGGACCTGGCAAAAAATCTCAACTTTTTCAGAGTGGCTGCAAAGGCAAAATTTTGTTATAATAACTGTGTTTTATCTTCTCAGGTGTAGATAGATAAAAATCCAGGAAGATTTAGCAGAAAGAAAGGACTTACTGCAACAGCATGAGATTTCAGATGGCAGGGACATTGAATGTATGGGAAACAACATTGTTTTCCAGAAGGTCATTGAACTCCTCTCAAATTGCGATAGTTTTGTCCAGGCATGGGTTTCTAAAACAGTTGCTGGCTTCTTGGTAAGCAATTTAGGGGCTAAGAGAAAAAATTTTGTGACAGATGAGAATAAGTTCACTGAGAGGCTTTCTCAGTAGATATCTGCTAAGAAAAATAACCAGCCATAGTAAGTTCTCCCACATGCTCTGGAAAGTGGTGTGTAGGATTTCTGATTTGTGGAATAAAAAGCTTAGAGCTTCTGTCAACATTTAAGGTAATTTGGGATTACTCAGAAGGGTGAAATGTGGGATTTCTCCAGAAGAGAAGTTACAGTCCCTCTGAACTTGTGTATGACCTTTCTCTGCTCCCCCAGTCACTCATGATGGCAGGTGCTCCTGCTTCTGTTAATCTGGCACCTCACTAAAGTTTAAGAGCTCCCTATTTTTCTTCTAGGCATTTAGCCCCGTGCCAGGTGTGATTTTTGTTGATGCTCAGGCTCTGATTATGAGCCTTGCTGGTGCTCCTTTTTCTCAGCCAGAGGAGTGTGCCAGCACCTGTCCAGATGGGTGGGTGCCTCTGGCTCAACACTGCAGTAGTTAAAGCCATAGTCACACTGATTTCTTCTTGGGAGCTACCAATTCCTGTTCCTATACATCCCTTGAAATAGATGGCTTTTTGCAAATAATTGCCAAATGTCCATGCTGTGATCCTCTGTAGAAATAGATACTTATTTGGGAAAAAATTCTTGCCTGCAGTGTTGTGTTTGTTCATTTACTTATTCCTATTCCATGACAGACTTTGAGTCAGTGCTTCATTGATCATATTTTTCCCATTGTTTCTTCAATTAATCATGATGTCATGCCAATGGTACTTATTATCTATTACATAGCTGTAGCTTTTATAAGGTGCTAAAGCAATTCTTCAAGCATTTAACAACTTAATAGGTTAATTAAAGGGTAGGTTTTATTAATTGAATTTCAGACAGCGAATTCCATCATATACTTTGGGAAAAGATAACATGATTATTGAAACCTCAATACCTAATATGCTTGGATGGGCCCATTACTGGAAAGAAGAATGAAAGTTTTGGGGAGAAATAAAAAGCCACAACAAGCTTATTTGAGCACTCCTAAAGAGATAGATTAATGTCAGACCTTTCTAGGCAATACTTCAGGTTTATGCAATTCTGTTCCTTGATTTAGTAACAGAAGCACATTCAAGAATGAGATTAGAGAGATTTTTGTTTGGTTTGGAACAAAACCTTCTTGGTGTGCATTTCTGTATGTTTACACAATTAAGTTTTTTGACTTTGAACCTCTTCCTTTCCTCCTCTAAAAGAAGTATAGCTTCTGTTCCTGCTGTTATGATTGATTATCTAGTTTTTTATGGATTAAAGATGCACATTTATTTAATTGGCAGCTGGTCCATCTAGGCACATTTGTGTCTCAGTTGTTAAAGTTGATTAGAAATCCATTTCTTTCTTAATCAAACTGCATAGAAAGGAAGAATGAAATTTTTTATTTATAAAAGCTTCACTCAAGAGGCACTAGATCCTTATTCATGTATTAATTGACTTTTGTCATCTGGGGACACTAAACTATTCTAATGCTATAATACAGCTCTGTCAGAGTCTTAGTGGTGTAGAGTTATTTTTAGGCATTACCATATGGGAATCTGGTAATGTTTCATTGTCTAAGAATCAAAATGGATCATAAAATTATCAGTGCATCCATACAAAGTTCACATGGCAAGTGAATACCCCTGGAGTACTGAATGGTACAGCTGGTAACTCTATCCATGTGCTTAATATGCAGCATTTTGATCTAATTAAAACTTTATGTTCAGAAGCTCAAAATAATGGTTGTGTTATCATTGAGTGCTGCATCTTTCCTTACATCTGCCATTTTGCAATCCTGTGTGCATATATATATATATATATCTTTATCTGTGTGCTCACACAGAAAATTTGTGGGTTTACATGGGCTGGTGTGAAATCTGAGGCTGTCAGATTTTTTCCCCACATTCTGGTAGAGATGTGTGCCACTCCAGTCCCTTTAAGCAGCAAACTTCCCAGTTTTCACATCAGCATAGGTACCAATTTATCTCATTGAATGAGCTACAGCAGGAGACTTTACCTTTTGACCTGTGACAGTAATAAAAGGTGCTATTTAAAAAAAAGACAAATTGTCAAATTCACCAAGGGGCTTGGATAAGACATAAACTACTTTTTTTTTCCAAGTAATGTGAAGACAAAATCAAAATACAGAAGGTATTGATCTCTTTTATAGGTAAACTGTTTTAAGTGATTTAAGATCTAGACTTTAATCACTGTGTTTTACATAAGTTTGATCTGAGGGGTTACCACTTTGAACTAACAGCAGGCTGAGCATGTTAATAGGGTGTCAGCTCAAAGCTCCACTCTAACATACATAATCTATATTTTAAATTGGGAATTTGCTGTCCAGCAGAAGGGTAGTTCTGCTTTTCCTGCCTCTGTGAAAGCCCTGGTTCCTGCCCCTGGGAAGGGGCCACGAGTGTGTGGGTCAGCAACTGCAGCAGAACAGAGACTCTCCTTGTCCCAAGCCTGACTCTCCTGGGCATCCTGGTTGCTCCTGGCCTCTCCCATGGCACTTTTGTCTTGGCCCCACATGGTCTCTTCTGTTATGCCCTCCCTTTGCCCACTGCCAGCTGAGGATAACTGCTGATTTCCAGCAAGAAAACCCTTGTGAAAGTAACACCTGGCTCATAGTGAGCAAGCAGCCCATCCTTATGTTGGATTATATCCACTTTGTGTCTTAAGATCTCTTATGAGGAATGGTCATCCCTCCTATTTTGCACTGTTTGGCAGTTGAGTGTTTATAGATTCTGTGCAACAATGATTTTCTGTCTGCTAAGCTCATTTGCTTTATTGTACATGTAAGCCATGATAACATGTCAGTGAAGGGGACCGTGGTAGCATTTAGACAGTGATTAATTTCTTAAACAACAATTTAATACTTCAAATATAGAAATATTAAGTGTATAATTCATCTTGATTCAACCCTTCGGATACAGCTAGTCTTTCAGATAGTTCACCTTGTTGTATCAGAAGAATAAAGCTAGTACTAGTCATGTTGCTTTCTTGAAAAAAAAATAAAATCCTTTATCGGTGATGCAGGACTAATGAAAGCCAGGAAGTATCATGCAGTGTTTTTATACTGGGTAGTCTTGTATTCCAACATGTGCCCACAAGAACATTATGTGCCAGTTTTATAGGAATGCCTGTAGAGAGTTTACCACTTAGAGCTTTCCAGTAGCATTTTCACAGTTTTAGTAAAATTATGGACAAAAAAAACATGGAGTCCTTTTGTTCCCTTCATAATGCCTTTCTTGCCTCCTCTTGACTCTGCAATTTAAATTAATGCACAGATGCCTTGAAAACTCTCAAGGGATACAAAATGTAAAGAGTTCACCTTTTCATCTCTCCTCACTAGTTCACATGCTCAACAGTAGGACAGAATGGCTTCTCTGAAGTTCACAGCTTTTTCAGAGTATTCTAGAGCTAAACCCACTTTCCAGAAGTACCTCTGAGAACAGGGCTACCACAAGGCTACCAGGACATGCAAATGAGTTTGTGGAGTCCCAGGAATGTGCATATCTATTTTATACCAGGAGAACATTTTCTCTGTTCAAGATGATGTTTCAGGGAAGTTCTGCACAGACAACAAAATAGGAAAGCAAATTGTGTACACAGTGTTTGAAGGCACTCTTCTAATTAACCTCCACAGTTACTGTTATTTTGTTAGCATAATTGTTGATGTTATTGAAGAGGTAACAAAGTTCTCTGATTTTATAGAAGCTGTAATAAACATTGTTGTACTGTTGAATTATTACCCAGATGCCTCATCTAATTTCTTTCATTTTGAAGAGCTGTGCCATAGGAAGAAAGAAGATAAAGTTAATATACAATAAAATCTTCAAGTGTAAATTTTTTCTACTTTTTGAATTATGTGACTACAGCAAATTTTTTTCTAGCTATTTGTTGTTGTATTTGCTAGTATTTAGTGCAACCGATTATTTTTATGCAAGAACTTAAATTTCTGGAAGACATCAAACTACAAAATTAGCTTATTTTTTGGCACTTAAGTTGCAAAATGGGAAAAGTTGGTGTTCCTGCCTATAAATGGGTTGATGAAGAGTTAGGTTGCTGCTGAAGCCTTGCTGCCAAGAAAAGCAGAGTACCCATTTTTTACCATCCATTCTCATTGTAAGGGAACTGTGAGTTGCAAAGGTGAAAAAGGCAGAGTAGTTTTTTGTGGTCTGTTTAGATGTTATTTAAATCTTCACATGGTACTTCCAATGCTGCTTCCATTTTGGTAAGCACCCTGTGCTCATGTATATGGGAACCTGCTGGTTTTTACATGATGGAGTTGGAATATAAGTACCAATATTTTGCAGTTTCCCTATTTGATTCTTTCCCCTATCCTTCTCTTTGGTCAAGGACATATTAAACTCTTAAGATAGAAACTTTATTTTTTTTTTTTAAACTGTTTTTACTCTTGTAATAGAAACAAAGGATCAAAAATACTTGGAAGAAAATCCTCAATTTTGATAAAATTGTTTGTAGTTGCCAAATTCACCATCATGTTTTATTTGGAGTGAACATAAAAAATTGGGCATGAATAAGACACGTTTCTCTCTCGCTTGTATGTTGAGAAGCCATGTGATACAGTTCATAAGAGGTGCATTTAATTTTGCATATATCTGGAATTAAAGTGAAGTGTTATGGGGAACATACAGGCCTGTGTGATTTCTCCTTATCTTTTATTGCTGATCCTCCCTGTTAGCTTTTTAGCTGTCTAGCACCTGTGCAGTTAGACAAGCATCCCTGCTAGCAATTTTAGCTGCTCTGTAGGAATTTGCGCCCCTACTTGCCAACCTTCTTCTATCTCCAGTTCTCTCTCTGATTTTGCTAAGAGAGGGTGTATTGAATATGATATTAAAGTGTAGAAAGAATCCCTTTGCAAACAGGAAGTGAGTGCAATAATCCCAGGTGTGTTGTCAGGTAGAGGGATCATGCCTATAAATCCTGGTTCTAGAAGCTTAAGTCACTTATGATGAAGGAAGTAGATTTTGAGCTCCTGATTTAAAATCTTTCAAATTCTTCTGTTTATCAACAAAAGGAAGGGGACAGAGAACCTCAGTGCACTGATCTGTTATCTACAACTTGTATAAGATATTCCTCATGTCATAAACCTGATACACCCTCAGAGGTCAGAAATGTTTTGAATAGCCATTATGATAACAAGTTGCTGTTGTGTTTTCATGTTGGAATTCTCTACACCATTAAAACTGTTAACAGTGGAAAGACAGGTTATCATTCCATGTTAATGCAGGATCACCTGCTGGTAATTATTTAACCCACAGTGGATGTGTGCACATGAAGATACTTCTATTCAAGTAGCCGGAGCTAGGCTAGTGGATGCTTTTCCAACAGGTTTATGCTGACAGAGGGAAGTTGATATATAGCATGTGATAATTTTTCAGAAAAGCATAGGGGATTGAGAACTGATATTAAAATTTTGAGAAAACACTTCCTGTCTGAAATGGGAACTCTTCTAACCACAACTTTACTTGCATTTACCAACTGCAAGCTCTGCCTCTATTGGCATGAGCACTCTTTAGAGCAGAGTACATGAATATTGTGCTCTGGCATGTAGCACTAGTTCTGGGACTGACATTTATGCTCACATTTTGTCTTCTGTGAAGCTATTGGTAACATAATGGTGTATTTAAGCCTGGAAGAGGCAGCATAATTTAAATTATGTCTGTATAATATATATATTTTGGCTGAAATTCTTATTGTGCAGAGACTGAACACTCAAGTTTCATATTAGTACCAGCTGAGCAGTCTTTAGGTTGACCCTTTGCACAGGGATGAACTTTGCCTAAGGAAAAAAGGTAGTAAAATGTCACAGAAGTGTCACATATTCTGCTTGCATTAACTTCACGTGGAATGTAGAATCAGAATTTGTTCACTCTGTTCTCCGAGGAGAAGGAAAGGAAAAGCTGCTAAAGAGTGAAATGAGATGATCAGTGCTAAATGGAAATGTGACCCTTATTCTTTTTGGTAAAGATGTGTGTAAATGCTAAGCAGCAAACAGATTTAAATGCTCAACTGTCATGTTCAAGCATAATATTTGATAATTAAAGTGCAATGAAAGCAAAATGGGTGATGGACATTGGACAGTCTTGATAAAATCCAGTGTTCATCCCCAGTGAGGTGGGACATCCAACCCCTTAAGCCAGACAGTAAACAGACTTTATTTTCTACATGTAACACTTGCTATTGCCCTGAACATCTGAAGTGTGATACTTGCAAATTGATTTGTCTTAAATGGCACTCTTTTACCTCTAACTTCTATCTAGTCCCTACTATCCATATAAGACTACGCCATATCATTAGTTAGAAAAATTAATTCCAAATTTGGTGCCTTGGTTATTTCCTATGTTTTACCATAGCGTGTTATAATTGTGTTGTTGGCATGAAAAGAAGACCTATTCAATTAGTAATACCCAAGTTGTCATAAAAGCTACACAAACCCATTAATCCTGTAAGTTATTTTTAAAGCAAGGACCAGAATGAACTGCAATTGATTGCAAAGATCAGTTCACATTAAAAATATTCCAATGAGCTTAAAAATTCAGGCATTTATCTATTATGCAGTTATTGCTGGTGAAATAGGACAGGAGTTCACACAATAATTTGCATGAGCAGCTCGCAGTGCTTCTCTGGTATTGATAGGATGATCAAGATGCAGAATTTATTAGACAAATACCAACAGAATGGGTAAAATAGGGAGGTTGCAGGTCTCATTAATACACCTCTAATGTATGGTACTATTGAAATAAAGCTCTGCAGATCGATACCATTGCTGTTCAGTAGAGACATCTTTGTGATGCAATGTCATTGGCATAAACAATAAAGACGATGTGAACAGATAGGAAGATTGGACTTGGGGAAGTTGCTGTCAAGTGCTGCCGGGCTGCAGCAGCATGGAAATTCTGTTTTCTCTTAAGAATCTAAGCAAAGAGCGTCCTGTAACATCTGACTTTTTTTTAGTTTTCTTTAACTTACCTCCTTTCCCTAAATGTACAGTACAAATGATATGTTTTTGCAACAATATCTAAATACAACAGAAGTTTTCAGGAAGGTGAAGAGAACAAATTAAAACTGTGATTTAATCATCTATTTAAAAACTGGGCCAGATCTTGCACTTTGTTTGATGTGGCACTTGTGCTCGGTGCCATTTCAGTTATGCATTGCAGGTGCAGTTCCCAGGCCTATCCATTCATTGCTGTGCGTACGGGCAGCAGCATCACTGCTCAGACTCATAAATTTGGGGTAGAAATGCTATAAGCTTCTATCACTCATGCTTAAAAGTAATTGTTTACCAGTAGCAACCCCAGGGGTAGAAGGATTTAGTATTCCAAGCCTTTGAGGGAAGAGTAGTTAGTAATTGGATTGGTATAAAATTTCATCAAAGAGATTACTTTCACTAGGTAATGGCTGTATTTAATTTTTCAAAATGCTCATAACTGTGTGACCTATTACTTCCTCTCTTGTAGGTGTGTTTCAGAAAAATTATTAACTAAACTGTCTGGGATTTTGAATTGTTAATCTTCAAGCATTGGAGTATTAACACGGTTTTTTGTATAAATATAAATTAGATGTTGAATGTGGTTGTCTCCAGAATAATTAGGTTTTCCCTATCAAAACTTTAGTGCAATCAGGAATGTCTAATAACTGGAGGGCTAGGTTCCTTCAAAGTAACTTGAAGGTTAAAATAGGTAAATTGTAAGTGGGTTTCGGCCTTTTCTATTTTATCTGTGCTTAAGAGGTGAAAAGAATTTAGTACCCTTTATTGTACACACTTGGGCATGTGAATCGATTTTCAGTGCTGGTGTTTGAGCTACCATTCACTTTTTACTTGATAAAATATTTATTGGATAAACTAGTTAAAACAAATTTTCCCAATGTCAAGCAATAAGATCTTGGTTACACAACTGGTTCACTGCCAGGAAAGGTGTGGGGTTTCTTACCTCAGGGTAGATATCACATGTTAGTTATTCTTAGCAAAAGCTCAGACAGGATATGGCATGTTCCTTGCATTGCCACATAAATAGATAAGGTCATGTCCAGGTGTGGAGCAGAGTGAAGACAAGGTCTATAACACATTTTATTGACCGGAGGCAGTGAAGCAGGCTCGGTGAGGACAATACACCAAATGCAGGGAGCCAAAGGAGGGGAAAACAAAGCGAGGGAGATGGGCACTAATGTGCTTTTGGGGGGCAGATGGCAGTGAGAACAATGAAATACAGGATTTCAACTCATGCTAATTAGCTATGCACAGGGGCAAAAATGATGGGTAGGTAATCCACTCTTCAAAAGATCTATGGGCTGATCAGTCCCAGACAGAGATGCCAAAGGGAGAGGCTGCAGTGCAGACCTCAGGAAGTGCTGAAATTTTTCTCTTGGAGCAGGGACAGGCCGTGGGAGAAAGAAATCTTCATGGTCTTAAATTGACTGTAAGACTGTAGGGACTATGGATGGTGATTCAGGATCTTCCTGTACCTGCAGTTGGAGGTTGCATTCGTGCACAACAGACGATGTTAATTGTTTTTATTAGAGTCTCTGCTGGGGTTTAATTTGGCGATGTTCAGCTGAGACTATTTGCTTGAGCATGTTATTTTTTGGTCTTAATATCTGTAAGCAGAAACATGAAGTAAAGCAGCAGTATAGACTTGCACTATATACCAGCATCAGACTTTTTCAGTTCAGCTTCTTGAGTTCTTCTTGTGTCCCTGGTGTGTCTCTACTGTCCCAGATACTACATTATCTTGGGGGAAAACCAACCATACTTTAACCTCAGCAACAACTTTCAATTTTTTTTCTTTTCCTCTTTGGCAGAAGTTTTCAAGCCATGCTCACAGCTTCACCCAATTCTCCCTTTCAGCTGTCACTTTTAGAAAACCTATTATGTTTGCTTGTTTCCTAATTTCCATGAAGTCAGCATTTGCAAATAGTGCAACTCGTTGATTTTTGTCACTAAAGAAAGAAAAGGATTGGAGAATTCACTAGAACAGGCTTTTGCTGACCTAAGTACAGAAGATGTTCTGAGACCAGTTCAATGCTTAGACCATTCAGGCCATAAACTCTAAAAACCTTAAATAGCACTAAAATTTTAGCTTTCCTTTAAAATATCTAAATCCCTTCTCTTTATTTATAGTTGTTGAGGAAACCTTTATAAAGATCACTTATCTGTGCAGTGGTGAAATCTCTTTGGGTTTTTAAGGCAACATGACCACAAAAGGGTTGCTGAGAAGTCTGAATTGCTTCATGCATCTGTCATTGCAGCCCTTGGAGCCCTCTGCTCAGCTGAGTTTTTATAGCAGTGAGGAGTTAGATGTGTGTTAGCCTCTGCTCCAATTAAATCAGCTGCTTCAAGAACTATGTGCAAGGAAGGTGTGATTTGATGTACTTACTACTTCACTTGGCTTTAATCCTGGCTCAGTTTTGTTTCTGACATGAAGTGCAAGCCATGGTGCAGGCTACAATCGCATCCTGTGAAAAGTAGAAAACAGTGTGGTCCTGTTTTAGAAAGCCTACAAAGGCTGTCTTTCAACAATCAAGGTGTGCTAACTTAGAAATGAGGTTAGAGAGACAGCATCCTGACACAGTTGTCTCTTTTTTCTGATATTAAAGCTGTGTTTTAGTACCTTTTCATGACAGTGTGTCATGAAATGTCACAACATTATATCTATTTGACATGATCATCTAAAAGCTGCTTTTCTTTCAGGCCTGTTCCTCTGTCCAAGACATTGTGAGATTGATATATAACTCATCCTTTTTAGCCTGTGCTGCTTGCTGCATGCCCTGTACAGGTGAATGATTGGATTTGCCAGTCTCCGGGATGCTTGTTTCTTCTCTATCCTATAAAAAGACTGCAGAGTGAAAGGCACATACTCAGTTCTGCCAGATCTTCGGGGCAGCTTCTGTGGAGTTTAACAGTAGAAAAGGCCTTACCTAACTTGGATGAGCACACTCTATGAGGATTTAGAGATAAATCAGTATATGAAGAAATTTATTCATTCTTCCTATCAGAAATGATGATTTTGCAACCAGAAGTGCCTTGCTTTAATGTTAGAGAAATTCTCAACAACTGGATTAGGTTAGACATCTTGCTCTAAATGGCTAAATTTAAATGAATTGTGTCTTGCCTTGGGTGCCCAGCTTATTGCAGCTCTGGGTAGACACCTTCAAATGCCAGATCTGGAAAGGAAGACCCAGGCTTCTGTGAAATAATCTTGAAATTGTTTTTCTCAGTTGTTAATATTAAACACAGATCATTCTAAATTAGCCTTCTGAACCTACTCCCACAGAGCACTTCAGAGATACTTCTAATTTTTTTTTCCTACAGCATTTTGTTGTTCCTTCTCTCACAGGGCATATATTATGTAAGTTCGTGTTACGCATTGTCCTGGCCCTGCAAGGAAATGGGATTTACACAGATGCTGTTTACTGCCTGCTAGAGCACACACACACGCACACCCCCCCCTGTATTTGAAAACTAATAGTCAAAGTTTCTGTGCTTCAGTGCATCTGATCTTAAAATTGTTGGCAAATTACCTACATGGAATGGGGTAAAAAGCAGTTGAATTTCTTCTTTCACAAACCCTTTCGTGTCACATATCTTACTTAACTGGTAAGCATTTAACCAGGGTGGCTGTTTTATTGGGACATCTCCCAGGAAACCAATTTAGCCTAATGATAGTGAATGACAATGACTGCTGTTTAATTGGGACGTTATTAGCCAAAATTCAGCTTCTATGAAAAGTAGCTGGCTAGTGCAGTGAGGTTAAGTAGTGTTTAACCAGGTGTTAAATAGACCTACAGGTCTAAGCTCTCCTCTCTGAAGAGGAAGTAGCTGGATTTAATATATTACAAAACTCGAAGTGATGTTAGTTCTACTGGTTATGCTGTTAGTATGGGACTGCGCAATGCACACATTCTTTTCTAAAAACAAATTTGAAGTTGGCCAAGAGTATATCTACAGGAGAACCTGCAGCCTGAAAAGGGCAAAATGGCATGCATTGTGCAGCAGCTTTGAGGGTTTGGTGCTTTTTGACTCTCCCTCAATGGCTCTGAGCTTTGTGGTAGGGAGGACAAATTTCGACCCAGTCTTTGTACCCTGGGGAAGATGCATTTGAGTGCTGGTTGCAAGCAGTGCTGTCCCAGAATGGCTGAATAAAGACCCAGGCTGCTTCTGGTCTTGAAGGAGGGACACATGGATTAAAAGATAGTTGCAGACTGCAGTTGGATGATTCAGGTAGTGGCACTGTCCAAAACAGTCTTGGGAGGTTACCACCAGGGCACAGCCCAGACACAGGGTGCCAATTTAGTTTGAGATTTAGAAGTTATTATTTCAGAAGATGTAAATGAAGTGTACTGTTTTCTGGTTGAATGTATTCCATATTATTTTAGGTCCGTAAAATAAACAGGAGCCCTCTGCCTTGTCTCCTGTGGCTGTATCACATGCAAGACCTGGGCCTGTGACTGAAGATCCTTGACATCTACCTCCATTAATGTCAGCTTAACCATTCTTTTTACCACATTTTCAACCATAATTTTATAAGACCACAGTTCTCACCTTTCGCTTTCTTTTCCACTTGAATTCCTATGTTATCTCCGCAACGGAGCAATAAAGGCACATTCCTTTTCCTTCATTTAAATTTAGGCCCCGAGGTCATTAATTCTTAAATTTGGTTTCAGAAGCAGTTCTTATTTAAGCATTAACATTGGATCATACTAACATTTCTGCCCCATTAAATCAAGCACGTTTAATAAGAAAATGGTGTCATTAGTGGAGCATTTACTTCCTTCCCTCTTCTTCTGCTGGTGCCCAGAACATAGGGAGCCTTTCCTAATGCTCTGTTACTGTGGTTTAAGCTTGCTGTCCACTTGCACGCCTCAAGTCTGTTCCCTTGGGGAAGGTTACTTCTGATGCTTTCAAAAGCTGAATCTTGGAGGCAGGTTTATTATAATTGGCTTTATATATGCATTTTTAAGAATATGCAGGAGGGTGTAGTTAACAGAGAAAGATATTCCAATACCCAGTTCCATTGTTCAAGAAAAATTCTTGGTGTAAAAATTATTTTTGAGGTATGTTTCCCTAGGAAACTCTGAAAAGGTGACATAGCCAACCCACAAAATTGCAAGCCAAAAAGGCTTTTCTGGTGTTTAAAAAAAAAAAACAAAACCAAAACCAAAGCAGAACACGTATACAAAGCTAACTTACAATGTCTGGAAAGTACAAAAAATAAATCGGTGTAAATTTTCATATCAACTGACCCCTTGATTCTAACAAAAAGCCATCTGAAGTCCTGTTTTCAGATTATTACAGAGCTCCTACAAGGTGTTTTAGTTCATAAAGAGTTGAGTTTGCAAGCTTTAGTGCTTTCTGACTTGTGCTGTTTTCTAATGGGGAGCCTAATTTGCTCCTGCTTTTTATGCTGGCCTGTCAGAGCAGTTGTTTTCTAATTAGGATGCTTTTTTTTCCTCTGCTATTTACTTTCTGGAATAATGGCATTAGTGTTGGAATAAAGTACTCAAGAAGTGTACGTTGATAAGGATCTATTCCTAAAGTATTGTTATAACACAGGATCATATCAGAGTAAAGAGGGTATAAATATAAAGCTGTATCCTCAATGGTTTGATAGTGCTTGAATGTAAAAGCAAGTTTCAGATTCCCTTTCACGCTGTGAATTTTGTATATAATCTTAGCATTTGAGATGGGTGTGTTTGCATACAAGGATGCCTATAAAAGCCCTAAGGCTCTAATTGTGCCTCTCAACTGTTACAATTCTTTTATTTTTTTTGTAAATGAATGAAAGATTTATCAGGCCAAAAGATTTAGCTATTCAGGGCCTTTCCCTGAGCAGTAGGGGAGATGAGTATTGCTTATGTGGGTGTCCAGTACAAAGGTGGATGACAATACACAAAGGAAGAGCTAGATGAACTTGAGAACTGTAATAATGGCAATAAAATTGTAATTCAGTTATCTAAAATGCAAATCCATGCCCTTTGAAAGTAACAATAGGGATTTCTGTGCTAAGTGTGAAGCTCATCAGCCAGAAATGGCTGAGGGTGGAAAGGACTTTGTGTACTCTTTCACAGAATCAGGCACTAATGAGACAGAGACATAAGAAAGATAAATGTGGCCCTTCAGGATGCATTAAAATATGTGAGTTTTTTTCTCAAGGGAGGAAAGGAAATGTTAATGTTGTTGGGCAAAGTAATGTAGTGACACCCCTCAGAAGAGCTGACTGCAGTTCTGGTTATCCAGAATTGTTTAAGATGAATTCCAATCTGAACTGATAAAGAAAAGGTCTAGTAAAGTGAATGTGTGGCTTGCCATGAAAAAGGGAAAAAAGGTGCAACTCTTAGACCTCTGATGCACTTGTAGAAAGTGACTGCTTTTTCAGCTTTTCTTTTGCTCTGCTGGGAAGAGAAAAAGCTTCTTAAATTCAGAACAAATGTGTATTCTGGTAAAGGATAAATGTTTGGCTGAAAAGTAACTTAAGAGGTTCTCCAGCAGCTTTCTAGTAACTGCAGAGGGGGTCTGCTGACTCTGATAGGTTTTAAAAGTACTGCTGGATCAGTTTGTGGGTATAATAAGGTGAGGTGGCTGTAGTCATGAAGACATGGTGCCACTAGAGCCATGGGATGCTTCAGCAGGAGTGGGTGTTTGACAAGTCCCAGTGTCCTCAAGGCTGATAACTCCATGGAGAAAAGGACCTGATTGTCCACACACCCTTTTTCTCCTGCAGCTGGGCACAGCAGAGGCATCCTGAGGGCCACCAGTCGCTGAGAAAAGCAATCTCATTCATGTTCTCCAGTTGTTCCTCTTGAGATTCCGTAGATGCTTGTGCAGTCCCACAACAAGCTCCATTTAAGGTGTTAAAGTGGAAGACAGTAATGCTGTAAAATATTCTCTGCATGGATGATTCTCCTACAGGAATCCTCAGAACAGAGAGAGCTGCTGGTGATGCAGAGGCTGCTGTTACAGTGTGTAGTGCAGGGAGAGACAGACCCAAGCCATTAGGCCAAAACAGTGTTTCAGCATAAAAGATGCTGTTAATTGCATTGTACAAGGTTCTTATGAGACCAGTGAGCTGGAGTTCCTCTACCTCTTTCCACTCACAACCCTCCACCCCCACCACTTTCCCCATTCACACATTTTTCTTCTAAAAAGAAGCTGAAAGGATAGAGCTCAAAGCTGTTAATGCTGGCCCAGGAGAGGAACATGGTTTATCTCATGCTCCTGCCATTAGTGTGTGTTTGTTGCTATGACATTCACAGCAGGTGGCCACAGAGAATCTGACGGGAGCATTCTTTGCAAAGATTAATTTTTAACCAATTCCGATTCTTTTTAAGTATTGTAGAGTGAGTTTTCGATATCTTACCTATCACATTAAATTTAGGTTGTTTATCTGCAGCTGTGATCACACCAAGTGAGGTATTAGATTAGATTTTATGGATTCTGATACACAGCATTTGCTGGTTGAGCAGAAGTGCCACTAATGTAACTTGCAAGAACAGCAATAAGGAAGTCTTTCAAAACAGTGCCATATATTAGGAAACGTGTGCAAGGTTCTGAGCAAGAGTTAGAATAAATGCAAAGTGTGGAGTTGACCATAAAAGGCACTGAATTCCTCCTGAGAGACAATCATTTAGCAATTCTCAGAAGAATATTGGTAAGTTATGGGAGTGTAGTTAGACACAAGGAGAGAAATAGAAACATCATTTGGTGGTCAATGATAATGGTGTTTATTCATAATTTCAGGAAGAACTAGAAATGAGCAAAGTAGGAAAACAGATGAACAAGCAGGCTAAATGGAAGGAATTAATCCAGTAACTATTTATTGAGCTATGAGCGTGACAAATTAAGGGCTTGGAAAAGCTCAAATTAGTTTGGCTCCAGGGTAGTGTTACAGAATAGTATATGTTTAATTTAAAAACTATTCTCAAATACTATTTTTTTAAATCTTATCTCTTGGAAATTCCTTTTTATCCTGAGTGTGTTTAGATGTATAATAAATATGTATATTCAATCTACATAATGCTATAAAACTATATCTAGAACATATGTGTATAAATTATGTAATAGCAGGAGAGCTGCATCCTTATAGGCATAGTTGTACATGCTGTTGTCTGCTTCAGACCTGAGGACACTGACAGAAATCTCCCTCAGGCTGTTCCCCTGTTCCAGGCTGCCCTTGCTCCATTACCACACAGGTACTGTTTTCTCGCCAAGCCTATTTCCCCTGTTGTGGGACCCATGGGAAAGTGTCCCTAGCACAGGGTCCAGTGATGCCTTCTCCACAGCTTTCAGCTACATTCTAGCAAGACTTCCTGTTGCAAACCTGAAACACGAGTGATGGAAGGTGTTGAGGAGCATGGATGTGGATTTGCAGACAGTTTCTGCATGAGGAGGAGACTGGGGCTGCTGCGAGCAGTGTTGTGGCAAAGGGGCTCCCTTTCCTGTGCTCTCACCCCTGTTCCCTGGAAATCAGTGGCTCAGGAAGAGTTAAACACAGAGTTCTGCAGTATCAAAGTACATATCTGAATCACTTCAAACTGAGCCCTTTAGGAGACAAGTTATGAACTGGGATCAAGCACTAGATGGAGATGTGCACGTGGAAACAGTGCAGCTCTAGTATAGTTCTTTCAGACTGCTCCAGTAAGACATATATAATGTTTTACTGGTCACAGCAAAGAGCCTAACAAAAATTCACAAAATTATGGGCCTAAATGCACTAGTTCTTTCCTGCTGAATGATAAAGTTCAGGAACTTACAGTGATGGGTTTATTGTGCAGTACAGGATAAGTACTGGTACAGTGATAAGTACTGTCAAATTATTAAGTCAAATATAAGGAAAAGCCTAAGGCAGATAATTAATGCAGTGTTGTTTTGGTAAATTCTCTTTCTCCCTTTTAATAACAGAAGTTCTGGGGTGGATGTGTTTTTTCAGAGGCAGAAACATGGTCAGGTTTATTTACAATCCAATTAACAGCATGGTGTAATGCAGAGGTTTAACCACAGTTGGCAGCAAAGCACCACACAGTTGCTCCCTCTCCCCCTACATCAGGAAGGGGAAGAGAATCTGAAGGGTTAAAGTGAGAATCCTGCGTTGAGATAAAGATGAAAATGGATAAAGAAAAGGTCTTGCATGCAAGCAAAGCAAAGGATTCATGGACATGTTTTTATCTATGACTGCATTCACATGCTCCAATTGGAAGTCATCCCTCCAACACCCTGGCTCCTTCATACCAAGTATTTTGAGCACTCCATTAGATGAGGTGGAAGTTCTGTGAAATGCATCTTCTTGCATTGTGTGATGCAGATCTATCCTATCTACTGGTCAGAGTAATTCCTGTTTTTCTCCTTGCCTTTGACAGACTCAGTTTTGTGAAAACTGTCGTGTTCTCTTTTAAATGGTTTTGTTTCAAGCTAAATAATTCAGTATAGCAGTCTTCTTTACCTAGAAGATAAGTCGTTATTGAAATCAGAGTGACATTGGTTTGCCAGCTGCCTCAGACATCCCAAAATGGATCTTACTTGAAGTGAGAAAGGTTATAATGTTTGAGGTTGCTTTCTAAGATATAAATATGGGTGGCTACACAGGAAGGCAAATGGGAAGATACAGCTGCCTCTGCTAAAGGAAAAATTAGGGGAGAGCAAAAGAAATTTCTTAAATGTATCCATCATCTGCAATAAAAAAATAACAATAAAGGTTACCTTAAAAAATGGAGGTTACTAAGGGAGAGCGATTTCTCTGAATATATTGATTGGGGAGCTTGGAAAGGATAGTGGAAAGAGGGAAATAAAAATCCTGAATTACACTTAAAAAGAGTAAACTGATTAGTTAAAGGCTCTGAGATAAAAACTGAGAATTGAAATTGAGCTACTGAATCTAATATCTAACTTGGTGTCTCATTTTGATAAAATAATAGAATTACAAAAACTGCAAATTCTGATAGCAGGCATGTCTATCCCCTAGCAATGATTGTAGTTTGTCATGGAATCACTGGGTTTAGAGAGCTGAGATACCCTTCTTTCTCCCCCCACCTCCTGAACTCTGTAATTTTGTGGTAAAAGAATACGACTTATTCTTCTGTGATTCCCTTTTTGTGAATGTTTCCAAACTGGAGGCCTTCCTGGTGAAAGGCCATGCTAATTTTTGATGAGTAGCTGTTGTGTGTGCCTGGCCATCTTTCTCTTTATGAAGATTTTGTCATCACTGAAGTCACTTCTCACATAAGTTTTCTTTCTGTCACTGTGATAAATTTGCTTTAATAATTCTGGATTTCCCTGTTTTGTATAACTATCATTCTCCACTTATTTGAGGGATGTGCTTCTCTTTTGAGGGGATAATGCCTTTTTTTCAAGAGGTATTTCTTATGTTTCAGTTAGTTTACTTTTCTTATTGTTTGTAGTGCATCTTTATATAGCTTCTTCTATAGTATATTGAAAATTATTATAATTTATACAAAAACATATTATGAATTCAAAGGCAGGTGCACAGTTTATGCAAAGCAATTATATAATTTCTTTGAAATGTGGCACCTGAACAAGGCATTATGAAGGAGATTGACAATGGTACACTGAGTTTGAAGGAGTTCATTGTGTTTTGGAGTGAAGCTGCTTATGTGTTTAATTATGGGAAATAATGAAATTACATATAAAGATAGGATTTCTGGTCTTAGCAACTGCAATAATAAAATATCTCTTTTTCTATGCTGTGCTATGGGGGGACCCATGAACCTAAGCCCACTTGCAAAGGAGATTGTGTTCATGTATCCTCTCTCCAGCTGCACAGAAAATCCACGTACAGTCAGCCTGTGCTAGCATGTATCTCTGCTTTCTAGGAAATACTTCAACCATTGCCCCAAAGTATCAGGGAACTTGTCAAGGAAAACCAAGTGTACAGTGAGGTTGATAGTGCTGGTAAGTTTATTGCCCATGAAGCTTTCTGTTGTCCAGGTGTGTGACCCCTGTTGTAAAAATGGGTAATAAGGGCAATAAACCTAATGGCAAAGAGATGCAGTAGGAAAAAAAAAAAACCAAAAACTAACGACAAACCATCCCTGCAGATCCTATTAATAATGAACAACCTCTGAAAAACCCCAAGTTTTGGCTCACTGGTGTCATAAGTGGAGCTTCTTGTTTAGCCCCCATTCCCCCCGCTTCATCATCAAGAACAAAAACTTGGGGAATTACTTTCCCGTCGGGACAATGTGAAAAGATACTGCCATCTACAGGTGACACATCTCCTCTTGAACTTGTGCTGTGTGCAAAAGAGTCTTTGGAATTGCTGCTGATGATAACCTCAGAATTCCAGACCCTTTCTTCTGAATTCGAAGTATACTTGTTAAAGAGAGTCCATGGGGAGCACATGTAGCTGCAGAGTATGTAGCAAAATTCCTGTTCTGCTTGCATGGTGTCTAGATACAGGTATTTTGGCAGGCGATGAGAATTTTAGCTCATACCTGAAATACTTATGTATGTGAAAATCTTTGTGCCCTGAAAAATCCCTCTGAATTCTGGAGGGCTGGTCACGAGCAGAAAAGGTAATTAAGTATTTGGTGTGTATCCACTGAGACCTGAGGTTGGTACAGATCTCTCTGATCACTACTTCCCTCCCTTGTTCCTCTCTCCATGTTAAGCTCTTATGACAAAAACAGTGTTACGATATTTTATTTGACTACTAAGCTTGAATATGACCAATGTGTTTTAATAATAGCTTGAAAGTAACCATGTTTTTCATCAATTCACTGGATTAGCAAAAAATCAGGATGCTAGAAGAGCAGTACTGCTGAAGTTAGCATTAGCCTAAAGATTTTTAAATAGTTTATTATCATTTCTATGGCTTTTCAAATGTCGTCAGTTTTAAGGTACTGGTTTGCTCAAAGGATTTGAGGAGAGATTTGAAGCCATTAACTCTATATCAGACTTTGTTTCAGGCTTAATTGATTGTTAAGGGATATTACAGAATAGTCATCCTCGAGGAAGTAATGTGCTAGAAATAATCCTCCCTGAAGAATTGCATGGTTTGATGTATACTGCTGAAGCAGAAAACTGTGACCTTTTATTAAAAAGATAAAAAGCCTGAAAAATAAGTTTAACTTGTATAGTTTTATTTTGGAAATGGAGTCAAGAATCAGCACAAACTGTGGACTTGTGTCCTAAGTGTGGAGCAACTTGTTGATGTGGTGGTGTTACATAAATCAGAGGAGGAGGCCTGTAAACGATCTGAGTAATGGAAGGGGTGAGGTATTTGAGGGACTTGGTGTCCCAGTTCAAGAAAACATGTGAATTCTTACCACCAAGTAGGTCCTTAGTCTGACTTAATCAAAATGTGTTTCTGAATTGCAGCATGCATGGAAAATACCTTTCACTTGTGCATAAAGCTATTGGAGCAGTATGCAGATCACTGTAAGCATATGGCAAAGAATGTCTTCCTGAATTATACCATTTGCTTTTCATGACACTGCATGTCATAGAAATGTCACCGTTAAAAAATAATAAAAAAGCTTAGACACTTTTAGCCTCTGATTTTCCCATATCTTTATCTTCAAAACTGTGCTAGCTTGTGCTTTTGAATACAGCTTTTCAAGGGAAGATAGCTAAAATCTGCAGGTAAAAACATTTTAAGATTCAAAGAATCCATCGTATATTTGGATGTTGGACACTTCTAGAATTTTTTTGCTTGTAATCTATCTTGAAAATAATTGGTTGGGTTTAGGGGTATCAAATACCTGCTTCTAGCCTTAGTTGCTCATGATATGCTATTTTGAAACACTTTCTTCTCAAAGGAGGCCTCTCCACCTGATAAATGCTATGAAATTACACAGTTGAGAAGAAGGGAGAGAGGGGGTGTTTTTCTGTTCAGTTATTTTTAAATAAGTTGTATCTTTGGGGGCTGAGCAGGGCCTGTGTGTTGGAGAAAGGAGCAGCAAAATTAGAATTCTGATCTTTCCAGTCTTCCCTATGGCTCCTCACTCAGTTTTGTCCCCTGACTACACTTGTAGCTGTGGACATTTTTTTCTTCACTTTAAAAATGCTCATCTTTATTTTCATTTTCCACTATACATAGCCATCTCTTCTCTCTCTCTTAACCAGGGAAAGAGAGGATTTCAGGCCTTCCATCTCTTTTAATCCTGAATAGCTCAGGAGTTCTTGGAAAAGTTAACAGGGGTTTTCTTTACCAGGCACCTTGAGCAGAAGTGATGCTGTCTTTTGTCTCATGAGATATTTTTATTGTTTCATTCCCAGTTACTTGGATTTTGGACCTCGCTGCACATAGGGCTGTGGAAAGAAGCTCTTTGTGATTTCAGCATCCTTCATGTCCAGTGGAGATACAGAATCATGTAAGCAGTTATGGCTTACATTTAGCCAGCAACTTGCCTTCTGGATTTTTTAATGCTTTTCCAGATTTATTAAATGATCAGAATTAATTGCTCTGACAAGTTCAATACTTGTCATCAGAGTTTGAAGGTGGCCCTGTCCTGACACCGTGAGCTCTGCTGAAGCACACTTGTCCCCAAGCAGCAATTGGGACAGGGAACGTGGCTGACAAGGGGCACCAAAGCCGACCCAAGGCAGGGGGCAGGGAGAGAGAAGGGTGAGGCCCCATGGAGGTACAGAAAAGGGCAGAGCTGTTTATGGTGGTAGGAGAGGCCAGAAGGAGAAGAAAGGTAACCTGATATGTCGGTAAGTAGAAAAGGGAAGAGAGTCTGGAAAGGTAGGCAAGGGAGCTGAAGAAATGAGGATTTGAGAAGGGGGTACAAGGAGGGGTAGACATATTTGAGGGAGTAGGTGATGTCTCCTGGGAAGAAGTCCCAGTAAAATGGATTACTGAGTGCTGATCCAGCGTGTTACACATGCTCTTAGCTTTAAACCTATGAAGTCAATGCACTTAGAGTAAGTGCATTTTAAGTATCTTATTGAATCAGGTGAAGTACGCAACTCCATGTTTAATTTAGCTCTTACATACGTTTAACTCTTCAGTGAGATTTCTGTGAGCTTTATCCTTTAAAAGGTTTGCAGGAACCCGCATGTTTTTGTATTAGAGAAAATTCATCCAAAGTAACTTCTCTGGTAGCACAAACATATGGCATGCTTGTTTGTAGGGTTGTGCATTTATTTTTCGCTATTTGAGTTAGGGTACAACAATTGAGTGATTAAGCTTTCTCCACAATACATGCTCTGTTTTGCTTTGTGCTGATGCAGGGCCTGGTCCAAAGCCTACTGAAGCTGGAGGAAAGACTCATTACTTTCACAGCTTTTAATCAGACCTCTAAGGTACCCAGAGGCCCAAACAAAAAGGGAGAGCTTTTAAATACCTTCAGCCAGAGAGGCACATTATGCAACTTTAGCACTGGAGCATCATAAAACTTCAAGGACCTGCTTTTTGCCCTTTTCTTAATTTGCAAATCGGAGCTGGTTTTACTGCAACTATAGGTTTGTAAAAATGAAATTGTTCTTTCCTCTCTTAAAGGGAGAGGTTAAGATTTTCTGAGGTTAAGAAGATCGCTATGCTAGTTATTCCTTTTTTTTTTTCTGTTTATAAAGATCTGCACCATTTTATTTCCACTGCTACTGTTGTCTCCAGGGTCATTTTCAGGACCTTATTCAGTCTACAGATGTGTTATTGATATGCATATGAACCAGGCTTCTTCTCACAATATGTTATGCTAGAAGGACAGAATGGGACCCCATTAAGTTTCTTCCCCAAAATTACACAAAGTTTTCGTGTCAGTTTCTGTGGGTTATCAGAGTTTGGTGATCTGAGGTCAATAGCAACCTTGATTAAAGGTGGTTTAGAAAAGAAACAACCCTTTCACTCAAACACTTTTGAGGTTCTGCAGGCTCATTGACCCTCATATGTTTTCATTTATTTGCATAGGCCTCAAAAGTTGGAGCTAAGTCTATTTCCCTTCACCCTGTTCTTTTATAACAGCCTCAACCCACTTAAAGCAGCTTTTTCAGATGCCTGGCATTACTCATGTTTCTTTCCCAGTGATAGTTATGGGAGTTGTTAATAGTGAGCATGGCCTGTGTGCTCTGAGCCCCCCTCAGTGGGGTGAGGGGTGCAGAGAGCAGCAGGAGCTCCAGGAGTGGGACTGCCGGTTCCATCCCAGCCTGCCCAGCTCAGGCATCAGCTGGGACTCACTTGCTCCCCACTGGCTGGAGCTGCTCCAGCAGCTGCAGTTTATAATTCCCAAAGGTCTCACTATAGGCCAAGGTCTGCAGGTGACTGCTGTGGGAATTTTGGGGGTGTTTCAGCTATTCTTAGGCAGTTATTTTGCTTATTTCCTGTAGTTGTAGAATAATTTTGTAAGTGTCTCAGACAAATGCAGAGAGTTTCAGTGTTTCGAGTGCTGCACTGGAAAAGATGGATTCAGGCTTGTTCCTTGACACCAGTCAGATTGTACATATTTTTATTGCAGGCATCTTTGAGGCAAGGTTTCTCTTTGTCATATTCAGAAAATGCCTCTCCGAAGTCGATTACTGTCATTTTTTCTTTGATTCCTGGTTTCTCTGTTTTTCTCTTCTGTTGTAAACATTTCAGCATTTCCTGTCAAAATAGCAATTTACTTTGAGACAGACTGTGTTCTCACAGAGATTTCCATCCTAGAGAGCTGGTGGCTGCTCTGTGCTGACTGTTCAATATTACCCAGTAACAGAACTAACCTTTGTTGTAGAGTCAGAATACCTATATTTGTAAACCAGCTACAACAGGTAGCCCTGATACTCTCCCTAATAAGATTTTATCATGTTTCTATGAGCAGCTGAAATAAATTGCTTTAAAAAGAGTGCCATACCACATTAAATGGGGTTATGTGCAGTTATCCTCTGTCATGTGAAATAATTCACAGCCTCACAAAATGCAAGCTGGAGAGCCACCCCCAGGCATTTGAATTTTTTTTTCTTTGCCTTCCTAGCCTTGGAAGTAGGAATTTAAACAGAATCCATAGCCATGTACAAGAGTAGTCTGGAACAGATTCTTTCCTTCTTTAAGACTGATCCTTGCAGTCTTTATTAACACCAGAAAAGCATGCTAACTTGGATGAAGTTTAGCCAATTTTTTATAAGCTGGTTTTCATGAGGCTACCTTAATGTTTCATGGCTTATAAAAGATTTTGTGTGTGTGTGTGGTATAAAATATATTTTGAAGAGAAACTTTGGCCACATTCTTTAGCAAATATCAGGAGTGAACTGTTGAATTAATGTTATTGATAAGAGTATTTTATGGGCACACAAAATTAGAGTAAGTGTCAGTTTATTATGGTCTGTTATGTATTACTTTATAGCTGTCTCATCAAATTGTCCATACTGTGTTCAGCAGCAGATTAAATGGAGATTTTTTTAGTCTTAGAAAAATTAAAGTAGAAAAAAATGCATGTTACTGAATCTCTGTGTTCTGGACCTGTGGAACCACAGAAAAAAATTCCAGAATGAAGGGTCTACTATTTGTTTGGGGTTTTTTTTCTTCTTTTTTTTTTTTTTTTTTTCCCCTGTCGTCTCCAAAAGGGCAGATTTTGGACCTAGTGATTTGACACCTGGTTTTGAAAGAAAAGCAGCCAAGTTTAAATTTCTGCTCCAAAGAGTAAGACATTGCTATCTTTGTAGACTGCCATCCTGTGATATTTTAAAGTTGATAATAAAAAAAAAAAACAAAAAAAAACCAACAAAAACCCCAAAAAACTGATATGAAAAACTCTTTTTGTTTAATTATATTAATTTCAACCTGCAACATGACTGTGTATTATTTTTTACTGATCTCTGGAAAAAGTTTAGGTCAGAATTGTCCTTTTTGAAATACCTAGAGAAAATTACCTTTGAATACACTGGTCTAGAAGAGTTTGTCACTAGTAAGTCTGCTTATGCCAGAAATACTGTCCCCTTTCCTCTCCCTTCATGGAGCCCTGGGGAGGCCAGAGAGGCACCAGAGGTTTTGGCAGATCCTAGTGCTGTTGGCTTCAAGAAATCTAATTGGCCTGTGAACAATTCACAGATCATAATATATAGTGCAGTGAATGTTCTGATTAGTTCTGTACAGTTCTTGGAAATGTCAACCATTCAAAACCTTGCTAAACACTCTCTGGGTAGCCTGAGCATAAACTGCTTGGATGTGCTGTAAAATGTTTCCTGCTTCTTCAGATGCTACTAAGTATGAGAAGAGGCAGCAAGCTCTGGTTCATGGAAGTTAGGGTGCATGCAAAAGTATATTTTGTTAGGCAAATATAGTCCTGTCACAGGATTATGTAGATGGTCATTTTCAAACCTAGTTCTGTGTGTAAGCAGTATATGCCTATCTTAAAGAATATGTACAGCCACTGTGGTTTTAAAACTGTGCACACTAGTGTGTATATGTATATCTGTTTCCAATATTTCTGTAGCTGCTTAGTTTGGATACTAAGACTGACATCCTGAATGTCTCTTGGCTGAAATAGGTATAAAGACAGTGAATCCATTAGTTCCAATAAGATTGTTCAAAGGGTTAAAAATGCAAGAAAAATATTCACACAAATTAAGAGGTGTCGAAAGCTAAGAACCCTCTTTTTGCATCTGGTTGACCCGCTGTGAAATATCAACACTGTTTGGAGATGCAGAGCACAATAACTTTAAAGAAAACAGAACAATGAAATGTGATTTCAAATGAGGATAAACCACTCTGGGTACATGTGGCTTAATAGAATGTAATTGTTTTAATCAGTGTTTGACATACACCGTCATTAACTGTAGAGATAATGTCTACCTTGTTTAATAGGATATTAATTCCACAGCTTTGCAGCAGTATGTGGAAACTGCATGGTATCCCAAGAGTGGTATGATATTCAATTTTTTTTTCTCTTTTTCCCCAATGCCTTGTTATAGGGAGAGCATTCTCAGATAGTTACCGGTGTAAGAAGTTTCTCTAATTTTGTGTGTAGGAGTTTAAGCTGGTGTATCACAGCACTTCAGCAGTGCTCATATTTGCAAAAACAGACTGTCCTTCAGACATCTGAGGCCCATTTCAGGAGCATTTTTTTTTGCCGTTTCAGTAACAGAAATCACTGAAGGACACAAATCTATCTCTTTCCCTTGTACACAGAAAAAGCCTTCCAGGCAGTGGTTTCAGTTCAGCACATTCATTACCTTTTAATTGCTTCTAAATTGCATTGTGACCTGCTGCATCAATAGCTGAATCTAACAGAAAGTAGCATGAGCTGGGCATATGTGGTGTTAGAAGCTTAACTGGCAGTTGTTTTGCTGCTGGACTGCAGAAAGGACACCACATGAAGGACGACGGCATTTTGGGATCTTTTGCCGTAATTTACATTCACATTGTTTGGGAGTATCTGTAAGTATCAGCTTGTTTATACGCCAGAAATGTTTCCTGTGGGCAATGAGCAGCATAGGACCTTGTTATATCACTATCAGATGTGGATATTAAGTTTTACTTGTCACTGACTAAATATAAAACTTTCAATGTCAGCTGTGGCACGTCAGAGCTTCCATGGAAAACGTACTTGCATGCAAAGTCACAACTGAATAAAGCATTTTGTTTAAAATTCTAAGCCATGGTATAAGAATCACCCTTGGAGGGCAGATAAGCTTGAATACGTTTTAGGCTGGGCCACAGCAGGCCCGATGCTGTAAAAGGTAAGTTATCACACCAACCACTGTGGAAGCTGAGGTATAAAAATCATTGCTCCCCTGGAAGGCTTATTCAAAGCTATTTTGCAATCACTTATAGAATGTAACCACACCATCTTACCTATTGATAATTTCAGCCAGCTAGCATGTGTGTTTTAGTCCTTTGTTTTACTCCTCCCCACCACAAAATAAAAGTACAATAACTGTGAGCTTAAGTGTGATGTTCACTGTATTGCAAGTGCCCATTTCCTTTTCTTTAGTCTTTGCATTTAGCAAACCATATGTACAGAATTAGTGCAGCTGTTGTTCCTTTACAATTTCTGGAGGATATTCTTTGTATTTTTTTTGTGGGAACAGTATTTGATTAATAGTGAAGAACAGCAGTATTTTTAAATGCTATCTTCCTTTGAAATTGCCCTACTTTAGGGATTGTATCTATTATAATGACTTAACACCACTGGCTTTTGTCTGCTACAGAGACTGCTGTGGCTTCTTTTTGTAAGACATTTTCCACTTTAGAGCCAGGCATCATTTGGATTGCTTCACAAGCTGCACCTGTCTTTGCAACTGCGGACACTGGTGAGAGATTCAAAAGAAAGAGGTTTGTGTATATTAGTCTCTTGGCTGATGCACACAATTACAAACATTTAGATCATTCTTATGCTGTTTTCAAGTTTTGAGGTCTTGAAAATGTAATTTATTGAACACCTTCATCCAAAAAGGCTTTTCCCAAGCATGCTGGGAACATTAGAAATCCTAGATGTCCTTGAGCTCCAATAGCATCACCCAGCTCCTCTCTGGTTACTCCTTGTTATCTCTTCTTTTATGGTATGAGAGAGACCCCTGGAGGCAACGAAGTGCTGGAAGTGGCACATGGAGTGAACTGGCAATGCTGAAAATAAGGAGAAATAGCAACAAGTTTCTGTGCGGTGATTCTTGGTGGACAGAACCACCAGAGACTGTGGAGAGGCCCATTGCTAAGATTTTACTGTAGGACACATCAATACCACATCCAGATAGAGGTCAAGTCCTCAGGTCATTATCCAGTTTAGCAGAACTACATTTAGGTTGTAGTCTTCATGCACTCATCTGAGTGGAGATGCCTGGTAGGGTACTGAGAGGGAAGCATGAAGGGTGTTGCAAAATGATTTTTTTCTTTCATTTTGTACTTCATCTACCTCAGATATGGCTGAACCCTAAATGTTTGCAAAGCCCTTAGGAAATGTTGCAGACTGAAATGAAATGTTTGGCTGGAAATAGTGTAGAAGACTATTACTGCTTTTTATTTTTTCCTAGTTAGAGGAATTAATGATGTTATTAAGCTAATTAGATTTCCATTACATATAAAATGCTGACAGAAAATCTGTAGCCACAGTAATGTAAGTAATCAGACTACTTGGTTACATTCTTCTATTCTGACCTTAAAAGCTAACAGCTATCAAGTATATGAAGCATTGCTTCAAAGGTGCTTTCAACTTTGTCACGAGGATGAGTAAATAGTTTGTTCACAAGTACTAGCCTGGTTAAAGCAAAGTATATTAGAAACATTAACCATATATTTGTCAACTCCTTCTCTTTCAAAAGCACTTTTCTATTGCTGCCTTAAAAAAGGAGAGAACAAAAAAAAAAGGCAGCCACATTTCTGTTCTGTGCCCTAGAAAGCTCTTCTGGAACAAAAGATTCTCTTAGACTAATGCATTTCAATAGAGTTCAATGGAGTATTTCAATGAAAGGTCTATCCCTACTTTCCTCCTCATGTGGTAGCTTTCAAATGTTGACAGATGTGATCTACAGCCATGCTCCAGAACTGTCTGATTGAAATCAAAGATAAGTGTTTGCTCTCCTTGAGGTGAGCAAAAGTTGACTGACCCCACTAAATAGAAAGCTAAATTCAGAAGCTTTTTTTTAAAAAAAGTGAATACTAATGTCCTAATTTCTAAAGTTGGATGAGTCACTCCAGGCTCAGGCTTTCACAGGGATTAGTCATTGCACTGTGGGTCTCCCCTGCTCTCAATAAATGCCATATGAGGTTTGGAGCAAGGATGCAGTTTGAGCTCGCTGTCGTACTCTGGCTCTGCCTGCAGGAAACTGGCTGGGTGCAAATGAGCTTGGACTTGAAGCCACATCTCTTTGCCTGGCATGAGCAGAAGGAATATCTGTCTCTATCTGTTCATTTATGTACATTCTTGGACCTATTGATTTTTCCAGTGATCTGTGGGCTACAAAGCAGAGTTTAGGCACAACAGTTCTGCCTAAACACTGGGATACCTATGGAGTGTAATAAGCACAACGTAGTTTATAATTCACAACCATGCTATCAAAGTACTTCAGGAAAAAAGGTTTCAGACTTTCTGCTGTCTAAACATTTTTCATGTGCAAAAGAGACTATTTCCTTTAAGTTTTCAAATGTTATTTCTTCTACAGACCTATGGTGCTCTGGCTCTTTTATGACAGTCACTGCATGAATGGACCAAGTGGCTCAGTACACATTGGGTGGAGGTTGGCATTGCAGGTCACCTGGTAAATGCCCTGTACCACTCTTGCAGTGCTAAAAAGTGTAAGCTTGCCCAGCAGACAATGCCACTGAAGGGATGCTGATGTGCATCTGACTTGTAGCTAAGCCAAGTCTCTCTTGTCCCACTTCTTGGCAAAGGGGCAGGAAAGAGAAGCATTCTTTCAGCAAGAGGATGTGAAGTGGTGTCAGGTCCCCTCAGGCAAGGAATGATCTTGAAGCTCCTTGCTAACAGCTTTGTGTTGCACCAGGACCAATGTAATAGAGCTGCCTTGCTGACACTTAATTCAGACTGAGGCTCAGAGGTGCTTTCATTAATGTGAGTTAGGCTTTGGGTTTTTTTGCCTCCTGACAATTAGAGAGGTGACATTTGCTTTTGCAAGGTCACACAAGAAGATAAAGGGATCCTGAGAAGAGAACCCAGGTGTCCTGGCTCTCATTCCCATACATTAGTGTCAAAACTTCTTGTCCTCCTTTGCTCCTACACATTTATTTCTTTTGCTTCCACGCAGCTTGTGGGGTTTTTTGCTGCACTGTACAGACTGCCAAGCTTTGAAAACAGTGTTGTACGTAATGAATGGTATCAATTTTCTTGCAAGTACTGTGTATTTGTAGTATAACCCTATTAACACTGACAAGCTAGCTTTTATGATTGCTGAATAAATCCTGAAGGCTAGGTCCTAAGTAAAGTTAATATCTGCCACATAGATATTACCCAAGGGAATATACCACTCTTTGAAGTAGTTTTAGTCTTTGCAGGACTGTGAAAGTTTAATACAATGCATAATCTGTTATCAGAAAATATTCATGGGAAAGCTCAGGATGTGAAAACACCCTGAAACCTCCTGTAATTTTCTTCCTAAGATATTGAATTGTTGGTGTCTTTTTAAAATCTGAAATGGAAATGAGACACTATGTAGTCAAGTACTGCATAATGAAATAAGCATGCACCAATAAAATAACTTCACTGTGGAATCCTTCAGTCCTGAAATTTATGTGAAATAATTCTGTTTATAATTTAGTTGGAGTGATATTTAATGAAAATATCATACAGTTTGAGAACTAAGTTCTGTATTGTCAATGGTGTTTAGCAGGAAAAGTGTAAGAAATTACCCTACATTTGAAGTAAACAGAAATACCATTGCCAAAATAGAGCATAGAGAAAACTCTGAATTATGACCACCAGTGAATCAACTTTGCTTCATAAAGTTCATGTGTTACAGTAGATAATAAATATTGTTGAGTGTTCTGAGCCTACATAAAATTGCTCTATAAAACCACCTTGGATGATTTTCTGTCTAGGAGTGGCAAAGTGAAGTTGAATCCATGTGGGTGCAGAAGTAAACTCCTGTAATTCTGGGGACAGCAGGGGTCAAGATATGGATCCCTCCCCTTCTAATTAGAGTAGCCTCTAGGCTGCTCCATTTTATGTTCAGCTGCCAGTGTTCTCCAGAGCCCACTTGGAAAGGGAGGTTTTCTAGGGCACAGCAAAACATCATTGCACCTGAGAAGCAAATGAGAGTAGCATATGCAGCAGTATTGTGTTACTGGGGGATTACTAGGTTTTGGTGGAACTGAAGGATGAGATTCATTGTTCTGTGTCAACTTTGAGAGTTAAAATATCCAGCTTCACAACCCCACATTAGAGAGCACAAAAGCCAAGAAGCTCAAAAGACTTGTGATTATGGAGGAGATTTTAAACTTTTGTGTACCTGAACAAGGATATAAAAGTCAAGCAATATATGTTTACCATTTTGGGAGTGAAGCAGAGGGTTTTCAATAGAAAATATCCCTTGGTCTGTAGCTATTGATAAGGTATTGAAAGAAATGCATTAGATTTCTCAAGTACTGTATATCATCTATCAAGTTTCTCTGTCTCTTTGTGGTTGTCTTCCAGCTTCAAACATGTTTATTTACTCTTTTTTTCCACTTCTGCATTGGTCCTAACTAACCCCAATAGTCTTTGGAACCATTACTTGTGCTTCCTTTATCCCAGAAACATGGAAAGCAAACCATTGCAGGTGGGGGGCCACCATCTGGATGGCACTGGCTGGATGTTTGCAGCTGGACAAAGCTGTGTAGGTCCAGCAGCTTGAGTCCAAGTCCAGGCAGCTTTGCCTGCCCTCCTGTACAGAACAAATCCTAATGCATCATAACACACATTTGCTAATCAGTTTTATAGCTTATTCACTCTCTGCCTATACCAATCATTTTTCTTGCTGTGCTCCAGGCTGTGTTCCCTGATTTCACATGTCTTGCTGTGTGACCTTGGAAAGGGCAGGAACATTGTGAATTTTGAAATTAGATTTGAAATTAACTTTCTTTGTGGGCTTTCCCCCCCCCCCCCCCCCTCATGCTATAGTCTTGTGAGAGAATCACCTTTAGGCTTTTGTTGAAATAGTTTGGCTTCTAAAGTATTGAGTAATAAATTGTACATTCTAATGTTATTTCTTCATGGCTGCCACAAAATTCTTTGTAAATAGAAGAACAATTTTCTTGTGACCTGTTTAAAGTTAAAAGGATGAAAACCAGTTTGACTGACACATCACCAGCACAGTCTGATTTTCTTATCCACTAAAAATACCCATGTTCTACTTGAGTACATATTTTCAAGAAAGTTAAGGTGGTTGAAGACCACATGGGTTGAGTGAAAATGTAGGTAAGGGTGATTCCTGGCCACTGGTATCTGTTCTCTCTTCTGTTGATTTTTAGATGATTACTCAGTCCAAGATATTTCTAGATTTGTGTGTGGGCACTTGACACCCAACACGTTACCAGCTAAGTGAGATTATCTATTGTCTGGGGATGTTCATGTTCTCTGTGCTTATGCTTAAGTAGCTACAGGTAGCTGAGGTCAAACCCATCCCAGGGAACAAGTTTTGTGTCTGAGGAGGAACTTGTAGATGACTTTGAGAGCAATACTGATGGAATAAGAATATGCTAAGAGGTTGCTTAAAAAAAAAGTTTTTTCCTCTCAATATAAAACTCAAGAAAAGTAGCTAAGTAAAATCCTGTCTGGGACATTAGAGAAAACAAATGCTAAAACCAGTGACATAATTAGTGAAAATCAATCTCCAAGTGGAATTTGAAGAGATTAGAGATTTCATTGTTCAGATACTTGCAGCGTTCTCTGTCTTCAGTGGATTTGCAAGACTTGCACTGTCACCTGGACAGTGATGTATCTTCCAATCCTCCTCATCCAATCAGAATATTCTTTTTTTGCCTAAATAAGTATCTCAAAAAATAAATCAAAGAGCAGTCCTGTGTGTCCAGAAAAATGAAGCATAGAAAAGATATCAGTTGGTCCTCATTGTTTTATTAATATTATAACTATGAATTTTTTCACTGACAAGATACTCCTCTGTATTTTAGGCAGTTAAACATTTTAATTTTAGAATTGGTAGGGAATTTTATTGTGTTATAAAGCTTTGTCTAGCTGCATATTTGCTGAGAGTTAGGATCCAAGTAGAAAAAGGTCGCCAAAACTTTGGTAATTCAAGGCTATCATTTCTTGCTTATAACCCCATAACATCTCAGAAAAGAAACTCATTATTGATTGTGCCTAAGGCTTAGGATAAAGTATGTCTCTGTATAGTTAATTGTACCCCACGGTACTGCATCATTTCTGCTGTGGCAAGCTCAATTTAGTTTTGTGAAAGTATTACCCAGTAAGATTTGCAGATGGGGCTGATAGACATCCATTAATTAGGTGACCACAGGAAATGTGGAACTGTCCAGTTGGGAAATGGGACTTTGTAATGAATTATGTCTGGATGTGCCAGTATTAATGGCATCTCACCATTTGTTGATATGTACCAAGGAAAGTAAATCAAAGAACTGTTTAAATAGGTTCAGCTGAACTTGTGTTTTGCAATGCAGATAGGTTGCAAGTGCCTAGTTCTAGATCAGATCCTAATCTGTTTTAAGTCATTGCAACGTTAAGGTCACAGGAAGTCTGAGGCTGAATCTGGGTTATTTATGTCCAGACATGTACCAGAGGTAGAATGAAGGCTAAAAACAGTGTTTGAAAATAGCAAAGGCTTATCAGCCTGTATCTTTCTTGTTGCAACAATAAACTCCTTAGTTCAGTAGTACGAAGTCTGCTGGATGAGCTGGGCCCCTGTGCTCTTGGAAAGAGGCAGAAAATGCCAAGTTTTGTAGGAGTATCTAAGCTTCTAATGTGATGGTACTTGTGTATCATGGGAATTGTTACCTTTAAGTACCATTTTAGCAATAAATTCGTATTTCATCTGTTCTTCCTGCAAAATGGCTTGAAATGAAATGCGGTGAATTGCACACCAAAGCTGGGTTAAGGTAGTGCTGTGACTTCTGAAGTATATTGCCTCCAAGGAGTTGCCAAAAATCTCCTTATTTTTTAGAGTAAGTCCCCTAAAACCTTAATGTACCACTTGACTGCAGTGTATTGCACGGCACTCTTACAAAGTGCTATTAACGTGACTTTGCTTTTCTAGATGTATCACTTTTCTTCAAATACTTCTTGCTTGTGAGTTCTGGTTTTCAGCAGAATTTACAGACTAATAGTATAGAAAATGTAGCATTAGTTTCTCTAAGTGTATTTTTCTTGACATATGTTTTGCTGTGGCACTGTAGAAAACAGCTCAAACCTAAAGGGCTCATGACAGTGACAGTGTTTTTACAGTGCTATTGGCCTCCTTTGATTAAAGCTTCTTTTTAAAACTGAACGTGGAAAAACAAGAACTACTTAGAGTAAAGGACTTCATTGGTTGTTTTTTAAGCATAATTAGAATTCTCAAAATAGAATAAATGTCTGTAGTAAGCATTTAAATCGTTCTTTGAAATAAGCAATATGATTTACCTCTGTCTTTATAGAACAGAAAACTGGTAAACTGGAGGTGTTTAACATTTAAGAACACTTTAGAACTTTTTCTTGTCAGTTTTCAAGTGTTCTGTGGTAATGCAAATTACTGTCTCTTGGTTTGCTCAAAATGAGTTATATAACAATAGACATTGCCAAGAATATGGTTGTAGTTGTAGCAAATGATTTTTGGTATTACACCAAGTCTTCTTAAGGAAGTTAATTTATTTCTTGGACTCTCAGACTGATTAGTGCCATATCAAGTTTTTTAGAAAAAACATAAACTGGGTAGAATTTGCAGAACTGTATTTTTGCTCAGGGGATGGCTTTCATGGAAAGCCTACACTACTGCAGAAAATTCTTTTGTATGTGCAGCAGCACGTGAAGAAAAATAAGACTCTGTGCAAACAAATTCTCAGAATTATAGATTTAAAACCAAAAAGTTTACTTTGCAAGTATCAGTTAAAAGCTCACAGTTTTAATTCATCTAGCACACAGGTGGAAAAACACTCTTTGACCAGAGCCAGATATTATATTTTTCCAGGGCAACACCTACAGCTCATATATCATTTCACTGAACCGAGTGATTTGTGGCCCATGTATTATTTTCCAGGATGATTAAGTAATAAGACAAGAATGTGAAATAAGGAAGGAAATAAATTGGCAGTGTTTCTATTGCTACAATTCTTATGGCTTAATTGTTTAATGGAAATGTGATGAGGTTCGTACATTCCTAATTGGAGGGAAGTATGAGCTGATAAGATAATGTAGCACTTCAGCCAGCTGCCTGATTGCTATGGTCAGTCCATGTGTACAAAATTTTAGATTAGCCTATTGATTCTCTAGCTGAAATGCCTACCATGAGGAACACTAAATTTTCCCAGGAAAAAAGTAAAAGAAACTTCAAAAGGTCTAATGAAACTTACACAGTTATGTACCCATTGACACAGTGCATTCATTTTTTAGGTGCACTTGGTTTAATGAGTCTGCTGCTGCACATTTAATCTTTACTGTCTTTAACTTTTGAACCAGTTATTAATTCTTCACTACTTCTGCATTTAAACAAATGTACCCGCACTTGCAGACTATGTAGATATTAGAGATGAGTTTTTCAATGAAGCAAAAAGTGAGTTCTTGCAGATCAAATAAAATATATTTATAACCTGTTTTTAACAACTTTGAATTTGGATTTTATTGAAGAAATATATTGCTTATTATTCTTAGTTGGAAAACACTTTCTAAGAAGACAGTGGAATAAAATGTGAGCATTGCCTAAGTAGTCCCCGAAATAAATTATAAAGTATATGGTTTGCAGACTATAATGAGGGCAAGTACACGTTCACCTTATCTAGTCATCATCTAGTGATCACCAGTGTCTAAGGCTGCTGCTGCTGTCTCATGAGTTCAGTGACACATGCCTGAAATCAGTTAAATCAGCACGTTGGGGTGTTCCCAAAAACTATTGCACAACCAGCACCTGTTATTCTCTCATAGGCCAAAAGAGTGTTCTGCCCCCTGTAGTACCTTGAGAACCAATATCAGCTTTCATTCTTCCTGACATGATGTTTTAATCTGTGCAGGAACTGTTTTATCTGTGCCTATCCCTCCTATTCACCATCAATGCAACAATTGCAAAAGATGCTGTAGGAAAATACAGAAATTAAAACAATGGAAGTCTTTGATAACTAGAAGTTTGTAAATGTAAACTTTTTTATTTTTAATGTAGCAAAGTGGATTGGAGCAGAACAGACTCATCATTATTTAGAAGCAGCTTGCAACTCAAACTGGTTTTTCTTCATGCACTTAAAACCACTTGCACAAGATCTCTGTTTTGGGGAAAGGCGTTATCAAAATATATTTAAAATTAAACTTACTGGTGCATAGGCATCTTTGAAATGGGAATACTAATGGGTTTCTAGAGCATCCATTTAAATCACAATTAGACACCTATTGATCACAGTCTCTTATGGCAGAAATTCCTGTTGATTTCCGGAGGTTCCTATGGCTGCACTCCCATATCTACCTGGGACTTTCTCCACCATTTCTTTCTAGGGCATAAAATCCAACAGGAAATGCATCTGCTTAGGGAAAAGGTGACAATTGCAAATAAGAACATGGTTATTGTTCAGGACCTCTACAACTGTAGTAGTAATCTGTGATACTCAGCTAGAAGTGTAAAATATTCGTTTAAAAGTCAATAGCAAGGAATCTGACTAAGAAGTTGATTTTGAATTTTTTTTTTTATTTAGCAGAATTATCAAATAAATTGTGTAAGTTATGCATTGTGTTAATGAGCAGGCTTGTGGCACCTTCAGGAAACACATCTATGTGAGAAATGTCTGGCTGTAATAATGTCTCGGGACAGAAGGAGACATTTTCAAATTTCTGTGAGAAAACATAATACTCAGAGGGGAGTGGGAGGAACAACATTGTCCCAGCATACTCACTGGTGGTGGCATACTTTGTGCTAGCCCTTTTTTGGCTAACCTTTATGAAATATATGACTCGGCATTAAAAAATACGATCATATTAACAAAGCCAACCTTTAGCTGTGTCAGAGAGCATTTACAGTTGCAGATCTTTTAACTGAAGCTGTTAAGTAAAATATGTTAAATGAATGAATAAAGATGCTTGTTTTTGGAAAAGCAGATCAAATGAGAGGTAACACATTATATTTAAAATATGTTTTTTTGGCAAAATGTCATAAAATAAACATGTATTGTGCTCAGTGAAATTTCTGAATTCTGGAAATTTATTCACACATTCATTCTTACAGTCAGATGGTCTCTCCTACAGATCTGTGACACAGAAAAAACCTTAAACCCATGCACCAGCATGTTTTTCTATGTCTCCAGCACTATCTAATAATATGTTTTGTGGTGACTTCTTTCTACAGGTTCCCTTCAGTCATATATTCCTTTAGTCTTTCTATATTGGACACTTTAATGTCACTCACTGCAGCTTAGAGCAAATATTTGCAAGCTTCAGAATGAATTCTGCCTCATAACTGAGGGTTTAACTCCCAGCTTGTTCTCAGTGTCAAGTTTTGTTGCACTGGTGCTGTGCCAAAACAGTGGTCAGATACAGGTTTTGCCGAGTGATGGTTAAAGCACTTGCTGAAACCATGAAAAAATGTGGCCTACACCAAAACTCTGGAGATATGATGTGTTTGGTCTCCTTGTATCATTAACTCAGGGTCCTTGTTCCTGTAGTTGAAGTATAATTCTTTCTGCCTGTTAGATTCCATGGAGTATCCACAAATAGTACTGCACATGGAACCTGAATGACTTTGGCTGTTGACAGAAACATTAATTGTATAGATATGACTTAATAACATTCAGTGAGGTTTAGATTAAACCCAAGAGGCTTTTTCTGTCCTAGACATAATGTAACTACAGCAGGAATAATTTCAGCAAACCATTTGAAAGCAATTATTTTTATAACTCTGCTTTGTCCCATAGGAAAAAAAGAAATCAATTGTGCAGTTCCCATCTGAGTTACTTTTTAGTATTTAGTCAACAGCTGGATATATATGTATGAACAGAAGATACGTGGAGTTTTTCCATAGCTCTAAATATTGTATTTAATTTCTTTCTACAAAATTAAAATTCTAATAGGAAATTTTGCCCTAGAAAGTAGATGCACAGCCAGCACAGTAGGTCATGGCACAAAGTTTCAGATAATTTTTCTCCAGAGTTAGGGGTTGATATTTTCAAGTTGGGTCATAATATGCCTTTTGAAATCTTTCAGCTGCCCAAAAGGTCTGTTTCTTACCTAGCCACCTTTACATATAAATTCATTAACCTGGAAGATGACAAATTTTCAATATGTTATGCTCTTGAACCTGCTGACCTGCAGTCATAACACATACACAAAAGGCAGGTGCTCTTTCCCTTTAATGTATTGTCAAAAGCCAGAGAGGAAAATAGTGTATTTTATAGAAAAGCAATAATTCTAGCTGGGCAGATTGTCAGTAGCTTGGCTGCTTTCTGGGAACACTAAGTAATGGTTCCCTACACAATTTGATGTTTGAGGTATGTGTTCTTAAATATTTCTTCACTAACCCTCAGATGTGCAACTGTATTGCTAATCTAGTTGTGCTTACTTACACGAGTATGGGGTAGTTCATTGAGATTCCACTCCTGCCTTCAGATGAAGATCTGTAGCTCTTTTATCAGAGTGCTAATCTTAGAATGGCAGTGTCACAGAAAAGAACAAAATTAAGGAAGGTATAAACCTATTTGACCCACTGACACACAGCCGCATTCATGGAGAATATTACCAAAGGCATAATAATTATTTCATTACCAGTGGGAGCAGAGCTTTTGTGGCAGATAGGATCCTATTGTAATCCTTCCTTAATTTTTTATACCTATCCAAATAATTTTCAGCAAGAGTTCTGATAAGTTAAAGTAAGAAGCAATTAAATATCATCTCCTTTCCCTTTCAGCTTAGACTGTGATATTTTATTTCTCTAGTGGTATTTTGCTATAGAGAAATATGATTGACTCACTACCTCACTAGTGTTTTGTGTTGGAATTAACCAAACTGTTTCCCATATTCTGTATTCTCTTGGTAACAGGATGGTAGAAGATTGGAGGGAGGAGGAAAGAGGGTTTAAACTGAAACAAAACACAAAAAAAAAAAACCCTTTGAACCTCCAGTTCTAACAGCAGTAATATCTGTAGATTTCCATATATATATTTTTTTTTTCTTTGTAAATATTACAGTAACGGAAAGTTCCTGATTTTGTCACTAAGATTACCAGCTTTGTCCTAAGAGTAAAGTACAGTGAACTTACATTGCTCCTATTAATAGGTCTGGTTGCAATTCTGTAATATGGTCTCCTGAGCTGTGACCTTGCTGCTTCACAATATGTTTCCCTGCTGAAGAAGTAGAATAACCTGACTGGTCTTATTTGAGCTGGACTCACTAAAGTACTGTGTTCTTAAGTACCATAAGGGCACTTGGCATTTCAGTTGGTGAGCAACAAATTCTAGAGTGGAAGACCTGCTGCAGGTGCTTTGGTTCTGTTTAAGTGCTGAATTACAGAATGCTGCAAGAAAACTCCAGCAGAGGCATCTCTGAGTAGTATGTAATTTGGCTTTAAATATCAAATTCATCAAGCTTTCAAACCCCTTAATAAGATTCCTTTCAAAATCGGGACCTTACTAAATTTGCAGAAGTAAATTTAGGAGCTGAGCTGTAATTGCATCTGAGCAGCCCACAGCCAGAAAAATATTTTTAAGAAGTGCTTTGTATGAGAAGCCTATTAAAGGGGAGCCTAAGCAGTTTGTGATTGTGACTAACGCAGAATAAACAAGCGAAGGTGGTGTTGAAAGTGCTACTCTGCCTGAATGCGAGGAGGAGAACCACCTTATACTGATTCATGTGCAGCTATGCATGCTTTGTTATTCACAGCTGGCTGAAAAATATAAGGAATTTGAAATAGACTTGATGCAATTTTTATGCTGCTAACATGGTACTTTCTTAGACAGCAGGTAGGGGAACATTGGGATGTATTTTCAGTTTCTGAATGGCACAGCTTCTGCAGGTAGTCAGCAGCTGGCTTCTTATTTCTGTTAGCACCTGTGCACAGATGAAGGGTCAGTACTTTATAGCCAAGACAGTGCACATCTGGATTAGAAGTGATTATAGAGCTGGAAATAGGTCATAATCTAAGGAAATGGAAGCAAAAAGGTGTTTGAATGTGTGATTCTTGAGTGAGGTATTGCTGAGTAAGGCTGCACTCTTGGGGAGGAAGTTGCCTGATGAGTACAGTTGGAAGGGATGGATAAGAGCGCCTGATTTGTATATGTGTCATGGGGTGCAGGGCTGCAGCTGCTGCCAGCAATAAATAACACACATTGAATGCTGACTGTCACCTTCCCCTTCCTTAGCATCAGCCGTGGCTGGGTGTTGTCAGTACTCAGGCAATGCAGGTTTGGGAATCCCTGAAACAAGCCATATCTAACCATGGCTCTGTGTGTTTTCCATTTGAAAAAAAACCAAACAAAAGCAACTGGCACTACCAGATTCATATTTTTTTCCCCCATGGTTCATGCTTTTTAATGTCTTTTCTTGTGTTGAAGCTTTCTCCTTGAATTCCTGGGTTTTTCTCCTGATGTTTTCAGTTCAAACACACCAACGTATCCACTCCTGTATGTGGAGTTAGCAGTTTGGGAAGTGGTGCTTTTCTCTCTCCCAGTTAGCTCTTGCTCTGGTATTGCCATATAGCTCTATCTCTAGTGGTAGCATCTGATATTTTCTTTATCTCACTCCATAAAGAAGCTTAATTGTTTTGTTTCAGGCTTTTTATTTAGCCTGACGGATGAGCATACTAAGTACACTGCAGCCTCAAGGCCTGTGATTGCCCATAGATCAAAGGCACTTATGATGCTGCTAATGCTTTCCAGAAGAGCTTGTTTGGTTGGCTGCACTCTGATGCTGCTTAGCAGGGAGATGTGGAGCACACCAGCATGATGGGGGTCTTGGAAGACCTCCCTGTGTCCCCCAAACCACAGTGTTTGGGAGGGATTCCACTGCATCAACCGGCCTGGCTTTCAGTGGGTGGGAAAGCCCAAAACAATCCCCATCTTTGGGTGCTCATATTTTGTGCTGCTCCTACAGATAAACAGGGATGACTGTTGCATTCCATCACAAAACCTGTCAAAATCACAATAGAAACAAATTTCTGCACTTATTATAAATGGAAATAAACTGTATTACAGATAAATTATATTGCCTTTTCTGAGGAGTATTGTCCATAAGGTATTCTTTATGCATTAGTGATTTCTATGATCTTTTCCATAATACTTCAGATGGAGGAACGTGGATCTAGGTAATTTTTAATCTGGACAAAAATAGCAGGGACGTGTCCCACTCAGAAAAGAAAAAATGCATTACTTTGCTACTCAAGATTTTCTGTTGGGGCTAAAACAAATCAGAGAGCTCTGCCAAAATTAAAACATGTCTGTGTAGCTCTGTCAGTGATGATATCTAGAAATTCTTTGGGGTTTTAAAAAACCTAACCAAACAACAAATAAACAAAAACCCCAACCAAACATGGGAAAAAAACCCCAAACCTGTCATTGGAAAGCACTCTGAGCAGCATTATTGGAAAGAGGCTGAAAAAAGTGAGGCATAATCTTAGCCTGTAAACTCATAACTCAGTTTAGAGGCTTCAGGAAGGCTATTTGTGAAAACTGGTCATTTTTTTTCTGGAAAGAAATTGATTTTTAATCTGGCCAGAACTGTTTGGCTGTGGTAGTGATTTAAAATGGATAATAATGCCAGGAACAAGGGAAAAAAAGCTTGCAAATAACTCAAATAAGTCAAATGTATCAAAAACCCCCTTCACTTATTTTTCTGCCAGGTACATGAGAAGCATTAATGTGGCAAATCCCTTTTTCTTTTCAACTGGGTATATTAAAAGGCCTTCAGTTGGAAAAACAGAACCCGTAAGGTATTAAACAAAATACAATGTGGAATATACAAAACATATAGGACATAATCAGCAAAATCATAAAACACTGAAGTAATATCCTAATTATCTTGGTAGAAGTGAACAATACCTAGAATTTTAGCTGAGAAATGGGTTACTTAAGAAAATTCATGTTAATGTAAACATTTTTCTCTTGACTGGAGCATCAGAAGAATCATCCAATGCAATGCAATATCCTTTTTCTGACTAGATGCCTTTTTTGTTGTTTTTTTTTTCCACTGGTAAAAATATGTGGCCACATTTGAATTGTAGAATGAGAAACCTGCTGTCGTTTGAGGACTGTAAGTGCGGTCTTGTGTTTCAATCGAAGGTTAGTACAAATATTCTAAATGGGATTTCAATAAAGGAAAAGGGGATAATGAGAAACTGACTCCTTCCTGTCAAGAAAAGGTATATTTTATGTTCCTGATAGAAACCTGCAAACTTCTCAGTAGCACATACATTTTGGAAATGTGGAGGTAACCAATCTAAATTTTGCAGATACAAAGTTTATTCACCAGCACATTTTCTTCTAGATAGATATGCAGTATGCACATGTCCTTACATCTGTGTAAGGATGTAGCTTAGGACTGGAAATTCCACCAGAGATCTCAGAAATGATACTACAAAAGTTCATTTTTAAAAGGACAGTATAAATGGCTTAGCTTATTCAGAACAAATCATTAAATCTTTTCTGGATTGCATGGCATGGTTATTTTTATTCTCTTCCTTCCTTTCTGCCATCTGTCTATAAACCTATTGATTGTCCCAGTATTCTCTGGTTTTGCTGCTGATGCAGTGTATCAGTTTGCCTTTTATTACAGGGACTTTTTCCCCCTGATCTTTGGAGGACATTTATGTAAACTGAAACAAAGATTAGTTATAGTGGTGACGTAAGCAAGGGAATAAAACTGCATTGATCCAACATTGACTATAATCAAGAGGAATAAATCACACCTTAGAAAAAAGGGATGGGGTCAATAGTTTTGAACCATTGGTTTATTTCATATACTTTTGATACATTAAAGTCTGGTTAATTTTTTTCCCTACATTAATATTGTGCTTACCAGAAGTGAGTTTGACAGGCTTAAAAGAATCTTGTCAAAGGCCTGTTGAATATTTTTAGAGAGATAGCTGGAATATTCTACTCTACATATTCAGGTAGTTAACAACCTTCTGGACAGGCTGTGCAGCTCCTATCAGACTGATTAAAAAGATATGTTGGGTCAGGCTCTTCATGTCTTAAACAGTCTTACAATTCTATAGATACGGAATGAAAGCAACTAGGTTTTGTGAGGCTTGTTTCCAGATTCCTTTTAAAGTTACTTAGCAAGCTGTGTTCATTGAAGAATATGGCAAATAGGAGTTGATCCTAAAAGTCAAGGTTCAAATTAGAACGGAGATAATAAATGATGTCTCTGAACAGAAAAGCCGTGCTCGATATATTTATCCTTATAAAGACTGCATAGAAATTAAACTGTATAACTCTAGAAAATTAGTCTGTAAATATTTCTGATGCTTCTTGAAACTACCTTTGCTTAGGTGGAAGATATCTTTCTGAAGTGGTTTGTATTTTTTCCATATGCAAGTTTTACATAAAGGCATTTTTTTGTGTGATTTATCCTTTTATCTGAGGGATAAAAGTACAGACAGTAACTTTGAAGAAGTGCCAACAAATTACTTTTATAAGTGCAGAATACCCTCCCCTATTTTCAAATCACACTTGTCTTAGCAGTTAATAAGTTGATTTATTTTTAAAGACAGAAGTCACTGATTTTCTCTCTTTCTAGTACTTTCATGGAACTCAGGCAGAGCAGCTTATTTCCAACAAAGGATATGTTCTGATCTTAAGGTCTGCTGATTCAGTCCACTGGGCTATACTTTGTGGCAATCTTTCTTCTAAGGCCTGGTGTTATGGAGGCCAATGTTCCAGTGGTGGAGCCAATCCTGTGTCACAGTGATGCCTTGAGAGGCCCCCGAAAAACAGAGGCTAGACAAGAATAAGGGAATAAAGATGGGTATTTATTTGAAGGGCCTTCAAAGGTACCCCCTGGGGAGCCAGAGGCTATTGCCAAGATGGACACCAAGATGGATGACAGGTCACGAGCTCTTCACACTTTTGTAAGTTTGGTTCACTTGCATATCAGCATAAATTCTCCAGTTAAAGCTTCAGTTAATGATGTAATTTCCCCAAGCTTGCCCCCCTTTCAGAAGCTTTTGGTTTATACTTTTGGGCCTAGGATGGTCTGGGTGTCCTTGGAGAGCAGGCCTGGAGAGGCTTTATTATGTCTACCTAGCACGAGAGAGCAGAATTTAGGCTACAAGAAACTTCAGAGTTACACACTAGGCAGTACAGGGTTTGAAAAATAGGAAAGTTAAAACCTAAGGCATCAACAGTGAAGCAAAAAAGTGTAAATGGGTTAAAAAATATTTGAAAAATTGGTATGGAATGAGTAGTACAACTCTACAGTGCCCAAATTTCTTGTTGGAAGTCAGAAAGTTACTTTAGACTACGATCATCATGTATATCTTATAATAATTGTCTTAGTATGTGCTACTAGATCCCTTCTGACACTGTTCTAAAATAGAACCATCTGGTGCTGTGTTGTCATGAGCATTTCTGTTCAGTATTTTGATTCAAAATCCGTGATTTACTATTTTCTAAGTTCATGTAACTACAACTGGGAAGGAAGAGTCTTTGGCAATCGCCAGAATTAATAAAGCTCTTACAGAACTTCTGAAAGTTCTCACTGTTCTTTCCCAGAAATGTAGATTTTTTAAAATCAAATCTATGCTGCAGGAATTATGTATTGGTTTTGCTAGGAATAGAGTTCTAAATCCTCAATCTCAACAGATTATCTGATGGATAGAAATGAGCCTGCATCTCACACACCTATGCAGTCTGCCTCAGGGTCTTTCCTTCTTTCATGCATGAGCTCAACTTGAACTGGTCTTGAGCTCATCCTGGTGAGATATGAGGAATCCTTGTGAGACTGGAGGAGAGTTTCACATCCAGATTTCTCTTTACTATGATCATTACACACTTGCTGTTTTGTTAACAACGTGCTGAACTGCCACCCTACGCTGACTGTGGCGAAGTCAAAGCTCGCATTTTACCTTCCTCACTTAATATAATTGGATTCATCAAACAAAAATGTGACCATTAAACTTGAGTGAATATATATTTGTAGATTTTCATGAAGGGACCTCTCTGAAAAATATTAAATATTAGTTCTTCTCTGTGGATACATAAATGCTGTTAGCAAGAATTTTCCTGCTTCTTTCTAGGCCCGTGAAATACTTTTCTCTCTCATGAAGATATTTGCAGAGTTCTATAAACTATGAACACCTGTGACCTTGCAAAGCTTTGTTTATAGTACAGTAGAAAAATATTTTGACAATGGATGTTTTAGGATTTTAGCCAATCACCCCAAGGGGTGTCTGATCCTTTGTCCAATTAGACTATGAAGAAAAAATTCTATGAAATAGTTTATAAAATAATTAAATAAATCAATCTTGCTGCACAATTCCTCCCTGCTGGATCTCTCTCCTCCTTCCTAGCACTGCAGGACGCCATGATACTTCTCAAAATGTATATGGAGAATTTTGACAAAATGTGCCTAAGTTCTGTATTTTTGGAAGACTCAACAGCTTAATGTAAAACAAAGTTTTCTGTGGTTTTGAATTGTGTAATTGAATCATTTGACCCCATAACAGATTTTTTAGCTAGGAGTTTAATTAGATGACTGGAATTACCATTCAGACTGGGATTTTCCAGGAGAACCTGAGGAAGTCTAAACAGATGCTCAAAAAATCTTTTAGACCTTCAGGGCTGGCGGGCTGGTACCCCATGCTCTGAACTGCCCCTTGCTTCGGGGACATGCTGGGTGTACAGAGGGTACCTGGGGCTGTTACATGTACTTCTACATGTAGATGTTGCTTCATAACTTTAAAAAAAATTCCCCACACAAACAAAAAGGACTACTCTGATTTCAACAATGAAAGAAATAATGTGGGGGGTTGGGTTTTTAAATCACTTAGGAGAAAGCGAAGCTGGCCTTTTCTAGAACCTTTTTCTTTCTGAACAAACAAAGCTAAGGATGACTGTGTCAGAGAGATATTTTTGAGATTGCAGTTTTCTTGTGAAGAGTGTTGATGTGCAAGTAGCTTTTGGAGAAAGTTCCTTTTTTTTTTTTTCTTTATTTTTAATTTATTTTAAGCTTGGGAAATCGGGCCCTTTTGAAAGATGGCTGTTTGGAATATTCTGTAGTTCTAATCTTGTTTCTTTCCCTGTCATAATAGCAATCTCATTTTTAGAGATACCAACCTCCTCCTCCAGCCAGCTGGTGCAAGCACAAATGTTCTGAGAAAAGCTGACACCTTACAGTGGTTCTCTTCATGGACGCTTTGCTTTCTCATTGGAAGGGAGGGAACATCAGCTTTGGTCTTCTTACCTGACTTGTCCTTGGTAATGGGTTCTCCTCAGAAGAAGGAGGACTTTGTTCCTCAGCTCAGGAAAATAGTAAGGTGGCTTTCTTATGATGACTGAATGGCTCAATAGTTTCTGTTACTTCAGCCTCTGGAAAGAAAAAAACAGCAGCTGCATTTGCCTTCCAGTGCAGGAGTGTAAGGAGGGTTTGTGGAGTTGCTTTTAGACTCATCAGCTGTCACCCTCTACTTTGGTGTAAATGTAAACGAGAGAGCAGCCCTGGCACTGAGCAAGGCAATGCTCTGGTTTGCATCCTGGGGCCATGTGGCAAGAGGAAACTTGGATGTGTACATATTTCAGGCAACAGTGGTGGTAAGAAGACAAAATAGCTCAAGGGATTGATGAGGGATGTGAGGGAGAGAGAAGAAGGTATAGAAGGATGCACTTGCAGAATAGATGAGAGATTGGAGGAGAATTAATAATCTAGAATGAAATGAATAATGAAAATAGAAAGGGTCTATGAGCTTATGGAAAAACAGGGTTAGGTTCATTTTGTTCCTGTACTTTTCCTTCAGAAAAGGGATTTAAACAAAAGACATAGGGGTTAGACAAGAAGAAACAAAAGGAGGAAAGACATCTTAGATTAAATGCATAATAAAAAAATTAACCTAGAAGGTGTGAAAACAGGTGACCATAGGAAATACTTCCTTTTTCAATTTAAAAGAGATATGCATAGGGATAAAATTTTACATGGTGCACAAAAGTCAATAAAGAAAGCTTTGGGTATTCTGTTTGTCTTTACAGATTTTATTTCATTTTTTGACTAATATTTTTCCAACTTATACACCCTGCCTTCAGTTTTTGGGGAACTATTTTAAGGAATGCAGAAAATTTTAAAATGCACCTGATTATCCAACTCTAGGCCTGTCTTTGTGTTTAATATTTGGGATAGCAACAAATTGATTTCCTCTTGTTAACACACAGTCTGGTCGCTAGTATTTGCAATACTTTTTATGGCATTTGATTCACTAAAGTTATGACATGCTCTGTCTTTACAAGGTCCCATCTCAGTTCCTATTGTGATATTGTGTCCTCAACAAGGGTGCATGTTTTGAACACACATTGTGAAATCACCTGCTATGCTCAGTGGATGAAAGCTTGTTGGAAAGCTGGCTTTGTACATCTATAGTCCACACAGATCTAATGCAGGCTATTACCTACAGCTCTGGGAATTTACTGAAACCTGGGGTGTAGTCAATTCCTGCCATATGTTCAAGTGCTAGTCTGGTACTGTTCTCCTTATGACTTACAGTATTAAATTATTTCATTCTTCTCTTCCAAAAAAAGGTTTATAAGTTATAGCTAATAAGGCAAAGCTTCTTCCTGTAGCAAGAATCTCCCTAAAATATAAAAATGTGGATATGTGTAAAAGTGGAATACATTCCAGTTCTTTTTCAAATGATGTGAATGAGCTTGACTTTATATACTTAATTTTAAAAATATGTTTTTGTTTGTTTTGTGACTTACCATGAGACACTGATATTTGCAGCTCTGAATTTTTCATATTAATCCATACAAACTTCTCCTATTTGAGATCAGTACGAAGATATTAGAGATGCCATATCTAAAATCTTCGTTGACTATAAAAAGACTTTTAAAAATGTAGGAACCCAGATCTGTTCAGAGATTCAAGTAAGTTTTTTTTCTGGAATACTGTTTAGAAAAACAGAAAATGTTCCTCAGTAAAGATCTCTTCAGTGACTATGGAGACCTGAATCCCCCTGGCTCTCGTTCAAATAGCTACTCATATTCCCCAACCAGTTAAAAGCTAAGAATTTGTTACAGGGAGAAGCAGGGAATAAAAAATGCTAGTAAATAACATTGCAAACAGCTTTGCATGAGCACACTTCAGTGGTTTTGATTTGGTAAACAGCACAATGATATCAAATTGAACTACTTAATCATTAAATAAAGAGATGTGACCTATACAAGGTAATTCTAATTAAAATCCAGTGTCTGTGGACTGCAATTTATTGCATCCATTGCAAGCTTTTTGCTTTCAAAACTAATTAGAGTGATACAAAGAGCATGTTTTAATATTGGGGACCTCATATCCATAAATTTGTGGTACCTAATGCCTGTTTCCTTCTCATGTCTTGTCTACTTATCCTCAAAAAGTATGTTTGCTTCATGGCTTGCTCCTAACCCTTCACAATGACTTTACCCTCCCTTACCTTCTGCATACCTTAGTTGTACTCTTCTCAGAATATTCTCTTCAAGTATCTTTTGTTTTTTCAGGGTTTTCTGGGGGGGGATTTTTTGTTGTTTTGGTTTTTTGTTTGTGCCTTGGTTTGGTTTGTAGGGTTTTTTAATAATGGGGATATAGTAATAAAATATTTCTTGGCTTACCATAAACCATTTGAGAGCACAGGATCTTGTTCATCGTGTGTTTGCATTGGAGTTTGAAATCTGGATTAAAAAAGACATTTAATAAACAAGTAACCTTACTATTTCACTAATTATGTGTTTTCAGATATATTGATATGCTAATGTGTGGCAAGCATTTGATAATGGACATGATAATATCTAAATGTTTTAAGGGAAACAACAACAAAATTAAAAATACTATATATGGTGTGGTGTGCATGGCCAATGAATGCAGTTTGCAAATGCATGTGCAAGGCTTAAGGATAAAACAGCATATTTTGGGATTTAGTTTAGAGAAAGGAGAAGCATTGTCCCTGAAAATAAATCTCTGCTATCTGTTGTTCACTTTGAATTTATGAAGCTGAAGACATTGTGAATGTGATAATCAACTGTTAGTATTTGCTTCTTTAAAATAATTTCTAGAAGGTACTAATAAATTACTGCTTTATTTAAATTTTTTAATTTGGTATGTGCATAGTGCTTTCCTTTAAGCTTCCTTTTATAGACTTCCCTCACAGCCACCACCAAGGCAGACTTTCCTGGACACTTGCAGTTCTTTTCTGAATGAGAAAATGAGAAATGAGGCCTTCTTCCTTTAAGTATATAGCATATGTAGGCTATGATAGTAGTTTGAATAAGCCAATATTTCCTCCCAAAGGTGAGATGTCTAAGCCTGGGATCATTTCTGTCTAAGCATGATTGCAGGCAGGCTTTTTGCAAGTGCTTGACATGTACCTGCTTTGAAATCACTGGACAGGTAATGCTAGTAATGGCTCTCACCTCAAAACCCCCAGAAAGAAACTTTGATATCCAGCTCCACACTTCCAGCTGCAGGTGGCATCCACCTGCAATTGTACCTGGAGAGAAATAAAACCTCTATACTGGCATGGTTTGGTTCCAAGCACTGCAAACTCTGCAATGTCAAAGGTGCTTCACTTTGTATGCTTTGAGAGCAAATTAATTTTGCATTTCTTGTTCTGTGTAACAGCTGGTTTAAAAATCTGTTTTCATTTTTCCTTTTTTTTTTTTTTCTGGTTTCTTAAAAAGATAAACAACTTATATTTTCTGGAAATCCCTCTCTAGCAGGTTTCACTGCCAGCAAAAGTGTGCTAATGACAAGCAGTAAAATTTGGCTTAGAATTGAATTTCCAGTGCTTAATTCTGAAGGTTTTCTGTAAAAGAGTCTTAAAGTATGAAATTATAAGATAATATCAAATTATTTCTGGCGCAGTTGTTCTTACTAACACAATTCCATTTTCTGACTTTCCCTTATCCCATTATCCCATTTTTAATGTATTAGCTCAAAATCATATTTGTTTCTGTCAGACAACACTGGAATATAATTACAATTTCAAGTGTAGTCCAGTTTTGCATGCTGGTTTTTCCCTTTTTTTTTTTTTTTTTTTTTTTTTAATAAAGTGAACAACGTAGTGTACTGGAGAGAGATCAAAATGGAAGATTTGCTGCTTTTTGGGATTTTGTTGTCATAGAAGAAGACTCCTGCTGTTACAGTGGGGCCCCTCTCCCAGGTCCTGCATACTCCTTAATCCTGAGGAGATGCTGTTTATTCAGATTTGGATATAAGTCCATGTGAAATTCTCATATTAATAAAAACAAAGTTGTTTAATACTTCCAGCACAAAGTCATTTCTGATCCAAGGGAAATGTTCCTCAAAAAGCAGCATTCAGTTTAGAGTTCTGAAACTTGGGAGTAACAGAGCAGGGTGCGCAAGTGCTAATTTTTAATGCCTAGTGATTTAATGTTTGTGGTTGGTTTTCTTCAAATTTATGATTTGTGCTATTCTTCAGAAGTATTTGAAGTTTCTGAAAGTTGTTAGATTTTTCAGTCAGTTTGATATTTTTGAGAATCTTGGTATAACACTGGAAGCACCTGCTGGTTATTTGATTGAATTTTGCTGTTGTAAATAAACTGTGCCATAGTACCCATTTCATAAACCAATGATTATGTGAACATCTTTAGTTTTGGAGCCAAGCCTTGGTTAACTTCAATTACTAACCATTCCTCCTGTAAAGTGGCCTCACTCCATTCCATTTTTCCTCTCCTCTACTTCTAGGACAAGAAAAAACTGGTCAGCAGATCTAATCTTCTCTTTTGTTTGTGGTGAATTATCATCCTGAGTGCATTGGAGCTTTGTTTTTTCTGAAGTAGTTGTGGGTGTCAAATTTAGTCATTGATACAGAGCTGTGGAGGAAATGAGGATAAAAGGAGTGGATTATGATAAGCCTGTACAGCTATCTAAATCTATTCCAAACCTCAAGAAAGCAAGTGTGAGAGATAACTCTGAGAACACTAAATACACTGAATACTAGGAAATTTTGACAAACATTATTCAAATTTGTATTTCAAGTTCCTTGTCAAGGGAGAAATGAAAGAGGATGCTGTCTTGTTGAGAAGCATGAGGAATACTGAAGTCTCATTATTGTTTCTCTAAATTTTACTGTACCTCTGAAAGGAGGAAGCATAAAATATCAGCAATCAAATGAATATTGAACTTTGCTAGCAAGGTAGATTTGATGTTTTTTATGAGCAGACATCTTGTTTGACTGGAAAATATCTTGTCTCCAATTTCTTTTCTAATGTGTTGGTTTCTTGCTGTCAGAAAATGCTGTTGCATTTTTGATATTTCAGCATCAATCTCGTGCTATCACAAAGCTGGTGCCGATGGCTATCAGGCCCGCACAGTCTCAATTGGCAGAATTATCTGCCTTCAGTAGGATTAGACAGAAATGTCTCATTCACATGATGCTCCAACCTTAGGCTGCACCAGCCCCAGGAAACCTGAGCACATTAGCTTCAAAGAAACTGTCTGCAACCTCTTCTGACAGCATATTTTACCAAGTACCCTCCAACCTATTCCTCAAGCTGTTTTCTCTGTCTCTTTAATATTTACTCTTAGTATTGTACTAATACTTTACCACCTGTCCCTGGCAGTTCTGTAATAGAAAGTGTTAGACCATTCCTTTTATAAGTTTGCCTTAGTTATGTGCTAATATATTTCCAGTGCAAAATAGTCCTGTACTTGGAGGAGAAGAAATACGTAAATGACAGGACAAGACAGTGCTTATTAAAGACTGCCCCCAAATTCCTGTTGTATCCTGATATGAACAGTTTTCTTCAAAACAGTTTATATGCTCCATGGGTTTATTTGGTGGAGAGAATAAGAAATAATGTGAGTATATCATCTGAGAGGCTCTTTTCATCAGCTTATTTAAGCCTCACTTCTATTACTGCAATCTTAAAAGAAACATAACTTCAAAACATAGTTATCTTCATGACTCCATGCACATGTAGTCATGCCTGTGTTATATATATACACACACACTTATAACTGCACATATATCCTCAAATGAATGTTTTATTTTTTAGGAAATAGTGTCCCACTGAGCAGCCCTAGTTTACCTGTAAAATATTAGGCTATAAATTGTGTTTATTCTCTTTGGGCTAAGCTATGTCATTCTTTAAATAGCCTGGTGCTACATATTATGGCATTTAGTGCCTGTGTAAGCTACTTGTTATCAGAGAATGCAGCTTATAAATTGCATATTCTTAATAGTAACATAGTCTGCTTTGCATTTTATGTCACTCTAATTCATACATACCTCAGCAATAGCATATCCCACCCAGGCCATGATAAATAAATACAACTGCAAAACTTGAAGTTAATATAGCCCAAAAAAGTTGGTATTTAGGTATTGACAAGTTTTCCTACTTTTCTGGTCCACTGGAGATCTGCCCTTCCCTGTGAGAGTACTACTGGTTTTATTGCTCTATGTAGGGCAGGCAGGGATACAGGAAATATGACTGTGAAAGCATTATGATGTCTCAAAATTCCCAATTTTAGCTGCCTCTGTTTTGACAGTGTAGAAATGATCGTACAGGTATGAATGGCTGCAATGTGCAGTCCACTTCTGCTGTGGATGCTCTGACTGAGGAAAACAAAGAAAAAAGTATCCTTCCAAGGGGAATATTTTGAAATGGTAAACCAGCCAATAACCAAACATAGGCCTCCTTACAAAACTTTTCAACATAAAATACAGTGAAGTTTGTGTAGAGTCATGTATTCCCATGAATACACACACACCTTTATTTTTGCATTGGACTTGGAAGAGGTCAGCAGAACCCAAAGGTGTTACCATACATGTGGAGAGATACCTCTGTAATTGACTGCTGCAGTATTTTGGAAGCTGTTCTTTTGCTACCATACCAGTGTAGTTACCTGATACTGCATTGGACTTTCTCATGTTTCTACCAACAGCACAGCCACAAAAAGGAGCCACGGAGTCTTTTTCAGCTTCAAGCCTGTTCAGCATAGTTTTGTGGACAAGAAGGAATGATCCTTCTTTCTTGGCTTTTTGTTGCTGGTGGGGTTTCTTTGAAAATTAGAGAGACTCTAAATATTTGGCTTCTCTGAAATAGTTCCTATTATCCATAAAATTTTAATTCACAACAGACATGAAGCTACATGAGACCATGTAAGTGTTTGCAAATGTGTCATTTCACCACTGATATAATTTTTTTTTTAACAAATATACTTTTACGGCTAAAAGCTTGCAAATCCAATCAAAAAGATGGGTATTATAGAGCATATACCGAGATTAATTATTTTGGAAAACTTTAACTCTTGGAGAGCAATACACAGTGAATGTGTCCAGGATACTTGAAGCTGAATGATAATTCTGATGAAAGTTTGTGGGGCTTTTTGTTTTGTCTTGTGGTCTTTGTTTTTTTTTTTTAACACACTGTATTAACAGAGAGCAAGTTTTGTCAGGGATGCATCTGCAAACTTTCCTTTTCAAAAAAATTCTATGTTTTTCTGAGATAACCTTTGCAAGACATCCCTGACCATTCAAGCTCTGCTCAGGCTTTGCAGCTAATATGCAGCAGCTCAGGACAGAATACAACTTTCTGAACAACTGCAAGACTTAAATGGTTTCAGTCCTGCTGGGCTTGATTTGAGGGCAGGCAGCTTTGTTGCTGTTCTGTTGTCAGTGCTAAATAGAAAGTCAGAAGGAGGATGTACCTGCCAGATTTTAATGCAGAGAGAATACAGAAATTGCACAGGAGCTGATGGTGTTTGCTAGGTTAAAATATGTGGTGTTCAGAAAGGTATCAAAGGAATCAAACTGTGGGATGGGGAGAAGCTAGAAACCTGCTACAAATGGAAGGAAAAAAAGATACACATGGTGGGGAAGTGGAGGGGGGGCAAGTCCAATTAACTTTTAGAATACTAATTCAGAACCAGCACTGGTGTTTTAGCAGCACTAGAAGAGGCTGTTTTGGTCTGAAGATGTTTTATGGGCTGTAGATGTAGTGTTGGAAGAGCTGTGTATATGGAGGATTTATCACTGCAGAGGGAGGCATAGCTGCTGTATGTCCACAGTGCATTTTATATGAAGGTGTGGATATCCTTGGGAGTTGCACAATATGGGAACTGGATGCTTAATTACTTATTCTGCAGAATGTCATTAATGAGGGGCGTGGCTTTAACACAAGGTCTTTCATACATAGTAATTAAGCCATTTTTCTACTGATATTTGTCCTTTATTCTTTAGCTTCTGTGAATAATCTTGTTTTCTCCAGTGCTTGTTTGGAGGTCTGTGTGCTGGATGGTTTGCCATTTCCAGGGTGTAGATTAGTCAGTCAGTAGCTGCAAGCTGGAGATGAGCCTACCTGCTTTCCCATCTGTGGGAACACTAATTAGAGTTTTCTTTCTCTTTCAGGCACAGTTTTTTCCCTGAAATGTGCAGGAACTTAATTATCTCTGAGACTTTTTCTGTCCCCTACCCTATGTCAATTGGATAAAATTAGGCAGCAGAAGTTCTCAGTTATTAAGGTAAAAACAGTGAAACAGGCAGTGCAGTCACTGTTTCACTGCCCTAAGTATCAGGACTAAAAAGATAATTTATATTATGGCAGCACTTCATTGACAGAGCTACACTAGTCCTAAGACATCCATTCTGATCATGGGAGTTTTTGCCTTCTGTAAAGTATGTATTTTCAAAATACAATGGGACAAAGATCAGATTCTTCCCATAATCAACAGCAGTGATACAACTGCATACACTGGCAAGAGGATAGATAGGAGGGAGAATAAATGCTGCTCAGGTGTTCATTCTCTCTGACTTCACTGGGTTATTTTTAAAATGTCCTTTCACTTAAAGTTATATAAAGAAGATGGGTTTGTATGGCTTCTTCTTTTACTTAACCTTCATAAAGGTACTAAGCAATGAGGTTTGCTTAAATGTCTGTTCTGTGCTGTTCTGAAAATGAGCTGTTACAATGTTAACTAGACCTTCATTTGTCCTTTTTCATATGTTAGCATCTGTAATGGTCTGATTTTGTGACTACAATATAGTTCTCTAGGGAGTAATTTGCCCCAGTTAGACCATCTGAAAACAGTTACTTCATGTTCATTATCCCTCAGTAATTCAGCTATTCCTTCAGTAATTAATACTATTTTAATTAAAGTTTCAGATATATCTCCCTGTATGTACTTAGGCATAACCTAAAGGTATCCCAAAATTTTTATGTTCCCTGGTTTTTATTGCAGCTTTCTCCACAAATCTCTCTGATTATTAAAATAGTGAAATAATGAAACTGAAGCTGCACAACTGAAGGGCTCATTATTGTTTATCGCACAGAGTAGAGTGTGTGCCTAGGACCACTCAGGCCACATATTTTTCTCTCCAACTAAATCTCTAAACTGCAGTTAATATCAAATTCTGTACATCTGCTGGTATGGGTTTTGGTTGTTTGGTTGTTGATGTTGGGGTTTTTGCTTCCTTTTTTTTTTTAATTCTGCCAGCACTTTCTATTATAAAAGTTCGTACAAACACCCAGGAAAACCTTAGAGCAAGAAGTGTGCAGTGCAATAAAATCAGCCTTTTTTTCAGCATGAAGTTGAAGCCACTCTTTCAGGCTGCAGCTAAACAAGCACTTAAACAAGTGTTTAAATATCTGAATTAAGTGTACAGCTATGGCTAGGCCTTTGTTTTGCATGTCTAAATGGATAAGAAAAAAGTTTGATTTTGCTTCTGATTATAATACTTACAGAAATGCATTATTTCTGACAGCTTCGACATTCTGCTATATGAAATTCACTTGATTTGAAACATCCATAAATTATCATCAGGGTATGAATTTTCTGCCCTACATGAACACATGTTCTCATCTTCTAAGACTATAGATAGGCATGTCTTCTCAATAGTAGTGCTGCTTCTGGTGCAAGAAAGATGTTGAGCATATTTTCTTTATTCTGGCAGGGAAACTGCACTTAATAGAACAGAAGAAAGAAAATATTTGACAGCTATTACAAAATCTTGTTTATTGCTGCTATTGTGGAACAATATCAGAAAGTATTTGGATTGTTGCTACATCATTAAGCTTCAGAAAGTAATTCTGCTCTACAAACTATTTCTGTGGTTTGGAAGGAAATAGCAAAGTTTTACATTAGGGCAAAACTTTGAAGTGATTTTTGTTGGTGGTTTTTTTGGGTTTTTTTAACCTTTCCTCCACCCTAAAAATCTCTCAATATCAGGCTTGAATCTGAACTTTAAGATGGGTTCTTCCTGGCACATACTTCATCAACAATGAACTTTCTGTAATCAGAGTTTGAAAGTAAAAGCATGAGGACACACAGCAGTTTTAAATACATTGTCTCTGGGGAAAACAAAAGATAACTGATGGTTGCAGGTTTGGACCAGCTGCCTTCTGGAGTCCAGGGAGCTATAGGATGTGCTGATGCTTCTGTACTTCGATGGTTTTGTCATTTAATTCCCTGTTCAAGGCTGTAAATACTTGTAACTGATAGGGATGCTATTCTCTCTGCCTCCATTTACTTTGCTCCTGAAGGAAAATGAAAATCCTGGGATGTGTCCTTTGCCCTCTACTTCCCTCTGTCTTGGCATCTGTGGCAAGATTTCTCACCTCTTCTAACCATTTTAAACTCAAAGTTTTGCTTATAAAACACAGACTCTACAGAAGAAGAGCAACTAAAGGCACTGGGCTGGATGATTTCAGCACAGGAGAGAGCTGAGGGGGGTGGCTGAGCTGCCTGTCCTTACCTCTAGAGCACCACATCCTCAAGCTCTTTCTCTAGCAGCTGTTGCTTTGCCAAAAGCTCACCCAAGCACGGCTTGTCTGGATATGCCCTGCCTTCATCCCTTCCCCAAACCCAGGAGCACCTGCAGCAGCCTTGGGCTGTTCCTGCTGCTGAGCAGGCTGGCTGAGGCTGGGGCAGGACACCGTCTGGGGGCTGAGCACTGCCTAGACCTTTCAAGGCTCTCGGGCAGCACCAAAGCACTCCAGGCAATCATGTGCAAGGGTCTCTCCCAGCACTGCTGTCCCCCCAGCTGGAGCTCCAGACTGTCCCATCTCCTCCTCCCACCTAGAAGAGTAAGTCCTGCTCTTGGTCCTTTCCCCCTCTCTCTTCAGTCTAGCAGCGCACTGCCACAAATGGTGAGCACAGGCTCCTTTGCAAGGAGAGCAAAGGCTTATTATTTGTAGCTTATACCTGAAGATCAAAGAGAAGATTGTCATATTTGATCAGAAAAAGATTGGTTTAAACCACCAGAAGAGTCATGGGAATGGCCAGAAATGGGGCACAGTTATTGATAGGAGGATGTCCATGATAGAAAAACTGGGAAAAGAAGGGTCCTGAGGAGGAAGAACCAGCTGGAGAGATATACCTCTACAAGCAGGAACTCAGTTCTGAGTCATGTCCCACCCACAGTCCTTGAAACCACACTGCCTTCCACAAATTCCTTTAACTCATTTCTTTGCTTAAGAATCAATCCAAACCTAGCACTTTGTCTCATCTCCCATTCAAAGCTTACACCTACAGGGCAGAAAGCTTTGATATGACTTTGCTGATCAGTGTTTTAGTATCCTACAAATACACCATGACCATGCAGCAGTCACTGCTGGGAATGTTAGTTTTAATATTTTGAAGTCATCGATCCAAGTAAAATAAAGAGTGATTTTACTGTGTTGGCAAGAAAGAAAAGCTTGTGTTACCCCAGCTTATAGCAGTTTGAAGAATTACAGCCCAGAAATAAGTGTTCTTGTTTAAGCCTGCCTGAATAGTGCCAGCCAGTTGAGAATTAGGACTGTCAAGATACAAGCACGTACTAGTCAGTTGTCTTGGTGAGAAACAAGTAGGAAGTGCAAGGCTGGCCGCTCTCTGTGCCAGGATATCCAGTGTCCTTGCCTTGCCTCCACAGGATGATTTGCAAGCATGAGCAGATATGAATGCAATTTGCAACTTCTGACAGTCGTACCCTGTCTAGTTGCAGCCTGTCTCCTGTGTTGGACATTTTCCCCTGACAGTTTCTTTTGAATACAGTTTGCTGCTTCTAACTTGGTGTTAGTTGCTACTTCATCTCTAGATACCATATTGTTTGTTCAGCCAATGCTGTGTTCCATTTCTTCTTACTCCTCCTCCTCCTCAGCCAAGAGAAGAAACACGAGTGTCGAAGTGAAAGTCTGCAGTGGGAGATGACCTTGAGGCTCATTGTTTTCATAACAGCAGAACAGATCTTATTTGTTATGTGCTACTGAAGTATGTGAACTGTAGGCGATGAACAGGCAGTGTCCCACTTACAGCTATTGTAAGCAGTGCAAGCTCGTGTTCCTGCAGGAAAAGTGAAAACATCAAGAAAACCTGAAGAGATCTCATTCAGAATTTCCCTCTTTTCAAAATTTCAGAGTTGCCTTTTAGCCCACTCTGTTTGTTGCTTAAAATGCCTTGACTCATATTTGTGAGGGATGTTTGTGCTTGGTGTGAACAACCAAACAGCCCTCTAGCTGACTTTACACTGTTGCCAGGGCAGGGAGAAAAAGATTCCTTCCCAATTTTGTCATAAATCCTATTTTGAAACCTCCTTCTTTTTCTTATTAGAAACAAGGTGGAGTCACTGTCCCTGGAGGTCTTTAAGAAAAGACTGGACATGGCACTTTGTGCCATGGTCTAGGTGACATGGTGGGGCCTGGTCAAACTTTATACTTGATGATTTCAGAGGTCTTTTCCAGCCTTATAGATTGTGTGATAGCACAGTCCCAAGTTTTATCAGGATGACCCATCTTTTAGAAGTTAGTTACAGATTTTGAAACCTGAAAATTCTCCCCAGGTGAGGTAAGTCCTGCAGTTCCTATCAGTTTGCCTCTTTGTACAGATTTCAGTCTTTTGTAGATTTTACTTAGCTGTTTCTTCACTTATTTTGTGAGAGAATTGCTTCTCTCCAAGTGCTTGAACAGTGACTGTTTGGCTCTTTCACTGAGGTCAGTGTAACACTGAAGCTCTTGTGCATGCAGTGGCAAAGCAGTCTGTGAGTAACCAAGAAGGAAGGAATGTGGGGAGTGATACTGGTTTGATGAACTTGTTGTTGACACTAATTCCCTGGATACTCTTTGAAATAGTTTCTCTTCTATAAAAGCAACGCTGTTGTTTTCATTAACAAACTTCCTGATGTGTCTTGCTCTGAGGGAACTTTGAGTAGCTATACTTTATGTACACATGTACATGCCTGTGCATAGAAATATGGTTACTGAATTTATAGCATGAGCTATTACAGCTTTCCTTTTAAAGTGCTCACAAACGAGACTATGAAAATTTAAAAGCAGCTACAGTGAAGCTGTTGATTGACTAATATAGAATTACTCAATCTATGTCTAACCATCTTGATCCATACTAACAAGACCGAGATGAAAGGTTAGTTTCTGCTCTTATAGTAAATAGCCTTGCAAATGCCTTTTTTAAATTCTGTCATGCTGAATTACATGGCTCTTATCATTTGCAGATCCTTTTTGAAAGCAGCCCCAGGTTACATGCATATTGGATTACCGTGCATCAAAGAGATTAAAATAGGTGTGCTATAAAGATAAGGACTTTTTTGTATTCTACTTGCAAAAAAAATAAAAGTATTAAAAAGACCCTTTAGAGAAAACAAAAAAGGGCTCAGAGGAACCACACCGAAAGAAGCAGCTCATAGAACACTGCAGAATGGCTGACAGATTCCTGACAATATTCACTGGTACTTTGTTTCTGGATTTAATGTGTGTTTTATATCCTCATGAAGAAGCATAAAGTTAGGCATTAACATGTGAGAACAGAAACTGCTTACACATTATTGACTCATTTTATAGTCTTTTGGAATTATAAAGAAAATCAGTTACTTTCAGATGGTAGTTTTCTTAGGCACTCCTCACTGACAGAACCAAAAAGAATTTACTGGTAATCAAATGTAAAATAACAACATGTGAAATTATTTAGGAATTTTAGAGGAAGAATTGAGAATTACTTTTTTTATCTTGAGGTATGGAAACTTGAAAGTTTCATTTGATCCCATTATCTACGAGCAATAAAAAGTCCACAACATGAAATGGTGAAGAAATATGTTGCTATTCATAAAAGCATTTCAAAGAGCTGCTTGTACACCAAAGGACCAAAACCAATTAGATCATTGAAAATGCAATTAAAATGTGAAAGAACAGTAAGTTCTTGAGGGGAATGCTTTTTGAAAATGTCATATACATGTGCCTGCCTCTTACTTGGGTTGACTGATGGAGAATCCAAGCTCTGAGAAAGGCTCTTGTGCTTCATGTCGATAATCATGTCTTGACAACTGACAGACACCTGAGGTTAATCTGAGGTGCCTTGGAGGCACAATGTTTGGTGGAAAGGTTGGGGTATTGAGTAGCTCAACTTGCAAGATAAACAATAGCATGAAACTGTGTGAGCTGTATCCAGTATAACCCAAAAGAGGTTATCTGCAATTCATTATGTTCTCTAGATGATCTAAGAAGGGCTCATTTTAGTGGGTTTCTGACTTATACAGTCTGATTTTACTGAGATTGAGTAGTAGTTATTTTTAAAACATGAGCCTCCAGATGATTTGAATATTTTTATTTAGAACATTATGGGAATCAAGTGTATTAATCTATTTCACCATTGTCATAAGCTACTAAAACAAAGCAAGCACTATTAGAAGGAAATAGAATAAAACCAAGATGCTAGAAGGGTGGGGGTTGGAGGTGTGGGGATGGAGTTAATCTGGGGAGAACTGCATATGTTATTCACCACATTTTGGGAAAAAAAAAAAGGAATATTTAGTTTTAGTACCAAAAGTGAAAAAGAGTGGGAAACTGTACACTCTGGTGGCCTGTTCAAGCATACATGGAGTGGGAGAGAAGGAACTGTCCCCATCCCTTGTTGTAAGGGTAACAGGGGGGAAGGAAGAGCTCCCAACCCAGTTCCTCTTGGTAAAACACATCTGGTGGAGAGAGAAAAGTGTTCTCCATCTGTTTGTGCACCTGTGTGGTCTGGGCACTTTACAGGACTCTCTCCTGTTCCACCCTAGCTTTATAAGAGTGTGCTGCCTGCTCCTTTCCCCCCTCAGCCCAGGGTCTTTGCCTATAAAGTGTGTTTTGCTGTGTGGATGTATCCACCTTTTGTACTATGCTGCTTCTTGTAGGTGTTTCTGAGCACATCCTCATGCTATAAGCTCATCCATGTAATTAAAATATCATTCAGATTGCACTTCAAGGCCAAGCACCTTATTGTGATAGTACTGATTAATCACTAAGAGTTTCCAGTACCAATTGATCAATTCTTCGAAATCAATGGATTTAGTGAAGATTAACATATTGACTAGTCAGCTTTTCTAAAGTACATGTCATCTCAGAAATGGTCTGTGCCTCCCACATGTCTGACCCTATGTTATAACACAGCAGAGGCAAAACATAGTATTTGACTTTTTCTTAAGGCTACCATCGTCATCTAAGCCTACAGACGGCACCTCTGGGCCCAGCTCTCAGGGACTCTATCCAGGCCAGTTGGCTCTCTGAAATTTCTGACAAATTTACCCTTTGCTAGGGAAGTGGCCTGCCCATGGGTAAAATTGGTGCTGGACTTTGTGCTGTTTTGCTGCTTTGGATGAGGCCATTCCCAGAGGAATTTACAGAGGAACACCTCTTTTATCAGGCAAATTGAACATTCTACGTCAATTACTTTGCACTCACAAGCCAATAGTTAACGCAACTCTAACACAGAAAATACTTCGATATCCTTGCATCTAACAATTTCTTGCAACCTCATCACCTGCAGTATTCATAAGATGGTAACTTTAAAATTATTATCTAGCAGATAATAATTTTGAAATAATGGTCTTTAGACCACTTAATTTTGCCTCCTTACTAGATGTGGTAAATTAACCTTTGCAGCAACATTTGGCATTAAATTTGACTCCATTTTCTGTAAAATAAAACCAAATTAATTTGATCAGGAGAATGAAACGTTCTAAAATTCTCAAAAAAAAGTGTCATCTTCACACTGATTTTTATGGGCAAAAAGAAATCTCAGCCAGTGTAGGTGATTCTTCATGTAAGGAAGTCCATGAAAATGTCGATGTACTGGTCCTGAGCTATTGTTAGATTTCATATGAATGCAATGCAGTATTTTACACATGTAAATGAATGTCATTAATGTTTTCCATTAAGAGCAGACTAATTATAAAAAGAAAAGCAAGTGTTGTGGCTGTGCTTAATGCCTGAAGAGTTACAGGTTCAGCAGTAAAAGGGAGGACCTTTGGCTCAATACTGAGGGTAAAGCTCTGCTTTGATAAATGATTATAAGCATACTGAAATTCACATTGCTTGAAGCAGCTGTGGTTCAGTAGCATTTTTTCAGAGCAGTATAGCAAGGGATTAAAGTAAAAGAAAGGAGTTTTTGTTGTATGATAATAACTCTTTAGGCTTTAATGCTTATTCCATTCAGGAAAAACATCAAGGCTGATTTTTCATCTTCACTCTTCTCAGATGACTTTTGTCTTTATATGACTGAATTACATATTTTCCTGAATAAATTTTGAATGGCTGGTTAGCAGGAAAATAAAGCAAACCTGAGCATTTTATCGCCTTATATTAAGGACAAATTACTAGGCTTTTTTTTGTGAATGCTCTTTGTAGTAGATTTTAGTAAAACCAATCACACAGTGGAAGTGTGAAAACTTTGATTAAGAATTAATCTTTTGGAGTTCAGATGGCATTAAGTTATAACTTATTACTGAAGAAACTGTCTCAATCTAATCTTCAGAATGGTGATGGTTTTCTTTTAAACCAAGAAGAAAATCTCAGTAGATAATTAATTAATGGGAGATTTTGAGCTTCTCTAATTGGAAGAGCAAGTTTAAAAGATAATTTAGAACAAAGAAAACAGCAGAACAAAATGTAGGTTTTTTTCATTTAGATTTGTCTGTCATGAAATGGATTTTTGAAAAGCTGACAGCAACAATAGAAATTGAATGTCTCAACAGGTACAAGTAGGTGCAAGAGTTTTGATTATCAAATATAAATCGTTTTCTCTCGAGTTTCAAATAAATGCTGTAATTACTGAACTAGAAATTCGGCTATGCTTTATATTTTGCTTAATTTAAAGCTGCAATTTTGACAACGAACAGAAACTGTGAACTGACATCTTATCTGTGATGTGGTTTAGTAGAAGGAGAAATGAAGTACTTCAGTTCTATGTAGCATTCAGTTATGAGTAATACCCAGGTTCCTCAGTATGCTAAAAACCATTCCATGTTTGCTGCAGAACAAAGATATTCTGTTAGAAAATATGTTTGATTTCTCAGTCCTTAAGATTTTGTGACCAGCCTTGAAATTCCAGCAAAATTTTAGGTCATAAAGTGACTGTGAAGTCACTGACTTTCCTTGAAAGGTAGTAAATTTTAAGCTGCAGAACTTCTGAAACATTGACACTCAAGTAAGACTTGATCTGATATCTACTGAGGACAAGAAGGGTGCCTGCTGTGACTTCAGTGGGCATCAGATCAGCCATAATTTTCAGCCTTCCCTTATTATGTGACTAGTGTAGTACTTTGAAACCTTTCTAAATATTGATTAAATTCTTAATTGAAATTAAGCATGGGTCATAAGCTTTCTTTCTTTGTTTTTTCTGGGGTTTTTTGTTGTTGGGTTTGCGTTTTCTTTTTTTTGGGGGGGGGGGGGCATTTGTTTGTGTGTTTGGTTTGGGTTTTTTTAAGGAAAGGAACAAAATGTTACAGAGGTATTAGAAGGAATTTTAAAGTTAAGTGAGCAGCAGCTACCACAGTTTTAGCTGGAATAATATGGGGAACAGGAGCAGAAAAGTAGGCAAGAGTAGCACCTGCAGAGGTGCTGCAAAAGGCTGGACAAGAGGCAAATTGTGGGTGTCATTGGAAAAGAAGAGAAAATAAATGCAGGCAGAGAGAGAGAGTCATAAATGTCAAATCATCATGATGTCACTAGGAAAAGACTTCTCTTTTTTCTGTGACAACATATGGTGGTCCTAGGTGTCCTAGGTTTTGCCTATATCATAAATATAACATAGCAGAAAATTACTCAACCTCAGAAAATAAATTATCCAAAAGAAAAAGTACTTCCCCAAGATGTTGTTAACAAGCACTCCAGGAAAATGTAGCATATGGAGGGGATGAATGTAAGGATTAAAACCTGGAAGACCAAGTCACTGCTGTCAGCCCACTGACATTCTGCAAAGCCACACTTAAGTGATGACATTACCTCCAAGCTGTATTATGAACAGACAAACCATACACTTGCTGTGTGCTGTTCATGAAACAGGAGTCATATTTTCAAGGACTTTTAAACTTTGCCTGAGCAACACACCACTGATGTGGAGCTTGTCTTTCTCCAAGTGATTATTTTTGCTTTCTCCTTTCACTTTCAAGTTAAACATTACAGCTAATATCTGATGCACTGGAGTAATGGAATAAAACAATGGAGAGAAATCATAGACTTGATTTACAGAGCTGCTGAGGTTCCCCTCAGACCCAATGAACTGAGGAAGGCAGAAATGGGACACCAGGTCACACGGTCCAGACTGGTCTCATACCTTTGAGCAATTTGTCAGAATCCTAACATTGGTTAGAAAAGCTACACAAATACTGTTCTGACAAATGATGCTTGGTACAGGACCTTATATTGTGTTGCAGAATGCCAGTATCTCTTTCTGTTCAGCCTCAATCTAGTTCTAAGCAAAATGCTGCCAATACCTGTGAAAGCCTATTCCTACATGAAAACAACTACTTCTTTTATTCTCACAGATGCTTTTTAGTTCTGATGTGCTTTGGATGAACACAAACCTTTTTTTTTTTTTTTTATGGTTTAGATTGGGTGTGTGGTGAAAAATTAATTCATTTTCTTATTGGATGAAGTATTCATTGAATATTCTGTGCAATACTTGAATTTCCTCCCTCCTATGTGCTCCTGAAGGTTGTTGGGGTGTGGCAAAGAGGACGGGACATAGCTTTCCTTCCAGCAGTTGAATTGGAGTGATACCCCTTCCCTAGGGAGTAGAGTTTGGTATTTTAAACATTCCAGAGGTGATAGGAGTTGGTCTGGGCATTGCAATGACATATAGCTCAAACTAACCAGATGAGCATGCGGGGATTTTTCAAAGCTTTTGAAAGAAAACAATAGTGTGCAAATGAAATCTATTGACAACATGATTTGTTAGGCTGGAAAAGCAACAAATGAGCTATAATAATGCAAAGCACAAACCTATGCACTTAAGTAAAAACAAAAGTTTCAGCGCTAAGCCAGGAATTCTTCAACTGAGAAGGCCAGAGGAACAGAAGGCCCTTGGAGCATTAGTTAATTGGAGATTGGCTAGGTGCCAGCTCTAAGTTACAACTGTGAAAAACACAGATGTATCAGCTGAACTTCTTTCAGCTGAGGTAAAGACAAATCTTCTCTGGAGTTGTAGACACTCATATAGTTAAGCATATTTGAAAGAGACGGAACAGGTGCAATAAAGTTCTGAGACTTGATGTAAATGGAGGTCTGAAGAGTCCCTGCTGGACTCCAGAAAGGAAAGAAGGAAAAAAGTATATCTTTTGGATTACAAATCTGCCTGTAAGGATTTTCTCAAGCAACAGCACACTTTGCAACAAGAACAGTCTTGTTGGGATTATAGTGTGGAAATTTGCTTCCAACTTCTCCTACTGCTTGATCTAGGGTTGAGGGACTGTATCTTTTCCCATCATGTGAATTCCATCAGCCAGAATGCAGCCTCCATGTTAATATCTGTGTAATATCTGCCTTGCAGCAGCTATTTAAGACCCTTGCGGGGATATTAAACAAAACAAGAGTTGAGCATAGATTACTGTCCTGTGATCAAACCAGAAGAATGAAAAGGCAGACAAGAAATAAATTCATAAAACAAACAAAAAAAACCCCAAACAAAAATACCCAAAGCCTAAAACAGTGCAGTGATCAGTGTACATTTACACATACATAACTATTTTAAATTATGTATATGCTCACACAGTAAACGCTGTCTGAAAATCTAAGATTCCTGAGACTCCCATATGAGGGAGGGCATGATATGCTATAGTAGGAGTTTGCACTGAACAGTACTCAAAAGTCTTTTGAACCATGTAGGCATAAATTACTGGAATTTAAAAGTTTGTATCACATGTACAAACAATATTTGATTTTTTCTGTAATATAAAAAAATCACCTTTCCCGTAAGCAGCGCATGAAATGCTCTGTGACAGGCATGCTTCAGTTTTATAACAATGCTCCTGTAAGTTTTATGCAACGTGGTAATTTCAAGCAGCTCCAAGATTAAATGATGTCTGGTAATTAACTACCATCTTTGTTGGACTAGCTTTAGATATATTTTTCAGAATGAGTCAAAAAACTAGAAATGTTTCTCTTCCATGGTTGTGTTCAGTATGATATCTGAACTGTTGATGTTAGTGCTTCAGTAGAGCAAAATAGATAATTGATTTGCTGAGCTATTAAAATGCATGGATTATGCACTTCAGTAGGGATAAAGATTTGCAAAATATAGATCAAAAAAACATCTGTTGCCTTCAGAATCAAATACAGACTATAATGCATAGAAATAGACTTCAGTGGAGCCAAGAATTTCAAAGAAGTTGAAAGTACAGATTTCTATAAAGTACTTGGGACAGGAACCTTTTTCCCCCCCATCCTTTTCTCCCGTTCTTTGAACAACCAAGTTCTGAAATTTAATTTTTAGATCAGTGGAAATCTATTATAGATGTCAAACTGTATAGGACATTTAATCAGATAACTTTTGCAATCCTATTACAAGCTGCCCTGTGCCAGATGCTGTATTTTCTCTTTGAGTGAGAAGTAGAAAATGTCCGTGTTGGATGACAGACACAATGAGAGTTTCAGAGCTTAAAAGTCCCAACAGTCCTATAGCAATGTTTGCAACATTCAAATGTCTTGCATTCTAACACTCCAGAAATCTATTTGTTTTGATTATATCCACATGGGAAGCTGAAATTCCCTCTGAAGATGGTGACAGTAGCAAATGATGTAAAATCTCCATCTGAAAACTCTAAGCAGGTACTTTGTTGGCCTTTGTTGCTAAGCTTTGTTGGGCCTTTTCAGGAGAGCAATGTTAGAGTTAGGAATATTCGAATTATATATTCCATTTTTTAGGAGAGAACAATGTTTTTCATTAGTTTGGAAGTCTTATTTTAATTCAGTTGTGGAAGCACCCCACACTATAGACAGTAAATTGCATTTCTCCCACCTCCCCAAGGGTGGGAGAAATTGAAGCTGGGTGGCTTCAATTCAAGCACTGTCACCCCCCAAAACTGTACAGTGATTGCTGAGAGCAATAGGAGTTTGATGTTGATTATAAGCATTTCTGGTTTGTTTCATTCTGGGACACCTAAGAGGTATCTATCTATGTATTTGTCTCTCCAGAAGCTTTATTAGTATAGGATGTTGGGCCATTTCAGTGTGTACACAGAACACTGGGAAAAGTAGATTTTAAGGATAGAGGCATTGCAAATGCTCTCAACAGGCTGCCCTCAGCTCAGCTAGTTCACCAAACCTAAATAAACACTTATGTGGTGTCCCCTCCATGAGTGGTTGCTTGCAGTCTGAATAAGAACTGAAAGTATCAGTATGCAGAAGAGTATGATGGTAACACAGTGGTACTTCTTAATCCTTCATTTTGAGATGAGGGGTGGATGTGTGGGTGTGTTTCCACTTGTTCAAGAGATTTGACTTTTTTTTGTTTATTTTGGAGTATGTAGTAAAATTACCCCTAGGTACCCTGTGTCATGACTCACTGGTTCTGTTATAAAATCTTTTCTGAGTAACCATCTTCTGCCATATGAGAACAGCCCATGTCTCCCTCCCTACTGTACACGTTATCTTGCATTTCACATAAGGAAGGTACTGTGCCTGGGTAGCTGCTGTGAAATAAATGTCTCACTTCAAGTCATTCTGTACAAGTATCCTTCCAAGGGGAAGATCAAAAATGGATGTTCTTTGTTTTCCTTTAAAATAAATTTTACATACCTGTCCATCAAGTATCTGATTTCATCAATTTCTTTGTTTTTTACAGTGCAGAACAGTGACTTTTATCTATAAACCCCTGTGCTCTGGGGATTCAAGTTGTTTTGATGTCTCTTGTTCTCTGTCTCCCTGTTTTTTAAAGAGATTTTGTTTTATTTATGTGCATGCACTTGGAGGCATTTTTGAAGTAGCATATCATAGACAAAATCATAAACATTTTTTAGATTGATATATTAAAACACAGTGTGTGCAAATCTAAGCTTGCTGCTTATTTTCATAATCAGTCTTGATTTCTCTACTGACCCTCATTTTCTCTCAGTAATGTGTCAAGAAGGGACAGCAATTTTTCAAACCATATGATTACTGACAAGAATTACTGTCAGAATTATTAACTATAAAAGAAATATTTATATAACTGACTGTAAAATGCTCAGTAATGCTGAGTATTGCCATGTTGTCTTGTTTGCATAGTTTTCTTTATTACCTCAATATCTTTCCATTATTAGCATTCCTTATATACGCTATCTTTATGCTCTCTATTTATAGTTAAATTAGAATATTCTCATGTAGCCCAAATTATTCTGAGATTATAGTCTCTGTCAGTGGTGACTTTTTATTTCTTCTTTTGTCTTTCCCTTGATCTTTTTGAACAGTACAATTGAAATTACTCTCTCTAATTTTGGCACAATAAATCATGAGAGTTCAAATTACCTAAGGTCAAAAACCTTTTTCTAGGAGGACTTGCATACTAAATGTATCAAGAAACATGTTGTAACTCTTAAAAGGCAAAGTGATGAATAAGTTATCAAAGGAACTTTTAACAGAAGTGGAAGTAATATATATCCCAAAGGAAGCTATTATGAGTCCATTAATATCACAAGCCAAAGTTTTACTTACTGAATATAATCTAAATTGCATTGAACTCCCCAACCATCAAGGGAAATACTCAGTTGCTGTGGTCTTGTGGTTGATTCATTCCTTTGATTTCCTCAAATATCTTTCTTCCTCCCCTTTTTGTTTACATGAACAGTTCAAATTCAATTAAATAAACAGTGATTTGGAAAGCCATTGTTCATAACAGGGTGATATTCCTTGATGCTTGTGAATAATAGAGGAAATTTCCTTGATCATCCAAACATGATGCCTCCAAACCTTAGGGTACTGGGACTTGAGCCATACAGTGCCCTGTGTGCAGTGTTCTTTTAGACCCTCTGAGCACATCAGGTTTTGGTTGCACAAAAGACTGGGAGCATCATGGCCAGCACACTGCTGAAGCAAGTGCTGCTCGGCTTTGCTCTTCTCAAGCTGAAGGTGTGCTTGGGCAGTCTGGGAAAAATGCCCAAAGGACCTCACCTACATACAAGCAAGACGTGGTGGTTAACGCGGTGATTTCACTGTTGTGCAAACCATCTGCAAATGCTGAGTACTAAGATGCTGTGGGTGCCAAAATGTCTTTGTCAGGCAGAAGAGGAAGCCTGGTTTGTGTATGCTGGGGCTGGTGTGGCTCTGTGTGTCTGTGCCCTCTACATAAGTATCTCCTGAAGTCTCTGTGCATGTTTGGGGGGAGGCTGGCCTCAGATGAAGGTGCTGCCTGAATCAGCAGTGACACCTCTTTCCTGGCAATGACCAGGCCAGGGGCTGTGGTCAAGAGCACCATTCTTTGCACAGGCTTCCAGCTCAAAGACCTGCACGTGCAGCATCTCCAGAGATTCTGGTAGGGCAGTGGTGGTCTTACCCTGCTTTGCAAGCCAGGGCTGCCTGGTTGAGCGTGGCTGAGGGTGGTTGTGCTGGCTGGCACAGCTTGCACCAGCCCTCACCCCACATGTGCTGCACATCTATCACCCCGTGGTCAATAATGCAGCCTCACCACTGGCCCTGTGCTGTCACTTCATCTGTCATTCCCCACAAAATGTCCTTGCTGATGATGGCTGTGGTCTGCTGTACTGCCCTGGCAGATAGATGATACCATGGCTGAGTATTGACTCCATTGCTGCTCTTCCCTTTCCCCTTCCCCCACCTTCCCAGGGCTGTTTTGTCAGGAGCTGCCTCCCATGAGCACAGCGCTGTGCTGGGGCTTGCCCAGCCCTGTTCCAGGTGGTTTTAGGGCACATGGCCTTTCTTGCTCATCTTCAAGACTTAAATACATCCTCAGAAAAGATATTGTGCTGCAGATAACTACTAACAGCATGGATTTAGCCTTGAAATAGATAACTGTCTGTTCTCACAAAACCACAAAAAGGCATGCTGTTTAAGGACAAGATTTCTTTCTGTTGGGGAGAATGAGACATAGTTCTGGTATATTTAAGGAAAATGTCTAGGGCAAAGAAAAAGAAGTTTGTCTTTGGACTGGACTGTCTCCAGAAGGCAGTAGAACAGGGTCAGGACTGCAGGCCTGCACTTCCCTCTGCCAGGAGGTTAAAAGTTCTGGTACTTTGCACATACTTCTAAAGCAGGTCTCCTGTAGTCTTCTCAAGAGGATTTTATTTATTTATTTATTGGTAAAAGAAAAGAATATTAAGTAACTCGAGAACGTTAAAATTCTTCATGGCACGTGAATGTATTCTTTCAGTTATTTCTTATTTATGCACTGCATGTTTGTGTGCACTTTGTGTGCTGAGCAGTGAGCAAGCACTGCAAAGCACACCAGGCTACTGAAAGTGGCCAGTCTCTGCCTTCTCCTTGCTGGGAGCTGAGTCAGAGAATGGGCTCACTGAGGGAATGTCGCAGAGTTCAGCAGTCCCCATTTGATCAGTACCAAATATCTTTCACTCATAACTTTTTATAAAAAAGTATGAGCATGGACTATATATGAAGCAAAGAAATTTGAACCTTTATGCTTTGCCCAGGAGGTATCTTGGGGTAGATAATGATCACTAAATGGTGTTATCTCTTAGCAGGAAAGCAAGTTTATGCCATTTCTCTGCAGTGAGGAAAGGTTTGAAGTTACTTGTCTTTTTCCATCATACAGAGCCAAATATAAGCTATATACTTTATGTTACTAATTTTTTAACCAACCCCATCTGAAATATTTATTAGTGTCTAAATTACTTTTTGGTTGGCCATTAGCCCCACTTCCCCTTTCCTGCTCACCAAATTGAAACATTATCCTAAGATACATAAGAAAAAATCAATTAATAGGATGAACTCTCAGATAATCCCACCCTTACAATGGAAAGAACAAAGCTGAGCACTGAGACATTTTTGTAACTATTAGCTTCAGACAGACAAAAGCTTTTGAAGGATTCTACTTCTTTATTTATTCTTTCTGTTATGGCTTTTTAGAGTGGTGCATTCAACAATCAATTGTACAGTACACACCAAATAGCCAAGCATCCCTAGTAGGTACTTATTATGTATGCCCTTCACATTTTCTGGCAGCTTCAGTTCTATGACTCATTTTATCATGAGCTTCCACTTTGATGGCCTTTATCTATCCATGGCTGTTGAAATGACTGCAAAGTTTGAAATCCTTTCCTGGCACAACTTAATTCTATAACCCAATTAAATCAGATGGTGTGAGCTGTTTCTCGAGCATTTTTGCTGGTATCTCTTATTGCTCTATCATCAGCTTTTCAAATCCTAGAGTTTGAGGATTGCTAAAGTTTCTCTTTCCTTTGTTATTATGGAATGCAGCTGAAGTACTTTGTTATGAAAGTGTTTTTGATAAGCACCTAATGGTTAAAAGACTTAAAATAGTTTTTAATTTGTTCATGAAAAACATTGAATGTATTTTGGAATATGCATCAGATTCTTATGAGCATGGCTAGATAAGATTAACATATCCTGCTGGGTCATGCATGGGCTCTGAAATGCCTGTTTATACTTGCTGTTCTTTTCCAGAGAGAATCCTGTGTATAATTTTTGTTTTCAGTGTGTCTGTGTAGAATAGAGCATCCAGTGTGACATTATTCTCTGTATTGTTGTAGTAGAAGGTGGCACACCTCTCTCTAGTTTCCATTAAAATGCTCATGCTAAACAGAGTGACCATCTCTCTGTCCTTCAGAGACATCCTGATTCCATTTACTTTTGATTCCCATGTAGGAGGAATCTGCTCCTGCCCGCTGCTGGAAGCCAGGTCTGCCCGTGTGTGGCAGTTCTGCCTTTCAGTTGCAGATCTTCAGCCATGTGATCCCAGGGAGGCAGGAGGAGATGGAGTTATTTAGTTTATTAGTTATACTTAGGCAAATGTGAAAACAGGTTAACTTTTACCATTCACTTCACAGCAGGGAGCAACATCTGTGCCTCCCTCATATTCTGCTGCTCCACCTCCTATCTTAAGTACCTCCAAGCTGACTGGTGTTCTGAAGGGTTTCTGAGTCACAGATTTGATTTAATCAGTATTTGATCTAGACAGTAGGAGAAATAACTTTGATGTAATTTTGAGAACTTTTCTTATTATGTTTTGATAACCTCCAGCAATACATATTTCAAACTAAGAGAAGTTGCAAATATATATGATGGCTCTGTGAAGACATCAATTCAAGATTGCTATTAACTCGCTTTTTTTTTCTCCAAGAGGTGGGTAGTGACATCAAGCTGACTTATACTGGCTGAAAAAAGGAGCTAGTGTCAGAGCCAAAGTACCATTATTAATAATCCCAGGCTCTCATACATTTAATTGGAGCACAGCTTTTTCTTGTTCTGTCTTTAGTGCTAGGGAAAATAATTGGCTGAATACTTGTCTTCCTTGATTGTGTTTGAGTACCATCTCAGATTATAAAACTTTAAACTCTTCAGGAGTTACTATGTATTTCTCTGTTCAACCATCAGGAACTATGGAGTTTTTAATTGACAATATTGGCCAGAATCACAGTGCTGAAGAGAGATTTGAGGGATGTCACCCTTTGCTAGTATTTTCTATTAGCTCAGTTTCTAATGTGTAACCCTTATTTGAAGAGTTACTACTGAAACACAAGTGTGGAGGCCACATTGTCACCTTATTCTCTTGCCGAGTTCATTACATTCAGAGGAATCAGGAAGTGTTTGTATTTCTATGTTTCCAGATCTGAATTTATATCAGATAAACCATTTAGAAGTCAACCCACTTTATGTAACAAACAAAACTCTTCTGAAATAAAAACTGCCTTATGCTAAAAGCTTTTTTTTCTTTTTGCTGGAATGAAGTTAAAATTATTTATGTGCAGGACTCTTATAAAAGGTGACTAAGAACAGGAACAGAACATTTGGAATAACAGAGGATGTTCCTGTAGTTTTAAATGCAAAGTATATTTTATCATTAAAACAGAGAACCCTGGAGGAGGTATAATACTGATTATTTAAAAATGATCAAATAATCATATTTTGAAACCTCTGTATTCTTAGGATTTTTATATTGAAAGGGTTAGTGGAGTTTTTCATTAACACACAAGGAATTTATGTGTATTCTTCCAGTTTACATTAATCAGGGACACCCAAATTATTCTCCTGTGGTATTGAGGGAATCTTATGGAGTATAAACAACCAGTGACATTTTTATACAAGTGGAAATGCAAAAATATCTTTTTACAGACCTGAACATTTAAAGTGAGAATGCTGCGTTAGGTGTTTATGGTGCGTAGCCAGTAATGAATTTTAAGGTACAGCTTTCTAATGATCCAAAAAGCTGGAGATATATGGCAATTCTCTTTTTTTGTTATTCCAATTGTAAGCAATTATAATATTATACATGCAAGAAATAAACACTTGTCATTTATGAAATTATCTAGTTGCAAATTAGTTTGTTGTGTACTTAAGACATTTTAAGGACAAGTACATAAATTCTCTGAGTAAATGAAGCAAAGCAATTTTATTGTCTCCTTAAGGCTGATACAAGCCACTGGAAATAGTGAAGTCTTGTCTTTGGTCATGCTTTGTGCAAATGTATAAAATATCATCTCCTAAATATGTATGAGTAACATAGTGCAGTGCTTGATAGGATGATGAACATAAAGATGTCAAAGAACAGCTAAGTCTAACAGAGAAAATTAACTAAAAGTTACAAGAAAGTGTTAGTGCCAAAAATACAACTTAGGCGTTCTTTGGGTTTTTAAAGAGACAGGGGTTTTTAAAGAGACAGGAGTTTTTAATGTTCCACTCAGCACTTGTGCAAAAAGGCACCAATTAGGGCACAAGTCTGGCAAGTGCCTTTTCTAATCCCAGCTCTTGACTATTTCCCTGCCAGGCTCTTGGGGCACAGTGCCTTACATGTCTTATCTCTGCCATGCTGAGCACCTTTCTGCCTTCCACTCCCAGATGTACTACCTGGTGCCTTTAAGAAACAGAGAACTATTATTATGCAACAGTAAATCTGGAGGCTTAGACTAAGTTCGAGGTCCACTGTCTCAGGCAAGTCTGGGCACACAATGGGGGTGTGTCCATTATGCAGAGCAGTCCTGTGCAGAGGGACCTGAGAAGCATTTTTACCACAGGGTTGCCAGGTGTTTCAGTTTTATAGCCTTTTTATCCTGTGGCATAGAAACCTGTTCATAAGGAAATTATGATGTTACTTTTAAAGTATTAGGACATATGTTAGAAGTTTGGTTGTAGTTAAATTGCTATTAATTTAAAATGAATATATTTTTTCTTCCTGGTTTAATTAAAAGCCCACTATACAGGACTGCTAGTTACCCTACAATTAAATTCCTTTCAGTTTGATCTCTCTCATTTGGGGACTTCTTATCTGAATTCCAGATTTCTGTATGCCTTCAGAATACATTTAGTACTAAATATAGAACAGGGTCATGATCAGACTTGGCTAGTCTTTAACATTTTCATAAAGATTTTTCAGAAGGCTGGAATTTTTAGATGTAGCTTGATAATTCTTCTTTTTCTCTGAGATGAATAAAGCTAGCTCTTAAAAAGTATGACACAATCTAATCTTTTGATGTCCCTTAACTCCAAAGAAAATGAAATCTTTCCAGAGGGAGGTCCAAAGAAACTCCAGAAAGAATTTGGAAGGCCTTTGAAAATGATAACCAGCTGGTCGTGAAGCAGCAGGCTGCTACTACATGAAAGTGCTGCAAAGCTAATAATAACCTGGAAATAATGGCTAGTGAGCTTATGCTTTCAGAATATCTGGCTGAGTACATCCCCTTCATCTGAAACCCAAGTATTTCAGCTCAAAGACCACCTGTGCAAATAATCTAGAATGGCAGGTACAGAGACACACCACGTAACGTGTTCCTCACACTGAATAACCCCAGCTACCACATTTTTGGGTGAATGGCTTTTGACATACAATATATAAGTCTACATTATTCTTGTTTAAAAAGAGCTCTGCATACACAGAGAAAGTTATTTCTCTCTTTTCTCTAAAAGATGGAACGATATATCACTTATAAAATGACATTTTGACTGAGTATGCTTAGAAAATTATATGCTTTATTTAGATGTCTGCTGCAGTGGTACTTTGTCTCAGACAGGACATGGATGTATGGGAAGATGTATTTAAGACCTCAAAGCTTACATCAATGCTGAATAATTCGGTCTTTGTTGCATTACCCATGTGAAATATGTTGCTGCTAAATGCTATTCCATAGACTGTCTCTTCCAGCCTCAGAGAGCCTTAGGTTATGTGTGCACTATGTAACGTTAATACTATGGAGACAGAAAGATCTGCCTTGAATTAGGTCAGAAAGCTGTATGGCACAGATGATAGGTCTTACTTATCCAATATGGAATACTGATAAATATTCCAGAAGGAGGGAGGTGCTTCCATTTTTAATTAGTTTTTTTTACTATAAAACAGGTTTGTCTTCTTTGCACAGTGCTCAGATGTGTCACATAGCTCAATACACCTGTACTATCCATGCTTATTAGTTTGCCCCACTGGTGACTTAATAAATACAAAGGAAAGCCCAGAGTAATTAATACAAATGAAGTTGGCTTTACCCTGCATCTTTACAATGAATGCATTGTGATAATTTCTCTGATGGCACTGACATCTCCCATTCTGTACTGAAATGCGTGTGAGAGCCTGGCCTGTCACACACCTGTTGAAGGGCTGTGTTTGTCAGGTAGGGGAAGGCTAATCCGGAATGCTCAGGACTTGTTTTAGCTTGCTGACCGGCCAGTCAGTGGTATGCAGGTATTCCTTTGGACTGGATATATCACCCCCAACATGTATTTTGGGCTGTCTTCTGAAGAAGATGCCTCAATTTGAAACTAGTGAGATTGGGTGATGCATCAGAAATTAGCCTTTCAGCAGATCCTAAGCAAGGTATCATCCCACAGCTGTCCCCAGAAAACAGGAGGGGATGAGAGAACAATAAATTACAATTTACAACTCTGCTACCAGCATAAGCTGTGTTATATGGGTGCTTTGAATGACAGGCAATGTCCTTGTACAGGGGCCAGAAGTCTTGGCTTCAACATCTCAGCTCTTTCACTGTATAAACAGTGCCACAAAAGCTGCTGGGCTGAGTGCTTGAAAACTAAACAGGTATTGTGGTAAATTGAAGTTGTAAGGAGAAAAGGCTTCCTGATGTGACTACTCAGCACTGAGACTAGCATGCATTGTAAAATGCTTTGAAATAAGCAACTGAATAATAAATGGATAAGGAGCTAAAGAGACAAAGGAGAAGAGGGGGAAAAAAGAGAACGAGCAACTGAATAATATGTAAGAAATAGACCTACAGGGGGAAAAAAAGTGAACAAAAGCAAAGATAAATGCATTTGTGAACCAGAGAGTGCAAAAAGAAGAGTGAGAACTGATTTTTCATGGAATTGGAGTCCATCGGAGCCATAATTTCAAACCAAGGTACCCAGAATTTGACATCTAAACCTAAATGTCAACACTAGAATCAGTGGTCTGATTTCAAAAGCAATACAGGTCTCACTGGTGTAAATTGATACAGCACTGAGGTTAGGGGAGACCTTATTTCTCCTTACTACTACCTGCAAGAAGGTTGTAGCAAGGTGGAGATTGGGCTCTTTTTCTAGGAAACTGGCAACAGGACAAGAGGAAGTAGCCTTAAGCTGTGCCAGGGGAGGCTCAGGTTGGATATCAGGAGGAATTTCTTCACTGAAAGGTGGGTAAATCATCGGAATGGGCTGCCCAGGGCGGGTGGTGCAGTCACCATCCCTGGAAGCGTTCGAGAAACAGCTGGACCCCGCAGTGCCATGGGCTAGCTGACAAAGTGGCATTCTCTCAAAGGTTGGAGATGATTTTGGAGGACTTTTCCAACCTTAATTATTCTATGATTTTGGTAAACAAATAGATCTGTGTGTTTGAAAGAAAATGAAAATATATAAAGCAATTTAACCACTCAAGTGAAAATTGACAGTTTGGAATGGAAACACAAGGATTGTTTTATTAACTTTAAATGGCTTCTCACTTCCAAAGGCTTTATCCTTTCTTTTGAAAGGCAAAGTAGTCACACCTCCTTTTATAATATGATATCTGTAAATATAAGAGATATCTGTAAATATAGAGATATTGAATACCTCTGAAATCTATCACTATTGAATTAGAAGAGCTAAAAGTAATCAGTATAAGGATCACTAATCTTGCTTTCAGAATACTAAAAGAAAGTGTTTCCACATATGCATATTGTATAAATTGTCAATCTTACTCAGGGAATTAAAACACAGTGGGAAATACGTTTAGTCACTGTGCAAATACTCCAGCAGGAGGAAGACAGAATTGTTTTAAGAAATGTTTGTTTATTTCTTCAATCATGAATATGAGACAAAACATTAATTGAGGTTTCACTAAATTGAACTCAGATTTGCCATGTGTATTTTCTATATTTACAAATGTGCAAGCAGAAATATAAGACAGATGTGGCAGAAAGCCAGACAGGAATGAAGCTGCAGAAAAATTTGAGAAAAGCATTAGGATTAAGCAGCTTTAATTATAGCACTATTTGCTTTGTTCCGCTAGGATCCTTAATCAAAACAAAATGCTTTTTTCCCTTGATCCTTCATTGTTTTGCATGCACACATACATGTGCAACAGTTAATTAGTGTAAAAGCATGGAGCTCGTTTCCTCCCAGTCTAATCTTTGATTGTGATTAATGAAGAAGAAAAAATAATGTCCCTGTTAAAGTAGGAAACGTCTTTATATACTTAAAGCAAAATCAAAGTTGCATGTATGTATAAGCTTCGATATCTTCTCTTTGAGAAGCAGTCTCTCTGTAGCAAAGTTTTTTACCAGCTTGGAATGTACTCTGGCAACAAAAGCTTTGAAAGAAATACTTCTGGACTTCAGTAGGGCTTTTGATGTGCTATCACCTGGGAAATCATGCATGTGGAATAAAATAAGGACCAGGAGGAAAAATCCAATGTGGCTAAAGAGCTGCTTGGAGAGGAGATGATGAGGTATATGGAGGGGTACTTACCAAAGTGGATGAGTTCCCTAAAGATCTGGAGTGGTCCAAAGTAATAAAATAGTATGGTGACAAAACTGCCTGGGGGAAAATAGCAAGCTGGAAGGCTTTATTGCGATATTATCCATGGAAAAAAAAGAAATTATTTTGTTTAGTGAAATTATGAAAGGAAAGGTAACTGTAATAACACTAGTTATTAATGCACATTCAAGGTTTAATCACATGCTCTTCAACTGTGCAACAGTTTTACGAACTGGAGGTTCTCATTGTTTGATGATGAGTAGTTTATCTGAATGAATATTTATGCATCCCAGATGACTGGGAATCATGAGTGTGCCAAGGGCTTGAACAAACACACTGTGGCCTAATTGCGTGTCTGGCAATCTGGTCTGAGTAGGTGTGTATGGAACTAAAACGATCCACGTCCAAAGCACTGTTAAGTTCTTACCTGAAATACTGTATTTAGTTCTTGAAAACTCACTTCAGACTAGAGTGGACAGGAGCTGTGGTATCTAAGAGTGGTTGCAGGAATACCAGCAGCAGCTTGCATGGAGTGGTGGCTCCAAAAGGAGCTGCTGGCCACAGAACACAGCAGAGTGTGCTGCCCTGCCAGCTCAGTCCTGGAAGCTGTGCAGTGCCCTATCCCAGCAGTGTGACACAAAAAAAATGCAGTAAGTTAAGAAGTGCTTAACTTACTCTTCAAACTGTGGTGTAAAGTGAAGATGTTACTACCTGGCATGGTAACTAACTGGATTTGTTTTAAAAATTAGCTTCTGATACATTCTTGTACTCAGATTTAATGTTCTCCTGTGGAGGTGACTCAAGGGTTTCCCCACTGTTTGATTTGCTCTAGAAGGGGCTTTACTGCCCCAAAACACTGTCCATTCTCTGTGCTATATGGAACGGTTTTTGCAATTCTGGTGTCTGTAAAGAGGGATCAGCAAGTGAAAGTGTCTTTTCAGACACCATCTGTGCTCTGCTATGCCTCAAATATATTCAGTTCAGCTCAATGTTTTACCTAAAGAGGGTTAAATAAAAAAGGCTATTTGATATTGTGTTGATATTAATGAATGGCTTGGTGCTGTATTAAACAGAGACTCCTTGGGCAGCACATCCTTGTTTCAGATGATTTTTGTTGTAGTTTTGGTTAGCATTGCTTATCTGCTGGTGCAGTGCTCTTTCACCTTTCAGGATTGAATCTGTCATGCCTATTAACTATCCCTTGATACAGTTTTGTGTGTCATAAAGGGCCTTGAAACTGAATTTAATGTACTTGAGAATAATCTTGATTTTTTCAACCCCCTTGTGTGCAATTTAAGGAAACAATGGTATCTGTTAAAAATTTAGAGGAGAAAAGCAGTGGATTTACAATCCCTGGGAGGAGGTTGTAAACTCTTACTGGGGTGCTTATAAAAGGACATTATCACATTTGAAAAGCAGAGGCAGTAGAAAACGACTGTCAGAGCTGTAACCTTCAGGCTGCGTTTTCTCCTTGAGGAAACCAGTTTTGTAGAACCTATATTTTTTATGCAAGAAACTGCTTTTTCTTTCTTGTTCGACTTTTTTTAAATTATCATTTCAGATGTGGTGGTGGTGCAGTAGAGCAAACACTAATAGCTTTGCAAATGGTAATCCTAACCCTGCACCGATTGGCACCCAGTGATATTGTGGTTTTGATAGGTAGAGAGAGAGAGATAGAAATACTTTTAACAGCACGTGAATGCTTTATGGTTTTAGGCTAGGATAGTTGAATATGTGTGAGCCTCATCTAGTTCTGCCATGGCTGGAAGGCAGCATAACTGCATTGCATAGCCTTTCCTAAGATAAATTAATTGTCAATCTCCAGCAAGTTTTTAGTGGCCTCGCTTCTGCATTGCAAAAAGGGAAATCATTATAATTCCCACTTTTTTTGGTGACGTTAGAAGGAAAACTAAACAGGAATGAGACAGGAAGACTGAGCCATCCAGTGATGTGGCTTGTTGAGGCTGTGAGTGCTGGTAAAAAGGCCCAAATCAAGCACCAGGGAGGGATTGTTGTAGAAATATACTACCTATAATATGTAGAGAGAACTGCTACTAATACTAATATTGATGCAAAATAGATTCTTATGAAGGACAGAAACACCTCTCATCTGTGTACCTACCTGTTTCCAAATTTTAGAGGCCATTACTCTCCCTTTTGTCTGGGCACTCACTTTTAGACATTCATATCACTGCCATTAATGGAGTATTTTATGCTTTGTTACCAAAATATATTGGAAAGATATCTGACAATAAATAGAGCATAATACTGAGGATAATCAGGTGTAATTGAAATCCATCTGTGTTACAATATTAAGAGAAGAAAGTAGTTTTAGCTTCCAAACTCTCAGGAACTTGTAGAGCTACCTGTGATTCCAATTTAGAAAATAAAAAGGATTCCATGAAAAATAAAATAAATTTTAAAAATTGCTTAACTATGCTGTAAAATAGTTGTAAATAACCTGAAAAGTATATAGAGTTACTAACTGAAAATTAAAGAATACAAACGTTTGCCAATAAAAAGCTTTGTTTTGCTTATAATTACACAGACAAATAGTGAAAGGTGTCTGCCCAGTTACCTCATTATTTGCATGACATGGCATTGTTAAATTATTTGACTAAAACTGTCAATGTGACAAGAGAAAGGATTCTCATTAGTACCTTTCTATCATATTTAGGAAGAATCCCAAGATTAAAAATTTTATGTGTGAGCCAGAAAAGGATTGTACTCTCACCAGTAATTAAAATACCTCTTCAGGTTTTCTGGTCTTCTAATGGTCTAATATTGAAATTCCAGCTGTGTGAAAGGCTTGTATCACTTTGTAACTCTGACTTGAAAGAACTGAACATTTTTAATGTTCAAAAAATAATAGGCTTTCCCTGAAGAAGCCATTAAGCACCTTTCTTCTGTATGTTTTTTCCCCCCTAGTGTTTCAGTTCTTTCTAATCCTCAATTCTGTAAAAGTTAATATTGTCTATTAGTTTAATTTACGTCAGATGAAGGGTGATTTCATAAAGGAAAGCCACCCAAATGTAACTGAAGGCATTACTTCTTGGAAGTACTTGAAGTTAACAACCCATCCTGTACCTGAAATGAAATGTCCTTTATTGACACTGACAACCATTTACGTTCACCAGAAAATTCTCATTACAAATATAGGCTACTTAAAATCAAAGAAAATATAAATATTTAGACATCAGTAAATGTCTTGTGGTTTGTGATTGGCTTTCTGATAGAGAGAATTTACTGTGCTAGATTTATGAATTAGCAGTCATTTTTCAAGAGAATTGACCCCTTTTATACTTTGAATTGTTTGTATAAGGATTTTTAAAAATTATTTGTTGTATTCCTCCAACTTCTTTTTTGCTTGAGCAGAAGGGCAGAATCACCTCCCTCATCCTGCTGGCCCCGAGACTTTTGCTGCAGCCCAGGATATGGTTGGCTTTCTGGGCTGCAGGAACACATTGCTGGGTCATTGAGCTTCTTGTGCTGCTGCTTCTTATTGTTGAGTCTCTTTGTTGCTTTGGTATAACTCTAAGGCACAGATTGGCCCTGATTTTTCCTGGAACATGTATCCTCTACTTTCTTCATCTGTGCCATCTTTTGTAGCAAGGCCTCTTGTAATATTTTCCATAATATAATTTCTATCAACCCAGAGCTTTTCAAACTATAGGAGTCTCTAGATTAAGACTTTTAGATTTTTTGTTTGTGACATCTAGTTAAAATAAAAATAGCTTCTGAAACCCTCGTGTTCTTATCTGGTAGAAGCAATATCTTACTTTTAGGGAAGATGCAGCCAATGTTCAGGTCAGTTTTCCAAAAAGTATGAGATGCACATTAAGTTTCCTTTCTGGATTTGCATGAGTAATTCCAGATGCACTGCATTTATGCAATAGCTGTGCAAGACAGTCTTCCAGAGAATACTGATTGCTGCACCCTAGAAATGCCTTAAGGAGTGAACTGGAATAATAAGGATAAAGATGATTTCTAATAGGTATAACACCTATTATATTGTACTTGACCACTAAAGAATTATTAGAGAGAAAAGCTGAAAATAAAATTAATAGGCAGAATATATTTTTCTTTTTAGACAGAAACGTTGGACTTTTTTTTTCTGAAATTTTGCTTTTATTATATGTCACTGAGAGGCTGTTCAGTAAGAAAAAATGTATTATTATGCATTCAAGTATCCCTTTTGACAGAAACAGCTGAAGCTTGACATATATGTGCTGTTGAAACATGATCATACACAGTAAGGCTCTCTGCTGGCATACTCAACACTTAGAGTTGCTGCAAATAATTCTACTTTTCAGTATGATGAACCCTCTATTCTGATCCTCAGAATCCTTTATTCCAAGCATGTATCACACATAAAGAAGAATCAGTTTGATTGTAAAGATGTCTGAATCTCAACACAAATGCACTGCAAAAACAGTTACCCCAGGTAACGAGTCAATAACAGCCTGAGCCACTTTATATCTTTATTAATATATTTCTTATTTTTAGTATATAAAAAAATTGCTTTTTGAGGGACTGATATTTTCAACAAGTTCACACTAACTATTTGAGATAGACTCAAAGTAGGACACTGACGTGGACACCAGGCCTGCAGAGATGGTTGGAATCTCAATCATGTAAATGTCTTCGGATTAGCTATAAAATGAACTGGGTGAAAATCCTGGATCTGAACTCGTTATTGTTTTGAGACACTTGAATTAGAAGATGTTTTTACTGTGCCTTTAACTTGACTCCTGATTTTTATTTCTGCAGCATTCTTTTAATTAAAAACTAAATCATTCACCAAATGGGTAAATATCCCTTATACAAAAACACTGCATGAGTGACTTCCTGTAATAGGATTGATCTGGAAATATGTATCATGATCTATTCCCTTAAACTGCAGTATTTCCCACATTTATACGAGACAAAACTAAATAGCTGTGTTTGAACAATTGAAAATGCAAGCACAAGTAGATATTTCATAGTAGAAAAGAATCAAAATGTCTCCATGTATTTTAATTCATAACTTTTATTTAGTAACAAGAGCTGAATTGTAACCTTTGCTACTTTTGTTTGCATTCAATACCTACGTGATAAGTATGGGTAGTATAATTTTTTTGGGAGAAATGTGGCTTCACTGGAATAATGGCTCCCTATTAACATTCTGGTGAAAGGGTAGGGCTGTCTTCAGATACTTCCTTAATGTTTTTACACCTGTTCAAAGGTACAATTGTGACAGACATTTAGCAGGAGTGAGTAACACATCCTCATCAATGAGGTGACCCTTCCTTGTGTCTGAGCACAGCTACTATTGCCTGGGTCTTTTTCTATCAAAAATTACCTATCTTGTAAAGGATTACTTCTGGGGTTTTTTTCCTTTAATATGTGTATTATTCTCTATATGTACAGACAGTGAAAAAATAAAAGTGAACTAGAGTTGAAATCAAAATTTGACTCATTAAAAAAAAGTTCTATTCACAATCTCTAAAATTGTGGTTTTGTTTTCATAACCCTGAGAAAATATGGGATATTTCTTCCTTACCACTGGATTCGTTGATATACTTCACATATATGTTGCTATACCTTATGGCATACCTTGACTCCCTTGGGATATTCTGGTTCAGACTGAACCTTAGTCATCTCTGATGTCCAGAGTCACTGCCTTTTCTATCTCCTTGTCTTTAATATCTTCCCTTGTGAAGTGCCAACTGTTCTGACATATTTGGTTGGTTATTCTAAATACCTTTTCTTCTTTTATTCCTTTATTTTCATCACCACTGTATTATATCCCCCTAGGGAACACCCGGTGCTTTGGGCACAGTGCTTTGCATGTGAATTAGTCTATTCTGTTCTGTATGAATTTTTGTAATGTGCTTATTACCTCAGGATCTGGGCACCTCCCAGTGGTACATTAAGTAACCAAATCTGTCACAGCTTATTTGCCTCCTTATACTCTCCTTAGATTTGCAGGGGAATATTTTCCTTTGGTATGGTTTTCTGTTGCTATTTTTGAAATATGAGATGTGTTTACTTGTGCTACAGAGAGAGATGAAATAATTGTCTCTTGCACTTGGGGCAGAAGTTTTGAGTTCTTGGATCCCAGAGGTATTAATCCCAAAGTAAATTCCCAAATAAATAGGAGTTGCCCAGCATTTGCAAAGACAGAGATGTGACTTTTTTAGTAAAAGTGTAATAATTACTGCTAATAGAAATACAGTTCTTGGCTACTCAGAGAGTTCTTTTGACCATAAAATTCATAGATTTTACTGATGATCCTCAAGGGAAAAAAAAGACCAAACAACTAACTTGCCATGTTGAGAGAAGTCAACTTAGCAGTGTGTCTAGGAATGTTTCCTGGATGTCAAATCTAATTTCTTTTATAGATAATATAGTCAACAATATTGCTCAGAAAAAGGGACAAATTTTGTTTCTTAATACACATTTTTCTTTTCTTGAATTCTCTAATAAATTTACTAGTGATTATCTTTTGTAAATGCAATTATATATGCAAGTTACAGCTTATTTGCTATTGGGTTATCTTCAGATGTACTGTATTGGCTTCAATATTGTCACATATTTATGTGCAGTGCTATTATCAAATGTGACATACTCAAAATGGGAAATGTCTATAACAAAAACAGATGAATACTAGAAACTATTTTTTTTTTCATGAACATGATTCATTATTTTTTCTACAGATTTTTGAGTTAAAATATTATGAGGGAACCAATCTATTCATAGGTCTCAGAGAATTGAGTCAGAACTGGGTTTGTAATTGTTATCTGATAAGGACTGTTGATGCTATCATCTCTCTCCATCCCCTGAATAGTGAACACGAAGGCTCTTCCTGCTCAGCAAGGCTTATTACTGTTAGATTGGCTTCTAAACCAACCTAATGCAGGTCACAAAGTGTAGTAAATTGGCAGCTGCTCTAACTGATGAAAAAAATAATTGCAGAGTGAGGCAGGGGAAGTTCTAAACTAATTTTTCCTTAGCAGAAAGTAGGTATTATCAAATGCAGAGAAAGCTATGTTAAAGTAACCTTGAATTTTTGCCTTGAAGTCAAAAGCAGCTGGAATTTTCAGTCATGGTAATGGGTACATCTGAACAGTTGCATAATGAAGCTTCAACATCTAAAGAAGTTTCATGCACATCCCCCACCCAATTCAAAGGTGTTATTTTCCAGGAAGGAAGCCTGTGTAACTGGGACTTTTATTCACACCCTTCAGAATGATGTCCTTGAGACCTTTTTAATGCTTTGATGTGGGCCAGAATGGTAAGGCCGTGTATCTGAAATTGGCACATAACGTTTAACTTTAGGAACTCAAAATCAGGTCATTGTAATGTCAGAAGGGCTAACATTGAGATCTCAGCATTAACTATGAGTATAGTCAGGAAAAGAAAAAACCAGGCAATTTTGAATATTTTTTCTTAAATTCTAGTATGTAAAGAAAATAGGTCAATTGCTAACTGGACAATATACACAAGCTAGAGTACAAAATATGAAGAAATAGTGAATAAATTATTCATACTGCTTTATGTCGTGAAGATTAGAAGCTGTTGGTGGGAAAGTAAATGTGAATTGTGTCAGAAGGGCTTAAACAGAATCGCAGAATCACTTAGGTTGGAAAAGACCTCCAAGATCAAGTGTAACATTTGACTGAGCCTTGTCAGCTAAACAATGGCAATAAGTGCCATGTCCAGCTGTTTCTTGAATACCTCCAGGAATGGTGACTCCACCACCTCCCTGGGCATCCCTTTCCAGTGCTTAACCACCCTTTCAGAGAAGAAATTCTTCCTGATATCCAACCTGATTGTCCTCTGGCACAGCTTGAAACCAACCTTCTTGTCCTGTCGCTGGTTGCCTGGGAGAAAGGCCAACCCCCACCTGACTACAGCCTCTTTTTGGGGAGTTTAAGAGAGCAATAAGGTCTTCCCTGAGCCTCCTTTTGTTCAGGTTAAGTACCCCTCATCTCCCTCAGACTCTCCTGATGTAATTTACTCTCCAAACTTTCCCCAGTTCCACTGTCCTCTGGACACATTCCAGCAATTCTGAGGAGCAAAATTCCTTGGTTTCTTTCATCTCTGTGATTTTCAATGACCCAATATGAATTGTAAATACGTAGAAGATTGCCAGGCAACAAAATCTCATTGCTTATTCTTCACCAATTCTAGTGATAATGCCTTTTAAAATGCCTGCAGATTGTTTTATCACAAACTTCAGTGTAATTTCCTTTCTACAAGACAGCATTTTGGTCTAGCAGAAGAAATTCTTTCAAAAATTGAAGTAAATATCTGATGCAGCTTAAGGATACACCCTGAAGCAGAACATAATATTTGCATAAGAAATGACTGACTTATCACATAAATTTTCCTGTGTAATTTGCTAGTTTGGCTCCAAGGGGCATGTAAACCTGAAAAAGAGAGAAGTCAAATGTAAAGAGGGTATTTCTGCTATAAAAAAGCAGTCTTATCTGAGGGCTTAGCATAGTGTATCCTGATAGGAAGGGGTTTGTCTCTCTGGGATACATGGAAAATTTTGTAGTCAACTTCTTAGTTGATGCATTGAAGATGTATTCCCTGTATGTTATGCTGCAGCAGTGTGATACCGTTATGTGTCCTCTTGCTTTTTAGAAACTGAATTTCAACATCAAGGATATTAAAGATGACAAGTCTTTCTATACAGTTGAATTGCCAGGAACTGGTAATGGTTTATCAGAAAATTGTATCCTGTTTTAATGTAGTGTAACAAAGAAGCTATTTTTAAAAGGATGAAGAACTTATACACGTGAGGTAAAAATATGAAGTAACTACATATAGTCATCCATATCATTCAAGGTGTATACAGCAAAAGATTGAAGGAAATGGTGAGTGCATGATGTTGAGCATGCACATATGTAGATTACTCGGAGGTGAAAATGCAGCTCTAAGTTAATAACAGCGATGAAAAGAAGTGTAAAAGGGACGGGCTGGTAGAGCTCGATACAAAGCATCACTGCTTTAAATATTTACTGTTTTAAATGCTGCTGGTTGGTGGCCAGGAAAATTGTAATCCTTGCTCTCAGTGTGTTGTATTAATCACATGGGTTGCTTGAGAGGAACATTGCTGGATGCCATGGGTGAATTGGGACTGTGGTGCCTCTCCTGCTCTTGACAAGTGAGGGGCTTTGTGTGTGTAAGCCAATGTCCCTTTGAAATCATTAAAAAAGGACATCAGGTTCCGTGACCAGCAGATCAGATTCCTACTCATTGACCATCAGAGATGTTTTTATCATTGATTCTCACTTGCTTCTCTTAGTCAATAAACTACACCCAGCATGATCTTAAATAGCCATCTGCTGAGGTTAAGTGTCTTCCACATGTCATCAAGTTCATGACATGAAAGGGTCAGAAGTGTTCGCTGGAGAAAAGCAATGATCACCTGGGATTAATTTAAGGAACCTTGAGGTTACAAAGCACAAAGAAGGGTTTCCTTAGGAATTAATTTTTAAACTGATACTTATTAAATTCAGTGAAGCAAAACCACGTTGCATCGCTGATCCATTTCCCTGTGCAATGTGCATATTTATTACCATTAATTTAAACCACTGAAAGCCAGAAAGATGCTATTTCTGTAGGATTGCCTGTAGTCATACACCGGACAAAACTTATAGAACTTTCAGCACCTATTTTGTGGCTATAATCCATTGGTAAGATGCAGACTCTGTTTTCTCCTGAGGTGGTGTTTGTGTGGAACTCAGTGCATGAACATGTAGACTCAATGCTTTTCCAGCAGAATCTTGGGTTTACCTCCACGTCACAGAAAGGAAAATGTATCTTCAAAATAGTATTGTCTTTGTGACTTATCACAGTCTGGGCTTGTATATTTGTTGTGCTCAAACCACAGTGCTCAGTAAAGAGTGGTTCTGTTGAATAACTGGAAAGAGGCTTTCTGGCCAGGCTTTTGAGAACCATGCCGTGATGGTCTCTGCTGGAAGCCATATTTTGCATATCTTACAATAGCATCATTTTCTGTCAGTGCCAGAACTGTTGTAGTCAGTCATCGTTCATGGGAGCGTAATATCTTTGTGATGCCAAGTGGGAGAAGGACAATGGCACCAGACTCTGCAATGCATGAAACATGCATATCCTAAACACATGGAGCTGTCTGTGACTGCAGATGGCCATCTCCAGTTCATTTTAAAGTAAGCACTTGATCCTTTGTGCATAAGGATGTGTTTCACTAGACCACAAGATGCTAAGATGGTACAATATAATATTCTTTCTGTCATTAGGTTGGCCATGAAATCTCAGTGTTACCAACATATACTAAGAGGCAAAATGACCAACCAAAGGACTGAGGACAGACTTCACCTTATTAAATGAGTGACAAAATTGAGCAATATTATTAAAAATAAAAAAGTATGAGCAAGCCAGGTGAGGGTTGAGAAATGCTGCACTAATTTAGCTGTAACAACAATATAAGTCACAAATTTAGCTTTTGGAGATGTGTGAGTGAAATTACAGTGCAGCACTGCAGATGTCAGTTTACATGTCAGCCTTGTTCTTGTGATTAAAAGGAATGTCTGCAAAACCTGAAGCAGCAGTATTATTAATACAAAGGTTGAGAAAACAGATTGAATGCAGCTGAAACTAACTCAGTCAGAAACAGAAGCTTTGTTGTTCCAGGCAGAATACAGAAGCAGAGATTACAAAATTTTAGTTGCAAAGATCACACTGGTGCCACCACAATATATACTTTATAGTATCAAAGCAGAACTCACATCTGACTGCCGTGCCAAAGGTTGCTTTGCTTTGCTTTGTTTCAAAAGCTGCTTTCTTTTTCCTTTGTTGCATGAGGTGGTGGCATTGCTTATCTGGGAGATGGATCTAACAGCTCTGTGGAGTGCAGTGTTCTCATGCATTAGGACAATCCTCTGTTTGCCTGTTGTGAACAGACTGTCTGTTTTGCAACGTTCGGGCAATGTAAAGAAACCAGATCATAAAAAACCTCTGTTTCTGAATGTCTGCCTGCACATTTCTCTCCCAGTAGTTTTTCCTCAGCAATTCAATCAGCACTGACAACTGGTAACACAAAGCCAGGTTTTGAAAAGCTTCTGTTAACTGACATGCAGATGGATAGACAGAGGGGCTTCTGAATATGCCTGGGCACAAACTCCCATGGAAAATTTATCAGGAATAAGCTTTTGATTGTGATTCATCAAAAAATCCTTCAAAATAAGAAATAAAGTCAGAGAAGGGCCTTATATAATGGGACAAAAAAAAAAGTATCAACTGGTTTTCTCACAGTACAGTGCTGGGAACCAAACCATCTTTGCAGCTGTAGTCTGCATCAATCGCCTGCTTCAATATTGATTGTTCATCTTTTCAACATCTGCTTCTTTCTATTTTCTCTCATCAGCTCTTTTTTGCTCCCATCCTTTCACCATGAAAGGATTAGTGTAGGTGAACACCTTTTAAATACACCCCATTCAGATTCATTTGAAACTTACCATTTCAGAAGCCTTTGAGCCTTTACCTAGAGCTTTTAAATCTTCTCTGCTAGAGACCAAGTATATGACAAAATCTGTGCGCTAGGGAAAAATTCCTAATGCCACAGTGAAGTCAGCAGGGATGGTGCAGATCATAAACCTGTTTCCTTCTGCAAGTGTAGCAATTGAAATGCCAATCCCTGCCATTCAAGGTGGCTGAAATTGGAGAATTATGATGAGCACTTGCACTGATTTTACTTGGTTTACTTCCTGGCTGGGTTTACTCTTATTTTGCTAGTTGAACTGAAAAAGGAAGGAAATTAGTTGGCTGGTTTTACATCGGAGAGAGATAGCAGGAAAATACACATTTTTTTTTTTTTAAATGTACACTTTCTATTTTGTAGTCCTCAAAATTTATGTTGTTGAAAGTACTGTTCAAAGCACAGCACTGAAATTCTGTAGGAACACTTAGAGTTTTGTGCAAAGCTAAATTTAATCAGATTCGTCTACAAAATGTTCTTCCTAGGGTGTATAGTTCCACCAAGCCAGAGCTGCAAAAATGGGTGTGGGTGGCACACTCTTTCTATTCCTGTATCATCATGCTTTGTATTGCCTGAATTTATTCATCTGTATTTTCCTCTGGTTAAAACCTGATTCCAAATTTTCATGACACTTTGAGAAAATCCAGAAATAAGCTTTTTTCTGGTCCTCTTAATAATCTTTGCAGACTATTCAAATTCTTTATGCTCACTCTTGCAGAACTTTTTAATAAATACTTTCCTTCAGTGAAATATTTGTATCTTTCCCCAGTCAAGAAAAAATGTCCATCCAAGGTCTTTTGTTTCAGTAGTCCTTTTCTTTGGAGATAGGTATTTATTTGAATGTAGTTGCATTATTTCAGTGCTCACCAATATTCTCCACAGAGTAGTGAATCGCTTTCCTAAGTTGACACACACCGATTCACTGATACCCTTGAGGGCAAAAGTGTGCTTCTTCCTGCTAAAAATTAAGCCAGAAAAACTTTCTTGCTTAGTCCCATTGGATTATTGAATTGATTAATAGAAATGTACTTTGCAGAACATCTGCCCCTGACAACTGGGCTGCAAAGAGATGCCATCTCCATGCAGAGAGTACAGCTGGCTGTGCTGATGTCAGCTACTCCACTGGCCAATAACAGTTTTTGTGATATAATTTTTCTTCAATTATATGTAACTACATTGTGGTCACTATTCTGTCTGCACAGGTCATGAGGTGCTTGCTATACCTGTGAGGTGTTACAAACCATCTGTCTTTCTCCAACTAGCCTTCCCTTTCCACACAGGTGAAGTCACTAAAGAGCCAGTGTATTATCCTGAAAGTACAAGCCTCTCTGATTGAGATCTCTCAGAAAACTGCAAAGTAATAGAAAACTAACAGTGGAAGAAAACTCCAGAATGAGGCTCCCTTTCATGTATTCTAAAGTGATTTTTGCTATTTCACAGTAGCTTATGCAGTTTGGTTTGTGACTGTCCTGTGACCCACTATGGATAACCCAAGTAATTATTATGGTGTGCCTCAGCATCCAGGGAGGTTCACTGGAGCTGAGGGTGGTAGGAAGGTTTCCTAGCTGTATGGAATATAAAAATGGAACAGGAACATCTGGTTCATGTGCAGAGATATCTGGCATATAGACAGTCAACTCAGTCCTCCCATAAATTTTTAAGTTCAGTCCTCTCATGTGGGAAATGATAGGAACAATTTCTACCCACTATCCAATTTTCAGCAAATGAGATTGCTGTCTGAGAAAAGGCAACCCATTCTAACAAGCTTGTAAAAAGGCTTTTACCCCACCTTTAGCATTAACTCTTTTTATGTCCTTCATATCTACCTCTTTCTATTATTCTTTTGGTTTTCACTACACTGTGACAATGATAGCAGTGTATAAGTGCTACATCATGAAGATCAAAAAAGTATTTTCTACTAGAAATTACATCCTGTCTATGGCTGGAAAATTTGTATATTCTTATGTGGGCATCAGAGGTATAAAATACCTTGGGTTGGAAGGGACATTAAATATGAACAGTCTAATCATATGAAGAAAAAAACTTTTATGAAGAGTTGGCACAAATGTTTTCTTATATAAAAAAAGCTTTCTTGTAATCATGGTAGCCTAACATGAGAAAAATATTTCTCTTCCCATTTACTGTGTATCCAAGCACCTCATTCTCAGACCATTTAAAAAGTAATGGAGTCATGCCAGATACACAGTAAAATTCAAAATTTTGCTGAGTACAAGTAAAATAAATCTATTGCCTGAAGCTGATATGAAGAGAATCGGAATAGGAGGTACAGTTATACCAGCTGGGAGGTACATTTATAAAATTGCACATTTCAAATAGAAAACAAATACTCCCAGAACCACTTTCTCAAAAAAACCTAATTTTTTCAGTACTTCAGTGCACAATAGTGAACAAAATAATAAACCAAGTAGGGCCAGAAGAAGCTTTCCTTTACAACAAAGAAAATTAACCACAGTGCAAAAGAGGTTTGGGTTGATAGAACATAAATTCCAGTAAAATAATGAAATGTGTATTTTTAACCATCACTTTTCACATTTTCCTTTTTGATCTAATACTGAGGTAGAGAGCTTTAATTAAAATGGATTATTATAAGTGAGCCCAAGCATAGGGACAGGAAGATTAGGAAGCAGCACGCAATCAAGGAAGAGCATAATAACTAGAGACAGGCTCAGGTTTCAGGGAGAAAAAAGTACTGTAGGTACCACCTTAAATTCTCCTGTAGCAGCTTTCCACTGAATAAATAAAGGAAGGTACATTATAAAAGGCAACGCAGGTCAAAATATGAGTTTACTTTTAATTGGAAGACTTTATCATCTTCTGCAAAAATTTAATTGCTTAAACTTTTTCTGGCTTAAAATCTATATTAAACAGAAAGCATGGGAAAAGGAAGGGAATATCTAAAAGAATAAGTCATGTATATGGATAAAAAAAAGTGGCTTTCCTGGTTTTGGAAGCGGAATAGTATCGTTAAACAAAGCAGATTAATAATTCATATATGAATTTATTATTGATTTGTAGTGTGAAACCAAACAAGCTAGATTTCAAAACAATAAATAAGCCACACCTATCAGTGGGAAAAGTTTTAATGAAAATGAAGGATTTGCATTTAGAAAATATGAGTTTTAGTTCTTTCTCATGTGTTCTAACATCTCTAGAATATTAGGAGTTTTGCAATATTCTAGGGAAACAGTGGTCTTTGCCCTCCACAGGTACATGAGAATATTAATAGGAAAATGAAAGTTTTGCTTTCCTTCCCCTCCCATGGCTTATCCAGATACATCAGACAAAAATCCTGTCTAAGTAGGACAAAGATTTTGCTGGGTTCTGTTTTCTGTTGGGGTTTACTTTGATATTTTTTTAGCCAATAAATGCAAGTACTGTGACCTTGGTGTCTACAAGTATGGTGACACATAAGATACCTAAATAACAGATGAGTTTGCATTCATTTTGTGGTTTTTGTTTGTATTTTTCAATACTTTTGTCAAAAAGTCTGAAAACACACCCTGTGGACATTTCACCTTTGTCACCAGCACAATGCTCTCTTACTAACCTGAGCACGGAATGTAAGGGATAGTTTAGTCCTGGAAAATCCCAGAGGAAATTTTATTGGTTTTCTTCTGAATATCATACACAGCTGTGGCACATTAATTCTGGATTAGACCAATAGTGACCATTTGCTGTGCTGACTTGACTTAAAATATTTTCTGCCATCTTCTGGAAGAATAACCTCACACTGCTATGATGATCCAGAGGGCCAGGAGTCAAGCCATACATATTAGCACACTGTGGAAACACTGTTATTTATCCACACAAACATAGTCATTGCAGGACTCCTCTACAGCAGAATTTCATTTTTACTTTAAATAGCTTCACAAACTTTGACAGTAATTTCTTCTTCTCATGAGATGTGCAGAGGCCCACCTTTGCTCATGTCTAGTATTACCTACTCATTGCAAGAACATACAATTTTCCTGTCAGTGCAACCATTAGAAATGGTTAGTGGGGCTGTGAATGCAGTTACAGAAGAGGTTTCTGTTCTACAATCTCTCTAGAAATCCCACTCCTTATTTCCTGCTCTCGGTTCTTTGCACACATTATTTTAAAAGCAATTGTGCAAATCTTTGTTGTCTCACAAGACCTTCTTGCAGGAGCTTTCTGAGCAGTAAGTGTAGCTCACAATAGCCCATGTTTGTCATAATCTGCGCCTACTACCAGGTGTTGTGTAAACCCATGTCCTGTTTTACAACATGCTCTGATTTCATATAGTGTGTCTTAAGCCTACACTGGAGCCCAAAATCTGATTATTAATTTAATTCATTAATAATTTACTAGATTTATAAAATTGGTAAAGAGGTGACAGCAGCAACAGATTCTACATAACTGCTGTGTGAAACCCCAAAATTAAAATATATCTGTTCAAATCTGCACAAAATAAGTCAAACTAATCCTACAACACTGGACAAACAGCCAAAAGAAAAATCCTTATATTGACATGTCAGAAACTTGATTTATTGTAGTTTCTCTTAAATTTATATTCAGGCTATTGAGTGTGGAGAGAGAGAGGGAGAAATCTTTTCAGTGGTAATAGGGACTCTTCAGTGACACGACACCGAATATAGTAACTGCTTCTTCAGTTTCTTGTAGGTTTGAAAAGTCATCACATTTTTCCGTATAACCCCCAATGAAGGTCAGTCATCATTAAATTCTCACGATATGAGTGGCTATTTGCAGTAGAAAACCAAATTCAGTTATGAGTGTATTACAATTATTAATAGAGAGCTACCCTTTCTTCTTAACTGGGGTGACAGTATATTCATTCAAATTTCAGAAATTTCAATATTTTATAAAAGGTCCACATAGCTAAGTGTGTTCAGTGGCATATTTAGAAATGTCACAGGGCTTGACAGTTGAAATTAAAGACAGTGACATTTACATCTCGTAATGAAAAGCAGCTGTTCATAAGTACCCCTGGTTGCTGTAGTTCTACCGCCAGCCTTCAGGAGTGTCAGTGAAACACTGAACTCTGCCAAATAAGCATCTTAAATACTTGAAATTTTATTTGTTATAGATTTTAATATTTGTGATGACTATATTAGAGCAGAGTGGCTGAAAAGCTGACTCGGTGCTCAGGGCGTTTCTGGCCTCTCTTCCTGATCAGTTTTGCTGCCCTGCTTTGGCCTGAAAGAGCAGTTGCACCATAGAGCATAATTGCACAAATTCCTGGAGCTAGCAACACATGTTATATGCTGTTGGAAAGAGTGAAATCCACACTTTCCAGTGCTAATAGCTATTTGTTTATTTTTAATTTCCTGGTTCATGAAGTGCAACTCCCCCTCAGACTGTACTGCTGCCTGCTTGCTGTGGCCCACGGCTGTCCAGATTTCTAATTGTCTTCTCTTACTTTGAGGGAAAACTCAAAGGGAAATCTTTCAAAAGTACTGATTTTGATGCTGTCATTTGCATTTTTGAATTTTTCCTTTCATTGTATTTGTAAGTTGCTAGCTAGAAACATAAGAGGATGTCACATTATTGGAAAAAAAAGAAAATTAGGTGGATTCCCTTTGAGAGTCTTTCATTCTTAGTTAATGCCCAGGTAAAGACTCCTCTTGTTTTCATACAGAACATGATCCAACCATTTTTTTCCTTCAGTTAATCTGCCTTTCCATTAGCTCCTTGGAGTAAAACAGTAACACACTAATATTCTTTTGGCTTCATGGCCAAATATGGGTATTTCTCCAGGCTCATTCATTACCATTCATCTAATAGCTGCTTTAAGGTTTATGAGAAAAAGTAAAACCTACCATAGGGATAATCTCAAATATGGCAAGCAGCTTTCGCCAAATGGTTCACAGCAGCCCTGCAATTATCTCATTGCTTTATTTCTCAGAAGGGAAACACTCTTTCCTCAAGCTCTTGCTGTAAAAACTGCGGAACTCTTAAAAAAAAATGACTTCTATTTTAAAGGTCTGATTTCACATGAAAATTATATGCATTGCAAATGTTTTCTTGGCAATTTACTTGTCATAAATGCCTATTGTACTGAAAAACTCCACAGGGAATTGGATGTATTTATTCTGCATGTGCTTAGGAATTTGTAAAAAAGACACAATGACAATAAAAATAGAAATATTATGACTCTGAAAACCTCAGATACAGAGATTGTTTTCAACTCAAATATAGCTTTCTGAGGTCTGAGTGTAAAGCAGGTTTCCTAGCAGGGATTAGGTGCATGCTATTATACTTTTATAATGAGGAGAGCTTTGAACCAAACAAAAATATTGTGCAGTATTGACAGAAGACATTCAGAGCTGATGTACATAAAATAATGCAGCAAATAACACATAAGGCTCAAAACACTGCTCTGTTTGGGCCATTATTACTTTGAAAGCAAAGCTTACTTTTGTTGCTTAAAAAGTATTCCAGAAAGAGTTGCAATGGCCCAAGCTCTGCTCCGGTTCAAAGCTTGCACCCAGAGAGGTGTCCTTGGAAAGTCCTTCCTAGCTTTTGTAGGGAAATGTGCCCAAGGGGCAGTGGCTCTAGCATAAAATCTGAAATAACTTGATTTTCACGTTTTTGCTGAAGTGAGCCTGAATCCAGCCCTCAGCTGTGCTAATCAGTCAGTATTTCCAGTTGCCTGGGGGAAGCACAGCAAGCTTTGAAGTGAATGAGAGTCCTTCCAAGCACTAGCAGGACAGAGATACAAATATTTTCACCCAGGTTGGTGAAACCTCTTCCAATGGATTTCTTTTGCAGCTGTCTGTCATTGAAAGATTCTTAGTTTTTTAATTGTAAAATTATTAGCTGGGTGGAATGGGCTGCCTGGGAAAGTGGTGAGGTCAACATCCCTGGCAGTATTTAAATGACATATAGATGTGATCCTTAGTGGCAGGGTTCACTGGTGGCCTTGGCAGTCCTGGGTTAATGGTTGGATTTGATGATCTTAAGGGTTTTTCAACCTAAATGAGTCTGTGACTTCCCTTTGATGCAGTTGCTCATAACAGACTGCATTGCTGTGGGGGGGATGCAGTGTGGGGGTGGTTGCATGTGCAGTCACAGGAGCACACTGGTTTCTGGTGTGTTTCCTTTTCCAAATGCTAAAAACTGGGGGTTTGTCCTCCCTATAATCTTGGAAGCATTCAATTTACTTGGGAGCCAGCAAAGGCACACAAATGCAGTTCAGAAGTAGTATTACTATTATTTGGTTAAAGTTGCTTGGAAATTTTTAAGAAAAAAATGTTAGAAGCTGTTTTTTCACTGAAATTAATCATGTTTCTTCAGAAAACAATCCTCTGGGAAATCTATTGTAATAAATTATTTCATTTAAATGTATAATTCTGATGTTTCCTGTGTGGAATGTACTAAGAGGTTTAAGGTTAAAATTAAACCTTCAGTTAGGAAGTAATTTTGAGTCTTTTGTCTGTTCAGGCTTTTTGGAATTGTGGATTTCTTCTTTCAACACAAAAACATCTAGGACTGGAAAACCTTTACCTGTCAGACCTTATTTGCTGCATATTGTTGGACAGAAAGAAAATTTAATTAGAAGCAAATAGCGTGAGATGTTCCTTCCCCAAGAGTTCTATGCTACACATACAGTGAAAGAAGGCTGCTTTCATTAAAACCCTAGCAAGGAGAGGATTATATTATGACCAGAGTTGTTGAAGCAATCCTTCATGGCATCAAAGTACCCCCAGGTATTTCTGGTACATCAGAGCTGTCGTGTCATCTCTGGTGGGTAGTGCCTGAGCTCCGTCAGCTGGGGACTCTGGTTTGTTCTCTCACATGCAGTGTCATTAGAGAACTTCTTGGAAAAACTTTGGTGTATGCAGGGTAGCTCCTGGAGTCAGGAGAGACAGGGGGAAACTCTGCACACTTGGGTGCTGGGCTCAGTGCTAAGCTTGGGCTGCCTAAGGCCCTGTGTGAGCTCTTGCAGAGCTGGGACCCTGCAGGGGCCTGTGGGCTGTCAGGGCAGGAAGGCTCTGCTGAGGCTGCCTTGGGGAATGGGGACTTCCTTGGGGAACTGCCTCCAGTGCTGGGAGAGCCCCCAAATAAAAAAGGACTAGATCAACATCTTGCTGGCTCAGGAGTTGTGCTCTGCTATGGGCCTGAATTTTGCTTCCTGAACGTGAGGATCATATACGAGTTATTTCCTCTTCAACCCTGGGCAGCAGCATTTGCTGGGGAGAACTGAGCCAGGTGCTGGATGGATGTGAGCTGTGCAGCTTCCCTGCACTTTTCAGCATGAGTGCCATGGGATTTATCTGCTTACACTGAGGGATGGTCTGAGTAAAAGCAGGAGAAAACCCAGGCTTGCCAATATCTGCAGTGGGATCACACCTGGGTTGGTTTTTGTTACAGTAGGAGGGAATGCCCAGCTATATGGGCATAAAAATCTTCCAATAATTGGATGATACACGATGACTTAAGTAAAGCTCCCACAAAGTTAAAGGAGTGCTGAGTTCAAGGTGGCTCTGGATTGGTCTCTAATTATTTTTACCACTTAGCAGCTGAGGCCACTGCTCAGCCCCCTTCTGCTGAGTTCTGATGCTGTACCAGCAGTCCTGAGACAAGGCACAAAACCACTTGCTCCAGTAGATAGCACCAGAGAGACTTCTTAGCCCCTGTATTTGGCAAGCTCGAAACAACTGAGCTGGCAACGGGTCTGCTCTCTATTCATCTCTGCTTAAACAGGCTTGAGTGAAGCAATACCTGGATTTAATAAACCATGTAAATGTCATTCCTGTGAAGGCTCTTTCCAGAAAGATGATGTGCACTGCTATGTGGCAGGCTCGTGCCTAAGCCTCACGGAGGAGACCCAAATTAAATCGTATCTCCAGAAGCTGTTGTTCCCTAGAATTTATCTAAAGATAAATTCTCTTCATACATCAAAAGTAGAGTACATCAAATGTTGCAAGGAAAAAAATAGTAGCTGTAGGGATGGTTTCAGAAATTTCAGAGTGTGTAGAGGAAACCCAGGGCTGTTAGCATATTTTTTTTTACCTTTTTGACAGCGAGTAAATGTTCTGTGGCAGACAAATCTGCAGGAAATAAAATTTTATGATGTGCTGTAACCATACTGGTTATATATCTATACACTACTGGCAGGCTATCAAAAGACGCACTTTTTCAGCGTTTCTGAATGTGACTTGAAAGCAGCTTGACTTCTGTAATCATAAACACTGACAAGTGTACTCTGCCTACATGGACCAGATGATGTCTCTCTTCATATTAGCATGGTGGTGTTGTACAAGCAGTCCAGTGAGATCAAAATTAACTGAGAAGCAAAGGGAATTTTCTATCTTGCCTAAATATTGGTTATAAACCAATTCATTTATAAAAGGAAACTGCAGCTCATTCTGTCTTCTATCCTATTAAGTTACTGCTCAAAATAACAGTAACAAGTGCTGGCAATTATTCCTTTTTCATTCTGTGCATCTCACGAATATGGAACCAAGCTCTCTTTTCCTTTTTCCTGAGATAATCCCTAGTGGAGGGGTTCTACTGACCATGAAAGCAATAATAGCTAATTGCAGACATAAAATATGTTTCCTTATGTGTGTACATTTTATGTTCATAAGAAGAGCTCTGGTGAATCTATATGGTGCACAGCTGTACTGTATGCTCTCCAGGCAGTACTGTCACAAGCACATAAACCAGGTGTAAGCATATTCTTCAAAAACACCTCCCCTTTCCAGCTCCTATTCCTACCTTCCAGAAATTATGCATGTGGTTTCTAGCTCAGTTGAAAAGCAGGAGTAATTAATGCTTTCATTATCTTTTTTTATGGAAAGGCAGTACAACCAGGTAGAAGCTACCATAAAGAGTGCATGATGAAAAATCAAAAACAAGCATACCAACTCAACAAAACCCGGTTGTATTTGTGGGCTCTGTTCTTTTACAAAGGTACACATACACATTGGTGTATAGGTACCTAATTACCACACTGAAGAACAGAATTGAAAACAGGTGAAAGTAAATGTAAACAATTTGGCTCTAATGTTGTTGTTGGGACCTTGATCATTAATGTGAAATGGCCTTGTTCTGGCTGCTGCCACCTGGTCTGATGAAAAACTGTTCTGTCAGTGTCACATGCATAAATTTCTCTGTGTAGCAACCTGGGGGTCATTGATAAAAGAAGATGGAAAAAGCAATAGGTAGCGGAAAAATTAATAATGGTATTGAAAATATGCTTTATACTATACAAGGCTGAGGCAGAACAAAATTAAATCCCCAGGGAAAGCCACAAAGTACAGTAATATGGAGTAAATTAAAGGAAAATACACAACTTAATGGAAATGACCACTCAGTTAAAGGATTTGACAGTGGTCCATGTTCTGGTGTTTTACTTTCAGGCATTTGGACTTTCATATTTTTAGTCTATGCTCTTTATTTTGCTCTTAATGTAAAAATGTAAAAATGTGTTAGATAATCCTCTCTAATGTTTGCAAATCAGGGAAAGTTTCGAAGATTAAAGTAGAGCTCTTCCCGGGTAGCTTTTGTCTAAGTGTTCTTAGCAGTAGAGGTTCTTAGCTATAATATACTGCCCATGAGCCAAAAAGAATAATTTCACTACAACCAGAGGAAAGACTTGTTATTTAAGAGGCAACAAATAATGGATGATGTGGAAAATATTGAACATTAAATGCCCTCTTGCTGCTGCCTTACAGAATGCTTTAATGCTACTAGATGTTTGTTAGTACTAAAACTACGAAAAAAGGATCAGGAGGATATTCCAAAGTTAAGGAAAGAATAGACTGCAGGATAATTCTAGAGAAATCAGAGGTATTAAAGTCAACAAAAAAAAAGTGAAACTGCGGCAGAGCCCTCAAGGAACTAGCTGAGGTATCTTGAGGGGCAAAAGAGACAAAGTAAAGAGAAGCAGATCTAGTATCTATATTTAAAATTAATTGACTAATTTCTTGTATTGTGCAGCTTGTCACCTGTCTTGAATATTTAAAAAGATATTAAAATATTAAATAACAGCTTTGCATGCATCAGGAGACTTACAAAGTTGTGGGAACACCCTAGAGTGAGGCCAGATAGGATAAGCCCAGTCTAATTTGCAAGCAAACTGGTTTGATAATTTTTTGTCTTTTCTTTTATACCCTTTTTATAGCTTTTTATAACTTCTGTATACTTAGTGCTTTTGCCTACATTCTTGGACTTGTTTGTTCAGCTAAGAGACTAAACATTCTAGAAGCTTTGTAGTTAGGGATCAGACTGCCCCAGACCCCAAGGAACTCTCCAGAACACATTCTGTAAACTAAGATAGAACCATCCAGGAGAAGGCTCCTTGGGGAGGGGGGCTCACTTGAGCCTCTCATCGGGGAATCTTTGCTAGATATGCTAATTAGTAAGACCTCTGATGTTATACCCAATCCATCATGTGTGTGCATTGCGGTGGGCATTTCGGGGCATTCCCTCTGGACCTGGTGCACCTAAGGATCCTTAAAATAAATACAGAGGTAAAACCCCCTTTTCCCTTCTAACCATGTTTGAATCTTGATTTTAAGACCAGGAAAAAGCATCAGTGGAAGGCCATAGATGAGACATATCTTGATACTGCCCCAAACTAAGGGAAAGTAAACTAACAAAGCTAATACAAATCAGATGTGTTCAGCTGTCATCCCCAAAAAATGGTTCAAAAAGATACTTGTTTTCTTTGTCAATGTTGTACCGCAGCCCAGATGTCTTAGAGGGGTCAGCATGCTAAGAAAGGTTCTTTCCTCCTGCTGGCCAGAGCGACAACACTGCATACTGACTGAACACAGATCTGTTGGCTGGTTTTGCAGGTACATAATCCACTCCCTCAGATTTTCCCTCCAGCTCCCCGTTTCAGGATCTTGGCCATGTCAGACTTGCCATGGGCAGAGTTTACAGGAAGCAGTGGGCTCTCCTAAGATCATTGGTCTAGAGCCTGGTACAGAGGCCACCAGAGCAAAAGCCAAACTTAGGATTGTATCACGCTCCCTGTGGCACATCCCCAGTGGCATGGGCAGGGTCTGTGGGCTCCTGTGGCTGTGGAAATGAAGCCTGCCCTAGTGAAAAGCCTAATCTCCATAGTGGGTACCTAGGGAAGGGCTTGTTGGGATCATTACTGGAAAATTCCTCTGCCACTGATACTGAAAACACTATTTCACATTCGGTGAAATAAACACAATGCTTTTCAGAGAGAAAAATATAGAGTGCACTAAAACATTCAGTGTACCAATTTTCAGCATACTTTCTGCATAATTAGCACACTATTAGAAAAAATAACTAGAAGGCACATTTAGAGATCTTTTCTGCTTGGGGCTGTTCAGTATACAAAACTGAAACACCATGACAGATTTTAAACAGCAACTGCTATTTATACTGGTACTAAAAAACTTCCTGAAGTGAATTTTTCTTTAAGCTTCTCAGCTTAAACCTCAGCTACACATTCTCCCTGTGATATACCTGTGGATGCCTAGCATTAACTTAGTCAGGAATGCTGTGTTTAGCCTTTCCTCAAAGTCAAGTCAAAATCGACCATGAAAAGATCTATGCAGTTGAATGCGTTAGTATTCCGTAGGTGACGTCAGTATATACCTGTACACTGACTTCTATTTTGAATCAATTTTATAGCCTTAAATGATTAGTGCCTGAAATAAATGATTGAATATGCCTTGAGAGAAAATGTGTGATGAATAAAAGGATGACAAAAGCTTTATTTTGTGCCGAGACCTGGAGCAGATTTATCTTGTTAAAAAAGTTGCTAGAGTGATGATGAGGTAAAAATCAAATTTTTATTTTCAATTAACAGATTTTCTAAGACAGAGTTTTCCTGGAATGTTTAAAATCTTTTCTAGCATAGTGCTGTATCTCAAACCTCCTGTCCACTGCTCCTTTTATCTGTAAAAAGTTGCACATGTACACTGTAGCTGTTCACTCTTAATAAAAACTTAAGACAACTTCCTGTTCCCTGTTGAAAAGGGACTGTGTTGATGTATCCATGGCCAATTCTTACACTGTAAAATCATTCCACTACCTGTGATTTGAAAAGATGACCTAGGAATGAATCTGAAATCCTTAGGAGTGCTGTTAGATAATGTGTATGTGGCAGGACATTCCTTCAAACCCAGCACTGGTTTTAAGCATGTTTTTCTTGTGAGGCCTCAGCAATACTGTATAATTAACACATACAGCAATTTCTCTCCTAACTAAGTGGGAAATAATACTCTTTAACTGGAAAAAGATCACCTTTTTGGATTTGCTGACCAGAACCTGAGGCTACCAGCATCTCGTGCCCCCTTTGAAATTGAAAGTATTTCTACCTTTTGTTGGTAAGAGTCCTTATTTGTCTGGGCATTCATATGATTAAGTACATTGCTAAAAAAGCACAGGCCTTACATGATCTTCATGCAGGGGAACATAAAATTGTCCAACCACTTTACAGTGCTGCTGCAATAGCATTAGACAGCTTTCCTACTCCTGACAAGCTGACCCAGTGATTCCAAGCCTTGTGTGTAGTTTTACTTTCCAGACAGACAGAAAAGGCAATTTCAAAGAAATTAAATAAACAAAAACTACTATTATGCGAGGACTTCTTTAAAAAAAAAAAGTGTTACTTGATTAACAGTAGAACCCTCCTTACTGCTTTCTGCAAAATTGACACCCAACTAAAGAAAACAACCAGCAGCCACTGTTGTAAACATTGGATCCCTCTCTGTGGGGGCCTTATGATCTTATCTGCCAGGGATTCAGACCAGTGCAGTTTATTAAAGACAGATTGTTCCCATGGAGGGTGAATCTCCATGAATTCAGCATTGTGTCAGTAAAAGTGGGGTATTTCCATAGGCTTTCATCGCTGGTGTGCTGCTGACCCAGCCCCTGCAGCACAGACACCATTGTGCTTCCTGCCCTATAGTGCAGCAGCTGGGACAAAAGCAGACTTTGTATTTTTGTCAAGCCCATAACAGGCACAGACCATATTTGGAAGGTGCATATGCCAAGGCCCAGAGCAATAGGGACACCAGCAGAAGGCGTGCATGCCTGACAAATACTGCAAGATGTAGCCTTGAATGCAAAAACTGATCTCCCATCTGTAATTTTCCTTAAAAATCACACTGATGAGCTGAAGCTCATCCTCTCTCTTTCTTATTGAAGTAGGTGTTTTTTGTAAAACACAAATTAATTCACTTCTTATTAGTAATTTTCAAAGGACTTTGCCTCTTCCTATGAAAGAAAATCCTATACTTTATCCACTTAGGCTACTATGATACTTGCAGCCTTTCCCATATGCTGTTAGCTGCTCATTTATCTTGCACTAGTGATAGTCTTTTTAGCTGACCTGTGGTGTGACTTTAGCTGAATAGAATGTAAAACAGGAGCTGATAAAGAGCATTTTTACATCTGAAGGTCATAAATATTGAGCAGATTCCCTGTCATGCTTGTAAAGAAGAGTGTCACACCTCTTTTGATTTTGCAGTCAGTCTTTGAAAAGCAAAGGCTTAGCAGGAGTACGGGGGTATATATAGAATACTTCTTCACACTTCCAAAGGAGTACAGAACCACTTCTAGCAATTTAATAATAAATACAAACAGTTTGTGCTTCAAAATGGTACATTAATGCAGTGCTAGCACTGTAATATTAGACATTCAAAATCAGAATATTTTACAAGGTTGGGCTGTTCTAATTGTAATGTGGCTAAGCTGCATATCAAAATTATATATGGCATATTTTAATAGTAATAATGTATTAAAACTTACATTTTAAAACCCAGTTTCTTTTTCAATATGCGAAGCTTATGTCAATGAGGAGCAAGTGACAAAGGCAGATTTGAAGGTGATCTCTTCTGTGGTTAGAAAGTTTTAAACTCCAGTTTCACATCTCCATTTTTGACCATCAGGTTTTTGATTTAAAAAGTATGCTGGCTGAAATAACCAGTTCTCTCCTCAGAGGAAATTGGTTTACTGTTTAAATAATGTCAAACTGAGCTGTAGTTTTTTTATTTTTCCAAATAAGGTCAAATATCTAGGATTTGCATATTTTTTTAAAACAGACATACTTGGAGAATTTAGAGAGCATGAGCCAACGCCATAGAATTCCTTGTCACAGTGTCCACTGGGAAATAGAAAAAGCTGAGGGATAATTCATACTTTTTCATTGAGACTAACACTGAAAATTCCATGTCACATTGATTTGTTTCATGGGTGCTTTGCTGTTATCAATTTGTGGTTTGTTGTCTGGACTTATTAAAATGTGTGAGGTGTCTTTACTTCTCTCTCTTCACACAAAAAGCAGCATAAGTGAGCACTTCAGTCCTATTTTGAGGAGCTGTGCATCAGACAGCATTTCATGATCCTGATGTGGTCTTTAAACAACGTGCTATGGTGGGGATTAACCTTGACACCCAATTTTAAAAACCAAATTGAGTCTTCACACTGACCCAGTGTGGGCTTTCAGTCTGGCTGCATTTGAAGGAAGTTACCTGGGAAGATGTAGGCATGGGAGAGATCTGACTGAGTACAGACATTTCGTCCCTGTGTGTCCACTGTGCTGCCATCAGGCCCAGCCCTTTTGAGACCTCCCCTGAGCCCACAAGGATTGGCATGGGGAACGTGGCACCCCTGCCCCACAGCTCACCCTAAGACTCTGATTTGTTGTCTTCACTAAGTGCCTTAAGCCTTTCTTTTAGTCTGTAAATATAATTTGTATCTCTTTTGAAGAGTGAATTCAGCACAATTTTAAGGATAGCATTTGTCTTAACTGCTACTTACTGCATTATCTGAATAAGTACATCATGTTGAGATTTCACTTTTTAAGAAGTGCATGCTTTGTTGTAGATGGCAAAGTGGAAAAGTTGGAGACTGTTGAACTCCTATCTGTTTCATCTGCTAAAGAGCTTTAATTAAAATGGGGATCTCATTAGCAGAGGCATTAATCCATAATTTATTGTTTCATTTTTCCAAATGATTCCTAAAGCATAAGAAGTTATCATGTAACATGTCCAAACAATTGATAAAACCAGTCTGCAGTCTGACACAGGTTGAGTTTTTTAATAGACTTATCAAAAGTCTTTGACATTTTAAAAAATTTCTGCCTGTTAGAAAGAGTAATGTTCTTCCCCATTAGAGTGACTTTTTCATCAATGGCAATGATTGATAGAGAGAGTCTATTCCTGCTAGAAAATAACCCCATTCACATTCTGAATCTAAATAAGACACTGGAGTCTTAGTTGTACAGATGTATGTCTTTGCCCACTGTGCACAGACAAGGCAGCACAGAAAGTGGTGATCCACAGCCATGGAAGATTGCTTGCTCTGCCTGTCTGAGCCCCAGCACACTGTCTGCCTCCACACAGTTTGCATTCCTGAATTTTAGGCAGCCACTTTGCATGTTGAGTGTTGCGTTTGAGTAGTCATATAAATTTAAAAGCGACCAAAATCTCTCTCATATCTCTATAGGGGTGTGCTGTATCTTGGCCTCAGACTGTTCATCAGCCAGGGATTTTTTTTTTTTTTCCTGCTAAGGAAATCAGTTGTTCCACTCCCCAAACCACCAAACATCCAGGCAAATATGGACTTTCTCGTTCTTGAAGCTTGCAGAAGAAATAAGTGATGGAAATAAAACTGAACTTATAAGTGCTTCTCTTTTTTTTTTTTCCCCTATCAGGAGCAAATTCAGCAATAAAAATAGGCTATAAAAACATATTTTGTTATTCAGTGAACAACAAACTTCAGTTTAGTTACCTGGACCAAACTGTCCCAAGTTGCACATCTTGTCCAATGTCATCTAAGCCTCCTGGAGCTAAAGGGTCACTGCTCTTGAGGCTTTATTTGCTGAACCATACAACACCAAGCAAAACCATAAACCCTTTTTTTCTCTGAGACAAATGGAAGTGTTTGAGGGTCCTGAGACAAAAGGAAAATCAGAGCCACAATGATGTGGTTAGACTTGAGGAGTCTTGAAGACCTGAAAAATCCTGTGGGGCCACGGCTTTTAGTAGGCTACCCTCAGCTGGCAAAATACACAGGGCTTGTCAGGACTCTAGGGCAATTTTCCAGCAGCAGGGTTTAAAAGTTGTACCCCAGATGGAATGTGTATGACACAGGAGATTTTTCTTGTCAGAAACTTCTGAACTGAGCTCCCTGCTTCCCAGCTTCTCATGTTTTGTGCCCATGGCTGAGCCCTCAAAGGCAATGTCTGCTACTGACCCCAGCAGGTTGAGGAAGATATTCCTCACATATTTTGTGTCTGAGTACCAGCCTGAAAGGGCAAACCATGAGGGCTGGCCTGAAAGTTTCACTCAGCTGTTGTTGCATGAAAAAAGCCTTGCCTTAATATATACTAAGGGGTTAAGAGGGAGGTGAAAATATTCTTTCAGTAAAGGGAAATGGCTGAACAGTTTTAGCTGAAACCTGCTAAGAACCATTTGCCCCTGGGCTGCCACAAAGCAGGAAAATATCACCAGAGAAGGAGAAGGTTTCAAAAAGTTATCTGAATGAAAGGAACAGAAAGTTATAATGGCTCTCCTGACTTAACCTTACCAGCTACTGCTACTGGAGCTTACTATAATATTGTATCTTATCTGACCCAAAGCCTAAGCCAGATAGTTTTGTTCTCTGTTCCTTTCTATTTTGCTGCTGGCTACAGATAAAATTGAGCATGTTTCATTCAAAGAATATTAGTGTCTAGATACCAATTGTTCATCCACTCATAGATACAAAAGAAATAGTAAAGGGTATTTGCTTCAACATAATGACTTCATTAAACAAATGGAACACAAGTAACTCAGTATTGTAGAAGGAAAGAGAGTTTTCCTAAACTGAAGAACAGGAGGATAGGGATGGCTATTCCACTTTAATGGAACAAAACTGGTGATTCCTTTGATAAAGAGCATCATAAAATAAAGCTGGGTCTTATTAGAATGTGTCTTGTCTCTGTAATTTTGTAAAAGATGGTGTGAATCTTTGGAGCTATTTTGCTTATATCCTTCAAAATAAAAGGCCTCTTACTCCATAATTTATAAGCATAGCCCCTCCAGTGAGTGTGCCTGCAAGCTACTCTGACTACTTCAGCAACCACCAGAGAATGCTAAGCAGAAACAGCAGTGACCCTTCTGGTCATAAATAGGTTTTTTCTCATATCACTTGATAATTTTTTTCTTTGGACTGTTAAGTCCTTTGTCCTCTGCTACACAGGATGTTAGCTGGTCATCTCCACACTGTTGTAAAGATGAAAAGAGTGGAAATAACACCTAGACATCTTCACTGCTCCATGCTGACAGGGCAGAGGCAGCCTGTATTGATCGTCACGTCTAACTGGTAATAAGAATGTAAACTCAGCCTTGTGCTGCTTTCCATCAAAGCAGTGCAAGTCAAGCTTTCCTTTTGCACAGGCCTGCATTCATCTCTCCAGTTGTCAATATGTCCTGATAGAGCTTTTAGAGACTTATCAATATTTAACTGCACTTCTATTGACTCAGCAATTACACGGTAATTGATTTAAGATTGATTATCATCATGTTAACGTTTTAATGGTCAAAGAGTAATAGAACTAACTGAACATGATATTATTTTAGGCTTTTATTACCTATGTCCATGTGCATTATTGTTCCTTGCCACCAGGTTTTAAGTTTTACTTAATATTGTATTGTTCACCAAAAATAACTGAGAATTTTGTTTATAGATTTATTCTTTGCCAGAATTAATTCCTAATTTTACAGCATAATGTTTTTTATTATAATTAAAACATTCAAGTGGATCTCTTTAGAATATCTTGTTACTAGTTAAAACATATGAAAAGTGTGAGTACTGGCAAACAATCAATTAATCCCCTGTGCCACACATGAGGCAGTTAGCTAAAGGATAAGACAGCTAAGTTATTTTATCAACTGCAGCGCTGTATCCAAGAGCTAGGTTTGATGAATGATTCTTTTCATTAATCAGTTTTATTGATTTCTTGCATGGGGAGCTCTGAGACATAGCTGTAGCTACAGCAGGTTTGAGCTCTGCCAGCTGTGGAGATATAAATATCAGCCAAGAAAAATATTCAAAAAGTAAAACCAGGAATGTGGAAAGATGGAATTTTTTTCCCCGGTGCAGCAGTGATTAATTCATTCCTATTGGCAGTGCTAACTCTTGGGTTCTCTTGGTATGTGAGGTGCAGTGAAGGTTGTGTGATCTGTTGTATGAAAGAGCAGAGGGACGGGAGGGCAAGACCAGCTCAGCCAGGACCAGGTTGGGATTTTACCTGTTAGACAGGAGACAAAATCACAAATATAGGGCTACTTTTTTACTTTTTTTTTTTTTTTTTTTTTTTTTTTTTTTTTTTTGTAACAGCTAGCTAAATAAAGGGAAGTAAAATAGAAAAATGAGAAGAGAAATTAGATTACAGGCATTCAGAGACTGTCTCTATAAACCATCCACCCAGTCTTTTCTGAGATGATCAGAGATTAATTCAAGAAAATCTAACACTATATTTTTAGCTGGTTTTTGTCATGACTTACCTTGCTGGGGCACTTTCCAAGAACCCACTTCTAAAGTTTTTCTCGAGATACAGAGGCCTTTTGCCCTCACAATAAGACCTTGGAAGACTGAGCGTTAGATCTAGGCCTTAATCAAAGGGAAAAAAGAGTAAAGAAATCTTCAAAGAATTCCTCACTATGCAAACGAAGAGGTCTGTGAGCTTTTTCATTGCAGAGCCAACTTTTTCACTGGTAACAACTGAAAAATGGTATTTTTTGCAATGAAGTGGACAGATTTGAGGTTTTTGAAAGTTTGTGAATCCTGCTTTAAAAATCTATCAGAAAACTGCCACGTGCTGGGCTGGTACGTCAAAGATGGCAAACCCTGCTCTTCAGCACTGTCATTGCAGGATCTGGTCAGACCTGTGGCTATTTATGGGTGTATACTTGTGACTTCTTTTCCTGTTCCTTATTAACCCTTGGAAGTTTTGTATCTTTCAGGCAGGAGCAGTCCTGCAGACGTCTTTTCACAGAATCACAGAATTGTTAGGGGTGGAGGGACCTCTGGATATCATGCAGGTTCACCTGGAGCAGGTGACACAGGAGCATGTCCATGTAGAATTTGAATGTCTCCAGAGAGGGAGACTCCATGACTTCCCTGGGCAGCTATTGCAGGGCTGTGCCACCCTCAGTGGAAAGAAATTCTTCCTCATGTTGAGGTGAAACTTCTTGTGTTTCAGTTTATGATCATGACCACTAGTAGGAATTTTATCAATGTTAGAAAGAATGGAAGCTCTTCTAATGAAAAGGAATTTAAAGTGTATTCCTTTTCTTCTTCTCTCCTTCCTTTCAGCTATTCCCTCCTTCTTCCCGAAGCCGAGGTTCAATCTGATATACTATGTTGGGTGGCATGGGCAAAAATAAAATAGAAGGAAGTCCTTTACTATCAATACAGGTAGTTTATTTGGCATGTAGTGAGAAAAATAAATCATCAGAGCCTTCACTAAATACTAAGATGGCTTCTATTGTGTACAAAGGTTCCTGGAGATATGTGGTTTCAACATACCCACCTTGTAGTGTCATTTCAGCACAGCAGCTCAGACTAAGCATGGTAATTAACATTTGCCATAAGAGACAGTAATATGGCAAATGTGGCTTCAGGATTCCTACTGCCATATACAGTGTCCAGCATGAAAGGTTTTGTGTGTTAATTTCTCATCAATCAGTGAATGCCAGAACACACAACCTCTGCCAGCTGCAGAATGGGATCTGATCCAAAACAATCTGGTGGTCTTTGTGATCTTGCCCAGATTTGTATTAAGAACTGTAGTACTGCATCTTAACTTGAGCCAAAGGACAAAACACCCTCATTATCAAATAATCTGACAGGTTGCATGAGTGCAGGGAACCTTGAAAATCAACAGTAAGCTTTCTTGAAGAGTCTAGGGAATTATTGCGGAAGGTTTGATAAATCTATTTTTTCAAAGATATTGGTTGAATTACTCTAGAAAGAGCCTCATACTAAGGCTGTATTTTGTCAAATAGGAAAAACAAACCATAGATATTCTTACAGGACTGAAAAAAAAGGTCCTCCTCCACCAGAAATAACCACTCTTAAGAAGCTACTTTTGAAATGAATTTCATTTCTGTCTTGCATCCAGACAGATATTAGATGTGCATAAACACCCAGGAAACACATTTGTTCTAACCTTGTTGCAACTTTCAACTACTTTGCACAGTTTGTACATGACTAAACCAGGCCTGGGCCTGCAGTGGATCATTTGACTCCCCTCATTTACTGGAACTAAATTAGGACAGTCAGAAAAGGTTGGTGTGCTGCTTCAGAAAAAGCAGGGGTTTCTGTGCTCAGGATTCCTCTGCATTCAGTCAATTTGGATAAGGAATATCAGGTGAAAAAGTTGATTCCCACTCAGAGTACTGATGGCGAAATGAATAAAACATTTTAAAAGGACAAGACAGTCCACACGTCTCCACTTAATTTTAGAACTTCATGCTTTATTTAAAATTCTTATACATAGGTAGAAAGTACTGAATTTCACATTAAATACTTCATTTTAATTAAACTATAATAGGCAGGGGAAAAATCTCAAACAAACACACTGCCTCTAAAAGAAAAAGAAAATAAACCAAGCCAAAACCTGACATGACAGGGTTGTAACACAATTTTTAGAGTGTCCTTTTCTAACTGTATTGCAAAAACTAAGGAGCTGAATTTTTAGAGCTACTGGATGTCACAGTTTTATTTGAAAGTAGAAGAGGCTGCAGCTGCCTCAAATTCCTCAAAACTATGTCTGAGGTACTTCAAAATGCATATGTTGGATAACTTGTCCCTGAGAAAGAATTGGTGATTAAGTTCTGTCTCTTTGCTTGCTGTATGCATCCAGAGGCACTTTGCTTCTCCCCCAACATCCACAGAAGGCCTCAAGGAATCCATTTTATTTATTTGTTTGCTTCTTTGTTTGCTTGTTTGTTTCTCATGAGCTTTGGGTGACATTTAGGTATATCTGTGCTCTCTCTGGCTGACAGTCAGAGCCCAAAAGCAGCATGCTGAGCTTCCATAGTTCTCATCAACTTCTCTCCTACATCTGCACAGCCCAGGCAGGGATTCTGTCCAGCCTTTGACCCACCTCTTCTCGTGCTGCTTCTTCCCACCTTTGTGCAAAATGTAGGTGGATTCCTAAATGGATTATGTGATTATTAGCTGCTGCCAGAGATGGCAATAATATTTAATACTTCCCTTTCATGGAGGGTTTTAACAAGGTTAGTGTTTGAACTAATGAAATTCTGATATATGATACATTTCTCGTCATGGCTACAGTTCTGCACATTATATGTTTTTTAAAATGATCAGTGCTTTGTTTCTGTTTAGCCTCTTTAGAACAGCTTTTTAAGCTAAAAAACCAAAATCCTTTAAATATAAAGGCAGCACTACGAACAGGTTATCTGTTCAAGTTGGTCAAGAGAAACTTGGACCTGCAGCTACAAGAGCACCTGTGTCAGACTGAGTCTTAAATACAACACTTATTTTAATGTGGCTCTGTGGAGATAATAGTATTCAAAAAGCTCGAGAGAAGGCAGTAAGGGCAGGACTGAACTTTTGCAATGTCTCTTCTACTTTAGCTTCATCTCTTTTGGGCCAATATTAAAAGAAAAAGGAAAAAACCCATAGATGTCATTTATTATATGTCGACATTCCCTGGCTCCAAATGTAGCCCAAACCCAATTCATTCACTTCTGTGTAACTGAAGGTCTAGAAACAGTTATTTGCATGACAAATTACACCACTACAGCCACTATTGTAATTGATATGGAAGGTAAATATGGTAGATTTAGGGGAAAAAAATCTACAAAAGATTAATTGCAGTCTCTTAAAATTCTAAATTCATCATCACTGGAAATTTTTATCGTTTGATGCCAGAGTGGAAGAATTCCAATGCATTCATGAAATGAATCCAGCATGTGCTAATCTGCCATGCCAACCTCATTCAAACTTGAGGGCCCAAATGTATTATAAAGCATAATTACTCCAGAGCTAAAATCTTAAGAAAGGCTTTGAGTGCAGTGTCTGTGAAACACAAATTGAAACTGCCATGGTTCATGTATAAACAGAGAACTTAATCCAGTAGAACCCTTCAAAGCAAGACCTTCTTAAATTGCCCCAGGTACCAAAACAGAAGGAGCATTATTAGAATGTCCATATTTCATAATGGTTTTGAACACTGCTCATTTTAAAAGGGATTTAAAGACCTCCAAAGCAGTGAAGATTTCCATATGTTTTAAATTAAGCCTTTTTATATTGGCTAGCAATTGCCACAGTAGAATTATTTTTTTAACATAATTACGTCCACAAACATGCAGTGTTTAGGTAGATTATTATGAGTCTGTGTATCTCTCTTTTTTTTTTCTGTTAAGTTTGGTTGTATCATACACTATAAAAGATTTTTAGTAATGTATTGTCAGTCACTGAAGTTTCATAGAAGAGGAGATGGTCTTTCTTCATTAGGCTGTTTCAAGATAGCAGTGTAACTTCTGAGAATACCACTCAGGGCCATTTAAATCAGCACATCATTTCTTTCTTTAAGGTAATCATAAAAGTCTTCTTTCAAAAAGTAACCTAATGAAGACAAGTGGGGTCAAAGCTGACAGAAACAAATTATTCTTCACTACTGAAAATCCCATTTGGTAATGAAAAGTTCAGTTCAAACCAGGATTTCTGTTCTGAGCTTTGAGAAACTTGTATTTGCTTAGTACAAGTGAAGAGGGGTTAAGTGCAAAACCTCTTCTGCCCTTCTTGTCTGACTGCAACATGCAAAAAAAAAAAAGGAAACAGGAAATCCCTGGCACTAGCACTTCTTTACTTTTCCACAATATCCATAGCTTAATTTATCCTGAAATTATTTTGGCTTGATGATCAGCTAACTAGAAACGCTCATCACAATTTTCGCTGGCTGTTTGCAAAACATTACATCTGGGTAATTCAATGCAAGTTACTTTTGTGAACACTTGCTTAAAATAAAACACACAGACCTCATGAGCAGATGAGACATCTCATTGTGTGATAGGGCTGGAAAGAACACTCTGACTATGTAACTGCTTAGAAACAAACTCAAATCACAGGAAATGCATAATGGAGTCCTAATGTTCTAAAACACGTTATCTTTGTTTCTGTATAAATTGTTCCCTCTCAGTAAAACTTTCCCCACAATTTTCCCTGCTGGGATAGATGATGGTTGAAGTATTTCCTTCTATTTCATATGCATAAAATTACATGAGTCATTTTTTTATAAGCTTAAGTTTATTGCTGGTGTTTACCCTGTGTGACTCATGACCTAATGGGCCTTATGTGCACTTAAGAAATGAGTGGAAAGTATTAAATGTCCTGAAATCATTAGAATGCCTTTGCTATCTGTTTCAGTGTAGATGCTGTCCAGCCATCTAATAATGACAAACATTTTAGAGATGAAATGGCTGAAAAATGGGGATGTCTTTGCCATTGCCCAGGGAGTGACTCACATCCACAATAATACCCCAGAAAGCACTTTGATCTTTAGTTTTCATAGCTGGCCACAGCCATTAGGGCACAGTATTTCTTTCCTTCTAATGCCATTCCTTCTACTTCAGTTCTGGATCAGAGTTCATTTCTCGAACTCTGTCTTCTCTGATATCCTGAACCTCTTCTCCACTACTCTCTAACTGGTAATTCACAGTGTCCCCATTCTAACTTTGGAAGTAAAACAACATTCATTGCTTGCATTCACATTCCATCTGCCCCTCTCAGGGCTGAAGTTCCCAAGGGATGGCTTCTGGACACAAGGCTCCTCTGTAAACTGGTGGTGACTAGAGATGGGCAGAAAGGGAAAAAAGGAGAGGTCAGCAATGTCATAAAGAGGTAAGGGAATATTGAGAGAAGCACGAGAAAGGGGAAATGAAAGAGAAGAGTGGCTAGTGGGCAGAAGCTGTAGAAGAAGGGCCAAAAAGGTGAGGGAGATGGTGATGAGAGAGACTAGGTAATTTTTTTTTTTTTTATGTATAGAATGAAAAAGCATATCAAGATGCAACTTTAAAATAAATGTTTATTATCAGCATTTGAACAAATATGACTGAAAATAAAAGAACAACTCTTTACAACAGGGACTATTTTTGGTACTGTAGAGCTCAAAACAAGCTGCAGGTGCTATAATATTAAAGAAAATGAAACAAAAAAAATCACTGTTACTCAAATAGGCTATAAGGGCATACTGAATGTTTATCATTTCTACACTGAGTTTATTGTTCTGTACATTTGATTTTATGTCTGTATAAAAAAAATTCCTGAAATTTTTGGTTTGCAAAATGAGAATTTGATTAATTCAGAAGAAACAGATGCTGGTGTATGGGAAACTGAGGTGGTAAACACAGATTTAAAGGACTTGTGAGAATTTTCAGTAGAAATATCTTTTGATCTTTGAAGTTTTTCTGCTCTGTCAACGCCATCCTTAACTTTGATGGTCCTTTCTATTCTAAAACAGCTGGCTAAGTCATAAAAATAAATAATAGAGATATTGTCCAAAGGTTACTTTAATCATGGATATTGACCCAACACGAAAATGAGGATGGAAAGGCTTCTTAGGAATATATTTATAATCTCAGGGTTTTCCTTCTCACAGTAGCCAAAGGATTTGCTACGGGAAAAAGCATTCAACAGATTTCTTTGCCTTGGAGAGGCTGTAACCAAACCAGCCAAGAGTTGTGTTGATTCACGTCTTTTTTCTGGCTACTCCAGAGGAGTGGGTATAGTTTTATTCCTTATTATTATCTGGGGCTGCAGTGAAGAAAACAGATACTCTTTTCCTTCAAAGGCTAGTAAGAAAGGCAACATTTTTCCCAAGCAAATTTGAGAGGCTAGTTCTGTCATCACCATCCGCTGACCCTTCCATTCAAAGCTCTCTGCATTTGCACTCCATTTTTGCATTGTCTAAACTCATCCCAGTGAAGTGAAAGTGGTTCAAGGGAGCTAAAAGTCAAGTATTATTTGCATTAATTTTTTGCATGAGAAAATCTTGACCAGCATATGTTTAAAATGGTCATGTGGATCTTTACATTTACAGAGCAAAAAAATGAAAGATTGTGAGGGAAAAGAACTTGTAGATACATTTAATTCCAAACCTATTCAGTCTCTGAGCAGTTTTCTGTGATAGTCAAATAGGCCCTCAAACTACCTTCCTAAAATTATGCCTTATCACAAATGTTTTAATGTTTATACAGAAACTCACTCTACAAATCAAAAGAACTCAGTCCCCAGGTGTTTATCCAGTGTTTGCATTTCTTCCCCAATGCTTATGATAAATAGTACCTTTCCTAAAGCAGTGCTTATTTCCTTCAAGTATTTGTAGGCAGCTGTCATCTACCCACTGAGTTTCTGCATAGTTGATCTCCTGTGCATTTATATTATCCTTCTAAACATTCTTCAAAAGTCAAATAACATCATTTCCCTTTCCTGCTGTGTTTGGCAGTGTTTCCTTGTGCCTGATAGTGAATGTAATGCTCTCTGTGTGATCAGTCAGAGGCCGAGGGAGGTAGCCCTGCACAGAGACAGGAGCTGAAGGAGCAATGCCTCCACCCAGCACTTTGAGAAGGGAGTACCCAACAGAGGAAAATAGAGAAGACCAGCAAGACTGGTATGATTTTGTCTTCACTCACCAAAGAGAGTTAGTACTTCAACCCTGAATAGATAATTATGACCCCTTTTGTGGAACTGGTCAGTAAATTAAGCTGTGATGTGCTCAGAAGAGACTAATGGCAATAATTCTGCTCCTTTCCTTGAGCCTTTAATCCTAGCAATGAGAGCATTCAGCAGGTCTTCTTCCAACAGACCAGATTTCACACTTCCCTTTATAGTCCCCTGAAGACCATGCATAGGCAGTAGCACTGTTCCTAAATCCTTAGGGAAGCTAACACTTAGAGTCAAGTGCGGCTACAGCATGATTATATAAATCGTGTAAGAATAGGCTTTAATTCTTTGGAAGAAAAAATAGACATTCTTTAGTTACTTTTGCTTGCTTTTCTTCACTTTAGATTTGCTATAAATGGTGAATTGCAGATATGATAATGTTATCCTCCTTAGAAAATGATTGTTAGAATCGTAGAAGCAGGGACATGGCTGCTCTTTTGAAATTCTGCCCTTAGGATAGAGAAAAATTTTGGGCTGACTCAGAAATTGTCAGTTTTAGTGTGTTTAATTTTTATCTCAAAGGCGAATTCTTGTTAAATTCTAGGTTCACGTACAAGAGCTGAAAACCTGTGACTACAATATGTGAGCTACAGGTACAATCTAGAACTGAAGACAGAAGGAAAAGACAGAAGTCTCAGGATGAAGCAAAATAATTACTAAAATTGACAGTCTAACAAAAAGTAAAAAAACCCCAAAGCTGTGGTTTTTTATAGTTTCACAAATAAGAATGATTGTTGTCTAAACAGATGTCATAATGTTTGAATTAATATGTGGAGGATTAATGCCAGGTAGATTGAGTATGGTGTAGAAACAAGTATTATCTGACACATGAAGTACAAGCTTTCCAGAACAGTAAATGTCCTTTATATGTGTCTGCTCAGGGTCTGGCTGTGGCTCATGGGATTGGGCTCAGCTGAATTAAGTAAATACAGCAAACAAAACAAGGAGCAGTAAAAAGTTGGCTAAGGTAGAATGAAACAAGAGTAGCACAGGTTACATTCATCACTCCAACAGAGGAACCTCCCAGCACAACCCAGCTCTGGGAGTAAACACTGATTTGGTTCGCCTCTTGGGCTGCCTCAGAGCACGGGTGTCCTGGTTCCCACTGGAAGCCACAGATCTTGTGCTCTAACTGCACTGTGGCGCCTGGCTCTGTTTCTCCTTAATTCCAAAGTACTTTTGGCAGCAATTTCCTTTTTTTTGGTTTTGTTTTTGGAGAAAAATAGAAAATGGCAGAAGTGTTCAGATATGGAGCTGCACTTAGAGGATCATAAGTTTCATGTTTGATGCTTGAAATTGCCTTCTTTCATATTAATCTAGGACATAGTTTTTAAGAAAGTGACAGAGATTCTGTAATTTTATGTAGAATATTAAAGTAATTGCTGCTTGCATTTTAAATCAATTCACTGTCTAAAAAGCTACGATACGTTTCAATGTCATAGTTTTCAGCTACATTTTAAAACACAAAAATTCCCTTTTTCAGGTCAGTGCAGAATGCACTGAGTAAGAATCTGCCAATTTCCTTTCATGTTTGATCTTTGCTTCCTTGATCATTTCTGTAATCTCTATCACTTTGGCTGTCTATGCCTCCACTTGTAGCATTAACCTTGATGTTCTGTAATAGATGTCTCATATGGCCTTTGCTCTTTCCTGCTCTCTCCCTTAATTTCCTTGGCTATCCACACTAGTGGTTTTCTTCTTTTATAGCCTATTTATTTCCCAGTGTTACTTTCTTTCCTTGGACTCCCATTTAATTAAAGCTGTACTGTCAACTTGAAAATCACATTTCTATCTGAAAATGTTGTGTCTTCTCTTGTTACATGAAGCCCTTGAGATGACTCTGGCTAAAAGGCAGAGCAGATTGGGGGTGGTGGGGTGTGTGCCTTGCCTTTTGTCATTTCACTTAACTTGTGTAACATTCCAGCATTATTTTAGTGTCTGGCATTTCTGCTACCTTAGACAGTTCTGCCACTGGCTGTTTGCAGGAGGAGGAGAGAAATAACCCTTCCAACCTCCCATCATTTCCCCTGTGGCCTTACAGGAATATGTGAGCCAAGATCAAGTCAGTACTGAATGAATTAAGGTGTTTTACTGTGCTGCCCTAAAAGAAAATTAAACTCAAGACCTCTTGCTCCCCCAGTTGTTAGGGAAGGACCAGGATGTGTATGGGCAGTTCTGGAATGTTTTCATTAGTGCTTTCATGACTTCTGAAAATACAGCCACCTTTGTTTGTTCTCTATTTTCGCCTGCTCTATTACATACCAATCACAGAGCAAAAATGGCCCTCTCAAATAAACCAAATGTCAAATAAAGAAAAGCTCTTTTTGTTCCTAAGTACCCTCTATTAGGAGAGAAATAACTCCTACTGCACCAAAACTCTGTATTCTGGGACAGTATTTACTTTTTAATTTCTAATTTTGAAACCTCGCCCAAAACAGTTTTATAATAATATTGTCATCCCTTACTTCAGCAGACACACACTCACATCATACACAAGACAACTTCAAACCCATTTGAAAACAGACACTGAAAATAGTAACAGTAGCCTCTATGAATTATGAATATGGAGATATTTATGTGTTCGTGTAAAACAGAGAGATAACACACAGAACAGAATTAGGAAATGTGGTGGTGATTTATACCTTTGAGTAAGTTATGGCCTTCATAAATTAGGTGGCTGGAAAGACTGACCACAGTAACACTAAAATTGAGCTGCCCAAGTTCACAAGGACTTTTTTTTTTTTTTAAGTACTTTGCAGTATTGCTGGTGGTGAATGTAGAATGTTTGAGTTGTTGTAACAGTTAAGATCACTTTGCAAGGGTAAGACAGGGAAGGAGTACAGAATAAGGGGTCATCTATGTGTATGAAAGGAAAAATAAGTTTTTTTTAATAGAATTATTGGGGGTTTCTTAAAGGTTTTGTACTACTCGTGATTTCATCATTTTCTTGCTAATGGGCTCAGTCATGTAATTTCCTCTCTCTTTTACTCAAAGCTAATGAACTTTAAAGATTTTTGCACAAGAGGGAAAGAGGGTTTCTGAGAACCCAGTCCACTAAAAACCCTGTACTTCACAGCCATCTTACCCACTGGGTTATCCCATGAAAGGGAAATTTCTCCACACTAATATTATGATTTAAATTTCCTGCATCTTTCAGTGAGTATTTAGTTAATTCAAGCCATGTTTATCAACGTTTTCTGAGTAACTGCAAAAGGCCTTTTATCAAAGGAACTTGCACAGTTGCTTCAATATAGAAGGTTTTATTCTTTCTGGTAAAAGAATAAATGATATCTGGCCAGATCTCAGTGCTTTCTGAGTGTATTATACTCTATATTGAAAAATATTACAGTAAATAGATGTGAATTTACTAAGCTCTGGGAAGCAATGGCTTGCTCAGTGTGTGGGTGAATTTCTTAATAAAGGTACTTGGTCAGGGTTAGATGTCTGTTTACCAGAGAGGGTTATCAGTGCTTTGCCTCATGCGTTGTCACAGACCCCAGCTTTAGATCAGGGTGTTATTGCCTGGCAGGATTTCTGTTCCTGCTCTGAAAGTGCTCAGTCTCAAACATAAGAGAAAAAAAAAGTACAAGCTTTTTTCTTGCTTAGTTTAAACATTTTTATTTTCTATAAACCTGATAAGTAAAATTCAATTTTCATATTCATTAAAAAAATTATTCCTGAAATTCAGAATCCAGATCAACATATAAGGTTACCCTCTTGTTCCATGGAGGGAGCCCTTTGAGGGCATCCACAGTATCACAAATCCAGGAACAAATGTTTATGGGAGAACAGTGACTGAACAAAGGCTGCACTGACTGCAGTGAATGTGTAATTCAGGCACCAGATGGAGTTTTCTTCCATCAGGTAAATGGAAACATTGGATACCCTCATGACTGGGAAAAGAGTCTGATTTTAGTTATAGACCAATGTATACATATACTGTATTTTAACACATTATTTTTTTACGTAAATATATGAGCTGTTTCTCTGATTAAAATAAAAGATGTTCAATTAGCTTAAATTAGCTGTTGGGAGAAACACAGTCAGGGCTTTCAAGCCCTGGAAATGGCAACAGTGGCTGAAGAGCTGATTTAAGAAAATGTCAGGATTAGAAATTATGTCTTTTCACATCCTAAAAGTCCCTGCATTTTATTCTAAAGATTAAAAGAAAAGGATTTTATTCCTGAGGGACTTTCAGAGTACTCTGATGTCCTCCACAGTCCTGACACTACTTGACTTCTTGCAACTTCTCGTAAAGGAGTTAGAGAGCAAACATTTCATTAGTTGTTTCAAAATCTCTGGGACAGATCTTTGCTACCAGTACTTCCTGAGACTAATGAAAAATGATGTTTTGAGAATGCTAAAGATTTTTAATATTTAAATTCTTAGTAAAACCCCATCCAATACTGGCGTTAAAATTCTGATTTTCTTTGCACTGCTGGTAAGAACTCAGACAGCTGGGAATTGAAACAACTGGGGCAGATAAGAATAATTCCTTTTAAGAGAATAACTATCTGAACAAACAGCATATCATTTTCTTAATAAAGCTCATAGTCAAAGTGTCTTTTTGGATATTCATCTGCTTCTGGATGGTATCACAAAGATGCCAAAAGCACTTTTTCCACCTGCAGTTGCCAAAGGGTTTGTGCCCTTTTCTGTCCAAGTCCCTCAGAATGGTTATCCATGGCTTTTTGTTCCCAGCTTAAATTACACTGAGCATCCTGTAGGGTTTATTTTCCATCTTCAGTTCGGCAGCATTGGAGGCACAGAGCCATTATCATGTGTTAGATAGATTTTATGTACTGTTTCTGTATTCAATGCAGGTTCTTGGTTTCAGTCTCTTCTTTGGATCTTTCAAATCTGTTCCTCTTGTCATGCTCTGCCCTTGTAACTGAGATGAGCTGAGGCATTTGAGATAACCCTCTGCAGGTATTTTGGCAGTTGCAAGAAAGACAGTGTCATTGGCAGGGTATAATTCAGCATTTTCTTTCACTCCTGATACTTGAAGATTATTAACCTGCAGAATATATAGCTCAGCCTATTAAATATATTTTTTAGTTGCTTTCACAGTGTACTTGAGGAGATCGGAAGGTATGAAGGCAGGATTATGATTTTGCCTTCAGTCAAATTAAGTGAAATTTAAATTAGGGGAAACTTCACAATTAAAGATGGCTTGCACAAGGATCAAGTTTGTCCAAGTGCACTAATAGGATTTTAATTTTTGATTGATCTGATTCTCCTTTCACACAATATGGATGAAAGGAATTTCAGTGAACTCATTGGACCTGCACAATTGCAAAAAAAAAAAAAAAGGATATTTTCTGACTCTGTAACTTAGCTTTTTTAACACTAACTGCTGGGGAACAGATGCACATGCACACACTCAATGGCATATGTTCAATTTTTCCATTTCTTGTGATAATGTAGGAATAGGTTATGTGCTCTCTCTCAAATGCCTGCTACTTAATGTGCAAGATATAGCAAAGTAAAATGGGTCTTATTCCTCTTTCATTTCACAAGAAAATTAATTTTGACTGTTGCTTTATATAGATTTGCATGATGGTAATTTAGGTTAGATAGACTTCTCAGCTTTTCTATCCAAATTTATGATGGGAACAATTCCTTGTAACAATTCCTCATTATCATAATAAAATCCCATTACAATATGCTGGGGGAAAAAAACCCAAACAGAAACATTTACAACATTTACATGCAAGTCTGCTTTAGTGATTGGCATCTTTATGATACCCAGGTGCTCTGCATGCTTCTTTATGAGAATTGAATTACATGACCTGGAAGTTCAGAGTAAATGTCTAAGCTTTACTAGTCCTTGAAAAGCAGTAAGGTGGAGAAGATATTGCAATACTTGTTAGTGAAACTATTTGGAAATTGAATTACAGATGCTCTCAGGGCTGCATCCCATCCTTATATAATTTACAGAAGCAAGTTATCTCCCTGACCCTCAAACCTTCTGTACAACTGCTTCCTTGCTAAATAAAAACAACTAGATCATCTACTCTGACAAGCCAAAGCTGGGAATCAATTTTTAAAGCCCAAGTCTAGCAAACCATGTCCCTTGCTCAGATTTGCAGGATGTCCCTTCCTTCTGCAGCTGGAGGTGTTCAATACTCCCTGGATGATGCTTGCAGCACGTGTGGGCAGTGCCTTCAAGGGTTTGGTCTGTTTAGTGGTGGTTAACTCTCTCTGAAAACTTCAAAATGCAAAATTTCACTTTGAAATGGGTCAATTTGCACCAAGTTTCCTTGTTAGCCTTTCTGTAGTCCCTGACTTTGAAGAAAATTTAGTCAGTGTTCTCTTAGGGCCAGCTTACACAGGCACTGCCGCCTGCCCTTGAACTCCATGGCTGGGAAGGGGACAGGTTGTGCTGCAAGCCCACACTGATACAGCCGTGCTGCCAACGTGCAGAGCAGATGTGAAATGTGCTGATAAAAGCATTTTTCTGTAGGCGCAGATAGACTATTTCATTGAAAGGCACGAAGTAAATGGGCAAAAACCATTATTTTGCCAGGATACTTCCCTATCAAAATGCACCTGAAGAGGTCTCCTACCTGTCAGGTTGTGACTCTACAAAGTTGCATCCATTAACTTATCAGCTCATTCAACGAGGTGTTTAGCTAAAATTCCAGATATTTTGTGCTACTGGAAGTAACAATAAGAAAATGGGATGGCATGAAGAACAATATTAATAATGAATGAAAAGAAAATGTCAAAATACATAATACAGTGGTACAATAAGGGTTTTACCAGATTTCCTTCATTATTTAAATATAGAAGAGTTCTGATGTATCAACAGACACTTAGTTGGGCAAGTGAAAAATAACACTCCTGAGCAAATATATTATAGTAATTACATTATGTTATAATAATTTGTGTCATTGTTTCTAATATGTGGTGTAGATGGAAATTTGTAGCACTTTAATACAGGCTATCACAACTAATCCCAAAAGTGTTGGACAGTACAGGTTGTTTCCTAGGGGAGAATATTTATACTCTAAATAACATTTTGTAGGTAAAAAAGAAAATTCATAAGTGCTAGAACTCGTAGGTAGATTATAAAAATGTGAACCGGATTGCAGTAAAATAACATTTCATTAAATTGTAGTGGACTATCCTCACTCTGGAATTTATTCCAGCCTCATTGATAGAGGGCTCATTATTTGAATGCCATCATGACTGGTTCAGTTAACTACTCTATCTTGCAAAAATGCCAGAAAAATACAGTTGTACTGGGGAAGTTAAACATGCCAGTGGTGCATAGGTTACCTGGACACCTCATCTCAAAAGCTTCCAAGATAGAAGTAATCCTCTAATCTTCTGAGTCTCAAGGCTCTCTTTTTTAATGCTGTACTGCATTTTCATCTGCTTTTTTTTTTTACTTTTCTGAACCTCCTTGCTAAATCTATTCTGTGTTTATTAGGTGCTAGAGATGTCCCTTCAACCTTACTGACAGCAAAGGCTCTGGTGAAGCATTTTTTATATAAAAAGATGATTTCCCAGGGTATGCAAAGGGTCATTACTAATGGCAAGGAAAAGATTTTGAACCTGATCTTGGCTGAATGACAGAACAGATCAGTGAAAGAAAACATAAGGATGTCACAGAGAATGGGACATGGGATAGTAGAATGGAAATACATATTGGCTGAATGCAAACCTTTTGTATATAGGAGCTAATTTCTCATTCAGAAAATTTAATTAAATGCAATGATGTTTATTTATTACCTTCTGGTAAATGTTGAAGGTTTTGTATATTTTATTCTGCCTCTTTCGCATTAGCAGCACTGCTTGTCTTGCACCACAGAATGGCAGCTAGTGAGGAACACACCACATGCATTGCTGAATTTGGCCAAGGAGCAACTGATGAGCCTTTATTGTGTTTGAGAAGCTGTGCAATTTCTAGACCAGGGCTGGTGAGATTGAGATGGTGCAGCATCATAAGCGGTCCCAGTGATGATAACATATAAGTAACAATAACAGGAGGTCTTATGTCTCCTTGGCAAAACTGCAATTTTTAACCTCAGACAATAAATGTTAAGTATAACCCATGGACTCTGTTCACCCCATCAGCTCAGTCACTGCCCTTACCTGTGCTTGACTCCTGACTCATGGACCCTCCAAACCCATGGGACTCCCTTTCTTTTTCCTTATACAGTGACTGTTTTGGATGATAGTGTTTAAATGCCTGGAATTAGGCTGTAGTTTATTCTGCCTTCCAATATAATGTAGCAAATCAAAACTGGGAAATTTCCTAATTATAATCACCTGCTTCAGATATGTTTGGCTTTTGTCACTTCTTCCTTATTTTTGATGCAAGACCTACTTCTGAGTTGCTTTCAGTATAGGGTCCAACAGAGGAAGAATAACGGCAATTTGTACAATGTCTTTCCACCGCCTTTTCCTTTGAACATTATTTTAAATATATTCTGTCAGATGAATCATCAAATATCCTTGTGATTTCCTTGAAAATGTATTCTTTCTTTCTATAATGCTAATGAAGTGTCTGGTGAAAGCAATGGACAAGCAATGCTGGGCAAATTCATCTTGGCCTGAGGCTTGTCTTATCGTCAAGCAGACTCCAAAATCTGTGGTTTGAAGGGCCATAGGAGCAGACGTACTAAATCAGTAGAAAGCTTAAAGAAGATAGCAATAGTTCATGTTATCATCTAATGTGAAGAGGAAAAGATAGCAGAAATAAGTAATATAGCTAAGTATGAATTGTGCAAATTAGGATGCTTTGCACAATTTAAAAAGTTTCAAAAACTAGGAAGGGTGTGGTACAGAATACATCCATTACAAGAAGTTGTAAAAATACCTCAGGTGGGCATTATTGAAACAATAATATCTGACTTTTCTGCAAATAATTTTATCTGAAAAGTCCTATAAATTTTTTTATTTGCAGATAATTAAAAAATCACACTTGGTATGTGAGATCAAAATACTGTCTCATCATCTCCTATGAGGAATCTCAGCATAGCATTCCCATGCTTCTTGTTTGTTTTTAGTTATATTTTCCTATCAATTATTGAACCTTTCCTGCTTTCTATTGTATTAGTTATTCTGAAATTTTAAAATTTACATATGTAAGTTTTATTCAGCTATGTGTAATTTTAGAAAGCTAGTTTACACCTTCATGAAAATTATCTATAAAAGTTCTATCAGCATCGAAAATGAAAGGAGTGTCATGTCAGTGAGTCACTAACTGGATGGAGTTTTCTAGATTTGACTGCAATTTCTGGTGCCATCCTGTGTCAGCCTGAACATAGGCCTAGATTTTTATTTAGGGAATTAGATATATTAATAACTCAGAGAGGTCTGGGTCTCAAAACCAACATTCCTCATTTCCCTTATCTGTAAACTGGTGCTGTTTCTCACTTTGCATCTCCTTATTTCTTTAATTCTGTGTGCAACAGTATTTTATTTATACAGTTGATTTTTCAGGACAGGTGCAGAATTGTTTTCCAGAACTATACAAAAGTCATCATAAAGATGGGGGAAAAAAAAGTTATTTTACACACATGTAAAATAAAACATACCTTTTTCTTTATCCCGTATGAGAAGAAGGGGTTGAAGCCTTTTCTAAATTGACACAACACAAATAAAGAATGCATGCTTTAAAGGGAAAAAACTGAAACTAGGAAGGTTCAGTTTACTGTAGGCTGGAGATAATATAATTATTGATGAGCTCAAATTACTAATTAGAGATCACTGGCTATTTTTGGGATTATGAACTCAGAACTCCTCCTAATCAGTTAAAAAAAAAACAAAACACTTTTTTGTACCACAATTCATGTCTACAAGAGAATAATTTTTTCTGTCATTCACATCCATTTCACCTTGTCTCTATTAGAAGTTTAATATATAGGTAGATTAAGAGCAATATTCTGCAGTACATGAGGACATTTTTTTTAATGCTTTCCATGCACTCACCTAGAGTGGCTATTACAGGAGGTATCTTTTTACATACGCATTTTTAAGAGGGTTTAAGTGATGGGAAAAAAAAGCAAAGTACAGTTAATACAATTTTGATTTTTTATTACTTGGAGTTAGTCAGCTGGAAAACTGGCTATCTTGCCTTAAACTGTTTTGCTATTTAAATCTATCAGCATCTGAAAAATCTCTGTGGCATGTAGCTTTTATTTAACCGAAAAGGCATCATTGCTGACATCTGACTGAGAACTGTCATATTGGTTAGTAATTAATCTTCAGAGGTGCAGTTTCCAAGTTCACTGACAGTAAAAGGCAGTATCTGGGCCAGCAAAAAGAAGAGGTGCTGGAGGCTGGTGCTGCCTGCTATGAGATCCTGGTAATACTTCCTATCCCTAGAACGTGGGGAGTATTGGAGGATGGGAGAACTTTGCAGAGATTTTTCTCAATAGCAAATATAATTGCCTTTGAGACACTGGCCTAACTATGTGCTAATATATCTGCAGGGATTGCCAAGGGGATTTCATGACTGGCAGAGGCAGCATTTGGGGAGGTGATTCAAACTGCTCTAATGCCCAGTGCCTTAATTGCTGGCATTGGCTGAAGAAACCAACGACCCCTGAAAGCACTCGAGGTTAATGTTGTGGTACCAGTGGAGATTGTGTTTGGTGAGGAGTACAATGGATGCAACCATCTAACTCAGAGTCTTTGCTCAATGAGTACAACTCTCCATAGCAGAGAAAAAAGGTTGTAAATTCACTGGCTTGTGTCACACAGGGACATGGAGATGGCATCTGCCTCCTCTCTACCCCTGTGACAAAGCAGAGCTTGAACCGCTCTGGAACTCGGGGACGGTTTCTCGTAGTAGCTGTGAAGGCAGGTACTGATGTAAATCCATCTGGCTTCATTCCATCCAAATATTGACCTGCATGAAAGTACACTCCAGTCAAGTAACTTACCTCAGGATAAGAGCAGGATTAGATCATAGTCATGTCCCTGCTCTGCTATTACTGTTCTTTTTTCTCCTTTTTGATTTTGGCTGCTTAGAAAGAGAGGGAAGTGGCTTGCTTTTCTCCTGTTGCATCTTATATGGTCAATTGGACTTCTGCTGAGGTGATGCCCAAATTCCCCATAAATGATCACTTTTTACTTAGAAAAGGTCTCACTGTGGGCATCTAGGGATCCACGTTTAACCAGAAAAGAAAATCTCTCATCTGCAGTGGAAATTCTGTGGTGCAGCCCTTCAGCCTAGGATTAAAAATGTCTTGTGTAGGAAGCAAATTAAACAAGTTTTTATTCCCTCACTTTGGTTTGGTGAAACCCCACTACTTTGTATCACATAAGGCCTATTGACAGACTCTGAGGGTCCCAAGGTCTTTTCCCAGAACTTCTCACAAAGACTTAAGGTCCACGCTGAGTGTGCTGTGTCACATCCTAGGCAGGGCAATGTTCTGCCTCCTTTGCTCTGTGGCTGATTTCTTAGAAAGGCTGCTATAAAATATGAGTGGGTAATAGCAATATCACCTATGGCTACCTCAGGAGGTCAGCTACTTTATTCATGAGTCTTTGTGCCTAAAGGAGGATGCTGAACCAGAAATAAAACAGTGAAATGTTAAACAAGAAAATGGAGTTATTCCTGGTTTATTCTGTCAGGAATAAGGAAAAATAAAGAAGACCAAAAAAAAACCCAAACTCAACCCAGTGATTTTCATCTAAAACTACTTGTGCAGAGTATCTTTTAAAGAGAATGTGTATTTCTATTCAGCACTGTTGCCAGGTCAAATGCTGCTGTTTTCACACTTGACTGTAGAGGTACTCCTCAACTCTTAGCCATACATTGTCCTTTAAAGAAAGAAATGTATCTGGAGGCAGTCTTTTTTAAGAACAAAATTCTCCTTGATCTGTCATTGCAGGTGGGGTTAGGAAAAAGCTCAGCTTTATTGAGTGCTGTGAGAAAACCTTTGTCCCTCACAAGATTTAGACAGTACATGTGCAATTCCTTTGTATGCTTCTAAATGTATTTAAACAGGAAATAAATTAAAAATCTAAATGCTAAACTTCATATCATTTTTCGCCAGCCAAAAAAAAAAAATTAAATAGCAGGTTACATCAACAAAATATTATCTGTGTTGGTGAGACTTCATTAACAGATGCTGTTATAATATAGATCATACATTTTCACTGAAAGAGTGAAATGTGTGTGATAGCTGTCCATTAACAGAAAGAAGCTGACTCCAGAAAACACTCAGATTCAGTCTTCTGTGGATATCTTCTTTTACTGGCAGTTTTGCCTGCGTTTTCATTGCTTGCAATGGCCATTTAAGTGAAGAAATGCAACTCCCAGCATGAAAGGATTATTTTGCTAATCTTCCTTAAAGCTTCCCCCCGAGTATTCTATCACTGTGAGGTTGTTGGTAGGAGACAACTTAAACCTAATATAAATCCTGTTTTTTGGAGCTGTGATTTGAAGTTGCATGGCATTCCACAGTCATGTGGAAGGGTATTTAGTAGAACGCTTGTTATTCATTCTTTCATTCTGCTGTCCCTTAAATCTAAGACCCAATAGGAATAATGTTTTCCTGTAGCTGCCCTGGCAAATATGGCTTTTATTACAGGAGATTCACACAATTTTCAAATCCAATTAGACTCATGCCACCCTGCTGAGGCATACATCAAAATTTAGCAAATGAATCTTATGGGATGACCTGCTTCTTCTGCCATAGTATTTCTTCCTTTTAATAAAAGATTTTTCAACCCAAATTTAATTTTTTCTGTTTTTCTACAGTGTGTTCTTTTAGTAAAAGGAAAATGTGGAAACACAGAAAATGTATTCAGAGGAGGTGCTGTAAATGGGACAGTATGTTCCATCTGAGATAATAGGGATGACCCGCTGGTTAATGAAAGATAAAACCATTTCCAGGGCCCTGAACTAACTGTGAGAAAACCCAAAAGGAAAAGAATTTTTTCTGTGTAGGCTTTGTAGAAAAGCAAAATGAAACAAAAAAACCCAGCACCCTTCCACCTCAATCCTACATGTGCATTGGAAATACGTCTCATTAACTAGATGAATCTACTGTCCCAAAGGTACATTGCAATGTGATTTCACCAAGAAAAAGATTTACTGAGATTCTCCTTAGTGAAAGCGATCCTGGCAAAACCACAGATCATTACAGCCAGAGTCAGACCTGACAGATTCTTGCTGTTTGACTGACCCTTAATTTTGTTAGGTGTGAGAAAATTTTGTCTAGCACATCAGAATATGAACTAACACACTAAATATTTTATTCTGTGCTAAATTAAGTATTACAGGTTTTAATTCATCTTCATCAAGCATCCTTATTGAAAATAAAATAGGCACAACTCAGCAGAGTAGGAGAGGAGAGGCATAATAATCAAAGCACAAATAATCAGAGCACGTGACTCTATTAAAATTTATTATTAAGCTATTCTTTGCAAAATGTGTCACAGCTTTAGTGATGCTTTGCCTTGATGAAGTGTTCTAGCCAAGGCCCTGGGGTCTTGGATCCCTTAATGCTGCAAAGCCAGTCCTGGTATGTGGAGGGAGCTGTGTGGCAGCATGAAGCCTCTTGGTACTTCATTTCCCATCACGTGAAGAGCAAACTGCCCTAGGCCATAGGTCAGGGGAGCCTGCACCACTCTGCACCTATGGCATCCCTCCCTGGAGCAGCAGCGAGTGCCTTCTCTGGGAGCCGTAGGGAAAGGCCAGACCTGTTGGAGAACAAAGAGGTGCTGGAGCTAGTGGTGCTCAGCGATTCCCTGAGGATGGGCACTGGTGTTGGGATACAAGCCCTGTGCCTGCACAGTGCTGTGCCTGGGACTGATCGTTCCAGTGCCAGCTCTGGGATTAGGAAGCTCAGCACCACCTTTGCCTCTGCGCTTCCCTGTGCCAAGCGTGAGCGCTGTGTCTCTGAGGCTTGGACATGGCTGCTTTGTTCATCAGATCTAGGCTTGCAGAGTGAAATCCCACCAGATCTAAGAAGGGCCAAAAGTCTTTGCTTTGGACACTGATAAAGACTCTTCTATTTTCAGCAAAACTTTCTAGAAGGCAAATTGTTTTTTCTTTGTTTATCTATTATATGTTATTTTCACTCCTCTATTTATATTTCATTTTAATTCATTTTCTTTTGTGTTATTCTGAGATTCTTATACTGAGACCATCCTGTTCATGAATGCACTTAATTTGTCCCTGCAGCTGCAGTCTGAAAATCTTTTCTAGTGCTGGCTGTGTCAAATGACTAATCTGCTCACACGGTTGCTCATGAATGTATTGTGTCATGTTTGCTTTAGTGAATGATCTGGTGTCGGAGTATACAGGAAGTCTTTCTGCCATTTGTGTTATGATTTCTTTTGTGACCATGGAGTCTGAATGCACAGGCTTAAGATTGTGCTTTTCTGCCTTGTTACCTTGTGATACTGTGGTTCCTATTACAACTTTGTCAATTCTTCATTGAGTCTATTCAATTTCCAACAGGATATACCTGGAGATAATCACCCTTTTTCCCCTCTGCAATACTTGTACTTTCTTGTCAGTGATTCATTCAGACACTGTTCTTTTCCTGAACATGCAGTTTTAATAGAAATGCCAAAGGTAGTGAGCCCTCTTTAATGACTAAGTGCATTGAATGTCACAGAGTGGATGCATTAAAAAAGGAATTGAGACATTCCCCCAAAAAACTTTTGAAAACCAGTAAGAAATATGGCTAATCTTTAAGAGCAAGATTGTGACTGTGGTCTCATGTGATAGGATCCCATTTCATGCCCTGAGGGAGCTAGTTTGTATCTTTTCCAGAGCAGTACAGTATCAGAGAATCTGCCAGTTTACACCTTCTGTGAGGCAGTGGGTGGGAGGGAAGAACAGGCAGGAAATGGCTACAGACTTATTTTCATCTCCTTCCCTCCTAAATGGCCTTTGTTTTTGGTTTGGAAGGATAACAATCTACTGTTCACTTTTGCTTAGGGATGGACATGGAGGCAAAATCACCCTTCTGTCAGAAATTACGTGAACTACTTGGTTTTTAAGCCATCAATTCATCAATGGCATTTTTTTCTAGTCAAAATAATGGTACTCCAAATAATGGTACTCCAACTTCTCTCCAGTTCTTGTTTATGCTTTATTTATATCAGCCCATTTCCAGAGCAAACTGGAGCCATTGTTAGCAAGAGATTCTTTTCCTCGTTCAAGTTGGAGACCTGGGTAAAGCTCCAAGCTGTCACCTAGGTGTAAGAACCAGCAGGGTGTACACAGCCAGGCTCCCGGCTTCCTCTGCACAGGGCAGTCCCTCAGGAAGCAGGGCTCTCCACACAAAACACTTCTCCTGAATTCAGTTATTGCCAAAGAGAGGAGTGATCTGACCCATAAATATTAGAGTAGAAAAGACCTCTGGGGTCACCAGCTCCAGCCTCTGCAAACGATGTAGGTTGACGTGATCCTCAGGGATGAATGTTTGCCTTGAAATCAGTGACCTCTCTGCCAGATTACCTCCCTCGTCTCTCATTTAGTCCTATTTAATCTACATTTTCCCCTTCAGTAATTCTGAGCTATTACTACACGTCTACCTGCTTTCCCCATGCTGCCAACAGTCCTCCCACACCACCCTCCACCTTCTTGTTGTTAATTCTTCTTAAGTACTCACAGCCTGTTATCATTTCATCTTTTCTTTAGACAGAGCAAATTCAGCAGTTGGTTTTCTTGCCAAACTACTCTTAATACAATAGCTGCTGTCTTCTGAACTTTGAGGAATTTTTTTTGTTTGCTGCCTGCTCTAGTTAAGTGTTCTTTTTTCTTTAAATCTAACATGATTTCCTAGTAGAGAATGCTCAGTGCAGTGCAGATGTAGCCTTAGCAGCCAGGACTGTGTAAAACATTTCAATTCCGTGTATAATGTCTTACTGCATGTAGCCACAAAGACAGTAATCAATGGGATTGCAGAAAACACTGAATTTTTGCAGAAATCCAAGGAAAAATTACAGAGCCCTGTGAAAGATGAATTAGGACAGAAGGATTAAGAAATTTATAGAAGTATGTCTTCTTAGTAATCCAAAGATAGATATCTGTAGTTAGGTTTGTTTTTTTATTTTTTTTAGAAAAAACTATAAAAACTTTAAAAAAAAAAAAGGAGGAATTATATTTTAAATCCTTATTTCTTCTGTTCTGCAGAAAACGCTTTGGGCCAAGCTTCTTTATTGATTATTAGTCCATGCTGAGTGCACACAGCACTTTGCCCGTGGTCTGCAGGGCACCCCAGTCCTGCCATCACACAGCACAACACCCAGAACGCTGCCTCTTCTTGCCTGGCTGATGCATCACATTCTAAATCATAGCATGTACTGAGTGCAGGTAAAATAACTTAGCATAAAGACAAGGTCTGGTTTGAAAGAATCAGCCCCAGTCTGGGTTTGGAGTTAAGAGCACATTGGTAGTAATACTGTGAAAAGGAACATGTAGCCTATCTCTTTTAAAATTGCTTTTAAATTGAGGGCAGGGAAGGGTTGGCTTCTTATATAAGGTTTATGTTTTTTATTCTTAAAATTATGGCTTATATATATTTGCTTTAATATTAATTGCAAATAATTCTGCATAACGTATGTTCAGGATTGTCTGAAACACATATAGGATACCTCATCATACTTCTCTCTCAACACATTGTGAAAAAATAATGGGGGAGAAGAATATTCACTTAAAAACATAAAATCTTTAATTAAAGGTATCTATATGGGAAGCTTCTTTCTTCAGAACATTATTAAATATTGCCACCTTCAGGCAAAAGTATATCTAAACATTTAAGGAGACTTTTTCACACATACTGTTACAATTTTCCATCTTAACTATTTTAAACCATGTTTATGCTTTTTCTTCTGACAGTTGAGCACAGGAGGGCAGACAGGGGTGATGTGCTGAATTTGGGGAAATTAAATTCCTTGGGTTTGAGGAAAGCAAAGCAGAGTGGAAGAAAGCACCACAGTTAATACATTAGACCCAAATAGTGTGCGGTTTCCTTGAACAAACCATCCCAGAGAATTAGAATCCTGCAGTTTATTTTTATGTGGCTTCATCTCTTGCAAAACTTCTCCCAAGTTCTCCCTTTCTAATATGGAAGGATAAAGATGAGATTTAAAGTGATAGAACTGGCTTGGTTGAAATTCAGATCAAAGTTAAGCTTAAATTTATAAGAGAAATTCCCTAAATTAAGGAGGGACAACTAATTCTGCTGGAAAAGAAAGGAAATCTATGATTAATTAAACAGTGATATTAATCTATAGCAAAATTCTCAAGGCTGTTTGAATGTACCAAACATTTCAATCTGTCTTTAAGTGTTTAGTGAAAAAACAATTATCAATAAAAGTACCCCTTCTGGAGCAGGCACTCACATTAAGTAGCATTCACTTTGTTCACGGGTTTGCCTCTGCTGGTTTCTTCCAGTGCTAAGCAGGGAGATTGGTCCATGGCAGTGAGTTATTGATTAACCGATGGCAGGATCCCATTTCCTGTGTATCTAAAGTCAAATCCTTTTAAAACATGGCATTACACAAACAGTGCCTTCCACCCCGAGAAAAATGTCATGCTGTTCAGTAATAGCAATGGCAAACACTCCCTTTGGACTGAGCATAACGCTCCACTTCCCACTTAAATGGTTTTGCACTGTTGCACTAAAGAGCTGGCACATTACTTCCCACAGGTGGCTTCATTTCAGCGGCTGGGTGAAGAGAGTCTCTATTTCATCTTTCAGCTGTAGTGAGTACTAAACATTACATGGGGCTCTTCTATTTCCACAGGCTATTAACCTTCCAAAATATTTATCTCTGAGGCTAAACTTTCTGGGACTTCACCTTCAATTCCAGGAAATGTCTCTATTCAAAAACAATGCATTGAGAGTGAATTAAGTCCCCTTGCAACAAATAGTAACCATATGCCAGAGCTGAACATGGGCTTAAACAGCTTTCTGAACTTATTCCTTCTCAAAAGTAACATTTTTATTTTAGCAAGTTTGAGCAAAACTTCTGCATCCATTTTTGAATAATAAGTGAGTGGCAATAAGATACATAACCTTACTGAACTTCTGTTTGTAAAAGCATTTTAAAATCTTGTACTTTATAAATAGTATTTTCACACCATTTACAAAACACAGCAAAAGGTCAGAAGAACTAAAAGCTGACACCTCCAAATGAAAATCTGCAAGACTTGGCATTAAAAAGCCCCTAGCTTTCTTCTGGGGAAATACATCCAGCAGATAAACACAACCTCCTAAACAAGTAGTTGAAACTCCACGTGAGCTGAAGGTATTATTTCCTTAACAGAGCGGATGGGAAGCGTGGTTCTCAATAGGTAACTGCGCCAGCTTAACCCCAGGAACTGCAACAGCATCAGTGTGAGTACCATCCCAAATGAACTTGGAGGGAAACACTTTATCAAGGAAAGGAATGCATGCCTCTTACAGCTGGACCGATGTAACAGTGTGCTCCCCCCACCCCAGCCTGGCCTTTATTTCCATACCCCTGTTGAAGTAGAAACCACCAGTGGCAGTCATACTGGATGTGCTGGTTGTGAGGGCTGCAACCAGCTCAAAGTAGATTCAGGAGAGACTGGAAACAGCTCAATAGCCAAGGGCTAGTTTGAGCAATACACCCACCTAACCACAGCGCTGCTCAGTGCAATTCAAGCCAAATTTGGAAGAAATTAACGTCTGTACTTGGAATGCAATTCTGGTTCTATGATCTTACTCCATAAAGAATGGACAGCCCACAGCCCTCTGAGGCCTTCTGCTCAGCAGTGGGCTGCACGCCAGGATCTCCCCTGGAGTAGGGGTGCCTATCAAGGTTTCTACTATTCAAGTTTGAGAAAATCCTTATCACATCAGATACTTGGTAAATGAATCAGGAATAGACACACTGAAATTTGGAAATCTTAGCTAAGTGATATAAAGGCTGGATGGTGAGTATATAATCCTTTGGACATAAACCATTGACCAAATCTGGGGCTGTCTGGATTCAGCTGCACCGGAACTCCCCTCTGAGATGTTTACAGTGCAAGGGGGTTCTTTATGCACCTCATGGTCTTCCTGACATTTTTGTCTGACCCTGTTCTTCACGCAGCACATTCTTGTGTGGCCTTGCCATCAAATATTGTTAAACAATGTTGTTAACTCCCTGTCTTTTCTCAGTCAAATATGTTGTTGCTTCTCTCTCATGAGTGAATGCATCACTCCATCCACAACAACTAAACAAGATGCTGCATATGCCATGTGTATAAAATATTGCACAACTCTTGCAGAGAAAGGTAGTAGCTAAGCATTCAATACCTCATTTTCATTCCCACTGTCGTTTAGAAAATGTGGCTGAAGATGAGATATTCTCTGTGTTTATAAAATGGATGATTATAACAAAAAATGAAGGGGTGTTGAAGAGGATGGTTAGTCAGAAATACTTTCTGCAGTAGAAAGAGGAAATAAAACTGAAATTAGGTACTAAAGGGAGGAAAACACATCCAACAGTAATTGCAGCATTCAGTCACTGGCAAAAGGAGCTTAGCAGTCCAAACAAGAGATTTTGAAATATTTAATCTGCAGGATCTGTGGAATTATGTATAGGAAGAGATGTTTTGGCTGTTTTCTCAAATTAAATTGATTGAAGTCTTTGCATTTTATTACACGGATTCATTCTGATTAGTTCAAAGGTCAAAAGTCTTTCGTCCAAAGGGAGATTCAGAAACTCAAAAAACTTGTTTTGTTTTGGGGGGTTGGTTGGGTTTTTTTGGTTCATTTGGTTTTGGGAGGGGGGTTTGGTTTTGGTTTTTTGGTTTTGTTTTTGGTTTGGGGTTTCTTTTTGAGGGGGGGGGTTGTTTTGGTTTTTTGTTTTTTGGTTATTTTTAGAATGTCATGGGTTTATCTCAGAAACACTGCAGCATTATTCCTGCATCCATGGTAGAAAAACTGCTGTGGATCAGTGTGGCTAGATGGGGTAGTTATGATACCGTCACCACAGTGGTATCAGAACACTATAATCTCTGAAATGCTTGAGGATGAATGGCTTATATAAATGTAAAATATTATTACTGTGTATTCAGTTGGGCCATACTGAATAGGGTTAGCTGCTTTATTGGGTCTGTCTCCTTGGAAACTGGTGACAGTCTAGAGTATTGACTACTAGTTAATCAAGAGAGTATTGGCATGTGCTCTGCTTAAGAGGTCTGACTTAGTTTCTGCAAAATAAAGTGCCCTTTAGCCAGGTGACAAATAGGTGTGAAATTCGGAACCGGTTGTTAAATGCACAGTTGCCAAATAAAGATAAAGTCACACATTTTCCTAGTCCCTTGGGTAGCTCAGACAGGAGTACAGTGGTGCTGGCTGGGGGTAGGAGCAGTGTGCCAGCATCTCACCAAATCTCTCTTGGTCGAGGCACTGCCAGACCACTGGCAGCATTAATTCTTGCCTGGCATCTCTGTAGTTCATAACAAGCGAGCGTGTGCTGTGCACCCCATAAACAGACCCACCCCAGACACTGTCACACACTGCCCAGCAAGGGGCCTGGCCGCTCCCAGACAAGCCCATGTGTGCAGCAGCTTCTTCCCAGGTTTCCTCAGGGCAAGACAGCAGAGCTTTTGGAGTGTGTGAGGAGACATGTTCCACAAGACATCTGCCATTTAACTTCCTTGCCATCTTCAAGCATGCCTGGGCCAGAGTGGACCTTTTCATGTGAATTTGGGAAAGTATCCTGGGACTCTGGATCTGTGAAGTACAAAGCAGGAGTTCTGCTAAATTAAACAGCCGTCTGTGGAAGACCCAGTCCAGTTTTTAGTCTTGAGAGGCACTGGGGTTTGGTGGACTCAGCATATAGAGAAGGGCCACAGCTTTATCTTCTCAGTCTTAAGCTATTTGCTTCACTGTACTATAACAATATAGGAGACCACAGTTTTTTCCATAAGAATGCTGATTTTCTCTTACTCTTTGCAGGTAGAAAAAAATCCCAAAACACAAAGTCTTTGATTTCTCTGTTAGAAAGATAATCATGCTAGTAAACACTGCAAATCATTATGGTCTTCATGATGGGGCATTAAAATAAAAAGCCCACAGATGCTCTGTCATGATTTACAGCCTTGCTGGTAAACACCTTGGGCTGTTTTATTTTACCATGGAACCAAGGATAATTTACCATTTCTCTTGTATTGAAAAACCCTGGAGATACTGATAAGCCTTTTCCAAGTAAAAATTAGTAAAGTCACCATGAAACCAGTCAATAGTCTTGGTAAGTATTTAAGCAGTGTTTTCAAAATTATTGTTTGATACATGAAATATTGTTTTCCATATTGAAAATACTTTTGAATATTCTGTGCACTGAGCCAGGTGACTTCTGGAAGCTGTGTCTTATTATAGCTGCTTGAAAGATACATCGTAAACTTAAAATAATTCAAAGTGCACTCTCCTTCAGAGTTTCCATTAAAATTCAGTGTTACTATGGTTCTCTTTTTATACTGTCAACAATTTCTGGACTCTGGGAAACTTTTTGTTTGCTTCTTATTCTTAACTGAAAGACAAAACAAGAGCTGAGAACTCTATGATGTTATATTCTTCACTTCTAACGTGAACTACAAGCCTGTTGTTTGGCTGTAAGCTGCGATGTCTTGTGTGCTATACTGCATGTATTTCTTGAAAGCTCAGCAGCTGAAACCATGTCCACAATTAGTCTCATCTTGCTTATGCTATCTGAAGATTAAAGCATCTGTTTTCAACTGGTTTCCTTTTCTGTGAGCAGCCTGTTTGGTGGAGTTCCAGGACAAGGTGAGGTGTGAGTCTCTTTCTGGAGAAGCTTGTCTCTCTCCTTCACTAACAGAAAGGGACTTTGGCTCAGCCTAAACATTACCTTTTCCCTTTCTGAAACTCTGGGTTCCTTATCATAAAACTTAGGTAACTCTTTGCATACTTTCTGTTGTCGATCTTTAAGCAGAATAGTACCTTGCTTATTGTTTATTTCTGCAGTTTGTTTACTATTAACACACTATTAAATATGCCTTCTATTCTTTATTTTTCCATTTATTTCACATTTAAGTGAAAGGGAGGCGGTGAAAAGTCTGTCTCCAGTGCTCTGTACACCTCACAGGTACCGGGGCTCTCACCTGCCTCCTGGGTGAACAAGGTTACTCAGTTTTTTCAGTGCAGAAGCTCTCAGTGGGACCAAGAAAAACTTAGGGGTATGTCCTCAAGGAAATGCCCAGAAAAGTTCATAGGGCAGGCCCTAAAGTATGTCAGACTCAAATAACCTACTCACAATTACAGCTGTATAATCTAGAAGAGTATCTTCTCATTTAGAGGTGTGAGAACAAAATGCAGCCCTATTAACTTAGCTGTTCCTACGCTGTGAGAACATCAATTACGGATAGTTTTGCCCTGGATAATTAGACAACAAATATTTTTAAGTGCTGTACGAGTTAATTCTTTATGTGCTCTTAATTTATTGCATTTCACAGAGAAGATGAATCAGTCTTGTAATTAGTTTTGTTCTCTATAAGCCTTTTCAAGACATTGGATGAAATAAAATTATGATCAAGACTAATGATGGACATGGATCAAGATGTCTTCTCTCTGTCATGAAATGGAATGTTATGAAAAGGTTTCATTCCATTATTAGTTTAGAAAAGAAGAATTACTTCAAAAAACAGGATAGAAAATAAAGGAGAAGGTAAAGTCGGCAGTAGGCAGAGAAAGACTGCTTTATCTCTTCCCAGTTTGCTAGATAATGCCTCTCCCTCTCTCAGCATCACCTTTCGTTCCCCCTACTTACAGATTATGTTAAAATATTTACTGAGGTTGGTCTTTAAACCCACAGCAGCTGAACTGCTTTAGCATGGGGTGAATTTATAACAAGTTTCTTAAAATTTGTGCCCAGGGACTGGAAAGAACCGTGCATCATTATGCAAGTGTCATGCGTAACAGTCAAGCTAAATGGTGAAACAAAAAGGAAAAGAAAGGAAATCACTCATGGACATGCCTGGGAGCCAACACAATAGTTTTCTCTGAAGCAATTCAGTCATATTGTGAAAAGATATGCTTGGACCATTTTAAAACTTTTTTTTACTCAATAGGCTGTAACAGCTCTGAAGCTCACTGCAGTGTTTATTCAATACACCAGCTCTGTATTTTTGGTCTATCGTGTCAAAATGCATTTGAGCAATTACAAAAGGGCACTTTTTACTCCGTGTACCATAGTGGCTCCTCTGGAGCCTGTTATGTTTACAGCATTTTGTAGTATGTGCAGTTCCAATATTAATGCAGGCATACTCATGGTGTGCTCTTTCAGGAAGATCTAAGGACTGACTCCCTTCTAACCACTCAGGTACCTGCATGGACAGGGAGATTGCTCCAAGCAGCATTATATTATGCCAAGATTCTGCCTCTCTCCTTAAAATGAGAGACTTGCCTTCTGGATGTCAGCAGGTCAGTGGGATTTAATGCTACAATACAAATTTTACTGGAGGATTGTATAGCTAAACAAACATGAAAAAAATCAAAACTTCCTCTAGTCCTCTGGTAACCCCTGTATGCTTGCTTGAAAATCTCCATTTTTCTGGTGCATCTGTGGATATCTCCTTGACATTATCTTTAGCCCACAAATTTAGTGGTTTTTAAATAACACACACTTGTCTTTGTCTCGCATCGATTCTTGTCAGTGTTCCCCTGCAGAGGAGATATGTATGTTTGTGGTGATCCAAAATGGAAGGTGAAGCAGCAAGATATGGAGTGTGCTGGGAAAGCCTGAGGTGCAAGGCTTTACTTCTCAAACCAGAAGCACCTCTCCAGGCTGCATGAGGGAGGAGCACTTCTGTAAATAGCAGTCTGTCAAGACTACAAGTGTTTTCACCTATGCCTGGCTTTCCCACAGCATGAAAACCCTGCTCCTGAGTTATTTACCTCAGGCCCTTTTACAGGACAAGGACTCTGTACTAGCTATAAAAACACCTCCACAGTTAAAACATGGTCCAGAATTGCAGTTACTTCATGCTTGCTTTATGACTGGAAATATTTAATATTATCTTCTCTGTATTCCCCTACTTTTGTGAAACAAAATTGATTAATTGTTGGGTATTTTTGATTTCTGCCTTTTATTGTTTTCTTAGTTCCTTCAAAGCTGCTGGCATTGCTGAGGCATTAACACCAGTAAGAGGGGAGTTTGCATATGCAAATTTTACTCCCTTAATTAAAAGCAGGAGCACTTGATTACACTGCTGTGCCCCAGAGCTGCAAATATGTAAACAAAGGCTACATGCTCAGAAAGGAAAATTGAGCCCTAAATCACAGTTTTGTGATAGATTTCTCTTAGTTTTTAGGCTGTTGTTAACATGAATCCCAGTGCCAAATTTAATTCCTTATTCCTAGGTTGAAGGGTATGCGCTTTCAGGAGCACACTTTGTGTTTCTTTTGTTTGGGTTTGAGATTGTTTTCTTCTTATTTTGTATTTGCTCCTCTGACTTGGAATGCCCTTGTTTCCTGGCTGGTAGCAATTAAGCAATTAAGAGCAGGCGTAGCTTGAAGAATATGTTGCAGCATCTAGAAAAAGTAATTAACAGGACAAATAAGGCACAGGCTTTAATTTGTTTCTTAATTGTCATCCAGGTGTGGCCTTAGTCCTTCAAAATCCTGAGGATGCTGGGCTTCTGCTGACTCCAGGAGTCACAAGGACTGACTGCTGGACCTGAGAATACAACTTGGTGAGATTTTTGTCTCTTGTAGTAACCACCTTTCTCAAAATTGCCTCTTCCTGTCTTTTGCACAGTGGTCTTTAGTCCCCTCAGTCATCCTGATATGACTGGCCGTGGTAAATTGGGTCGTCCAAATCACCTGGACACAAGAAAAACAAAAAGACAAGCAGAGCACCCTGATACTGTGTGCTTTCTCTAAAGCAGCTGATTGCAATCATCTAATTCTCTGCCCAGTTCCACACAGAGTGCTGGCGTGACTTAGAGCCCTGGGGTGAAGCAGGGGGAAAAGGGCTGGGGAGAGATAAGTTGAGGAGCCGGAGTTTCTTAAACTGGATATACCAGTGCCGTGTTTTGTAGACAGACCCTCTCTGACAAGGCCAATAGTGTCACATTTTAGTTTTTCTAAGCATAAAACAGGGTAGCAATGCAGGAGATTTCCTTTCCTACAAGGATAAGTCTAACTGAGGTGACAAGTTCCCTTTTTGATCAGCCACTTATCTCCCAGTCTTAACAAGTAAGACCAGTCCTGAAACAGATATGGGAATGGAAAGGACACAAGATACTTTACACTGGTGTAGTTCTAACACACCCACACTTCCCTGGCTGTTTCCTTAGCAAGTCATGTGTACGGTGCCCAGTAGGGGTGATACTCTCTACTCTTTCATGCTGCTACAGTGGCTCTGCGAGGCACAGGTTGCTCTACATGCTGCTAGCCAGCAGGTAACAAGACCTGGTTTTGGTAAGGAGCTCTGGGATTTTCTGAGGTTATAGTGTGGTGTGCCCTGTTAGCATTTTTAAAAATTAATATTGCAGGGAACTATTTTTTTTTGACCGTGATCTTAAATATTTTGAGGTCTTGTCTGTTCACTATCTATGGGCTTTTGCTGATGTGAAAGATACGTAGCAAATTTTAGTATCTGCACAAATGATCCCCAGAAACAGCAAAGGCTGCAGCCCATATGTGACATTTTCAGTTTGTAAATTCCACTAACTCCTTTCACTGAAGGGTGCAATTCATGCCCCTTCTCCACACCTCCATCCTCTAATTGATTAGAGGCAACTAACTACAAAAGAAAATTTGTAAAATAAATTGCGACACACTTCACAGGCCCAATGAAAGCATAGCTGGCAGGACCCAAGTTCAAGGCAGATCACAGCTGCACAAGTACCTATCAGAGTACAGCCTTGGCTGAGATTTATTGTTATTAAGAAAGACAATTTTGATCAAATCCCATTGAATCAAAGCATATATTCACCAACTCCACATACTGACCCCAGCATAAATACTGAAATTTCTCTTCTCTGATCTGTGACGTAGAGACTTCACATTGTCTGGAAAATGAACCTCTGCATTTTGCCTTAATTTGGTATGGAGCTTAGACCACAGCATAATACACAAACTGGATTATTAACAGAAATCCATGCATTTCCTCAAGATGAACTAGAACCCAAACACCAAGGGCAAGTTCCTGTTATCAAGGTAAAGTATATTATTTTGTCAGTTCCTGCATACATCCTATTAACACTGACAGCAGTTTCAGCCACACACATGTGTATCTTTCATTAACACTAATGGGCAATACATGCACAGAGATCTCAGGCTAATACTGGTGGGAATTACATATACGTGCAACACTCATTAGCATTAACGAGGGTTCTTCTGTGGATATCTAATGATCATTAATGGGAGTTACATGCATGTGTGTTTCTCATTAACATTAGTGGCATGTGCATCTCTCATCAACAGTGATGAGAGGTGCAGGAAGCCATATCTCCCATTAATATCAGGAGGAAAGATGCACTCATTGTAAGGAGAAAGGAGAAAGCCATTCCTGACATATCCTCAGTGAGGAAGTTTGAGCTGTTGTTAATTCTATTCCAAAACAACTTCAGTTTGTGCTGTCCTTCAGTGAATTATCCCAGTCTCCATGACCTTGGCCACAAGGCATAGGTTTTGTTCCAACATAAATGAAATAGTTCTGCAAAAGCCCAAACATTCTTTTCTGTGGAACCAGACAGCATGTCATCTCTGTGGGTTTTTTTAAGCAAACGTATTTCTGAATTGCTGCTATTTCAAAGAAAGTCTGCATATGCTTTTCCCAGCATAGGGTGGCACACACCAGCTGCTGAGTTATTGCCATAGGCACACCAAATTTATTATAAGTTCTTGTCATCATAACTCCATTTTACATCATGCACTAATGCAGTATTGTGTTAAACTCTGACATGGCTCCTGATGAATGTAGTAGAGACTACAGGCCACAGCCTCCCCTCAGAGTAAAAAATGGTCTGAATTTACTACAGGACTGAGCTTTTTATCCATCCAGTTACAAAGGCATTAAACTTCAGTAACCCTTTCAAAAATATGTTCTCACGCCTGCCAAATGGTTTCCATTGGCTTTTCTGTAGTTTGAGTCTCCTTTAGAACATATGCCAGGACTGTTGGCTACTGTCAGTGCAGAGCTCAGGGCTCCACGTGGTGGAGCAGCCAAGGGCTTTGCTGCTGGGGAGGATTTCCCCCCTCTCTCCTCCAAGAGCCGTCACTGCTTGGGTGGGTGCTGAAGAACAAGGCTGTCCATGTGGTGTTAGCAGTGGTGGCCAGACAGGGCTAAGGAAGAACACTGATCTCCCCATCCATTATGTATATGGAGATACAGGAAGGTGATTGCATCAATTCCTGAACAGGGAATCAAGTGATTTGCTATCAGTTCTCACCTTCGTATCTTACAAATATCATATTTCTAGGACAAATTCTACTTTCTCTGTTCTTTGGTATACCTATCACCTTGTACAAAGGAATTATAACCTGAAACAGGATCTCTAGATGCCACTGTAAGGGCTTAGCTACAGTTAATACAAACAAAAACAACCCCATCCGATATAAGCTATTTGAAACAGAGAGCAATATATTTAGTTTTAAAAGTGCCCTTTGGTAAGATAGTCTTATTGCTTTTCTCATTACTGTGCAAAATTAGAATAACCATTGCCCATGCAAATTAGTTACAAGAAACAATATTTGCAAATAGCAGATGAAAATTAAAGGATTATATTTGGCAAACACAACTGCTAGATCAGATTCCCTAAGGCTGGGGGAGGTATAGATCACACCTTCCCTGCTGCACAGCAGTACCTCAGGGCAGGGAAAGGCAGGCTGTCCACTGCAGCTGTTGGGCCATTCCAGGAGCCTTCTGGAGAGAGGCAGCAAGAGTGTGAGAGCAGTTCCAACTCTCACAAGAGCTGTGCAGACAAAGTGCCCGGTATGAGCCTTTCACCTGCCCTAGCTCTGCCCCTTTGGCAGCATGTGTTGTGCGCTCCGCTATCTCATATTGGTTCCACATCAGCACAGGGATGTAAGAGGTGTTGTTGCTTTCTTTACAAGCAGATGTTTTATTGCTGGGCTCCTTGACCCAAGCCCCTATATGGGCTCTGTACGTAACCAACTTCAATTCACATGAAAATCAACAACCAATTCAGAGAGAGCATGTATAATGCATAAAACTCTTTACAAGCCCAGACATACAGACTTGGACATATGCTTGCATAAGGTACACACACACATTTATCCACACTCATATTCCCTCATCCTGGAAAGTACAATGTAGGAAAGGTGATTCTAGTGTTAATCTAGTCTAGGACGACAGATGTTAGAAGACATCAAGGAAAATCACAAAAATAATAGTATTCTGTCTGGCTACAGCGGCATTAAAGATTCTAATTTGTAACTACAGCTTTCACTTATAATTCAGACATTAGCTGCTAAACAAACTAAATAATTTATCAAGTACAATATGTTCTAACTCTGTAGCTTGCAAAAACTGCAGCCATACATTTGTTTCAAAGAGTCACCAAATGGTGGAAATGTCAAGCTCTTCCTTAAAGTGCATCTTCTTCAATTCCCTTGGTAGATAGCACTGATTTTTTTTTTTTCCTGAAGATGTTTTATTGTTTTTCTACTTTTCATCAGGGTGGGGTTGCCATGGCAATAAAGTAGGATGTCTTGCTGGATTTCACCTTTGCTGTCTTGCTTCATATGGTTCTCTCTCCTCAGAGCAAACATGGTGGACGCAATGCACATACAGATGTCTGATTTCAGATTTCTTTCTCAAGTGTGCTTGGCAGCTGCTCTCCTGAGACAGGCAAAGCAGGACTTCGCAAGCAGCACTTCACTTTACATTCATCTTTCCACTCTCTAGTGGCCACCATCACGTCTCCCTTGCTTTGTGAGCTCTCTTTTAAGATGGACAAAGCTTTTCATGAAAGACTTGCTTCCAGTGTAAACAAAAACTTTAGCTTAAGCATTTCAATTAACCAAGTGACCAAATCAATTCTCCTCTCAAAGTTAGTGGAAGTAAAATGGCAAAATATGCTGCAATAGATATTAGAAACACACATTTCATATCCTAGCAATCTGCCCAGAGTTTCCCCAGTTACTAGGTTTAAAAGGCTGAGTTTAGTGACACTGTGCCAGGGAACTGGGTCTCTCCTTTCCTCTGTCAGTGTTTATTGCCATACCAATTTTTGCATTTAGATTTCTCCCAGGAAGACAAAGTTCAAAAATTATATCACTCATTGGGTTGAAAAGTTTTCATTTTATATATCTTTCCTGCATCTTTCAAAAATAGATTATAAATCTGTTATCTAGATCTGAATTTCATAGTGGTAGAATCTCAGAAATCCAGATGAAAAGGATGGTAAATACAGACTTACATCACAGTCTTTCAGTCTGAATGCTGCAGATCAGCTCTTCTCTCCTTGTGGAGTACCATCAGTGGAAACAGCTGAAATTTCAGGATACATTAATGAAAAATGCATCCCATGCCACAAAAGTATCACTAATATCACAAGTATTTAAAACTCTATATCCAGTACTTATATGTCACAAAAGAATTTTTTAAATATGTGGCATTTTTAATATGATGCAGATTTTTCCCTTTGGTGTTTGGATTCCTCTGCAATTCTACCAAAGTAAAATAGGGATTTACTACATGAACTCCTGTGGATTAGCCATGATGCCTTTCTTTGTCACTTTTTAATACTCTGCTTGTAATGGCCAAGCTGAGAAAATGTTTCCCAGTTTCCAGGTCAAGGGCTTATCCTCTGCTTTCCTTCTTTCAGCCTTACTCACTAGAGTTGCATTAAATCCCTCTGATTTTACTAGCATTGCCTTGGCAGAACATCAGTGTCATTTTAAAGTATCATTACAATATTCGTTCTTCTAACTCTGTTGGTTTCCATCTGCCAGCCCCAATTTTTTTCTTGGAAAGATACTATTGGTATAACTATTATTCAAACTTTATAGCACCCCAGAGACATGAGCATTGTCTAACTTTTCAACTTAGTTAATGCCATAGGAAACTTACAATTTGGGTAGAAGACAAAAAATAACACGTGTATATCAAGACAGAAAGGAAGAGTGCTTCAAGACTACATGACTGTGCATGCCAAGCAGCAGTGATGCTAAGCATCAGCTCTCTGACTCTCTTACTTTTGGTGCATTATAATAGAAGAGATTGAAGAGGAACCTCCAGAGCCATCAGATGACTGTAGCTGTTCTTTCAGAAGCTCTTTCATAGGATGGAGTGTGGCAAAGAGCATGAAGTTGCTTCTCTGAAAGTCTTGTGGTTGGTGTAAGACATTGGCTTGTCAGATGAATGGGTGGTAGGAATTGATTTCTTAGCAAAGTCACTCAGAAGAGCGGAGAAAATCTTCTGTGATGTGAGAAGGTTTAGTGCACATTATTTTGCTGAACTGGAACATCTGTTTTTAACCTGATAGTAATGCTCTGCTAATAACAGGCTCAATGCTGCTATCGTGGCAATGACTCTGTATTTTAGAAGACAGACTCTACTATTTCTGCCCCAAACTAATACTTCTGAGCATGACATGTCACAGCTACAGTGATAATCATGGCTGTAGAGCAAGCTGTGCCTCAGCTGCTTCTCTCCAGGTTATTTCTCAGGCCAAAGGCCAAGCTTCCTGCTACTTCTTTGGACAGGACCAGGCCATCTTGTGCCTTTTAAACCAAACCTCAGCACAGGTTATTTATTAATGCACGCAGCCCAACTTCAGCTGGCACCAGTAAGCCTTTCCTCAGACTAGATGTGTCAGTGCCTGATTATCATGACTTAAAAGCAGGTTCTGCACAAAAAAACTCCAGTGTTCATTCTGTCACCTGAAATGTGCAGCATGTGTAGGTCCCTCATCCTGGAAAGCTGTGCTACATCTGCTGGCTCGCTGCTATTTTAGGAATGCACCAAACCCCAGGAAATATGTGAAAATAAAAAAAATCAAAATGTTTTTAAAGGTATTTGCATTTCTTAGCATTTTTTATCAGGAAGATTTCAAAGTATTTTGTGTGAATATTGCTATTATCCCCAGATTATAGCTGGTAGAACTCAGATAACATACAGATCAGCTATTTCCTCAAATCCATGGGAGAGTTAAGTGATGAAATTAGGAATGGGATCCCCCATCTTGGCTTTCCATTAAATGTTGTAACTATCACATATCTTCATGTCATGTACATTTTTGGTATTTACAATTTAACTCAGCTGCACTCCCTGCCATTTAATTCAGTGACAATATGTGCATTTGCAGGAGTGGGGTGGGAAGGCCTATTTTTTGGGCAGGCCATGTGTGCTCTGTAGTCTAAAAAGCATGTAGTGTGAAAATCTGATGGATCTTGAAAATATATTCCTGGACATTTTGCTGAGCCTGCCAAGAAAACTGGTAATTAACCAAAGTAATCTTTTGTGACAGAAACAAAAAGGCTGGCCATATGCTTTGCTTATAGTCCTATACCATTTTTCTGGAAGAAAAATGGAACTTCAGCATTGGGAAGCATTAGAATTGAAAATAGAGTTCATTACTTACCATATTTACCTTGAATAAAAATAGAATTTAGTTTTTATATCCAACTGCATTATTAGAAATATCTAAACATTTGATTAACAAGTTTTTCTAGGCCCAAGAACATCTGGCTGAGCTGAGGTGCTGAAGTGTGTTATGGTGTGGTATGGCCTGTGTCAGTGTATGAGCTCCACCCATAGCTGACTCAAATAATGTACAAAAATAAATAACTGCCTCAGATTTTCTTATTCTGGAGGAAAAAATCAACTGAGGATGATTTCTAACTGCTGCTGAGAGAAAAAAAAGTTTCATAGGCTTCACTGCTGTAGAATCAAGCCAATGCAATGCAACAGTGCCACTGCAGTAAGGATGGATTACATAGAGGTGTTTGATAGGTACGCATGTGAACATATTTATGAAAAATATTTTATTGTAGCCCTTCAAAAAGTCTTGCAGGCCAGTGAAATGTCTTAGCTTTTCATATTTAATGTTTCAATAATAGCAATGCTAATGCAATATTGGCACATATAAGTCGCTTCTCTGTGTTAAGAAGGCAAAGTTATTCACAACTTTCACCTAAACGGCAGGTTTCTTTAAGCACTATATATATTCACTATATTTTTACTTGGCAACAGGAGTGCAAACAACTCTTGTCTAGGGTAGGGGAATGCCAATACTCAGTCACCCTTTAACTCACTCTCTAACCCTTCTGCTGAGATGCCCAGTATGTCTGTTCATTGGTAGTGGTCACTTGTGGCAAGAGCAGCAGTAGCCTGGGAAGCAGAGCAAGCCCTGTGACCTCCTTTTTCCAGCTGCTACAAACAACTGTCTATTTACGAGGATAATTCCAGCTTCTTTCTGCTGACCTGTGCTGGATTCAAATTACTGTCCTAAAAGGAAAAACCTGGCAAGGGTCATGAAAAAACTTTAAATGCATTTATTTTTGGGACACTTCAAGCAGAGGGCAAGCAGAGATGAGTAAGACTTTGAATAACAGAAGATCACCACTCATCAAACACACAGTGACTATCTGACCTATAATTGAAGAGAGCATCTTATTTCTTGTGTGTATTATAGTACCTACATGTAGTCAAAGAGGCAAAGGAATTATGATATCAGCACTATTCACATGACAATGAGCCAGAGCTCCTTCAGGTAAGACCTGAGGTACATTTTGTCTACATGTTATGTAACTGGATGACGACCATTGCAGCACACATTATTGTTATTCTTCAGCTGTGTGATGTCTTTAATATTAACCATTTTCTTTATTTCTCTGTGTGAGTAGTTCCCTGAAAAGGAATATGATATTAATAATCTTGAAGAGTTGAGAGATTTCTGATATGAACACGCTTTAATTACCTCGGCAAACAGAATCAATAAGGAAATATCTGTTGTCTTGAAAACGGTTCAGATAAATTGAAGAGAGGAGAGTATTCATATGTATTCATATCAAACAGTCCAGATCTGAATACCCTTGTTTTCAGAAATTGGATGGAATGTGGCTTAAAACAGCAAAAAAAAAAATTCCTTTCTGATTAAAGAATGCTGTGAAGGGCAGGTCAGCTGCTGATTTCAATGGTCATTTTAGAAACACTCAGTGTGAATACAGCAGTAATACAATTCTGAAGGATTTAAGTCTTGTTTAGGGTGACGCAAACCCACAGTTCTTAATAACCACACTGCTCAACCTGAGAGAGAGCAGGATTTTATTGCCACTTTCAGAAAAGTCAGAAGCTCGCTCTGGAAACAGGAACCAGTTAGTGTCATCGCAGAAGACACCGAGAGATATCAGTGAGGGCTGTAACTTCAGCCAAGCATCTCAGAGCAAAATCAGACAAACACTTCAGTGAAAAAGATTCAGCATTAGTGCAAAAGCTTCTGGTTATAAAATAGTGAGGGGGGAAAAAAGACATGCTGTATAGGTGAAATCTCAGTAGACTGATTCAGTTTTTTTCCATGAAGCATTAGCAAGGTTTTAAATAGCTGCAACCTGCATATTAAAAATGCCCATGTGTATAATACATGAATAAGGGCACCTTGGCTGAATACATTATGGAACAGAACTGTCATCTTTACCCCCTTCACAACCACTCTTTTGCTTGCTTATGTGAATAGTCAAAAATAGTGATGAGCACCTATCAAAAGTTAAATTAGGCAATGAATCAATGGATTAAGACCCTTTTTAAAAAAACAATAAGCATTCCTCCACCAATTCCTTTCTCTCCACCACTTTCTAAAATCAGGCCATTTCTCTGCAGCTCTTTATTTAGACAAAAAGCCTGGTAAGTGATCATGTTTTATCTACAGACTGACTGAGGCTTTTTTGTGATTCATTCACCTGCTGTTCCAGCAAAGACATAATCCCATCTTCATTTATATACCTAAGAGACAATTCAGATAGAGGAAAGAATGTCTGCTACCAAAAGGAGTCTGCTACATCTGCTGTGCTTGATATATATGAAGTGTGGCAAAAATCTCTCTGCAGCTGTTTGTCTTTGTATTTAGCATGAGACAACGCAATAATGCACTTGTAGGGTAGGAGCGACTCGCTGAATATTTCAACAAGATATGTAGATTTTATGGTGTGCTATTCAAAGAAAAGAAATATTGATTTTAACTAGCCATATATGTTCCTGGCTCATAAGCCCATGTCAAGAAGCAGAGGCACAGAATTTTTTGATCAAAGTATTTTGACTTTCTCCCCTTAAGTGTTGTTTCCCTGTGTAACCATTCTGTTGCAGCTCTCTGTAGAAGGACAAACAATTCTGCTTTTTAATGATGCACTCTCTTTAACGATGAGGGCAAAAAAAGAGTGCAAGTTTTCTGGTCGAGGTAGCTCTTGTCTGTGACACTGGTTTTTAGCTCTCAAATGAGTGGAACAATGTATAGCTCCAAGTGATGAAGCTTCTGAATTGCTGTTATCAGTGAGAGCTTGCTGAGAAAATGAAGCGCATGCCTACACTTCTATTTCATAGTCCATGGAAATTAATGCCATTTTAGGCCCTGCATGCAGGCCTTTACAGATACCTGGAATGTATTTTTTCCTTCTGATTCATGTCTCTGTGAGTCATTTATGGGGCTTTCATATGCAAAGGTATTTTTTAGGCTATTTATGATGCTTCTTTGAGTATATTTAAGCCCTCCGTTTTAACAGAGGCTCAGCACACAGGGAAAAGAAGTTTCTTCTGGACAACAATTTACAATTACAGAAATTACAATAATGTTCAGAAAATGGAAATCCCTTCCAATTGTAACCACAAACAATTTCTGATAGCAGACTCTTATTTACTACATAAGTAAGGAAATCTGGCTTTCCCCTTCTTGTGTGACCTGAACAAATAATTTAATCTTGGCAACCTTCAGCATTCCCATGGCCCCAGAGCTGGACAAGAGTCCAGGATGAAGCAGGGGCAGGGCAGAGCCCTCAGCCCTTTGCAGGCAGTGCCACACTGGGTGTGGGAGCTGGCAGGAGGGCAGAGCCACAGAGGTCATCAGCAAGCCCGGAGACAAAACCTTGGCAATCTACCCTGTACCTGGGAACAAACATCAGTACTGCAGGGAAAAAACAAAAGATGCAAGAGAATTAAAATGGCAAAGCTACTGTCTTTGCTGAAAGAAAAAGCAAAACTAGCAGACAAAGGCACTGGCAAATAAAGGACTCGGGGTTTATTGTTACCTCCATTGGAGATTGCACTGTTCTTGTGTTGTGCATCATCTTATTACACTAAGGGCATGAAATTATATTTCCTTTCTTCTCCAAGACTATTTGCAAGCTGCTCCCACATCAACATGTACTCCTTGAAAACAGCTGCCAAGCTTTGATGATGATAAAACAAAGTGATCAATTCCTGTTTAAAATGATCAGATAATAGTTAGCAAAAAAAATTCTTTCTGTCTGCCTTTTCAAACCCCTATTGAGATAAAAGGGGTTTGTGTGTGAAAAAATCTGAAACCTCCAAGACACAGCACTTTTGTGGGAAGGTTGGAATGGTCTTTTCAGGGCTTTCTCTTTATTCTGAAAATTTTTAGAAATATAGATTTGAACAGACCAAAGAAAGGGATGAGACACCCTAAAAGGAAAGTATGAAACAATATTTAAATGATGTGTGATTTCATTCTTGCCTGAGGGCATGCTGAATTCATAAAGAGAGTCCCCCAGGATATTTCACAGTGTGCTGGTACACGGGCTGCTTCCTTGACAGGTCATTACTGCTCATCATGCTGGGATCCAGTACACAGCATGCTGGTGGCTGCTTTACCCTGCCTTGGTCTCAGTGTAGTCCCTGTAAACATAGGTCAAGGACTCTGTCTTTGGCATCCCAGATGTCCACGCAGACTCACAAGACAAGTGATTGATTTTCACTACAGGACAGAGCTGTCGGGAAAAGTTATCTTCAATTCAGAAGGTTTATAGACAGGCTCCTTGAAAAACTGAAGTGCATAACACAGCCAGCTATGTGGGGTTGGCTTCTTGAAGAACTCCTTTCTGACTTCATGTACAGCAGCAGCCTCTGAGTGACTGAAATGAATTCATTAAAAAGCAGGAGAGAGTACAACAACAAGTACAGAACAATAGGAGGACTGAATGTAAGATGCATATTAGAGCTGCATTAGAATGAACGAAATTGCAAGGAAAAAATACCTCGTTAGTGGGTGCAGTGCAGGCACATCTCAGCCAGCAGAAGAACTGCCCTTCTGTGTTGCACGGTGTATCTCAGCTGAAAAAATCTGAGCTTGGTATGAGAGTTTTATGTGGCTGTTTTGAAACCTAGGCTGGCTCCTCTGGACTTGCAGGAGGTGTCAGTGTACTGATGGCCCCGGAGAAGGAGGATGTCCCCTCCCAAGCAATCTTCCTCTGGCAAGAAATTATCACCTGACCTTGACCCACATTCTGCCCAGTCAAGAAGTAAAGCAATAATAGAGTAAAAAACATGAGTACTTGAAGATAAATTGGGCTGAGTTTGGTGATCCAAGACCTTCATCTAATTAAGCCTTCAGAAGTTTGCATTGCTTCTGAAAACTGTTGGTGAATAAAAGCTTTTTAGTAGTAGCTGATGTTTATAATGATTTAGAGGTCAAATCAGCTAAATTTTCTGCTTTATAAATAGTGCAGGTGTGGAAGTTTCAGGGATACATAGAAAATGGGAAATACAGTGTTACTTCTGTCCAGCAAAATAGCCAGTATTCTGAAGGCGGGCAAAATTTTAGGGTTTTCAGACATGCAGGTTATTTAGGTCTGTTTGCATTTAGATTCAGAACCTGAAAAATTAGTTTCCTGGCAGTATTATTCCCCTCCTAAAACTAAAATGCCAGTTTGTAATAATAACAGATACACACTCAGGGCATGGCCATGCAATGAGAAAAAAACCTTAAATATTCAATTTTTACGCTAGATTAAAAGAATGTGACTTTTGGCCAGTTAAAATAATTTTTCAAATCCACTGTGTTCTTCCTACAACTTTCCTGATTACTTGGACACTGAAATAACTTTTTGAAATACAGTAAGAGAAACCATCTACTTAGCATTAGAGTGGGAAGTGTAATCCATGAATTTATTGTTCTTATTTTAAATCTGAATGAACATTTCTTATTAAAGTGGAATAGAAAAATGTGTGAATCAATAAATAGTGTTTCGGCACTAGCTAGCAGAATTGAGGAAGTGCAGCTGGGGATAGAAAACAGCTAGAGGCTGCTTTGTAGTTTTTACTAATCTACCTTGTGAAATCTTCACCTATGTACTTTGTCTTTCTTCCTTTCTTCTTTCTTAGAAATAACTTCAGTCAGTTTATTGATTTGTTTTTACCCCAGATTTTTAAATTGTAAAAGTAGTTGTGACTCGTGGTGTCACCAGATACCTGTCACCTTGACAGCACTTGCAGGCTTGAATCATAGCTACCTTCCATGTTTGGAAAAGTCCTTAGTTTATGAAGGCCCTCCCAGATCATTGGACAGGAACATCAGAAATCAAGGCTATCTTACTGCACTTTTATGCAACGCAAATGTGAGGTTTAATAAGAGCTTCTTGCTTGAGCACTAGTGTTTTTAAGCCAAAAACATAATAATATGACAAATAGAAGACAGGGTGTGGAGCACATGTAGACATGACTCATCAATGCATACTCATTCTCTGTTTGATCTGCGTTACAGAATTTAATCCTGCTTCTTTGTGGATACAGATGGCTCCTTTGCACTGCAGCCAGCCTTGGTTTTTCCACATGAAGACAGAAAACAGTGGATGGCCACATGGGAGTACGTGGGTAATGGACTGCAAAAAGCTAAATGTCTTCACTTGCTCCCATGGCAGTAAAATAATGGAGGTAAATAGATGAAAGACTAATAATTCTACAATAGAGATAAATTTAATGCTATACACACAAAAAGCAACCAGTAAATGTAAATGTGCAGTCATGTCATGGCTGGAAATGAGGCTTCTCTGTCTCAGCTTCCCCATCTATAAGTGGAGTTGGTCCACAGATTTTCTTTTTAAACCCAGTCTAGAGATCAGGTAACTTTTCTTACAGGAGACTGTTCCTAATTAAAAATGGCTTCTAGTCAGGATACTTTCCTTTATGCCCATCTGCTTTTGTAATGTCCCATTATTTCTAATTTCTGTGTTGCATTATTCTGCCAGCCCACTCTCTGAAGTTCCTCTCCCAACACCATTAGAGTTACCGTGCCACCCTTGCTCAATGTTCAGCTACATTACCTGATTCTCATACATGTTCCCCATCAGTCAAATTGTTCTGTGCTTAAACATTAGCATTGCTTCTTGAGTTTTTGTTCCTAAGCTCAGTGTCTCACCGTCTATCCTTGCTTTTCTTTTATAGCTTGTCAGCCAGTTAAAAATCCATGGACAGTGTTCATTTCTAACCCAACTGAATACAATTTCTTAGGTATTGCATCTGCTGTCTACTGATAATGGATACAAGACTCAAAATTGCTCAGGGTTACGAATTTGTGACTCCCCACCATAGTCAGCCTGGGCTCTGACACGTATGTCTGGGATCATAATTTCACTCATTGCTGTTTATTGCACATGTTTATGCTGTCAGCTGCTTACTTCCCTTTAAAAAAAACCCCGAAAAACCTCACTTCTGTTATTTTCCTAGGGAATGTGATGTGATTTACCAGGTGATAGTTTCCATGATTACTCTTTATTCATCTTCTAAAGTTCAGTGCCATCCAGCCATCTGGTGTATCGTTAGCTTTGCAAAAGCCCTAACCTACGAAGAAAAAAAAACCTCACATGGCTGATTTTAAGTATGTGAATCCTAATGATGCAAAGAAGACTGCTCATATTTTTTTGAGAGAGGCATGTAGATAACTCTTGCAGAACCAGGCCATAAAATACTTTCAAAAGATTTCTGTTGTTAATCATATAAAGTAATTAGCATGAATGCTGCAATGTGCTTCACAAAGTGCTACTAGGCCTGTATTAAGGTTTTCTATGCAGTTCTTTACTAGCTCTTTATCAATCACCTGGGCATCAGATTTGTGACAATAAGAAGAGAATTGTAAGTATTCACCTGAAACATGCTGATATATGTATGCTTGCAAAACATTTGGAATCAGATGCAAAGTGTTTTTCATTTCTTAATTAGCCATTTTGCTTTCTCTCTTCCTGATTGCTGCTAGATATCCACATATGAGTACATTCAACTTAGAATCAGTGTGATCTTTTTTTAGTCTTCTTCCTTAAACAGCAGATTTTCTCCCTTAAACTACTTGTCCTCTGTGTAAAACCCCATCTTATTTTTTTTGTATTCTGCAATGAGAATTTTCTGTCTAGAGAGATGTTACTGCAAAGGAGCAGCTTTTTTCATACCCTCTTTCTATATCTGAGACTATATCTGAGAAACACCTTTCAGTTTGTTAATGCATTGCTTAGTCAAAAAACATCTGCCCTGTACCAATTGTTTGAGTGCCATTATTTAGGTGTGAACCATTTTGTGAAAGGCAGCTTCTTACTGCTCTATATCATAAATATTCTTTAAACACCTACTCTTTGAACTTCTGACTCATCACTCTGACATCTGAAATTCCTTTCTATTAATTACAAAATACTGATCTTGCTCATTACCACCATAACAATAACACCTAGTTAGGCATAGAATGCTGCTTCTCCTGGCAAACTGCAATGTCTCATGTTTCAGTGCTTTCTGCCACTTAGCTTATTAAATCAGTTTGCACATAGCCAGCTTTCCACATGCCTCTGCAAAATCGTGAATGTTCTTTTGCAGGCTTCTGAATTCAGACCGGGTGATGCGGGATGTGCAGGATGAAGGTCTCTTGTTACCATTAACTTATAGAGCTTACTGCAGCCCAAAAATGCATTGTTGTGCATTTTGCTAAGCTACAGAGGAGATTATGTATTTTATCTTTTTGAGTGTGGATCAGTAAAACAAGGAGAAATCAAGTATGTTTTCCCAGGACCTGTAGTAACTCTGCAATTGAATTTCCTGAAAGCCAGTACGTGGCTTAACTGCAACATTGCTCCTTCTGAAAAGGTAAGGCCTCTAAGCCAGCCATTAACTGCTAGAAAATATTAATCAGATAAGGTAAAGGCAAATTCACCTGCCTACCTCTAACTGATTTGACACAGCAGGGACTATTTAGGGTTACTTTATCTGCTTTTATATCATTTATTTGTTATGTGCATTTTCATACAAGAAGAGTTTTCATCAGCCTGGGAGAAAGGAACATCCTGAAGATAACTTGACTGGGAGAAACAGATAGACTGGCCAAACTCTGGAGTTGGACTATGCACAGATGTAAATAATCAACAAATACCTCTTCCCCTAAAACAAATCCACAAAATATCCCCAGTAGGTGCTTTCAGATTACAACATTTAAATTCCCACTATATTCTTATGTAATCACAGTCCAGATGAGAAATTATTGATGATAACAATAAGTAAGGGTTTGATTGACATACCAGTATTAAACTCTCACCTGGAAAGTTACATAGGTAATAAGTAAGTTTGAAATACATACTACAACGTGCTTCCTGACCTTCACAAGTCAGGAAAAAAATGTATATGTAAACATCCTGATACAGAAAAAAGCCACTTTCAGAAAGCCTTTAGATTAAAAGAATTCATTTCAGGCTTAGCATAACAGTCCTGATGGACCAGGATGTTCTCTGGGATAAGCAAACATGGCATCTCCAGAAAGAAGAAACTTCAGCAGAGCTGAGTCAGTTCAGGATCATTTAATGCAAAACCTCCATGCAATTTCCTTTTATTTAAACCATTATTAAGAAATATCCTTCAGCTTATCACATGTGAAGCATAAGCTTCCTTTGGTATTAACCTTGACACTTGGGGGATTATATTAATATAGGTGATAGTACCTGTTAGTGAGCATTTGATTGCCCTTAATGCAGAAGGATTTACTCTTGTTATTGATTTGTTGGCTAATATATTGTTTGGAAATCCCCTGGTATTGCTGGTAGCTGCGTATTCTAAATTTTATTGGATTTGTGGGCAATTTTCTTCTGTCTTTAAACTTATGATCACTTTATAAAAAGAAGAACCCAAGAGTAAGCTGAAAAATAATCCATGTTTTTATTTTGCTGAAAAGGAAAGCTATCTTGTTTAGCTTTGTTCCTGGTTGTTGATTGCCTTTGTCTGGCTTTTGTCATGGTTACTCTTGAGACAGGCAACAAACAGAGAATACACTGCTAGAGAAGCCAGCAAGAGAGGAGCCATTACCTCTAATGGGCAAAGGGTCACCTGGGCAAATTTTATTTCATGCCGAGGATAGAAATCAAACCCACATACCCTTCAGTTGCCACGAGTGTATGGGCTGTTGTGACTTTTATAGCACTATTTTCCCTCCTAATCATTTCCCTCAGTCCTTCAGGCAGGAGTTGATGGAAGCCAAGGATAAGCCAGCCTGACCCCTGAGGGCAGTGTCGTGGGCGTGCAGGCAGCCCCTGCCCACTGGCAGAGCCCACGGCGGGACCCGGGGCTGTGCAGGGCTCTGTCCCTCCCCTGCGGGCGGGACACAGCCCGGGAGCAGCTCCTGCATCCAGGGCTGTGCAGGGCTCTGTCCCCTCCCCTGCGGGCGGGACACAGCCCGGGAGCAGCTCCTGCATCCAGGGCTGTGCAGGGCTCTGTCCCTCCCCTGCGGGCGGGACACAGCCCGGGAGCAGCTCCTGCATCCAGGGCTGTGCAGGGCTCTGTCCCCTCCCCTGCGGGCGGGACACAGCCCGGGAGCAGCTCCTGCATCCAGGGCTGTGCAGGGCTCTGTCCCTCCCCTGCGGGCGGGACACAGGCCGGGAGCAGCTCCTGCATCCAGGGCTGTGCAGGGCTCTGTCCCCTGCCCTGCGGGCGGGACACAGCCCGGGAGCAGCTCCTGCATCCAGGGGCTGTGCAGGGCTCTGTCCCCTGCCCTGCGGGCGGGACACAGCCCGGGAGCAGCTCCTGCATCCAGGGCTGTGCAGGGCTCTGTCCCCTCCCCTGCGGGCGGGACACAGCCCGGGAGCAGCTCCTGCATCCAGGGGTGTGCAGGGCTCTGTCCCCTGCCCTGCGGGCGGGACACAGGCCGGGAGCAGCTCCTGCATCCAGGGCTGTGCAGGGCTCTGTCCCCTGCCCTGCGGGCGGGACACAGGCCGGGAGCAGCTCCTGCATCCAGGGGCTGTGCAGGGCTCTGTCCCCTGCCCTGCAGCTCCTGCATCCTGGGAGCAGGTGGTGGTGACAGCAGTGTCTGGCTTTCCCATTCCCGTTCTGAGCCTTGCTCTGTGCTCCAGTAATCAGTATATTCTTAGTCTTTGTTATTTGATCCCCAGGAGAGGTAAATTGATTTATCTTTATCTGGTTTTTGCCAAGGCTTAATTCCTCTGTCCTTACACACTAAAATTTCTGGTAGGATACCATAGAAGTACCACAAATAATAAATGCAGAATTGAGCCTCTAGGACACAAAATGTCTCCTCTTTAGTTTTCTATAAGACTGATTCATAAAACTTGATCAGAATTAACAACAACGAAAAAGAGAGTTTAATTAAACCCATATTGGGAAATGTCTAAAGAAATAAAGTGTTTCATTATGTTCTCTTAATAGATCCTACAATATTCATCCAATTAAGGTTGGCACTCAAGTTATTTTTAAGACGTGGCATGAATAAGATAACCTAAGATATCATATGATTGCTCCAGCTGAGACATAATAGTGGAAAGTCATTTTTTCCAATAAAAATAACAGTGAACAGTGCTATTAATTCATTGTAATGATGCTACTGGGAGAAGTGTATGACTTCCACTGCTGAATAATCAACAAAAGTAAATTAGCTTTAAGCAACAAAATGTGTGTATGTGTATGTCTGTAAGTGTAAATGACCTTGAGAATGAAGAATTGAGAAAAGCAAGTTAAATACAGTTTTAACCATCATAAGAATTTCTTTAATTATGCATTTTGAAATATAGTCCATATAAATTCAATACTCTGCAAGGCAAAATTCATTGTCAGTCTCTTCTTACATATTATAAATAAAATTCACAGATGTGTACTTTTACCTAAAACTTTTCAAATTTCAGCTTTATCCCGTGAAGAAATATGGTCCCTGGTGCATTTCATTTTTGTTTCTAATCAAGAAATTTAGGAGTGAAAGCATTAAATTTAATAAATCTGCAGTTTCTTACCATTTGGCTCTCAGTGCTCACTGTCTCTTTCAAGTGGGCTGTATTTAAAAAGAAAGCATTTCTCCATTGTGGATATTTTTGATCAGCCTTTTCAAGCTGGTTTAAAACATTCAACTCCTTAACATAGGAAATTCTTTTTTAGCTGTATTTATCTATTAATTTGGGTTCTTTCATTCTTCCTCTCTTTCTTTCTTTCTTTTGAAGACTACATGTTTTTCAGTTTGGAGTGCTTCATAGCTGAAAAATTAGAAATACTGGATTAAGTGTTGATTATTTCATTTAATAATATCCCCAATGGCTCTTTATTATTTGTTTGTTTTAAGATGGTTCTTTTTCTATGAAAATGTAGATAGAGATATATAAAGTAGAGTCAAACACTTAATGAAATATTGATTTTTATCTTGTCTTGAAAGGAACTCAACACATACTTCCACAATGTCTCTGCTGCAAATGTTCTGCCCAAGAATATATATAAACAGAGCACTTTTGAACATAACCTCAGAGTGACCATTGCAAAATTATTATATTCGTTTGGTGTACAACTGTTACCAACAGTTTTTTTCAAGCAGAATTTAGTATAGCTTTCTAGCAGAAATATGCACATTAAGGGACATGTGAATTCTATAGCATTTCTACAGCCTAAAAGTGCAACCTGAATGATGATAAATGTATGAGACATAATTAGAAGCAAATTAGAGATGGATTAGTACGGTCATTCTAGCCACGATCGATTTCAAGATACTGAAATCTTACAGTCCTAATGTACTTCAGCCCATCAAAATTTCAGGCAAATATTCGTGTGCCCTGGTGTTGCTTTGGAGTCAAGAATCAACTCTCAGTAATCAGTTATAATATTCAAATTTCTTTTAATGAGAAATCATCTGAAATAAATATTGTGACATTCATATGTATCTGTTATATGGTATTATTGACTAAAATATGTAAATGATTTTTAATAAGTATGATACATATGGTGGACATATTTGTGACTGTGCTGAATGACCATGGCTAAGTAGACAAATTATGCCTTTCATTGATTAGAATGTATGCCTTCGATTTTTGTTGTCTGGAATTATCTAAAAGTACAAAACTGCAATTAAGCCTTTTCCAGTGCCTGACCAACTGCTCAGGAAAGAAATGCTTCCCAGAGTCCAGACTAAGCTTTGCTAGATTCACATCTAATTCATAGGCTCGGTCAATGACTCACAACCTTTTCCTTTGACCCATTAAGACTCCGGTGAGAGGGAATGTTTCCCCCACCCTGCACGTTGCAGCTGTTGGTGTGCACAGCTCCCTTTGCTAGGCAGAAAGGCAAATTCTAGATTCTATGGCTGTGAGAGGCAGGAAGACAATGATTACTCAGTGTGGTCAGTGTCTTCCAGAGCCTCTTGCTTCCTGCAGTGTGTGTGTGCCTGTGTGCACAGAGGGACTGCTGGGGCTTTCCCATCTTTATGTGTAAGTGATGTTTCTATTCAGGTATTTGAAGTCTAATCACTGTTTGGAATTTTTTTTTAATGCTCTGTCAATCTGAGAGGAAGTGGTAATACACTTGGGCTATGTTATTGCTCTGCTTTGCTTTTTATGGCACCTTGTGAAATAAAATGCTTGATTAAATTTTATAAAGGCTAAAAATCTGAGGCTCTAAGGTTCCTGAAAGGTGGGCTGAAAAAAATCCTTTATGAGATTTTCTCCAAAGTCTACTGGTATTGGCAGTTGCATAGTAACAATGAGGACGTGCAGTGTGTGTTGGCTCTGTCCCAGGAAGACCTCTGGCTGAACCAGTGACTCAGAGACTTTCCATGGACTACTGGGGTGATGGAAATATGTGTTAAAGTGTACGTCAGACATCAGAGCCCTAAAGACCTACACAGCTGAAAACAAAATATTGTTGTCCCTAAATTCAAGCCACCATGAGCTTTTAATAATGGTTTGCAGCTTGCTAGATAAATCTAGATGTAAAAACCCAGATTTGGAGGATCAGTTTTGGCACCCAAACTGATATCCTAGGTTTGCCTGAATCCATAGGAACTAAGATGCAAGAACAATTCTAAATGGGAAAGCAAAAGCTTGCTTTTCAAATTGCCCTTTTAACCTATGAAATAGCACATAGAGTAAAAAACTCATTCACAGAAGTTATTTTTTTTTAGTAAAAAGCTGCAGAACCTTTAAAACAAGTGACTCTTCCATCCTTATCTAATGTGGGGGGTTTTAATATAAACTGACTTTAGTGATTTGCACTTTGGCCTTGCCTATTAAAATAAAAGTATGCTAAAGAAGAAACTAGAAGAAACAGTTATAAATAATGGAAAATTTCATTATTATAATGTAGTTTCAATTGCATTTTTTGTCAGGAAAGTCCTTATAGGGGAATGAAAGGACATTTATGCAGATATGCTACATAACTTGCTTCACCTGCTCATTTTGAGTTCTAACAGAAAGTTTTGAGGACCTGAGCAGAGAAAGTCTTCCTACACAAATAAAGCTATAATAGTGATCTAACACATTCCTTCAACCATCTGTGCTTTGCTGGCTTATAAAATTTCTATGAGAGCTTGTTTTGATGATGTAAGCAGCATTTTCTCGTGCTTTCTATGCATGAGAAAACAAACAAGTGCAGGGATATTGCACTGCCATTCCATAAATGAAATATTGTCAGTATCCAGTTTTTTGTAGGAAGCAGTGGTATAATGGCACTCCATATCCTCTCCACTACTTATAAAACAATAGGCCCAAGCCTTATGGAAAAAAAAAAAAATTAAAAATAACCTTCTCTATAGATTGCCTTTTTCCACACATGTTTTCTGTTAAACAAATACTATTAATGAACATTTTCTAAGGCTGATGTTCATCTAGCAAAAGCTAGAAAAAATTTAGAGAGCTCATCTCTCATAGGACAGGAAGAAATCAATACTGTGATTAACATGAATTTCTAGAACTAAAACTTTCTCCTGGAAGGAGACAGCATGTTCCTTTTAAAGAAAAGTAAGAGGACTCTAATATTAAATCTTTTTGATGGTTTAAACATGCTAAGTCTGTTTAAAGCTATTTGTCTTAGGGTAAATAGAAGTGATGAAATTTTGGTTCTATTAAACTGAGTAGTAAAATTATCGTAACAGATTCCTCTAGTTCCATAAAGTTTCCAGCTAAATCACTGAGATTGAGCTTAAAACTGTCTATGCTCTTGAGAAACTTTCTGATAAATGTAAGCTTCCATTCTTCTGATTTAGTAATTCAGCTGAATACTTACAAACACAAAAGTAGCCCCCAGAGAGCTCTGTCTGAATTGTTCTCTGGACTATGCACTTTGAAAATGTGCATTAAACTTTTGAAGTTGGCATATCTTTTAAGGCTGTTCAGTGTAAGCACTGGGTGTTCAAAGAGCTGGGAAATCTGTTCACTTATCTGGCTTTTACTCTTCTGGTCGGTATTTCAGTAACATGTTGAGAAGCTAAATCTACAATGCCATACTCCCTTCTAGAAAATTCAAATTTCCTTACTGGATCACTTTACATACAAAAATGTTGAAAATATCATATAACTGTCTTTGGGCTTTTTAATAGATATGACTGAAATATAATAATTTTTGGCATCCTCAAGTGTGCTGATGTTAAATTTTCAGCTGAACCCTTGTTTTACTATTTTTAAGTCTCTGTGGGTTTTGAAAATTCATTTCTCCTGTTGCTGGTTTCTTAGCTTTATGTGCTATCCAGAGTTCGGTGAAAAATTTATCATGTCTTCCTGCTCATTATCAATTACTCTTCCTCTTTCTAGCAGTTCTATATTAGCCTGATTCTGTGGGGGAAAAAACCCAAAACACTACTGATACGAGTTTTTAAATACTCTGGAGTAGGAGATAAGCTGGGGAGATATTCCAAATATTTCAATGACAACAAATTTAAACCAAGAATAATTTTAACAGGACATTGGAAGGAGACTGTTGAATTTGGAGCAGAATGGTGACTCCATGCTCAGATTGAATGCAGCCAGAAAAGTCCATTTGACTTGTACACAGTGTTAACTTTTATTTTGCTAGGAAAACTTTAAAAAATTCAGTCACCTTTGAAAAGCAAAAAATAGATTCAGCTACCAGGGGAAAGAATATAAAGCCTTGCAGAGCTTTTGCAGTCTCATAGAAAAGATGTAAAAAGCATGTACAAAGAAATCTAGAGATGTAGATGATATTCAGCCAGGTTTTGCTAAAGTGACTGGGGTAAACAAGACCACAGAAACATGTCCAGAAGCCATGTTTTAGCAGACAATATTTCAGCTGTACACCACTCACTGTGAGCAGCTCAGGTTGGTGATGATTGTCTCCACAAACTTTCAGTGTCATAACAGTGTTGGTTTTCACCTGTTAGAGCTGCTCTACATAGGAAGTTACTGCAAGGTAAACGTAAAGATGTGATATTGCAGGGGGCTTTCCTCTATGGATTGCTTCACACCATACCTGCAGACAAAACACACAAGGTAAGCAATCCCACTTCCAGTGCCAGCCCACAAGGAGCAGCTGCTGCTTGCTAAATGCCCTATTCCATACCCTAATCTGTGTCACCTTCTGTAACTCTAGACCTCTCCTCTGGCCATACCATTATTCTAATGTTCTGCTGGTGTCTTTTGTTGACAAGTGCCTTCTGCCACCTCTCAAACACAAAAAGAAAACTTCTGCTCCTTGCTTCTGTGGCAGCATTATTGTTCTTTAATAGCAAATAAAAATGGTAACAAAATGTTTGTTGCTGTAGAAAGGATTCTTTAACCTGAAAACATTGTGAAAGAACGATCTGGTTATATTTAAGATAGAATAAAGAAATGTAAAGGCTAGAAAGCTTGGTGCTTTGTGCTTTATTTTATTTAACTGAGCAGTTCCTCACATCTAAAGACGCTATCCCATAATATTCCCTTACATTCTTTTCTTGCACTTGCTATAGAACCTGACCATTTTCAAGGACAGAATATTGGACAGGATATGTGGGGTTTGTGCTCTGGCACAGCAGATCCAACGCTCAAATTCAAGGTGACTTACAGCACAGCTGTTGTCCTTTGTCCTGGAGCCTGTTCCCTGTGTCATCCACTGATAAGGTGTGGCAAAGTGACAAGTTACCTGGATGTATTTAATGTGAAATGAAATATGTTGCCTTTTTTTTGCTTCTGTTTATTAATTTTTTATTTTAATGGCATGTCATCTTAAAATATATACTTGAAAACGCTCCTGAACTAGGGAGTGTATTAGTCTACAGGTCACTTTATTATTTATTTATGCTTCCTTCCAGACTGTCATGCTATCAAAAATGCAGCAAAGAGATTCTGAGTTTTAGGAGAGCTAGGTAATGTCACAGTGCAGAGTGAATAAAATAATCAACAATATCAATTATGATTACTTTTTTGTATGTGTCTTATGCTGCTTTTGAAGATACACACACACATATATATATACATGTGTGCATAGTCTGGCCCACAACATGTTTCCATGTTTGCACAGGAAAATACCAAAATTTCTGCTAAATCCTTTCCTGTTCTGACCTTCCAGATCTCCACTGCTTCAGTGGACCCTTTTGCAGTGGACCAGCATCCCATACACTTGACACTAAAAGCTGTATGTTCTCAGCCTGCTGCACACATATCCTTCGCCCCTATTCCGCTCCATACAAGTTGAGAATTTGAGTTGGAAGGTAGCTACGAGAGCTCTCTGCCTAATCACCTGTAAAGGCAGAGCCCTCCCATGGGACACTCAAACATGTAACTTACAAACATCTAAATGCTGGAGATATAGGAGAAAATTCAATTTCTAATACTTGTGTGGAGAGCGGTTACTTTTTCTCAGGAAAACTTGAATTATGACAGAGAAGTTTCACTGAGATCAATGTGAAATTTTTGCTTCCATAAAGAGTGGATATTAATAGCTACTGATGATAATTATGCAGCAAAATCTAGGTTGAAAATCATGCCTGAGTTGTATGTCCACAATGCCTGGATGTCCAGGCAAGCAATGAGTGGAAAATGTGTGTTCATCTGGCAGTTGATATCATCTCCTTGAAAAGAATTCTATCTGCAAGAGCGAGACTATGCAATTCAAGATATGGGACAGGTAAGACCTACAGAATAAAGTACAGTGAGATATTTGCTGTTGCTTATTTTGAAATTAGTTGTGTGCAATGCAATAAGCATCGCATTGTCTAATAAAGTTTTGGTTCTAATCGTTTGGTTTAAAACATATTCTTAGGAGTTGCTATTTTCTGGAAATTCTGTGAAACTTTTCCATGAGAATTGAGCTCAGTTCCATACCCAATAGAAAGGGGCATACCTAGGGCTAAGAACTGCACTCTTAAATGAATGTCAATAGCAGCTGTGCGTGAGCATCCAAGGACAGACTTTTTTTCTCAGGGTATGTTCTACTTTGATGTTCCTAGAGTCTATAACCTTTTAAAGTTAATGGGAGTTACATGCTACAGTATACATCAAGGAAAAAAGATACACCCTGCAGTTAAGTATAATAACATTCCTCTTCATAGAGCACTACTGGGTACTGCGTTCACATTGCTGAAAAACATGCCTTGAATGAGGCTCTGTACTAGTGATTTATGGAGTTATTTGCATCTGTCACTGCAAACAGAAATAGATATGTTGGCTTGTCGTGGCAATGGGCTAAGACTAACAAGCTCTTACTACACCATGACAAATCTTTAGTGTGGCAAGTCAGCAGCTCTATGGCTGCAACTGCCAGCTCCCAGCAGTGCTGCCTGACACAGGGACTAAAGCAGCAAGGGCTGACCTGCTGTGAGTGATTTCCCTCATGATTCTGGAGGCATGCATGTGTCTAGGACTCCTCTGGCCACTAGTGGGGAGACAAGACTAGATTTTCTGGGTTTATATCATGTATGTTCCTGGAATAGAATTTCTTTATAGTTCTCTATCATTCATTTCAGCATTGTAAAAGTTTGCATGTGTGTGTGTGTGCCCATGAGTTCCTCTACCTCGGAGGAACCCTTTCACCTGGCTGTGACACTGCCCAGTTTTCGCTCCCATGCTGGAAGCTCCCCACCTGTCTTCAAGCTGCTGCTGCAGAAACACGGCGCTGAGATTGTTTTAAGAGACAATAGCAATAACTATTTAATAACATAACCAGGCAGTGCCTCAGAAAAGGGAATATGATGTTTACCCCTGAGTATACAGTAACATTCTATCTGCTTGCTCTGAATGACACCTTTTGCATGCAGCACTTTTTATATTGATGAAGCAATGCCACGGTAGCTTCCTGCATCTGCTCTCACTGCTGCCTGAAAGTGGCTGTAATTATTAATGTGATAGCTAATCAACAAGAATAGCTGCCAGACATTATTTAATGGCCTCAAATTTCCCTTCTCCAGAAACTGAGGACATGAAAGGAAAAATGAGTTTGCAATATGTTCATCGATTGCAATATGTTCATTCTTATCTCTACATATTTTGTGTTGAAATCAAGTAACGTTGTTCCACTGGAGTCTGAGCCACAATATGGAAAAAGAACCTGTTCTACAGTACTTCTTAAATGAAAAATTAAAACAAACCCTGCAGATATCACTAACTTGTGATTATCTTCCTTAAAAATATCCATCTTACGCTGTGGTTGTAAACAAGCGGTGTGAGTACTATCTGCTATGGATGTTCATAACACTATTGTTTCAGTTGAGTAAGCTTGATATTTTAAACAGTATTGCCATCTTGTGGTATGACAAATTTTATCATTTTGTCTCTTTTTGCAACTTTTTGACCTTAATTTATTGGCAAGAATTCCTGAAATGCTGTAGCACATGCAACAGAATAAGTATTGCCCCAGTTATAAAAGATTCACGGAAAGAAAAAAAGCCTAACTCTGAATGTCGTAATATATCTGAATGTTCATCAGTCCCTTAACGACATAATTTTATCTTCTTCCACTGAAAGGAAGGGATTTGGGTCATTGTGAGACACCTGATTGTACAGGCTGCCTTATTAATTATTGCCTGCTTTTGAAATTACTTTGATCTGGACTCATACCCTCCAGCAAGTGTCTGAACTCCTCATGTGTGCTGAGTAACACCTGGTGTTACATGGTCCCACTGAAAGAAAGAGGCTAGGACTTCTGCTGCAGATGAGGAGACAGGCAAGACTACTTCTCTCTTTTCTAAGAAAAATGTCAAGCTACTTATTTTCTGCTCAAGTAGCAAGTCTTAGAACTTCTTCTTGGGTGACCCCAAGAGAGTATTATTACCTGACACACACCCAGAGCCAGGGCTTTCCATATCTGGAGTAAGGCCCTGTAAGCAAGCAATGGTTTCCCTGGATCTTTGCTCTTTCACACTCATCTTGGAAATGTTCTACCTGCTATAAAATCAGTAGTTTTCAATATTATGGATTTGAGATCCTGTAGAAAATCTCACCTGTGTGAAACATGATACAATGTACATAAACTCATAAACCAGACCTTTTTCTTTCAGGACATTAAGGTTGAGCCTATGAAGAAGAATTTCCTGGTTTGGAGGTAAAGTCCAGGGACACCACATTGTTAGGGAAGGAATTTTATTGGCAAATAACTTTTCTTGATAAACCAAGGATTCCTGACAAACACTCTCCATATTAGAGCCTTTCAAAGCTGTCCATGTAGGTGAAGTACTCTGTTTTAACTTTCCTGACCACTAATTGAAAAAGTTGAGTTTGTGATAGTACTGTCTTCAGCCTGGAAAGTCCACAAGTGAGTCGCCTACTAAGGTGAATATGTTAAACACAAAAAACAGGATCTGTATTTACATATGAGTTTCAGGACTAAGTTATAATACTTACTGACATCCAGGTTTTTTTCCTTGAGCACTGAGGACTGCTGGAAGATCTGTGCTACATTGTTCCTGTTTTTACTCCTAAGATGAATAACCTATCCCCAAAATACCATTTTGACTGGTAAGAAACTTTTCTTCTATAAGAAACCAGAAAGCAAACATATGAAAATAAATTAAGATTTTAACAATCTTTATGTCTTCTGATGGATAAAAGTAAAATACATCATTCTTTCACTGTAGCGATACTAGAAAATGTAGTGTTTTGATGGTTCAAGTTTCAGAACACACTACACATGTGTACTGCACATCCTTTACACCTAGAACCTGACTGAGATAAAAGATGAGGATTAAATTTATTTATGCATGAATGTAGTGAACAGCTGACAAAATATTTCTAGTTATTTTAATTCTCCCTTTCAACAAAGTTGATCATCTGCTCTGTCATTAGCAAAGATCTTGTTCTGAGAGCTAAATCAAAAGATACCCTGTCTTGTGTACCTTGTTCTCGCTTAACAGAAACAACATTTTAATGGTATCCATCTGTAGGTGTGATGGTGACCTGCAGCAGGTACACACTCATGGAGTCAAAACTAGCAGCTGGAGCTGTAGAAAGTAGAATGACAGTTAAAATATTTAGGCTCTATCAATGACTAAAAGGCATCAAATTAGGTGTACCAGTTAAAACAGTCATTCTGTGTAATTGTAATACAGAATTTTCAGGTACCTATAAAACCCAATGACCCAGAAATTAAAATATACACACAATTCTTGAGGTGATACTAAAGTCTACAATGAAACCATGGAACTTTTATCTTTATAATTCTGTGTACACAATAATGTAGAAAGGTTCTATCACTGCATAAATATAAAATGTAATACAATAATACACAAATTGACAATGTAGTGTTTAATATGAGAAACTGAGGGTTTTATGTTCTGATTTTAACACAATTGCTCAAACTGCAGAATAGTACATTCCATTTTATGAGGGAAAGTAAGAGGCAGATGTTAGAACCTTTACACTACTTCAGTGCTCAATAACAGAAAAGTGTTAGAGAACAGGATATTATTAGATCATTTGACTTAATGGGTTTCTGTATTGCTTTCACAGCCATCACTGGCCTTGCAGAATTGTATTGCCTTAATTTTAACAATAAGAATGTAGAAGCTTTGAGGATTGTAAAGACTTCAACAAAGTGTTAACTTCCCCAAGGAAGGAAATGTTCCAGGACCAGTGATGTTCACGGCCTGGCTCCCCTGGCTTGGGCTGCCTGAGGAGAGCTGCTCCAGCAAGAAACGCCGTGTGTGTGTTCCTGCAGCCTTAGCCAGCTGACCTGGGCTTCCAAACCACTGCCAACACTTCCAGTGTTTTGCTACAGTTGCCAAGACTCGAAGTTTTCTCTAATTGAGGCTTCTGGTAACAGTACATTGTGGATGCTTAGCACTTAGCAAAAGGCACCATTTATGCTTTGTGCTTATTTGCAGTTCAGTAGAAATCTTTCATCCAGCGTTGGAGTGAACTGGTTTCTGTGTGCTGCGTGTGTACTGTCAGCAAAAATTACATGACTTCATCATTTCCTATCAATACCAATTAGTGGTTATTTTCCAGAACAGTCCAATTTAGATGAAGCTAAGCTATTAACATTATTAGTATTTACATTACCCTGATGATCATGATCCAGCTTCTTTAATTAGGGACATCAGTATGTCTGGGCAAGAGTGCACTTCTGTAGACAGTCTTTTTAATTTTTTTTTGTTGTTGTTAGAGACTCATTACTGACACATCACTTTGTGTTCCCAGAAACATGCAGCAATTGGGCCTTATCTTTGAATTACACATGATCTTTTTGAAATATTTTTTAATTGGAAAATCATAGGATGGCATTCAAGGAGAAGAGATGATTTGAAATTTTTAAAAAAATCTAGTAATGCTTCCCTTGACTACACAGCTTCACAGCAACTGGGACTTCCCAGGCTCAGCCTGTCCCCCTCAGCCTCCTGTCACTGCGGTTCAACTGCTGGGCTGGGCAAACTGGGGGAAAAGAGCCTCTGGTATTTCGTATAGACTCGATGCATTTTTTCCTCCACAGAGAGTGGCCTGTTTCAATATGTCAGATGTTCAAATAGATGACATTAGCATACTATCTCTGCACAAAGCACTTTCCTCTGCACTAAAGTTGTCCAGGTAATGGTAAAAAGTAATTCTGAAGGTTGATATTAAGTATAATTGAATGCATTCAGGGCACAACTGCAAATCTCTTGAAAATGTCATAAACTGTGCAAAGCTACTTCCTTGGTGACAGTTTGTTGAGCATAAAAATGGAATCTGAAGAGCCTAAGCTATTTATTTCAATTCAGTGAGATACTCAGCAAAGCTTACAATTCTGCTACATTCCATCGAAATGCAGTGTCTCTTAAACACACACGATGTTATCTATATTACAAATATAGATCCAACACTGCCTTTTTATATATCTCTGTGTGTATATGCAACATAAACACACCAGTATCTAGAGTAAGAATATATTTGCTTTGCACAATTTAAATACTTTCAAAATTAGAGAGCAACAGAATTTTAGTTTTATACGTTCTTTATCTTTGGCTTAATGCATATTGTTTCTAAAGTAAATAGCAGCACAGTTTAAAATAGCAAAATTTTGTCCATGACTTCAATGGCAGCATGGACAGTTTCTCTAGAATCTTTAGATATTCGTTTCAGAAAATTTGTACATTCACACATATTAACAGTTTGGAAAGTCCTCAGTTTTGCTGATATAAGCATTTGTGGAGTTGTGTAGTATGGCTCCAAGCTAAAAACAGGTAAAGGATGTCATGAATGCAGAGAATATCTTAAAAAGTATTACAAAGCTGTGAAGAAAATAGTTTTCTAATGACATGACACAAGGAGTTGTGTTTTCTTGATGGTTTGTTTTTTTGAGAGCAGAATGCCTTTTATTTTTCAAGAATGATAGAAAAATGCATGGAGCCATGGACTGAAGAGGTGTTGCCAAGGTGCTCTACAGCACTACCTTCCTGAAAGTCCAAATTAATTTTAATTAGTAGCAGCACAAATGTATTTTGAACAGCTGAGCAAGTAATTATTTCATTCTGTATGTGACTGCCTTGTAATGAGACATCAAACAGACCTGCCAACTCTCCTGCTTTCTTTATGAGACTCTTCCACGTGAAAAGAGAGAAAAATTGTCTGTTCTCTTTTCCTTCTTCCAAATCTGAAGTCACCACCCACCATAGTAAATATTTCAAGAGGCCATGTAGAAACAGAATGTATTCCTGAAAAATAGTGAAGGGAGAAGGACAGACACCAGGTTTGCTTTAAAAAAAAACCCATGAAGACAAGTTTGAAAAAGAACTGCCATTTCTGAGGAATAGAAGGAGTAGGAAGCATTTAGACTGCAGATACTTTACTGTGTAAAGGGTGTGGGGATTCAGTAAAAAGTTCTCCACTATTCCCTCATTTGTTAGGATAAGGGTGAATTAAAATTCCATCTTACTGCAAAATCATACAAGCATCTTTAAAGATGTTCTAATCTCAGTTAGAACTCAATAAAAAATAAGACTCAATATTTCACACATTCTAAAAGAAATATGCATAAACAAAACAAGTTTACTGTATCTGATCAGTCTCAGTGCTAATTTTTTTCCCACAGTGATTTCTACTTGATCTCAATGAAAATGTTGGGTGCACAAGAAATGTGAGATTGCACCACTGATTATTCCAGAAATAAAAACTTATTTGCTAATTCAGATTCCTAAAAAGTTATTTGCAGAAATTGAGCATAAAGTGATCCATAAACATATCATTTAATTTCCAGCCAAGTGCCTAAGGCATATCCTGTAAGCATAAGGAATGAAAAAAAACCCCAACACATAGATGTAGATGTGTGCATATGTGTGTGTATGGATATACACACATAATATGTATATAGAAACATAATTACATGCTACTGGATTTTAACACTAGACCACTTGTTTCTTATTATATTCAGGACAGATAGATACATTGAAACAAGGTTATTTATACCTGCAATTATTATGGGTTAACTAACATATTTATGAGTGTGTAAGTATCAGATCATCTGAGGCCAAAATTCTACTGAAAAATCCTGTTACTAGATTTTTGTGTCTACCTAGATAAAAAACAAGAAGGGAAAAATGAAAGTGGGTTTCAGTTTGTGGCAGTTGATTTAATTCTTGTTAATCTACACTACACTGACATTCAGCACACACTTAGTTTCTTGGCTATTGATAGGAAATACTGTTGGGGAAAGAAAATGTGATTTTTTAAGGTGATTAAAGAGTGATGAACTATAATATGAGAATGTAAATTTTATCTTACTCATAAAAAGAAATCTACCCACAAAGTCCATTAGGCAGTAGAGTAGCACTTCAAAAGAAGTCACAGATGAATCAACAAAGTCATGTTCAAAGTAGACCAGATAAAACATTTAAGAGGTGTGTTGAGAGGATCATCTTGTAATTATAGTGCAACTGAAATGACCCCAATGGTCTTATCCAACCTTCTGATCTCTAAGTGAGGGATACACAGAACATGGCATTTGAGTGTGAAGATCAAATGAACAGAAAGCCACCTGTGTCTCTAGAAGATGAGTGTTTTTCCAAAGTTAGCAGACATGTAAGAGGGCAATTATATTTCATCCATAACAAATAAGAAGATAGTGAATCAGGGCTGAATTATGGGATGCTTCCTTCTTTTACAAAAAAACCCACAGCCCTCCACAGTGAAGTTACATTCTTTCTCTAGTTTCTCAGCTTTGTACATATGCTGTAGACTTGTTAAGACAAACCTTGTCCAGTCTCATCTGAGGTGAAAAAATAACTTGGCTGGTAGTACAATGAGGTTTTGATACCCACATGGTGCCACAAGGAATATCAGCAGAGATAATACGTGGCTTTCCTCCTGAAGAGTTATAGAAAGCGTTTTCCCACAATGTAAAAAAATCAGGAAAATGGGTTTTTATTGCAGCTATTTTGGCTGCTGTTTTGGCAGTTTTTATATGTGTAAGTGGTTTTTTTGCAGAACTGCCACATTCACTTTCCTTGGCAAGCAGTGGGGTATTTATGTGGAGACCACACCTTAATTTATGATATTAAGGCTGGCAATGAATGTGGTAGCTATTATATGTAAAAGATGGCTACCTTTAAACATCTGTAGGAGAGATACTGAAATGGATTCCAAAGAACAGTAAAAAACTAGATCCAAATCCATTGCTCAAATTTTTCTGGCACATTTCCTTCTCTCTAGTATCATCTGAGCTCTCTTAAAAAGAGGTTTTAACATCCCATTCTTCTTATATAGCTTACAAGCCTGACACCAAAATATGGCAATTTATTTGTCAGCACAAGGTCTTTACTTTTATCATAAAGTAAATAGACAATTTTCTACAGGTTACAGCATCATAAAGTTCTATCATCCACAGCTGCTCTAAGATATAATTTCTTTTCCTAGTTAAAGCATGAATGTCCTATCTACAAGACATAAACAGTGCTTGTTGAACCACCAGTTTTAGTCCTGTTTTTGTTGTTTCAATCTTCAATTTCTACTCATGAATTTGGTCCACTAGACAAGTTATCCAGGACTTCGCCTATTCTCTGTTTGTGTTCTATCTTGTTCTAGCTATCATTTGTGTTTGCCAATATTGTTATTCATTCTAGCTTGCCACCTGCCTAATTGTTCTGCCCTGCTGTCTGTCCAACAGTGCTCCAACTGCTTTGTCCTGTTCCTGTCACCACTGCATGTATCAGCTGCCCTTTCCTAACTGCACTGTCTAGAAAAAGGAAGATTCAAGGACTATTTGAGGCAGAAATGTGCACAGAACCCAGATTGAGAAATCTCACGTTATTAGCCTTTGTTGCACTAGTTACTGTTCTACTCCATCATCTGTCTTAACAAGGTTCAGAGGAACTTGTCTGAGATGCAATGATGCCAGTTCATGGAAATCCACATTCACTCCATTCACTCAGTTCAGTCATCCCAGGGTTGATCTCAACAAGGTTCTGATATGTTGTTGATCCCAATATGATCTTGCTGCAGATTTAATGGTATATTGTACTGCCATTTTCTACCAGACCACGTGAATTACATATAGTTAAATACAATCCAAAGAGTGACTACAAAAGCCAAAGATAAGGAGTGTAAACAACAAGTGACGAGAGATTTAGATGTCTGTAGAGGTGTGGATATGTGTTTGTGAAGCTACCCTCATCTCCAAGAAACTTCCATTTAGAGAAATGCTATTCTTGGAATTGTATTGCTTTGTGAGAAGCATTAGTATGTCTGCAGACCAAGGCTGCTGCTATTGCATCTATTGTGCTTTTAACAGTGGGATGCCACCCCATGACTTCTTAACAAATGCTTGTTAACCTCAGTTTTCTTGCTAACCAGGGGTATAATACAGGCTTTTTCCATTCACTTCAGTTTTAGTACCAGACAAGAAGACATGGGGAAAAAACAAGAAAACACCCGAGGGGGAAAAAAAATTACCCTTTTCACCCTGGTGGCAATCTGTCCAACTAAGTGTTCCTTTTCTCTTCTTTTTACTGTTGCTAAACATTACAACTGGTGAGATTCAACTTGATTGGTATCTAAATGACCAAAATTCAGTCCATAGCTATTCTGTAACTGATTTTTTTTTTTTTTACTCTGTGCGCTCAGGCAGGAATTATTTGAGCTTAGTCCTGACAATTTCCAAGGCACAAATATGCTTACCAAACCATAAAGACAGAAGAGTTTGGAAAATAATGGTGTAACAAATGCCACATTTCAAATGCAGACCAATTCCAATACTTGAAATCTACCATGAGGTCCTGTAAGATAATGAATCAACATTTTAGTTACTACTTCCCACACACATTTTGAGGGAACAGCTCAGGAATAATACCAATGTAAATTAGGCCAAAATTTGAATGTTAGTTATTATAAACATAATGAGTCCCATGTAGTCAACTTGCCCAAATCCTAAAGGTTTTCTTCAAGGGTCTCCTGACTGTGTTCATGCTCAGAAGTTTGCAGAAATTAGCATACACAATTATTATCATTTGTCACCTACGAACACACAGAAAGTGCTAAGATTCCAAAGGCTTTCTTCCCCACTGAAATGAAAAATAAAATATGATGGCATATTTAGTGACATCACACTTTTTTCTTTTTGTGAGGAAAAAAAACCCAAACAAAAAAAACACCCCAGTCACATAAATCTTGAAATAATAGGAAAGTATATTGCAGTTAATTAAGCTGGATACCTCTCAGTCTTGTTGTCTGGATAATGCAATCTAATTATTAGTTTAGGGCCAAGGAAGACAATGGAATTTCATTCTCTGACAAATGTTTGGTATTTCCATTTTCAACTCAAATGTGCCACGGCACAGCTCACACTTTACTGCACTCCTACATGGAGTAAGGCAATTTCTTAATCCTACACTAAATGCTTTGGCTATTTATCCCCACCCTGAGTTCTTTAGTGTGCCAGCCGGGTGAAAATCCAAGCACTCCCTCTCACTTTGACTCTAGTGACTGGAGATAATTCACCGCTATCATCTCAAACAGTGTCATCAGCATTCATTCTTACAACCATGCCGATTTAACATTAAGGCAAAATTAAAATCGCCACAGCATGAAAACACTTGCAAAGGAAATAGCTGTATATTGTTCAGAATACCTTGTGCAATGAGACTAATACACTAAGACTTTAAAAACACAGATTGCAGATAAACACATGATCAGCAATTTAAAAGTTAGTGTTGTGTATTGAGTTTTTCATTTGTTTCCCCTTAAAAGAAAATAACTTGAATAAAAATTTTACAGTCTCTATAAAATAGACAATAGACTGTTAGTTTCCCTTTACAGCACTCCTTCTCTTAGAAAAGTAACAGTGATTCAGGGAAATAATAAGCTGACACAAAGGCATGCAGAGCTGAACAAAAGTTTCCATATTTGCTGTTGCACTGAGCTGAGAAAATAAATTGCCATGAATAATTCAGTAAACGACTTTCTGGTCCACTCATACACAGTACACTAGGAGTTCATGGTTTTTCTAATCTCACTGTTTATTTCCCCTTACCTGACAAATATAAAATTTTAGCTCTGGATTAAACCCATTACACATATAAATCATTAGAGTTTCTTTTTTCTGATTGGACAAATGTAAAAGTGTTTACTGCCTGAATGTGTCTATATATATAAACTTAAATATGAGCAGTGAGTAGTTGTACCTACTAGCAGCTATTCACTTTGCTTTATTGTGCATCATTTCCTTTATATTCTGATCACTATTATGCTGAAAACGCCATTTGAAGACAGAACTAAGACCAAAAAAAAAAAAAAAAAAAGGAAAAAAAAAAGATAAAAATAAAAAGAGGGAAAAAAGGAAAAAAAATTAAAATTTGTAAATTTATCATGCATTTATAGAATCAGAGGTTAGTTACACAGCTAAGCTCACTGTTTGGCCAATGAAAGTGAGCACTACTTGTAACAGAAAATGAAATATTGCATTGTGCCACAAAATTCTAAAATTTTACACTTCAGCAGATCTGTTGTACCATCCTGTTGTGCCCCAGCAAATATCTTACTTTAAATTTGATAAATTTCATAACATAATTTCAATTTTTCATTGATTGCTGGTATAAAAAATTTAAGGCCTTAGTGTCATCACTTTACACACAAAAGAGTAGCAATGGAAATTATAAAAAAAAAGATAAACATTTCCTAGTACTAACCTTTTTTTGAAAACTTAGAGATCAGCAGTAATGTTGATTGTAACTCTGGGTTTAGTGAGTTATCTGAAGGACCTGGTGTTGCTCTGGATGACACTGTTGTTTTCTTCAGTGTCTTTGTGCTCAAATTATAAGGCAATGTGCCAAAATCCTGAAGGAAAAGGAACAAAAAACAAGGTCTGAATGCACGTTAGGTCCTTTCAAAGCAGTGAACGTTTGGCCCACAGAGTTTTATTTACACCTAAAGCGAGTGTTTCAAGATTTCTTTTTCTCTATGTTCTATTTAATGCCACTGTGAAATGCAGAGCTATGTGAATCTACATTAAGCAAAGCACTCACTGCACTCCAACATCCTTGGAAAATGGATCCACATATGTTCACAGGCACAGACAATCTTCTCCATATTCAGCACCGCCTGTTGATTTATGGACACCTCAGATCAGTGTGTGTTGTTTCAATTATTTGCCACAAAAGCTGTGGGGCTTGGGGGTGGATTTGCAATCTGAAGTGTGAACTGATTATTCCACTTGGGATTGGGCAATGTCTGAATAACAGCTAGTATGGAATCCCAGTTTCTGAGGGTTAGAGCTGAATTCAGGGCTTAAGACAGTGCCTATCAACTTCAGAGGGGCCTGAGGACTCCCTGACCTTCCCCTGTGGGCAAATAACAGGTTTGCAAAGGCTATGAACGCCCTGCCTCATGACCCTCCGGATCTTTGGCACCTCTCCACTGAGTGGATCCAGAGGCTGAGTGGATGGATCCAGGAGGTGCTGGCCACAGCCAGCAAGGGAGACAGATGGGAGGTCCTGTGCTGGGCCAGGGAGACTCTTCCCACACCATGACTGCCCTGACAGACACTCGGAGCTCTTGGGCACACTGAGAGCCAATATCTGCCCCCCAACACCACAAAAGGGAAATAGCCCTTAAAAGTACACCTTGACCTCAAACTGGAGCAACCTCCTTCCATTTTTCTCTCCAGACCAGGATGCAGTCAAGACTTTTGGCCTAGCAGAGACTCTGACTTAAAGCAAGGCCCACACAATCGCTTTTACCTCAGCATTTTCTCATAGCTGACAAGAGATTTCGGAAAGCTGCCAAACCTGTGCTCTGTTTTTATCTTTGCGATACTACAAATAAGGGAGCCTACCACAGCAGGGGCAGGATTCTGCCATGCCTCAGCCAGTGGCACAAGGTGTAAGCAATGCCTGGATACACAGTGTGTTCTCAGGCACCTGCAGCACCCGCACAGGGAGCGTTCGCTTGCCTCAAACCACCGGGGCAAGCGATGAAAGAGATGCAGTTTTGGTTTGTCCAGGCACAAGCTGGCTGTGAACCAGGTAACCTGCTGGTTTCACTGATGCCACAGGCTGGAATAACTGATTGGCACAGCCCAGCTTCCTTCAGTGACCCAGAGCTCAGGCTTGGTTTGTCATAAGAAAGGGATAAACTCTGTATGTAGGCACTGCTCGTTGCTGACAGCCCACAAGGTGGCCACTCTGGGATACAAGTGTGTGTGCACGGATCAGCCCTGGAAATACTGCGTTTTATCTTAGCCAGGTGCTGGCTTGGATTCTTTTTCTTTTTTTTTATTTTCTCCAGTGTTTTTGTTGCATGGGAAGTGGAATGCTGCATTGTCTTAAAACCTATCACTACATTGCCACTAGTTATGAAGGGATAAAGTTACATCTAATTCATTAAGGGAAAAACATTACTCTTCAATGTGAATGTCATTTATTATTCTCTAGATAGAGAATGCTCAAAAACCAGGGAATAACATATGGGGGAACAGTAATACACAGACCAAACAGAGGAGGACATTTCTCCCAAATTATAATTTGGCATCAACATGAATTGCAATAAATGGATCTTCAGCATCGGTATTAATCTGGAAATTAGCCATTCCATCACGAGAAACAAAAACCTGCTTTCCAGTACATTTGTTGTCCTCCTTTTGTCCAGAAATAACATCACAGTAGGTACCAGCAGGCAGTCCAGTTTGCACATAGACATTCATATTCCTATGAGAAATAAACACCATGTATGCATTGTTTTCAAAACAGGTATTTCAAATTGTGTGTAATATTTTTGAACCTGATGTTACTCCCCTATTTGAAGGGCATTGTAAAGCATGAGCTTTCTGATCCTACCCCTCCTACACTCCCATTTCAGCTCTCTGGATCCAGCATGCACTCAAATAACTCATGTTGGATTGCACATGAGGGATGCTATTGTTTTCTCTGGGAACACTCTTTCTGCCACTGACTTACCAGTCATCATTATTGAAGATGATGAAACCTTTATTACCGCGGCCAAAAGCTACTTGATTGCTGCCATTGTCCCACCAGTTGGAGAAAGGCTCACCATCCACCACATTACGGAAGATAACCATGTTCCTGGAAACACAAGGAATGCCTGGCACTGCACCTGCAACAGCTCTAAAGCCACATGGAGCAGGAAGCAAAAGCAACTGCTTTCACTTCTTGTTTCTCCCCAGTGCCCTACTTTATCTGACGCCAGCGATGTTCACAAACCCAGTCGTTGCCACAGGTTGTGTCCGCGTTGATTGTAACGGGCTTTATGGAGCCATCCGAGTTACTTGGGGGTCCAACCCAGTCATTGATGTCCTGTCATTAAGAAGATATAACTTCTGACTGAAAATGCAGAGAGACCATCTGGAGAGCAAAGCTAGAGGGAGCATCAAAGTTTCACCAGCTAGATCCAACGTGGGACAGGGAAATCCCTTAACAAACTGAGATGCACTGGACTATTTCTCTGGCCCTGGTCTGACCCTTCATCTCCATGGATGGATCTGCAGCATTACAAGCTCACCTTTCCATTTTCAAAATATCTTGGCCAGCGAAAACTTGACATCACACGTGTGAACCCATACGGATGAGCAAGCATGAAACCAACTGCCATTTTATAGAGCCTGTTTGTTGGACAAACAAGGAATGAGACGTGGAAGGAGGAACCTGCCAGACAACAGACAGACAAACCAGCAAAAGCAGGAAGTATCACCCAGACAAGGCAATCCCTTACCTGGCATCCCAGAAGGTCAGAACAGAAGCTCCGCCGGCCCCGTGCCCTCTCTGGTTGTCGTGATTATCCACAAAGACCAGGGCTTTGTCGGAAGGCACAAAGCCCCAGCCTTCTCCCCAGTTCCTAGACAAAAACACAGACTTGAAGCTACCCTGTCAATGGTTGTAGCCAGTGAATCCTGCATAAGTTGCAGCATCTTCATCCTTACTTTAAGTAGGCCATCTTTTCTCCGTCCCACTTGCGGATCACTGTCCCCAGTTTGGCACTGTATTTGAATTCTGTCACTCGGCCATTTCCAAAGTACTCGCTGCCTTTGATGGGCTCTCCACCCAAGTCAATTACCTGGTACAAGAAAGAAAACCTGCATCCCTTCTTGTCTCACAAAGACCATAAATGCCAGGTACCGTACTCAACACGAGTTCTTGCTTTACATGGAGAAAAAAGTATTTAAGTATTTGTGCTGTGCAGATCAACACAAAGTCAGTACAAGACATGAGGGATACATGTAAAAACATTACTGAAAAAAGGAAAGGTAAATTTGACTGACGATCTGTTTTGGAGGCATTTTTAAAAATTAAAACTACCTATGTCTGCAGGGCTGCTCTAAGTAAATTGTGAGCTCCTTCTGGGATAAATTGGATGAAAATGTATTGTTGTTCCTCTGAAGAAGGAGGCAAAAGAGATACAAAAGACAAAGACAAACATAAAGGAGAAAACGTGGAGATTACCTCCTGGTAAATGAAAGGTTTAGTTCCTTCAGGAAACCATTGAGTATTTAGATCTTTCAGCTTGTCCAGAAATGCTCTTATGTCCCCAGGCCACATGTGCTTGGCAGCATCGATCCGGAATCCTGCGACGCCAATGTCAATGAGATGGTTCATGTACTCAGCAACCTTGGAGCGCACATAGTCCTTCTCCAGGGCCAGATCCAGAAGGCTGACCAAGCGGCAGTCCCGGACCTGTGCATAGAAAAGATAAAAATATCTGTGTATTACACCAAAGGAGGGGTGGAGGTGGGGTGGTGGTTAATGAGGTTGTATTGGATTGGGAAGAAGGAAGGGAGTGATATCCGGAGTGAAGGCGTTTGTCTTCACAAGTCACCACTGCACATGATAAAGCTCTACTGTCCTGGAGACAGCTGAACACTTGCCTTCCAAGAGGAAGTGGTGAATAAATTCCTTGTTTTACTTTGTTCGTGTGTGTGGCTTTCTCTTTACCCATTAAACTGTCTTTATCTCAACCCACGAGTTTTCTACTTTTCCCGTTCTCTGCCCCATCCCACTGTAAGCAGGAGGCTGAGTGGTATTTAGCTGCTGGCTGAGTTAAACCACAAGTCCTCTTTGGTGCCCAACATGGGACTCAAAGGGTTCAAATTAACAACAGCTACAATTAATGTGCTAGATGGAATTCATAACTGTTACTGCTGTTTGGCTAATAACTGGCAGGCTCCTGTGATTGCCATGGGGCTCACTCGCCTCCCTGTGCATTAGAGTCTAGGACTCATTAGTGGCTGCTTTTTGCTTTGCTGCAGCCTGTGCTGCTGGTCCCCTCCCTCTGGGACGTTCTGATCCCGGCACTGGCGATGGCCTGGGCTGGCACCTGGCCGGGGCAGCGCTGCTCTTCCTGCGCTGCTGCAACTCCAGTGTGGACTCGAGCCAGAGGGACTCTGACCTGTGGGTGATGAGTCCACGGTGGAACAGGTACATCTGGAAGTGCTTGTGGCCACGGGAAAGTCCACACCACAGCAGGTGCATCTCAAGGTGTCTGTGGCTGTGCCACAGCAGGTGCACCCCTGACGGCGCCGGGCCCAAGGACAGGGCCGTGCTGCAGCACGCACACCCTGATGCACCCGCGGCTGTTCACGAGGCCCTGCTGGAGCGCCTCAAAGCCATGGCCATGGATAAACCCACAGCAGAGCAGGAACACCCTGCAGGGACTGCAGCCAGGGGCGAGGCTGTGTGGGGCAGGTTTGCTTTCTGCGGGGATGGTGGCCGTGGGTGAGGCCGTGCTGGAGCGGATCTGTTTCTGAGGGGAATGAGGCCCATGGACAGGGCCGTGCTGGAACAGCTGCCCCTCAGAGCCACTGTGGCTGTGGATAAATCCAGCAGCAGGTGTGCCCTGAAGAGCCTGTGGCTCACAGAAATGGCTGCTCTTGGGGAAGGTACAACCCTGAGGGACTGCAGTCTCCAGGTAAGTCCAAGCCAGAGCGGGGGTACAGAGAGGAGTTCATTGTAGTGTTAAACATGGTGGTCTAGTCCAAAGGAACTGGGAGTGGAGACTGCAATGGAAATACCTTTAACCTGTTGTAATCCAGGGTTTGAGATGTGTGTTATAGGGATTACCATAGCAGGAGCCACCTGAACCAATGAAGGACAACCTCACATGAAACAGTGCAAGTGCAGAAACATCATGATGTGTTGTTGCACAGTGGCTGAAGGAAGAGCTTGAGAAAGAACTGCTACATATTCTAACTACAAAAACCAGTAATTTGTGCAACCAGGACATCACCTTGCACTGCTGTCAATTTTCCAAGGTGGCTCCTTACCATGATCAGCTGAGTTTATAAGCGATAAAAATGGGCTCACAGGCTGAGCTGAGTACTCTGGGCTCAGTTCAGGAGCAAACATCTGCACATAGGTTCTTGATTCCTCAGTACTTAGAATATTTTGCACCACTTGTACCTACGGTCACTACCTCATTCACTTGTCAAGTGACTACGCACAGGTTTTGTGAGGCACTACACCATTTGAATGATCTTACTGTAGGGTTTATAGAACATGTTAAAAAAAAAAGGAAAATTTTGAAAATTTTGCCAGAGGAAGTTACCTGATATATATCACCATAATTTTCAATATCTCCACTTCCACTGTGACATTTGCCATCATTGAAATCCCAGCCAGAGTATGGTACAGCTGGAAAATCTCTGTTTCCGGCATTAAAATGGCTTCCACAGGTAGAATGTGTGCCTGAGCCACCTGCAGCCCCACACATATGGTTGACGACAGCATCCACATAGATACGAACCTGGAACAGCAATATGTGCATTTCAGTATGTTTTCTAGTGAGCGTGAAGTGATAGCCAGGGCTTTACCACATCACTATTAAGTTGAATTTTTTCCCTTTCAGTTTCTTCTCAGTTTACACCTCCTTTGAGGATAGCAGCACCTTCCCTCAGCTGATACAGCACTTCTTGCTGTATCAGACACAGATTTTCAAGGCACTTACCCCAACATTGTTGCATCTGGTCACCATATCTTTGAATTCCTGTTCATTTCCTGATCGAGTGCAGAGTTTGTAGCTAATGGGCTGGTATCTTTCCCACCAGGGTCTGTTTGGGTTAGTAATGACAATATTTTCATTTGGAGGTGAAACCTGCAGATGAAATTATGTACTTTGATAATAAATCAAATGGTTTTATTTCAACATTTTAAGGGCAAAATCTGCACTCAAGACCTCTGCCCTCAGAGGAGGCAGGTTAGTGCCCAACCCAGTCTCTCTCCCTCAGCAGAAGCTCAGGGCTGTGAGATGTCTGTCTTGTACACTGGCAAGAAAGACATTTTGGTTTGTTCCCATGGGTTGCCCAGATGCAGCATGGGCCTGCTTTCAAGGACAGGTACACAGAAACACTGAAGCCACAGGAATTATTTTTACCTGTAATAATGACAGCCTTAGGAATGCCAAACCTCAATGCTCACATACATCCTTTAGAACAAGGTAAAGAGCTTTACTTTCTACTTAGCTTTCAGAGGAAGCCTTTCAGAGGAAACCATGCTACTTTCTAACTGATCTGCTAGAGATACACCATCATTCATTGATCCTGCAGGGTTAGGATTGCTTCTAAAAGCAGTCACTGCTTCCAACACTCCCTCCTCAGCAGCAAACTTACTTGGAGCTGACTGTCTCCAACTCAGGCATTTTATTTAATAATCATATATTACAGTGCCATTCTCCTACTACTCAAACAACTGTGAGGAAACAACTCACCTGAACTCCTCCAAATCCATTAGGAGCTAAGTAGCGTTCACACTCCAGACCAATATCCTGCCAGCGCCATTCAAAGAGATGCACGATAGATGTTCTCTTGGGCAGAGTGTTGGGGTTGTACTGCCCCCAGCAAAGCCCTGCAGCTGCAAGGAGGAGGAGGAGGATGATTTGCATGGTGCCTTCAGTGTAAGGCTGTGGTCTCTCTACTGGCTATTTATGTGCCTGCAAGACTACAAAGTTCCTATAGCAGGTGTCAAAATTCACATCAGTGCTAACAGTTATTATTTAGCTAGCTCAGTATCATTCCTTTGGTTTGTTTTTTCTCATGGATTACCCAACAGCTGCAAATAAAATACCTTTTCTCAATGATTATACACCATGATAAACCAAGTGGTCTGTGAGCATTTCACCCAAATCCAGAGTTGCTCTCTTTCCAATCATGCAAACAAAGAGACTTTATCAAAAGTATTCCAAAACATAATACATAGACCCTCAAAGGTGTCTCTGGAAGGTAAAAGGAGTGGGAGGTGATTGAAAGATGACTGGAAATCTAACAGCATTAGGAGAATGAATGAGTTTGCCAGCATTCAGAGGCATCTTGCTCTCAAGGTACCTGACCAACCATGCTTAATCAGTAACAGATTTATCACACAAGACATTGTAGGTCTTCACCAGGTGAATCCCAATGGTGACTAGCAACTGACACCTTTTCACACCTGATGTTTCTCCGGTGTCATTGCCCAGTCCCTGCTAGGAACTATTACTGGTTTTCTTAACACAGTCGTGCAGAGCAGCTGTGGCTCTACCTGATGGAAAGTGATCAGAGCTGCATTTGCCTCTCCAGCAGAAACTTTGCATAAGGTTTCATCTCATTTAAAATGACCAATGTTTCATCTGACTCGAGGAACAAAACCCAAAATCAAATGCAAACGATAGTGCAGATGAGTTTTAGCTGCCTGACATACAACTAAATTTGAAAGCTAGAGCTGTTGTCCTTTCTTACTTTTTGTTGCAGTGGGGATACTGCAACACGCATATATCAAACCAGGAGTCCCGTGGAAAGGAAATATATATGGACAGACAGATTCTTGATAGCTGTTTCAGAGAGATGTTTATTTCTCCAGCCGCATGGCCGGGGCTCTGCCCAGGAACTGCTCCAGTCACGGGACCAAGGGTCCTTCTGCCCGCGCAGGGGACACAAACCAACCCATGGGAACGAGGCTGAGCAGGGGCAGGGAAGCCCCGTGTCTGTGCCCTCAGGGCCCCTCTCCCAGGGCTACACGGCGGGGGAGGAGAACCCAACAACTTTTCCTACAGTTTTCTCCTTCAAAAATGTCTTTTGACTTTTCTTAATGAAATGATTCCAGGTCTTCACTTGGAACTGACTTGTAAGATCAAGGTCTCAGCAACAATCCTCCATGAATAAACTTGACTCATACCAACAATAAAACAATACTCCAAGAGAATACAAAGACCAGAAAATCACTTCCATTTGATGAATACCTGTGAAGTAAAAAAAAAAAATCCAAAAAATGTCACAGCTACTCCAGGAGAAAAGAAACATCAGTACACTTCGTACCTGAACTGTGTGTTCTTTCAGAAACTAGCCATGCCAGTACATCACATGCACCCATCTCTTTCCCAGATTTAGTCTTCAAGGACAAAACACACAAGCAGGTCCCATTTTTCCACCTGTTCGTTTTCATATCACAGACCTTATTAAAGGCCTCTTTTCCCACTACTGCAATGAAGATTACTGCGAACAACCTTGCCTAGTCATTAACAGCAAGGAACCAGTGAGTGATTGCACCTTGTGATTACCAATTCAGTGAAAAGAGACCCCCTCACTCTTCAATATAACTGAGAGCAACCAAATGTGCCTGCGGTTAATTCTTACATCACCATTCCTTGTGGAGTGCCACTGAGGTGATGGAATGTCACTGCATGACTTTCAGCTTCCAATGGCATGTATCTTCCAGTGAAAAATACACTGGTGTCAGCCAAGAATAGGATGGACTTATCCTCAATAGCCCAATGCAATGGATGGCAAAGCCACTGGCAAAGGGGCCTGGGAGCTCTCCCATGACAAGCTATGCAGGCTGTGACTGTTCAAGCAGGTTGCAAAAAAATGCTGACTTAAATTCAGCACAAAGGGCTGGTAGGTGGCCTTTATTTCAGATAAACAACTGTGGCACATGAGTGCATCACCAGAGGGTGTCAAAAGAGTGTGAATGCCTCCTTGGTTTAGCCAGAACAGCATGGGGAGGAGAGTACACATTGCTCAGCACGAAAGATTATACAAAATTAACCAAAGTTTTCTGAAGCTAGCAATGGGCTTCAGCTGGTTTCAACACACATATTCCTTTCCTACAACTGGGAGTGCCCACCATCCTAATGGTGAGTGCATTATAGGCATCAGCAATAGAGATCAAGCCAGTACTGGGGTAACAATGGGAGATGTGTAGGTTTGATTTGTACAGGCAGAAGCTGACTGTGAACCAGGTAACACACAGGCTTGAACGATGCCACGGGCTGGAATAACTGACTGGCATGGACCAGCTTTCTCTGACCCAGGCCCCATGTTTGGTTCATCACAAAAATGGGATAAACTTGATTTGAATGCCATTTTTTATTCACCACATAGAAAGAAGCTACAGACTGACAGAAGACACGCATTTTTAACTGAGTTATAACTTGATATCAACTGGAATTCTGCCATGTTTCAGCACAAAGGAGTCTTTTCTTGGTTTTTGGACATCCTGTTAATTCCCAGTCCTGCTTGCCCCCTAAAGAGAACTACATTACCACTTACACACAGAGCAACACATTTTTAAATTAAATGATGCCAATCTTCTCCTTTCATTTTTTATTAGTACCTGTCGCGGGTTCGGTTTGTAACCGGGCAGAAACACCAATTTAGTGTAGTGGTTTGGTCCAAAATACTCATTACTGTTTATCTGCTGTGAGATAAGAATTAGGAGAAATGCAAAGCAGGCACCAAACTTGAAAGAATATAAAGAAGTTTATTAACAAACCTAAAAGAGGGAAAAAAAAATTATACCACCTTCAGAACTCTCCTCCTCCCCCCACCTTCCTCCCTTCTCCCACTGACAATGTAAAAAGACAACCCTTAAGATGTTCAGTCTGTTTACCACTTCCATAATAACCTTGTTCAGTCCATTTAGAAAGAGAAGTCTCTTCTTGCTCATGCTATGAAAACATTATCTAACCTATGACAGTACCTTAACTGAATAAAGTTACAAATGCACACAGGTGTATAGCACCACTCCCAGATCTGCACTGGCACCACCAGCTCCCATCTCTGTACAGCAGCTGCTCACTACTTCATTAGTATTAAAGCTAACACACTTTACTCTGTCTTGGTTCATGCAGTCCTGAGAGCCAGGACATTCTGCACATCTGTTTGCTGTTAGCAAAGATACATGGGAGAAAGAACAACACATCTGGTTACAATTTAGCATCAACATGAATGGCAATGAATGGGTCTTCGTCTTCATTCCCAATCAGGAAATTAGCCATGCCATCAGCAGCAACATGAACTTCAACTGCTGTACAGAAGTCACCTTCCTTTTGCCCAGAAATGACATCGCAGTAAGTGCCAGCAGGCAGACCAGTCTGCAGAGATACATTCAAGGACCTTTGGAAAAGAATGAAGTGCAGTAAGGATCATGAGGACTCTAAAACACTCTGCAAATCATATTGGAGATTCTCTCAAACATTAAGTTGTTCTGGAGTTATCCTCTAGCTCTCCTCTGGACACAGCAGAATCTATCCAATCACTACATCCTTCAAACTGCTCATCACCGCAACCTACTTCTAATTCTTACAGACCTGACATACTCCCGTTCTCTTATCATCTCATTCTTGTGTAAAATATAGCAATACAGTTTTTAAAACTGTCACATTTGGAACATTTTCCCAAGTTTACAATTTCCCTCACTTCTAAAAGTTCAGGTTTTGCTGGCTGACCAGGCTCCGTGACACAGCCAACTTAAGAACTTCAGAATTTCAGGGAAATAGCAAGACCACGGTACAAGGCCTAACTGCCAAGAGTGAAGAGTCTCTATGGTAGAATGGAAAATGCGAAGTTTAAATTGTCAACAACTGAGGCATCCATTACAAATATCTATTCAATCTAGCAACACCTTAAAAGTTTTCACTACTAACTAGATTATTTCAATACATAGATAATAATTTATTTATAATCATAATAAATTGTAATTTATTTCCCACTGACTTACCAGTCATCATTATTGAAGATGATGAAACCTTTATTACCGCGGCCAAAAGCTACTTGATTGCTGCCATTGTCCCACCAGTTGGAGAAAGGCTCACCATCCACCACATTACGGAAGATAACCATGTTCCTGGAAACACAAGGAATGCCTGGCACTGCACCTGCAACAGCTCTAAAGCCACATGGAGCAGGAAGCAAAAGCAACTGCTTTCACTTCTTGTTTCTCCCCAGTGCCCTACTTTATCTGACGCCAGCGATGTTCACAAACCCAGTTGTTGCCACAGGTTGTGTCCGCGTTGATTGTAACGGGCTTTATGGAGCCATCCGAGTTACTTGGGGGTCCAACCCAGTCATTGATGTCCTGTCATTAAGAAGATATAACTTCTGACTGAAAATGCAGAGAGACCATCTGGAGAGCAAAGCTAGAGGGAGCATCAAAGTTTCACCAGCTAGATCCAACGTGGGACAGGGAAATCCCTTAACAAACTGAGATGCACTGGACTATTTCTCTGGCCCTGGTCTGACCCTTCATCTCCATGGATGGATCTGCAGCATTACAAGCTCACCTTTCCATTTTCAAAATATCTTGGCCAGCGAAAACTTGACATCACACGTGTGAACCCATACGGATGAGCAAGCATGAAACCAACTGCCATTTTATAGAGCCTGTTTGTTGGACAAACAAGGAATGAGACGTGGAAGGAGGAACCTGCCAGACAACAGACAGACAAAACCAGCAAAAGCAGGAAGTATCACCCAGACAAGGCAATCCCTTACCTGGCATCCCCAGAAGGTCAGAACAGAAGCTCCGCCGGCCCCGTGCCCTCTCTGGTTGTCGTGATTATCCACAAAGACCAGGGCTTTGTCGGAAGGCACAAAGCCCCAGCCTTCTCCCCAGTTCCTAGACAAAAACACAGACTTGAAGCTACCCTGTCAATGGTTGTAGCCAGTGAATCCTGCATAAGTTGCAGCATCTTCATCCTTACTTTAAGTAGGCCATCTTTTCTCCGTCCCACTTGCGGATCACTGTCCCCAGTTTGGCACTGTATTTGAATTCTGTCACTCGGCCATTTCCAAAGTACTCGCGGCCTTTGATGGGCTCTCCACCCAAGTCAATTACCTGGTACAAGAAAGGTAGAGCATTTCTTTCTACACAAAAATCAAACAAATAAAAGACATTGCTTTACACATTGGTTAATCAAGGGGACAGTACTTGATCTAATCACGTTATTTGGCTTTCTTGCAAAATTGTATGTAGGCTATCTTTTCTTTTTAGCTCAGCCCAGCTGTGAACCACTTTTCCTTCTCCATCCTGTATCTCCTTACCCCAGTTGATCACTCACCCACCATTAAGGCTTGGGCTGTACAAACTTTACACTTTGTATGGTCATCAACGCCTCTGCTTCCAGCAGTTGGGCTGCCCCATTTCACTATGGAGCTAAAGAATGTTTCCATTTTCCTAGACTTTTCAGGCAAGATACTAATTTAATAAAATGTGTGCAAGTTTAGCTTCTGCTGACTGACATCAACAATTACCTGCTAGTTCCAATTTGTTATTTAAATGTAGAACAAATTTGGAACATCAAGTAACAGTTGTTATGCCACTGGAAAATAAATTTTCAGACCACAATCAACATTTATGTATTCTATTACAAGTTATTATCCAGAACTTAAAATTCAGGAAATGAAATCTCTTTTTTAAACCAATAGAATTTTTACACTAATGCCAATGTAGTCAATTTCATCTCAATATAATTTCCAGGTCCAAAACAAGTGGGACATTTTGAACATCAGTTACCATTTATGGGCAGATTAGATATTTGTAGATTATGGTTATTAAATCTTCTATAGATCTGCTTGGGCTCAGCCCATTGCCTTCCATGTGTGACTGAGCCTATAATGGGCCTGAAAGAAATATGTTTGTGAAGTAAAATTTAAAAAAATAAAGATTACCTCCTGGTAAATGAAAGGTTTAGTTCCTTCAGGAAACCATTGAGTATTTAGATCTTTCAGCTTGTCTAAAATCGCCTTGACATCCCCAGGCCACATGTGCTTGGCAGCATCGATCCGGAATCCTGCGACGCCGATGTCAATGAGATGGTTCATGTACTCCGCAACCCTGGAGCGCACATAGTCCTTCTCCAGGGCCAGGTCCAGCAGGCTGACCAGGCGGCAGTCCCGGACCTGGGCAAAAATTCTGAAATGAAACATTTTTCACCTAATAGACTTAATATAGTGTTATACATACATTTTGAATGTTCTTGCCTGCATTCAAATGCTAAATAAAACCTTCAGCAGCCTTTGTTCCCCATACATATTTTTGCTTTGGAGAGTCATTTACATAGCAGCTGCATTAACAAATTGCATTTACCCCTCTTTTCTGAAACTGAGACCAAAGAAAAATTCCAAATTACAGTTAAAGGCAAATAACTTCTACCTTTTTTTAATCACACTAAATAGATTTGTTGAGCTGTAAATTGTCTTTATTAAGTACCTAAGAACACTTATCTAAATCTGATATTAAGCCGTTGTCTGAAGTACAGCTATCCCTTTAAGAAGTGGTGTTCCTGACAGCAACACTAACCTCTGTTATTAATTTGGGTGGGTTTTTATCAAGTTTTTTTTTTCCTTTTAAAAAATGTCTCACAGTAAATGGGAGCAAAGAAATCACAGCACAGGAACAGATGTACATGAAAGCTATAGTTATAGGTTTACCTGAGATATATCATGATAATTCTCAATGTTTCCACTTCTAGATTTACATTTATGATCATTAAAGTCCCAGCCAGAATAGGGCACAGCTGGGAAATCTTCAGTCTTTGCATTGAAATAGCTTCCACAAGTAGCATGGTCACCAGCCCCAGCATTAGCTCCGCACATATGGTTGATCACTGCATCCACATAAATGTGCACCTAGAGAACAGTATCCACATAACAATTTGAAAAAGCTACTTCCCACAGCACCATTAATTGATGTTCTCTGTCCCATACCTCCTGCCCTATCCCCCTATTTCTGTTTGCTTGCTTCACCCAGCACTTTATTCAGGTTTTTTTTATTAGCATACAGCAACGGTGATCAAACAGGCAGCCCAACAGACAAGCAGATAACACTGCATCCATTTTTAAAAATGGTAGAATCACTGTCTGTCTATATCCTTGTATTGTAAACACCAGAAGGTTTTAAAAGTCCTTACTCCAACATTGTTGCACCTGGTCACCATGTCTCTAAATTCAGTTTCATTTCCAGATCTTGTGCACAGCTTGTAGCTGACAGGTTGGTATCTTTCCCACCATGGTTGCTGGGGGTCAGTAACGATAACATTTTCATTTGGAGGTGAAATCTGTGAATAAAACAATGGTACTTGGTAACAGAATACTGATAATGGTTAATTTGTTTGCCCAGTATTTTTAGAGATAGAACACAACCCACTTAGATCCTCAGTATCCTCGGCTTACACTGTAGTAGGCTGGAAATAAAAGACTTGGGCTTGGCCTTCAGCAGGTAGAAATATACTAAAAATTAGGTCCATGGACAGAGTGTCCTAATTATCTTTATGAGCAACTGCAGGCCTCAAAGACGCATCTGAAATTGAACAACTAGGTCAGCAGAGGAAGGAAGTGACTGCATAACAACTGACGTAACATCCTGCCTTTAAAACTGATCCAACTTCCCATTTTTGTAATGTTTTGGATAAATGCATTCTTGACCTAATTCTTCTAAGTTTCAAGGTGAATCACACCTCTTCCTTTTACAAACTTTTCAGGATACTTTTTAGGCAACAAGCTTTTGCTGCTACCTCCAAGCCTCTGGGCATAACAACCTGATCCCACCACTTCTCAGAAAGATCCCTACATCCTCTTAGATGCCACACCTTCCTATCAACTCAGTAAGCCATCATCTGAAAAAAACTTCCTGAGACCCTGCCACTGAATGGATTAAAAAGATATAGATGCATATACCACAGTCTGAGAAATCAGTTTAAAATCAGTCTCATCTGTGTGCCTGGAAAGAAGGTAGCAAAGAAAGTATGTATTATTTGAAAATTATGCAGAAGTTCTCACTCAGGCCAGCTTGCAATCTCTTGGGCTACAAGAGACAGGCAGACTTCACACCAATTACTCCTAAGCAATCTGACAGGCAAACTGAAATAGTTTAATAGGTGGCTGTTCTCCTGCCATGCCACCCCACCCAAGTGCCAGTACTGGTTCCACAGGAACATGTGTCTGCTGTTCAGACAGACCTGGCTCACACAGGGACACCTTCACTAGAACCTGTGTTCAGTTCACTTCCACCTGCTCACACCAGGTTCCTGCAAACAAGGGTCTCCTCAAACAAGTGGCTTACTGTGACACCATGCTTTACAGAAAGAAACTTGCCAGTTTGGGTGAACACAATTAGCAGCCTTTTGTACTTAATTATTTAAAACCTTCAGCATTTTTTGTTCTTTGGATGCCCTTTGTTCAGTCATAGTTTCATTTTACATTTATCTAGCTCTTCAGAGTTTCCCTTGATTTAAATAATATCAAGCAGATAAACATAGGTTACTCTTCACAGCAGTAAAAAAAAAGATTTAGCAAGTGACGTGCAATTCTAATTCATCTAAATGTAATAGCACAGAGTGCAAAACATGCACTTTGGAGCAATGAAATAAATTCCTGCTTACTTGATGATAGCTGAAAAACATACTTGTCAGCATTTACTACTTCCATTACCAATTTCTATTTTTCTTTCTCAACGTCTGTCCTTTGGCAAACTGAACAATTTCTGTGAAAAACAAATTATCATCTACGCAGCAATTTTACTACCTTCTGATAGGACCAGACGTACCTGAACTCCTCCAAATCCATTAGGAGCTAAGTAGCGTTCACACTCCAGAGCAATATCCTGCCAGCGCCATTCAAAGAGATGCACGATAGATGTTCTCTTGGGCAGAGTGTTGGGGTTGTACTGCCCCCAGCAAAGCCCTACAATTAACAGCAGAAAATAGATACCCATCCAGTGCTCTGTGATCAGTTGCGCTCTTCTTACTAACTGTCAATGTTCCTGCAAGAGGGTAAAGTACACATTAGAAAATACACATTTAAAGGTAAACACCCATCTCTGGCATCATATTTATTTACTTGTCATTTTGTATGAGAACTGGATTTTAGCTAAACTATATAAAACTCCCATACGAACAGTAACTTTGTTTTCATGCAGTTAAAATTCAGATGTTGTCTAATGCAGGCTGCCTCCAGAGTGCAACAGTTGTGTTTTTATTAGTATAAAGCAAAAAACTACCCCAAAAGGCAAAGGAATACTTACATAGACTGAAATGGACATTTTGCTTTTTATTTTAATGTATAATATTTTACATTCCTATTTATCCTTGAGAGGCATCTTTTTTTTCAAACTGGTGTTGCTACAACTTGAACATATTTGGACAAGATCTTGCAGAGGCAACATATTTCTTACTGTGATTTCTTATGAAACGTCAGATATTGTGGAGGTCTAACATACACGAGTCTGGCATTCATGATATGCATGACATCTCTCATTCAAACAACAGCCTGAAACTTGGAAGATCTCTCAGATACAGAAATGATTACAGTGACTCAAACCCAGAAATGCTAAATGTCTGATGCACACCTGTACAATTTGTGTGGAGATATTTTCCTTCTAAGAACATAAGCAATGGCATGCAGACATTAAAAGTGCTGTGAAGCTCCATAACCAAGAAATCTCCTTCTCAGTGCCCAAGTACAGAGTTCTGCAAAAGGAGCTTTCCAGAGGATTGAAACCAGCTGCATTCCCTTCTGATGAGCTAGGCTAAGAGCTGTATTTCCCAACGCATATCCTATTTGTATTTACTTGTGGACAAACACAGATGACAATCCTTGTATTAAAATTGCCTCTCTTTTTCCTTACCCAGAGAGGTATAACCACGTATAACAAACCAGAAACTAAACAACTACCAAGGTTTACCTTACTCTATTGAGAGACTTATTTTGCCCTCTTCACATTTAGAAGTTGATTTAGAGAGTCTGACGTAAAAATAAGTCCTCCAAGAAGAACTTCTGCAAACAATAAGCTAAAGTAATGCTTCCCTTAAATAACAGAATACAGAATCTTGTTACTTTCCTCTAAGTATCTATTCTTTATAAAAAGCTATCTTACAGAAACAACAGAGAGCAAAGAGAGACTCCTGTCATAGGGGAAACCAAACACTTCAGTGAAGGTTTAAGTATGAACACAAGGGCCTTCAGGTTTGCAACATGAAGGAAACCAGTGCTTTTCCTAATTTCATACACACTCGGGAATGCACTGCCAAAAACTCCAACCTGCTATGATACAGCTACCCAGACATAAGTTTATATAAAATCCAACATGACTTCTACAAAACAGCCCTCATTTTTGCTTCAAGGAAAGGATGATCCATATCTCTCAGGCAGTGGAACTGCACTCTTTGGAGCAAATTTAGGCACAAAATATACCAGTTTGTAAAGTGTAGAACCTGCCACCCATTGCTATCAGCTATCACTGTTCTTCACAAGCAGGCAGTTACTTAGAAGTAAGCATATGGTATACTTAGCTTGCTTTTCTGCTTGTGAACAAAATAACTTTAATACAATTATTTACTTGTAGATCTTCAGTAAAGTATACAGATAAATTTCACCCACAAGCAGTTGCTCTGCGTGCTTCCATTTTCATGAGGGAATGCTTTTTTGCCCTGATAGGAAGAACATACATTAAGAGAAAATGACCTAAAAAAAAAAAAAAAAAAAAAAAAAAAATCGATCTTCTCTGATGAGCAAAGCCATCTATCAGATTGGCAAGTTTCACTTCCAGCAGTAAATACACAAAGCACTAAATTACACAAAGCAGTAAGAATAATACCTTGACCTAACTAGAGCTCCAAGGCCTAGTGCTTAAAGAGAAGACTCAATGTAGATTTTCGTTTCCCTGAAATGGGTTTATGCCTGTTCTGCCTTCAATACAAGCAATAATAAGAGAATAGGGATGTTGAAATCCTCGCTGCATTCTGAAGGCTCGAGCTTCAGAATGCTTTGGAAATTTGGAAAAATTGTAAGAGGCCACGTGGAAGAAAGCAACATTGATTGCAATGAAGAGAACTTGGGAGCAAAGTCTCTCTGCAGTGCCCTACTGATGTCTTGGCCAACACGGGACTCGGGTCACCTTGTCTTCTGCTGGGTTACAGCCTGAGCTGTGAAGCCCAGCCGCCATCTCCAACACACCTGCAACAGTTTATAAATTTGCGGGACGTCTGACGCAGCTGCTGAAGCTGCAGCTACTAAAGGCTGTCACAGGGAAGCATAGCAGTGGCCCTGTCCCTTGTAGCGGCTCCCACAGAACCCCGCTCAGCAGCCCCACGGTTCGTGCAGGCGAAGCCAGCCCGCTTGGGCCGCTCCTGCCGAGCCCCCGGCAGGGCCCGCGGAGCGCGGTACGTACGTGCTGGGGCCGCCCCGCCGCGCACCGCCCTTTCCGCCGGGGCCGCGCCGCCGCGCGGGGCACAGCGAGCCGGCCCCGCCCCGCCGCAGGGACAGCGCGGGACGCGGCCACCGCCGCTGCGCTCCAAGTTTCACATTACACACGATTACCTTGATTCAATAGAAGATTTCGTTCTGGAATACATTTGTTCTCGAGATTTGAGAATGGAAAGTTCTCTGAACATACACTTCCCGCACTTTTTAAAAAAGTATTCTTGTCCTTGAGCACAGCACCACCTTGCTGTCATCCTACTTCGGCGCTTTGAAAATTCACTTGTGGGCCTTTCGTTCTGTACGCGTAGCTCGACACGGGTGTTAGGACATATCACTGTAGAACCATAGAAGCATTTAAGTTGAAAAAGCCCTCTAGGATCGAATGAACAATTACACAGTCCCCATGGGAATACAGCAAATAAGCTAAGAATAATTCCAGTAAAAGCATTTTAAAGTAACCTGCTAAGCCAGTTCATATTGGGAAAAAAACCAGCAAAGATACACTTACTTTGGTTCAGCCGTCAATATTAGTGATTTAGACTGTTGGCAGCTGGAATGACAAAACAAATCTTTTACAGCAGCCAGCTCCCACACCATCAACTATGATTTAGTGATTTATGGAATAACTTTTACTTTAAGTCCACTGGACTGGAATCTCTTGTTAATTAACTGTCATTGTAATGTTTCCCACATGGTTTTCCACTAACCAGCCCAATATGTAGCAAATCCTACTATGTGACCACTGTTACTATCACCCTTCAACAGGGCAAGAACCACATCTATACTATACAGTTTTAACTGCTACTCGGGTTTTAATGACTTCAGTCTCACTAGTAACAGTTTCCAAGTTGCAGATAAATAATACAAGTTAATTACCGAGGAAAAACAGTGCCCAGTTTCACAGTACAAATTCAGGCCAGTGCACCAGTCCTCCTGCTTGGTCTCCAAGACAAGAAGGTCCATCCCACTCAAAACCCCAAAAATAAAAGTCAAAATGAAGAGAAGACAGCAAAATGAAGAGGAAGGGAATAATTTATTAGACTTCACAAGCAATCTAAACATACATTTATGATGCAAGTCTTGTGATACTTAGAGATATATGTAATCTTCAAGACGAGAAAATTTATTCTCTGCCTTACATACTTTAGAAATGCTACTACGCACAGTTCAAGAGTCCTGATGATTACACTGCTTCTTCCCCAGCTTGTGAATACTTGAAAGAGATGGAACACAAAAGGGACCTGGAACATCACAAAGGCATGTTAAAAGTAAGAACTACTAGAAAACAGCAGTGTTATACTGGCTTTTGACAACTAAATTGAAAGATGCTTAGTATTTTAAAAGGTGCTTAATGTCTGTAGAAATACATCTTAAAAGGTGCAGGCTGTATTAATTTTATATTATAGAAAGTTAAACAGTAATGTAGTATGAAACCCACAAGAAACATGTAAGTCACTAGCAACAACACTACCTCAGTGCAGAGAGCAATCTAACAAAACCCAACCAACCAACAAAAAGGTAGCAGTGATTAATAGTTGATTATTAGTCCAGCTCCAAATACTTAATTGCAAGATATTGTTAATTTCCTTCTTTACTCAAAAAAGATGAAGTAAGGAATGTATAAACTAGATCAACTTCAGATTGTTTCTCATAAACCAGGACAACAGTAATCATCAAATGATCTAAAATACTGGTCAACCCTTAATATTAAGACTGCTCTGCAACATATTTTAGCCAACATGTTATTATATTAATATGTATTTAAAGAAAAACAAGGTAACTTGGTCAGTGTGAGCTCAGCACAGCTTCACACAGATCAGCTGGTATGAGCTAGAACTGTTCCACTAAGGAATGGGACCACAAATTAGTACAGTATATGACCTCTGAGGAAGAAGGCGAAGGCCACCTTTTGAGACTAGGAATCTTCATTGTGTCTATTCACACAACACAGACAACTCATTGGTTTCTTTTTACCCCCTGAAAAAGTTTGCTTTTTAAAATTACTAGATTAGCTCAAGGTAAAACACGTTAACTCCTCCCCACACCTACTCTACATGAAAACTTAAGATGCAGTTGAGTGCTACAGGAAACATTGCACAAAAAAGGATACAACAAGAAAGGATACACTCTGCATGACAGTATTACTGCAGTATTTACGCAGGAATGTTTCTAAAGAAGAACAGCAGAATGTGGTTTAATTTTACTTGATTCTCAGTATTGCACATACATAAGTTTATGCTACCTAGCAAAACCAAATATGCCTCCTCGATAAAAAACAGTTCTAACCCTTATGAGATTAAAGAAGGCTAATGAGTCCATCAACTTCATATTCAAAAGTAAATGTGTTTTTTGATAACTTGAACTATTAGGACACCAGCAGATTTTTCCCTCTCCTTCAAGCCATTTTTCAGATTCATTTTATTTCCATCAGGTCCAAAACCCAATCATGTTTCCTTTTAATGCCAGCTTTTAAACCACTTCTTCCCTATGAGGAAGCCAGAGACCTCTCAACATCAGTTTCTTCCACATAACTTTTCTCCCCAAAAAGTTGTATTTTAGCTACAGGAAAAAGTCACTCTAAGTGAACTTGTTTGCCAGTCCATCAAGAAAAAGACATTTCAGCCAGCAAGGAGTTAAACAGTATTTTTATAAACCATATGTATTATTTTCTCAAAAAAAAAAAAAAAAGGATAAAATCTTTGTAGAGAAATAAAAACAAAAAAAAAAAAAGAAATTAAAAAAAAAAACAATCAATCAACCCTAGACTCAAGTTTTTATAATGCAATTTTGTATCATAAATCAGCATCCATCAGAATATTCCAGCAGGAACAGAAAAACAGTCATGTCGCAATAGAGTTCAGCTTAACCATTAGTTGGGAAATGAAACAAGTATTTTTAATTAAACCTCATCGATCCCTAGAAATCTGTGTAACTCCATGGCACACTGTATGATTGCAACATATAAACAGTCACGGTAAGGGAGAAGTTCTGCCCATGGACAGAACACCAGTGACACTTGTAAGATGGTAACTCATGTAAGACTTCCAGGTGCCCATAGAAATATGGCTTTGCTCACTCTGGAAAAAGCTTCTGAGTTGACCATCAACATAGTAACAAATAAGCACCTTGTTATTTTCTTTATGTAATTCAAGTATTTGGCATTTTTAATGCATTCAGAATAAATGTACAAAATTAATTGAAAAGACATGGAATTCCTAGAAAGAATAAAAGTGATCAGGCTTCATCTATCAGGCTCTCCACTAGCTAAAATGCTTCAATTTTTTTTAAATTAATAAAACCTTAGTAATCTTATTAGACACTAGATAACATAAATAGAAGGTCTTTTCTAACAAGAAAAGAGTGAGAAACAAGACTGAAATATTCTCATAATACTTGATCCTAATAGAATACTTATTTCTCTCTTTTCAATGACCAGTATGGAAGAATGCCTATAAAAAAGTGATCTTTAATTTGACAAAATACAGATTTTGCAAACCACAATCATTAACACAAAATAGTAACTAAGACCAAATAGCATCTCAGCTATGAGGGAAACAAGTTTAAATGCAATCTGATTTAAGAAATCCTTAGACAATGGACAGAATGAAGAACCTGCAGTTAAACTAGCTGTTAAAAACAGAAATACTACCATCACAATAACCACACTGTGGGCTTTACAGCCAATTAGTAAAAATCAAAAACATCTGTTCACATCCTTTATTTCAAATTCACATTTTCTTCAGAGTAGCAAGGATCAAGCTCCAGATTAAAAACACACCATGGATTAAGCAGAAGGATTCATAAGCACTCAGCCTAAGATTTCAGTTAATTTTGTTTTAAGCAGAGGCATAACCAGTGATCTCCAACTGTAACCAGAAATTAAGTTCAGTGCCATATAAATTTGAGCTAGTTCATGTATCAGAGGGTGCAGATTGAGAAATAATGCTTTTTATTCTTGTACCAGTTACTTCATATGGTCATTTGAGAGTACACTATGCAAATGTTTTCAGGCCATGAAACCACTCAGTTCAATTAGAGCTGGTTTTGCTTCAGTTACTCTCATATAAATGAAATACTCAGAGAAGGTACCAGTGAGGTAAAGCTACACGGTAAGAAATAACGTTAAATAACAATTAACTTTCTGCTAGAAGCTACTTTCCTCTCATGTTTAAATAATGCCAAAAATCAGGACCTATACATTCCACAACAAAGGAAGCCTTGATCAACGCAACATCAAGCAGCACTTTCTAACAAAATACCCTTCACTACTTCAGGCAAGTTTAAAGGATGCTGCAACAGCACTAAGAACTCATTTTCCAAAGTTAGCAAAGATCCTTTACAGCTAGCAGAAGTTTATTGCTGGAACCAGTTCTTCAGGATCACTTTACAATGTCAGGAATGGAAGGGAAGGAGTTCAGAGGCAACACTTTTCAATACCAAAACCCTGGAAGTTTACTAAAAGGTAAGTGGTCCAATTCTACAGAATTACTCTCTTTAGCTTCCCAGAATAAGGATTAGAGAACCTGACAAATACCCTACAATACCAGGATTACAAAAATATGAGTCTCTGAGTTTTTTAACACAGAAAAAACCAAAGTTTTAAACTTAAACTGACTATACACTTTGCACTCTGTTTTTCTGATATAAGCACACATTTAAGAAAAGAAATTTGTATGGAACATTTCCTCTCCATCATCAGTACTCCTAAAGAAGCCATTAAAGAGACAGTAAATAAAAACAAACAAACACTAACAAAAAAACCCCAGCCCAATTCTTTATTTTTACTTTCAGGCAGAGAGTCCGTACCTTGTGCAGCGTTTTACTTTTTTCTCTTCCCTTCGTTGGCATCCTGTTTTGGTCTAGCTGAACGAGCAAATTGCTGAGATTCTGTTGAGGACTACAAGTGTCTGGTAAGTAGAAGTTAACCAAGAAAGAAAAAAAAGATTACTTCTGCAAAGACATCTAGAAAGTGACCTTTACCTCAATCAATTCTACTACAGTATGAAGTATTGTTGTAACAATAGTGTCTATCAGTCAAGATCAGGACCTCACTGATACACACTACAGAAGTTATTAGAGAGCCTGTCCAGGAGCTTGCAATAATAAGTAAATAAGGAGGACTAACTGGGAATGGGTTAGATGCAAATGGAGTAACTACAGTAGGATAAATGCTTGATATTTACAAATGTCCAACCCAGCACGTTAATTCATAACTTTGATGTCTCAGTATTTGGGAGGAAAAACAGTAAAAGCAGCAGATGCTGGGCTTAATGTGAGTGTAAATAAACTGTGAAATATTTAAGTGAAAAATAAGAAAGGACTCTCACACAAAAAAACAGTGCTATGCAATCAAAAAGTGACAGTTCCAGCTGAAAAACCAGTCTAGAGACCATTTACTCTAATAGGAGCATTTCTTATGTTCTTGATTCTGTAAACACAGACCTAGCCAAGTCTAAAACCTTGTATTTAGTTTAAATATAGTGATCATACAAGCTAAATTATCTTTTGTATTGTCTTTGCAGGATCAAAGAGGTAAGACCAGAGAAATTTGTTTTAAAATAAAGCACTTTTACTGTCCTGTTTTAGGAGAGGTACCGTTATGTTATTTTCAGCTACCATAAAATTAACAATACTACACTGTGTTATGCTGACTGGTTCTCTTAAGGCATTTTCTACTTTGCAGAGCACTATGACAGCAAAACTAGAGATTGGCAGCAAGTACAAAGAATATAAGGTAAATGCTTGAAGAAAAGGATACAACCACCATGGGTTTTTCAAATAAGACATAGCCATTTGCTTCTTTTAGTGCTTTAGCAGCTGCTTTTTCATTGGGAAGTCCAATGAAAGCTTGTCCCTTCATACGGCCTTCTTTCATCAAACGGATATCAAACCTAGGGGCACAATGGAGAAGTGGCAATTACTCATTTTTAACAAACCTTGCAGATTTCACAGTACAAATGTATTCTCATGCTTCAAGTTGGAGAAAAAGCAGAAACAGAAGCAAAGCCTACAAGGAGGAATGACGTCCTTGGAGACCATTTTGCCTGGGGAAACCATTTACTAAAAGGTAATAGACTGCAGAAGGGCAAATTGATGTGCAGTACTACCAAATAGGACATATGCAAAATGATCAGATACACACAATCACCTACACAGTTCATTCTGTGTCACACAGCCAAGAAAAGCAAACCTGAGAATGAAAATATGATAAAAATATAATAAAAATATATAATAATATAAATATATAATAATAAAAATAATAGGATCTTCAGTCACTGTTCATAAAATAATTCTATTTCTTTACTTGTTATAAATGAAGATTTTCAGGTCTAACACTATTTTTTTAATGCAGAAACACAAAAAATGTAAATATGACTATTTTTAAAATCACAGTTTTCAGCAGTGCCATAGAAATTAATTTAAAAGGCTTAATTTCAACCAAGTACCAAATGAACTCACATATTGCGTTCCACCTCCGACTGGAAGTCAACATATCTTCCAAAAATGAACTTGAGATCCTGAAATTAAAGTGTAGGGTGAAGAGAAATGCTAAGAAAAAGCCCTTTTGATAGATATTTAATTTCCTTGTTTACCTACCTTTTCTTGAACTTGTTTAGCTAGATTCTTCACATATATCCTGCAATTTGGATCACCTGGCTCATAGTTTTTGAAAACAGAAAATTTTTCCATTTCTTGAAGACAAAAAAAATAAACCATACTTTAGGTCATTTACTTTGCATATTTGCTCACATATACCTAAGTAAAAAATAATTTAATATACGATCAATTAAGAAAAGAAACATTTAAGCTGTTTGTTGCAACAAATCAAAAAGCTATTACTAGATAATCTATTCTCATAGTTATACCTTCTCTAGAAAGTCTGTTTTTTTCTAGATCCTTTCTAGAAATAAATTCTGATGGTATTTCATCATCCTCCTCTTCAGTTTCCATTTTATCATTTGAGCTTGGAGCTGGGAAAATCCTTCCAAAGCCTGTATTATTGATTTCTTCTGTGCTTGCATAAAGGTCTGAAATTTCAACAAATTACGTAAATGGTTGGTACATTTATTCACAACAAGATCAAGAGCCAGCAAGAACACCATACTCTTTCCAGCAACATTTTAATAGAGCAGACTTTGTAAGGCAATTTGAATACATCTCTAAAAGAGAGTCTTAATCCTTAGTTTGACAAAACCACCTGCTCTGTAGAGTCCTCTACAACCCCATGTAGCCATGGCACACATTAGTTAGCATAAAACTTGCCTTGCTGTTTAAGCCTGTATCCATTGCACTATTTTCCTTTAAAGAAACTGGATGTTACTGTAAAGTACCAAGAATCACATATTGACCATAACCCTCTAAAAAGCCATCACACCTCATTGTTATCATTGCCTAGCATTTTTATGGCAGATAATCAGTGCACCACAGAGAAAGGGCTGGCAATCACTTGGATGCTGCTCTCTAAGAGGTGGAAAAGGAAAACCTGAAATTAGCCTGATAGATTCATTTACACTATAAAATACTGAGAATGCATTTGTAACATTTCCATCCTAACATACAGAAGACAGTGCAATTCACCATAAAACTATAGAGCACATAGGAGAGAGACCTTTAAAATCCTCTGGATCCTTTCCAAAGCTTGTAACATGGGAAAAACAGCAAATGCAAACATGATGCAACTTGGTGTTGAAAGCTCCAATATAATAGAAAAGAATTTCCTGGCATAAATTTCAGCACCCTTCTACACACTGAAGCCACGTGATTTTAACATTAAATACATTTGAAGTACAAACTCTCTTACCATTTTTTTCTTCTTTTTCTGAGTTTATCTGAAGAACAGCTGGGATCTCAGTACTAATATGAAACTCTATTTTTTTATGACCTACATGCTGTGGCTGCTCAAAGACATCTGAAGGTGACAGTACAGGGTGCAAGTTACTGTTTAAAACAACAATACATTAATTAAAGATTCAGACACTAATGAATGCATGGTCAAATACAAGATTTCTTCCAGTTAAATTTTATGCTGTTGTTTACCACAAACACATGTTCTCCATTTCATACATTTCACCCAATAGAGTTCCAGGTGATTAGAACACTGCAAATACAGTAGGTATGTCTGGCATGGGAGCAAAACCAAGAATCACATACCACAGTACAAAACACACAGGCATTTATTAAAAACTTCATCAGTAACTTAAGCATGAAAAATAACTGGCCTTGCTGCTGCTCTCACCTAGTGTATTATATAATATTTATTATATATATTTAACTACTATATATTAAAAAATACATAGCAAATCACTTGGAGGAAGCAGGCAGCTGTTAGTAAAAACACATTCACAATCATTCATCACAACATAGAAATACTGCACTGCTGTCTACTGGGGCATACAACTGCAGTTTCAAAACCCAAACTTATTTTAAACTAAGTCAGTTTCTATTCTTCCAGTATCATACTTTTAACTTTTTGTTTTAAGAAGCAGCCCAAACACTAAATCTAAATTTCTTCTGTCAGAGTTGTGATGTCAAACTAGCTATCTTTTTATGGAAAGGAATTTCTATTAGTTTGACAGGAAGAGAAACAGAGCTTGAATCAGGCACACTTTAAGGTTGTTGAGCAGACTTCAGTTCAAATTAGAGGAAAATTTTGACTTTTAGAGCAATAAAACCAATAGGATAAGTGCAAAAAACCACAAACCTGTGGGAAGTGCACACAGGAACATTCAACATGTCTTTAATTCTTTGCTTTTTTCTAACGCCACGTTTCTTTGTGTTTATTGGTCTTTTAGGCTGAAGGGTTGCTAATTCCATCAACTTGGTCATTCTATTTTACACAAAAACAAAACAAAGTTGTTTACGGTTTATTTGAAAATACTCGTTTTGAAAACCCTCCCCTTTCCTTAAAGCCCTTGACATAGAACTCTTCAGAATATAATTACAGAACTAGCTACCTTAAAACTGACACTGTAACACACAGCAAATCAATACACACAGAGCACTTAAGGACTGACCAAAATCGTAACAGGTTAGTGATGCCCTTCCTTCCCCAAGCATGCTCCTTACTGGGACACTGAAGCTGTGAGAGAAGCTGTGATGCCCCAAGCTGAACCTGATTTTTATAACACTCAACAGGGGTAGCTTTTTCCAAATGATGTATTTTTCCAAATAAGGCATAGGGACTTCCTGATTTACCTCTCAGTTTAGACAGCAAAGAAAAAAGCTGCGTTTTAATTTAGTGTTAGTTTAAAAACTGAAAAACAAAAATACAGCTATGATGTAATTCAGTTGCGAAATGGAAAGAGAATCCTCAGCACAAATATCATCACCCCCAGCAATACCCGCTGAGGCACAAAGAACATTTTGGAAGTTGGTGTGCACATATGATTCAGGCTGAGTAGTCAATTTAGTAAAGATGGGGAGCAAAGAAGACTTCAGAAAATGAACTCATTTCTGCTTCCTTACATCTGCACTCTTCAAGCTGAGCTTTTGTTTAGTTGGGTTTTTTTTGGACATGTGAACAAATGACAATTTGCACACCAATAGGCCACTTTCCTTTTCTTACTGCATTTAAACCAGCATTGTCCTTCTGTACTCTGGCGTTTCTCTAAGCATCTGGAAAGATTTCTACATGCTCTCTCTACTAGATATTACAGCTATATTCTGCAAACATTTACATTTGCTGAACTAGAAGATAGAAAAGTAAAACTACCACTTTAAGCAAGCCCAAAAGCTTGCAAACAACTGTAAAATGCATACCTCTCCTTTTCCTCATCATTATCACTTTCATATTCTGATTCATCCCCACTAGACAGTTGCTCTTCTTCCTCTTCAGGCAAAGGAGGCTCTTCAGGAGGCAGAGGTGGGATTGGGGGGGGTGGCACAGGCACTGGTAAATACTCTTCATACTAATTATGGGAGAAAGTTTAAAAAATTAAACTTTTTAAAGAAAAAAAAATGTATCTTGTTTACTTAATAAAAACAGTCAAAGCAATAAATGATAATTTGACAAGAAGTATTTTCTCAAAGCATGCTTATAGGGATCTAGATGCCTTTTTGGTAAACTACATTACTAAAGAAAAACTTTCCACAAGCAAAAGAAAGTTAGCTGCTTTCTGACGCATAACAGTGAATGTTTTCCTTCTTTGAAGTTGAGGTGATAAAAAACATACAGCAACCATGATCCTGGATTTTCACTTTGCACTCAGTTTCAAAGACTTTCCCAAGAAGAATAAGGTCAAAACAAATGGGTGGAGGTTTAAGCTCCAAAGCCATCTCAGTTTCAATAGTGAACCAACATTTTGAAACGTTCCAGTGCTGCTCCCATAGATGTGTATTTCTTTGTTCTAAGTCCAGTCAAAAGAATTTCTTCAGAAGACGAACATGCACATCATACCCAGTGAAATGCAGCAGGATTTGCAATCCTCTAGAGACTCCTCCAGCTTTTAGAACTTAGATCTCCTACCATGCTGCTAACATTTTAAATTGTGAATCAATTCTACAGTACTGAAAACATATATTTAAAAAGTTACCACGGGAGGGCGAGCAGTAATTGGTCCAAAAGGTGGAGGAAGATTCATTTTATTCATTAGATGAAGTACCTGAAATTATTCAAAATAAGTAAGGTTTCCTTTAAATAAGTAAGTGATATCAGTTCCTTGCAAAGTAAAAATAGCGAATCACTCTCAGGAGGTGTAAATCAGCAGTTTTAATGCTCATGAACAATGTGAAACCTCTACTTGAGATCCAACACTAATGGTCAATATAAGCAACACCCTAACAAGGCTAATAAAATAAGTACAGCATCTCCTCAGAATGAAATTCCAGGTGCTCAAATCACATCTAATGAGGAAGAGCACATCCAGACAAGTCTTCAGTGTCAATTAAGTAAGCTACCTCTGGTTAATAAAATCTCATTACCTCAACATAGCAAAAAACTAAGACTGGTTAACACTATCACAAAAAAAAACCAATTTAATATTTACTATGACAACAGAATTACTTTTGTGGATAATTAAAAGAGGGGAAAAATAGATGGTTTTAATTTTATACTATTTTTTTTCTGTTTTTTACTTACCTGGACATAAAATTTGGGCACACTTGCCAAGGCATTTGCTATATTTGCTAGAATTGCACTTGAAGGTGGTGGATACAAATATTTGAGGCAAGAATTGATGGGAAAGGTGAGGCTGAGGAAAAAAGATTAAAAACAAGACACCTTAACATTACTGCCACTTAATTACTGGTAACAATTAATGATTACTAGAGGCTTAACTATTAATTACATCTGAAGTAACACTGAAATATTATTATTTCCCCTAGAATAGTTTTGGGCCACTTTAACATCAAGGAGTAGTCCCCAATGCATGACAGATTTACTGCGCTTGGGCATAAAGAAATTATCAACCCATGCAGAAGCCTAAAGCAAACAGAAACAATCAACATGTCCAAAACCAAAAGCACAGCATAGCAGGCTGTACAAATATCATAAACTCAATGCTCAAAATGTTCCAAAAATTTACTTCTTCCTGTATGCAAAAATGAAAATGGGGGGGAGGGAAAAGGAAGAAACGTCCGCAAAGACAAGTGAATGGAATTCTGCTGTTAACACCGGGACAACCTCAGCCCTCTGATGCCCGAGAAAGCAATGCCCAGTGCTAGAAGGCTTTTCTGCAATCCACAACTTCATAGCTCAAAGCTATGTGCTAGAAGGCTTGTCTGCAATCCACAACTTCATAGCTCAGAGCACCAGTCACTACCCAACTGTGAGGATTCTAAACTTGAGGAACTGAAACTTCATCTTTATGACACCTCCCACAGCTTTGCCTGTGGAACATACGAGGAAACTAAACTGTTGTTCCACAGTACATAACACATTTCAAAATAATCAGTAACAGAATAAAATAATTAAGACAAATAAAAAAAACCCCACACTAACCCATGGTTTGGTGCAATTCCATTCTCTATTTTAACACAGTTCGGTTCTATCTTCTCTTCTTCTTTCACTGGCTCTTCTGAACTGAAAATTAATTTAGTCTTAATTAAAACAGAGCAAAATTTAAGTATGCCTTATGTAATATATAAAATATGCATCCTCAATAAATATAAAAAATAAGTTAGCACAGGTATTTTTAACATCTTTTACCAATTGTACTACTACAGCTGTTATCAATTCTTCATAGTTAACACATGTGGATAATTACAATAGTGACAGTCTTCTCAAATAAATACTCATGTAGATTTAAGTAAGTCTTCCTATATTCAAACACTCCTGACTTAAATCCACTCACAGTAAAAGAACTGAAATTACTGGTCATGCACTCTGTTCAGAGACCAGAAACTCAAAGGTATTAAATTATTGATTTGTTCCTATTTAGAAAGTGGAATAAATAACTTGAAACCTCTACTACAATACTTTTAGTTACACACTATTACATAGCTTTTATCAGTTATTTACACATTCCACAGGTAATGACACAGTTCTACGAGGAGGAATGCAGTCACTTGCCTATAGATCTGAACCTGTTTGTTAAGACTCCCCAGTGGTTACAATTTATCCTTTGAGTTAGAAGTACCACCAAAGTACCACGAATCCAGAACCTCCTTTCCTTGACCACAAACATTAACAAGGAAATTATTCTTCACATACCTTTTGCACTTGTCAGAGACAGAAGGCTGGCTAAGTACCTGTGCACTCTCCTGCTCCTTTGCAAACTCAACTACCAACGTGTGACCTAAAAGTTTCAGCTGATGCAGTCTTGATAAAGCCTTCAAGTAATTACAGAGAAGGAAAGAAAGAAAGGGAAGAGGACAAACATGAGATTTATTTCAAAGCATAACTGTTTTTCCTTTGATTGGTAAACTGGCCATAGGATGCAGTCCCAGCTGCTTTAAGCTAAGTCTGTGCTACTGTGGACACGAGAGTTCTGCATGGTTTGTGTCTTCACAGCCCCACTTTTCGCAGCATTTCCTGCTGGCAGGAAGGAAAGGGACAAGGCTGCACAGCCAGAACCACTACAGAGTTCTGTCACCTGAACACAGCAGCAGCCTTAACAATCAAGACTTTTCACACAGCCTAGTAAAGCCCTGGGATTTCAAGTAACCAGTCTTTTGTTCCTGAAGTACGAACATGGTAAACTCTCTCAGCAACAGCTGTGAATTTTAAAATCAAGATTCCTAGGAAGATCCAGCTTTCTTCAAGTCCAGAACCCAATAGGCTGCAAACAACTGACATAAGCAACTAATTCACCCCTGTTGACCTCACACAGTCGTTAACTTTTTGAGTAGTCCTATAAAGTGTGGTCTAAAAAAAAAATAGAAGCAATGCAAAAAAAAACCAACCCAAGGTATAAGGGGGAAGATCTGGACCCAGGCTTTTTAACCAGACTAGTATATAAACAGCACTATTAGTATTACCTTTTTGGCATCCATATCCCCTATAAATATGGTAGTTTTCTTATCAAAGTTGGGCATTCATGGCAGACGTGAATTGTCAGTATCACTAGGGCTGACTTTTATGGCAAATACACAATTATGCAGGAGACAGGAAACTATACTTGGTTTATAGTTTGTATATAAATGCACACACATCCTAAACAGGGCTCTGATCAGTCTTGGCTTCTGTAAGCCAGGCTCTATGTGACAGGTTGGATCAGATGACTTCCACAAACCCCTTTCAACCCACCTTTCTTGGGACTCTACAAAAAGTGTTCAAAAATTTCATCAAGTCCTGCAAGCAAATCCTGAAACAGAACTCTAGTACTACATTGTACTGCTTTGTTTTTTCTTAGCACTAAGTACCAGATGATGTGTAGAACATATCAGAGCACTGGCAATTCAGAAAAGCACTTTGCTAAAACATTCAGTAAACTCAATACAAACCTTTGCAGCTGCATTTTCACTGGGAAAGGTAGCAAAAGCAGTATGTTTCTAGAAAACAAACAAAAAAAAGTTATATTTGAATCAAAAGGGTATGAGATTGCATGTGAAACACTGAGCCACAAGCACTTTATTAGTTCAAGTTTACATATTTGAAAGCTTCCAGAGGGTAGTCCTCTAACTCCCATTTGGGGCAAACATGAAGGACTAGAAAACATTTTTCTTATGAATTTAGGAAAAGTACCTCCTGCAGTCAAACTTAAGACAGGAACTCAGCAGTCTGAGGACTACAGGAGAAGCGTTTCTTTTCTAGTGAGCAAAAACCATCCTAAACTGCAAGGAAGTATATAAGGATAAAAAGGTCTAATCCTCTTCCAAACCAGAAAATTTATTTGAGCACTTCACAAAATATTTTCATCAAAGTAACTCCTAAAAGTAATACTATTCCTGCTACAAAAGTTGCAACTATTGTGCTCTGAGCGTTCGAACGGTTTCTAACTTCTTCCCCTAGTTTTCAGGTTTTAAAAGAACATTAGCTTCCCAAATTAAATCAAATCCTCACAGAATACACCCCTCAAAATTAAAATTGTTTTAGCAAACTTCATTACTTCATCTTACCACTACATGATTCCGTACCCAAAATCACTGTAACAAAGTCAGTATATTTGATATCCTATAAAGAAAGCATGACCCTGATAAAATATGCAGGCATCATCTATCTGTAGTTCTGCAGAATATAAGACTCTTTATGAACAGTACTTGTCACCAAACAAATACATCCATATTTCCGTAATTTGGAGGAAGAAAAAAGCAAAACAGAGTTTCGAGAGACACGCCTGTGAAACTGCATCCCTAGACGTGACAAGCGGCCCTTCGGCACTGCTTTACCACAGCCTCACTGCTGGCAGCAAGAGGCAAAGCGGCGGGCGGGGACAGGACCCCGGAGCCAGCCGCTGTCCCGACCGCCCCGCGGGGCTCCCCGGGAGCGGGACCCCCGCGCCGGCCCAGTACCCAGGCTCAGCCCCGCCTGCGGCCCGCCCCGGCCCGGCGCTCACCAGCCGCCCGTGGTCCGACAGGACGCGCACAGACACGGCCCCGAAGTGCTGCAGCAGATCCTCCTTCTCCGCCGCCGTCAGCTCGGCGGGCAGGTGCCGCACCAGCAGCGTGCGCCCGCGCCGCCGCGAGACACCGGGGTGCGGCGGGACGGCGCCCAGCCCCGGGCCCAGCCCCAGCCCCGGGCCCAGCCCCAGCCCCAGCCCCGGCCCCGGCCCCGGCCCCGGCCCCGGGCCGCCCGCGGTCCCCGTCCCGCCCGCCCGCAGCTCCTCAGAGCCCGGCGCCGCCATCGCCGGGCCGGGCAGGGGAACCGCCGCGCGCCGCCAGCACCAGGGCGCAAATCGCGCGAGAACCGAGGCGAGAGCCGCTGCCTCAGGTCTCGCGAGACTGGCGCTCGGCGGAGACGGCGGGAAGCGCGCTGCGGCGGGAGCGGCTCCTCTGCACGGAGTCCGCCTTGGGAAGCGCGCAATGATGCTCCCAAGGGAGAGGGGACCCTCCCCTTCCCCTTTAACGCTTAGGAGCTTGTCTTCAGACCAAGTCCTAATAAGTGTTGCTTTCAAAAGTGCCCTCTCCTCAGCCTTTAGCTGAAGAGACTTCTCCCTCCCTCACGTGAATAGCAAGGCGCTGTGTCGTGGCTGGCACAGGCATTAACCTGCCGCCTCGGGGCAGCAGCTGTGCCTGGCCAGGGGAAACAGCCGTAATTACAACCTGTAACGGGATGATGCAGCGTCAGCAGTGAGGATGGACAGACTCCTGCCACCTACCACTGCAGCCACACAGGCGGCTCCAAAGCCTGCCTTGTTCTGAAGGACATAGGCTGTGATCTCAAAAGAGGGTGAAATCCCCAACCTCGGCTGATGAAATCTCAGCGCTTACCACACCTAATTAGCTGTTTGCTGGCTGGCAAAAGCCACGCCTGCCTGTGTCACTATTGCCACTGGCTGTGGGTTCCACAGAGCCACAGCGCCTGATGCTGCAGTGCAGAGCCTGCAGGACTTGCCCTGGCTCTGAGTCGCTGGAGCACACAGGGACACCCAGGATCTGGCACTGGGCTGGGGTGCGCTGGAGCCAACCACAGAGAAAACATGCTTGGTACCTGGTGAGTAGGGTTGGGTGTTTCTCACAGCTCTCCACAGAAAAATCAAGGCCTTCAGTCCATAAAGTTTTCAAGGCCCCTTCAATTTTCCTGAAGGGTCATGAGAGACCTGGCACTGTGTGCACAGTGCACCTCAAGGGTCTTAGGCCATGCATATTTGGTGACTGAACACTGACAGTCTGGCCACTGTGGGCGGTCATAGTGGTCTCATTAGGTCGATCAGATGACAATCCAAATTCATCCAAATGAGTTTCAGAAGGAGCTGGGTAAAAAAGGATCTTCTAAAGGGATCTATGAGAAAACCAGAAATGTAGGAGCAATTTCTTACAGGGTCTGTTACTGCATTTTTGTTGCTGCCATAAGTATAAGCTAGGAAATACCTATGAACGGGGAAGGTGGAATAATTGACACAATGTGCAAATAGAGCAGTGTATTTTCTCTCTTGATAACACCAGCAGTACTGGGTTTTTTTCTCAGGCTGTTGAAACTTTAAAAGTAACACTGGCCAGCCTAGCCAGTTCTGTGTGTGGCTTGTGGTTTGTATACAGTCCAGAAGATTTTCTGGGATATGCTGGTCAACATGCAATTGTAGCAGATGGGAAGATAACAATTGTAAAAGCAAGCCTGTGGTGGCTGTGCTGCTGCATCCTGTTTAAATTGGCCTGACTTGCACTTCACTCCTGGGTCATGGCTTCAGAGAACTTTTTATGCAGCAGATCTGTGAAACTTGTAGGTAAAGCAAACCTTTCTGTTTCCCTCTTAGTGCTCTAGTACATTCCAGTTATTAATCTGTACATCATTCACCAGATGGTGAAATAATGATATAACTTATATGTTTTCTCCTCAGAACTAAGAAACACTGTTCCCAGTTCTGGTCAGAGAAGGCTGAAGAAAATATGTACTCTTTAATTACACTGAACAATTGACAAGAACTGCTTCATGTGAAGTAACTAGTATCTCATGGCTCTTCATCCCATCTGTTCCTCCTACCACAGAATCTCCCTCAAAAAAAGAGAAAAACTCTTTTGAAGTCTCTTCACCCTGTTAAACCATACTGCTGAAGCTGAACATCTCTAGAGCAGAGGTTTAACATAGTAACCAAGCAAGTCAAGCTGATAAAAAATGTGCATGTGTTTTTTCTAAGACACCAAATGTAAAAAAAGTTCACTTTCTCTCGCCATCATGTCTACATACAAAATATATGAACAATATGTTATCTTTTCTACTTTCCAAGATGTTAAATTTGTAGAGTCTTGAACAGTAGAGTTCCTCAACACCTATGCGTCATGTTTTTGTGTCGAAATCCTCGTCTTATAAGTTCTTTTCTTATACAGAGATTGAATGCAAGCGGTTTAGCGCGACGCTGTCTGTGACAAGCCTGGAGGTTGGCAGGCGTCACTGCAGACAGCCCCTGGTGGGCGGCTTTCAGCAGGGAAGGACGTGCCCCTCAGCCCTAAGGAGCGAGCCCCAGGTTAGATGGCAAGCATGTCGGCAGAGGTGAAAGAGAGAGGGGGGTTCTCCATATGGATTCCACAGGTCTGAGTTTCTTCCAGCACAGTGCAGAGTCCAGGGACAAAGAACAAGAAACACAAGCGGGTCCAGGGATTTTATACTCAAAGGAATAGGCGTGGGGATAAAGGCGACAACCAATAGGGAAGAGTGAGGAGGGAGGAGTCCACAGGGAATTAACCAATGAGGAGTGCTCATAGGAGGGGTAACAGGGAACAACCAATGGGGCATCGAATAACACAGAACTTTCCAGAACCAATACATCATCAGCTAAGGAGATAAATATTCATGCACTTATACATAAAACCAGGAGGGGAGAACAGTAGCCAATCAACTTGTAACAAGCAAATCAAGGAAACAAAGGATTATGGGGACTTGCCCTCACTGCGGAGTTTATCTTAAACGTCAGTGCCCGACCACCAGGCTTTGGATTCTGTTGTTCCCTCTGGGGTCACAGTGGCTGCAGTCACCCTCACTGCAACAGTTTAGTACTACCAGTATGAGTCAGAACTACAGACTCATTCGGGTCAGAAAGGAGGGAGATCCTTTTGCAGCAATCTCTAGTGCCGTCTCCTACTCAAAGCATGGTCAATACTGAAATCCAACCACATCATTCAGGACTTTCTCCAGCCTGGTGTCAAAAGGCCCTAAGGGTGAACATTCCATAACTTGCACAGACAAGCTTTTCCACACCTTGATTAACCTCCTAGTGATTTTTTTCCCCCCTTTTTGAAAGTGACTATATTTGTGTAAGTGTGTGTAACTTCATGAAGGCAAAAATTCAAATTCCAGTTAAAATTTATTGAGTTGGTAAGAACAACAGTCCGATCTGTAACTATACAAACAGTGACTTGCAGAACTGCAGGTTGTACAGCCAGGGCTGTTTGAGTGGTTCTCCAAGTGGAGTCTGCTTTTACTTTTCCTTAATAGAATCAAAATGCAGGTTCCAAATGCTGTGTAGCACTCCAGTTTCTGCAAAGCTTCTAAACTACTCTTGTATGTTTGCATGCAGGTGTGGCTCCATATATATCATTGATTCCAGGGTCTCTGCTGTCATACTAGGCCTGTATTTCTGCATTAGTGATAAATATTTCATTCTTCACAGAATGACTACTTGTTACTACAGCTTAGATCAAATCTGGTTTTCAGCACAGAGGTAAAAAGTAAATGAAATTTGGCATAGCCAGCTCATAAGAAAAATTGATGCTATATCTAAACAAGTTAAGACAGAGTTCCAGACAAGCCTAGATGAGTTCAAGCAAAACAAATCTGACATCGCTCAGTCCGGAGGCTTTGAAAGCCTGTGGCTCTTTATTAATAATGGCAATACTGTACTTACTGGCCTGCAGGCCAACATCCAATATTACCAGGTCATTGTTGCAATAACAACTCTGTAGATCAAAAATATTTGAGTCATAGGCAATATTAGATGTTATTCAAACTCAGTTCCCAAAGGATATTTGTCCTGCCTAATTGCTTGTGAGTTACACAAGCCTAGCAAGGTGTTTGTTTGTTAAGAGTTTTGGAAGCCTCAGGCCAAAATGTTTTGATTACTAAGGTAGAAAAGAAAACCACCAAAGCAGTTTTAAGACACAAATAGCAACACTACTGGGTAAAATTTGATTTTCATGGTGGCAGTTCAGTAACTGTCTTCATATTCATATCAATAGTGTGGTGTAACAAAGTAGCATTAGAACCAAGGCAGCAAAAGACACCGGTAAGGCTGGCAGGATACTGTCTGTTACTGCTGGAATGGTGTCCATGTTACAGAGACTCCAGGCGTGGGCGAGCTGTATTTTGTCAGGTCCTATTGCACAGACTTTGTGTGGCAAGGTTTTGGTAACAAGGGGGTTATAGGGGTGGCTTCTGTGAGAAGCTGCTGGAAGTTTCCCCTTCTAGAAGAGGCAGTGCCAGCTGGCCCCAAGATGGACTCCACCAGTTTTGCCCAAAACAGTTGCTCCCCATCCGTATCTCAGCCCATGAGCCTTTTGTTACATTTCCTGTTTCCCGTCCAGCTGAGGAGGGCAGGGAGAGAGGAGCTTTGGTGGGCACCTGGCACCCAGACAAGGCCAACCCACCACAACTACCTAAGCATACATACAACCTCAGAGATCGCAAAATGATTTTTTGCTAGAAGAGAAAGTTGATATTTAAAGAAGGCTTTAAATCAGCTGAGTGCTTTCCTGAGCATAAGCAGCCATTTTCCTTATGCTTTTAATTTCTCTGTCTGAATAAAATACAAAGCCAATGTATAATCCACTAAGAGTTCTCTTTTTCATATTTGACCACTAGATGATGCTGTGACTCTTAACTGCAAATGATACTGTACTGTTAACATTTTGGTTTATTTTCTAGAAGTCTGCAGCATTTTTATATATGAAAACTTGGTGTTTTCTTTTTCTTACATGCATTGGAGCTGTAAGCACATATAGGTTGGTTAGTTTCTATACAAATCCATATAGATCAGACATCTTAGCAATAGCTCTTTCTGACAACATGGGGAATTTCACGTGATTTTTGAAGCTGTTCTTATATGTTCTCCCTAGATGCAGATGTGGACTGCTTTGAGTAAAGACTTTTGCAAAAAAGAGAAGGTATACTGAGAAGATATTTGAGATACCTGATTCAGGTTTATATTTATATTTCTTTCTGTTTATGTGTCCTACATAGTCAGTTAGAATGGTGGGTTTAGTTTCAGTTTTGGAATTTATTTTTCTATGCTGTAAGAGCATCTGGAATTAAGGAGGACATTTCTATTTAGAAATTATTGCTAAAAAATTAGGTGATCTTACTTATTTCCATAGGCATTATTTCTGGTTCGTGTTTCCATAAGTCATTTCCCACTTTTATATTAGAAGTGCAGTGGTTTGATCCACACTGTTGGGTGTCTTAGCCAAGAGCTCTGTAAGACTTTCACGCATGACACCTTTTACTGATGATCTTCTCAAAGTGGTTTCAAGACCACAGCATTCTTTCATGTGAGCTAATTGTTTCTCACCATTTGCCGTTTCTATGAAGTCCTACAAACACTTTCTAGTTTCTGCAGCAGTTCTTCCATCTTCCTATCAGAAATGTTCATACTATGAGGCTAAATTGATTGCAGCAGACAAAGGAAACATACTCAACTTGCTACCTTCTGTACAGAAATGCTAGAGGTACAGCTCCATTCAGGTGATCCCCATATGTCAAAACCAGAGAAGGAATGAAAACAGGTTATACAATTCAGAACAGCTTGAAAGCTAGGTCAGGGCCAGTCAGTTCCAGCAGAAGAGAACTTTGGAACTAGCTTAACATCAGCCTTTCCCACTTTCAGACATTCATGTAGCACACTTCTGCCAGTCAGAGATCTGGATCTTATTTTCAATATGTAAGCAAGGAAATTACACTCTCTGAGAGGTAAGAAGTACATAAAGCCTGTTTTTCCCTCACTGAAATGGCATCTGCCACTCACACTGGGGTCTGATCAGGAAATGCCTACATGGCACTGCAATTCCAACTTCACTGGGACATTGTTCTATCCACAGCAGGCTCTGAGGTGAGGGATAATTCACATTCATTTTAAAAGTAAGCTTCATTTTTGCAAACTCATTAACAATTATACTGAAACTGAGCTCCTGCCACATAACTGTGCTGACTCTCATTTTAAATGTTTTCACTAATTTACTTTGAGGCAGGCTTGTATAAAATCACCAGGTTGCAATAGTTTTGCTGAATACATAGGATAATACTCATTTTAGTTCCAGGTGTAAGCTTCTTGTCACCTTCAAAAACACCTAATACTGCCTTCCAATAAAAGACAATGTATACTTATATAGGCAACAAGTACCTGAAGTTTAAAATGCCCTTAAAAGTTGTTGAAAATGCTGTGCCACTGGGATGCCAGTGCTAGGGACCCCAAATATCTGGCACATGCCTACACAGCTGCAGTGTCCCTGCAGTAACATATTCTAATGGGGCAGCACAACAGAAGATCTTCTGGCTTTCTTCAGATGTAACCAGAGGCCAGCCTTGGCTTCTAAGAGACTCACAGCAAAGCCACTTGTTTTTCTTCTTCTACCCCATGACCAGGCAATTTGGACCCTTGTCTCACCAACAGTCCCACTGATATCCAGGTACTGCGTATTTATTCCGTATTGGTAAGATCAGCAGTAAGAATATCTACCTGGACTTATTCTGCTCTTAAAACTATGTGTACACAACTGTAAGGACTAAGGTTGATACAAGAGGCTTCATCACCATAATTTCCATTTATATAAAGCTATATATTTCCCAAACTCTGAGGAGTTGTATGTTGTAACAGACTCCTGTTTTATTTGAGTGGCTTTTTTTTCTTCTTTCTCTGTGTTTCAACTCTATCTTTTAATGCTAGTCTCCTTCTACATCTACATCTACATCTACTTCTCCTCTGGCAGAATTTCATAGGTGGGAAGAAGCTTCTCTGCTGCAAAAAGAATTTTCTTTGATAACTTTAAACAAGTCTTCTGGAGATTTATTGACTTGAATTACAGCAGCTCACTTATCACTAAGGCTTTGTGTAAATCACAGAAAAGGATAACCAATTTCATATGGGAATGAAGTGGACTTCACCCACTAAATAGAAGAGCTCAAACAATCATTAATATCTGATGTGTACATCTACACTTAATATATTGTGCCAAGGCCAGCCTAGAGATTGGAGTCAGGTCTTATTTAAAAGGAGAAGGATAAGAGAATGAGAGGACACTATTTTAAGCCAAACAGCAAAACATAAGGGTATATACTAGTGGCTAAATTCTTTCCAGTGCAGAGTGTCTATAAAATTTACTTTGCAGCTCTGCTTCATTTAAGACACAACTATAAATGGCTTTATTTTCCCCTAGGACCTGCTTGTTGTACCCTAATTAGAGTTTTTATCTAGCGTGTTATTATTCTGGTTCTGCTGAATAAGAGCATGTCTGCTTTGAAAGGCTTTCAAGTGCACGCTCTCATAAGTCCACTTATTTTTTCCCTAGCTTTTATAAAACAAATTATTTTTATATTTATATTATGATATTTAAGTATTAGTTAACCCCTCAAGACAAACATTCTTTTTCTAGCTAAAAAAAATGTGGGGCTAACAAAGTTGTTTGTACATTTAGAGCGGTTATTTTTGTAGTGCAGTTGTAATAAAATCTACACGGTGAAGCATGGCATTGTCTTCATCTGTGTGCTTCCAGAATGATCAGAAAGAGGTGTGTAAGTGAAATATCATCATCTTAGTAAAACTTTTTTTCCTATAAATACTTGTCAGACCAGGCTACCTTAGGCAAGGCCGCTCCGTGGAGTTTCACAGAATCCCAGTAGCTGCAGTGAGTGTTACATACAAACTGCTCCCTTTGCCAAAAGCTTCCACAGGCCTGGGGCTGAGCACTCTGCCTCAAGCAGAGCCCTTCAGGAGCAAGCTGGAAGCTTCCCATTAATTACTGGCTGGATTGAAGTCTAAGCATTCAGTATATAGTTCAGATCAGAAAGCCACCAGGAAAGCTGCAATTTAAATTTACTGTACATCAAAGGAGAATGCGCAGATGGCATACTCTGTCTAGGGGATCACTGGAATTTCCTACTCTTACTTCCTTAATTTAGGAGGAAGAAATACTGCCTTTTTAATTACTAAAGTAGCCTTTGCATCTGCTATAGGGATATAGCAGTGAAATGAAATGGTGAAACAAATGGAAACAAGGCACTGTTGAACACAGCCTTGGGAACATGGCAGTCAGAAGGCCATAAAAAGCTTTTAACAATCAGAATGGCAAAGGGAAGATTTGGAAATGTAAAAACACTGACTGCTGTGGTTTGATTCCTGTCATAGAAGAATTTGTACTGAACCAGTACCTGACACTCTCAATTGCTTCACCTAGTGGGAAAAAAAAAACCAAACAAACCCCAGTCTCAGGTTCAGCAAAACACTTGCACCAGAAAGATGCAAAAATGAATAAATTATTTCCTTCATGAGAGAGCTGCTGCTTGCCACTCTAAGAGGAATAAGAGGAAGCTGCTTTGTTGCTACTTCCAAGAGCTGTGCTGAGGCACAGCCCCCCGTCCCTGTGTGGCCATAGTCAAGTGCTGTTGGGGGATTTGGTTTGCAGTGTTTCTTTTCCTGTTGGTGTAATGGTTTTTTTCCTTTTGCCTCATTTTTTGGTGTTGGTTTTTGTGAGTTGTTTTTATTATTTTGATTGATTGGTTGGTTTTGTGGGTTTTATTTTTCTTTTTTCCACACCTAGCCCTTTTGTTGGTAAATTGGTTCATCAGTGTGGAAAATACACCACAAAGCCTGCATGGGTTTCATGAAATCTCCTAGTAATGTTTCTGGTTTGTACACCCTGATGGAAGGAACCAAGTAGCAAATCCTTATTTACACTTTGCATAAGCTTTAGTTAGTAGAGGAAACTTCTCGTCTGCTCTGAAAGAAGCACATCTGTCAAACACTGCATTTACTGCAGAACATTCTTCTAACTTACTACTCGTTCCAGATCTTTAGCCCAGAAATAAACCAAACCAAACCAAACCAAACCAAACCAAACCATGCTGGCATTTTCCTTTCTGTTAATTCAGCAACAATTTTGGTAAGAGAAATTTTACGTAAATATTTTAAAGAGGAAGAGCTCGGGATTTGTACACCTAAGTTTCGGTTTAAGGGAGGGCTTGGCATTTTAATCCACACCCAACCCCTCACTCTTCCTCATTCCTCTAAGTGCAGTGACCTTTCTTGGATTTCACTAAGAGTATATAATAAATTATTACTTCTCTTATAACTCCTGAGATTTTTCTCTCCTTTTCACTTTCTGTAAAATTCTTCTGATGTATTTTGTGAGGAAGCTGCCTGAAGAAGTGCTTGATTTAGGGACAGATCAAGTCATAAATCTTCATTCATCAAGGATGGGCAAGAAGTAGTTCTACTGAAGACAACTGTCATGGATTTCCTAGAGGAAGGAGACGGGGGAATTTGAGAGAGGAGTGAGATCCACAACTAGGAGATCTAGTGAGAACCTGAGAAGAAGGGTTTGAAGGGAAGGGCAAAATCAACTGGAAGCCTGAAGAGATAAAGGAATAGAAAATCTAGAACAGAAAAATACAAATAAAATCTAATAAATATTAATTACCACTGCATAATGAGAAGATAAACTGAAGATTAAGAACAAGCAGAGTAAGCCTCAGTGGCAGCATCTTTGGCCATCAGGAAAGGCACGGTGGGAGCTGAGCAAAACAGAGCAGCCAGGGCACAGCCCCACAGCACCTGAGCAAGGTGAGCAGGAAACCTCCAGAGACAGCCACCACATCCAGCTAAGAGCCCACATCACAGGACAAGTTCACTGATGATACAGCTCTGAGATGGAGGGACAGATTCAGCCCACACACACCAGGATCAGTTCCAGGAGTTGCCAAGCAGGTCCATAGCACTGCAATAGTCCCAGGTGAAGTCTGAAGTCAAGGCCCGAATCAAGGAGCACAGTAGCCAAGTGCAGGTATGACCAGCACTAAACTAGACCAGTACTCCTCCCAGGCCACTGAAGGCCAAAGGCCCAGCTTAAAAACAGCTCCTGGGCCCATGGACAAGGGGTGTGAATGGAGGCTTCAGCTGAGGCTGGTCAGGGCCCTTAAAGCCTATTGGTGCCTTGAGGGCTCTGACACCAAGAAGACATGAGCACAGTGACCTTGGCATCCTGTAATGCCTTTAGAATGTACCATCCACATTCAGGATATGAAAATCCATATTAGAACTAATTTTTACATTTGGTACTAATAAGTACCACACCAGCCAATTTAAAATGAATTTGGTGTGCAGCAAGAATGCTTCAAAGCATCCTAAAAAAATGGAGCATATATTAAATGACACTGACATAAAGATGGCACTAGTAACTGAAACCGCATACAAGTGCAAGTTTTAGTCATCTGTTTTCTTTTGTGGCCTCTTTGTGAACATTACAAGCATACATGCTCTGCTGTGTTCCCTGTGCCAGCCGAGTGCTCCTACTGTCCCACCACATGGGGTTTCTGCTTGCTGGTCTGGCTGCAAGCTAACCCCACCAAGAGCAGGATTCTTTCACTTCCTTTAACATGTGCCTGAGATGCTGCTGTTTCCCTGCCCCAGAAGAGATGTATAACAGAGACCACTTTTTAATAGCTTTTTTTCCTGCATTGGCTTTAGGGATCATGAAGTCAGTCTTTGCCAATAATGCCTCAGATAGGTATCTATGAACATTAATATTTATTGTCATGTTGAATGCAGGGTTTGCAGAGTGCCTAAAGCAGGTGTCTACATGTTAAAATGCAGACAGGGCTGTTCTGAGATAAAAATTATTCCATGCTAATGTCATTTGTCTCTTGGTAGTTGTTTCTGTTTTCCACCAAAGTTGAGCAGATAAATCATATGTTCTACTCATGTTGCAAGCCTTTGCTTCCACTCATGAAGTGATTCTTTGGCCATTAAATGTTAGAAATAACAGGGCATTGTGTTTCAGAACTCCAAATGGCTTGAATGGCTTTTAGAGATATAGCTGGGTAGCCATGGGCAGGCACTTAGGGTATGTGAAAGATTATGTATTTTGTGTCCAATTTGTTTTACATTGAGTAGGCCTCAGGAATAGCAAACCAAAAGTTTCATTAATATTTTTACCAGAAAGTTCATTATTCTAAGTCTATTAAACCTTTTTTATTTTTTTTTTAAACTTTGGGTAAGCCCTAGGATTGCCAAACTAAGAATTTCTCTGATATTTTTACCAAAAGCTTTCTATTCTAAGTATGTAAACTTTTTCTCTTCTTTTTCCTTCAACACTAATAAAGGTCATATTGCTGCATGCTGAATCAACTATAAGTATTTCCTGTGAGTTGAATTTTATTTCCGAAGCTGCTGACCTGACTTCTGTGTATGACTGGATCAGAGAACCATCTGGGAGACATCTGTTAAGCTGTAATATCTCCCAGACAGGGAACATATCCCACAGTTCAACTGTAAAAAGCTGAGGTAACTTTCCACTTCTATGCAAGTGTTCTTTAATAAATAGCAAGCAGTAAATGATAAAACACTGAGCAAGTTGCTTGGATTCTGTCCATAACTGTGGATAAGACCCACTTATTAATTTGGTGACCTTGTATTTGAATACAATAAATAATAGCTCAACATTTTTTGCATATCTGTCTGACTTTCTATAGTACTATCCCCTTATCATCGATAAAAATAAAAACACCGTTTGTGTTGCAAACTGAGTTGTTTCACTGCTTTTAGCTATCCCTACACGCTTCAAGAGATTAGTAGTTCAGAAAGCAACCCTACAGATTTTAACATATTTATTCTAATGTGCTTACTGGTTCTCTAGCTGTATTTTTACAAGTTATAGTAGTCTTAGTTTTATATATATGTGTATATAAATATGTGTATCAGAGCAATGCATACACAAAATAAACAAAAAAAAAACCCCAAATGCCCTCAGTAAAGACAGTCTCCATAAATGCTGAGTTTCAGAAAAGTAGCCAGTGGAAAAAAAGTCTCTGATAATTATATTTTTATAACACAACTCTCTATAGAAAAATTCATTCCATTCTAAATCCATTTATTTGACTTGTATTATTCTAGCATTATAGAAGTGCTCTAGTTGGAAAACCAGAAAAAGTGCTCCACACTGCAGATAGTGTAAGGCCCAGAATAAGTTATAACTTTCAAATCCCAACTCCAGGTTTCAAGTTAAGAAAATGTACTTTTTTTCCTTGAGGAGTTTATAGTTTATATTGTTTGTTACCATGGTTTAAAACATAGTTTTTCTGCATTTAAATCCCTCACCTTGAAGATGAGAAATTCCCAGTGAATATCGCTGAACTGGAGTAATTCTCTGGTGAATTATACTGCAAAATGAATCTATCATTGGCACTTAACACCATGGTTCTAAGGAACACCAGGAATGGTCTTGCTAATTATGGATGTTACCATTGAAGACATAATTTTATTATGTTTGCTTGGGCTATTAAAGATATGGAAATGAGTCACAGGATTTTTTGTAGTAATTCTACTTATATATGATTAAATAAAAATAAATCCAAAATTAATATCTCTCAAATAGTTTGATATATAAAAGTACTTCTTTTATTACTTATAACATACATACTGCAAATTCATTCAATGATGACAGAAATAAAAGTAATTCACAGAAGCCTAATAATAGTGAAGCAAAAATGGTGTTGTTCCCTATTATTTTACAGCTGGTATTACAGTAAATCAGAGTAAGGTAGGAGAAAGCTTTATACCTTGTGTTGGTGCTAGAAACCAGGGGAACAGACAGAATTTGGTTTCTACCTTACTGATAATCTCTTCTGCCTCCTGGTTATTATTTAGCTGGAAAGTGTGAGTACAAGAGTGAGAACATGATCAACCTTCAGCCCCAGTGCTGCAATGTCCTGCCCATTTACTAGGCTGACCAAGCTGCAGATCTCCCAGGATTTTCTTAATTATCTTGGACAGCGGTGCTTTCCATGATCATTAGATTGTGCTAAGCCGCTCTTCTGTGCGGTGTCTAGTACAGTCTGTACTTGTATAATTTATTTTAAAAACACTCAGAAAACAGCCTCTGCTCCTGTTGTTCAGCAAAATCATGCCACAGCTGACAAGACTCCAGAAGTTTGCCGTAAGTCTTCATCTTGCTTTAATATAGGACTGAATTGCCACTGAACTTTACTGCTTTTGAATCAAAAATCCAGTTAAACAACATTTTCTAGTCCATGCAGGAAAAAAGCTGGCTTTCCCTTCCTTTATGCTGCAGGCATCCAGAATTGACAGGATATTGGGTTTGTGGGCTTGCCTAGAGTAATGTCATATCTAAGAACAGAGGAAGGCATCAGGAAGCAGTTATCTGAGTGAAACCATACATAAAAGATACCATTTTCTAAACTGTAGCATCAGCTAAAAAGTCTGCTAAGAAAGTTGCATCTTGCTGATGACTCTGTTCTGCTGACCAGGTACATAGCAACAAAGATCAAAAATGTCTCAGCAATCTGGAAAGAGCTGCTGCAAATAAAGCTCATCCATCAAATGCAGTACAGTTTAAGGCAGTTTGCACTGAGACAAGTATCTGCACAAGGTACAAGATAGTAGGAAATCAGTGCCTTAGAGGTGCAAGACAAGTACACTTCTAACAGGTTCAGTGAGTTTGTGACAGCCACACTGAGTGTGAGCCAATGCCATGGACAGGCAGTGACGTCTGGTGCTATCACTATTTATCTTATTTACATATAAACAGGAAAATACCTCTGACCTGTAAGGTCTATTCATACCTAGTCCTTGCATCTTTACTCTCTTGTCAGACCTTCTCCAGCTTGCTCACCTTGCCAAATTGTGTTACCAGGTGTGAAATGAGGTCATGGTCCCACCATTGGAACAGCACAGGGACAGAGCCCCATTTATGGGCTGGGAGACCGAAGCTGCTCAGCTTCATCCACTGTCTGTTGAAGTTTAAAAAGTTCCTTCCAATAATTTTAGTGAATTTTTGAAAACTTGCATGTAATTGCAATATGCTGAAACAATACTTCCTTTTACACTGTTTTTGTAGAACCTGTCACAGACAGTTACAGTCTGTGGGAATTGCTTTGAGACAAGTGAGCAGTATCATGTAAAGGAAGCTTCAACTTGAGGCTCCCAATATTGAATATTCACTAGAATTCCAGTATAATCCACAGATCAAGATAGTATGAATACTATACTAGTATGAATACTACTGAATAAAACTTTGGGGAAGTCCAACAAAAAAAAGTTTATTATGAACATTTTTTTTTTAATTTTACCTTATCTTTAATAAGCCTACCAATGTGCAGTGTGGTTTCTTATCTCTTTAAAATTAGTTACATAATAATATTGTAAGCCCAGTGGGAATGTGTATATATATATATGTATATAATGTATATATGTATGTATATATGTGTATGTATAATAGTTTGAAAACAAACCAGTGGGGGGCACCAAGTCAGAATAACAATAGGGAAATTAAAAAAAAAATAAAGGCAGAAAACACTGGGTTAAACTGACAGAGTCAGGATACAACCTGACACCCTGTTAGTCAGGGTGGCGGTGGCAGTCTGATAAGATGGTGGCTGCAGTCCTCCTGAAGTGGTGGAAGTGGTTCTGTTGAAGCAGTGATCCTGTAGAAAGGGTCTGCTCTTCCTCAGAAGGTCCAGTGGTGGCTGTGTAGCTCTTGTCCTCTGGGAATCCAGTGGAAAGGGTGTCTGTGGTGTTCAGAATCTCAGATTATATCCAGGATGGGATGCTTGGTTCCTCCTTCTGGGTGGAGCATCTCACAATGGGGTAATGAGGCCAGGCATTGATGGGCCATTAACAGAAGATAGTCCGGAGGGAGGAGGCAGGGAAACACTGCCCCACGTGGGTTCATCAGCTCATGAGGATGGTAATAGAATACACTGCAACCCAGGACAGTGTGCATGAACTTGCTTTTGTTCAGAATTGAGTGTTTAATCTGTGAAGTGGTAAAGTTACTGCTTTAATGTTTATCCTGATGGCTTTACACCTTTTGAGCCAGCAGCTGATGGTAGATGAAGTGAATTATTTTCTGAGAAACTTGGTTTAACTGCTAAGAAACCTGCTCTGTTCAACAGTGTTTTAATAGTTTAAATGAATTTTGTTGACCCTTTTTGTTACACCCATTTTGTTAAATGCACTCTACCATTGAAAATGACTTGTTTGCATAAAAGAAACAGAATATATTCTAATTTTACTACATACTATTGCAAAAACTTTTTTGCCATTGGGAAAACTAGCAAAGAGTAACTGCTGGAACACCAAAGCATTTCTGATTAATGACACTCCCAGTGTCGCGCAGCCTGTGCCAAACATAGGCAAGCAGGACGATGTCCCATAACAGCATCATTGGCTTGTCCTTGCCTTAAAAAATACTCTGTACCACTGGGGTCTCAGACCCTGCTTACACCAATTGCTGACACTGCTGGTACATGGCACGAAGTATTAAAAGTCCAAAGGGGAGGAATGCACAGGAAGTGGGAAGAGAATGCCACAGCAGGGTGGTCCAGTTGTGAGATTTCCCAGCGATTTTCTCAGCTAACAGTAGGTCTCCATTCTGCTCAGTGTAGAATCCTGCATTACTTGTTTGACCTCAGTTATTCCTTAAAGTTTGTTACCCATCAGTATCTGTGATACAATCTTTACTGAGGACATACACGAGTCATGCATACAGATGACTCATGTTCGTCCAGATTCACAGAGCTCAGAGCTCTGCAGTTAAAAACTGAGTGGTAAAGTTTTGAGAGAGAAAAGCCATCTGACATTATAAAGATGCATTTAAAACATCAGCATTTCTGCAATCATCTGAGTGGGTGACATAAAAATGCTTCTCTCTGTCCATTTTGTTTTGTCAAAGAAATAACTGTTACTTCCCATTATGAAGTCTTTCACTCCATTATAGAGGAGCATACAGAAATGTATGTTGTAATTTATATATTCCAACTCCCTCTTATTAAGGGTCATATCACATATGTATGACAGCAGGAGAACAATCAGTCCTGTTAGGGAAAAGTGTAATAATCTTCACATTTTATAATATTTCAGTAGAGAAGGTCTTTGAGAACAACAGAAAATAATTTTCCTGTCAAAATGACAAAAGAGAAATTATATTTCTTTACCTAGAGTATTTGGACTGACAAACTGTCAGAATTAGTTTTTCTGCTCCTCAGAATAAGAAAATAATATTTGTGTTTTCTGATCTTGAATGACCTCCTTATCTGTAATTTTTGGTCATATCAAATCAGGACATAAACGACTGCATTCATTATGATGAACCAAACTTTTTTATTTTTCATCTTAACATGTTCTAGGAAATTTATTATAGTCTTAATTTACATGTTCTAGGAAATTTATTACAGTCCTAATTTTCCTATAATTGGCATGGTTTGAATATCTGATGATATTCAAGTGTGTAGATAGATTTACATTGATAAAATATTCTTCTTGTTGGTAAATTCTCTATCCCTTTCTTCCACCAAGGAAATATGCTTAGGATTAGGTATATTTCCACTGAAATGCATTGTCTTTATTTTTTTATATCTGCATAACTTCAAGCATTACACGGAAAAGAGGACCAAGGACTTTGGTTATGTAAATAACAAAGACCTAATTTGCATCCCAAACCCATGTCTTTTTATAGTTTACTCGGCAAAATTACCTCAGGAGGCAGGAAAATGTAAGATTGTATTGTTGAGACTTTCTTCAAATGTTTGTCTATTTAAGGTGTTATGAAAACCTAACATATAATTTGGAAACTGTGAATACAATTTCCAACTAGCAATTTGGCATGTTAACTGTGGCATCTATTGGCAAAGCAAAATGTGCAAGAAGGGGCAAATAAAAGCAAAATGCAGAAGGTAAGTTGATGAGTATGTGAAGAGATCACAAGCCAATTATGGGCCAACACCAAGCTTTTATTTTAAATAGAAAACAAGATTATGATGATCATAAAGGCTTCATAATTATTGTATGGGGGAAAAAATAGTCATTGAGAGTATTGGGATTTGAATTCTAAGCCCTGGAATTTCATCCATGGTTTATATCAAGAGGCAAGTAAGCGTGGAGGAGCACAGCAGGATGCCCTGTGTGCCAGGGTTTGCCCAAAGTGTGTCTAACTGAGCTGGACCACCAAGACCTGCCAAGGAGAACAAGCCAGCCAAAAGCATGACACAGCAAGGAGGCTCGTTCCTACTGGTTAGTTATAGACAATTTAATAAAGCCTGCAGAGGATGTGCAGAATGGAAAACATCTGTGTCCACTGATATATTTAGACTGCTCTGATGTTTAAAATAAGTATCTCAGACTGTGAAAACACCAGGGAATTATGTGAAGAAAGGTTCTCGCTAAGGAATAGCTTGCGTTGTTAGAGGCAGACTTTCAGATCATTATCACCTACACTTATGTATCTTACACTGGGAGCTGAAGATTCTTGGTAGGCAACAAAAATAAAAAGCCACTTTTACAGGACAGATCAATCTGTAATTTTGTAGGGAAACTAATATCTGAATTGGCATCTGAGTAAGGTGATTAAAACAAGCTGGAGTGAATATGACTGATGTTGGGCACATTGGCCACAGACAGAAATACGCTACATATAAATACAGGGAGCAATGAGCTTCCCCAGAATTTCTAAATAGATTAATTTAGGATGTGTACACACATTGCAATACATAAAGTGCATCAGTCAAGTGTGTATAAGGAATATGCAATTCTTACCAAAGCAGATCTTGAGAGAAAGGCTTGGCAAGGTACATAACATATTTTGAGTTAGGCTCCCCCACTTTTTCAACCTGATTTATCAATTCCAGCAGGTACCAGAGAGAAGCAAGAGGCTCCTGACAAAGCTGAGCTTATAAAGAGCAGGCAACTAGAGCCTCCCTGACACAAGATAATCTTTATGTTGTTTGTGTAACAAAAAGAATGAAAATAAGCCCTGTGTGTTGATATTTTACTGAATATGTACATTCAGTCAATAAAAAGTTGCAATAGCAGCAGTCCCTAACTATAAACTATTGCAGTAGAGAAAGACATTACGTTTGTCACATACCATGCCCTCTTTCTGATTGTTTTTTGACTGTGGATTATATTAGACCACTGGCCAGGCAGAGCACATGAGGATTGAGACACTGAGATGTCCAGATGCTTTCAGCAAGTGGTGCTGATTCACTGAAACTCTTACCCCCTCATAGTACCTTGCAAAAGCCACTAAAATCCATGCAAATCACCACATGAGAAAATGTCCCTCCCAACAACACAGTGAAAGCCCCGCTCGTTCTCCTAAGTACCCAACATCGAAGATAATCCATTTATGTCAGCTGAAAAAGTCCTGCAGCTGTCACCAAGAGCTGGATCAGACTCGGTGCCCAGCTAAGGAACTTGATGCAGAGATTAGTAAGGGATATTCTTTAGCCTGTATCATATTTGTAGTTGTTAACATAATCTTATTTTCTGACCCCAAACTACTTACATGGAATTTCAGCAGTGCCAGAGCAAAGCTATGCCCCAGCTTTCCTGCTTTGCCCAGCTGGCAGCACACTTCAGGGATGGGCAGAGCTCCAGTCACAGTGCGGGTACAGCAGCTCTAAAGGATTGCCACACATTATACTCATTTAATGCATACCCATGTTACTGCCTGGATCAGAAGTGGGAGCAAGGAAATTCTTGTTTCTGTAGTTCTCTTCATGCTCAATTTGGGTTGAACAACAGCAAGAGCCATAGCACTGCTCCATTCCTGACAGGAATTAATCTGGGCAGGGAGGACATCAGTGCCTCATTAAAACAATGGCATTTTTAAAAATTCTCTTCACAAAATTATCCATTTATTATGAAGCAGCTCACACTCCACAACACGTATCACTTTGGAAGTGTGAATACAATATAGCCTCGATGTTTTAGATATTGTCTGAGTTGACATCTTCATCAGACAACTAAGACATATTCATAGAAGTAAATGTGTGATTTTGTAGTAGATGAGTTCTGTAAGTTTTCACTGCTTACTTACCACTAATAGTCTAATCTGTACAACCATTGTATTACTGTATTCTCTGTATTTTCGCTTCAGAATGATCTTTGAGCTTCTTAAAAACACTTATTTCTCTTTGTTTTCTCCCCATCTTTGGGGCATTTCCTCTGCCTGAGGAGATGCCTGATTTGTCTGTTTAGGTGGCTGAAGAAGTGCACAGTTGGACCTGTTTCCATGGTTTGGAACATGTCCAAAGGGCAAACCTACAGCCTTCTCTCTGCTCAGAACATCATTCTGCCTTTGGGACTGCAGCTTTAGTAATAATGTTATGAAATCAAAGAAAATAATTTTATCTCTTGTTTGAGAAGCAGATTAATAAAATTGTTTGCATTTTCCATAATTACCAAGATCCATTTATGCCTCATTTCCATTAATATATTTATTAAACAAAAATAAGTAATAATTTGAAGCACTCATAAGAGTTCCATTGCATTTTAAAACAGGCCCCAGGCAATTCCTCAATGCTTCCTTGACCCTCCTTACATACTTTTCCAATGGCCAAAGAGTGCAAGAGATGTCTAATAAGAGGAGACTAGTTGTTCCATCTTGTTCACCACTTTGTACCCTGCTAATGACAGGTTTTGAAGGCAAAGTAGCTAGCAATAGATTGCATAATGCTGTAATAAACACTCCTGTTTCTGTGCAAGGGAAGAAATATATTCCTCAAAGCCGCATGATTGACAGGTCTTATTATAAGTTTTGTCCTAGCTACCGCGAGTGTTATTCCTGTGGAGTGTGATTTTTAATCTGCTTTTGCATCTGTCAGAATAGTAGCCCGTGCCAGGCAGTCTCATAGGTTAATCATATGTTGGGCTCAAGGATTTATTAGCCTTTCCAGTATTTAAAAATCAAAGGCCAGATTCCCCTTCTAGGCTGTTAACTACAGGGATTGTAAGGAGATACATAGCAAAGGGAACTTTATTTCTTCAGAGATAGAAACAGCTGTAGTAATCCATCATTAGTCCAACTGAGGTTAAGGGAGCCCCACTACCTCATGCACTCAGGATTGCACTCAAACTCACCTAGAGATTTCATTTACTGATTTTTCCAGTCTACCACGATGGACTGTATTGATGACTGGAGGGTTAATCCTACTTTTCTTGAGCTGACTCCTGAATGGGATGTACCTCTGCAAGAGCAAATATGGCATATATAGCTATTGTTGAATTTCTGAATGTGTTTGCACTGGGAACTGACAACTTTGGCATTTCCTGAGGCTTAAAGAAGGAGCATGTATTTATAGCTCTGTGAGTTTGCACGAGATATATTGTTTCTGTCACAAATGTCTTGCATAAATATGTATTCTGTGTGGGACTGCAGTAGGACTACTGCTTGATCGTTAATGTTTGCTTTTGGCCTTCCCATATCTATTGAATATGTGTGTGTTTTTACCAGCATCACGTGATCTGTACTTTCCAAAACTGCAAACTGGAAATGTTTCAGTTTCGGTTTTGTTTCTTTTTTTTTTTTTTTTAAAGGACATATTTTCAGTATTTCAGGTTCATGTAAGCAGTTTCATTCTGTTTTGAGTATTCAGAAAAAATAGTCCTAATGGAGGATGAAAGACAAAAACAAGGTTCCATTTTGAAGCAGACTTGGAAGAGTCATGTGAATTCAAGGGTGTACAAGGACTGTTCCTCTTGGCTTTCTTGACATTGCAGTTACAGAGGTGGGCAGGTGCTATAGCCATGTGCTGCTCTTGCAGTGCAATAATGGTATCATTGAGAAGTGAGCTTAAGCCCACATTCGTGTGCCAGTTTTACAGCCTTACTGTCAGCTTAGTAAGCCATACTTCCTCATCTGACCTCTTTGGGTGACCTTCTCCTCTGGATATAAAGGGAACTTAAGGAGTCTAGGGTATGAAAACCAAGGGTATTGTTTATAAATTATTTATCATGTCACTAACGACATTTACTTCACTGTTCTCAATTGCATCCTCATGCACTGAGATTGGGAGTTCATGGGAGGCTTGATCTCCTTCGGGCAGGTTGTTCTGGCAAAAGTCATTGTTAATATCTGCCCAAATGACCCATGGCAATGGGTTCTTTCTTCCTATTCTTACCATGGAGATTTTACTATTCCCTAAGAGACTGTTAAATTGTTCTAGCAGCATGTTTCAGCATGATGATAGGAGCAGGCAGCATTCAGTCATTCAGTGGCAAGTCAAGCCTCAAATCTGGGATAGACAAATTCACTAAAAAGCATCACAGCAGCGTGTTTTCCAATCAAGAGGCATTCAGCACAATCAGAGCTTAGAAGATATTTGGCAGGGATATTTATACCCCTTGAGTCTTCTTTAGGGTATTTTGGTATTGATCATTTTCACCTGATTTATTAATGTCTGTTTGGAATCCCATCATTTACTTATGATAGCTCTTTCCTGATACTAGAAGTCATATAAGTGAAAGAAAAAATCCATTTTAAGTGTCTTTGGTATAAAATCAAATACAGGATCTGATGACATTAACATTGCCTTTCAAATACAGAGTAATTACAAAGCATCATCTCTAATGTTCGGGTTTTTTGTTTGTGCTTGCTTCAAGCATCAACTAATTCAGCTGCATTAGAACCAAAGAGAAGACTTTTAAATCATTATCTTTCCTTTATGGAGAAGGAAGAAACCAGGTGTGTGAACTCCTTAGCTCATCATTGTCAATCAAATTACTCTGAGACTCCAGCAGCTAACACCTTGTTTATAGGGATTTTAAAATATCGGGGGGGGGGGGGGGGGTGGGGGGGGAGGAGAAGAATATTTTTAAAATTTGTTTTCATATTAGAAAAGCAAAGATGACATTTGCCTCCGGGCTTGGCAGGTGCCATAAGGCTGTAAAGTACTTCGTAGTTCTGAAAGCCGCCCCGTGCCGTGACGCTGAGCCTCGCGTCACCCCGGCTCGCCCGGCATTCCCGGCGGGAGCTCGGCCCGCATCCCGGCGGGGGCTCGCCCGGCATTCCTGGTGGAAGCTCGGGCGGCATTCCCGGCGGGGGCTCGGGCGGCATTCCCGGCGGGGGCTCGGCCCGCATTCCTGGTGGAAGCTCGGGCGGCATTCCCGGCGGGGGGTCGCCCGGCATTCCTGGTGGAAGCTCGGGCGGCATTCCCGGCGGGAGCTCGGGCGGCATTCCCGGCGGGGGCTCGGCCGGCATTCCCGGCGGGAGCGCGGCCGGCATTCCCGGCGGGGGCTCGGGCGGCATTCCCGGCAGGGGCTCGGCCCGCATCCCAGCGGGGGCTCGGCCCGCATTCCCGGCGGGGGCTCGGCCGGCATTCCCGGCGGGGGCTCGGCCCGCATCCCGGCGGGGGCTCGGCCCGCATTCCCGGCGGGGGCTCGGCCGGCATTCCCGGCGGGGGCTCGGCCGGCATTCCCGGCGGGGGCTCGGCCCGCATTCCCGGCGGGGGCTCGGCCGGCATTCCCGGCAGGGGCTCGGCCCGCATCCCGGCGGGGGCTCGGCCGGCATTCCCGGCGGGGGCTCGGCCGGCATTCCCGGCGGGGGCTCGGCCCCCATTCCCGGCGGGGGCTCGGGCCGCATCCCGGGGGGAGCGCGGCCGCGCTGTTGCGGCGCTGGCCGCCAGGGGTCAGTGTTGGCCGGGAGATGCCGCCCCCGCGCCGGGCGCCCCGCGGGAGGGGGCGGGGGCCGGGGCACTTCCAGCACTTCCCGCACATCCAACGCTTCCCGCACATCCACCCGCCGCACCGGGACCTCGTCACCCCGGGTGTTCGAACATAAATAGGGAAAAGCTGCTTACTCCAGCGCCCGGTTTGGGCTGGCCTTTCGGCCGTACTCTCAAGCACTGCCCCGGAGTACCCGAGCGCAGGGGCACGGGCAGGGTGCTGGGACGCGTTCCCGTAGGTTTGTGCTGTGTATTCTTCTACTTTATCATATTTGTGATGGAATCTGCACTTTTACAGGATCTTACCTCCGCAGCAGGCAGCCAGCTGCTGCTCTCGGTGTGAATGTGCCCAGTTCGTGCGGCCCCTGGAGCCAGGAACATCCCGCTCTGGAAGCACGAAAGGAGCGGGGAGGGGAGGAGGGAAAGCGAAAGGCGATTGGAGGCTGCAGTAACAAAGAGCTCATCTTTAGGGCTTCATGCAGCTGAAGAGGAGGTGGCGGGGACCTCCTTTACCATTAACATTACTAAACTATTTTAACACTAAAGGCAATCTGTCATTTTGAGTAAATTCTCTTCTGCTTCTATAAACACAGCCGTAATCAATTAAAGACCTACTTGTGAAGGAGCCATTGTGTGCAGCCCCATTCAGACATTGCTGAGTTGTCTTTTAGACAGCCTGTGGGGAAACACTGGTAAGGTGATGGGAAAGTTCAAAGTGCCTAACTTTTCAATGTGGATTTTGTTATTGAGACTTTTTTCTCTTTTTTTCCACGTTGCTTATCACAGCCAGGGTGAAAAATGGGTGATATCTCTCTGCATTTAACATTTATAACGTGTTCTGCTTGGGAGGTTCTGCAAATATTTAAAATTATTCTCTAATGTAATTCCTTGGGGGACTTTTCCATGGCAGCAAATCAATTACTAATCTGAAAGTATTGAAAGAACAAACAAATCCTATAGAGACTGTATGTTCCTACACACATATTTATAATTATGCACATGGGCTCAGTTCCTAACACATTAGACACCAGTCCAATACAATTTTGTGCAGCAAAATAGAACCTCATTTACAGTAGTTTGAAGATGAGAATTACTGACACAAGCCCTTCAAAAACTCAGATTTCCATTTCATATTGAAGGGAACAGTCAAAAAGATCGCTCCAATTACTCAAATGACTTTGGTTTTTTATTATCTTTCTATTGCACTGGATCACCTGTGCCTTCTGAGTCTGTGAATGTTACTAATCTTTGCAGAAGCAACCAAAATAAACAAGGAAACTTTAACTTAACCTAGGTTATTTTATTCTCTTTCATTTTTCTGAATGAAGGCTAAGCAGAAGCATGTATATAAGGAGACAAAATTCTTACCCTTGTTTTATTAGATTTTTTTTTCAATGAGCACTGGCATGGATTCTAGGGACATGAGTGAGAATAGAAAAAATTAAATACAATTGGAGTTAAAAGTTTTCCCATTTCTTTGTGTTTGCATTAGAGATAAATATAAGGAAATTTTAAGACCGGTCTCTATTAAAGCAAAAGAAAAATAAGACTAGATATTTAGAGATACTTGTGGAAAGAATCCCACCTCTAGAATCTGGATTTCATTGGGCTTTCTGATGTTGTTACTTCTGAATCCATTGTCAATCTTCACTGCACAGTCAGGGGGAAGAGCCTCATGGGAAAAGTATGTTTTTATCACTCTCTGGAAATTCATAAACACACTTCCTGGGGACTCAAGAATGACAGTGTCTCATTCCAAGGAAAGTCACCTAAAATTACCATTAGGCCAAGCAGTCTTTTGACATGGTGTAAATTATTTTGAAGTGACAGGAAAAAGTAAAACTATGAAGATCATAACGAAATTATCTTCCTTGAAAGCGTAGTGAAAAATCATAGATTATGAGAAATGTACTTTCCTTCCAGTGCCTAAGCATGTAGCAGTTAAAAGGAAAATGAACAGTAGCTTTTTCTAGGGCAGTGGGAGCAAACTGAAGCTCAGTCGTGTGCTATACCAGTGCTAGCCAGCAAAACTTCTTAACTTCATTTTTCTTTGAATGACGCTTTTTTGGAAGTTATACAGGAGAGCCTTGGTGTGCATACCAGGCACTTTGTAGATGAGTCAGGACACCTTAACGAAATCTATTCATTACCCTGTCCCCATTGGGACAGGCAAAAGCTGCCAATTTGATGTTGGTAATGTGGATGCTGCATTAGGGAATTGGCTAGGCCTGCCAGATTTCATTCCTGAACTTTAGCAGCCACAAAAGAGTATTTCTCTGTCGTCTGTAATTGATTCAGAGCCAGGTCCCAAAAGCACAAGCTTCCTTTTGTGTGCCATCTATACCAGGGTCTAAGGAGACATAGTGCTACAACTTCTTTTTTTTTTAGTTAGATCACAGGAAACGTCTTGAGAAAAAAAAATTAAAATCCAAGTTGTCATAAATTATATTTGTGAGCTTTCTAGGATACATTATTTATTAGCTCTATTATTACATTCTAGACCATACTTTCAGAAAACAGTCACAGTCAGTTTATTATAATCTGAGTATTTAATGTCAATAGTGTTACCATTTGGAGATTAAATGAGGTCTGAAACCAAAACAGAAAAAATGTATTTGTACAAAAAATAAATTTTCCAGTGCTTCAGCTCACTAAGCACAGTACTTATTATCATCAGTTCATATTCAGGTCAGATTCTTCCTTCCTTTGAAAAACAGGTTGAAATATCCTTTGAAGACTTTTCCTATCTTCCCCTTACCCATCTGGTTACAAATTTAATAATATTATTCATTATCACTTTCTTTTTCACATTTGTATGTTCTGCATCTACTGGGCAATGCATTAAAGGTTTTGTGACAGTAACTCCTAATAAGGATTATTAGCATCACCAGTCCATCCTGGCAACATTCTCAACTCATTCTGCATAAAACCTTCCAGAAATTTAACAAGTAGGACTCTTAGATAGCAAAATTTTGGGCTAGTCCCAGTATATTGTTTCCTATGTGCTCGTGTTTCAAATGGTTTTAAAAACACCAGAGTATTTTCACAGCTTCTATTCCCAGTTTTTACCCTAGAAGTGACTTTGAATTTGCTGAAGCAGGCATCATCTGTCTGAACGCATTCACTGTATTTGTTCTTTGTATTCAAATACAAGAATAATCTACTAGAAATGTTTTTCAAAATGCTCACTAAACATACATGCTTATTCACATGAAAGCACACAAGTGCTATAATTGCTTAGGACAGAGGCAAGAACAGAGAATCCTGTGTGTGGAGGCTGATCACAGTTCAAACCCAATGGTGCAGTGGTGAAGCCTTCCTTCTTCTTCCCACCCACTCGGCAGGGGAAGCAAAAGAACCCAGAAAGGGTGAGGCCCAGCCACTATAAATGTTCAGAGGTTTAATGAATGTGCCATAGCTTTCACCTACTAACTGCAAGGCCTTCTCAAGCAGACTCCAAATTCCTGCTGAAATGAAGACTTTCTTTCCTGGACTAGGCCTGGCATTCCTGGAAAACAATGGCCCTTTTCAAGTCATCTCTGAAATTTCACAGGTGAAGGGAACAGGACAGTAATTTGATCCCATCCACAAGGAGCCTGTGAGCGTTTCAAAAGTGAAGACAGAGTCTATCTTGGAAGCACTGGCAAAACTGGTTAGTGGCAGAAAAAGGCAGCCTAGACCCACAGATGGGGAGACCCGTGTGAAGCATCAATCCGTTTGTCTTTCACCTCATGCTACAACTTCTCTCTCAATTTTTTTCAGGCATGGGCTGTGCAGCCCACAGAGCTCAGGAGACAGGTCTCCAGGCTGTGTGACATGCTTTGGAACAGTGGTTTCCATGCTTCTTTAGCCAGAACTTCACTTTGAGAAAGAGCAAATTAAAGGAAGCTGTTGTGGGGATACAGTGTTGGGTATGGAGAACACTCATAAGGCATACATGAATTCAGACTTTTGAAATGTTCTTCAGTGACCTCATTTCAGGAAGTGTATCACAGTCACTCCAGCTGGTTTGTTGTAACAACATGATCAAATTCATTAGGAAACATTCCGAATGGGATGCTAGGAGAGCTACCTGTGCACTGATAACACGCTTAACTCAGAACATTAAAAGGTTGGATTTGCAGATCCTTCGTACTCCAATCATCCAAATATGATATTCTGGAGGAAAAAAAGGCTCTCAGTTCTCTGAAGACAACTACAGAATGACGTGGTAAATACTCAGAATTCTTAAGCTAGAATGTGTCACCAGTTCATGTTGCAGGGGATTATTTTCTTTACATAGTTAAAAACAAGAAAACAACAACAAAATCCCAGCTCACTGTCGTATGGCAGCTGTTATATTGAGAAGTATTTTGCCTCTCAAATTCTGAGAACTTTTGCACTCTGCCTCCAGCATGTTATAGGGAATATTATGCTCATTGAACTTTCTTTAGGAAAACTTGAAGGATACTTGAATACTGAAACTTGTTTAAGAGTTCGAATCTGACTACTTTCTGAGAGCAAATCTGGGGGAATTAACCAGGTCATTTGATATGCAAAAGTACCAGCAAGGGGGCAATATACATGCTCGAGACAAGCTAAATAATGACTGCCTAATAAGAGACCAATGTTTCATACATGAGTTAGGCCTCTGACCTAACTCATCCAGGCAGGGGAAAGTTGCCTTGATTTTATTCAATGTTTATTTTGAAATAGCTCTTTCCTAGTGTTACAAGGGGAAACCTGCTTCAGTGCTTACTTCACTTCCTGTCTTTGTACCGTAAGGAAAAAGCGTTCCCTTGCGTTTCTCCCATTAAAAAATCCAATTTACTGCCAGGGAACAGATTCTTATTTAAGATTTTTGTGAGAATCAATAAAGAAATCCTAGTGTAAAGAAAAATGAAAACCAATTAGCTCAACTAAAAAGCAACTTAACATTATGGTCAACCTGCATTTCCATCTTGAATCTAAATTCTGCTCTTGGGGAAATGAAGGTCTATCTTTTCGGTTTTCCAGTCAATGTCGTTAACAGAATAATTCCCGTTTTTCCTCATGAAAAAGTCAAGTTGGTGTGTAAGTCAATCAAGAAATATTTACAGAGACAATGGGAAATGGTTTATGTCACTGAGATAAGAAGCCTTTACCTTGTGTAATCAAAAGGAACTGGGGGTAATTTCATACTTGACTTGTGGAGAACACTTTTTCATTTGAAGGTCATCTTGGTTTTACAACCTAACTGCTTGTGTAGATTTCACTGAAATACTGGAGCCAAAGTGTACTGTAGCCTTTGAGAGGACTTTCTGAAGGGAAGCAAAACTTTTGTAATTTACTCTTTCCTACTTCCATCCTTCATTTCCTCTTCACTCCCTGCATACATGCAGATGGTTTTTTAATTCTTTTAGGCACAGTCACTAGGTCAGAGATGTTCCTTGGCACTCATTGCTATGCAAAGAATATACTTCTCTATACTTCTCAGTAGACATGGGATGGACATACTGCTCTGCCTCAGGCCTGACAATTCAGGTTAGTATGGTGCAGGGTCCATGCTGCTAATCCTCAGCAGTTGGTTTTGCTGTTGTAAGGATAGCAGCAATGCCATCAGTGGTGCTTATGTTACCATTGTTAAATACCTGTGCAATTATTATATTTGGTCTTGTTTTCCTCCATCTCTTCTAGAATTACTGAAAAATATATCAAGTTCACTGCCTATTTTCTTGGACATCCAAAAGCTAAAAGTTACACTCCAGGTTTCTTTGCCCATTCCTGGCAGCTGCCTCCACATCATCAGGCTTAGGAGCAGCACACTCAGAGGAGGCCCTGAGAAGGACAGTCAGGGTGAAGCACAGAGGGGAGACTGCCAAGGAATCGCTTCTGGGATGAACAGAAAACAAGGGGGCTCTGGAATGTGCTCGCAGGACTTGTGCTGTGCTTGGAGGTGCTTTCCAAAGAAAGTGGGCCAGCCATGCCACCCTCACAAAGGCTGGTGCAATTTCCTGCAGGGAAAAGATTGTTTTCCACAGCTACTCCACTCACATGACAGAGAAACGGGGCTTATTGGCACAAGGAAGGACGAGTTGGTGGGCAGCTCTCCTGGGGCAAGGCCAACTGAAAAGGCTGGAAGCAGTTGCAGAGATATGTGAGGCAGAAGATGTTGTTAGAATACTACTTTTTAATTATTTTTTCTTCTTCTTTTTTTTTAGGACGGGATTTAATAACTACGGTATTGGATAACACAAAGAACTTTAGAATTATTTTAATAGCTCTTTTGGCAGCCTTGGTCTTGCTTTACCACAAGAAATCCTCAAGAACTCTCCATCATTGTGACACCTTGAAGTTCCATTTCAGTTTTTCTGCAAGTCTCTCTTTTAGTACTGAGTTTGAACTGTTGATGGCTTGTGACTTTGAAGAAAGCAGGAGAACCTCCTTGGTATTTGGGTTATCATTAGTCCCATTCAGTGCCTTTATTTGTACGTGTGGAAGTTGTTTTTTCTTGTTTGCTGGAACTCTGTTTCACCACATCGCTGTTTGAGTTGGCAGTGTTATGCTTTTTATTAGGACAAAAAGAGGTCCAGAAACTGATGAAATATAAATAGAAGGTTCACTGTAGTCTACTCTTTTCAGGGAAAATAAACATCAGGGGGTGTTTAAAAAAAATCCCAAATAATTCTGTGATATACCTTCCTGATTAGCAGCTAAAATCTAAATGGCACATTCTTAGAGGTAAAACTAACCAGAAAGATTATGCTGGTCTTTGCTCAAAGGAACCTATTTATCTCTCTATTTTTTATAATTTTCACAAGTTTCCACTACTTCAGACATGTGAAATTGATTATTTATCTGGCTACAATGCTGTATGTAAGCTTCATCAATTAGAAAATGAAATCCTCAGAATTCTTGCAATCAGGTTTCCTGTTCCTTTTCCTTCCTACAGATTAATGGAAAAGAGAGTGTGGGGTTTTTTTGGTTTTTTTTTTTTTCTTAAAAGAAGGGAGAAGAGTTTTAAACAGGCTATGTTCAAGGTTTGGTAGGAAGAGCAAGACAGATATAATCGATGCTATCAGTTCTAACTTGGGCAGAATGTGCTGTCTATTGGTGTTCCTGGTGAGACACACAAGAACAGAAAAGGATATTTTCCTTCACTGGGCTACCCAAAAGCAGCTATTCTCACTTTTGAGTGCCAGCCACTGGAGATGAGCTAAATTTGTAATACCCATTACCTGTAAAGCAAACCAAAATAGCCACATGAAACCTGACTCAGAAGAACCTCAGAATGCCAGGGCTGAGTGTTTGCTGATCAGCCTGAAATGGGCCCTCTCTTCCCCACCTCACACCCTGCTCTCCCCACTCCTGGAGGAGTAAATAGGGCCATTCATAGAGAGACAGAGAAAGAATTCTCAGAGTTATAAAAAAGATGCCTCCTACAGTGCTAACCACGATACCAACGATGAAAAAGCTACACCCTACTTGTGCAAACTGGCATAATTTTTGCTGTACATAGGGTTTTACTGTATGTAGGTTTGCTTTTAATGACAGTATTTCATTGAGAGTGAGTATTTTTTTTTACTAGTTCTAGTAACTGTTTTTACTAGTTCCCATTCAGATTTGCACTGGCATTTAACAAATGGATTTCTATCACATAGGTCAGGATTAGGTAGGAAGCCTTGGAAAGACAAACCCCTCAGAAAAAAAAAAAGAAAAAATCGAAAGAATAGAAGGAAATAAAAAGCATTTGTTAATTTTGAGCTCTTGGTAACCCAAGGAAACCTGTTAGAAGATGTATGTTGGGGTTTTACCCTGACACAGACTTCAGGCATAGAAAGGACTAGCAGGATGCAGCTGATGCACAGAGCAATTTTAATCAGTTCCAAGCAAAAAACATCAGACTAAAATCCCCTTATCCCTTTGCAGGAATGAAATACATAAACAATCTCTGAATCAATTTAAGATGTAAAACAGTCTTGCTTTATTAGAAAAGCCCAAGGACTTTTTGACTGAACATTCTTTGTCAACAGCAGCAGAAATTGACTCATAATTAGTTAAGTAATGGAGACCGCCTCTCTTCAAAATAGCTACTATAAAATTTAATTATAATGAAACTACAAAGAAAGTTGCATTACTGTCCAAAAAAAAAGAAATCTAGAATTCTTTTTATACCATCAAACAACTTTTTAGCAGGAATATGGTAATGGTTTAGCAAATGACAAGCAAATTCTACATTTCTTGCTACTTTACAGAACAAGTAGTATATATTTGAAAGAATGATAAAAGGACATTCCTGCACATTAGTAATGGCATCGCCCATCATGAGCAGTCCAGCACAGACCTATAGAGATCTCTAATTTGCATCATACTATTTGTTAAATACAATCCTAACATCAATCAATTTGTTTGTTGAAAACAAACAAATATTTCTTTCTTAAAGCTAAAGTCTTTCAAAGCTGAACAGTAAAGAATTAAGACAAGTAGGTTTCAATTGAGTGAGGACTACAGGAATTTGGGTAGCCTGTTATTCATTCTCTTCCTCTTCTCTTCTTCATAGTTGTGTAGCAGTTTCCTATCCCAGGAGGGGAAGCTAAAACCTGCTTTTCTGGTAGTGATACCCCCAGCCTACCCAGGTTTCACAAACCCCCTTCAGGAACTTTTCTCAAAGGTCCACTGAAATGGGGAATTAAATAAGCTTCCCTAGATTCTAACTTCTCCAAACTTGTAGGGGGAAATACAGCAAATGCCCTAGGAAGTGTTACATTATGATGTATTCTGTTCATTATGGAATTCCCTTCAGGGAGAACTCTGTGGGCAGTCTGAGTTGTAGAAGAATTTAGACTCCTTTTCCTTTATCAAGTTCACAGCTGGGCTTTATAGGATTCTGTGATAACACTGCAGCAAAGCAACATCAACTTCTGGTACGTGGGAGACAGGAGTGTTGATTGACTGGGTGTTGAAATAGGATCAGAACACTCCCTTAAAATACATTTTAAAATTCCATGGGCTCTCTTCCCCCTTTTTTTGCTCCTCTACTTAATCCAGTTTATCAAATTCATAATTATAAATTAAAAAAAAAAACAAAACAACAAACCAAACCCCACAGATTTTGCTATTCTTTGTGTGCTGTGAGTGCCTTGCTGATGACCTACTTGCCTCTGCACAAACTGGGGAGATGCAAATGCAGCTTCACTAGCAGAGGTGGTAAATTTGTAACTCAGCCTTACAGATTCACCCATTTTTACTGCTAGGACTAAAACACGAGATTGGTACACTGCTTTAGCTAAAAGTTTAAGATAAAGAGCTATGAAGAGTTCAAAGAATATTGTGGTAAAAATGAATGTCCAAAAGGAGAGCCATTCATCAGAAGTAGTTGTATGGTAGAAGCCACTGCATGGGACCTCTTCCCTCTGTGCTCAGGTTCTACGTGGGCCCACAGTGGGAATGGCATGGATGCCTGATCCAAAGCTTACTTTGATGAAGCTAGTCAAAAGATTTCAGTTCATTTCAAGGGGCATTTTTGAAGGAGCCTCCATAACTCTTAAAAATCTCTACTGTCTGCTGAGATGTTTTCAGTCTGCTTCCTTGCCGAATGACAGGCACATCCCATGGACCTTTATTTATATACCTGTAAAGTTACTTCTGTTATGATTTCCATGCCTTGTCAATCTTTTCTTTTTATTTTAAAGACTGAGCAAAGCTCTTTCTCTCGATTTTTAAGTAATATTTCCAGATAAATATTGAAACAAGTACCATATAGATGAGTCCTGCCCTTCTGTTCAAGGTGTATTTGGGGCCATACTGTGGGTGTCACTCTTTGTTCATCTGTGACCTCTCCAAGCTATCTTTCAAAAATAAATTTTTCATTATTTGAATGAAGAGGCAAAAATACAATGACAGTAAAAGTCTTCAACAACAGTTCATTTGTACAGCTTACTAGCCCACTATTCCTCTGTAAATCATAAGTGCTGGAGGAGAATATACAACTGGGTCTCTGAACAAGATTCAGAATGAAAACTGGTAAATATAAGGTACTTGTATTCTGTCTTCAGCTATGTCTGTTTTGATTTTCCTCTTTATAACACACATTTGTCAGTGCACATGCACACACATGCATAAACACACACCATGCGAGTGGATACTGAATAAACAGCCCTATAGAGAGGGAGTACAATATTTCACTGACTGTAGAATGAAACCCAATTTTATTGGCAGACTTCAATGATGCTAGACAATAAAACATTTGTACGTTTTGCTGCAGACAGTCTGGCTGGCAGTTTCAGCAGCTCTAATTTATTGTGAATAAATAATTTCCTGGAATCTCTGAGGAGTCATTTTAATGCTCCGAAAAAAAATTAAAATCTGGCATGCTGTTAAATTTGTTTTCCGTTGTTTTGAACCAAAAATACTTAAAACGAAAGAATTTAAAAACCCGCCCTGATTTCAAAGATAATACTTTGTAAATGTTAAATCTCCCAGTTTCACACTGGTTTTACACATGAATAACTTTTGTTTACTTCATCTTTATATTTAAAGGCATGACAAATACCATCTGTTTGCAGTTTCTTTTCTGTGTGCTATTTTTCAGTACCAAGCAGAGAAACTGTCCAGGTTAAGGAACTCCCATATTTCTGTAGAGTATATTTGGATGCTGTTTGTGTTTCTACCCTACCATAAATTAATTATTACTTATAGCATAATTGTGATCAGACCATTTTCAAAGGCAGTGTGTTCTTGAAGCATGAAACAGAAATTCAAAAATAACTTCAGAATCTGTTAGAAGCCAACTGTAAAAATATAGATGGAGTCAATTAGTTGATTCAGTTTTGCAGCCATCAGCAAAAAAAAGAAGCTTTAGTTTCCACTTTAGTTGCTGAGTACATTTTTTCCATGAGGCACCTCATAGTTCCTGCCAGTGGACTAATATATAAGTAACTATTGCACTTTTATTAAATTCTTATTACCTTGATGTATCCAGAAGATATCAAATAAGAAACTGAACTAAGAAAAGGAATAAACTTTAATCATCAATAGCACCACTTAAATGCCTAACATCATTCCCAGAAACTGTACCACTTTTAGCTTTGTTGATACTCAGCATAATCTCTATACAGTTCACAGAAATATAGCAAAGCTGAAATCTGTACTGGTAATGGGAAATTATAATGGAAAACACTGTGTAAATTTAATTGTAGGTCTCATTCCCTGTAATGTCCAAGGTGCTTTCTACAAACTAGTTACACTGTGAGGGAACTACCCATAACACAAAGTAAATTTGAGAAGCAGAAAAGGCTACACAGACATTTTTGTGTGACTGGGTAGCATCATCAAAAAGTTAAATGCATATTTGAGCACGAGTTCAAAGAAACAGAGGATCTTCTTTTTTGTAGCAAAGTCACATGACCCCCTGTTCCCATGGAGTCACTATTTCCTTTTCCTTGCAGTCTTTATAAGGGAACTGTTTCCTACTTCAAGTGCAAACCCAGCACTACTCTTATCATGTTCAGCCAGGCTGAAAGCCTTCGACTTATTTGGGTGAAAATGGCCAATAAACGGTGGCAGGCTTTCTTGCGCCCTAGCAGAGAACAATATTCCTGCCATTAGCTACTGCCATGTCTGTTTATTTGAGTTGGCACTAAGAAGGCAGAAACTCTTTGGAACACAAAAGGTCCTTCCCTCTGACTGCAGCAACCAATCTCAGCCCCATCAGTGGTTGTATTCACAGTCCACTAAGCAACGTGGCTCCATCAGTACAAGCCACGATTTTCTGATGCCTTTTGTCTACCTGTGCTCCAGCTGTTCAATGCTGTGTAAATTCTGTGAGACAGGGGTCATGACATTTTCTTACATAAATTTTTAATACAAATGTATAAAAGTTGTCTGTTCCTGGTTTTTTTTCTTTTTGATAGCTCAAGCCTACACTGTATTTCCCTTGCTCCTGAAATGAGCCAATACTTTCTCTTTTGATATTTGCTTAGCAGTATAGCATGTAGAAATGCAGAGTACACCCCAGCCTGCTGAGAATGACACTCCCCAAGGAATGGGGAATTTTGAGAGTCAGCATGTGCACTGCAAGTTCCATAGAGGCTACGTGGTTCCTTATTTCAGTGTGCAAGGTAGGAATAGCACACTTCCATATGGAATACACATTGGCATTTACAAATGCTGCCATCTGTTGCTTTCCAGTATTATCTTCTTTCACTGATTTCAGCACAGTTTGAAGAAGGGTGTAGTGGTGTATAGTAGCACTCAGTAATTTTCACCCTTAAAACCAGACAATTTTCTGAACACAGTGAAGTAAATCTTTGCTATAAATGGAATCTAATTTAATTTAAGCCCAGGATAAAAACAGATATGACTCCAAGTATTCATAATCCAAGTACTCATACGAGCGCCAACACCGTTAGGGATTGTAAACAGGGAATCCAGGTGGAATATCACCTAGATGCCACCAATTTTGATATATGAACTCCTAGGCCATAGAACACTGTGATGTTCAGATGCACAGTTTATTAATCTAATATATCACAAATAGTTAATTTTCCTGAATTAGTGTAAAATTTGGTACCAGCTAACTTTGTCAGTCGGTGGGTCATAATCTTTACGCTTTATAGTGTCACGCAAAACATAGATATAATAAAAAATGTATGAATAGGTTTAACAGGACCAGGTAAAACTTTGCACTGCTAAATTCAGAGGTTGGTCTTGTAATATAATATAATATAATATAATATAATACAATATAATACAATATAATATAAGTGCCTTGCCGTAACTCCTATAACTCTTGATTACTGGATATTTTCTACGTATGGTGTGTTTTGATTTGGTTTTCCCCCGTACAAGGCATGAATGAAACACAGCTATCAAGTTTAGTGTTCTGTTGACTTCCTATGTCAATGGAAGGAAAGAGACTCATCAGAAGGGTATTCAGAATAACTGAACAGGTGTCTAACAGGCAGTATGAATATCTTTCATAAGGATACAGACTCACACATTCATACTCAAGTCCATATTCACTTACTACTGCAGTAGGGGCAGGAATTTCTCAAGGACAGCATATTGATACTACTGAATGGACTCCTTATAAGCAAAGTGACAATGAATCTAATTTCAGAGAAGTGAATCTATATGCTCTAACAGTAGTAACCTCTCTATTGGATCCATTATATTTTTCTCTTCTGAGGAAAAGATATTGTTTCATTTCCCAAATATTAAGAATTAGTGAGGAGAAATTGGTTAGAATGCTACTATGAAATAGTCTGCTAAAAATATCTGCATTTCTTAGGAAAAAATACCAATATATATTTCTAGATGTAAGTTAATCTATATGTGTATTTAAAAAGTCTACTTCCAGTTGAAAGCAACTCTTTTGCACTTACAACGCAGTTATGAGCAGATGGAATTCAATAAAAACATTCACATCAACTTTAAATAGATTTTGGATTAAGCCTTTAAAAACAAAAAGAAGTGCTCTGTAAGTCTTTAGTGGTGCTGTTTTGCTAAGTATGAAATCTTTTAGAAATAATCTTCAGGGCAATTTTTGTTTGCCTGAATGTGCATAATTTTTTCATTTTCCATGAAAAAGTGCAGCAAAAGTTAAAGCCAGAAGTTTGAAAAAATCAAGACTAAATACCTGGATACAATCATCATATATGCTCACTGGTTGGTTTGCAATTTCATCAAGTATTAACAATATATTTTAAAAACACTGACTGTTTTTATGGGCTCTTTTTAGACTACTGCTGCATAGGTTATGCACGTTTAATATTAAATCTAAGACTTAAAAATACATAGCAGTATGCTCTAACAAGTCGTTTGAAGTTGGTTTTCTGGGCACCATGTATAAAGTTCTGACATTTTTCATTCTATGTCATGTTCCAGGCATTCATCTGTAGAATAATACAAAGATATTCCATAAGTACCTACCAGAAAGTCTACGTATTCCAAAGACATTTGCTGTGCTTTTTACAGGACAATGAATGTTCTTTGAGACTCAATGTCTATCCCAGAGGGAGAAAAAAAACTCACCTGTACATTCCTAGTCTTTTGGAAACAGTCAAGTAATTGATATACAGTAAAGTGTATTTTATTTATCATATTATTGTAAATAGGATAGAACAAAATTTCCTTGATTTCTACAAGCAGGAAATCTATCATTGCTGTGATACCAAGTAACCTGGAAGAAAGAAGAAATGAGGAGTGGACTGGTGGGATTTAGCCCACATTGTGCAAGAGGTGACATCAAAATGCCAAAAGTATATAGTCCTAGACTGGATATTTATTACCTCTTTTGAAAGAGGTATGTTTGTTTACCCGAAATGCAAAAAAAATCCATAGAGTTTACCTACTTAGGAAGACAATTACCTAAATTAGGGAATGCTATTTGCCAAGATATAAGTTCCTGATTATTATGTTAAACACTTTTACCAGAAATGTATTGATAGCAACTAATGGGTTTCAACGAGCAGGAAGGAAGATTTTGGTTAGATATTGGGGAAAGCATTCAAGTCATCATAACTTGGAGAAATATCACATTTCTACCACAAGGAATCCATTAGATAGGCATTCTTCAGCAATTAAATGAACATATATTCAATCTCTTTTGTATTCTTCCAGCCATATGGTAAATTTTCAAATTGAGAGTAGAGGGACAGCAAATACTAAGAATAATGAAAAGGCCAGTCATTAGCACAGGATGATATTCCCTACTTCTTCATGTAGGTGCTTATAGAACTTCTAGAAATAAAATGTTTTTTCTTACAGGAATTAATTCAGGGAGCTCTTTCAGCCTTTTTTTGTCTGGCAAGACAGATTACATAAAGGAAAGTCTCTCTTGTGGCTTTATAGAGTGTAACATCCTCTCAAATGGCAAAAAAGCCCCAGGCAGAAATGAGGTTAGCAAAAGAGTTTCTCAGTAATTTTACTGAGAAGGGTGATGAACCTATAAGCTGCGGTTAGGAATCTTTAACAGACCTCTGAACTGAACCCCCACTTCCTAATTTTATAACCAGTGCCTTAACTGGAGATTTTGTGTTCTCTTTCCAAAGTACATAGTAAACAAACTTGAAGGGAAAATAAGCTAGTTAATATATCTTTGCAAGTAGGAGACATATAAATTGGCTACCAGAGCAGACACTTTATTTACCTGTTGTGGTTACTGAAATACACTGGTTTGGGTGTGCAGAACAGAGCCCATGTCCAGTTTGTTGAGCAGCGCTGATACTCGTCACTCAGGAACAGAAACTGGGAGCATGGGAAGATCTAGCCCCAACTGGATTTTATTGCAATGACGTACAGAGCTGTCAGAGAAATTTCTGAAACTGGAAACTACAACCCACAAGAATTAGAGAATTTTAAACCCTGGTGAGACATAACATTTCTTAAGAACAATAGATTATAGCCTTTTTATTCTGTACTGCTTTGGATAATTAATTTAGTAAGTCAGTTTGTTTGTCATTCTTGCATGTAATAAATTAATATACATGTTGTTTCCTTATTCATTAAGTCTTTAAATTCAGCAGATGAAACTCTCTTCCTACCAGAAAAAACACTGGGTTATAGATGACTGTCAATAAAAAGTAAAGCCAACTCCAATGAAAAAATGTGCTGAAAGTGAATACCTGTTGAACTCTGAATCTTTATTTCCACTCTTTATAGAAATAAACACATTTATGGTTTGTTTATTGCTTGCAAAAAGAAAGCCTGTTCATCCTCCCCTGCTCCACCCCTGTCATTTGCTGGTCTAGCTACCGAGCAGAGCCTAATCACAAGATGTCTGTGAACATCAAACAGATGTTCACCAGCAACAGAAAATCAATGTCTGGCATGAAGTTATATTGTGTTTGTAGACTGTACTGAGCACACTTACTTGAAAAGCAATGCTTTGTGTCACTGTATCTGTATCTCATAATAAAGAACAAGTGCCCACTTCAAGTTATGGATCACCTCTATTGTCATTCCACAGCAATGTGTTTTACAGATGTCTGCAAATGAATTTTAGGCTGAACTCTCTTTGCTTCTGAACCATAAGGAAGTATGATATGCTATCTGTCTGGTATTTAGTTATTAAATTTTGGTTGAGGAGCAGTTAGAATCCCTCTGAATTCATTTGAACTCCTGTTTTAAACAAGACCTCTGGCATTTGAAGTCTGACCAATGGGTCTGATAGGTTTTCAGCATATTACCTTTAGCTGGCGGTGGTGTAGTAACAGCATTTTATTTCCTGTGAAGCCAACAGCTAACTCTTAACTTCATGTGAAAACTTAGATGGGGCTTATCAACTCCTCCATGGCACTTCATGGCACTCTGCCCCTCTTGGGATCATGGTCTCTGTCTGTTATTATTGAGGGACAGGAATGAAACAGCAGCAGCACCGGGAGCCATCCTTTCAGACTATGTCCGACACAAGCACTGAGTGTTACATTATCTGCTTCACTGAAGCAGAAAGAGGAGACCATCAGGGAGCTGGCTGTGCTCCCTGCTTTTCTGTTCTTCCCAGTTTTGGACACACTAGTGCAACCTGTGGGCTGCTCTGGCCTCTGCCAGCTGGCAAGAGTTCCCAGAAGACAGTCTGTCGGTGAGGGTAGCTATGAAACAGCCTGGGAGCTGCACTCCTCTCTGCTGTGATACGGCTGCAGTGCCCATGGTGAGGGACTGCCACCCGTGCAGGAGGCTCCCAGCACTGGGCTAATCATCAGAGTGGGGATGGGGGACCTGAATCATCCCTCTGTTCACCACTCCAAATGGTATTAAAGCTGACATACACATACCAAGTTCCAGTCTGTCCTTCTGGAGAAAAGAAAAAAAAAAGTTTAAATCCAAGAATTTTTTTCAAAGTTGTTCTTTACCATTTTTGCTGCAAACAGAAACACTGTGTTCTACCACATTAATTCCAGTGATCTACCGTATCAAACCACAGACATTGTGTCCATTTTATCTTGAACCTGAGGACAAAATACTTTTTCAACCACAAAAAAACCCAAACCACAACAAAACAAAACTGACATCAGCAGACAAGGGGAAGAGCAACATATGAAAATAAAAACCTGTGAAATTCTGCATTAAAAAATAACATGTTGAATTAGTATTTTAAAACCCATAGGCTATCTACTCAACTGCAGACTCTGCAAAATACACTCACACTAGAGATGCTTAAGAAACAGTCTGCTGGAATATGTCTAGCACAGTTATACGCAAGTGCACATGGGTTCTTCAACTGAAATGACCTGATTGAATTTGGAAATTTACACATGAAATCTTAGTCAGAGGTTTTGTATGTGAGTGGATAAGGATACGTGGATACTTGGTCTATGAATATGCTCTCCTTCCTACCACAAAATGACGTAGAAAATACATTTCAGACATACCCTGGCAACTGAAAATAGAAATGCCATATGTTGAATATCTAAGTAATAGCGAGACTAGGTTCTTACTGAGCACTGGTCTTCCCTTTTGCAAACACTTTTTAAACTGACACAATTACACTCACTGTCCAGAAGTTGGGCTTAGAGCTCAGCTCTGCCAAGCTCTTATTCAGCATAGCTAGGTGGGAGCGCAGACTGCAGCAGTTCAGGGCTTCTGTACCCTGGATCAGCTTGAACCCTTTCAGTAATTATACATATTCTGTCCCAAATCTTCTCTTTCCCCTTCAGTGCAAGCTCCCAAATGTCTTTTGCAGTGGGTAGAGTAAGCAATGAGAATAATGGCTGGCATAAAGCAGCAGCAGGCTGTCTACAGCTTACCCTAGGGAATCCTCAATTTCCCTGTTAGGAATAAGTTAGGCTGAACATATTAATGGAGAGGATTCTACCTTGAGCCAGGGACTTGTTTTAGTACAGCCACTGTATTACGCTTGTTGAGGCAGCATGGTAGACACTGGATCTCTGTACTTGTATCAGGTATCAAGAGACAATATTAATTATTTGTGCAAATGTTGTAAAATATTACAATGTTATACACTGATAAGAAGAACAATAGCTGTTACCCTCTCAGTTTTCTCAACAGAGATGTTAGAAGACCTGTTGGAAATTACCATCGGAGCCTAGCTTTTTATTTTCACTTATTCAAACTGCAGAAGGATAAACTGTTATTTATTTTGTACTGTGATGCTCTGTTCTTACTTAGGCTCTCAAGTTATGCCAACATCTGGATTTATCCCTCAAACTCTCTTGTCTAGATAGTGACAAATCCTTCTTTCTCTTTTTCCTTTGGACGAATAAGGAAAAAAAGTTGTCAGATAGAGTCAGAACAAACACAGTTTTCTTCTTGTAGTAACAAAAAGAAAAAGAAATACTTAAAGAAATATATCCTCGAAACAAGCCTCCTCTTCTGGACAAAGCAAAATTTCAGGAAATAGACATAGCCTTTGAAATCCATTCACAGCAGAGATAAAGCAAAGCTTTTAGTGAAGTAAGCAGAAGGGTCTAGAAACAAGTGTTTCTATATTCAAGTGGAGTTTGAGGGTTTTCCTCAATTAAGGGTAGATTGCAGCTAATAAAACAGTTTGGCCACTCCCAAGACTCACTTTAACTTTTGCTTCTAATTCCACATGCTCCAGAAAGGCCTTCTGCAGAGCTACGAAGCACCACTGAGTTGTGGTCCTGCTTTTTAACTCGTCTTCAAAAATGCGCTGCCAGATGTCCTGGCCACATGTTCTGCAGGATGTCCTTTCTGGATTCTGTGTGGAGATGATACAGAAGAACATGTCTCAAGGATAAACCTAGACCCAGAAGATCAACTTTAGGGATTTCTGATTCACACAAAATTCCTGGATTGGGTTGAGACAGGTTTCACCAAGCAACAGACATTTCAACTTGGCCATCATGGCTATTACAACAACCAGCAGAGGTTAAAAAGCATCAAATGGACTAATGACTGAACTCCTGCAGAGATGGGTTGGGCAGCAGGATCAGGGGATGTGGAATGTGCTAGCTCCCTATGCTGGTGGTTTACAGCAATGAAAGGGATAACATAAGGGACAGTGTGTATTTTCATAATCAGTTCTCTGCTTAGAACTATACAGAAATAGCAATTACAATCTTAGGTATTAAGAAAGGAAATGAGAGTGAAACAGAAGCATTATAATGACAGCATTTAATTAAGAAGGTCCACATTAATTGATTAACATGCTAGCTTCTCATCACAGAGTAAACAGGCACAGACAAAGCTATGGAGGACAGCGAGGATGCTGACACAGGACTGCCTCCATACAAGAAATTGATTAGAACTACACCCTGAAAAGAAGAAAATTAGAAGAATTAAACAAAGTCATAAAATTAAGTTAAATATTCATTAAATTAATAATTACATAGAAAAGGTGAGTAAGAAATTTATATTCTCAGTCCCTCCTAGTACAAGATACAAGGAGCCTCAAACAAGGTTTTAGGAGCAGATCAGAATCACAGTCTGTTTGTGAAAATGTGAAATTCATTGCCTCAGAGAGCTGTGAATTAAGAGTACTTTATAGCTCACTCTTTTCTGTTAAAGAGTGCAAGAAACAACTAGTAAAAGAGTTTATTATGTAGCTCAGAGCAAACCCCACATTATCCTTCTGTAGCTCCTCCCTGTGGCCCTTATTTTGGTAGTTTTTGCTGTTGTTTTCTGTCTTTCTCATCTGATGACTTGATTCATTTGTGCCACCACTAGACCTTGGGTAATTTGCCTCTTCAAGCCTTCAGCTTCCAGGCAAGTATTTCCTTTCTCCTTCTGTTCTTCTTCTTGAAAGGAAGAAAGGACAGGAAGTTTGAGAAGTAAGTACAGTGGTGAACAAAAATAATCTTGAAAAAAACGTACTAATTTCAAGTCTTCAGGCACACTGAATTTCAGAGAAATGAGAACTGAACCTCAAAATGAAAAAAAAAATTATGAGTGAGACCATCCAGAAGTTTCTTAAAGTATTTCGTTCAGAATCACTAATTTTAAAACAGGAAACTGTAATTGAATAGTGTGAAAAAGCCCAATGTAAAATTAAATAGCTGTCTTTTTTGCTTCTGTTCCTTTTCTGCCTTGGCTGTCCATCCAAATTTGAGTGTTTCAAGATGTTTGTTTTATACTTGACACATTTTAGCAACACTATAGGCATAACCAGAATTATTGGTGTTACAGTGTAAGACAGCTTTGACTTCTCTGACAAACCAGCAGCTCTGTGACTCTGTCACAGCCTCATGGCTGGCCTATGCTGGAATCAGAAGGTTTTTCTTTGGTTTAAAAGATTAAGGTCTTCTGAAAGCTTAAGTGGAAAATTTGCTTTACCATTTTGCAGTTACACATAGGAAATCTCTGCCAGGCTGCAAGTAAGACCACTGGCAGGAGTCTGTGCAGGGAGGAATCACTTCACCTCATCCCACCAGTTACCCACTGCCTGCATTTCTCACCCTGGCTGGTTAATGGTGTGCTGGCCCCACAAGGCAGCCTTGTTCTTCTCCATAGTTGTTACACTTCAATGGTTGTAAGTTTCTTTCAAAAGTGTCAGAATTAAAGACAAGTAATAAAAGCCCCATTTCTTTTTGTTTCAGGAGTCCATCCTAGTGCTTATTATCCAGAATGCCCACTGAAGTTAAAAGACAAGCTTATTTGGTCAGGATTCCTTTGCCCTTTCTGCCCTTCTCCATCAACATCCCTGATTTCTTCTTTCCGCACGGTTGACTTATAAACTAAATATATCAGTAAGTACAAGACTAGTCCAGACAACTCCTTTAACTGTTCAGTGTCTTTTATTTCACCCTGTCCCTTTCACCTTGTTCATTGTTCAGTTTTATACTCCACTGGAAAAACCCTCTGAGTGTTGTCTCTCACTGCTCTTGCTTCTTTCTGCCATTTTTAACAGAGTGGATGCCCATTCTACTGTCTTGCTATTCAAGCCTGGAAAAATGCTAAAGCCCTCTTTTCCCACTGATTTCCCCCCCGTCCCAGCTGTGGCTCAGATGAATTAGCCAGGTGAAGCCAAAAGCTCAGAAATGCACACAACTTTCTGCCAGCACTAATCCCCCAGTGCAATTTGTGTAATGATAGGAAAAAGGAACCAGAAATAAAAATCACTGAATGTAGAGAGAACACTGAACTTTTATGCAATATGGAACATTAAAACTATTTATTACATTGTAGGACACCCTGTGTAAACTTGTCACCAAAAGAATTAATAAATAAAACAATTAATAAAGCTCAAGTGTAGGCAGTACTTTAATATCAAGGGAGCCTCTCATAATATCAGCACTTATATTGCTGTCTTCTAATTATGCTTTTTTAAAAAATGGATACAATAATATTTTATAACTGTGTACAGTAAAATCTATAATTTACTTTGGAACAAAATACTATTTGTTTAATTTTTAAATTAAAGATGAGCAACAGTCTAGGGAAATACCATGTTGATTAACATTGGGGCTCTTCTAATAAATGAAATCTGAGCCCATAAAGATTGCAGTTTGAAATATCTCATAAAGAATGTTATCCCACTATGGTCTGCAGCTCTGATGTAGCAGTTTTGATGAAGATAATTTGCAGCTTCTGTAAATTATCAGCTTCTCGCCATCAATTTGGAGATGCCAGAGCTCCACATGATGCTAAGAAATAGGTGAGTGCAAGAAGTGACATTTCTTTCCATAGAAAAGCAGACTTGAATATAAAGCAATAAGTGAAGCCAAGTGCATATATAGGGTACGGAGTTTATGATGATCCGAAAGATATTGCTGTTTCTCTAAAAAATTGCAATTAACTTCCTCTGATCATATAATGATCTAAGAGAAAATATGAAAAGAAAACATAAATTCTGCATTGACAGCCCTGTTCAAATATATGAATATGGCACATGGGACAGCAATTAGTGAACAGAGTCACTATTATCCTCTGCAATCACTTCCAAACAAATGAAGAAAGAAGGCTGCAAAGCCATATGGTACATATATTATAAAGTAACCTGTTCCATTCTTTAGACTTACTATTACTGCTTTTGACACAGCTACAGGAAATAAAAAGCTACTGGAATGCAGACCAGGAAAATGTATTCCCAGAAGGCTTTGCAGAACTAGAAGCTGGAATCATTGAGTGGAAACAGACTTTGCAAAGCAGTCTCCCATTCTTTGCTGCTTAGATGATCTGCTGAAATATAAAATAGATTCTACAAATGTGGCCATATTTAGTAGCTGTGCTTTTAAGATACTTAAGAAAGAAAGTAAAAGAACGGAAAGAGAAAAAGGCTTAAAAAGGATAAATCTCTTCATGGAGGACTGTAATGTGGACTAGAAAAGAACTGTTTTCAAGAGAGGAAGCACAAAGTCAAGCAATTCACACTCTGTATGCAAGATTTGATTATTTTCCTTCTCTATCCATCTTAAAGGACTGGTTAAAGGAACCGTATTAATACATATGAAAAATATATGATCCACAAATCCTGTAAAAATTGTTTTTATAATATTGAAGACTATGTTGCACACATGCTGAGATATTTAAATCAATACTCCATTAACATAAATATTTTAAAATATGAGTCTTCTTCAAAATACCTAGCATCAGTCTAACACCCTTGCTCTGAAATGGTAATAATTAAACTACAATGAATGTAAACATTCTATATACGAAAGAAAGCTTGTGAAAAAATCAGAAATTTTACTTAGTCTGCCAGTGCCTTAAATTTCATTGCCAAATGTGGGTAAAGCCTTGGCCTCACTGAAGGCACTGTGTCTATTATTCATGGATTTAGTCCTGTGTGTTCTGAAGAAGTTAGCAAGTATCCTTACATCTTATAGTCAATTAGAGCCTAGGAGCACTTAAGTCTTCATCAGAAAAAGAATGATGGCCTGTACGTGACATCACATTATTTGGTCATTTGTCATTTATCTATCTTGATAATACTAATAACTGATGATATTGATAACATTGATAATTCAATAAACTTTTCCAAAAATTGCCATCTTGACAAAACTAAGGTGCTTTATATGGTTTTACACCAAAGTGTACATGCTTGTATAAAGGAAAGTAATTTGCTGACTTATTTAAACAGATCAGCAAATATCTCTTTGAATTGTTTAAAGGTATTTTTGCTCTGATGAACAGTCACACATGGATTCTCTACACTTACAAAACCATTCTGAGAGGAGCTCCCTATGTAGATGGGGCTGTAGGGCAGCTATTTGGTCTCGAGAGAGCAATATTCAGTGGTCAGTCCCTGATACACTTTTCACCCTCTACTAGAGGATTTTAGCCACCAGGACAGTGTTACCAAAGGTCCAAATTTCCCAGAATTTATCTACTTTTTATGTCTGGAAATTATGTCTTAGTAAAAGCTATGGACCTGCTGCCAGTTATTATTTAGAAATAAAGGAACTTGAAGTTGTTCTGACAGAAAAAATAGAGGCTAAAATTTTCTGTATGTATTTTCTATCTTGTCAAGTTTAGTGAACAAGCTAAATGAAACTGGTTTGTTGTAATTAGTGTACACAAAGAATTCACTTCTGTCCTTGAAATCTAAGAATAAACAGTAAAATACTGACAGAAGCAACAGATCTCCAAGGTGTTGTATCAATCTTGTGGTCACATCCAGTTCTGCTGACGCAGAAAACGATGAAAGGGGTCGCACCCTGTGCCCAAACCCAACTGATTAAACACAAGTTGTCCATCAGCTGGAATGGCCGAATGGTGGGCTCTGAGAGCAGGGGCAACGAGCAGCGACAGGGTGCAAGCTCTCCTCCAAGATCATTTGGGCCTGGAACCACGGGTACAAGCCCAGACTGCCTGTCCCCCCAGCATCTCTTTAGTCACCTGACTGGACATCTGCTTGACCCATGTTGATTTGCAAGGAAGGCAGGCCAGGCTCTCGAAAATGAGTTCAAGATGATCACCTGCTGCATTTTAAGCCTGCTGTTTCTCTTTAATCTGTCAGCTCACAATTCACTGCCTATGCTTCTGCTGCATCTCTGTGGTATCATAAATACACAGAGCTACTCAGAACATTAAAGCAAAGGTCCCAAATATGCTACAACTGACTTCATGCTGGCCAGACAAAAAATGGGAGTTCAATTGCTAGAGGGTGAAGAGTGACAACATTAGCTTTCCATTAGAAGATGTAAAAAAAATAATCGAATCCATACATAACAGAGACAACTGCCAGCAAAGAAATTATGTCTTCTTCCTTCTGTATTTCATTGTTTCCAAGAAGTAGGGGTGGTAAGCAACAAAGCTAAGATAGGTATGGGTAGGCAAAAGGAGCTGTAATGAGAGATATTAAGGAGCAGAAAAGCAAATGGAAGAAAAAGAGGATGTGGGCCAAAGCAATTTCTATTTTGTGCAGCATCTTTAAGGTAAAAACAAGGAGAATAATGTGGTGAGTAGGTGAGAAGTCAATAAATGAGTTCAAGATGCTGAAAGGAAAAGCATTTAGAATAGATTATGATGACGATTTTGGCAGCAACACCTTAGACTGGAAAAGTCCAGCGGGGGAAAGGCAAGAGTTGTCAAGGAGATGATGAGGATGAAGCAACAGCACAGGAAACCTAAAGAGAGTAATAAGACTAAGTGTCCAGAAACCCTTCACACCAGCCAGATTTGAATACACTTAACTGGGATGTATCCTTTAGCTTCTGTGATGAATGTGGATCTATGTCAAGGCAGAAGACATCATTCCTTAGTAATGCTCAGATTTATGCTTTAATAAGAGAAAAAAAAAATGCCCTGATGGTTATCCTGCAATACTTTGTGAAAATGGAAACAAGGAACTGGAAAAGTGTATACAGTTTTGGTTAGTGGGTAACATTCCAGTAGGATGTATGCAAGGTTCCTATTTATTCAAAGGTATGAAATGTCACTATATTTACAACAAAACCTCAGTTTGCAAAAAAGAGGTTTCACTTGGCTGAAATTCAGGAATGCTAGCAACAATGCTACAGTTTTTTGCCACTACCCAAAACTAGTAGGTTAGAGCAACAGTTGCTGTTGCCCATATTTCTTCCCTTATTTTAGTTGCTGTGGTTCCAGAGGTGCAAAATCAGCCTTTCTGGCTAAAAATTCAAAGCCTGCAAGAAGCAAAAACTATAAAACCTTACAGTTTATAATGAATGTCTTGGGTCCAGTCCTACAAACATGCATGTGAGTAATTTTACTTGCATAGTAAATCCCATTTGCTTCTCTGGAATTATTCCTGTTACTAAAATTCCTCATATATGTAGGACTTTAGAAACCTGGACCACTGTTTCTGCCATGTGCTGGTGGTGTTTTGGTAAGGGAGACACTTTAAAAAGATCCCAGACAGGAACATGAGGAAGTCCAAAGGGAGCAATTAAGAAATGGTCAAAGCACTGTAACAATAAGGATAGCAAGACTTGTTCTAGAGCTAAAGCTGGCGATTTCTGTAGGAGCTATATAAATGCACTGAGAGTCCTTTAAAATTTTGCTTGCTCCTTTCCCTCCTTTTTGCAGATGAATAGAGCCATTCATTTCAATGGAACTTTTGTCTGTGTGGGTCTGGAAAGCTGTCTGAGGAACTTGCACAGCTCCAGGTAGCAAATGTTTGTAGAATCCCAAACGTTAGACAGTCTGTAATACTAATCTGCATGGCCTCAGTGCAAAATAAAGTGGCTCAGTAGAGATCACCCACTACCAAGACTAAACCAAACTAAATGTTTAGCCATACCAAATAATCAGATACTTTTAAATATTAGCAAAAGGAATCCAAGAATTGCCCTTTGCCTAGGCTAACCTACAGCAATATTGAGAGAGATGGAAAAAGGCATGTGAGTTCTAAGTGTTCATGTCAAAAAAGAAAATGAATGTAAGGAAGTTCATCGTTAAAAATTCGATGTGGTCTTCATTAAAACAACAAACCTGGAAGACCAAGGTCTTACAAACTCTCAGATGCACACTCATATTGAAAGATCTAACTCTTTTGCCACTGTATGCACTTTATTTTCACAGCCTGAGTATCAGTTACAAGCAGGATTTGATGAAATCCAGTACCTGAGAAGACATGCCAAGGTCTAAGACAGTGACTAACCTATGCCATGGAACACAGGAGACCTGTAACCGAAGTTTATTTCTCTAATGGCTTCTTCCTCACAGGCTCTGCCTGTCTTCCATCTAGTCGAGATTTCATCATACTTTCAGAGCCATGAAAAATTCCCTCTCATCTATCCGTCATTGCCTCTATTAATTATTTTCCTTTCTGGTCCCATCTCTTTTGGCAGCTTCTATACAATGTCTGACACTTGAACACAGGCTAGCCAGGGGGCTTTGTTTTTCTTTTCTTTGAGGCTCCCAGTTCTCAGGAGGTACCTGAAGACAGTTCCTCCCTGACACACCCTTTAGCAAAGCTGGTAAATAGTGAAGTAGTAGAGAGACAGCTAAGAAATATTTTCTTAAATTGAAATAAAGTCCATTAAAAAAACACCTGTTTAATCAATATATGTTGAATTAACTCTTTTTGCTTTCTACTATCTCAAGGTTTCCATTCTGTCTGTGTAGTTCCTAATACATTGCTGACCTTACCAGAGAAAAGTGTTGCATGCTTTGGAATTACTACAATTACAACTGTTCTTGAGTTATTCCTTTGCACAGGAATAATTCCCCCAATACTTGCTTGCCCTCCCAGGAGGTCATTTAAGACACACAGAGCACACAAATGTGCGTGGAAAAACCAAAAATAAATAAAAGATATATTTTCTTACTAGCCTTTGATTATATGGCTACAGTGTGTGACCATCTCTTTCCAGTACAGAAAGGTACCTATTTGCAGTGAGAAATGATGCATTTTATTTGCAGCTGGATTTTAATGGAGCAGGTTTAAGTAGCTTCCAGCTGTCTTTGGAAGGACCTGTCAGAATTGTCCTCTGAAAGGAATCTAGAGATATTCAGGAAATAGCAATAACTTTAATAAATCATGAACTGAAACTACTGAAAGCTGGAACTATTCAGTAGCATAAGATTGAAGGAGGAGTGGAAGAGAGAGAGAAGCAAGCGTGACAGAGTATGATTTGGGTTAAAAAAGCATTTTGAAATATAACACCTCCTGCTGTGCAAGATGACTCAGAAAGGCAACAATTATTTCAAGAATTGTGCTGAGGCACAAAGCCAATGACAAAATATCTGTCCTTGCTGCAGGTGAGCAGGTCATGCCTTACCTGACATATGTCCCAATGAATGGGACATATTTTCATACACAGCTGTATGTACTGGAGAAGATACAGGTATTTACAGAAAATGTATTGTAAAATATCAGTCAGAACTGTCTTTTTCTGAAAAAAACCCAACTTATATCTTCTGGGGTGCTTTTTGCCTGCAGTCCTTTCTTTCAAATTTCCTCACTCACTTGCTGGTTCAAGAACATTTCACAAAACAGGAAATATCTATAGCTCCTAGCGAGAGCCCAGAGCCAGCTCACAGGGTACACATGAAGCTGTGTCAGTGCTATCAACTTTCCTGGACTCTGTTGCAGTCCCATTTCCACATTACTGAGGCAGAAGTGATTTGTTGCTGGGGTACTCCAGAATGTCTGATAAATCATTGCTTTATATCAACAAATTGCTTTTAGGATTCTCTGGCTGGATGCTCAGAATATGAATTGAGTTCCCAAGATGTAGCTTTAGAAAGATTCGATAAAAATGGATCTTTATAAAGGAAGCAAGAAAATTCTTCTTTGTTTATTATAATGGCAGTCAGGAGGTCAGCTTCAGTTATCCCCACCTAACCCCTCTGAATTTGCTCAATGGGCATGCAGTGCTGCAAGCCAGGGCAGAGCTTAGCTCAGTGTGTACATTTCAGGAAGAAACCTTCACTACAGAGCTCAAAAGAATCCTTGTGCTCTCTGAAGGAAAGGTATAAAGGGGTGCTTGTTAATATTAGTCAACACAGTCCATTTTCTGGAAAAAGAAATTGGTAAGAACCTGTGGCAAGGCAAAACTTCTCCAAGAGGAAAAAAAAAGCAAAAGAGAATTTAAAAAAACACTACCTACTCTGTACATCTTTGTAATTGTATGACACATTCCTATGGTTTTTGACCTTCTGCAGGAAAAAACAGGTCAGTAACTGACACCACCATGTAGTGCTTTTAACTTTTCATCATATTTTTGATCTTTAACATAAAAAATTATTCTTTTTTGAAGTCAAAATGCAGAGTTTTCTTTTTTACAAAACCTCATGTTGTGCTAGATTATCTCATTATCTGTGTGAGTCCAAAACCTAGAAATTGCTTTAAAGTGTTTCCTGAAAGAGAAGGAAAAAAGAAGGAGTGTGCTTGTGTGTGTGAGGAAGAGAGAAAATGAGATCTTTCGTATGGCTTTGAGAGAAAGTCAGATTTCTTTAAATATTGAAGGGAGCTTACATCTCTAGGTGTCTGTAGGTCTGCCATAAACCCAGGAGTGGGTGATACCCTGCTGTATTTAGTATTTTGCCCCCATACTCTCACCGTGCCGGTCATTTGGTCTGGGTTACTGGCTGCTGCAGGTGAGGCCAGGTTAAATGGTGCAGCCCCTGGACACTGTGTGCTGGCTGCTCAGGATGCTGGAGCACAGGCAGGGATCACAGTCCGTCACAGCTGCTGCCCGTGCTGCCCCTTGGCAGGAGCTGTGCAGTGCCATTCCCTCCTCCCACGCCCCAGCCCGGAGTTCATAGGCTTCAGGGTTCTGTGACACACAATGTAGGTGGGTCTGCGCGCCTGGTGGAGCCTCTTCCCCCCATCCTGTCCCGGTAAAAACAGCGTGACACTCGCATTGTTCCTCGGGCTCTGCATGCCTGCAGGGGGGGCCAGAGAATTTAGCAGTCTCTGGCTACCGACTGCCACTGAATGTCTCGTTTTGGAAAACCTGGGAAGCACTTTCAACAAAGAGAAGCACAGTGTCACTCAATGTTTTGATAGAGTATCGTCCTCTAAGGCAATCTGCTCATCACAACTTTAGTAATTCACCAGCCATTTTCAGTGCTCCCAACTCTTTGAAAATAATGCTGATTTTTCTTGTTTTCAGTGGTTTATATTTTTCACTTCAGCTTTTGTGGAACTTGTACCAATAAAATCTTAATGATCTTTGTATTTTTAAAGCATTTTGTCAGAAGGTGAATGCAATATGACTTTTCCAAAACGGTATGGAAATCATGATCCATCTGTAAATTCTCTGTGTACCACAGTCATTTATTACTTCATACTGAAATTTGAAACATGAGAACAAAGCAGAGGCAAAGCCAAATAAAAAAGCCACACCAGAAAGGAACATCTGCAAAATTCTATGAAAAAAAATGCACAAATGTTATGAATTAAACCTTTTCTGACTTTTCTTTCAGCTGCACAACCTCACACTCAGCAAGACAGGAAGGACTATCGAAATATTTCCTACTCAATATGAAGAAGCAGAAGGCCATAACATTTTTTTGAAACATTAAATAAAAGTCTGCTGGCACACTCCAGAAAATCTAACAGCTGATAAAGAATGAAAATGTGAATCATAAAATGCAATATAACGTGCAAGTAATTTCAACTTCAGTCTTTAACACAGTCTTTGCTATGGCTACAATTGATGTTGTTAACAAGTGGTAAGATCCAATGGAGAAGATGCTGCATTTCACACCTGGAGGGCATGCAGAAACTTTTGCAAGAAAACAATTTTTTGATTGGAAAACACCAGTTTGTGGAAAGAGAAAGTGCTCATAAGAGCAGGAGTGTTTGTGAGTTTCAATTTTGTTAAAGGGTTCAGTGTTATTCAGAAAAATTATGCCTTTTCAAACACTTCTCTTGACAAACTAAGTCATTATTGGGGAGTAAGGGAAGATAACAAAGGGAAAAACAGGTTCAAATAGTAGTCAGTCATTCATCTGTAAACTCATTCAGTCTGCTTGTTTATTGACCCTTTCTAAAGTTAAAGCTTGTCTTTATAATTAGGAAAGGAAATCTCAAAAATCTGGAGAAATATCCCAAATAAACTGCTTCATAATCAGTAGCTGCCTGCTTACATTGACATATGGTCTACACCACTGAAGTCAGTATGAGAAGGGTTGGGACTCAAAATAAGGTAAAAAATTCTAGTCACAGAGCAGATACTACAAAGCAAAGTACATTTCAGGTGTATACACACCTGAATAATGAATACACACATGTATAATGTAATACATTTCTCTTATTAAGCACGTAACATCCCTCAGAACACTTTCTAATATCAGTATAATAATTATCATATTTTGACAAATAGTAATTTGAAATTCTTCTTGTCCTATTTATTACTGACTTCTGTATTGTAGGATTTAGTAGGTGGGTATTGTGTAAATGTATGTGGCCACACGCTGTATCCAGATAAAAGGACTTTGAAAATGAATATGTCACACCACTGAAATATGCTGTGAAGCCTCTTTCTCTGCAGTGGAGAATAAAGTATTGCTCATGAAAGATCTTTTACCAAAGGACCATTCCCACATCACAGCTAGCATGGCCTGTCCCGTGCGAAGTGTCCCGGGAAACTACACCTTCAGTTTTCCTTCATTATACCTTGCTCTAGGGACCCTTAAGCAAGAAAATAACTTGTTTCCAATAATTGGGTAGAAACTGGAAAGATATCTACAATCTCTGCAAAATCTGTTAGGAAAGCTATAATGGAAACAAGGAGAGGTGTACTAGCAGACAAAAACTTTATGCCTATGTGTACTCATTTACAGTTTTGCATGTGAAACCAGAATTTATTTATAAATAAAATGCATCACTTTTTCCAAAAGCTAAATTATTCTGGAAGATACTGCTATTTCTAGAAGTGGCACAGATGTGACAATCATCAGAAAAAAAAGTCCTAACCATCAGATAAACGTTATACAAGATGAACATTATGCGTTTGTGTTAAATATTTTCTACCTTTATCATTGCTATTAAACGTAGTGAATGATGTATTTGTACATAGGCTTACACTTTTGACAAAAATAGAACAGTTTGCAAGCCAAAGGCTGGATATTAAATTTACAAAGACTATGCTGTTATCAGCAGTGGAAGCACATGAGTAAAGAATCTTTCTCAAAAAATGAATCTGAAGTATTCATAAAAGCATTCATTAAGGAAATAAAAGATTTTCAGGATCAAAATAATTAAATAGAAAAAGGGTACACCAAATATTTTTCACAGAACATTGAAATCATGCATAGAATAAAGCTGCCTGAAAGGACACAAACTGGGCTGTATCTCTGTCCTTTTCATGACAGAGATGGGAGAGAATGATCATAAATTGTTATCAACACACTAAAAAACACCCCCATTTCCTGCCTCTGACTTATTCATTCCTCAAATCTACAGTCACTGAGGTACAGGAGCACAGTGGGCCTGTGCCAGTAAGTCCACAGGGAATGGAAATGCTGGAAGTGACAGTTGTATCCCAGAATACAAAGAGCCATATGTCAGAGCTGCTGGTGACACCTTAGTCACCAGCTGTTAGCCACGTTCCAGCCTTTACACATAGGTAGTCAGACTTGCAGTTTCATGATATTAAAATATTTCTAAAATACTGGAGGAGAATTCCACATTAAACACAAGAAAGTGTGTATAGACTGCATAAATTGAAATGTTCACATTAATTTTCACAAATAGGGACTTCCTTTAGCTGGCTTAAAGGTTCATGTGCTTTATGGGGTAAAGAGAATTGCCGTCTTTATTTGCAGTTCAACTTGGCACTGAAGTAGCAAATAAACTTTGTCTATGGCTGCTTTCCAAAGCAAACAGAACTTTTATCTCTACTTGAAACTTTTATTGAAACAATGAATATCACATCTAGCATTTACAAATTCCTTCTGTCATGCACTAAACTGGAGCATACAGGAAGGATAATTTGGGTAATTAGCTCAAACTAAACCCTGGGTCAGAGGAAAATTTGTGCATAGTGCAATGTGTTACTGTGGGAGGGTGATCAGATCTTTTGCTACTCTGTTCACCATCTTAACTCTACCATCTCCAGAAAAAAGAAACTTGACTCAACTGCAGCTCTCCTGGGAATCCTGCTCTGGCATGGCTCCTTTTCTTCCATTCACAGTGAACCTCCTTTTAGAAGTCATAATCTGCCCTGGAATCTGGGTTCGTATTTTGTGTCAGAAAAATACTGGCTCATTCTTCTCTTTATTCCACGGTATGTGATACGCAACTTTTCTGATGCTATCAAGTATATTTAACACCCCAATAAAGGGATTGGGATCAACTTTTTAAATATTTAACTCCTATATAAAACTTGGACTCTCCTCTATATAGGAGGAACATTTACTTTAAGTTGGATCCTTGATATTTGACACTGTTTCCAGCCATTCGTGGATGTGTTCCAGATATGTCCCTGACACATAAAAGAATTTTATGTTATTTGAATACTCTTATGGTTAGCTGGAAGCATTTTTCAACAAAGGACCTCACTCAGGGTGATATATTTGGTGGACAGGCTTTCCAAATAATTCTTCATGAGCCTGTACTGAACTACTGCACACTGGTAATGTACGTGTTAGAGATGTTGTACTCAGCACAGATGTTCCACCAACACATGTATGTCAAGCTGAGAAACTGCTGGCCATTAATCCTACATTATTAGAGAGGAACCCTATTTATACATCTACTGCAACTGCTATGAGAATGCCGTGAAGCTGAAAGAAATGCTACCCTGACATGAAACTTTAATAAAAAACAAACCCCCAGTTTTGTGGACAAACAAGAGAAAGATGCTAGAGAATGGGAACTGTAACATCTTGACTTCTGTTCCTTTAACAAGACAAAACCAGGCACTTCAAGTGCAGGCTATAATTTTGTAGCACATTTGCTTCCTCTCACAGGGCAGAGGAACTGCAGCAGGTTTATCTTATCTCACTGCAACCAGATCAGCCTCTGTCCAACCACGGTATCCAGGAAATTAGGGAAAGATGCATTAAGTCATTTGTCAGTTCAGGGTATTTCCTTCATTCCTTGTCCAGGTCATTTGGGAGGACAGAACCATTCCCAAAATCTCACACTTTTCTCCAGAATACTCTATCCTTACGTGTCAACATCATTTTTCTTGTGCAAAAATTAGTATTTTTATTCCAGCTATTGCCTGCAGGAGCAGAGTCAGAATGAAGTCTTTACTGAGTACAGGGCTCCAATGCTGTTATTACAAAATACAATTTTTCAGTATGGTGTGTTCCTACTTACATCTGTGCTACCATTTTTGTGTTGCTGGAAGTCATCTAAGAAGAACACTGCAGACAAGAGCTAGGCAGAAGCACAGCCACAGTGATGTGGGCATTGCTGGCTATGCAGCCATGGCAAAACTCAAGAACCTACATAAAAAGCAAGTCAGATAACTGGATGTCAGCCTGAGGCAGTATCTGTGCTGCCATGACAGCACAGGCAGCTCAAGACACTGGCATTCATCTTTCAAACGTGACCTAATTGCCATTTCTTCCATTAGTGCTAATTGTTGTAAGTGGCCCTTCTGTATCAAGCTCTTACTTACATCAGTTGAATAACATCTGCTCCCTGTTCATGATGAAGTGTTTCAAACTAGAGAAAACTTTTCTCATATGGATCCTGTAGAGCATTTGCTGTACTCTTTCTGTCCTGTGTGCCAGGAGGAAGGGCAGTTTGCAGAAGCATGTGTTTTGCCTTATCTGCAGCTGGAATAGATTCTCCAGGCAAAGGTGAGAAGCAGAAAGGGACCCAGGGGTTACAGCAGCTACACTCAATATCCCCAGTGTCTCTCTGCACTGACACACCTGATTTTGGTCCTCAGTTCAGGACTATATTTATAAGGATGCCGCAGCTTTTGAGTCTTATAACTTTTTTGAGTCTCTAAGTAAAAGATTAAGAGAACAGAACAGAAGTAATATAGAGGTGACACAAATTGCGCTAGAAAAGTAAACATAAGCCAGTTTGTGAAGAGAAGGATTGTCCTTCCATGAACATGGAAAGAATCACACACGTCCTGTGTTGAATACAATCAGAAATTGCCATTGAATGTCATCCACAGATACATAAAAACAACAAAAAGCATTGTCTCAGTTCCCCTCTTTTGTGCTGCATGTACAAATTCTGTTGTATTTTTTCCTCTTTGTTATGGTACTGCCAATCCTGAATGAAAGAGTTTACCAATATATAAAAAGATTTGGATGGAAATATAATAACTACAGTTTTGTAATTTGTCTTTTTTAAAACCCCAAAACACCATGCATAGCTTTTTCAAATTGACATCTGCAGTTATGCCCCAACCACAAAAACATGCCTATGCTATCATGTGGATCCCAGCAACTACAGTTTGTTTCTGTGATCTTAACTGTATAAAGTCTCCAAACAGTTATTTTGGACAAAACATATTGCTATGTTGTTATTAAACCTTTTAAGATCACTTTCTATGAATTCTATTTTTTCAAATAAACAGGTTGGTATTTCAGAGGGAATTAAAAAGTAGGTAATTTAAAAAAAAACTTGATAGTACCTGATTGACTTTGTTTTGAAGAATGTTTGAGTAGGCAACAATCTTAAATTAATGCAAGTATGTGAGCCAGGTCTGGCCAGGCTTTGGCCAAAGCCGTTTATGTCCTGCTCATATTGACAATTTTTCTCTAAGCTGCTCTAGAGGTGACTCCTCAGTGCTAGGAACTATATGAATCTCCACTGTCTCTGGATTCAGCTTGGATGCATTGGGGTTTGTATGCTTGTGCCAGCTAAGATTAGGGACCTCTGCTAGTAGCCCTTGTTTTATTGGTGCATGTTATACTTCCCTGTCACTTACTATTATTCCCTACATTGTGCTGAATTCCTGCTGCAGTGTGGGTCAGCAGAGGGATATTTGTTAGTGCATCTCCTTATATAAACACCATACCATGTTTTAGTGGTAAATTTTTTTGCTAAAATCTTCATTTAAAATTATGTATACTTCAAATCATGACAGGATATAGGAAAACTTGAAATAAGCCTCAGGAAAGTAGTTTAACAGGATGCTTGGGTACCTAGATATCGTTCTTCATTAATGGTTTGAGGGGAAATATTATTGAAGTAAGAATTTAAGAAAAGCAGAAACTCTTCCTTCATTCATGCATTGATGCTTCACAAGAAGATTCCAGGTAAAACCAGAATTGAAGATTAAGTTAGTATCATTCTAACTCTATATCAGTGTGGCAGGAGCCTACCTACCCCTGCAATTCCCATCCCATTGAAGACTGGTTACTGGAAACTGGTTTCCTGATTACCAGTGAAATCATTCAGATCATAGAATTTGTTCTGGGGAATCTCATTTCTAGGGATGAAAAGGAGCAACAGAGTCCTGTACAAAAATATGGTGCCCTTTTTTGTTACTACTATTTCTAATTCCAGCTGAGTTATGGATCCAAGTATAGAAGGACACTATTCACATGTATAAGTGAAATAAAGGAAGAAGATCTCTGGAACTGGTTGAGTGATGTAGGACCATAAATTTATTTAATTTTCAGGATCAGAAAACTCTTCAAAGTGAGATGCATTCTTTTGGTATCTCATTCCATAAGTTTCCGAGTTGTGACTAATTATATATGATTTATCTAGGCAATCATGTTTTTAAATGATATGAACTGTGCTGGTAACTGAAAATAACGAATTAAAATGCAAATAGGAGGCAGTTATTCAGAAATTTTGGTGGTTCTGACACAGCTGGTTTGGGCTGAGACTTCTCTTGGCCTTGTTCTACGAGCAACTATTTCCCATTAAGAATCTTTTGAAAAGTGCAAGGATGGCAGATTTGATGGCATTGGTCAAACGCTCAGTTGTTGACCACATTTGAGACAAAGCTATAAATGGGATGGTAGTCCTGTGGTAGTCCTGTGGTAGTCCTGTGGTAGTCCTGTGGTAGTCATGTGGTAGTGCAGCACAGTCGTGATCCCCAGTCTGCCGAGAGTGCTGCGAGGTCGCTGTATGGTGAAGTGAAGCACAACAGACCCTCAAATGCATTTTGCCTTTTAAGAAGTGCTTCCAACCCCCTCACTAAGCAAGGCCAGCAGAGCTATTTCAGATGGTAACGCGGTTAACACGGACTTTCTCAATGTAGTAGCTGTTCTGTCTTTCCTGTCATGAGGATATATGGATTTCATTTCTTCACTCTATTCAAGACTGAGAACAGTAGGGATTTTCTGTTTTCAACTGAAAACTGACAGTTTTTATGGAAGCAGAACAAGCCCCTTATGGAAAAAAATGAGACTTATATTTGTGCCTTAAAAAAATTAATCTAAACTAACTGCAGAATAGAAACTTTTAGATAAATTCCTCTTAGCCTTTGACACTTGGTCTACATTTCCCTCATTTTCCAAGACAGGTTTTATCAATAGTGCTCTTTGCTATGTGCTGGTAAATGTCTGCATAACTTATAAGCCACAGGCATCCAGGACAGAGTGAAGGAACAAGCGGTACCTGATCGAGGCATAAAATAGCAAGTGTTTGTGAAAGGTACGAGGAAGGTTGTCATGCAGCACAGTTTATCCAACTGTGAAAACATTACTTGGGATATTAGAGAGCGGGTGCTCGGAGCTCTTTTGGCTGCTGACCAGGATAAATGGTCCAAGCAGAGGAGCTGACTGCAGATTAGTTACATATAAAGAAGATACAAAGAAAAAAGAGAAACATGACCCAAGAGAGAGCAGCATGTGGGTTGAGAGATTAATCAAGTATTTCCTGAGTTATTTTTCCCTGTGTCCTGCTCCTCAGTGAACTCTATTTTTTCCCTCCTTCTCTAGTAATCCCACCTTGCATGGTTCTATGGTTTACACACATAGTTGCAAATGTTAGCACATCTCTTTCTTCAGGATACTCTCTGGTTTGGGGCACAATCATACAATTGCTGAGAAAAAAACAAACCTCAATACAAGGTGGGCACAGAATTCAACTCTACCACCACAGCTTTTCATTGAAAATATTATCTGAACGTCACAGGTGAAGCAAACAAATATGGCTTTCTCCTTCATGAAATGTCCCTCAACACACTTCCATGACTTTTTCCACACTCTGAACATAATTCTTACTCTTACATTTGATTCAACTGTGTGTAAGTTTGCATCTCAGATGATCTTTCTGCACTCATCAATACTCCAGACTCACCAATGAATGCCCCCTGAGAGCTCTTCAGTCATCCCATTGCCATTCTGAGCTGTGTTCAAACAAACTGAATGAGATTTATTTCAGAGAAAGTGAGAATGAGTTTGTTTAGTGATCTTGACAGGTTGGAGAGATCTCCATGTTCAGGATACTCATTTGTATATTAAATTTTCATCCTGTTTGGATCTGGCTGAACACTTTCATAAAAAGCCAATATTTTGCCACAATCTAGTAAGGAATATTTAAAAGCACTGCAACAAAATTAAATCCTAAACCCAGAAGAAAGCTGACATATCCTGAAATCTATATGGAATTGGATACTCTCCTCTGCTCTTGATTTTATAAAATGGCTCAGGTACAATTTAAAATACAGTGTGAAACATGGTGTACCTTTGGGTTATTTTCATTGCCATATAGTAGAGTGCTCTTTTGTTGCTGATAATTCCAGCAAGCTGCAGACCATTCTATTTCCAATCCATCTAGCATCTCTAAAATATTAGGTATAGCACCCTTAACTGCTGAAGTAATATTGCACAGAAACCACTGGAATATAAATCTAAACACAGTTGAAGGTTTGCAGTATTCAGGACATGGTCTGCTCATCAATTTTCCCATCACAGAAATGTAAAATTGCAAAAGATCTTCCTTGCAGAACTCACCCCTTAGTGCATGAAATGAGGCATTATCAGCTACACACAGAACAAGGTTTTGTCTGACCTTATCTCCAATTGTGAAGGATTGCAAAGCCTTAAAATGTAACCTGGTGTGGAGATTTTTTCCCACTAAGGTGCTCTTAATTGGGTTTTGTACTTGTTTTTTTGTGACACCCAAGCTAAATATTCCTGCTGCAAATTAAAGAGTTGTGGTCTTATGATTTTATAGTCAGAGGACAGAGAATCAGCTCTCTAACCCGCACATTGGAGAGTCTCACACTGTAACCTAACATTTGACGACCTTTTTCACAAATGTATAATAATTTTGACTTTGCCAAAATATGATCAAATTTTCCACTCTGCCAACTACAATATGCTTTTCCTCAGCAGCTTCTAATGTTCAGTGTGATCTATTGTTTTTGTATGCAGATAAATGCAATTTATTATTGTTAACAGTTGCATGTACATTAATGATGCACTGGCTTCCCCACAGTATGACATGCCATCTCCTTGCTATCCCACCTTTTCAATATTTCTACAAAGTAATTAGCAGTGTTTAACAACCTGCACTTACACACCTGTATCACACCCATTTCCGTGTTACACTGCAGCCTATGCACAACCTCCTGCTCTGCAAAATGAACCCATCCTGTTCAAATCTTTTTCTTCATGCTATTTAATTCTTAAAACAGTATGATTGCAATGCACTTTGACTATATCAAGCATTTCTATCATTCATTCTTGCTTATTTGAACATTATTTGAGTTTGTAGAAACCATTGAAGTACTGTGTCATTTTATTAGCAGCAACACTGCTTAGTGCTGCCTAGTATGTTTTTCAGTGTAGTTCTGTTTCACAGTTCTTCGTGCTTACAATACATTTTTATAGATGGTTGCTTTTCCATATGCATGCTGTGCTTCGCACAACCATTTTAATGTGGTGTTTTTATTACAAATAAAATGCTGGGCATTTATCACTTGTTTTTATGATAAATTCATATAACCTAATTAGATGTTCTTTTAAGTCTTCTATTGCAAAACACTATTTTAAGTTACCATTTAAAATTCGCATTCCGGTGTTGCAGTAACAATGACAGAAAACAAATGGAATTGGAATTCCCTTTCAGAAGGACAAGTGCAAAGGAAAATGTGTCAGTAGGACCCAGTATTAAATTCCCCTTTAATTCCTTTATTAGAGCATTCCCTAACTCTTCAATATTTTTTAATGTTCTCCAGTTCTACACCATCATGATTAATGCTTTCCTCTGTGGACCATTTTTAGCAGATTGTTATAACTTTCTCACATCATAATTTTCTGTGGCTTTTCCAAGTGATAGACAAAGATCAACCACCCATTCTCATTCTTTGCCAGGTTTCTACTTAGAATACTTGGATTAGTCCATTCTTTTCAAACACCACATTTTTCATTTTCCAAAGATTATTATAATAAAGATATGACTTTGTAGAAGACTGGTATGAGATAAATTTTCAGCTAACTTAATTTCATAATACATGCCAATCTTATACAAAGTTGTAATTCCAGCCTAGATAAAGGCCCTATGTCTTGGTCTTAATGACAACTACAACCAAGGTTTATTCACAACTAGGAGAAATTCCACTTTCATAAGTGAGATTTTATTTGTTTGTTTGAAGAATTACAGGATTTGTATGGTTTTATTGGGGGGGGGAGGGGGCTCCCCCAACAATTCTTCATATCTACTTTTCTTATTTGGAAAGCTCATTTGAGAGCCCCAAAGGACCGTGAATTCTTTCAAGATTAGAGTTTTAAGTTTTCAAGCCTAGAGTTTTATTTCTAGTTACTAAAACATTTTGGGCATTAAATTATTGGTTGCTAAATACTAAACTTGAAAAAACAAGTTGTCCTTTACATTTAGCTATGGTTCATCAGTGAAAATTATATATTTGAAAGGTGTAGTTCTATATTTATTTGAAGTTGGATCCACTAAACTACAAACAAATTATTTTTTAGTCTCCTGCTTCTAGAAAATCAAATAGAAGCTTGCAATTACTTGAACTGCACACCATCTGCTGCTACACATATCTGCACATCATCTTCAGCAGGAGTCAGAGGAGCTGGAGGAGTAGGTATGTCTGGGAAGTCAATCAGCATTCTTGGGGTTTAACATACTTCAGAATAACTCTCCTTGTTAGAAATATTGTTCAGTGGCGTAATGAGGAATTGAGAAGCATTCATGTTGTGCTCTTACTTGAGTTCCTACTGCCAAAACTTCATCATAAGACAACAACAAGAAATCTTTTTATTTTAATTAATTTGTTTTAAATTAATGTTTTAAATAAATGTTTTATTTAAATTAATTTGATTTGGAGCAGATCTTTGGGGAAAAAAAATTCGTTCTCCACTGATTTAAAATTTTTTTATGGTTGTAACAGTTCATTTTGCTTTATGTGATTAAATATCTATGGAAAGCTGTTCAAACAGGTTCATCAGTAACATATGTCAAACCACATAAAATTCAACCAAGCACTGGCATCTGTTAGCAGCTATTTTCTTATAATATTTTATAAGAATATAAATGGCTCAGGTACAATATATTTTTATATATATATATATATATAATATATATATATATCAGGTAAAATATATTTATTTATATTTTATAATATTTCTTATAATATTTTCTTAACTGTTGGGAAGTTCAGAAAAAGAAGAGCAGCACAGAAACCAGTTCTGTGAGAGAGTATTGAACACTAACTGAGCAAGTCAGAGGAATCACAGAATACTCTGAGTTGGAAGGGACACACAAGGATCACCAACTCCAGACTTAAGTGAATGGCCCATATGGGGATCAAACCCACCACCTTGGCATTATTAGTGCCATGCTCCAACCAGCTGAGCTCATCTCAGGGTAAGCATTGCCAATGGCACAAAAAGGCAGTGAAATATCCCATCATCCCTTGAAATGCAGGTGTATGCTTGTTTTCCATTGATTCCTACATAAAAGCTTTTTTTGCATCTTCTATATAGTCAACTTGCAGTATGAAAACTGGAAAGAGCCACTTTTCTCTCTGTAGGGAATATTTTTTATCAAAAAAATATTTTTACCCAAAAGTAAAATGTTTCAGCACCTTTTTGCAGACTCTTTACATAAAGTATGAGCTTGCTTACGATGCTAGAAAAACTGTAGGCCAACATATTTTTTTAAATAAATATAAAATCCTGACATTAGCAAAGTGATTAAACACACAATAAAGGTTTGCACTCAGAGTGAGCCATACTTTGGTTATTCAGTGTTATTTTTGTGATATTCTTAGAACTGAATGAGGGTTTTTTCAGCTTGCAAAAGTGACCTGAAATAATTTAGTTTTATTAAACTCACTTTTAAATTAATAAATTGATACTGCACCATTCCATCTGCAGTAGTACTGCAGCACCAGATCTTGCAAATATTGCATAAGTTATGGGAATTATAGGCCATCTGGGAGTCCTATTTAGGACGATAAAGAATCAAAGCAATGTCCTTAGAGAACAGTACAGTTATGTAGTTCATTAAAATGTTTTGAAATAACAGTTTAATTCAGATAAGAAACAATAAATTCAGATCTGGGTCAAGCATATTTTAAAGACTTGACTTCATTTTGACTTTCCCCATCTGAAAAAACAACTTAAAAAAATTACCGTCCATTAAAAAGTTTAGTTTGTAAAATCTTCATTACCTATTGAGGATATATTGTTGTTACATGAAATTTCCAACCATTTCTAGTTTAAACACTGTATAAAATTCTGCCTCTGCCAATTAGACATGCATCAGTCCCTCAGGACAAAGCCATTTTACCATGTGATGTTCTAATGCAAAAGGCATGACCCATTGGGTTTGCAGAGTGAATATTTAGTTATTTTTTAGGTTGTCATTTGTGGCTTTATGAAAGAACAAATGTTAAACAAAAAAGAGAGAAAGGCGTTCTCTTGCAAGCAGAGAGGGATACAGAAGATTACAATACAACGTACAACATAATCATATATTTACTGCACAAAACCAACCACAGAAATATATACATTCATTTTGAGAGTTACAGCAGATGTTCACCTATTTGAAGTGAAGGCCAGCAGCTCTCCCCACCCCCATAAAGCACTGCCTAAGAGGAGAAACACCAACAACAAACCAAACCAAATAACAAAATCAAAATACGTACATGGCTAATCCTATCTATAGATCTCAGTTCCCCAGCTCCTCAACTTGAGTCTTTTGGGTTATAAGACCTAAAAGATATTCAGAATATGCAGGTAGCTGCTCTGTAACTTATTTCAACCAATCCATTACAAGGGTTTTGAAAACTGCCAAGCTGCAAATAAAAGCCACTCTCAACCAACGTTCCTTTTAAAGGTCACCTGCAAAGCAAAAAAAGGAAGAAAAGTTGTTCTTCCATTTTATCACCTAATGATGAGGTTATTTGCCCATGAAATTCCAACCAGGTTCCACTTCAGCCTGACAGGATTCACATATGTATTGCCAAGTGAGAGATGTGGATGTTGGAGCCCACTGCCATAACCAGTTGTGCAATTTTGATTAAACGGATAGAGGCTAAAAATCAGTAAACCATGTGGAGAGCGAAAAGTAGAGGAAGGACTGCAGCAGCACAGAGTAGGAAATAAACCAATTCTGGTTTTAGCATGGCTGTAAACTAGAAGAATTTTTGCTCACTCTCTCCATAGGCACACTACAATCCACACACTGGCCTCGTTCCTCAGTCCTGAGTCAGTAGCTCAACAGAAGGCTCCCAAAGCATGCAAGCAATATGCAGCAACTGAGGGAAAGGCCATTCCTCCCCCTCCTTACCACTCTTTCCCAAGTGCTCAGATGTGCTGGAGCAGGTTCCTCTGATGCCAAAGGCTCACATGCTCATACCAAAGACTGGCAACAGAAAGGACAAAACAGCCACTCCCATCACTTAATCAACAATCGACCCCAAATACTGTGATGAATTGATTTACTTATTTATTTGTTTGTGAGGGCTAAAAATAAAGGGTGAGGGCTCTACTCCTACCTTCCAACTACTCCTGTTGCATTCCTGCTTCCCAGAATGTTGGTAAGGCCCCAGCTTCTCAGACTATTGTGTCTATAAAGGAATACAAGAACAAGAATTTATGTTCTTTTCTACTTTTCGTGTTTGCCTGGATAGCTTTATGTCATTATTTTAAAGCTAGTGTGCATTCATAAGGATTGCATTACCACAAGTTTTTCCCATGTCTGCATTTATTTACTCATTTTCCCCTAAGAGAAGAAGTAAATACCTTTAGTAATGGATTGGACTCAGTTCATGTACTAATCATTATATATATATGTATGTATACATGAAGACGTAAAAAAAATCCAAAAAAACTGACAGAGCAGTTGCCACTATAAACAAAATAAATAGGTTCTCAGACATGAAAATACAACATTTACTTGAGGAAAAAAAGAGTTCTTATCTTTCAATTGTCCTTTTAATACAACCAAATAAAACAGATTTGAGGGAGGAAAAATAGAAAAATGTTCTAGTTGTAACTGGTGTTCTGGGCCATGTAGTCACAATATGCTGTGTAATTTTCAGTTCCAGTCTTCCTTTCCCACCCACCAAAAAAGCCTTCAATGTCTGTAATACTGCTGTTCAAGTGGTTATTGTGTACATAAAAGTGTCTTCATTGTTAGAAATTAATTTAGGGCTATCAATTGCACCACCTGAAAATCCCCTACTTTACAATTCAAGAAGATAAAATTAATTTTAATAGCAATAAACTGTTCCAGAAAAAAAATCCATTTGGAGATGGTGTTCTGGGTATACTGATGGTATCCTCTTATTACTACAGATATATGTTTGCATTCACACTTGCTAGATTCAGCTAACCTGCCACAATGAATTATTTTAAGTCAAGGAGCAAGCAGTTTCCATCTACAGAAGTGAATAATGATTGAATAATCTTTTTGGATGTTGCCAGTAGTAAATATCTCCAGATTTTGGCTCAAATGTCTTTGTCTTAATGTCTAAGGTGACACGTAAATTCACTTTGAAAGTTGTAGGAAATACTAGTGCTGGCATATACTCAGCAGACTCAGCACATCCATCAACACCATGTATTTGTCCTCAAAACTGAATTATGAATTTTTGTCCCTTAGGTCTCCTACTATCCTTTTCTTAAAAAAAAAAAAAAGGAGTGAGAAAGATGACTATATTTCTGTGCCTATGAATCTTTGTTCTTTGTTTTAAAAATCTACTTTTTGTTCACCCACTCTACATAAGATTATTATCAAGTATTTACTCTGATGCTATTGACCCTGTCATATCCTTCACGAGTAGTGTAAGGATTTTAAGCAGTTGAGTGTCTCAGGGGAATGTAAGAAATCCTGCCACCACACATCCGCAGTTAGAGAGAGCACACAGACACGGATACCACAGCAAACCCCAACATTTGTCATTCGGTTTTGCTCTACCTTTTATGCACATTTTATGGTGGCAACATTTCCTCTTCAAGATGGACTGGGGGGAATTTACAAATTCAGATCATGTGCAGCGAGGTCTAATTTGAGAGATCTAAAATTAGAAAAGGCAATTCAGGTTTTTGGTGGTTTTCTTTTGTTTTGTTGGTTTGAGTTTTTTAAGTTGCCTTTTTTTTTTTTAATCACTGTTACACCTTTGACTCCAAACCTTAAATTTGCTGGTAGATATTAGTTAGCCTTTGGAGGGGGTGTAGATGGAGCTTGTCTTGCTTTGGCTCCTTGCAAGATCCTAATCTGTAGATAAGTGGATGGATCAGTGCTGCCTGACCACAACAATCTCTTCATATTTCTTAATTGGCATATGCTCTAATTAATTGTATATAAATTTCACAGAAAAGAACTATTAAAAGATTTTTGATAATGGAAGTTCTAGCATAAGGGGAAAATTACTTTCTCATAACTAATCATTTATAAAATGAGTACAGCTTTTCTTAGTGAGGTAAATACATTTGTAAACTGTTAGGTCCAACCCCAAAATGAATGTGTCTCTGTCTCTCTCATGACACTTCTAGTGACTGGAAAAAATATTCCAAGATAAACACAGTAGTGAATCTATGGATTCATAGTTTCTGCTAAAGCAATCACTGTAACATGTAAACCACTGCTTTCAGACATAGGAAACATCCTATGTAGGTAAGCAGGTAAATTAAAAATTATTTTTATGGATTGGAAACAGTTATTGTCAGTGCACCACACATCTGCATAGATTTACTTTATTCCCCCCCAGGATCAATGGGAAATGTCCTGTGAAGACAAAATAACATTACAGAATTCATGCCAAGAGTTCCACCTCTGAGACTCTGTGCATTAATTATGGAAACTGCTGATTGCTGACTTTATTTCAGTTGCCCTATAAGAAAACCCTCAAATTTACTAAAATTACTGATTTTAGTAAAACAAATAAAGATACAATTACAATCTTTATGAGCTCATTTATGTAGCTAGTATAAGTGAAATTAACCAATATGATTGACCAAAATTATAATTAACAATATCAATTTCATCAAGAAGTGATAAGCACTTTATGTTGTACCTCAAAGCTGGTATTTTTTATAGAGGCAGAATGATCTTCAATAGAACCTGAGAACCACCTTGCTACCCTATATAACCCTCAGACTATACACTAATCAAAGCATGAGTGTCAAGAAATAGTTCTCAAAACAGTTAGAATTTTAGTATAATTTAAATTCATTTTACTCTGGATACTGTGATATTATGGGCTGGCAATATCATCGTTCTGTTAAGGAGTTGCAAGGTGCCTACTTCCAGTGAGACACAGATTGGGCAAAAGACAATGGGAAATCTAAGTTTCACATCCTACTCTCTCTTGAAATGAAATCCTGCCCCCTCTGGAAGTCAAGGGGAGTTTCACTCTTGATTTCAGTAGGAAGGATTTAATCTGTAAATAAAAGAAGACTTCTTTACTGAGATCCTTTAATTTTGTGTCCTGTTGGCTGATACCTCTTTAAAAAGGAAGAGAGCTCTGTTCAGTCACAGTCCTTAGTTTTGCAAACCTCAGGGGGTCCAATTAGAAGTACAGAGAAATTTAAACAGCTGTATTTTGCCACTTAACTGCAGAAAACCATCTTGTACCAGACACATAAAAAAGCACATTTAATTATGACAATGAATTTGCCAGCATGAAGGAAGTTCAAGTAGCATAGTTAAAAAGTAAAGTTTTCTTACGCTGCACTGTTCAGTTTTCATGGGCTTTTACACCCTTAGCTGAACTATTCATATTAGCTAACAGGACTGTATAATAATTTATCATGATTTTCCTTTTCTAAGTAGGGAAAAAACAGTACTATCTATTTATACTTGTTCTACTCATTTACTTTTTAGATTACTCAAACTGAAATCCAGTGTATTTCACTATTTAATGACAGACATCAAACACTGAAAAAGCATTTAATGATTCCTTCTTCTAGAGTCCTTAATTACAAAGGGAGCCAAGTTCAGAGCTGTTATTTAGTTACATTCTGAAATGTTTCTTGGACTCTCTACAATCATTTTATTCTCATTGACTGGATGATGTCTCCAGCATGGCTAGTCCGGACTCTGGATGCACGCTTTCCTGACTTTATAACAAATACTTGTCATCTGCCAAACTCAACTTGCTAGGGCTTCGTCTACACTGTAGTTGGAATGAAAAAAGCTAGGACATCCAAGTAGAGAGTTTGCTACAAAAAAAACCACAACAAACCAAACTTCAGAAAGTAGACAAAAAAGGCACTTAAAAGACACCATAGACTTTTCAGAGGAAATCTCAACTGACATGGATTTCAGAACACAACAAAAATTTAAAAGGAATCAAACATCTTGTCATCACTTGTCAAGTGGCTCTTTTAACGTGCTTGTACCGGACAGATTGCTTTCCCTCCTTCCAGGAACAAAAAAAGACAATACTACCTATATTAATATTTACATTAAACAGGCAAAACAAAATCATGAACCACCATGATGTACAAGAGAGGAAAACCAGAAACTATGATGAACACGGGGAGTAAATTTTTGGATATGATCACTAGCACAGTCTACTCTCTGTACTAGTGCTTTTTACTTCTAAACAGGTCAGTTTGATAAAGTCAATTAGGCAATATATTCAAATTCACTTTTCTTCAGAATGATCCCTCCAGAGTTTTTACCCCATAATTCACCTCTTCCTATCTGCTTTTACTGAGTTCTTTGTTGTAAAAGCTCCTCCAACCATTATGCCTAAGTTCAGTCCAGCAAATGTGGTGATTCCTGACATGTGTGAAAATTTACATAAAATGTCTCATGTTGATTAATTTAATTATTTTCCCAAATGAGAAAACCAGGAACTTGGATGTTTTCTGCCAAGAGAGAATCTGACTCCCTGGAGTAAGTTTTCATGAGAAAAAAGCACAGCCAGCTCAAAGTCAAGAATTAGATGAAAACAGATAACCTCTCCTGCAGAAAAATTATAAAACTCTTCTATCACTTCCCTCATGTCAGAAGACAAGAGCTGGAAATCAGCTAAGTACAGTGGCCAAGTGTGTAATTTTCAGTATAGACTGTTGAACTGATACTTTTGCACGTCTCTCTGCAGTCTGATGTGGACAAAGCACAGCTGCCAAGTGTGCAGTGCTGGGACAAAGCAGAAATAATGAAGTGTTACAGCCCAATAGGGAATGTAAGTTAAGGATTTAAACAGGCAAAAAGTGTGAAGGGCTGATGCAGAGCAGTCCAGCTGACAGAAAAGGAATAGGCAAGAGGGAAAGTTACCTGCAGTAATCATGTCAGAAGAGGCTACCCAGGCCTACAGTCAGGACGCCGGCCAGTCATTCATTAGTATTTTGAAATCTGATTTCAGTTTAAACTTCAGGAAAGCCAAGCTAACAAATTCTGTTCATTGGATTGAACAGTGAATATAAAAACCACTGAAGTTATCTGTAAAAGAAAAGGATGATGTGGGGCTGTGGCTATCTCACAGGAAACTTTTAATGATGGCAGTAAAATAATTAAAAGAAAAAATCAAACAAATAAGAAAACCCCACCAACAATAAGATGCATCAATGCATGTTGTATAAAACTGCAAGAGTTAGTTACATCCTAAAAAAAGGGATGACCTAATATTATTCAAGCACCTCTCAAGATAATAATAATGCAGATCCAGTATAAGATAGTAAAAAGAATGAAAAACTGTTTACAATAACATCTCTAAAGATAGCAAGACAAGGGGTATGAAAATATTTTTCTTTGGATCATTTAATCTGTGGAATTATTTCCTTTCTTCCTTTTAGAAATATAATATTCAACTGAATGAACCCTGATGAAGAACTGAAAACAAAGGAAGCAGGAAAGTAAGGACGATCCCAAAAGTAAATGGGTGTAATATAAAGGGAAAAATATAAGATTTAGACCTACAGTATTACTCTCCAGTCAACTAAAGAAAATGCAGCCTTTTTTTTCTATCTCTGTTACCCTCCCCACAGCCCTAAGATTTTAACTGGGTTCCTGATAAGCAGAAAAGGTTGATCCATTTGAAGAATGCATTGAAGAATCTGAAGTTATTGAAACTCAGCATTAAAAAGTTCTTTTGCCTAAGAGTGGCAGCTGGTAAGAGCACTAAAAAACATCACAAAAAAGTTTAGGAACAGAGAGGATGGCACATGAAAGTAAGCAAGACTGAAAAATAAACAAATGTGGTACTGCCAAATTCTCTTGCCTCATTTCAGGAGTGTAATGACCCAGAGTCAGAGACTAATGTCAGGTTTAGGGCACCAGAGCAGCACTTGCTAAACACATCATAACATTTCAATGCTTGGGCTTTAGACAGCTGAGATACCCTAGATCATCCTGCTCTGCTGTGAATTCCAGGAGAAAAAAGCCAGTATTGCTGCAGAAGTAACAAGAGACCAGCCTGCCAGATTAACTTTTAGAAACACTGAGGTAAAGATAAACAAGGCAACAAAAAAAGTCAAATCTAATTTGAAAGCTAGGATCTTGTAAAGATATAACTGAAGTACTTTGGATTTTTGAGCCTGGTAGTGGACTAGAAAAATACTCTCTTGTTACACTAAAGCTAAAGATGGAAGTGGTTCAATTGGCTGCTGTAAAGGTATATCAAGAAACCATTTTTTTAGTGGGCATATTTTCATATGTTGGCATCTGCATTCATCTCTCAAAATGAACAGGGTGGGACCGTAGACACATGTAAGAGATTGATTAATTAGAAGGGTACCCTATGATTAAAACTGTGATATAAAAACAAACAAACAAACAATCGAAAACCATAGATATTAGATGTTGAGAGCCATCCAAGAGGTAGGTATTATTACAAGAGTAATTCAAACATTTTGCTGCTATACTGGAAGATCAGAGGTGAGAGTCCTGTCTGTTCATCTTTCAGATCTTTTAAGTAGCTCAGCATACAGAAATTGTCTGCTTTTAACATTGTTTCCAGATGTACTCTTGGCCAGCTTTTGTCTTCTATTTGGACTGATATGAATGGCCTGAACCTTGGGAACACAATTATACTCCGGGACAAAAATGTTATTTTCTGCAAATAAAGAACAAAAAGTTTCAAGGCAAAGATATGTGGTGACTTAACTTCCAAGTTGCTTTTCACCCAGGAAGAGAGGGCAAAGGAAGCTTTGATTACTCCACCCATATTTGAGTTTCTATGTACGAACACACTCCAATATATTCAAGGAATTAATTAGATGGTTTCTGATTCAGTCTTACAGCACCAAATGCCCATTGATTTACAGATTAAAATTATGTTACTATCATACTTTTTTTTTTTTTTTTTGAGAAAAATAGACTAATTGGAAAAAATGTGTTTGAGCTAAATAATTAAGTCAAAGCTACAGAATTTTCATTTCAGCAGTGGTGACTAATCCCTCTGGTAGGGCAGGCAGGACATCCTCAAGTACTAGTATATGGAGTGCAACCCTAGAAAGATGCCAGTGTGTGTGACACAGCTGGGCTGTGTGTGACACTGCTGGGCTCTGTGTAGTAGAATCAATATGCAACAGATCTGCCAGAGTCTGCTTTCAGCCCACACTAAAAACTCTTTGGCCCAACAGTGACAGAGACTGGAAACAGACTGCCAGAGCCAAGACAAGTAAATATGGCCAGTTCCCAAGAGCTGTCATTCCCCAAAGCCCCATTGCTGCCTTCTGGCCAGCCTGCTGCCTCCTTAAAGCCAGCCCTGCAGCCAGTACCACTTGACAGGAGGGGGCTGCTGGCTTCCCAGGAATAAGCATCACTTAGTGTATCACAGATCCCAGGAATTATCCCGCTGATCCACAAAGACTCCACAAGCCGTAGTTTAAGCAATACTGCTTTTGACTATTCAAATTTCAAGCAGCTGGACTTCATCTTCCAATGAACCACTAAGCTGAGAAGGCTACTGTTAGTTTGGTGGGAGAATCTCTTTTTGGACCAAATGGAAGAATTACTATTATAGTATGAGGAACTCTCTGGGGGCCTCATGTCACATACCACTACATATCTTCCTTCTAATAAAAAGTATAATTCATCACTGTACAAGAAACCATGTCAATAAAGAGAACAGCACAATTCCAACTGCTAACCAGTTTGATGTCAGTCAGATCAGCCCAACAAAGAAGAGAAATCTGGACAACACAATGCTCTTTTGGCAGTGCCCCAAGCCTTACCAGTGTGTTTTCATCACTGAGTTTATTTCTACCATTCATATTACCGTCACCATTTTACAACTCCCTTTGTTCTATGTCTTTTACTGTATTGATTATTTGGGCAATGAATTCCAAACAAAACTTCTTCAAGCTACACTAGCTATGGATGAATTTCTTTTGAGACACTTGGTTCACTAGGAGAAGAAAATACTGAGAAAAGGCTTCATCTTGCTGGTGGATACTGAGATGTTTTTCAGAGTGAGTGCTCACTGGGAAGAAATCAGTCCCTGTTAGCACTGAAACCAGCAACGCTGCAGTGAGCTCAGAGGCAGTTTTTCTCTCTTCTCTATAAAAATTATTTTTATAAGACAAAATTACTTCCTACTTTTGATGCTGAAGTCTGTGAGTCTGTTCTTCATGGAAGAACCATATATGTGCAGCTCATAGAAAATCATAACTCTTTAGATCGCTTTCTGCAATTTCCAGCTTCCCTTACTGATGACTAAATATGTGTTACATAAACATCTAAAATGAACCCTCCTCATCATTCACAAGTGATATTAAAATCACTTGACATTTTAAGTTAAGGTGCAATACACTAGCTTTTTGAAAATTAACTTGAAAAGGAACATTTCTTTTTACTGTAAATAGATCAAATTTGCTTATTCAAACAATTATCCTATCTATCACTGACTTTCATTTATTCAAACAAAAATGTTGCTCCTTGCACTGAAAGGCCACTATGAGTTCAAATAGATTTCATGTCTCCTTTTAACAATTGATGTTTTCTTTTACCTAAGGGCAAACATTAACATTTGAACTCCATAAATTTAGTCTCCAAGCAGCAATACTATTTAGTTCACTAAGAAAATGCACAGAATCTGTTTTTCTAGTAAATTGAAAAAAAAAATCAGTTTAGATAAAATAGCTGCTGAAAGTGAGCATCATTATTCAACTTTCCATTACAAATACAGGCAGTGTTGCATTGCTCAGGTAGAATATGAGAACAGCTTTCCCTTCTAATATCTGATTTCTGCACCAAAATTACTTTTTCCTTCTGGAGAAGGTAAAGCTGAAAAATCATGAGTTCTCCTGCCAGTGGGAATCTCTGTCCCATCAAGCTACAGCTGTGAAGTCAAGTATGGCTCCTTCAGATATACCTCTTAATCATTCTTTTTTTTGTTTGTTTTGGTTTTTGGCTTTTTGGTTGTTTTGGTTTTGCAGCAGTGGGGGGAGTGGAGAAAGTCTTGTTGGGATGGGTAACAATACTTTCAAAAGTCAAACAAACAGTTGTGTCACTGCATGGAATTGTACGTACCAGGAACTACATTTATCTCATTTTCTTGATATGTTCTAAGACAACCTTTCATATCCACCACATCCCTGTCCCAAGAGAAGTTCAGCAGATGCTTGAGAGTCCAAAGATTTGCCATAGCACTGCCCTTCTGACGAAAGAGAGACTGGTGACAGCTGAGGTCACACACCAGCCAGGAACCACAGCATTTTACCTGGCTGTCTGAACCACTGTTGCTGAAAATAAAAGCATAAAAGAGAAGCAGAGGCCAGTGCTTTAAATTGATAGTCTCCTGCCCATGCAGCTGGGGTGCTTATTTTGGTTTGTCTTTAGAAATGAAATAGGCTGATATGTTTTCAGTAGGTGGGGAATCAAACACACTAGACCAAAAAGTCAAAGTGAGTTGGATAAGTAAACAAAATATATCAAAGGAACTTAACTCCTTGGCAGTGGTAACAGTGGATTCCAGTGGAGCTTGTGTCTGGAAAATTGGACTCCAGGGCCCAAAGGGATTAATTTTTCAAATTTATTTTACTTTCCTGTTGCAGATTTGGAACTTTGTACTCTTAGGTCTTCCACTCATTTTCTTTCTCCCTCTAAGAACTGGATAGCAGGTCAGGGGGAAAAAAAATTGAAAATATGTACTAATTATACAGTAGGTTGAAAGACTTCCTTTCAACTTTGTACTATTTATAGGAAAACAAACAGAGCTATTGACATTAGTCACTATCAGAAAGGAAATTATTTCTCTGATTATTCCACATATAATAATATTTTTCTACAATTGTATTTTAAATTCATAGTTACTACAATATATAATGAGTTAACAATTTTATCACATTACTGTTATGAAGTACTATTTCACAGCATTGTAAGACTACTTAAAAACACCCCTAAAAAAGAGAATGTGAGCACTTACATACTGTGAGGCCATTTACTAACAAGTACCTGATAATAATGTCCTTCTGGAACACAGTGCATTGTTTTGGGAAACCAGTAATCTTTAATTCAAACTATAAATTACAATGACTCTTGGCATTCCATTAAAGTGAAGTCTTTGCAAACATAGCTATTTTAGTTTTTTCTCTTCATCATTAAAAGAAAAATCTCTGGATCCTCTGCACAAAAGCCAATCAGAAGAAACGTGACAACTTTCAGATTAATGATCTTTACAGAAATGCTGGCTTCCAGTATGCTTTTTAGTCTTTTATTTGAACGTCTGGGCTTCTTTGAGCCTAAGCAAGTCTCACTTTTAAAATGGAGTTTTACTGCTAAAAACACTCTCTAGTAATTTTACAGAATCATAAAACAGTTTGGATTGGAAGAAATCTTAAAGATCATCTCGTTCTAATCCCCCTGCCATGCGCACGGACACCTCCCACCAGACCAGGTTTTTAGTGGGAAAAACCAGATAAAGTAACTAGAATACCAAAAGAAATGTTTCTCTCTGATGACTTCATTCAGCTCATCAAAAGCAAAGGGAAAAATCTTCGTTTGTTTCATTACATCCTGAATGCAGCTCTAAATTGAGTGCAAGTTAGCAGATAAAAGTCGAGTATTATCACTGCAGAGCAAAAACAGTCAAACCCAAATCCTACAGCTGACTCATGCATATTTGCATTTTTTAACTAAAGTATGATTTTTAACCCAAGTTCATTGAAATTGTTCATCTATTTGTAGACAGATCCTTCCTCATTAAGAGGTATTTTAAGGTAACACACATCATTACATTATGCCAGTTCTCTGTCGCAGACATAATTCATTCTGATTTGACTGAAATTTTAATCAGCTGCCAGGAGAACAAGTCCTTCACTGGTGGCATTCAAAACCAGCCCTAATACATGAGCTGCCTTGGGAATTAGAGCTGACATTATTGTTATAGCTCTGAATGCAAATACAATGCATTTTTATCTTGCAGAGCTGAAAAAGCCAGTTTTCTATGCCTTGAAAATTAACACAGAGTAATCTTATTAAACAGCTACAAACTGTATTTACACATAAATGAGTGAAGTGCTACACGTAGATAAGCAACAACTTGAACTTAGCTGAGAGGCATTCAGAACAGCAATTACATTAAAAATCAGGAATTTAACCGAAACCAAACAGTTTGAGAAAGTTTTATTTGAAGGCAACATATAGTGTTTGGGGTACAGAGATGGATGCCTGACACAACACAAAATGAAATTCTTCCATCCTACAGAGCACGAATAAAGACTTCTCCAGAAGGTTGTATCACACGCTGGGCATCCCACTTCATGTGAAATGTGGGGGGAGAATCAGGAATGAAGAAAAAGTGCAAGCTTTTCAGGTGTGCAGAACGTTTGAAAGAACTGGATTTATTCTCTAAAGGGCAGACTAAGGAAAGGTAGAGTGAAGCACTCTAAAACATGCAGAACAAACAGGGGAGGAAGTTGCTCATCATATAAAAAGTAAGACCAGATAGCTCATTTTCAGTCTGCAGCAGGAGAAATTTTTAGCTGTACAGCCAATGACATTGACAAAGAAGATTGTGTGGTATGTTCAGAACTCACAGTTTTCCTTCCTTGGAACAGAGACAAACTTCAGTGCTCTAGGTTCTGGAAGTCTTATTTGTCGTAAACCTCATAAAATGAGACTGTACTCAATGGTGTGCAAGCCCTAGATAATGTAAACACGGACACATATGCAAGTATGGAAAGTACTTTGAGCAACAATCTCAAAGCTACTGTATAGCTACTTCTTCAGAAAATGCAACTTGCAACTCACACCTGAATAGGGTTTCATCAATTTAAGACAGAATCAAATGAACTCACAGTGCCTCAGCACACTACAATGGTATTGTATTAATTGCTAATTTACCCCCTGCTTGAAATATAACTCAGCAAGAACAGTGAATTACTCTACTTTTAACTCTGTATTCCCTTAAGTCTAGGATAATACCATAATTTAGTTTGGAAAGAACCTCCAGAGATCATTTAGTCAAATGCTGTGCTGAAAGGAGGACTAATTAGGTCGGGTTGCTCGAGGCCTTGTACAGTTGAGTCTTGACTATAGCCTGAGAGACAGATCCCAACACAACTCTGGACAGAATATTCCAGTGTTTAACTATTATTGGGCTTTTCTATTGGGCTTCATTTCTGAGAGATGTTACAAAAGACTATGTCTATGTTCTTAAACTTGTCTTCAGGGGAGTTAACAATGAATATCAAGAGATGTGTCAAAAACACTGCTAATGAAGTAGTTTTACCAGGCCCATCATCACATTTTTACAAAAAAACCCACTCTAAATGCCTGATGAATTATTCATAAATGGGTGTTTCAGTGGGTAAGCATGACCAGGTTTATTCTGCAGTAAGAATCATGTTAAGCTTTCCTGGGTTTTGAACGTCATATTCAAAAAAAAAAAAAAAACAACTTTAAATACATTTATTAATCATTGTTACTAATCTAGAAGCAATGAGATTCTCTCATATATTAAATATATTTATTTTTCTCAGTATTTGTCAAGTTTATTTGGGTACTGATTGTTATATCATACAACTACCCCTAAACTGTCTTATGGAACCCTTAAACACTACTGGAAAGATGCACTTGAACTTCCAGAGTCTTGCATGAAATTGGCAAAGTCCTGGAATTTTTCAATTTAAGCTTTTATGCTGCACAACCAGAGAATTTGTGAAACAAAATCCAGCTTTGTTTCCAAATCTCACGTCTGAAGCTTCTGCTTGATCATTGAAGATGCTTATGGTAAGTTTCCTGTATATGCATCTGTGGCTTATCACCAAAAGTTACAGGGCTGAGTCAGCCTGACACCTCCCCCATTTCTTGGCCTGGTTAACCTATTTCACACCTGTTGCCCACATACATGCACAGCCTGAATATTCTATAACCAGTGTCCCCCTATACTCCTGACTATAGGGATATTTTCTGCTCTGTCTCTGAATTCTCATCTTTCCATAACCTCAAAAAGTAAAATCCTGTAAAGGCAAAAAATAAGCACTTCATAGAATATATACCAACTTCATTGTCTGCCATCTTTAAGGACAAATATACTTATTAATAAAGGAAAAAAGAAAAAAAAGAAAAACAGGAAAACACCCCCAACAAACTCAGAGTTAAGCCCTGATAAGATTTTGTCACTGACTTTATTTCATACCAAGCACATTATAAAGCCATTCTAAAAGGGAAAGTATGGATTCTCCTGTGTTCTCACAGGTAGGAATAATGAGGACATGGGGACATATGTGAAGGATCTAAATAATCTTCATTCCCTCCTGAAATTCTTAAATCTTTAATCATGTTCAAAAGAGAAAAATTAAGAACAATTAGGTCATATGCTTAGTCTTTCTAAAATGTCTAACAGTGTTTGCTGCAGCAAGGTACACTACACTTCTCAGAAATACTTGATACAGCCATGCAGCAAGCTGTGGAAATTGGTTTTTAAGTACCAGATTTTGTTCATACATTTTTCTTTCAATGATTTATTTAAAGCAGTTGAAAGATACAGCAGTGGTTTTGCAGTAATGAAAATTCCATTTCTTGTAGCACTTGTGTTTTGGCTCCAGAGCTGCTGATTTGCTCCAAAATATATTACATAATAAAATGGAATTTCCAGACAGAAGTCAGTACTTTGCAGCTAGATATATATCAGGGAAAACCTCTTCTACACGTTGGCTGCTAATTATACGTTAGTGGTTCTTGACAGAAATGCTTTCTGGATTACATTTATTTTTTTTGTTCCCATAAAGACATTTAGAGAAGACTCTATAGCATACTTCCATTTTATTTTCCACACAGATCTATCCATCTTTTGCTGGGGCAAAGTAAGACTTTATAATGGGCAAATAAATTCAGACTCCAGTTGGAATTTATTTTTTTTACATTTTTTCTTAAAGTTGACAATTTAAGGTTTAAAATTCGATTTTGAGGAAGGCATACATTGGAAATAGCAGAAGCAGCAGAACAATCTGCCAGAAAAATCTAGTAGTTGATGGTGGAGCAAGGAAGAATTACCATTTCTAAGGAAAGATGGTGTAGTATTCAAACTTAAATACTGTATCCATGTGAAATTCGAGATTATAAACAAGTGATTTACTAATTCTTTGTGTAACTTAATCAAATTTTACATATGGAATGCCTCTACAATTCAGGGGAAGAGGTGGAAGGAAGTCCTGATTTTATTTAACAGGAAAAAAGCCATTAAGCTTTCAAAAAAAAACCAGTTCTATTGATCACAGAAAGTACTCTATTTTTTAAAATATGTCCCAGTGGATATTCTAATAAGGAACATGAAAAAGCTTGAACAAATTAGAATAAGGTCAACATAAACCATTATGTGATGATCTAATTAACTGTATGAAATATGTAGGTAAAATGTAGTAGTCTATATCCACTATAGAACATAGTCTAGTGAAATCACAGATGTTCCAAACTAAGAGGAAGATCAAATCATAAACTTGTGTAATCAGATTCTTTCTGTGTGAGATACAAGCTTAGCACCACATCCTACACTTTACTAAGGGGATGAGATGCTGTAATGCTGAGAAGTGAATAAAGAACATATAGCCAGTCCACTCCCTTACATTCTTTCTCAGGAAAAGCAGATAAATCAGACGATTTTAATTCAGGCCTTGTCTAACAGATGATTTAAAGTATACTTTCAAAATTAATTTAGAAGACAAATATGTATTGATGTGCATTCATCCATATTCTTGATTAGCCTAAACCTCTAGCTGTTCTAAATATAGAGAAGTTGGACCAATTGCTGTCTCTTTGACTAAAGTACTTTATAAAGTGATAATTATCTCCCTCCTTCTATGTGTATTTGGTAAAGAAACTCCATCCTGTTTGTCAAAATACCACCACTTGGAAAGACATACATAGGCATAAAATGCTATAGAAACACATTTAAAGTAACAAATATATCTCTTTTTTAGGAGAGACTTAGCTAAGTAATTTTTCTGGAGATAAAATGCCAGCATTCCAATGCAAGGAGTAAATGAAAGGGGTCAATCTGGAAAAAATTGTAATTCAAGTGACCTTATACACAAATGGTACAGTTATTTTGTGCTTTGTCTTCACCTGTTTTAAGCCAGATCCTTGGTGTTACTGTCACCACGGGCAGCATTTGCAGAGCCCCGGGCACAGCCCAGGCCCTGGCACAGCTGCCCCCACAGCTGGCACAGCCCCAGGGCAGCCAGCCCAGGCTCAGAGAGGTGCCCAGAGCCATGGCTCCAGCACCACAGTTAATACCCCAGGGGAGACTTGTGCTTTGCCCAGGAAACTTCCACTCTTCATGAAAGGGTGAATCTTTTTGAAGAAGAAATTTTACATTTTGGAAAGGTTGTTTGCTGGTGTGTTGGTTGGTGTGGGGGTTTTTGGTTTTGTTTTGGTTTGAGGCTTTAAAATAAATCTTTCAAACAAATACCAGAGGAAATAATTCATCCTTATCAAACTCCTTCCTTAAGTCTTGTCACTCTCACCCACCTTTCAGTTATCTCTCCAGACACCATCCTCACCACAACCAACTTCTAGCTCTCTTATCCTGCAGTGTGATACTGACACCTACAATTTAATTAAGAGATCAAGCTACAGCTGGATGTACATGGCAACTTTGAAATAAATAAGGAAGATATTTTTCTAGCTATCATTTTTCACACACATACAGGGTTTACTTTTGGAATACTTTAAGATTTTCCATAAACACAGGCTACCTTCAGGTCTTTTTGTATGAAACTAAGGCCTGATATTACTGAAAATTGAGCTTTTCATAATAATTACTAACAGGTCTATTAGCACTCTGATTGGGTTTGGAAAGATTCTTTTTTTAAATCAACCAGAATCCTGGATCTCCTTTCCCCAAAAGTGGAAAGACTATTTTTAACCTATTCCAACTCCAATACCTCTTCACATCTGAAAAAGACATTGAGCAGTGCACATGGTGTTCCCTGAAAAAAAGTGAATTTTAAACATATTTATGGGACCCAAATGTTTCATTCAAAACAGTATTAAAAGGTAAAAGAAACTCCACAAACCTAGAGATTTTCCATATATGTTCTCAAACTTTCACTCTTCTTCTACAGTAAAGCCCCACTGGAAGAGTAGAGCACAGATAATAAAAGTCTGTATACTTCATATTTGGTCATTAATTTAAAAACTGAACTGAGAAAGTGGCATCTTATTTTGTGAAATCTCCAAGCACCCCAGAAGCAAGAAGAGCCACTACTTCCTCCCTGGCCTTTTTAAATTTTCCTGTCCCCGGAGTTCACTCCATAGACCTCCAATCTGCAGTTGGCATCATGTTCCTTTGTTAGAAGTAAGCAAAGACATTTCACAGATGTCATGTAAAAATAAAGTTTTACTTCCTTGTGAATGAGACAGAGGTGACCTTGCCAGTGGGTGAGGTAGAGCAAGCTTTAAGAGCCTTAGTGGAACAGCTACTGAATTACACACCTTCACATCCTTTACCTGCAGCTGGAGTGAGCATGGCTTTTCAGGAGTCTGGAACAGGCACGGGTGTTTTGCTGGAGGTAGGGGTCTACTTAGACCTCACCAGAAGTTAGTCCTCACCTCTGTGTTATCTCTGGCACTTAAATTAGCTGGACATTACAAGGGGAGTCAACAGCCAGTTGCCAATCACCTGGAAAAAAATGAGTAAACAAAATGAGGAAAAGAATAGTATTTTCAGAGTATTTTCAAGGCATTTAGAAAATTATCAGAAGGCAAAAATCTGGCAAAATACAGATTTGGATCAAAACTTATGATAGTTTTACAGACCCACAAAAGCAAGCTGTAAATGGGGGAACAAGGAAAATAGATAGCTGTGAAAGGAGGAAAGAAATCCCCTAGATACTGAAGAAGGGGAAAAATACAAGAACTCCTTATTTCTTAATTTAAGAAACAGTAAGACTGAACATGCAAGAAAAGGTAACTTAATACAATCACACATGAATCCATAGTTTGTCCCCAAAATTACACAAATCTTCCCTCTGATCAAGTTCTAGGACCTGTCTTGAACCTCAGGAGTAATTAATTTTTGATAGGCCTAATTTCTTTTAGATTACCTCCAAAATCAGGGATTAAGAATTATGTGGCCCATACACAACTCATTCAACAATTTTTCCTCTAGAAAAGTAAGAAATAAAGCTAACTTCTTGCTATAGTGTTACCTGTTGCTTTTTTAAGTAGTGGTTGTTTGGTTTGTTTAAGTAGTGCAACAAATTCCACAGATTTTGTTTAGTCTACAGACCATCTTCTGAGCAACCATTTCAAGAACACATGCCAATAATTAGCTGAATATCTACTGTATGCCAGAGACTGTAAGAGGAAAAAGAATCCTTCAGCTGACTGTAACAGAGTGATAATAGGAAACACAGAAAAATATACAAAAATATTCTCAAATAGGTATTTTACAGTCATGAGTCAATATTTTTTGCATTCTGATTCACCATGAGCTCCACTTAATATTTCTCAATATGCCCCAGAGGCAAAATATTCAAAGGGCCTAAGGAATGTAAGTGCCTTAATCAGGTTTGAAAATGTGACTTAAGTTAGTTGGTTAGCTGGATACTTTTGAAAATTTTAATCTGTCCTCCATATTAAAGGCACATCCTGTTGGTAACTCCATTAACATCTTATACCTCAAGTAAAACCATTTTGGGTAAGTAGTCAAATTCCCTCATATTCTGTAGTGTCCAGAAGACATCTCAATTCTTTGTGATTTCATGTGAAAATCACAGGTACTCACATGCAAAAGATGTGAGTACGTGCAAGACAGTTCACTCAGAGGTACCACCAGTAGAACACAGATTCTACAAAGCACAAAGTTATCATGGGTACTCCAAACTCTGGTTTCATATTAGCTCCTACTTAGTGACCTTATCCCAACTTCACACATCAGGTTTTGAGTCCTGCACATGCATGTAACTTCCAGGAACTTATCTACAAAGCTCTCATTTTGGTTTCACTTAATACTCATGAATTGCATTACCCAGAATGAGTCAAGCAGACATGTACATAACATTATAATTTGCTGATTTACCTTCCCATTTCCTTTTTTCCTCTTTTAGCTACCTTTGAACAAGCCTGTTAGTCCCCCTTTTGTCTTTCCAGAATAGCACATGTAAACAACGTTAAAATCAACAATACCCTCACTATCTTCTTCCCAGTGTCACAATGGTTCAGTTCAGTTCTTAGGTAGAAGTCCCTTTTTCAACATATCTGCTTTATTTAAGATGCAATTAGAAGCATGAGGCAGCTTTTCCCAGTTAATTCTGAAGCATCTGGCATTGACCACTACCTGCCTTCTGTATGTCAATGTATATGTTCTCAAAATTAAAACCAGACTAAGATAATCCTTGACCAAGCTAAATGCCAAATTTGCATTCCAGAATCCCTAAGAAATCTGCATTTACTTCACAACATAGGCATCCTCATCCCCTCATGGATCTCTGTCTCTATTATTATGAAAAAAAGAAATTAAACCAAAGGCAGCAAGTAATAAACCAGTGGATGGATGACAGAGCAGCCTGCTAGTGACATTCCTTTGCCTCTGCTCCATTCTTTCTTCTGGCACATTAATTTATGCAAGCAGTGACAAGAGGTAGAAGCAAAAAGCATATAGCCAGCATCCATCACATCTGACACAAATATTTTAGTTACAGTAGGCACTGAAAGAGGGAATTTACAAAATTGGGGTATATTTATAAGTTTCATCTCTTTTGCTGTGCAGTATACTCCAAAAACAGTTTGCTCCACTACATAGCTTATCATACACACCTGAAGTTAATTCATACCACCCCATGTTCACCATTAATTCTCCAATCAGTTAATGAGTTCCAATTAAGAACTGTCCAAAAATACAAAGAGGGAAGGTGACATCAGAGTCCAGAGCCCAGACCTCACCACAGACAGCCACACTTGCCCAGCGCTGTCCCTCTCACGCCTGGCAGAGCTGTGGGAAGCTGGCACAGTTGTTCCCACTGCTCCTGAGAGGCTCAGGCAGTCCCGATCAGGGGATTCCTCTGTCCGGCTCCACTGCTGCCCGCCTTGCCAGCCAGCAGTGCCACCTCCCTGTCCTCCCCAGCACCCTCCTGGGCCTGCCAGACAACTTGAGGTAAGTCTCCAGTTTTGTTAATGAACCAAATCATAAATATGTAAAAGGCAGGAAAAATCCCAGGCTGCTGACTTTGGTTTATATTCAGTTAGGGGCAGGAGTTGATGCCCCCTCTGAGCAGCAGAGTCTTGCTGAAGGTTATTATTCACATGTGTTATTCTCCCAGACTTGGTGCTCTCCATCCAAATCACACAACTAAGAAACAAGTTTTCTTTGACCACCTCATCTATTCCCTTCTCCATTGATACCTGCAAGTTCTATTTAGTTCTTAGGAGGTTTTTATGGGCAGGAATTAAAAATGTTCCTAGGCAAATTGCAAGTTCACGTTTGTACCAGGTGTCTGAGGGGCAGCTGCTGTGAGGGGAGGCCAGGCCGGCTCCATAACACCCCACAGCCAGCCATGGCTGAGGCCTCAGGGAAAGCTGCTGGTGCCTCTCTGAAAGAGTATTTAAGGGGAAAATGCCATAAAGGTGGCGAGCAGTGAGGAAAAAGGTGTGGTAAACAGCCCTGCAACCCCCGAGGTCAGAGAAGGAGGGGAGGAGGAGGCACTCCAGACACTCACCAGAGTGGTTGAATATTGATTCTTGATGCTGCTTTTTACCAGCGACTCTGCCAATATATTATGAAGAAATCATAAGGGGGTCATTGCTAGCATCTCTGCAAAGTGCCACGGTGGCAATATCAAGGAAACCTCACTGAGACACTGCTTTTGGTCAGACTGCTCTAGAGCTCTGCTTCCACCTCTCTCCGTGCACAAAAAATTCCTGCACACCAGGCCCTGTCCCCTGCACACATTCCTCTTATAACCTGAGCCTCAGTCTCTCTCATGTACCATCCACGCTTACTCATCTCCTCTGTGGGTGGTGGTGTCAGCATTTTGAGATGCCTGGAGAAATAAATTACATGTTCAGTTCTGCCATTTCAAAGACTGCTTGCCTTGCAGATCTTCCTGTGCTCGTGCATCTGTGTGTGCACTCACACAAGTGCAAGGTGTGGAGTCGGGGTGATGGACCAGTCAGAGAAAGACAAGAAAAGGAACCTAGAGCAAACTTCCTGAAAAGGATCACACAAATATTTTCTCAGTATAAACTGTTAGATTCTCAATAATAATTTAAAAAGCCTCAAATGAATGAAAACGGAACCCCCAACAAAGCAACACAGAAAATTCATTCCATTCTCAGTAGGCTTTATTATCTCAAAGATAGAGATTGGGTTGAATTCAACGACTGAGTTAATAAATCTCTAATTTAAATAATTTATTTTTGAACATCAGATTAACTAATTAACATAACCTGCACTATGCATACTATACAACTTCTCATTGCATGTAAACAATTTTTTTCTTTTTAATTTAATGTTATCCTTTTTATGAGATAAAATGCTAACATCCTCTTGATAAGCAAGTTGTGTGATAAAAAGTTATGAGGTAAATAACTATCCAGTCCAATTATGGCACATTTCTCAGCTATACCACAGGTGAGCTATAAACCATGTTTATCTGTTTGGCATTCTGTTTATCCTTGTGGGAGATCCAGTATCTGCCATCTCTGCTTGTCTGTCAAATCCTCTCAGCTGCTCCTTGTATGTGCTTGCCAGAGACGTCTTGTGTGCTGTGCCCTGCTGAGGCTCCCTCCTCCTCTGCTCCAGGCTGGCTTCCAACTTGTGCCTCACTATGCCAACTGGAGATCTGCCTAAGCAGCTCTGTTTTGTTACTGGTCAATGTCCATTAATAATACCACTTCACATCATCTCACTAATCCAAAAGCCATCATTACTTAAATAAAACACAATCAAGACCTAATAGCAGGCCACCCTTATGCTGCTGAACAAGTCAAAGCCAAGTCAAGGAAAAAAAAATCAACCTGAGGAAAAACCTGCAGCAATAACTACAAATAGAATTTACCAATGTCTGGATATAAGAAACACAAAACAAACTTAGCAGGATAAGATACGTTCCCTCTTAATGAAGTTTCTAATGCCCAAATTTTAGTTTTATTCACGCTGATGTGAGTCTTCAGCAATTCTACTGTTTTCCCAGATAGCCATTCTGGGTTTGCCCTACTGGAGCCAAGATCAGCATGTGGCCTCTAAACTCCATTCTCCTGCTTAAAAGGAACTGATGTGAAGTATTTAGTTATTTTATTTTAGGCTTTCCAACCTTCTATTAAATCTTTTGGGTTTGGGGCAAATTTATTCCTTGGATATCACTTAGGTAACTACTACTCCTTTCCTTGGTAATTAAGATTTATCTCTAGCAAGGGAAATAAAGTATGCTAAAACAAATCTGAACAATAATGATGATACTTTTTAAATGTACAATTTTTATAGGCTCAAGAGTACTAATGTTGCCCTTCCTAGTGTTCACCAGACATTCCCGTTGGCTCTAGCACACTATCCAGCATTTTACCTTACACAGAGATATCTATAGAAGCTGACAGACTGAAGAAGCTTCTCATTAAAAAACAACAAAAAAATCCACCCATCTGAGACCACTTTGCTGTTTTCAATTTTCCAGCTTTTCACTAGAATCAGAAAGTCAGTTGCAAGAAAGAATTTTCCTTCTCTTGTTGAAATTCAGAAACTTATAAGTCAGCACCACTGTGGTTCTAATCTCAGCTTTCAGCTTGAAGAGCTGAACTGTGGTCACTTGTTCTCTGTAACTACCAGAGAATTCAGGAAAACTGCTAAGATCAAATTATGCCTTTTCAAGGGCAGGCAACTCACATGGTAATGTGCTGAGCCACCACCAAGGAATGCTCTGGATTCTATTAATACAGGGGCAATTTTTTTAGCATTTTCTCTAAATATGTAGCCTTACAAAAAAGCCTTATTTCTGTGCAGCTAACACAGAGGAAAATGTGGTTAGAAACTTACTAGTTAAGTACAGTAACTTTGGCTTGAATAAGAGGACAATTATTCTGGAGTTTGTAATTTAGGAATTAGGAGTTAGCTCATAAAATAGCCTACTGGTAAACACTAAGTATTAAGGATTAGAATAATATATATTTTTTTGTTACTGACACTAAGAGACCAATTCACTAACTGTAGTATGCATGCATAAAATGATTAGCCTTGGATGCAATTTTGAGGCATGTGTTCATGAACATTCATTTACATCTTAAGTTTTTCTGAAAATTTTCTACACTCATTTATATCAATGCATGATAAATATAAAAAAAAAAAGGTTGAAATATCATCTTTTAAGATAGCAACACATAACAAGCTCTTGAAAACAGGCTTTTAAAGTGTGTATCAGTTCATTGTAAGTTTTTTGACAGAAAGTTTCCAAACTGCTAGTTTTCTCAACTGCCTGCCATAAATACAATGGTATACAAAAATTCTGTTATATATACTGAAATATTTTAGATAACCTGGGAGGAGTATTAAATTTCTTAAGTGTATATTACACCAGTACACCTTTTCTGTGGCTAATCAAAACTAGAAAGCAGTCATAGTAAATCTGCAGTCAGTATGAGGTGTTTCAAACCGTTCATCTAGAAAAACACAGTTTCTATTTGCAATCCAAATTGTACGGTGCTCACAAGAACTGAGACTTGTCAAAGCTCCACTGTGTTAAATACCAACCCTCCCCTACTACGCACAGAGCTATAGTGTGATTCAACTGTGTGAAGATGGCAGAATACTTCTGCCTTGGTAAAGAGACTTGTGTTTCTCACACTGCTTATATTACTTTAAATATGCATGTAATGTCTTAGAATTACTCTGGATAATTTTCTGAAAATGATCGTTCAATACTCAGAAGCTTCCAAAAAGACAAAAATTAAAAGAAAAGAGATAAAATCATTAAACACTGACTATAGCTCTAGCCCACACATCAAAACATTGCTACTAGTGATCACCTTTCACAAAAGGATGCTTCAGTATTGCAACATGTAGATGCAAGTAACCAGGTCAAGCGGAAGTATGGAATGTTTTCTGAACAAGGATAAATTCAAAAGATCAAGAAACTTCAGCTTTGATATGAGTTGCACTAGATGTAAAAATCAGACATTATAATACAGAAAATGGTCAGAAATTATTTCTCAGTGTTTCTTATCATTCAAGAAAACTGGCAGTCACACAAAGAAGTAATCATTCAATAGATTTAAAGTTAGAAATAGGAACTCTTTTTTTCACACGTTGAATCTTGAAATGGTAGCATTTATAACTTCAATATTTTGAATGCAAATGTATAGATTCAAAAAGAATTAAGCAAATTAGTATAAAATAGGTTTGTCTGCAGCTTGCAAATATGACAGTAAAGATGTGCTGAAGAGGAAACATCTTCAGTGGCAAATGACAATGGCAAATTCCTTTAAGCTGGGACAGTGAGAGACGTCCTTACACACCTGTGAGCTTCTGCTCTTGGCCACTGTCTGGGACAGAGTACAGGGTTAGATGGATCGTGGATCTGACACTTTACCCCTGCTTTCCATGTTATATAACCACATACGAATACATAAAAAGCATCCTACTGCTTTACAAAGATACTAGAAAAGGAATTTGCATGATACAGTTGTTCCAATGGTCATAGAGGAGTTAAATTTTAAGTCTTTAACTTAAGTTGTTCTGCCTCTGGCTACTGTACACTTCTTCAATAGACAGGAAATCATCTCTAGTTCCTGAGTAGACACAAGAAAGGTCCTCAGAGCAGATAGATTTCAAAATGGAAAAAAAAGAGAATTACCAAATCAAACAATCAGTTTCCTGTCTTTCAGGAGCCTCGTGCTTTACTGTATAATACAATATAAACATGAGCTCTGTTTTCTCTTAGCATTTTCATTTCAGTTCATAATAAAATCAATGTTCTTATTCATATAAAATAAATCAAATTAAAATGAAGTTTAGACATTACTTTGGCATTGCGCTTTATGTCAATGACATAAACAGATCCAAACCATTCTATTTTCATTCCATTCCATTATTTGTAAGAACTGGTTAAAAGAAGTGATGAGCCATTCATGCTATTAGAGTCCAATATACAAAACTGATATTACAGAAAATGTCAGAAATTAGTTATTTCTGCAGTGTCAGTCTATGGCCTGTTATCTCCCACACCCTGCCCCAGGAGTTAACTGAAGCCATCAGAAGAGCTTCAGGGAGCCTCTAAAAAAAAATCCTGCTAGTGATCTGAGACTTGGGAGTTGCTAAGAGGAGTCCACCAATTCAGATAGCCAGGCTGCAGTAGAAAAGCAGAAGAGCTGGTACAATAGAAGATCTCTGGCACTGCCTGGGCCAGGAATAAGGAACAACATATTTTTCTGTTGATTTTCTATTGGAGGATGATGTGGTCATGCTACATCTCTGTGTGTCCATCAGAGGGGTTTACTCGATTGCTCCTGACCCTGGGAGCAATGACTGAAGGCTTCATAGGCAGCTCTAGAATTCAAAGCTGTAATAGGACAGACTGAAATTGCTTCAGGCAGAGGGAAGAGGCGGTTCTTAGCAGCTGGCTGAAGGGAAGGTATTTTCTATATCCTGAAACTTTAAAATAAAATCCTGAAATAAAAAAACCCAAGGACTTGGACTTTCAGTGGTCACATCACTCCACCCTGAGAAGTTCCCATCATAGAGGAGTTCAAACTCCTCCTTCTCTCTCTCCTATTTGAGGAGCAGGAGTCTCTCCTCCCTCATTCTTCATTCTATCTTAACCTTGCTGGAGAGATTACCCCTTCCCCACAGGGACAATTTCAGCCTAACAACTTGCTCTCTGACTATGAAAGTCTTGTGGCTCTACTAGTGACTTGTGCTCATCACTACCAGAGCAATGTGAAGTATCTGCTTTCTCCAAAAAACTGACAGAGGACTGAAGACAGGATAAGCCAACTCATGCTTTAAAATGTAAAGACTTTTAGAGGATTTGTGGACTTAATACATTTGCATTCCTTTGCAGACACAGTTCAGTATCATAAATAGATGATAATTAGGAGCGATCTATGCATCAGTTTCTTTCAGTACAACTTACCCCTGCTAGTAAACATTCCTCTAAGTTTTACAGCTTACTTAGTATTCAAATTTTATATGCATAAGAAATCTTCTTCTTCTTTCAGTCTCTTTCACTAATTTTCCACAGTTGTATTGCATGAGATGTACACTGCAAAAATGCTGAAGCTGTGCTGAGGCAGTCTCTTCTTTTCTTTAAAATGAATGTTGTTTTTTTTTTTTTTAAATCAAAAAAACTTCAACATATTCAGGCTGTCACTAAAATAGCTAAGCACCCCTAGGACTATAATGCTTGCCCAGACAAATGCACATTCCTGTCTGTAGAGACCTAGCCGGAATGTCTAGCATCAGAATTTCACATTTTGTGCAGTCAATTCTATTTCACATACTAAGCCACAAACCCATTATAGCTGAAAACAGCAGAAGGTCTGTTTTAAATTAGGTGATGCAAATACAGTACTAACAGAAACCACAGAAAGAGCTCAGATGTATAGAATATATGTACAGGCAAGGCAACCAAGTATGAAAGGCAGGTATCACTTAAAATGCTTTCCAAATTCACAGGTTTAGCAAACAGTACTAATGAATAAAAAAATATATTTACTGAAAAAAGAGGAAATTTAGTGTTTTACATTTCCCTTTCAATGAAGCTCTACCAAATATGAAAGCAACAGAAACAGGTAATCCCAGAGCATCTTCAATGAAGACGCTTTATGACAGCAAGAGCTCTCCTCTGAAGGTACAGCTGCAAGAGACAGTACCACATGAACTACCAAGGAAGGCAAGCCTTGCAAAGCAAGACATTTAGACTCACGAGACATGATCATTTACCAGAATAAAGCAGGAGAAAAAATTTATGCAGGCAAGAAATAAGACAATATTGCATTTTATACTGCAGCTCCTTAAGAGAGTAAGATGACTGCCTGCATCAATCTCACTTTTACACTATCTGAGATTGTTCTAGCTTTAATATGGAGCCAGAAACAAATGGTTGACAACTTTTTAAAATAGAATTATTCTATTTTTGAAGATCATGATTAATGATGTGATTTGATGTAAAAAAAAAGTTTTCATGATGACACTAAACCCATACGTGTAAATCAGTGGATTAAAATAACTCAGTCACTTTCTAACAGAGAATTGCACTAAATTATTTGATTGTTAAATGAAATAACTAATTTATTTTAACATTGGGAGTATTTGAAGTGAATTGTCACTCATCCAGCTCAGTTCTACCCACCTATGGTTCTAGCCATAGTATATTGTTCCACTTGTTCAAGGACAAAGGAAGTTATTCATAAGAGGTTAGAGCCAGTAGAACCTACACCTTTTGCTGTGTTTTGAGATTTTTAAGGCCAAGAAAAATTGACTTTTTGAGGTGATAAAGCCTTGATTTATATTAAGGTAGTTCAGTAATTCAAGAAGAGTTGGCACAAACACTAAAGAAGTTGTAGCTATTCAAATACACACAGAAAAAAGGCAAACTGAAGAAATACTGAAAAAATAGTATTTTCACTTTTTAAATCAACTTTTAAAACCCCACAGAAATTCTCTACATTTAAGAATGAAGCAAGTGAGTAAGGCACATTATGAAGCATTAGTTAAACAAGAATCACACACTAGTTATGTCAAATTGCTATTGTACAATCAGCAGTTGGCTCAGAAACAACTGAGAAACTGGAATCCTTTCTGTTCAAAAAGGTTGGCTACAAAAGCAAGCATCTCTTTCACTCATTGAAAGGGGCACAGGATATTTATTTTGCATCAGTACTGACACTACAGATACTACACTTTGCTTTAATGTCTTTTTTGTATCCCACTAAGGAAAAAAGAATTGTCCAAAATGGCTCATTTCTTGCTCTGCATCAGTCATCTAGATCTTTCCTTTTCTCCACACCTGTCTCTAGAAATTTATTTTACTTGCGTATGTTTTCCCTGCTCTATTTTTCTTTAGTATTTGCTTCTCCTTTATATAATGCACAATCTATATTTAAAAATCAATTCTTCCCATAGAAATTATTCTTGTAGATTCTTCAGATCCTTGACGTAATGTTTTAAATTCATGTGACACTCTTTAAAGAAAACCTGTCTTGTGATATTTGACTGAGTTAACGCAGCAAAAGAGGAAATAACATACTATTCTTAAGATGTAAATACTTAGTGATAAATCAAAAATATTTCATCTTCAAATATCACTGTGGAACATTCACTCTACAGTTCATCCTGTCTTATTATTTATGTTAGGAAAATAAATATTGAAGAATAGTGTGGGAAAAGCTAAAAACTAAAAATAATTAGTCTTTGATGTTGAAAACAATGTTTCAGTAATAAATTTATCTGATTAGCCTCACAAAATCAGCCCATTTCCAAAAAAAATGAAGTCTGTAGCATACAACAGGAGTGACAGAATCATTAGGCAGAGTTTTACTCTCAGCCATTTTTTTACTGTCTTTGCACTTGGTTTCTGTCCCTGTCTCAAACTGCCAGCTGAGGTAGCTTGGGAATGACATGGAGGAAGGGGTTTCCCTTCTCTAAAGTATCAATCATTCAGTGTTCTCATATTCAGACCTAATATACGTCTAATAAATGTCTTCATACTGCACCTGTAAATAATCACTGCAAAGAGAACTAATCTTTATAATTTTTTTTCTTAGCAAAATAAAACAAGTATCCTTCTATCAAGAACTTCACCAAAAAATCCTAAAGCTTTCTTGTTGTTCGTAGTGAAAATAATTAATGGGATTTAAGCCTAAAGCAAGGTCTTTAGGCTCATTATTACATCCAGACGTGGGTCTTCTGGAAGATTGGGGTTTTTTCTTCACATTTTAATTAATTTCTGCATTTTAATAAAGCTGGAGTATAAACCCAATGGCATTAGAGTTTTATCATCCATACATTTGTAAAAATAGTGCAAATTGAGAGTAAATCTTAATAAAAATGGAATATTTTTGGAATTTGTTGCATAGCTTCCTTCTGGCCGGAAAGGTCCAGAAAAATAAAACATGTGGGATGAAGCTGTAGGCTTTGGTATACTTTGTCAGTCAATAAAAATCTCTGCTGAGGGCAGGAAAAGTATCCAAGATTTGCATTACACCACGAAATTTGCATCAAGAAAAAAAAGTAGAAGAAAAAAACCAAACAGTATATATTATCAAACAATAAGGCAAAAATATTTCATGTAAAGGCTTTTACCCAAAGACCTAAGCATTTCTTTCAAAAGATGCATTCAAAATGAAATTGATGCAAAAAAGTAACAGAGAAGATGAGAACTTTTTTTACAAGAAATGACTACAAGTACTGCCTGATTCAATATACCAAAGCTAATGCTAAAGGAGAATATGATAATTTGCCATCACCATACCAAGAAAAGTAACAAGTACTTTTTATGCAACTATATGATAAGCTACCCATAGATAAATGTAGCCAACAAATTACAAGACTCTTTTTAATATCAAAGGATGGACTTCTGGATCAATCTATCAGTTACAGAAACAACCAAACTCATCTGAGATGGGGCCTGATAAATTTACAGTAGACTTGATTTTGTTGCAGTTTTACACATTTCTTAACCTCTCAAGTGCAGGAATGCTTTCCTAATGCTTTCATGTTTTTCTTAGTTGATCTGTGTTTTTTAGCATCCATTTTATGTTTCATGACAGCGTAAAAAAATGCAGGAAACCGTATATAATGATACGATTCTGTCACTGTAATTTTGGTCTTGTGCATCTCAATGATCACATGGCTTTGATATGCCACAGTAAGTTTTAAAATGCCACATTTAATGGTAAATGTGGTAAGCCACAATTGTAGAGCTTGGTAATGCTTGCTTTGGCTTTGCAAAATGGCATATCAAAGAGGTATAAGATCAACTTGCCATATTTGGCACCATCAAGTTTAAGTTAAACTTGTATCCTAGGTGAATGGACAGTCAAATAAAACCATCCCTCTGGAAATAGAAGGGTACTGTACATAAACTAGAAAAATTATTGGTTGTAAAGCAGTCTGGACTGAATATAACAAACTCAGCTGGCTTGAGCTCAGGGAGCTGTTTCTTTTACTTTATAACAGAGCTTTTGTTTCAGAAGTTGGAGACCCTGTGTTTAGCCCAGCAACAAACTCTTAAATGAATCAGCTCTGTGTAGGTTTGATAGTGTGTTTACCAAGGCTTCCATGTGTGTATTATTTTGTCCTTGTACCTTAGACAGAATGATGTGGCTGCCTGTGTACTATCCTACACTAAAAAAATATATAAAAATAAACCAAAGCCTTCCCCTTAAAATATTTTTAAAAAGCAATTGTGCCAGAAAAATACATTTCTAATCATCAAGAAGACACATCTACTATCACACTAGCTCCCACAAAATCGCTGGTCCTTCCCTTTTAAGACAACTCATCATGCATTTTCCTTCTTTCTTGGTGGAAATGGGTCATACTCTATGACCCATTCTTAATTCTGTTTGTCATTTACCAACATTTTCCTACTCCTGTTGTCATTTTAATCTTCTTTCATGGACTAAACTACATTATAAAATCCAAGTTTCCCATTTCAGGTCATTACTATTATTTTAAGGTAATTTCCAACTTAAATATACACCCATCCCAGGCATAAATATAACTAGTTTAATGTGGAAGTACAAGTCAGTGTGAGGAAAGGTTATAGAAAGTCTTTTGTACATTCAAATTTCAGCCAGTCTGTTCCACAAAAATAACTTTTGCGAAATCATTACCTTGGAGATGAAATAGCACTGTGCTTGAAACATATAGTCTTACAGCCTGAAATTTGTGGTTTATAATAATTACTTAAGAACATTACTCAGGAACAGAAAAATGATGGAAAGCAGGAAGTTGTATATATTTTATTTAAAGTGCTTTTACAGTACCATGACTTCATGTTTTTGACACCATCAGGAAGGGCTGGGAAGATCTACCCAGAGATACTGACAGCTTAAATGGGGTTAGATGGATGCCTACCTGGCAGCAAGTGAAAGAAACTTTACTTGTACTGACAGATACAGTCGTGACTTGCATTTTAGGCACTCCCAAGGGAGATATAGGCTTCACTGTTTAGAGAATCACACTGAGTCAGTCTCCAAACCTCACACAGGTGAATGGAAAGACCAGGCAAGAAGTCAAAGGAATGCAGATACTGACTCAATTTACATACAAAACAAGTGGCACAAATATTTTTCAGACCTGAAAAGGAAATTAATTTAAGATTTAGAAAAGGGAGTAAATAATTTCCCAGTTTTTTAGGGAGGTTTACCAACAATCCACAATCTTGATTTTATCCATTTATAAATTCAGTTATTTGGCATTTTACTCTTTGTATCCATTTTTGCATGTCAAAAAAACAATAGGCAAAGGAATCCTAGTAACATATTGATTGGCAAGGGACAGAAAATTTTATAATATGCTCATAGTAATCTATCCTGGTGAGAATATAAGCAAAAACCCCTCTATACTCCTGATACATTGATTTCCTTATATTTATAGTGAGAAAATGAACAGCATAAATTCAGCTAATGAAGACCAAATCATGTGCTTCTGACATCTCTTATTGATAACTTACATGGACCTAAGTCTATTGAAACAGCCATGTAAACAAAAGTGGTATCAGGATGAGATTATACTGTGCATGGCCTGAATTAAAGTTCTCTTACAGAGATATTTGTGTTTGAGAACTCAAGCTGGTCATTAGCCATCTTCCTCGCTACTGATTTCTGAATACTTATTCTACAATGGGTACCGAGATCCACAGAGTAGAAGGGAAGTCTACAGGATTTACCACAGCAGGAATTTGCATCAAGTTACAAAAGCTAAGGCACAATAATGAGTGATGGAAACTTCATGATAAACCATACAGCTGGATTTCCTTTTAAAGCAAATAGACAGTATTTTTAGGCATTTTCCTCAACTTAACATGCTTAAATTGAGTCATACTTTAGAATTCTTGTGACTGCAAAATAGACTGCCTTAGTCTGATGAGTCTCATTTTACAGACTCGGAAGAGAAAAAATATAACCAAGAAATTCTATTTACTAGTTGTTTTTAAAATCAACCAGATCTGTTTTATTTTACATAGGAATGTTGGGCTTTAAATTCTGTCACCTCAGGACTAACTTGGAGAATTTCCCCTTTTAAATTATATCATTCTCCTAGTCCTAGCTCTTACTCCTTGTTTCTTTTGGTCTAATAGACTATTGCAAAGAAACTCAACATGGGTAAAAAATTGTCCTTTTGGTCTTCAGGTTACCATAACTGTGAGACAAAGCTCCATAACTGGCACAGAGAATACATAAAGGTACATTTTTATGGCCCTTCATTTAAAGAAAGAAAAAAATCAGCTGTCAGACTGCTCAAATGTTTGGAGTGTTAACAGGCATGTTGTGAGAAGCTGGCTGAAAAAGCAAATGCAAATGAAATAATGAAAGATGAGTGATAAATGGAATTTATCATGAGTCAGACTCACCATAGGAATACCGATAGCCACATGCTAAAAAAGAGAGAGATCCAGCTTAGCTTCACAAGAAACAATGTATGTGCTTTAGAGGAGTCTTCTTCTATAACCCTAGGTGACAAAGCAGGAAACGAGCCAGGACTTTAAGGCAGAACTATTTACACCTTCCTTAGGATCAGCAGTTCAAAAGTGGTTAAAGGTTTTCCTTTCCTAAGCTCGGTTTTTAGTAGAAACCTAACTGGAACAAGGTAGCTTTTCAAACAGAAAAAATGCAAATCTGTTGCAAAAGGCAGGTTTGGACAACAATTTGTAAACAATTTCTTCCCTATCCTTGGTGCCTGTATATCCAAATCCTGCTCCCAGGTCCAGCAGTTTTCAAGTCTTGGATTACTACACATTCAGCAATCCCTTTTAAAGCCTAAGGAGGCTTTCCTCATCCCTTTATATGTAGCTATGTGTCTGCTCCCTGCTCTATAAAGATTTACCAGGTCCTCTGCAAACTCCCCAGCTGCTTGTACTGAGCTGCGAAAGCTCTGCCAGGCGAGCATGGCCAGTAACACTCAGAAGCTAATTCCAGGGAAGCCCCAACATCCCTTCCCTTTGAAAAAGTTCACCTGAACTGAATAAATCCTTCATCAGGCCCAATTTCATATTTTTATAAAGTGTAGTGCACAATAAGCTGTGATCAAACAAGTAACACAATACACCTTTCATCACAGCATGGATGGAATACAGTACTCAATTGTTAATTTTAAAAAGATCTTACTGCTAAATTTAACTTGCTTACTTTCACAGTACAGCAGGATGTTCTGTACCACCCAGCCCTCCCTGGTTGTGCTTCCTGGCAGTACCACAACAGTGGAGAATCCTTAGGAGTTCTTAGATAAAGGGCTCCGCAAGAGTTTTATTTAATGTGTGTGTGATGAAGAGCTCACTGATCTCTGTTCTTTTCACTTAAAATGAGACTTTTATATTTCATGCTCAGCTATTTGCTGGATGGATAAAGGAGCATATTTCTCTTGCAGGACAATTTACCAGTGAGGGAACGGCAGGGGAGGGTTTGTTTCCTGAGGCAGGTCATCTTTTTCCATGAAATGGCCTTTACTGGTATTAAGACAGCTTGCTATGTTGTTTTGGTGGTTTTGTAAGCTCCCCAAACATAGATCTGACATAGACCTGTGAAAGCCTGGCATGGTTTTCAATTTTTATTAACTCTTGACATTTAACAACTTTTCTTTAAACAAATTATTAAAAACCTTGGATCTGAGTTATCTACCAAATCATGACCCAGTTACTGTATCAATACACTGTTTGATTAAATAAAAGCAGCAATTTTTAAAGAAATGAAAATGACACATTTTTTAAAGTGAGAGGACTAAAAAGTGAGAGAGGAAGCAAAGCACTGAAGATCTATTCTGAGGGAAATTTTTCAAAAACAAAATAATTCCTCCATTTCTTGCTGATGTCTTCTGCATAGAAAGAGGATACTGTTTCACAAGCCAGACCATTTTGCCTTTGGGGAGGGGAAGTCAGGAACAGGGAAACTCCCTGTTGAAGGGACAGCAGCAACATTCCCATGCCTGCAGCCCATTCCTGTGGCTCCCACAGCTGGAAATTAAACAGAAAAAGTGGGTAATGCAAACTTGTGGTCAGGTTTCAAAGTTAGTAGATTGTACCAGCTTGGCATGTTTGAAATCAAACTGTGCATTCTTTCATTCCATTTTTTATTGTTTGATCAATGTAGGTGTTTGAAATTTTATGAATATCCACTGTGACAGTGTGGTACTGCTCTCTCCACCACCACAACTCGTAAAATGTTGTTTGTGTTCCTCTTTCTCAGTGCAGTATGAGATTAAATTTCACAATATGACTAACAGTGTAGGGTAAGTAATATAAAATAAACCAGCAGCTTCATTTTGGAAGATAATTTAATGGGTACTTCTAAATTTTTTTTTCTCAAAAACAGTAAGTCCAGTGAGTTTCAGAAACATATCATAAAGTTATAGTAACACAAGTTACATTTCTAAACAAATAACAGCACGACAAGCTACCATTTCTTTCCCATTCCTTTTTATAATAAAGAAATAGCTCCAGCATTTTCTTGGGAATTTGAGACACATTCAAAGCAGATAATAACACATAAATTCCTTACAGGCTAAGGTAAGCCATCGGGGATACAATCCTTGGAGACAAAGCAGTTCTGATAAATGAACCCTGACAGAGACGAACAAAGTGACAGACCCACAGGCAACTCTAAAATCAGCAGCTCTCCTGCTTGTGAAGCTTGCCACAAAGCATAACATGCCCAGGTATTTTCACCTGCCTGTTCATTATTCTCACTCCTGTCAAAATGCATCTTTCTTGCAACACTGTCATTCACAAAACACTCATTTCAGGCTCCAAAGGCAAACAGGCCAAATTCAGAGCTCTAGCAATCTGACACGAGCCCACTGAAGTCAATAGATATGCTTCATGAATATATATTCATGAAAAATTTTGTCTCAGTATCTTAAAATGTGGGAAATTCTGAACTATTCATTTAGGTGCAATTTAGCTCAGGTTTGTAGAAATTTAAGGGATTATTTCAAATGGCAAAACTGCAAGATTAGAGCTTATTTTAGATACCGTCTGGAATTGTTCTTCTGAGTTTTAGCATCAACACTTCATCAATCTCTTCCCCTTGCTGTTAGCAGCACAGACATCACTGAAAGGTGGACACTGAATGCCCATCTTCATTTAGCCATTTTCCTTTCCCAAAGAGCAGAGCACTGCAAATGAGCCTTTCTCATTCATTGCTTCCTATATGTCTTTCCATCTCTTTTCAATACCATAATCATCTTGGGTCCAACAGAAGAGTATATACAGTGAACTAATCATCCTTTTTGAGTTTTTCATCCACTTCAACATTTCTCCAACTCAAAATGATGATAACAGCAGGCTGGTTTATATTTGTCTTAGCACCATATGAATGCCCAGGAAATATACATTGATTCTACTTTTCCTATATAAACCCTCCAGTTACATACACTGATTTTAGAAATTTCTAGCTACCTTATAGTAGTTGGAACTAGTCCTGAGGAGAAAAAAAGACACATCTAGATATAAACCCCGATGAGGTACACAAATATATTTACATGCTTAAAAATTAAGCACCTGCCAAAATACTAGAAGGATCATAATCATGGCTGGCTTGCAGATGTGAGAATAAACAAAGAATAGAAACAGTATTTTTGTTTAAGATAGGTTGGATGTTTTTATCTAGGGGAAACTAAAAGACAAGCTTGCTATATTTCATCTGGAATGAATTTTGAGCCTCTTACATACCTAAAAATAAAAGCAGATGTATAAAATCCCATTGGCATAACAAAGCACAGCTTTGAAAAGGCTGTTGTCTGCAAATGTGATGATCTTTAAGGTCTATCTTTAGGAGGACTAAGGGATTCTGAGCAATCTAGGGATGAAAGCAGGGTATCATATATATATCATAGCCAATATTTGGAGTAATTTTTTTTCTCTCCATTTCTCAGTCTTGCTCTCATATCTGATTGTACAATTTGGTAGAGAATTAGAAGACAAAACCATATAATAAATTTTGGAAAATTACTCCAGTCATCATCTGGAATCACACTGGATACAATAAGTTAATCCTTAGTATAAATTGAACATTGCCTCCTATACTTCTGAATCTGAAAATACACACTACAGAGGCTATAAATGTATCCAAGCTTTGCTTTCTCCAAACACTGAGAATCTGCACCAATACTGCACCTGTCAGACAGGTGATCTCTGGTTTTAATGTCACAGCACTACACACAAATATACCTATTTCAACCTTCAGTATTTTGCCCACTGTATTTCAGAAATTCTGCAACTCATTTTATAGTCTTTCCACAATACTACCTTTTGGAATGTTCAGATTTTTTTCTGAACAATATTTTGGTTCAGCAAACTAATCTCAAGGCATTATGTATAAATTCATCAAATATTTTTCATTATACCTCTATAACTCTCATTATGTAAATAAGCAAAATATTCACAGTCTCATAATCTACGTAAAAATTACCAGAACAAATTGAATACTGAAACATATGAATTTGGGACTCACTAGCATCACTGAAGATTGTTATGTAGTACAACATTTACTTATTGCTATGATAGTTTGATACTCAATACCCTTTAATCTTGAGCATCCGATCATGTGAGTTGTAAAATAATGGAGTGGTGGAAAAAGCAATGTATTGGAACTTGGATCCCTTTAGCTAAGAATCCAAATGTGAACTTCCATATTCCTTTTTATTGTCTATTTTATAGAATTTCATTAAGTACATGTAAATTAAGATATATTTTTATTCAGAGTTTTGTATTTTGTACTTTTTCATCTTCCTCAGCCAGCACTACAGCAGTAGACCTTGTTACTTTTTGCTTCAGTCCAGACTGGCTACAAACGAATCTAATTATGTTATAGTTTGGGCAATGCGCCTGGCAGACAGCAGGGCTTGGACACCCACTGCTGCTTTGAAGATACATGTTGAAAGCAAAACTTGACGTTTTTCTGATAAAGTCATTAATTTTCATGGTATTGACTAGAAAATAATCACTTCCTGGAAGAATATGGGCAGCTGAGGTTATTACTGACTGCAGTAGAACTACTGCAGCATTGTGAGCACCTGTTAAACACGTTTTTAAAGTTTTAAGGGGAAATGAACACCACTAAGAGTGAATTAAGTAGAAATCAACATATTGATCATTTAGTCTAACACACATTACAGAGAAAAAAGGTGTATCACAGTTTCAAGATAACATCAGAGAGGAAAAGGTGTATGCAAAGATTTCTGCTCATCCTGCATTTACAGATTCTTTTGTGACTCTCACAGAGCTGCTATATTCTCCTCTGTTTGTCCTAATATCAGATGCAAATATTCACATTTTTTACATTAAAAAATGGTCAAAATAGTATTTTCTTGACTTGCCTTTTCAACATCCATACAAATTCAGAAACCTCATGTAAACATACCACCTTTGAGGGAGGAATTTTGTGCTCTGCAGAAATGTATGCCCATGGACAGGAAGCTGAAGGCAATTTGGCAGTTTTAGTGCAATCCTTGTTTCGTTATCCCCTGTCACATGAACTACTGAATTCCTTCTGGGAACTGCTGTTAACACAACCAACCCACTGAGCTCCCGGGACTGGCCCCCAAGACTTTGTAGGCCCTGTGTACTGAAGGCTGCCTCACGTTTCAAAATGGAATTGTCAGCCCTAAACAGGGTGTTCAAATCTTAGACAATTAAAAGGCACCAACTCAAATTAAAAGCTTTTCCGTGCCTGAATTTTAAAGTTACTACATATAACTCAAACCACTTTCCTCAAAGGGGTTTCTTTCTCTTCTGGGATAAAACTGGAATTTGGTCTAGAGAAGATATATTACATGGCACGCTAAGGTATGTGAGTCAGTTTTCATCAGCTAGAACTACTAAAATGACCATTATTTTATGAACTGAGGTGGATAATGAGAAATATTTGAAGACTGAGAGCAGTCTTATATTCTGAGGCAGTCAATTGGGAACCTCTGTGACTTCTTTGAGAGGATGTGTCATTTCAGAGGAATATGAGTTAAATAAAATGGGACATTTATATTTATTAAATCATAAACTACTAATGTATTTTTTCTTTTATTATTAGTTAGATGTACTTTAAGTTTTGGCCCTCATCTTCTCAAAACTGGGCAGTTATGAAATGGAGCCTCTTGAGGCACAATGCCTCCCTGAAATGTTACATTTGGTTTTTCTGTGTTCTTTCTTATAGAACACGTTAAACTTCTACTTCAAAGTGCTTTAACAAGTGATCACTTATGAGGTTTCTATGCATAGAAAGAAGAAGTACAGGACTATCATGGCTGGACATAAATTCATTTGCTGTTAGAAATTCACCTTCTTAACCCTCTCCATGCCTTAATTTCTTCCACTTAAAAGGAATTGTGAGGGTGGTAGCATTAATGTTGCCAAAAACTAATAAACATGCTACAAGTGTGTGACACATGCAGACCATTAGTCTGTGCCTGCACTGCCTCCTTGTGTATTAGATAGGCCACCAGTGCTCCCCCAACACAAAACAATGCCATAAACCAATGCAGAAGAGGGACTCTAAGAGGCCTTTTATACTTAAACATTTGTGTTTGTAATTTGTCCCAGGTCATAATTAAAAATGACTGTGGTATGTAGATACTGGCCCACTGCTTCAAGAACACTGATTAAAGCAGAACTAAACAGGGACACTCTCTCTGATAATAAGATAAACAGTTGCCAATGTAACTGAGCCTGTCTACACTGTTCCCTTTTAGCTCTCCCAGCCCAAGTATTTGTTTCTATTGGTCTCCTGCAAAAGGAAGTTTCAGACAAAATATAAAACAAAACAAAACAACAAACAAAACACACACCCCCCCCAAAAAAAACCAAAACAAACAAACCAAAACAAAACAAAACCCAACCAAACCAACCAAGCAAACGAAAAACCCAAACAAAAATACGTAGGAGCCAAAAAGATACCAGCAATTGAAGACAAATATTTGAAAGTGGTGCGTTGCAAAACCACGACAGACTCGAGATTTAGTTGGCCATCGGAAAATTTCAGAAATGGCAATCAATATGCAGATTCCTGGCAGTTCAGGTGTGTAATAGCAACATGTAAAAACTAAACACAAACTAAGAAACAGCCTCAAATATTTATGTCTAATTTTCAGTGATCTTAAATGAGCAAAATTCTGGTATCCTTTATGCATTACATTTTAGAAGATGTATTGCACATTACACCAATTGCTCTTTTTTTCCCTCCTGAATGAAGTATAATTATGATTACAACAGGCTATGATCTCAAAAAGATATTCACACAAATTAAAAGAATGGTGGGTTGCTGTATCAGTTACACAGTGCAGTCCTATAAAATACCAGTAGGTGAACCTTGAAATCTTAGGGAGTTTGGCTGACATAAGCCTCCAATAACTTGAGCTGAATGACAAAGCTGGGCTGGTAATGCTGCAGGACACTTGATACTTCCTGAGGCTTGCTGAACAGGATGGAAATGTGCTGTCTATATGCTGCAAAACACTATTTCAGCAATATTTTTCGGGGGATGGAGGTGTAGGAAAACCAGATTATTCTACAAAACAGTCATGATTAAGATCCAGCTAAGTGAATGACAACAGGAAATACAGTCATTGCCACTTTTCTCCAATGAACTTCACAGGCAGACAGTGTTAAAATTCTGTTTTAACCTGCAGCCAAACACACAGCACATTCCCAGAAAAATTCCAGTCAGAATATCTTCCATTCACAAATGTGGGTATGTGGCAGCTCCTCAAAGAGATCACCTGTATCAGCATTAAAACACTGCTTACTTTTGTGTATATTAAGGCTATATAAAGCCAGAAAGGAGGAACTTCATAGATTATTACAAATTTGTCAGACTACATCGATCAATGAAAAGAACAAAGTTAATGAAAAAATGGTGTTCCAATTGAGCAAGATTTTATGTAAATGTTGTTAGTTTTTCTCTCATATAAAACTAAAGAAGCACACTGGTCAAAAGGAGGGTTGGGGAGTAGAACATATGGAAGGTAACTGTGTTACCTGGAGGTGTGCATCAAAGTATGGGTAGGAGGCTCAACTTAAAAAATACCTGCCCTCATCTTGTCTGCACAGACAGGTCAGAAGCAAGAAATACACTAATTTTTTCCAAGCATCTCTATTATTAGATGTAAACAAAACCAACAACAGCAACCACAAAACCAAACCTTGAAAATAACGCATTAAGTTCTGATAATACCAGTTTCTTTCCTTGCCCTTTGATGCACAGAGAATCCACATGTGGAGGATTCTTCATCCTTTTCTTCCTAAATGACAATCATAGCCAGACCAATAACCACAGCAAACATGAAAATCAACTGATAATTCAGGCTCTCCAAGACAATTCTCAAGCCCACCCTTTAACACCTACCTACACGTTAACTTATAACACTTATAAGAAAACATGATGCATTCCCATAACACTGGCAAACCCTCCAGTGTCTGAGAAAACCAGACTCTTCAATTTTATTGCCTGAAGCACTGAACAACTCCAATCCTAAACATTATTTCCAAGGGGGTGGATCAGTACACACTTTGGTAAATTGTAACCTCAGGTGTAGTCTGTTTGGCAACACTTACAGCATACCTGAACTACGAGAACAGCCCAAGAAAACATGAGAGCTGTTCAGACAGCTGTGCAGAATCAAAAAATTATCTCCAACAATTATCCTGTATGTTTAAGTCTTCATTTCCAAATGACACCTCCTAACTCCACCCCAACTCGTAATATTACATGCATACACATGGGCATCAAAAAGAATATAAACTCACAACAATTCCATGGAACATCCTTTTCCTCCAAGCTTTGAAGAATCTTGCTTTAAGCATGGGTCTTGAAAATACTCTTTTTCCATCCTAACCTTCAAGCCAATCTTACCCCTAACCTTCACTATTCCCATTGTTGAAAACAAGGCATTTGCCACTGATAGCAATAAACTGCTTCATACTCTGCAGCAATAATCCAGTCTCCTGAAGTCATCTCTTGCAGTGTAACCTTAATGAAGACTGCATATAGACCTGGAAAATTAAAAAGATAGCAAACTGAAAATAAGATACTGGATCTTGACAATACCAGACCACTTTGTATCTCTAGATCCAATAAACTAGGTTATCTATGAACTATATTCCTCACCTCAATCTCTCCTACTGTTGACAGCAGTCTTCCTAACACTTCAGATCTGTAAAAATTGATTTAAACTTGACTCACTTGAGTCTTGACACTTTCCTAATCTTAATCTGAAAGATAGTAAATCATTAATGAAAAAGAACAAATGGCATCACTGGTTTTTTGGTTTTTTTCCTGCCTCTAAAAACCTTCTGGAGACTAGCAGTAAATAGGATTCTAGATAGTAAATCTAATCTCAGCTCTGACCAGACTAGACACCTCAGGACCATAAAACATTCCCTGGACCATTTTATTTACTAGATTCAATCTAAAGATTCTCAAACATTAATCCTAAATTCCTAATCCTCCTAATTCTAATTCTTGCATTATTAATAACTACAGGATCAATTATTGCCAATGGCTTCCCTTCATGTGTGCTGAGTCTTATTAATTCTTATTTCTGGGAACACTGTAGATGCTGCCATATGGTATGCTCTTTATACTTAGTCATGCTCTTCCAAAGGCCTACCCTTAACCTCTTTCAAATCCCAATACCTAGGGCAGGTATTCCTACACAAACTGAGAGAGGAAAACACAATATAAGCTATAGGGAATTATAAGAGAGAATTAGGTTGTGAGCTGTTACACCTGCCTGCAGAGGCACATGGCAGCACAGAGGAGCACACGGCAGCACACAGAGGCTTGTCTCCACCGGACCCTGGGGGGAGGAGGTGTCACACAGCAGACCCCTATGGAGAGGAGCCTGCCGGGAGCTGACAGACGAGTGAACAGCGAGTGATCATCCCATAAAAGGACATTGACAAAGTGTGTTGCTGATGTGGCAACATGGGATAGGTCACACCATATAAAGAAATGCTGTGCCTTAGAAAAGTGTATAAAACCAGCTCACTCCTTTGAATAAACGATTCAGATTCCCTGCCGGTCTAGGTCCGAGATTCAATTGCCGACCATAAGCCTTGTAGCAGTATCAGTATTCTCACCTCTGTAGCATATGCAGAGTCCAGTGCTAATTTGTCATTTATACACAGCAACCTACTCTTATAATGTACAACAGTATCGGTCTCTGGTTTCCACAGGTACTGTTTCTATGCCTCCCTGCAGGAGACCCTGTACAACTGAGCCTTACTCAGGGATGCAGACACATCATAGTAGAAAACGCTAACCTCTTGTGTGGCAAAAGTCTTGTTCAGATCTAGAGAATGAATTCTGACTGTAAAACCAAACACAGACCCTTAGTTTATTTCTCCACCTGATGTAAAACACTATTTCTCCTGAAGAAGAAAATTATGAAAGATTTGGCTGCCAACTACACAAGTACAAAGACTGCTGACAAGATTTTGCATTTGTGTAAAATGAATTTACCTGTTGATCCTTTCTTTTCCTAAGACTTAAACCCTCTGTTTTATACTAGATTTCTTCCCAGCCTTCTATAGGAAACTAAGGCATTGGTTTCTGCCAGTTGGTATAAAGCACTGGTTTCTATTAGTGCCTACCTCCTCCTTGTCTCCTTGCTTCCCATAGATTTAAAATGGAAGTGGTAATTATGACAATTTAGAATGCAAATATCAGAATTAAGGTAATTTCTAATAGTAGTTTAGGAAGGGCACCAACTTCAACAGGAACCCACAATACAATACATCAGATTCTATTAATACCTCCCTTCTACTCATCTTTGGCAGTCTTACTTTGTTGCATTATTCAGGGTTTATGATAGTTACAATTCTCAAACCCCAACACTATTACTCGAATGCTAACTAGAACTTGTATTAACTAGCACATAAGGGAGTAAACCCCAAAGTTAAAGGCAGTATTAGTCAATGATTTCTATCAACACACTTAACTTTGGGGGAACCTGTAGAAAGGTATTATGGCTCTTGGCTAAAACCTTTGGCCTAAACCTAATTGTCATACCTACTTACCAAGCAGTTGTCTTTTAGTTCCTTTAGGACTAATACAGCTCAAGGCACAGGTTTTGATCAAAACAATTACTATTTCCAGGGGTCAGCAGGAACAATCTGCTGATTTAAGACTTGAAAATCCTCAGCCCTACCCCAGTGCCAAATCTCCCTTTTCCTATTGTTAACAATATCTCATGTTTCTGTCAACCAAGTTCTGGAATAAGGATTCTACTAACTCATTTCAGAGGTATCATCCCTGAATTGAAAAGTAGCGCAGGTTATTGTCTTGTTTTGATCTTATCTTCAAAGAACATTGGAGATAAGATTCTCCAAATTTGTCCTTATCTTCATGATGCTGAGGAACAGGATGCAAGTGTGATGGTTGACATTTTTAACTATCAGTGTTAACTATATAATTAAAAAATGGGATAAACCCCTACAGCAAGAGATGTATAAGTTCCTACCAACTACAGCCCCCTTCCAAATTAGCAGACTGTTTCAAACAGCAGTCATGTCATTTAATCCCTCAAATCCCAAATTCTAACCTTAATACTGACTTCATTCTTTACACAGCCCTAGAAGTTTTAACCTCTCACATTGGTGTTTCCGGTAGCAACTCCCATTAGTGCACATTCAATTTAAAACTGTAAGGATTTTTTCACCAGAAACTGTACAAATTCAACCTTCAATATACACACAGCAACAAATACGCATCCAGTTTCTGGCCACATCACAGACCTGCTTGTGGATCTGTGTAAGGTTGCACAGTGCATCTGCCACTCCAGCTTTATTTATGTTATTCTCAATACATTCTCCAAAAGAAAAAAAACCAGTAATGTTAATATTTCTGTAGTCTTGTGGTACCTGAGCTAATGAGTACTGAACTATGCTGTTTTGTACTTAATTTCTTTTACTATGTTCTTTCTTCCCTAATTCTTGGGAATCTGAAAGAATCAATGGGCACTGAGTCATTCCCTAGCCTAAAGAGGTTTGCTGAGGGTCAGAGAAAGCCTTGGTTTCATCCTTCAAAACCTTAAATAATGGAACTGGGGGAGTTCAGTGAAGTTGTAAGCTATTATTGATAATAACAAAAGGTATATTACTCTTCTTGAAGCCAGAATCATTGTAAGTAACACCGTCATTATTTTGTCTATATGCTTGTGTTTATATACTTCTCTCCCTTTAAAACTACAAAAAAGAGCTGATTAGCATTTCATCTAGCAGAGATCATTCCACCAATTACCATCAGTGAGACAACTTTGTTTACAAGGGTTCACTTCTCTGAAGCAGAGTAACTCACTTTTCTTCCTAATATTAGTCAAATAACAGAAAACTCTCAGCAAACATAGATTTGCACCAGAAATGAGACAATGCTAAAATACTCACCTACCTAAACCAAAAAGAATTAAAGAAACAGAGAAGGCGGTGGGTGATGACTTTAAGGCAGACATTTATTTTGCAATATTCACTTAATTGCTGTGAATAGAACTGCAGAGGGCATCAACATCTGTGTGAAACTAGAAAAAAAGTAGTCAAGTCAATGTCCTTGAGATACAGGGAAACCAACAATAAAAGCATACTCTTCTTTACAGTGCATTATTATTCCCAGTGAAATGACCCCTTTATATAGAGAGAGAAGTCTCACTTTTGGTGATGTCAAGGAATATGTTAAAAAAACGGTGTGATTGCAAAAGAGCCAAAGAACACAATATTTACAGTTACATTTCATTATGGTGCCTATAGCCTGAAGAACGTGAAAGAGCTGCTGCTGTGAATTTATTGTAACTTAAAGTGGTCCAAGAAAACATATTCTCTTCTCCATAGTTCCTAACCCCTCCCCCTCTCTGCCCCAAAATACAACAATGACCCATCTGTGCACATACAAGAGAGCAGTTCCTAATATTTAAACATGGATTAATCTGCCAATGTTGATGTATCAGGGACAAAACATAATGAATGTCACAGTGCTCAGTCTTTCTTTTCACAAAAACTGTCTTGAAGAGTAATGAGGAACAAAAAAGCCGACATAAAGAACAAACCACTGTGGATCATAGATGATTTAATAAGTAACATCATTCATTTCTCTTCTGTTTCTCTCTGAAAATATTTTCACATTTTAACCCTCTTTCAGATTCAAGAAAATATATCTCCCAAAATTACATCTAAGAGTGAAAATTTCTAACAAAGATCTTTAAAGAATAATTTCATGGCACTCATAAAGCTTATCTATGCTCTGAATCGTTCTCTCTTCTTTGACATATTTTGATGGCTGCAATTACTTCTCTCTAGAACAGCATCATTACAGTTTAGAAGATTATGAACAATAACTAGGAAAATAAGCTAAATGTAAATCAATTAAATGTAAATCAATAATTCCTAAATAATGAATTTGGAGGGCTGCAAAATGTGGATCTTCACCTAAATGGCATGTAACTTTTATCTTGTTAGTGGTGAATCTGATGGCAATTTATTACGTCTGTGTGGCTTGGCATACTGACATGCAAAAATAACTGAGCTAGCTCTAAATTAAAGCGGTCCTGGTACTAGAATTAATACAGGATTTTATGGATTTTTATATTAATGTAAGTATGCTACCTCACATGATTTAATACTTGGCATTTTTTCCTCTTTGTTCTGCTTTGGATTGATGTAGGACCACAAAAATCAGTGGGTATCTTTCCATTGACAGTTTGGGAGATGAATCACATCCCCTAAAACTTAAATAACGGTAAATGCACAGTGTAAAATTACTATTCTCTACACTGTGAGAATACTTGTTCTCTTTCACCACTATCTGAAATGCTTCCATTTCTTCTCCTGGGCAGAGATAGACTTTTTCCTTTTTACTAGGGAAGAGTTTAGCTGTATTCATTCTGGCAAACAGAAAGGCTCAAAACAAAGTCAGAGAAGCAATGTGTGATAAGAGACTGGAAGCAGCAAGAATGCTGGTGACAGAAAGATGTGTAATTCATAAGCATGAAGAGGAAACTTGAAACTTTATAGCATATGAGATTTTCCCATGAAAAAGTATTGAGTAAAAATAATAAATTTCCATTGGGACTACCGACTGACATTGTAAGGAAGGAGGCTGAAACATCAAGTTAATTTGGTCTGTGCTTCAAAGCATCTAGTAAATGACTGAGAACTACACAGAGCAGCAGAGCAACAATAATAGTACTGACTTTTGGGGACCTGTATGTAGTTAGGGTGTAAGACAATTTTAATAAGCAGCTGGGGGTAGTCTCAAGACCGCTGGGGAGATGGTTCAGTGGTGCACATGGCGCTGCTGAGTTAAATGGTTCATGAACTTAGAGGTCTTTTCCAACTTTAATGATTCCATGCGTAAATTTTTACACAGAAAGGTCGGATACATATGGCATTTTGGTGCTCCATAGCTGTACTGTGAAGTGCCAGAATAACCCTGAGTATCTCTTTAGTGAACAGCACTTGAGGGAGCTCAGATGTAGCTGTCCTATGCACCTCAGTCCCCTCAGCTGCAAATCTAATGACAATGATACCATTCCAAGGACAGAAGGAGCTAGGTGTACTAATGGAGCGCAGCAAAACTTTAAGATATTTTATGAAAGGACAATAAATGTCTGAAGTATAATTTGACATATAAAAGCAACATGTATTTTTTTGATAAACTGTATATTTATTAATTGCTGTAAGGCATTAAAGATCTCAGTGAAGGCAATTTTTTTTTTTTTTTTAATTATATACATTTCTACTAAAACGCGACCATGGTTTTCTCTCATTTTCCAGAGGAGCCAGGGCAGAACCTGATCCCAGCGGAGGATTTTGGCTGGACCTGCTGCACAGCTAAGCTCTGCCAGAGGTTTCAGCCTACGGGCCGGTCCCCGTCACCGATTGGTGCACAGGTGGGACAGGACGGGAGTGCGAGCGGGAGGGTTCCCGGCGAGGAGCCGACACCTGGCTCCCCGGGCTGCAGGATGTGGTGAGGCGGGGAATGGCAATGCTCGGTGGCGGTCTTTTCCTTCACCACTCCGATCCCTCCTGTCTTACAGCGCCCTTAGAGCGAAGCCCCCGGAGGTGTGTGACAAGAAGCTGCTCCTGGGAGGGGTGTGAGGGGGAACGGGCCGCCGGGGCCGGACCTGCCGCCGCACCGACGCCAGCGGGCGGTTTCGGGGAGCCCGAAGGGCCGCCCCGCCGACGCTTCATCTCAGCGCCCCGGCTCCTCTCAGGCACATTCGAACTTGCCCTGCCCCGCTCACTTCCCCGCCGACGCCCCCCTCCCCCCGCTTGTCCCCAGTGTCGCGCCCCTGCTCCGCGGCCCCGCCATCGCTCCGCGGGGCGCCGCGGCCGCCTCTGCGCATGCTCGGGGCGAGGGGGCCAGCGCGGAGCGGGCGGGGGGCGGCGGTGACCCGGTGAAGGGACACCGCAGCCTTGTCCCCCGGCTCGCTCCCGCCGCGCCTTCTGCCTTCCCCGACCGCCTTCGGGAGGGCCGCTCACCGCCACCGCGGGGGCCGGCGGTGCCCGCGGCGTGGCCGGTGTGCCGCCGCCGAGGCGGGGGGCGGTGCTGTGGGCGGCCGAGGGAGCCCCGCGATTGGCCTCCGCCTGGCGGCTGGCGTGTCAGTCGGGCTCCAGGGGTGGCCCTGGGAGCCGCTCGCCCAGCCCTCTGACGGGATGAAGCCTTTAGGGGGATGCGGAGCTCTTTGCATTTTGATTAAAGCCCCTCATCTCCCTTCAGTCTGAAGGCAGGGCACCGGGGAGGACGGGTCGGAGGGGCCTGTGCAAGGCCGGGCAGAGTGGGAGCGGGGCGAGAGAGAAAACCTCTCTCGGTTTATCACGTATGGCTCTATAGGACAAGTCATCTCTGGGAATATAGTGGAAAGGACGGAGCTGGTATAAACTGAAGGCGCCCGTGTTTAATTCACACTTGTGGGTGCCCAGCATGGAGATGCAGAGATGGTCCTCAAGGTGGAAAACGAGAAGGTGGCCTTGGGACTCGGCTGTAACCGTGCTCATCACCTTCGCTTTCCTTCTCCGGACTGCAGAGGTCAGAGGAGGTAAGAAAGCAAAGGGGAGCCGGAGAGTCCAGTCGCCTCTCTCCCCTTCTCGGGGAAATGATCCAGGGCACGGCTGAGGCCGCGTTTCACAGGAAACCTGTCAGAGCGACTCCCGGTGCTGGGGAGGCGAGAGCGCTCTTGGGGCCGGCTCCGGGCGCGGGGACCCGCGGGGAGCCCCTGGCAGCGCGGGCAGGGACGTCCCTCCCAGGTGCCGCGGAGGGACGGCTCTCGGTCAGCCTCAGCCTTAAACTTTGGATGTATTTTTAATGAGGTGAAGGAGATGCACTGGTGGGATGGGAAAATAAAATAAATACTTGTCGAACAGAGCGACTTATCCTCTTCCAACACTGGACTCCTGTTTTGTGGAGTGTGCGTCCAACTTTGTTTTGTTGAACTACTGAAGTTCACCAGGTTGTGACTGAAATTGACCGACAAGTATCTGCCTTCTCCTCGGAGGGGCGAGGAAAGGGAAAGTTGGGGGGTGGAGGCTCTCGGCTCTGATTTTCTCCGCTCTCCTCTCTTTTATTTTTCCTTTTGCAACGGGTTTTAGTGGGCAAAAAGTTTTCCAGGGCTCAAGCGGAGGAGAAAATACACTTGCAGGGGCCCATTGCCAGCCGCTGCGGAGGGCAGCTCCCGGGGCAGCGGCGCCCCGCAGGTGGTGCGAGCGGTGCCGGGCCCGGAGATGCCCGGGGGGGCTCGGGGGGCTCAGCCCGACGATCGCTGGGCTCCCCGCGGGCGGTGTCAGCGCCGGGGCGCCGTCCCCAGCCTCCTCCCCGCTCTGCAGCCTCCCGGGGGGATCGAGTGGTCCCTTAGGTGTCCGTGGACCTGGTGGGCAGGGTGCGGCCCGCGGGGGACTTGCAGGGGGAACAAGAGCCAGGCAGCAGCGCAGCAGCCTCAGCAGAAAGGAATCGCCGCCCCCTCCCCCGCAGCACGCCTGGCGTTCCCCGCTTCTCCCGTCCGCACCGCTCTCCCTGGTCTCTCCCGCATCGCCGCCAGCCCAGCTGGGCTTTCTGGGCTGACCTCGCAGCTCGCCGAGCTGCAGTGCAGTCTCCGGTGGCGGGAGAGTTCTCCTTTCCTACTGGGGGTGAAAATGCTGCCTCTTCCTCCATTCCTCCATCCCTCCCTCCCTCCCACCGGAGCCAGCAGGCGCATCTGGAGGCCAGTCTGGCTGGGACTGAGGTTTTTATTTTTCTGTGAGTCTGATATTAATGAAGAGGCTTAGGTCTCCGAAATGAAAGGATTAATTTTTTATGTATTTATTATTTTAACGAGGCATTTCTCCATCTGAATTCCCTGAATCAACAGGCGTCCTAGAGAGAGCAGGGAAAGGTGATCAGTTTCCATTCAAGTCTTTATACCTGGGCACAACCTTGACGGTGTCAGATCAATCAGGGCTCCTGCCCCCTGCTGGCCCCGTTTCTGACAGGGACTGGAGGGGTCAGATTTCATCCCTCTTGCAATTCCACGGACTCGCTGGAGTCACATCAGGGTGAATTAACCTCGCGCTCGTTACTATGTGGAGACTGAGTTTCTTCAAGAAGAATACCGTCCTCAAAAGCATGATCGATTTCTTATGCCACTTTCCACAGTAGAACTGACGAAGTTAATTAGGGTTTATGTAGACTATGTTTACATAATGGGTTGGATGCAAATGACAAGTTAAAAGAAAATCTAAACCCAAACAGCACAGGAAAAATCAACAGAACTTACACTGAAGTCAACTGAACTGGTACTTAACTGAACTGTATTCAGCAACATTATGCAGACTAAATTGGTTGTGGTAACTTTATTCAAAACTGAAAGTCTATATTGATAGTCTTTTAGTCTTCTGTATAAAGGACATTTCAGAAATATAGAACTACAGGCTTCTTATTCTTTGTAGAAGCATTCTGAAAAGAACTTAGTTCTTGACCTTTTCTGAGATACAGTATGCTATTTGCTTAGGAACTACAGGGAGCTGTGTGTTCAGGGCTTGATCTGTTATTGAAGTCAGTAAGAGTTTTTCCATTGACTACAGAGGGACTAGAATTTGACCTAATTTCTCTAACAGAGTACAAGGGACTTATTTCTGAAGCATCTGTTATGCATTCTAATCTTATTTAGAGTAGTTAAAAGATAACATAGGACATGATGATTCCTATTTGAAACTAGGAGAGGGAAAATACCAAGGGATAAAATAAAATAGCATAAATGGCAGGTAAACAATATGACTAAATAAAAATGCTGGATAAAATATGAATGCTGGACAAAATACAAATTGCTCTTATAAACTCTTTTAAATCCTCTGTTCTTCAATTTTCTTCTCATAAACGACATTTATGAAAAGAAAATTACATGGTGTATTCATATAAAGTGTTAATCATACAGCAGTGACTTTTTAAAGACAACAGAAACCACTCCATGTAGACAAACCTCAACAGATTCCTAAAATTCTTGACTTTTTTTTCAAGTTTCTTTATTTAACCAAAAAAAAAAAAAAAAATAGAGAAGTATGAGGTGTCTTTCATACTTGTAAGAAATGGTGTGCAAAGAAGTGTTTGGGCTCTTGAGTTATTTCTTCTTTAGACAGAAAAAGTTACAGAAGTCAGAATCAACTGAATGGGAAAAGCAGTGATTCATACTTGGTCTGCTCAGTGCCCACCAGCTCTTAAGCAGCTCTTTTTAGAAAATGTTTTTGCTTTATGACTTGGCTAAAGTAAACAAAATTCAGTATTTTAAAAGACATCCTTTGATTTCCTTTCCCCTTCCTCACCTTTAATACTAAACCTGTTGGTAATGTGTTTGGTATGAATAAACTCATTTAGTCAAAATGGCACGGCTTCAACACTATAAATTTTTTGTAAGAGCTTGACATCAATGCACTATTGTGATACTGATTTAAATTTCATGGGCAAGAAATGAAAAATCAGCCTTTTTATTATTTATAAGCTTTTTCAAGCAAATGGAAATCTAGCTCTTAATCTGAGTGAAAAAAAGATTTAGGAAGCCTTGCTGAAAATGGGGCTATGAAACTGTATCTAGAAAACACACTTTGGACCTTCTGTGTAAGTGACGAGCAGATTTGTTTCTAATATAGAACAGATACTTCTTATTGTCATCTTAGGAAATATAAAGGTTCCTTATGCTTCCCCCATACAGGCTTGGAAAGTAGTAGGAGTCCTAGGTGCAGAAGGAATGCAGAACTGGGCCAATTAGTGATGGCAAAAGGAGAGTTTTCTTTGTGGATGCACACTTAACACTGCTACTGATTTGTATTTGCTTAGTAAGGAAGATATGGATCTGTTTGTTGAATGAAAGCTCTTGAATGTATCCAGCTAGTCTAAACCTGTATAAAGGGGTGTTTTAAACTAGAAAAGTACAAATTTCTTCTCAGAACTATTCATGATGTAAAGCACTTTTGATTTTAACTGACCAATTAACTTTTAAGATTGAAAAAGAGTATAATATTCTAAGCATTCCTTTATTTTTCAGTTAAATTGTTTTGTGTGATAATTTGTGTGGGTTTCTCAGATTGTTATTCACAAAGTTGGCAAAAATGAATAAATCAAAGGGTGATTTCACTAGCTGTAGCTAGTGATCCCAGCTGACGCTTTTCCGAGTCCCAAGGATCAGCAGGTGAAATGGTCTGATTTCCCACAATGATGCGAGAGAGACCTGCATGTATTCATCTGTTTTGCTATGTAATTTTGATTTCTTAATTGTTTCTAAGGTAAAATAATTATTTCAAATTCAGCAGCAGACATCAGACAGAGAAAAAATGACTTGTGTGTGTTGCTAATTTTCTAGAGTGTGTATCTTTGCATTTAATTTAGAAGGAGATGTCGCATGGATCCAAGAAAGGACTATTCAGCCTGCAAGAATCTATGTCTCTTTCTTAGCTCTGCAGAAAAGAAGTTTTTCAACTTCAGTTTTGTGCATACCTTATCAAATTTAACTGTGTATAGGTGCACAAATTCTCAGTTGGTTTGACTTGAAATAATAAAACCCTAGTACCTATAATTGAAATGACAATAGGAAAAAAAAAATCTTCGATTAAAAACCTTTCCCAGTGCTATCTTTTGTTCTGATCACTAAAAAATCCCCATGAAGAACAACACACCCCTAAAGCTCCCATTGTTTGTAAAATTAGTGTCTGCAGCAGATGTTAAATGTAGGAAAAAACTTGTCTTACTTATTTTTACAACTGTCATGCCCAAAGTTACTTGATCTCCTCCAAAGAGAGCCCTTAACTCTAACCCAGTTGCAGCATACTGAAGGAGCCATGACATTACTGCTGAGGTTATACCTAAAACACACTGGAGCAATTATGTCTTTCCCGGATTTGTTTTGTACAGTGGTGAACAGTAGGGTTTCCATCTGCCAGCAAGATTAAGAAGTTGCTTTTCTTTTCTCTGTAGAGCGTTCTGCTTCTTTTCAGAAGAAATCCTCATAGCATTGGTTAATTTATCATTGTTCTGAGTATTTGTTGATAATAGGGGGGAATAAATTAAGCAGAGCTTGGGAGAAATCTCTAATGTTCTAAGAATGTGAAGTCTCATGCAGTGATAGAGATTTGCCCTCTGGATGGACACAATAGAGAACAGTGGCTTAAAAGGAATTAGGTTAGCACACATGCCTGTTGCAAGGGCTTATAACTGTTCTACTCAGTATTAAATACCAAGTTTACAGACTGTAAATGTAAGGATTAATTGTTGACCCGGTTGTTACAATAGTAGTAGAATCTGGCAGAACTTAAATTCTTTTTAGCACATTAACACACATAAGGGACTGTAAAAACCTTTGTGAATTTCAGGTCTGGGACTTCACTGCAAGTACAAGTGTTAATGTACACAGTGTGTGAAATAGAAGGTATTTGGCAGAGCTCATATAATAGAAGCAGAGTGTTTGCTGCAAACCTAATTGAAAGATGTGTTATAAAAGACGAATAAAAAGAACTTAGATCCTGGTCCTGTTATAAATAATGGCAGCTAAGCTTTGTCTATGATCGAAATTAACTTAGTTGTAAGTCAAATTATGGTCACATTTTTAAAGTATTTCTGCAGACTAACTGCTACCTGTCCTTTAGCTGTGTACCTCACCTTACTCAAATTATCATAGTAATCTGATAGATTATCAAACATTCATAGTTTATAAATAGTTCAAGATTTTATGACCTTGCTGTCTGCCTAAGAGGAATTCCTGCTAATATTGGTAGGATACAGAATTGAATCTGATTTCCTTGCATTGCTCTCCTTTGACATCAGGGAAAGTATGGTGAAAGATTTGAGTTGTAGGAGTTGTTTCTCTATCAAATTAAATAGGATTACTTTAAATGACACCATTTCTAAACCTTGTCCTTGGCTGTATTCTATGCTTAAAACTGAAATGTACAAATGTTGCATATTTGAAAACTCCCATTTATTAGAAGATATTTTTGAACTCTTATTTGAATTATTTCTCAATAAATACCTTGATGACAAAACTTTTAAGTGGACTCAGTTTCTTTCATGTTTAATTGCTGAGGGAACACCTTGTCTCTTCCCGTAGCACGGACCATTTTTAGACTGTGTCTCTTTTTCATATGGTAATAGAAACAGGATACTCAAGAATGTAATACTTGTTTTGCTGATTTTCACAGCTGGAACTACTGTGTCTGCTGTCTGTACAAAAATAACTTTTTGAATCTTTAGAAGAGACCTCAATATAGTTAGACACTTGGAATGCAGTCCTAAAAGATTTTGCTGTGATGCAAAATAAGAATAAGTCCATAGAAATACGGAGACAGATGCTAAAGTATTGTAAACTAATGGATCAATACAGATCTGCACAGATGATGAACAAGCCCAATCTTCTGGGCTCAGCAAGGGGTTATTTCATGGAATTGCCATCAGGTCATCAGTGCTCGATGGCTGTCAATGTTGCTAAGCAAGTGATAGAAGTACAATCTATCCAGCCTCAAAGAAGGTTTTGAGTAATACAAAAGTCACATTTTGTGGTGAAATATGTATAGTATGATTAAAAGCCTCAAAGTCTAGGGTGTACTTAAAAATTATGCAATGCAACAAAACCTTAAAATAATTAATCTTCTTTTTTTCCTGAACATTTCCAGTAAATAAATCAGCCTACAAGCTAATGTTGCTAAAGATCTGAGAGTGTACTTGTACATAGACAAGTTTTCCACTGGTTTCAGTATAGGATATAAGTGGGGGGGGGGGGAGAAGGTTGTGGGTTTTTGGGGGGTTTTGGGTTGTCTTGTAGGAGTGTTAGAGGTTGGTCTTTAAAATGAGATATAGTTAGTAGTTGATGAGTATCAAAATTTCCTCCTGTACCTGCACAGACTATCTGCATAGTCTTTGAAATACTATAATGTATTTAGTAGATTTTTCAACATGGGAAGTCAGTGAAAAATTTCCACATAACTGGTGTGGAAACAGAAGTAGCCAGTTCTGAGCAGTTTCACAGAAGCCTCTATTGGTGAAATAGTCGGTCCTAGGCTATTTAAAGCATTCCTGTATGCATCTGGATAATCTCTAGTTCTTGTAAACATTTAATATGAAAGCACTGCAATAACACCTATTTCTAAAAATGTCACCATTCAAGATCCCAATTACATAATTAAACTAGGAAATTCATGTAGGAAAATTCTTAACAGGTAAAACAACCTGAAAACGTGTCTCTAGAAGTATATATGTGGGAAACATATATTCAGTTAATCTCATAAATTTATATTCAGGTTCCTTGAAAAAAAGAATCTTAATTTTCACGAGCACTATATAATTAGGCAACTCAATTGGTTTCATTTTTGTACCTTGAAGATGCTCTGTAACTCACTCTTGCAGCCCATAAAACAGAGAATTCATTTTATCCAGCTCTATAAAGTCCATCTATGAAAAGCATTGGAACCTTTGCAGAGGACACTGCAGAAAGCCTTGATGTTGGTTCCCAGAGCAGTTCTTCTGTTGCAGGGCTGGGCTCTCAGCAGAGTTGGGAGGCAGGCGATTCCCAGACTGCCAGGCCCAAAACCTTGTGAGGAAGGGCAGCTCTGCCCAAAGCTGGCCAGTAGGAAATGGTAAGGACAGAAGAGTACCTGATCATTTTATGGTGCTTAGACACATATGGCTGAACTGCAGGGAATCATTGCTTGGGATACAGAGACTAGATCCTGCACTGGGAAGGCAATAGAGTCCTTTGTCAGAACTTCAAAGCTCAGTGAAGCAGTTGGGCATAACGTGCTTTTGAATTCCTGTTTTTGGATGGTCACTTCTGTATTAGTGCTTAACAGATGAAGGATACAGTAAAAAAATAAGTGTAGATAATAACATTATATGTATTTCTGTTTTTAAAGGGTGTCCATCATAACTGCCCACTATAAGTGTCTAAGAGTAAGAACATAAATGTTCTTACTACATTAGAAATAGCACAGTTTTCTAGTAGTTGATGGGTCTTGTTTTGTATCCTAAAGGTCAACAAACTATCAGTTTATCAAATCCAGATTCTTATGCTGCTGGTAACAAAGAGGTAAAGACCTCTTTCGTTCATCAGGTTTTGGACCATTTAATGAGTGCCAGTTAGAAACCTTCATCGTAGTAGTTCATCTTTACCCACCTATAGAATACATGGAATGCCCTTAGAATGAGCTCTTAGAGTTATAAAGATTCAAAATTTTAAGAAAAGTAAATAAACTAAACAACAGTAGGCTATTATGGCTTTAATAGGTAGCATGGTTTCAAAACCCTGTGGTGCAGTCAGTACCTTCTACTTATGTCCTTCAATATATACCTAAAAATCCAACCAGAGGCAGCCTCTTCTGAGGTCCACATATATAAGGAGTCTCTTCATTAGTACTCACCAAATACACACATTTTAGCCTATCAGGCCATTGCAGCTTGTAGGTTTTAAATGATCTGTTGCAGTGACATAAAACTGGACTAAACTTTGAGAAAACACTCCATTTAGAACTGAAGATTAATGTTTCAAGGCTCTTTAAGTTTTAGTTTTTGCAGTGGTTCCATTGGAACAGATTACTGGCAGAATGAAGCCTATTTCCATGGAAAAATATGAAGTAAAATAATAATAACTTAGAAACATTAGTCTTTCTAAATTTCTAATATAATTCTTTGTACTGGGGAAAATTAAGCTCTTTTCTACTCCAGAGCTGTATCTCCCTAATTTGGAGTTATTGATTGTAACTCTTAAAGGTACTTTGTGGAGTGAACACTGATAAATTCTCACTCTCACATCAATCAAAAAAGGGCACTGATGAGGAATTACGAGAACTCAAGAAGTTATCCGTTTATCATATCAGAAAAACATATAATACCGTTTAAAAGTATTCTTTGCTATATCAAAAAGACAGAAAAGGCTAAGTTACTGTAGGTATTAACAGCATATCAAACACTGAGTTGCAGTCTTGGTTTTTCTAAGGTGTATCTGTAAAGTAAAGAATACTTCCTCTTTCTTTTTCCCTTTGAGTTTTGTTATTGTTTTCATTCCAAATATGTCCCGCAGCAGGCAGTCTGGAAGCATCTTGTAAATTATGTAGGTAAACACAGCCTTTAAATAGGGAAGGATCATTGTGCTTGTGATCTCTCATAAAATTAAGAGACTAACATCAAGGAGTTACTAGACCAAAATCTAAATATAATAGGATTTCAACTTCTTTGCTTTATTAGGTAATTGGACAGAATTAAATATATTTTAGTCTAAATGACTCATCCCCTGAACAATTTCTTATGGGAATAATTTTGTAGCCAGAAATTGCCACCACAGTCACTTTCCTGTCAGTGCTGGAGAGTTCCACTTTGAGACCTGATGGCAAAGTCCTCCCCTCTGAAAATGCAGATGATGGTTTCCTGTGTACACCCTATCTTCAATAACAGTCTGTCTTGAACTGTTTGATCCCTAGGCACCAGCACCTTCACCTTAAAAAGTGCTTTGCAGTACAGTTTACAGCAAGAGAACAAATGTCAAGTTTGGTACACCCTATTTGAAAAGGTTCAGGGCTCCATTCCCACTGCAGCCTAAGTGTCTTGCAGCATGTTCCATATTAAATAGAAGAAAACTTAAGGTTTTTGGACTTTTAGATAGGCCCATTCTGACTTCCATGGTTATCTTTTAAGGAATAATCAAACTCACTCAAAAGTTCTCAATTCAGTGAGTAATAGTTTTTCAGTCTGTATGTATTTCGAGTCCACTGAGGACCACTGACAGCATACATCTGGGATAGGATCACTAAATGTTTGACCTCTTCAGATCTGAGTAAGACATGAAATACTGCATGAGATCCACACTAGTGTGGAATTGCAGCTGCTCATGAATTTGACACATAAACTGCTTCTTAATACAGCTTTACCTAGGTTAGAAACCTGGCTGATAGCCAGCTAACCTAGCTGGGCCAAGAAGAATTTCTGAAAAAGCACGAGTATGCAGTATCTTTTTCTTCTGCAAGATAATTCCCAGTAATAGTGTCCATGCCATTTTATTTGAATGAAAAGAATATGATACAGAATTTGTCAATTTATTTGTGACTACAGCAGGCTTAAATTCCAATCACAGTAAAATACTGTGATTGGAAGCTGATATGTATGCTAAGAAACACAAGATCAGGTTTTTCATATGCTTGAATGTCAATTTATTGACACACACACACTAGCTACTTAGGGTGATACAGGACAGAATGTTCTAATTAGGCAAAACAGTACAGCTCTATTTTCAGTGTGCATTAATGACCTAACATTTACAAACCTCACATTGACAGTAATGCCGCTCATTAAATTGACTTGAGTAAAATTTTGTAAAAAAAGTATGTTGTAGATCAAAACATTTTCAATAATGCAAAGTCATTAAAATAAAAATAATTAACTTTAAAAAGTTAATGTAGCTAGAAAGATTATATGTATAGATTTTGCTATTTTATTCAAAATTATTGCAGCTGGTATAATTCCAAAGATGATATTGCTGCCATTAGATGAACTGTTGATCCATCTTTTTTGGGTTCTGTACAGTTCGCCTTTGCAGGGTCAGATGGGCTTTGTCACAATGCAGAAATTTAATGGTGACTGCTGAAGCAGAAACAAGGAATTTTATCGCCTTTTATTAAGGTACTAAGTTCACCATGATCTCAGTTTCAGACAGGATACATATTTTATAAACTAAGAAGATATGATTAAGCACCATTCATTTAATTACCATCTACATTTAAATAAATCCAAATGTAATGAACAAGACATGACCCTTCCAATGCAAATTTTCTTGCATATGTTACAACTTAGCCCTTTCTTGTAATGTCTATTCTTTTACCTAAGATTGTGTGATCATCTGCAAGAAGCATTGCCATAGGGAGATGGGGAATTGATATGCATTTTTACTGAAAACTGGGGTCATCCTGAAGAGGAGGAGGCTTGATGTCACACATTGAATAAGCCATGAGTATAGACTGTGTGTCCAAAGGACTTCAGTTTCTGCCCTCCTTTACAGTTTCTCAACCCCTCTTTTCTCTGCTATCATAACTTGTATTGTTGTGGTACCTGGGAACCTCCTCCATGGACAGTTTCCGCCAAGAGAAAGCAAGAGCTATGTTGTGTAATAGATTCCAGCTCAAATATCAGGAAGTCTAAGTGAAGGAAGCAAGTCCTCTGAATGTGAATAATGAATGTTGTTTATATTTGTGGCTTTAGGGCATGTCAGAAATTAATCTGCTGTTTTCACCAGATTCTGCTTAACTCCAGATGAAACCACGCTGAGCAATGGTAGTAATTGTTAGGTATAATGCAATATAAAGGCATCAGGATTTGATCCATATGTGTTGTATCAGTATTATTAATAATGATATATCACAGATTTCATTTCAATTTAGATATTGTGGAGTCAATGAAAGCTATGATACTTTCAAATGTGAATGATGTCTAGATTTCTCCAGCTGTTCTTTTTCAATCTTTAAGGGCATTATAGTTTTACAATATGGGCTTATGAATTTATACAATAGAAAGCTTTGTCATAGCCTTTAAAACAAATGTATCCTTGTATATAGATGAAATCTAGGCTTGGAAACGCTAACCAAAATTGGAAGTAAATTTTTGCATGCATTTTCCTCCTCTCCAGCAAACAAAACACATGAAGCTCCCCTCATGTATTTGACTCTTGATACTCTTTCCTGACCTGGCAATGCAAAAGTGTGATCTAGCATCCAGTTTACAACTACTTAGCTTCAGTGAATCCTCGTAATTTCCAGCAGAGGTATTCTGATTTTTTTTTTTTCATAAGTTTCCTAATGGAAGAAAGCTAAAGGGAAAAGAAAGGAAGAGTAAACATGGCTTTGGAGTTATATTTAATATGAAATGCTCTAGACCAAATGTTCTTATCCATACCACTATAAATATGGAAAGCTCATTGAGTGAATGGATGTACTTCAGTCATACCACAGTAATGAAGACCAGAATTTGGCTCTACAGTTTTAAATATTGCAGTTACAAGTTCATTCGGGTCTTGAGATGTGACACCACTAATTTTTGTTGGCGTGCTTTACCTTCTTTATATTTGAAAATACAGGAACTTATGGTGGAGTTAAATGATTAATGGTTTGGTATCCTGAAAGATACGGGAACACTCAGGTTCCCATCTCACACAATTCTGGTTTTTAAAAGGGGATTTTTGAAGAATTCCTTTTGCCATTCCAGAAATCCCAGCATTTTTAAGCATTTTGGCTTTGGTCACTGCTGTAGAGTCTTTCAGTGGCAGTGAAAGTTGCACATGTCTCTCTGAACTCTCTTGAATCAAGGACATGCGCCGTTGAACTTTGCACTATAGTCATTAGTGAGAAAAGTGATCTCCTGCACTGGGTTCCCTGCATTAGTGAGAAGAGTAATCCCCTGCAAAAGTAGCAGAGTGGAAACTTGCATTTTGATTGCAGACTGCAGGCTTGCCCTGGTGAACACAGGCTTCTTTTCACAGGGTTGTCTTGTGGCATTGTCTGGCTTGCCTGCAAGAGGTGGCCTTCAAGCAACAGTGCAACATGGCCATAAACATCTGCATAAGGGACCCACTTTCTGGGTCTGGATCTTTTATTTTGTCAAATTTGCCCTGCCAGACAGAGTTGAGTTTTCAACGCTGATGTCCAAATTTCATAAGGAGAATTAACTCCATCCCAAGAACTGATGAACAGAGCTGTTTGCATGATTCTTATTTGTTATTTCCTTGCCATCTGAAATCTTGGCACCAAATTGGAAGGATAAAAAACCATTACATTATATCATTAATCTGAATTTTACTTTACTTTTTGAGAAAACTATCATGGAAAGTTAGAATAGAAGTCAAAATCATTTAGGCAAGCTGTTTTATTCACCTTAAGGAAGGTCTCATGAAAGACCCTTGATCTGTCAATATATGGGTTATATTAATGTTGCCCCAAATAAATACAAGCTGAGTTCTTAGTTTGTGACACTGGTGCTCCTTCTGGTTATTGCTTACCATTCCCAGAAGTCATGTGGGAGCAGCATGCTAGACAAGAGGTGATTTTCAGAAGAAGCAGAAGCTGTCAGGATGCTGTTCAGTGACACTGAACACTGCAGAACCTACAGAAACTGGCAGAGAGAAGCCACAGGCTGTGCTCTTTCCTGTCTAGGAGTTGTCTTCCTACCACTCACCCTGGTCTTTTAAGCAGGCAGCGTTGGCTGTGCGAGGACTGCTCATTGTGTTTTACACTTTGAGCAGGTTACCTGTAACCACTTGGGCCTGAGCTGTGCTTTGTCAAGAGCTGTTTATTGTAGACTGTACTCCTGCATGTGTGTGTGTTCTGTGGCAACAGCATCTGCTGCTTTCTGGAGACGCACCAAGCAGGTTATCTGAGCAGGCACAGTGAGCTCATCAAGAATTTTAAGACTAAGGTAATGGCAGCGTGATCAAGCCTACTGAACACTTGTTACAGTAAACATACTAGTTACTGTAAATATAAAAAATATCCTGAAATTCCCTGAGAAAAAACCTCTACTAGCAAAAAGAGGGGTTTTCTGCAGAAACCTCTTTATATGGTAGTCCCAGCCATGACACAGGAGGAGTCATGCTTCTTATACATTCCTGCCTTTTATTCCTGTTATTTAAAGACTTCTAAAGAACTTTACTTTTTACTTGTTGGCTGAAGTGGCTATTTGAACTCTTTAATATAAATTAGGCAAGAAGTTTCTGTTACTTGTCATCAATATGAATTTAATAGGTCAGTCATGTTATCTTTGGGGATAGAGTAATTACCTTTTTTGTGTTAATTACTTCATGTAACTTATCATTTCTGTATAACTTGTCATTTCACCTAACTTGTTGCTTCTATGAAAAATTACATTTCTAGTAATTATTTTAAACTGACTAGTCCTGATATTTTGTGTTTTGTGAATCACAGTTTGTGGAAAGAAATAAATAGTCAACTATGGACTATTAGCAGAATGTTTGTTCTTATTATTTGGAATCTGTGGTTTGAAGATTGTCCTATTATTATTCTGTTTCTTGTCTGGAAGTTTTTTAGCAGCAGAACTAGCAGGGAGTAATGAATAATCTTGTTTATGGGTGACTAGTCTCCCAGTCAGCCAGGCAAAGAAAAACCATTATTCTAAAAAATAATGAAGAATCTGGTACAAATTATAGAAAAGAGCAAAGGATAAAGGAATGTAGCAGTGGTTGACTTACACAGTGAATTGAAATTTTTACTAATATTTCTGGTGACTGGTTCTACATTACTTTACTGGTTCAAATTAGTGTAGGTACAGCAAAAACAGCAGTTGGTTACTAGAAAAAATGTGTCACAGTTCCTTCAGTATGTTCCTTTAGTATGTGTGGCAATTCCTTCAGAACTATGGGGAACACCTATAGAAAATGCATTATATCCATTAAAATGATTTTGTCAGTACTCAACAGAGAAGTTAGACTAATACCACAGTGTTTGCACATTATTGAAACTTTTCTTTTGAGAATATTTAAACATAATTTCTTGAATTTGCAGTATATGTGGATTTTAAGTAATTTCATGTGTGTTCTGTAGCATTCATTCCCAATGTGCTAACTTGCAACAAACACTGGCTATTTAGTTTATGTTTGATAACACAATGGTGATCCGATGTGAAAAGGAAATGAAAAATTGCAAGATGTGAGGGGAAATTTTAAAAGTTCACAAGCATTGTCTTGTGAGTATATTTTAAGACATTAGAAGTTATGTGCATTCTAGGCTGACTGAGAAAACAAAGATTGGTTTAACCACAAAGTTGAGTTTTTCGTATTTGGCAGTGTCAAGAGATGAATAGGATGAGCTAGTTAAACTTAACTTTGTTCACATCTGTGCAAGCAGTTGTTTAAATAGTTGAATATTCACAGGCAGTGAATTTTGGACCTTAAGCTGATATTTGTTGACATGTAAAATGAATGATAACAGACAATAAATCAGCTATAGCTAATGCCACAGTAGTTCAAAGATGTGAAGTCAGATTTACCAAGCTCATTTCTCAGCTTTAACATTGAAAGTAATTTAAAACTTTTTCTTTCCAAATAAAGTGCTCATGATTTTGTCAACATAAAAACAGTGGAATAGTCCCAGTGAAAAAAAGTCTACTGAAATTCTGTTTCCACTCAAAAAAATTAAAAAAGCCATGATCTGAAGGGAGTATGAGAATGAGCCCCTTAATTTTTCTCAAGAGAAAAGATATGCAGTATGCTGTTTTCTCTCACTGTCTGTCTTGAAGTGCTTGTCCATTCAGTACTTTGCCCTTTTGCCATGGAGGACTTTTATATATTAAGGCTTTTTCTTGGCTTTACATATATATATATATGCAGGCTTTTTTGTTTGTTTTAATTTGCATCAATATCATAACAGCTCTGGATTTCAACTTTAGGTTGTTAGACACTGAGCACAGATGCAATCTTACTGTACTTGGTCTCTAAAGTACAACCCAGTCAATTTGCATTTTAACTTGGAAATAATGAAAGACTGCAATGCTGTCCATTTAGTCCTTGCAGGAAAAGCAGGTACATTTTTCATTCTCTAACTGGGATGTGAAATTAGTTTAGATGCTTCCTTATCCCTTTGTGTCTGAGAAAGCAGTTATATGTAATCAGAATATATTTTAATGTTAGCAACAGAAAATTTGTGGTAGCAGATTATCAGTAGCTATTCAATGCTTCTGAAAGTTTTGTGCAAACTTTGAAAATCAGTTCCACTTCTCAGAAATCACTCATTAAAAGCATGTATTGGAAGTTTCAATCAGCAAGATCCTCAGCATTTGCAAATGGTGATTTTCAGTGTGTAGTCAAGTAGTTTGAAAATCTGATCATAAAAATTACACTTGATGGGATGAACTCTTACATATTTAAAAATGCATAATTCTGTTAAAATAATATTATGGTATAGGAGTAATGTGCAATAAGTCAAAATAGGATGCAGCTACTGCTCTGATTAGACACATACTTTTGCAAAGGAATTAAAGCCTTTTTGGAGGCTGCATACCATAGACATGCAAGATGAGTAATCCTTTTTGTTGTTTGTTGTTTTTTTTTAACCTTGTCAGCTGAACCCGTTGATGTGCTAAAAGCATTAGAATTTCACAATTCTCCAGAAGGAGTAACAAGAACAGCAGGATTTTGCACAAACAGAAGGAATTCAAAAGGATCGGATGTTGCTTACAGAGTTTCAAAAACTGCACAGCTGAGTGCCCCAACAAAGCAGCTGTACCCAGGTAAGATTGGCAGAAAGCTGTTATTTTTGTACATTACCTTGCTGCCTATGTTTTCACGGTCTCTAAAGCACAGCATGTGGTCTGTTATCAATAGCACAAAACACTTCTGTTGTCCCCATAGCTGGGCCTGCATATGAATGGCAGGATGGGCTCTCTATCCACCAAATAAGTTGGTTTTTATTGGCTTCAGTTATAAAGCTCTTTGTCAAATTCTGTCACTGCTGAAATAGACTTGTAAGTCATACTACCTGTTCTCTCATGATGCTATCTGATGGAAACCTTATTTGGTGGCTTTGGCAAGTGTTCTCCTGTTTTGGTAGTGCATTTAAGAGCAGTAGTAGTTCCTGGAGTAATGCTGCAGTGGTAGAAATGAGTTGTGGTTGGCCATTGCAAAATCATTTCCAGAAGTACCATCTGTTAAGAATTACTTCAGAATATCTGGGTATTTGGGGGACTAAACAAGGCTAGTTGTGGATAGCTGGTAATGTGATTCCATCTTCTCTCAGGTTTCTCTAAAATGGAATAGTCAAATTTTGGGAAAGATTCTTTGGATGTTACTGAGAGACTTTTATTCCATTATTTTGCTGTCACTTGTCACTTGACTCAAACTGTTGAGGAAAATGATAGTAAGAATATTAAAACCCAAAATCATTGAAGATTTAAATTTTCTGTTTTGACACATTTGTAGAGTTTGACCAAGTCATACAGAATACATACAGGTAAGAAGTGGCAAAGAAAAATACTTTCTTTTTTTTTGTCCTTCAGAGCAGCAATCATATAGATACCACTCAGATCTAGAAAAGGATAAAACGTGCTTTATTTTCTAGTAATGTGTTCCCAGAGCAACGTGAGAAACAGCTATAACAGTTCAAGAGTAACTTATGTGTTCCTTTAATTCATCACTTATTATTTATGGAAGAAGATCAAAGCAAAATTCACTACAGATATAATATTTATATTATTTTTTAACACAGTTCCTTGGGTTTGAATTTATCCTCTCAACTAAGTTGAATAGAAAATGTCCTGCTGTCCTTTACATTAGTAAAAATCCATCAAAACAATTTTTTGGAGGTGATTATGGTAATTACTTCCTTTTCAATCTTGTGGAACAAGTGTTCTTTCTCCTCACCAGAAGAAATCCTTGTATTTCAGATTATTCTTAAAGAAATTTGAGTGAGCACATCCCTTTTTCTTAGTGCTCTGTAGCAGTGGAAAGACTACAGAAGATATCCAAGATAAAACCAAGTTCTGAGATATCACTTCAGATAAACAATACAAGTTGTAACACATCCCATCTTTGCTTTCATCTAACTCCTGTAACTCATCAGGAAGTACAATATATCCAGCAATTTATCCATCTTTTAAAAAATGAATTTAATATTATTTACCAACTTCCCAGAATATAATGGACTCTGATTTCACTGACTAGAAGACATTATATGGTTGTAATATGTAAACTGCTTAGATTTTTGTTATACTGTTGTTGTACATGCTCTTAGCTATCTTTTGCAAAAGCATGAAGGAATGATAACCCAAATATATAAAAATATTTTTCTAGATATTTTCCCTCCAATTCTTACTGTTATTTATTATTCAAATAGGACCATTCCAATTAACAAGAAATTTAAAAGCATTTGAGAAGGCTCTGATATGTATTCCAGATGTGTGTCCAAGAACTGTATATGCGTATAGTTTTATATGTTAGATGCAATATATACAGTTTTACATGTTTAAATGTCATTTATTTTTTGGCTTTTTCAATCACAACTGTGTTTGGAGGAATATTTTTATGATTACCCAAAGTAGATTCAAGATAAAACATTTGGGAATATTATGTCATAGCAGTGATGACAGAAACTACTGAACTGAGACACGTGACTCATTTTCAGTCACCTTTCTTAGCTCACTTTTATTCCCCCTCAGATGTTAAGTCTAGACAAGCTGAGTTATTATCACCTGCCTTAAGCATTTTCAACATATCTTTCAGATTAACAGTGCAAATAGGGCAAGTGCTCAGTGCTTTTCAGATAGTTTCTTTGGCCTTTGTTGACAGTCATCTTCTCTCTCGTCCATTTTTTTTGTCATCTATTTGCTCTGACATTAGAAGGTATAGTGTACAGTTTAACTTACCCTGTCATGAAAAATCTTTACCAACAACTCACCAGAGTAAATGAAATGTTTCCTATCTGTTGAGTTTTGATCCCTTCAAAATAAGATGTCAAAATGATGTATAAGCGTGGTCTATATTGCTACAGTGTTTCAACAAGCTTCCATAAATAGTTAAAAAAAGAAAGCACAAAAAGTATCATTGCAGCAGACAATATAAAAAATATAAGACTAGGGGGTTCTGGTTTAAAAGGATGGTATGTCACTTAAAGAGCAAGGAAAATTCTATGCATTTTGTTTACATATTGCAATTCAAGAAGTAAAACTTGTCTTCATGGAAGAATCTAGGATCTTTGGAGTTTTCCCACAATATCTGTCTTGGAAACAATCTTATATTTTTTCTGTTGGAAGAAGAAATTCCAAAATCAGAGTTTGATGAATTCTTACATGCTTTAATTCATTAGAAAACCACAAGATATTATTTTATTAAAGTTTGTTCTATTATTATATTAAAATGCTTAAGAACATTTATCCACTCTCCTGCACACAAAGCTGCAGCTATATTCATTGCCAATGTTATTATTAGATTCTCATCTATTTCTTGCATGTCAAATTGCAGATGAAGCCACATAGATCCAGAGCATATTCTGGATTTTAGAATCTCAGTCTTACACTTTGTTTGTTGTTAAGCCTAGTAGAGTTTCATATCAAGTGAAATGCAGATTTACCACGAGCTTCAACAGGAGCAGTACTTCAGTACTTCCTTTATAAGCAGTATCTTCCTTTATAAGCTATATTTTCAATTTTGTTTAGTTTTAGTTGTAAAGGTGGAAACAGTGTTTGATATATCATCTCTACTTCAAAGACAAGGCATCAGGGAATAAATGAAAATTAATATTCTTTGATTTTGCTTAAATCTCCCATTAAATAGAACTAGTCATGTATTTTTTCAATGTTATGCACAATGTAATTCTAGAAAGACCCAAATATATATTGTGGGAGAGAAACTAAAATAAATTGTTATCAAGGGCTATTGAAGTACCCAGGAGTCTTACTTGCTATGGTACTGATGCTTATTATGTTGAGTGAAATTTTAGTGCACAATTTTAAATTAGAAGATTGCTTAGCAGAAGATGAATTAAAAAAGCAATGAATGTGAAACTACGCTGGTTCTTTCATAGCTTGTGTTATTGCATGAATTCACAATAGATTTAGAGCACCTCTCCTACAAAGACAGGCTGAGAGAGCTGGGCTTGTTCAGCCTGGAGGAGAGAGGGCTCCGAGAAGATCCCATTATGGGGGGAGGATCCTTCAGTAACCTTTAAGTATTCTTGAGCCTTTCAGTACTTAAAGGGGCTAAAAAAGAGGGATGGGGACTATTTACATGGGCAGATAGTGATAGGACAAGGGGGAATGGCTTCAAAGTAAAAGAGGAGAGAGTAGTATTGGATGTTACAAAGAAATTCTTTACTCAGAGAGTGATGAGGCACTGGAACAGGTTGCCCAGAGAAGTTGTAGATGCCCAAGCCTGAAAGTGTTCAAGGCCAGCTTGGATGAGGCCCTGAGCAACCTAGTGTGTGGCATCCCTGCCATGTCAGGAGGCTGCACGTGATCAGTTTTAAGGTCCCTTTCAACCCAAACTGTTCTATGATTGTATGATTTACAAGTTTTGTTTTCAAGAACCATTAAGGTATACCTTTCAGAAATTAAAGTGAGACCAGAAAGAAAAAAAAACATAGAAAATGTTCCTAATATAATTTTTTATGTACTCATTTTTGAGAATTAGAAAACCCCTGCCATTTGTATGCTGGATCCTATGTGCTTATAGAAAAAAAAATGTAAAAATGGTTTCATTTTTTCTGAATTTATAGTTGTATATATCACTTTGTTTACAGGTGGTGGTTTTCCAGAAGATTTTTCAATATTAATGACAGTAAAACCTAAAAAGGGTATTCAGTCTTTCCTTTTGTCTATCTACAATGAACAAGGAATTCAACAAGTAGGTGTTGAAGTTGGTAGATCCCCTGTCTTTCTATTTGAAGACCAAAATGGAAAACCTGCTCCAGAAGACTATCCTCTTTTCAGAACAGTCAACATCGCTGACGGCAAGTAAGTGTAAAGTTTTAAAATGGAAAGCACATTGCAGACCACTGTATAGGTGATTATGGTGTTTATAAACAGTTTTCTTAAATATTTAAGTCAGTAACATGGTTTCTAGCTAGTTGGACTGGTGTAGTACAAAGTTAGAGAAGTTTTGCAGCATAATAAAGTTCCAGCTCCAAATGGTATATACAGCTGTAAATGAAACAAACCACCTTTCTTATCTGCCATTTTTATAACTCGAGAGTGAGGAAATAATCAGAGAAGTTAAACCCACCCAAATTAAACCTGTGAAGATTCTTCCTTTGCAATATAGAGTCTCACTAAAAGAATTGTCTGGTCCATTTGAAGGTGGTAGGCAGAGTGAAGACAAGTTGACAAAACAGCACAGAATTTCTTCTATCCCAAGCCAAAACAGCTGATAAATAAAATGGCTTAAGATGTGTATGTATAAGGAAATCCTATGTATAAGGAAATCCTATGTATAAGGAAATCAGGAAAGAATAAGGTGAACAATTAATCCCAAGTGCTGCAAGGATTCATACTGCACCCCCAGTAAAGGAATTAATCTCAAACACCTGTTTCATCAGTAATACAGTTGTTAATTTTTTGTAGCTTTGTAGACAAGCAATCATTCTCTGGGAATGTCATTCTGGTGCTTGTAAAAGGACATTCATTCTTTCAAAGGCTTTTTATTGTGCTGCAGCCCAAGAAAGCAGCCACTGTCTTCAAAGATAGACAAAAATAAATTTTACTAGAGCAAAAGGAAACAACTCAGTGAGGAAGGGCAAAAACTGAACTATAATGAAATATGTTTATAAAGCAATAAAGAAGGAAAGAAAAAGAAAAAAACCAATTGTCTCCTTGGCCTGGTATTACCAGACAATGGAATTATATGATGAAACCTAGACTTGATTCATTTCCCTAGCAGAAGGAGTGATAAACAAAGCAGCATTTTTTTTAATGGACTTTTGCTAAATAACAAAGTTGTGACATAGAATTTCACCTAAAAATGTTGATAAACTGGCAAAAATGAAGAAATAAAAATGAACTTGTTTGGTACAATTTCCTACAGTGAGACTATACAACTTCTGAATCAACTGGAGTCAATCCTATCCAAAGTGAGCTATGATTTCATGCTTTCAGCTTCTACACACTTTCAAAAGACAAGCCAACAATGTTTTTCTGACTCGGCTATTTTATGAAGGATCTGGGACAACAATCTTCATCTCAAACTGAGATATATTTAAAAAGTGTGAATAATGTAATGTGCCTGAGGATGCATGGCCAGTTTGCTTTTATAATGATAATGTTTAACAGCATTCCAGAGAAAACATGGAATTATAGTTCTGGCTCAGTGACACTGTTTAGCAGTCAGATTCCATTAGCTTCAAGGTGTTCCTTTTGATACACAGAAGCTCTTTTTAACAATGATTTAAGCTTTCTCTCTGATTCAGGCAACCCTAATGCCACAAATGCCAACTAAAATAATTTGATTCCAGCCTTCCTCTTACCAGTCACTAGTATGACATACTTTACACTTTTTGCCCTGGTCTATCAAAGATTCTTTAACATTTTGCTTCATGCTGGATTACAGAGTGGTCTGCTGTTGTTCTTAAATATTTGTCATAGCAGAGAGGCTCACTAAATTAATGTGGTCTGTCATGATTATTGATAAAGTCTCATAAAGAACATAGTAGTGTAGGGCAAATCATACAAAATTTTATTCTCAAATATCTCTAAAATAAAGTCACTTGTCAGTACTCTGAATCACTTCCTTCACTGGTGACTATTATGTAGGCAGGGCTACTGTTGCAGGAATAGTGCCAAGTATTTGTAAATATATTTGTCTGGGAAAGCATCTATGTTGGAGCTGTTGCATGTATTTGAAAAATCTCTATATCTATGGAATACCTTCAAATAAACAAAAGAGCATGGTAAAATTTTGGTGGTTGATCACACCAAAAAAATAGTAAATTTTAAATAATAAATAATAACCTGCTGGGTTAATTATATTTGCCTAAGTAATTTGGAAAATCAAACATGTTCATAGAAAAGAATCTGCTGTCAGATCATTTAATCTATTAAAATGTAAACAATGCACTGGCTTCTAATTCAAGTTTGGTGATGTTCTCTGGTTAAAGCTGTAGGGAAGATCAGCTTGAGCTTCACCTTATAGAGGGTGTTCACAAGGAGCTGTGGATCAGATTCCTTTGTGCTGAGGGACAGAATGTATACCACAAATAGTGGAAACACTGTGTACATTGGAGTATGTATAAAAGAAGGAAATAAAGGGAGACATTTAAAATTTTATCTGTGAATTAATTGGTGCACCATCTGCTATATACTGATTTGATGAGAACGCAATGACCTAGTTTTAAAAACATAAGCTGCAGCAGAATTTTATTGGTTTTTTTTTAATAGGTGGCATCGAGTAGCTATCAGTGTGGAGAAAAAGAGTGTTACAATGATTGTTGACTGTAACAAAAAAACTACAAAACCACTTGACAGAAGTGACAAAACAGTTGTGGACACCAATGGCATCACTGTCTTTGGAACCAGGATTCTGGATGAAGAAGTTTTTGAGGTACAGATCAATAATGAACAAATGCAATTGAGTTATTTTGTATTAAGTGAGGTGCTTAATGCAAACCAGAATAATCTTTTAGGTCAAATGCCGGTATAATATAGAAAATTTGATTTATAGAACCTGTTACAGTAGGCTGAAATAAAAGAGAAGTAAAAGAGGGAAGTGTATTGTTGGAAGATTTGATGCATTTTTCTGTCCTTTTTGTTGTATCTGGAAGGCAGTTGCTTTTTTTGTCTTTCTGCCTAATATTGAGATACCTGATATATTTGGGAGAATTAATCAGGGACAGTTGTGTAGTATGACACTGAATCATTTTACTTCTGTCTCTCTTAAACATTTGCAAATATTTGTGTATGCTAACAGTATCTGAGAGCAGGGGAGAAGGACCTGGAAAGTTTTCTGTGTAATATGAATCCGTTATAGTGTTTATCCCACTCATTACTCTTTCCAGTAAATGGAACATACTTTGGCAGTAAGGACATATATGTTTCCATCATTTACTGGCCAAGAAGTACATATAGGAAGGGTAAAATGCCTTTAAGGAAGTATGTAATTGCCAGTCAGGAGGCCTTTCTGGGTGGAATCCTTATGTCAACAATTATTTTTACAGACTAATTATGAAGCTTCTTAGATCTGCACTACTGAGTTTCTTCTATAACATTGTTATACAATGGTTAAAATTGAAAAATTTAAAAATGAAAAATGAGAAATTACAGATTGGTAGTTATTTCATCTACAGAACACCTGTGCTCTATAAATGGTTTTCATCCTAGCTTTAAGCAGAACATATGCTGGAGAAACTGCATAGATATCAAGAGGAGAAATATGAATTTTGAGTGTAACATTGTGGCATTGTTATCTTTGTTTTCCATGGACATGATGAACTGTGGGCCTTTTGAATATGGAAATTTCTGGGGTGATTTACTGGATCAATCAGTATGATATGTTTGGTATTTGCAGCCTAATTCACCTGTAGTCCCCAAGAGAGTTTGAACATCTGAGGAACATTATTTTCCATTTGAAGATGTATTCCACAGATGCCTCTCTCTGGGATGTGACAAAGGTTTTTGGTCTCCTCATCGGATAATTACTTTAAATTTTCATTTGTTTTTTTTTCTTAGGTGAGAAACCAGGTTCCCCAATATGTGGTTTTGACAATAAGTCAAAAATGTGTGCAATATGAATATGCATAAGCAAAAAAGAATTCAGAGAAAAATAAAATTAGATAAACTGATTTTTTTTTTTAGTGTTTTCCATGTGATTTTAGATTATAATAGAAACTAAGGCAACAGGGCCTGGCTTGTTCTTGCAAAATTTGTAGCCATTTAAAAAGCTGTCGAGGAGGAAAATGCACAATAACTAAGCATTGATGTTTGGTTTGTTTAACTCAGTGCAATCACTAAATAAAAATATCTGTCTGAACTTTCAGAGGTGCTGAAATGATCAAACATAGGTGTTTGGAAATAATTTTTTATATGTGCATAAAGGGAGATATTTATTTTATCATTTACATTAAAAGATGGGAAGAGATGTGGTAGAATGCAATATTTTTTTGGTGAGCAACTGTTGGAAGAGCCAATAAGGTTGGAGTGAGACACAGCTTAGCAAATTGAAATTAGCACTTAAATCAGAATTACCAGATAACTGAAGAAACTCAAAAATAACCCTGCATTTTTCTTGAAGTCAAACTTGTGTGACATCAACATGGACACAAGGATATAACTTTAACAGAATTTGCTAAAATGAGTTAAAATTACTTTTGTCCAAGCATGTTGTCACTTGTGGAAGGATGGAAAAGGAGGGTAGTGGTAGCTGCTTCTCAGACAAATATTTTTTCTGAAATCTCATGCATTGACATGGCAAGTCAGTGCTTCAATTCCAGCTGAGACACACTAAGAAAGAGGCCTTGGACTCACAAAAGAAATTGTGCAGCTGCCTGTAACATCAGTTTAGAGGCTGAATCTTAACATTCAGTACTGAGAATAGCAACATTTCTACCTTTTCTAGCCTCACTGTACATTTCTGGATTTCTTCAGTGATTAGGTTTTCTAAAAGTGCACCTCTTCTCTCTTTTTTTATTCAGAAAAATCAGTTACCATCTTGTAAGGCTGGTCTTGAAATTAAGGGGGGGTTAGATTAAGTGTGAAGTCTTACTTAAATTAGAAGCTTGCAATCCTTGCTTTTGGAATAGGTTTCTGCTTTCTCTTTTACTGTACAGTCACCATGGATTAATTTATACCTGTGTTCATTTACCTGAATCTGTAGGTAAAAATGTGCATGTTGAAATTAGAACATACCTCAAAAGTTTAAACAAAATACTGGGCCATATACATTTTTAATGGATTATAGAATCATAGACCATCCTGAGCTGGAATCCACAAGGATCATCGTGGCCAACTCCTGGCCCTGCACAGGCCAGACTGCCCAGGAATCACATCATGTGCCTGAGAGTGCTGTCCAAATGCTTCTTGAACTCTGCCAGGCTGGTGCTGTGACCACTTCCCTGGGGAGCCTGTGACAATGCCCAACCACCCTCTGGGTGAAGAAACTTTTCCTGATATCCAGCCTAAACCTCCCCTGACACAGCTCCAGGCCATTCCCTCGGGTCCTATCACTGCGACCACAGAGAAGAGATCAGTGCCTGCCCCTTCCTCTTCCCCTCTCAAGGAAGTTGCAGACTGCGATGAGGTCTCACCTCTGTCTCCTCTTCTCTAGGATGAACAAGCCAAGTGACCTCTGTCCTAAGTCTGGCCAAACAAAACATAATCTGGTTCATTTTGAGTTTGTCTACTGTTTTTCTACTCTAAACAGCATTCTTCTTGTTTTATTTACAAGAATTTATCCATCCCTTAGTTACTGCTGCTACAATTTCTAAAGTTTGGTGCTGTTTCCTGAAATCTGTCTCTCCTTGAGAGTGTCGTGATTGTGCGTTAAATGTTCTGGTTTTCTCATTCATGGCAGCTCAGAGTGACATTTGGTGATTTCATGGGTCTCCTTGTTAGTATTTCTGTGTTTTGAACCCTGCTGTTTCTTGAGACCACAATAGTCACTGAAGATACACATAACACAATGTGTCCTATTCTGTGTGCAGGAAATTCCAGAAGTTATCTAGTCACAACATTAGATTTAACTGTTTAAGGCTTAAAACTGCATACGGCAGACTTTTCATACGACATTTATAGCTTTTGTTAGCTTAAATGTAGGAAGCCCCTAAAGACAAATACTTTTTGTAATCCACAGCTCACAGTGTCTGAAGGATTAATATTGTATCCATGCATCACAGAGGCTGTTATATCTTGGGTAATAATGATATTATTTTTACTCATAGTAAGCCAATGATTTGGTTGCAGGAGCAGTGGAGCACTCTTCAGTCTCCTCAGACTGAATGGATATTTAAAATGTGGAAATAATAACCTGTAGATAAATATAATGAAGTCTTACACTTCCGTGACCTACTAATCGAAGATGATAGTGTTTCTTTTTGGTCTTGAACCAAGGTATGCAGCATAACACAACTGCACCAAACGCAGCTGCATCTCTAAGGTATCTCACTCCCTCTGAAAGCGGAGTTCAGCCCTGTCAGAATCAGTGCTGTGAACAATTAGATACATCCTATGTTCCTGTTCCCTTAGAAGGTGCATCTAAGCCTCTCTGAACTCTGGTGTACACAAATGAGTCCAAAACAGCTATTATTATAATACATTTTTCTGTCCTTCTCACAACTTGATTGTATCTTTTGAAGAAGGAATTACTCTTTCAGTCATATTTCTCTAACATATTTGCATGGATCATTCATTTAGAATCTTCAGAATAAATATTGTTCATGTGAAGAATGTTTCACACTTACTTTAAAACAATGTTACATCCCAGTGGCTCAAATATTCTTCTTTTTTTCTAATTGTGTTATTTTAAGTTTGCAATACAAGATTTAACTAAATTAAATTCTTGACCATTTCCTTTTCTTTTTTTTTTTGTTCTTAATATTGACCTCCATTTTCTAGGCAGTTGTCCTATCCTTGTTCTGATTCTGGTAGTCTGACTATTACTAATGCAAGAATATGTTATAGCACACTGGGAAATTTTAAGTGCATACATTTTAATCGATGTTACATGACCTAATGACATAACTTCCCTATGAAAATCAATATTTTCTGAGTAAATAAGCATACTGGGTGTCCAGAGATCAAATAGATCACTGAAAGAAGGAAAGGGCTGATTAGTGTCCTAAGAACATGATAAATGGCTGCCAAATTCACTGGTTCTGTATATCCAAAACACACAATATTCTTTGGTAAGTTTACCTACTGGTGCTAAAGCTAAGAGGCATTTTATTTAGCAGTGCTGTTAGAAAGATTCTGGTTTAGCTTTAAAAGCAAATATAAAGTATTTTCTAAATCTAGTGGGGTGTTGTGTGTTTTATATGAGAAAATTCCAATTTGGAGTTGCCTGCTGCTCATTCCTGAATATAAGTGCTAATCTGAGGTTTTATGATATTGTGCTTTTTTAATACGGACATCATATCATGTTAAAAACAAGATAGTGAATTCAAGCAAGCACTAAGCATCAGGTGCATACAAATGATGAGAAGCAAATCATAAACCATGAATGCATCTTAAAATAATAAAATTATGCTGTCTAGAAACTGTATTATTATTAACTGCCAAATTATGAGACCTTCATTTGCACTGCTAAGCCCTTGCTCACTGAAGTGAATCTTTTGATATCACTGGGACTAATTTGTAAATGCTTGTTTTTGAAAGACTGTCACAACATTCCTCAAACTTTTTCATGTGTCTTTTGAAATTATTGTCTTCTGTGTTTTCAAATACATATTGCAAGAACAGCTGGTTTGTAAGTGCCTGCTGCAAAAAAGAGAATTCCCAAAATGCAAACCAAAAAAAAGAAAAAAGAATGTCAAAAAGAGTGAGATGCTTGTACATGGGTGCATGGCACCTAGTAAAAGAATTTTGAATTGTATCCATAGAAATATGTTTGTAGCTTAAATGTTTTATAAATAATAGGGATCTTTTTATTCTTTGCCAGCTTTAAGGATTTGTCACTCCTCATTTAGTACTATTGGTGTGAACAATACAAGTTTTTTATAAGTGTTTTATAATAAGTTAATAACTAACAGAGTCTTTATGCAGATGTTTCCCTATAGACACTTCTTTTCCTTCAAAACTTCACGTCAGACCAATACCATAATTTTTTAGGCACTTTGCTTTAAATGAGTATAACAAGACAAAACCTGATGTATAAGACTCTCATTTAAAGCCAATGAAAGCTTTAACAGCACAGAGTTTGTGGATTAAATCCTTGCAGTAATGCTTGTTAATAAAGGGTTTAGATTTTGATACTAGTCATGAATCTGTTCTCATGAAAAAAGCACTAATACACTTGTGTACAGCATGGGATTCCTTTAAATAGCCTGAGTGAGCAGCTGGAGATAGACTGAGAATGCCTTGGCAGCAGTGTGGTTTAGCTGCAGACGAGGACCCATCCCTCACATATCTGTGAGCATGGGAAGCCCCAGAGTGCAAGTGCAGACAGGAGCAGAATGGGTGTTTGAGCAAATGTGAGCTTTACTGAGTGTTCAGCTTTGCTGTACAGCTGAAGTAGAATAGAGAAGCCAGCCCAAGGCAAAGTGCCCCCCAGCATGGGGTGTGAAAGAGGTGTCCTTCACTATCCTCTGCTTCACACTGCTCTGTGGAGCTGCAGCACCAGCTCATGGACACACTGCCAAAATTTTTCCCATTATAGTAATTTAGTAATTGCTACTGACCCACTGACTATCTGTCAGACTAAAGAGAAATGTTTAATGTTCCAGGAAAAAATACTTACAATCAACCTTTTAGATATCAACACCAGAGTAACTGGCCAGTGTGAGCACTGAGAAGTAAAAAGAAACCCAACACAAAAAAAAAAGAGTAAAGCAAAGCAGACAATTTTTCCATTTCAGAGGCAACTAATAAAAAACCAACATTTCATACAAAAGCTTTCTATTTGGCTTTTTTTGTTTTTCTTTATTCTTTTTTATCTCAGAGAATGGTGATTGGGTGTTTATTAATTTTTTATAGTATTTCCAAACAAATTTTTGATCAATGAACAAAAGTAAATCTAGTTTCCCTTCCTTATTTTTGGAAGCAGGAGATAGAGAGAAGAAGAAAGCAAAGTTCTGGTAATTCATTGGAATTCAAGTTCATTTTCAAGGAATGTTCCCAAGAAACAGAGGAATGGTCATTTAACTAAACTGTCTGTAATTACATTAAAAATTAACAACCTGGGATCAAAAAATGCAGCATGCTGCATCAGCTTCAAAATAATTAACAGATAGGATTTATTATCACCTCATTTATTATTGTGTCTAATACATTTCAGTTTTAAACAATAGTTGTAAATAAGGTTTCAAAAGACATGAAAATGTAAAAGATTTGCAGATCTTTTATCTAGAAATAGGACGTCCTTGGGCACACGTGCGTGCCTGTGTCTATGTACACTTGCTGTTATATAGTCATTGTAGTAAAATCTAATCTCTCAGCCAAGAATTGCAGTTGACTTTGTGAACAGCTATGTTATGAAGGTTAAAAATTATAATTGGTGTATCAACCTATTTCTTAACCAAGCTGAATTTATCCTTCTATAAGCATGGTATTTCAAAGAATCAAGAAGACATTGATTTCTGTGGAAACTTTGACCCGTACAGTATTCTGCTTTCACAATTTATTGCTTTTACAGTGCTTCAGTCTGGCAGGCTCTAAACATCTTTCTCTAGCTATATTACGCAATGGGCCCGGGTTATGGAATATTATATTAAAAGCTCCTGGAATTCCTCAATCCCTCAGATCTTTGCAGGAAGATTAAATGAATTCTGCAGCAGGTTTTTCTAAATTCTATAGTAATGATATCCATGCTGTCTAGACTTTTGTTCTTTGGAGTCTGTAGCTGTACTATCACATAACTAATTAGAGAAAGTTGGCACAAAATGCCCAGGTTAGGGTATTTGTGCTGATTTCTGCTGCTCTATTGAAAAATTCACTTTGTACTTTTTAGGCTTTAGCTGTAATATGAAAATGAAAGATACTGATTTTGTTATGAGTTGATTTAGTGCCTAGCATTGGTTTTGCTTTGCTTTTCTCAGCATTTATGTAAACATCTTTAAAATATAATTATCCTTATAAGCACATAAGAGGTACTAAGTTTATCCAGTGTGAATCAGGAAGATGGTATTTTGCTAATTCTAACCCTCACACTCTAGTTGTAGAAAGTATTTTTGAACCTTTACTAAATAAATTAGACGTTTAACTAGTTGCTGGGGTTTTTTTTGGTTTGTTGTTTTGATTTTTTTTTCCTGCACAGCTTCCGAAGTAATGCTTACCTGCAATTCCCTGGACAAAATCCCTTTCACCTGGCAGGGTTATTTTTTTATTAAGATTCTTGTAAGAGAGATATCCCAAAATCTGCCTCTGAACTGCGGAGTTTCTTGTAGAACTAAGGAACTAGACCATAAAATTTTACGTACTGGAAGAAAACATTATTTCTGCACTGATTTCTTTGTACAGTGCCCTTACAGCCTTCTAAGAATTCCTACTTTTGCCTTTTTAACAATGTGGCAGTTGATAGTGGAGGTGTCTTTTCTCAATGATAGAAATTCTAGGTAATAAATAGACTATAAATTGACTACTTTTATGGTTGTAATTCTCTAATGCACCATATTTAGAAAGCATTAGTAAGATTGCCTAGTTAAAAGGAAAAGAAAATGTTTCAAGAAGGCATATAATATCTACAACTTTTTATGAAGTCAGTTAAGGTAATAAGCCACCATTAGCATTTATCGATATAATGAAAAAATAATTAATTCCTTACTAGTCAGACCCTTGATGATTTATATCATTGAGAAAATCTGACACCATATCTAACTGGAAATTTTCTTTGTTCCTATTTCTGCTGTGGAATCCAATTTTTGGAAGACTCCAAAAAAAAATTTGGAATCACATGTAGCAATTATTACCATGAGGCTAACTTAAGCAGTAATTACATAAAGATATAGCCAAAATTGGAAAGAGAACTTGTATGTTTACTGCTTTCCTGCAAATTTGGTCTCCATTTCCTTTTTTTGTTACTCAACACTGCATTTTTCTAGTGTTGCATTGTTTTTGTATCAAAGCTATTTTTCCAGTGCAGATACCCCACCTTGTGCGTTACCACTTTGTGTTTTTCAATCAGTCCTGGAAGTGTACATACACATATATTTTCTTATTCCAGGATGTCACTGTGGAATGTCTGTGAGATTCACAGAGGAATTTTCAAAGAGTGAATTCATCACACACATTTGTGTGCTCCTTGTAGTAGAACAGTTGATGTGAGTAAATGTCTGGGTAATTGTTCCAGCAGGCAGGAATTCTATTGGTTTGAGCATATTGTCCTTGTAGCTCTCTAGCCTGGTTCTCCACATTTGCTCTGGCATGCAACAAAGTGAATATTTCCTCAATCAAAGTAACTCCTTTTAGTAGTCTTGGAGGATTCTGCAAAGAGTAACTTATTTGGTGGAGTACGTTTTAGAAGAAATCCTTCCGTACCATGTTTTCATGCTAGGCATAATTGATGGACAAGATATTTCATGATTCTCAGGCAGCTTTTATCATATAACCATGAGGCTGATTGAAAAGTCTCTGATTTTAATTATGAGCATATCCCCAAAATAGAGAGGAATGAAAATGTTCATAAACTTTACTTGGTTTTATTCCATATTTCAATGAATCACTGAACTTTGCCTTGCCTTTTGTGAGTTATATGTTGGCTTTGACAACAACTTAGTGCCTTTTTCAGTAAAGAATTTAGGATCCAAACTAAATATTAAGATTTAAAATTGATCTACTTTACTTCCGGGTGGTACTTGTATGCTTAATGGTAGAAAAAATACCTTGCTGGATGTTCTCCACCAACTCTGGGCAACTGAGACGTAGCTCTCATCTTTCTTATCCCTAATGAGCTAGTTATATTAAACATCTGACAAATCCCTGGTTAAAATACGTTGGTTTAAGTGTTATCCAGGGTAAAAAAAATTGTTACAAGGCAGTACGTTATTCTTCTATTGTGATTCTCAAAGGTGAAATAGGCTTTTAGAGCTTTTTGGGGCAAGTTAAGCATGCACTTTGTTACAAGTATTAATATGAAAATGTGGCTCTGTGTGTCTGCCTGACACCTCACCACACGTTCTCTGCGTCTTCCTTCTGCTATCATCCACTTGCCTCTGACACCAAAGCATGGTGGACAACTGGCTCAGCAGAGACATGAAAGGCTTTACTTCTATAACATGTTAGATATCAACTTCCAACTTTGTGAAATTGCCTGAGCAGTCTTTGCCAACAGATGTGGTCATGTAAGTTTCATAGAGATGGAAGAACTACTCTACATAGACAGTTGCCTTTTGTGCTTTCTTTTTTTCTCCTTGCACTTTTCAGAGTATTTTAAGGATGCTCACGTATATTTGTACATTTTGATCTATTTTTCTTTCTCCTGCTCCATCTTTGCTCTCTCTCTTGCTTTCATCATTCTACCCTGAGACTTCCTTTTTTCCTGAAATTTTTGTATAAGAAAAATGGTATGACATATGCATATATATTTAGATACCTCAGTATTGTTTTACAGATCAGCTATTGGAATACTTAATAACACATAATTCAGAGTTCTCAGGATTTGTGCAGGTAGATCTTTAAGTGCCTCATTTATGACTCCAGGTCATAAAATATGACCAGATTATTTGTAGATTATTTGCTAGGAACTTTATAAAATTCTATTTTGGTCTCACAAAATCAAGCAGCCGAAATCAAAGAATGTGTTTGTAAAGACTGAAGTTATTCTGTGAAAATTTTTCAAAGCGAAAGAGTATAGATTTGTCCAACAAATACCTTAGAATGGTAATTAAATCACAATAATGAAATCTGCAATAATGTGTGCGGAACTTCATGGGCTGAGATGATTCACCTGATCTGAAAGGAAAGCTCTTTGACTACTGTTACAGCATGGCCAATACTTCACAGAACAAAATTCTCAGAGAAACAATTTAATTAGCAAAGACAGAAAATAAAAACAGAAAATAGAAAATGAAAATGGATAATTTTCTGGAAATATTTTTATAGCACATCTTGAAGGAAAAAGAGGGAAACTAACATTTGGGATTCCAAATGTACAATCAATCAGTTCCTCAGTAAACTTCTCACACATGAATATCCAGTAGCAATTTATGTATTCTATAAAAATTTATGTATTCTGTGTAGGATTTCTGAGGGCCTCCCTCTATGTGGACCTATGACAGGCAGACGGGCAGGGCTGGGAAGTACAGTCAATGGATCAGGAACAGCTTTAACCAATTTAGGAACGTTCAAGCCAAGTGGTAACAGCATACCAAGTGCTTCTTGCAAACACACAATCCAGCAAAACTCAGTGCCAAAATTCCATGGCATTCAAGACCAGCACAACACTCCAGAGTACTGGCTGTATTCCTGGAGCTGGGTTCTTTTAGGCTCTCTGACTAAACAGTAGTTTCAGGAGCCGTTTGGGCATGGCTCCTGCTGGCTGGCACACTGCAGACATGGAGATCTGTCCAGGCGCTTCAGACAGCCAGGACTGCTCAGGGCCAAAGACCAAGACCATGACTTGAACTCAGCAGGGTGAGGGCAGAGGTTCTACACATCCACCTATATTGCTTACATCTTTTGTCTTACAGTTGCTTATTCTCTCCCACTTTTTCTTCTGCCTCACTTAATTTTAATGTGGTTGGTGAAAGAAAAAGGGCAGAGCATTTCAGAAACACGTTGCTGGAGATGGCAGATGCGTAGCTCAGGCTGACAGTGACTGTACAAAACCTCTCAAAGCACTCTAGCTCTTGAGGGGGTCATGTAAGAAATCAAAGGGGGAATTTTTCTGTATGTATAGCAGGTTTTGTAAGATGCCCAAATCAGGAAGCGTTAATGAATTAAGGAAAATAAAGGAGACAGTACAGAACTGCTGACAGAGAAACAAACTGCTGCACTTGTAGTATTTCTGGAAGCTTAGAAAAAAATATTCTGTGTCTAAATTAATCTGAGACACACATGAGTCTGTAAGGTAAAGTGAGCTGAGAGTACTGTAAAAAGCAGACTTGTAACATACAGCCATTATGTGCTCTGAAACTATGTCCTACTTTATGCCTGAAAAATTAGTAAAAAGGTTGTAGAACTAGGAAAATTGCAGATTATTGTTTGATTTATTTTTTTCAGTTTGAAGAAATTTGCTTATGTCTCTGTTTTTTCATTTTGAAAGGAAGGAATGTTACAATTATTATTAACTATTTTAAAATATTCTCCAATTTTCTTAATTTGTTAAAGGTTACTGTTATGATAGATGTAAAGTGATTCTGGAAATACTTGAGAGAATTGTGAGTTTTCCCAGCTGTAGATTTTCATCAGTTATTATATCTTCTCTTTAACGACAAAGCAAGCACAGGTATACTAACAAAGGTATTAATTTGTCCTTATTTTGGGTAAAACCAAAATAAAATTATGTTCAAAGTATATAAAAGCTTAAAAATCACCCCCTTGTGGGGAAATAGTGAGAGATTGAAATTAATGGGTTTTGACCAAGAATATGTGCCAATTTCCAACAAACTTATTTTTATGTGAGCATAAGAAGCTACTGGATGAGAAAATTTATAGTGGAAATGTTGGCAGGAATTTACCTAATGCTGCTTAAATAGTACCGCTATGTTAAGGAATATGCTGGATACCAGACAGCTTTCTGTGGAAAATGATAAACATGCAAGGTCTCTGTAGAGGATCTCAGCAGAGCAATTTTTATTATCCAGAATAGTGGGTCTCTTTCTGTGATGTTGTTTTTATGCATGATATATGGGAATAGAGGCAAAACCAACATTTTTTAGAAATTAATTTTTTTTTAACACATTCTGTAGTGTGTATTTACACAGTGCTTTTACTTAATTATGTTTTATTCAAATAACTGTCTTTGGTACAAACTATTTTATTTTATTTTATTTTATTTCATTGTCTCCTTTGAGAATGCATATGTGATGCAAACTCAGAATTATATTGTTGATCACTTGCATGCTGAGCTGCATGCTGGTAATAGTAAGTGCCCTGAATTAAATCTTAGGAATTTAGACCGATTCCAGTGAAGAAGTAAACAAACAGCATGAAAATCACAGATCAGAAGTTGCACCTTCCCACTCTCTCCTTTCAAAACCAGACATGATTTTAAGCCAGAATTTTGCACCTAAGCGCATTTGGACTTAATTTGCATTGTTTTGTCATGTGAACAATAGTTGTTTTCCATAATAGCAGCAGAAATTAAGTGGATATGTTATTTATAACATATGGAAATATATAAGTATTATGTGCCTGGTTTTGTTTCTGAATGTGAACACTGTACTTCTGATGAACTGTAGGCTACCTTTGGTTTTGTTATTTAATCTGCATATGCTTTCCTGTAGGGTGAGATCCAGCAGCTGTTGATTATAGCTGATCCCAGAGCTGCATTTGACTATTGTGAGCATTATAGCCCAGACTGTGACTCCCCAGTGCCCAATGCTGCTCAAGCTCAAGATCCTCGAGTTGATGAGGTGAGTAATCAGTCATGTAGTACTGGATTTATTGCACATTAGTGGTTGTGTTGGAGAAAAGTTACCCAAGGAGCACTTCCAGCTAAATGGCATGCATTGTTCTAGTGGTGAAGGAAGCAGGTTGCAGGAGTGAATTCATTTTTGCTGGGAGAGGGTAGAAATGCTCTGTTCATTTTCACTCATTTACGTTAAGCATTTGAAGGAACCTATCACCCTGGTGGTATTTGAACAACCAGCATTCTCAATGAAGTTAAACTGTACTTCTTTTAAAAAATTATAGCAGTATGAGTTTGTCAACTCGTGCACATTTGTTCTTCCTGTATGTTTATAATTTCACTGATGCTAGGTATCAACAAATGCCACATTTGAAAGACGTGGGAGTTTTGAGTCTTCCACAATTGTAAAAATCTTCTGTTAAAAGAGCCATGTGTTTTAATGAGCTGCGTGCACAAATGCATGTGCACACAAAAGTATTTCAGCCAGTTCTACTCACAGGAGGTAAACCAACAGAAACAAAACAGAGTAGGAATTTTTCCCAGGAACATGAAGGATATTTAGAGAAACCATTAGTCACTGTAGCCAGTTCTCACAGCCATAAACTGAGTAATTCACCCAGGCCAAGGTAGTTCCTCAGATTAGACCTCTGAGCACTTGTATGTATTGCTGTACACATTCTAAGTGCTTGCCTTGAACAGTGTAAAGTGAAAAGCTTTTCCAAAGTGTAACAAGTCATAAATGAACTTGGTTCTGGACAGCTGATATACACACCATGTGTGATCCAACTGGTTATTACTACTGATTGCTCAAGAGATCAGCATTAAAACTTGCTGAATTGTTCTTAGATGTCTGTTTTAAGCCTGTTTTGGGACTGAATTTTTCTTAAACACATGGTAGTTTTGTTTGTTGTTACTATTTATTGTATCTGACTTAAAATTATGTCAGCAGGAGACAAAGGCCCATAGAGTGCAGAACTTCTTTCAGAGGAACTCCCTCCTACATGCATTACATCTGAGGTGTAGTTCAAGGTGTGTCAAGTCACCTACACACAGGTGGAGGCCTTTACACTGCATTACAGTGTGTGGAGTTTGGCCTTTTCAGGAGGACCCCATAGGGCATTCTGTCTGTGTGCCTGGATACCTGGATCTCCATATTCCAAACCAGAACAGATGGAAAGCATATTGCTGGTAATTTATGGAAAGATGAAAAGAGATAGCAAGACCTACATTTTTTTTTCTTTATTAAGTTTCAAAAAAAATTTAAATTTTGCTTTGGAAATTTCCTGAGCTTTGCTGCTATTTGGTTGCTCTTGGCTTTAGTGCTTTTTAATATGTTTTTCAAAGGCCTATTTTTCCCCCTTGGTAACACACAGAGTTTGTGGGAGTACCTACAGAGAAAAAAGTAAAATCAAAGATCTTAATTCGTAATGTAACGTTTTAAAATAAATTTGAAAACAAATTGAAAAGCACTAAATGATTAATAAAATGGAGAACTGCCATTTCCTTTTCTTTTTTTTTATTGCTGAGAGTGGTGATAGTATTATTTTTCTTAGCTTTCTGACCTAAGACACAATTTCCTTGTTGTTTTCCTTGAGTTTATATCACTTTGCATAAATATTCCCAGTGAAGTCAATAGATCTCTTTAATGTGTAATAGTAATCTAAAACACTTGCATCAGCAATGCTACCAATGTGATAAATATGCAATAGAATAAATGACTGATTGAATTTATAGAATTATAGAATTGTCTACTGAATAGTAAAAAACCAGCTTGTTAAGGCAGGATACTTTGTTATCTTGTGAGTTACATCCTGTCAAATCACACATAATTTATTTTAAGGAAATAAATGACAAGTTTTATTTAGGTACTGGAAGAAGTTATAGAAGATAGCAACGCTGATTTTTGTAAACTGTAATTGCAAAATTAAATAAGTTCAAAGATAAAAATATATTTGCAGATAGTCTATAATGAAAACGATTATTTTAAAATGCTTGATTACATGTTTTGAAGAGATTACACCTTTGATTAGTGATATCTGATAGAATTTGTAGACTTAGACTTTTGCAAAGCTTCTGACTTGTTAATTTATGTTATTTTAATTTAAAAACAAAGGTGTGGTAAAGTATCTGACAAAGAGATTCAAATCTGAGTGCCTTATTTCAGAAATTACTATAAACAATGATTTGTCACTGAATTAAAGTTGTAGTTGAGTTTCTTAGTAATTGTGCTAGAAATATAGAAATGTGTATGAAATGGGTGGCATTAAAATTTGTCAGAGTCACTATACTGCAGAGCAGTAAACAGTGATGGTAACACAACTAAAGGCAATGTTACACACATACAAGCCAAAGAAATAACTGCAGGGCAAACATAATGAACTCAGAAGCACACTGCAATAACAGTCTGCTTGCATGTGGTAACAGAAGAACCTTTCATCTGCAGCAGATTGTCCCCATCTGGGGGCTTTGTTGGCTGCTGTATCAGTGAAAGCAATTTGAGGGGTACATGGTTTACCAGACTGAGATACTAATAATGCTGAAAGCCAGCATGGAAAGATTACTGTTTAGCTTGACTGGTTTCATGGTTTGATCTTCAATGTTTTCACACAAACTCTTGTGGTAGGAAGAGGGAAGAGAGAAATCTGGGCGAAAGGCTAGGCAGGATTGTGTCTTCAGAGTCTGGATTAAACCAGCAGAAACTGGAAATATATGTTGGACACTAGCCTCAAAATATTCTGGTTATTAAAGAAGGGAAGGAGTTTTTCCCAAAATAATACTGTGCATGTCTTGGTTTTTAAATAGAGTAGGAATACAGACGCAATATTGCCTCTGCATGCTGCCACTTGAAACATAACTGAATCATCACATATGTTGCTCACTTACCATGTCAGAGACCCATAACAAAAAGAAAGTACTGGCTGCAGACGAATGGGGTAGAGGGTGAAGAAAGATAGATAAATTCAGTTAGGAAACTATCTATTGAAACTTTTAAGAAAGAAAGAAGAAATTACCAAAATGGTGAATCTCTAGATATCTTCAAGCCAATGGTAGATACCTTTCTGAGAGTTTTGGGAAATGTTATTCATACTTTAGTTGACTCCGTTTCAGAGTGACCATAGGAAGTTTTGAAGCCTGCAAGTGCACAAGAGTTAGCCAATAGTCCCTTCTGGCCTTACAGTTCTGAGTCTTTGAATTATTGCAGACCAGAATAAGAAACTGATATTTGGCTTAAAGGTAAATTAATATTTCTGAGCCTATTAATATGTGTCTCTAGCACTGATTACAAAACCCGAAGGAAGTGGTTGACTTTTCATCAGTAAAATAGAAAATTATGTTTGTGAAGCTGCATATAGGAAGATGAATAGGATTTCTCTTGAAATTGCACACTTTTGTAGTCTCCTGGCAAGTTCACGGCCTAGGAAGGCATTCACTCTGAAAAGCTGGATTATTTTTAGACCACTAAAGAAGCATCTAGAGAAAAGGATTTAGGTGAAAAGATACTGGTTCAAACGCATAAGTACTTTGTTTAACTGAGTGTAATCCTCATTGATCTAGGCAGTGCTTCTTTCTCCAAAGGAGCAAATAATCAAATATCCAGCATTTTAGGTTTGGGGACATTTCTTTCAATAGCAGTGCTGATTTAAATGAGTCATTTTCTGAATTTATTTCTACCCTATGCCCTCTTTCCAGTTCAGCTGGTGGAATTGTTTATGTGTTTGTTGTGGGAAGGGTCTAAGACTTCACCTGGACTAAAAATAATTACCAACCATAAAATGGGAAAAATTATGGAATATATTGTGGTGAGTTTCCATTAAATGAGCCTGAGAATGCATGTCACATCACTGCAACATCAGGAATGAAATATTTGCTTTTTAAAATGTTTAAGTTTTTCTCAAGGCCTTAAGACCTTCACTGTGCTCTCGTATGTAAATTTACTGGAAACTGATTTATAATCAAATTGTCTTTACTAATGATACCTTAAGTGCTGCATTGAGATTTCCTTTTTCTTGTTGCATTTTCTTTTTACCATGTGTCTCATTCAAGCTGCAATTTTGATCCAACAGAGAGGATTTCAATACCTACTTTTTACTTACAGGATGTCTTCATCCCTGAATTAAATGCCAAGTTTACACTAAACAAAGTTTAGGAAGAATCAAGCATCTCACAATGAGATTCAAAAAAATAGCAAGCTGTGAATAAAGACAAAGACCTAGTCACCCTAGAAAGGGAGGGAGGACATATCTTAAACTGTACCCTTGTCTGCAGGCTTACCCAGCTGTGCTGTCCTGATCCCCCATGTCATTTTTCTCCCTCAGCAAGGTCAACTCCTGCATCCTCACTTCTCCCTTCCTCTAAAGGGGTTAGGTACGAGTGACCTGAGGATTTCAAGATACAAGCTTTGGACCCAATTGGGTCTTTATACTTCCATTTTAATTCAGTCAGTCCCTTTCTGGATTCAAATGACTGTGTTATATGTCTAAACAAGGTTTATTTAACTGGGCAACCTCTAAGTACCTTTTGTGTTCAGGCTCTGCAGAATCTGTTGTACTTGGCTGCTAGCCAGGACTGTGGGCTCTGTGTGAGCAGTTCAGGCTGAGCTGTTGGGATAGATGCATGTCAGAACCCTCCCTATAGAGAATGCTTCCCTTTCTTTGGGATTTGTTCATCAGACCTAAGTGTCATTCAGTCTGAAAATGAGAAAGCAGTAGATTAATAGTAATATCCCCACACTTTGTTATTTATTATCATTTATTTCCGTCTTCAAGACGTTTTAATTGAAGTGTGCATCAGTCTTCCTTGTTCTTGCTTGTGAATAGCCAGGTATGAATCTCTGTAGCTGGTCAAGGTCAGAGTGATGACCTCAGCAGTTGGCAGTACACAAAAAGGTGTTGCCTAGAAGTTCCGGAACCTTGGGTTTTTCATATTGAATGTATGACAAGATTTTAAGAATCCCATATATGTTTGAAATTATATTTTAAAACTATCAACATTGCTTTTCTTAAAGAAGATATACACCTATGCTTTTCTTATAAATACCTTGTGAACAGACTGGCTTCTGTCTTGTTTTCAAACCCTTTTTACTATAAATGGAAATGTATTAAATTCCTTTCCAGTTCAATCACATATGCTTGGCCAGCTCACGGAAATTAGAGCAGTGACAGATCTAGCCAGTCTTCATCATCCTTGATGTTGGGTAGTATATTTTCTGAAGTACTGTCAGGTCTAGTTTGCAAAGGAACCAGCTATCAGGCTTTCAAATCTTCTCTTGGAAGATTATTCTGCAACCCAGTGAATCACACGGTCTGACTTCTGCTGAAGAAAAGGCTCCCCAAAGGAACTCGGCTTCATTTATTTTGGATCTATCCCAAACTAATGGATTATTTGAAGACATGAAATATTTTCCTTTAATGAAATGAATTTCGTAAATTAAAAGTGCAAATGGTCCCCAAATATGTTGGCTTGGAGGCTTCACGCATCCTTTCAGAACATGTTAATTTAGTGTCCTTTTAGGTGTTTGATCAGAAAGACTAGTTTTCTGAAAAATGCAGAAAGATTATTATTTTTATGTTTAATTTTACATTTATTGTTTGTGGGGTATGCCCAGCCACTGCCCTGGAGGGACGTCTGCTGAGATACAGAGATTGCTCAGTCTCCCAGCAGAACTCCCCTGGAAAGGCAACCACTTTGCAGTTACGGCGAGAAGAAGACAAACCCAGAATCCTCAGGGAGACCCTATGCAGATCCTTTGTAGCCCATTGGCCCTTACCCTCTGATACCCACCCCCTGTATCCCTATAAAGCCAGCCCCCTGCTCCAGTGAGGGCAGAGAGAGTCCATCGCTGGCCTCCCCTTCGCCAACTAATAAAGCTGCCTTATGAGGAACAGCCACACGAGCCTCTCGTCTCTCTCCCTGGTCTGGCCTGGAGGCTGCCCTGCAGAGCTGAGCTGGAATCATGAGCTGACAATCACTAAAGAGCTGACAGCTTCTGCACGCGCCCTCCTGGCCAGCAGCTGAGGGAAAACACCGGGCCTCGGGAAGACGATCTCTTTTGGGACCATCTCTCCAGACCAGTCACAGCTTCCTCAGTCAGAGCTACTGACCCCACACCAGCTGTCATAAATTGTTATCTTTAGAACTGCAGTTAACTAATTTAGCAGATATTAAAAATAGTGATTTCCTAGCTCTCTTTTTCTTTGCATAGATATGTAGACGTTTTATATAGGGGAGTAACATAATAAAGAACCTTAAGGGTCTTAACCTCCTTTTGAAACAGGATGTCTTTGGAAACCGAAGATAATGTTCTTATCTCCTTTTATCTCCTTGATTTTGTCACTTTTATGAACAATATAAGGACTATATGGTAGAAGAGGCCATCCTTTAAAAGCTGTAACTTTCCTTCTGTCCTAAGGTTGACATTTTCTATTTAATTTTTTCTATTACTGCAGCTGACTTTTAAAACTCATTTTGCTTGGCATCCCTTATTTTATTGCATTTTATAAAGTGTTAGTGAGCCTAGAATATTTCAAAGTCATCTTTGCCTCTTTAGCTTGTACATGACTTAGCATAATCTTTAGGAAATGGAAAAATTGAGCTTATGACTGTTTTTTGGTTCAGGATTTAGATTATTAATTATTTAAATTTGGAAATGTAAAGCAAAAAATGTTAAAATCTACATTTTAGAATGGGAGGTTAGGTTTTTAGAGTATGGATAGTAGAAGAATTAGTTTCCAAAGTAAAGTTTCCTTCAGAATATTTAAGTTATTTCCCAGTTCAAATAGGCCTTGCATGCTGCTGATCTTCTGCTTCTAAAATTCATCTGATGAAGAAAACAGTTCATCTCTTTAATTGGAATTGCATGATGATCTGGTAGTGTAATAGAATCACTCTGGTAAAGAAAGCATGAGGTCATAATGGAAACACTTTGTCCCATCAAAAAGTAGCAGGTTTTATTCTTCCTTTCATTTGCAAGAAAATAGTCATATGCAATATTCATTACAGGAATGGCTGTTTAGTAACTATTGGTGGTCTTACAAGAGAAGAAAGAAAAGCAAGAGGAAGAAAATTGCATCACATCTGAAGAATGTGTTACCTGATGTCTCTTAGCTGAAATCCCTCGCCAGGTTTAACCTGTTATTTATTTTGAAATTCTAGATCCTTTCTCCTGTATATTCAAGAGTCTACTTATTACTTTTCCTTTGATTAGTAGTGCAACTATGATAGACATCTGTGAACTCCCCTACTTCTGTGAACTAATAGCAGGGCCTGGGTTTTGCGTTTCCAGAATGCTAAGGAGCTTTTCTAAATGTTTGTTGAGGTCAAACTGAGTGGATCAAACCCCTGTCTCTAGTCATCTGATAAAGGTGACCTTCCGGTTGTGTATCTCCAGAAAAAGAAGGGATATGTGCTACATATCCAGTCTTAACTGTTAATGGCAGGGTAAGTGTGAGTTGCCAGCTTCACAGCAGGTGACTAAAGCCATTAAATCTGTCCCTGGTGTTCGTAAATCTAGTCTTCATTTGCCTGACTAGTCCTTCACTAGTCCTGTTGTCCTGTATTAGAAACAGGGAACAGCCTTCATCAGGTTGAATTATCATTCTGTGAGTAAATCATACTTCTAAAGTGCAACTTTACATCAGTTAGGGATGTAGAGGTGCATTCCTCCATCTGGACAGACTGTGCCTCGGGAAATACACCTGGAAGATTTTGCATCTATATTTAACTCTTTGCAGCAGGACCCATGGGGTTCAGTACAAAACATATTCTCTGTTTATTGGCTGGTGTGAAAGATGAGGGTTGCTGGACTTCCAGAAAGAAATGTTGGGAAAGGAAGGATTCCTAAGAATAAGGTTTATCTTGTAGACAGTTTTTATCTTGTGACATATTTTCACTTGCCCTCCTTGCATCTGTGGGACTACAAAGTACTGCGATTTCAAAATTACTTGAATACGGTTTTGGCACAGTGGCAACATGCCCTAGCTTGTAAGTTCAAGAATTTTCATAATACCCCTCTGATACTCTGCTCTTAAAGTGGAAGATCTTCACCTGCTTGGCAGTAATCTGATTCCAGCATGGAAACTGTCATTCCCCCTTTCTCATCCATCCCTGTTCTTTCTGTGTGCCTGCATATCAGCACAGCCAAAATATACTGTTCTATTTGTGGTCACATTTTGCATATAAAGAAAGTTTCACTTTAACAGAAATGAGTGAAGCACAATACCCAAAACTATTTTCTGTGTGATTGTGCATGATGCAATAGATCTGTTCACATACTTGTACTATTTTGTATGTTTTCTAGTTCTCGTTCATAAATGTCTGACTTTTTGACTAGACCTCTTAGCATAAATATCAGCTTATTCACTTCTTTCTTTTTTAATACTAGCATAACTGGTCTACAATGCTTACTAAAAAGGAATCTATGTGTCTGTAAGTTACTAAAACAAACTCCTAACAGCATATTTAAACTTAAATCTGGCTAATGACATGGTAATTCTCTCAAAAATGTTACTCCGCTTATCTCTTAAGATATTGGTTATTATTTAACATAGGTGGTGTCTTTTGCTTGGGTTCCAATAAAAATTGCATAGCAGAGTGTTTGATTCATGTTGTTTGGCTGAGGAAGCTTTTGAAAGTATGTAATTGGTTACCGCTGTTAGGGTGGAATGATTGAATTTTGAGAGGTATATTCCACTGAGTACTTTTTTTTTTCTTGTAGATAAACCTAGTTTGTGTAGACTTCTTGAGAGAAGATAAGCAAATCACTTGCAGACATTTTTATAATTTCCAAAGATATAGTGCAATTTCAATGCTATTCTGTAACTATTTCAAAAAGTCTGGTTTCATCCATGTGGTTCTTCCTTTACTTCCTTTTTGTGGCTGCTTCTGGTATCCTAGAAGCTTGTCATTGCATTTTCTTCTTTGGGTGGCAGTGGCACACTTCTTTAGAGACAAGCTGTATTGAGTTGCGGTTCCAGAACTGCACAAGACAGAAATGCTTTTGTGCATCAACAGACCTCTACATTTGTCATTGCTGATGGTGAGGCCCATATAGGGCCAGTTATAGGTCAAACATGTTTCATTGACTTCACTGGGATTAGGACTGAATTTTAATTGGCTGAACAGGGAAAGAATAATCACATATTACTTACCTTGGTTAAGTCTAAAGTGCTGCTGGTTTTGAAAAGTATAAATAGTATCAACTTTTTTTGGTAATGCAAAAGATACCACTGATGAAATCAAAGCATTGCTTACATTATATGAGGCAGATATAAAATGCACATATACTTCACAAAGAGGATATTCTCCACCTAAAATGGTATCTTGTTATTTAAATGTCATTTGAAGTGCTCTTATTAATGTGCAATATAGTTTTGAACGAGTACCAAAAGTATGTTACATCCTTCTTATATGTTTATCAAATCTCATGACTAACCAGTTTATATATGCATGGGTAGAAATAATCAAAAGGACAATCAAGCAAAAAGCATCTGCCTTCTGAAAGATAATCTGTGTCTTCTTTTTAAGAAAAGCTGCTGATCATAGTAAGACTCTGAGGAGTCATAGGAGTAAAGTAAAAGAAAGCCATGTAAAAGGATTTTTAAGTGATTAAGGGCCTTTCAGCATTAGTCTTATACTTGCTGAGGAAATCAACTTCTATGCATTAAAATCATAAGTAAAAAATTGCATCAAAAAGCATTGCCAGAGGAAACAGTTAAACCAGAGTTTTGATCAGATGGTAGAATATAGTTTGGAATATGGAGATCTATTTTAATCTCATATATAATTTCTTCTAAAATGTCCATCTCTTTCTGATAATGGTCACATCTATGAATCCTCAGACTCATTTGCAAGTGTAATGTACTGATTCTCTCTCTCATCAATATAATGAAACAAACAGTATTGTCCTCATTTTACAGACAATGATGCTGACTTGAAACAAGAGAGAGGAGATTTCAGAAGGGACAAGTTCACATGAGGCACATTAGAATATTTCTTCCTAAAGGGAAAGCAAACATTTGTCCAGACTCTGGACACAATTCTGCCTTCTTTTGGCTCCCTGGGCACGTAAAGAGAACTGGTAGCAACAAGGAGACTGCTTTACTTTACTAGACCAACCAGTTCTTGTAGCTTCAAGCATGGTAGGACAAAAATAGTTTAAAGCTGCTCTTTCTTCTCAGCTGGGGTGAGTTGCGCTTGGTGCGCATAATATGGAGACCAGTATCTGCTTGGCACAGCCAAGAGTACAGCTCAGGAGTTCCTGGCTCCCTAGATTGGGCTCAGAACACTACACAAGCCAATTCTAAAGCTACTTGCTCTTGTAAAACTTTATTGTGCCAAATCTTCATTTGATAAAAATTATAGAAACAGATCTGTGGAGCAATTTACCGAAGCTGAATCTGAAATGAAATTGCAGCGGTGAGGCATTTGCTCAGGAAATTTATACCATGGAGCTGCCCTGGTTTTCAAACACAACATCTAACAAGAGGAAGATAGCCATGTTTACTTGTGAGCTGTGGCCTCTTTCCTCTATCTGACATTATTTATTCATGTCAGATATTGGCATCTCTGCTCTTCTGGTCACCTGAAAAAATTACAGGTAAAAGAGGCATTATTAAAATTTAAATAAACACATAGTTTCAAAAGATCTGTTGGTGCTCCCAGTAATCAAAATTATACTGGATTCTTCTTTGCAGTCCAATAAAAGAGAGGCTTTTTCCTGGCATTACTACTTACTTTTTTACTACTTTTGTACTGTGCTTTGAAAGAAATAAGAAATTGTGAGGTTTTTTCCCCAAATGAATAATTACATTGAATTGTTCATACTGCCTTTTGTTTAACTTTATTCCTAAGTAAAGGTTGAGATACTTTCCAGTATTGCTAATCTAGTTTGCTACCACTAACATGGGAATGCCTGATATTTTTCCATTTGCAATGTAGTACACACCAGAAGATTTTATCGAATATGACTATGAGTATGGGGATGCAGATTATAAAGAAACTGATTCTGTAACAGAGGGACTCCCACTGTTTGAAGAGACAGTAGCACAAACAGAGGTAACAGAATCTGATCTGTTTGTTGTGTGGTGTCCAGCTGTCCCCTACCATATGGTTTGTCAATTTGTGCCTTCTGTATATAAACTTAATGCTTTCCTCTCACTCATTTCTTTACTTTGTAGCTGTAACCCTTGCTTTCAGTTAGAGATGGAAGGTCTCACGGCTGACAGCATTCATCTTGCATTTGGTTACCATTCTTTCATTCACCCTTTCTCATATTTCTTTTCATTTTATTTATGTTTTCCCATTCCATCTTTCATAACGTTTGCAGAAAAAGAAAGCCATGGTCAAAAAGAAGAAGAGGACAGTGGCCGCTAGCTCAAAGGACAAACCTCAAAAGGCCACAACAAAAAAATCTGAAAAATATGCATCCAAGAAGAAGAAAAGTTATCAAGCAGCAGCAAAAGGCAAACTAGGGGTAAAGGTAGCCAAGAAATAATCAAGATCTTTCCCAGACCAAGACTGGAAGATCTTTGATAATAAGAAAAAAATTTACCTAACCCCACTAGATGAATACATCTGGCTAATACCATAACCTGAATAACAGCAAAACCTCTTGAATTTTTCATATGGGATTTTTTTTAATAATGTCCTTTTTTTTCTCATATTAGGCCAACGTTATTGATGGATTTCAAGATTATAGCATAGCTGAAAATGACTATGGACCCCAGACAGAAGCTCCCTCCAGAACTACTGAAGCAAATGAGGTAGTAAGAAGTCTCAAGAAAATACTTGTCCCACCAGCTGTCAGTCATTAAAAAAGTACAAATGCATTTTAAAAGGATGGATTTCTATGTCCAAGTTACAAACTCTACCAGCACTTAATGTGATTTTATGCTTTCTCAGCCAATATAAGAAGCTACAGTTTTCTTGGGCAGAACTCGCATTAATTCTGTAGAGATCTGCTGAATCTTCACTCTGCAGAGTGCGTGATTCTGGAAATAATTCAGTGATACACGGTGTGGGAACGTAGTTTTGCTGCTTTCAGTGTGGATGTGAATGGAGCTATGTCTAGCATAAACTAGGTTAGCTATTAGACATAGTCCCCCTAATAGGAAGTGGAGTCTCTAATTTTTCCTGTAATTTTTAAGATGCAGCATAAAAAGAACCTAACACAAGACAAAGCATGGCTACCACCATAGCAGCATATGGAAGCTGAGTCAGAAACCTTTGTTTTCTTTTCATAGTTCTTCAGCTACCAAAACCAAATTATTTGATTTTTACTTGTTCTATTCAAAAGAAACATTATATTTTGAACTGTCGAAAAAGATAAAATTATTATTTTGACTTATGTCAGAAAACACATTTCTAGAAAGCCACAATAACCGGTCTAAACATTATTTTGTTAAAATTACTGCACCTAAGACAGTGCTGCATTAATATGTTTGCATATTAATTAATGCTAGTGTTAGAAAAATGATGGCAGATTTTAAGAAATATCGTTCTCATTTTTCTTTTACCTTTTCCTTTCATAATTAAGATTGTTGCTTAAAAGATGTACAAAACTCCCCCTCTCCCCTTCCCCTGAATATTTGAAAAGAGAAAGAGAGTCCCCATTTGTTCTATGGTTTTTCTCCTATGTATCTTAGAAAGTGAAGGTGAATTAAGGTATGTTTTACTCATTTTGCTGTAAAGCATTCTTACATTCAGTCTCGTGTTTGCTTCTCACAAGTTGATCAACAGATGTATCTAAATTATTCAGTTTCCTGGGCAATTTTAAGCTGATTGTACAATAGTAGAGGTGCAATGAGGTAGATTCAAAGTGCTAAATGCTCTCCTTGGTGACAGCATTGCTTCATAAAGGTAAAATTTGGCTTAGAATTGGTTCAGATCTGTGTTTATTCCAGCTGTAAGGCAAAGTCATACTCCTGTAACTAATGGAATTTGGCAATTGTTAAATCAGAATCTGGCCTTCTATTTTAACTGCAATATATTTCAGTATCGTTATTAGATCAAGATTTTTTAATTACACTGGATGTTGATTAGCTTCTGAATATTTTCAAGATCATACTACTTCATATTGTCTGATCATTTAGAACATCATTTTGTATTAGCAGTATCTGAACTTCTATTTCTTTCAAAATTACCCTGTCAAAAGACCTCTGTAATAGAATAAAGCAATCATCCTTTATTTCACAAATGGTTTTGTACATCTCAAATATAGCATTCTTTTAAACTGCTTTAGTGCTTTTAAGTTGTTTGCTTGGTTTGACAGCTTACATGCTTTAAGATGAAAGCTTAGATTTCAGAAATATTAAAATTGATCTGAATTGTACTGGAAATTTGACTCAGACAAAAAATACGTGAATTACCATGACACAGACGAGTCATGGCTTTTACTGATAAATAAACTTCAAAATCATTAACAAGAGAAAAGAAGTTTAGCTCAGCATTGGTATTTATAGACAGAAAATAATGAAAAAGGCTGGGCTTAACTAAAGTGATGCTTGCACCTCCTCCACATTGCTGTTGTAAAAAGATCTGAACTTATTCACTGCTTATTGCATATGTTCATTCATGAATGCTTGTAAGAGTGAAACCAAGCAGCGAAATTCAGCTATATTTGGCACTAAAGTAACATTACGCAAGCAGTACACATAATACTGGATATATTGAACTCAGTGGTTTTGGAAATAAAAACCAAAGCATATGAAAACATTACTTCTTTGTACTACTTATACAAAGATCTTTTAATTACTCTGAAAGGCTGAACTTCCATTCCTTCAGACTCTAATTAAAAGACAATATGCTGTAGTTCTACTGTTCTTTCTTCTTTTGACAAGTCATCATGGTGGATCAGCGTATGCTTACATTGCTTTACTAACAATAACCCACATATTCCTCCTATTCCCAAATCTTTGCTACTGATACGAATAGCAAAATCCTGTTGAAGAAGTATTTGCTGAAGAATACATAACTGGAGAGGATTATGATAAAAAAACTGAGGCAACTGAATATGGAAGCAGAGGAGTAGACCCCAGTGAATCTGATCTGCTGGTAGATGGAGATTTAGGAGAATATGATTTTTATGAATATAAAGAATATGAAGACAAACCAACTGATTCCACTAATGAGGAGTTTGGTCCAGGTGTTCCTGCAGAGACCGATATCACAGAAACAAGCGTAAGTGGACTGGAGGCATAATGCAGATTAATTTAATTTAGTAATTCTTTTATAATTACACAGTCTCAGAACTGCACATACCTTGATCCAGAGTTCCTTGTACATATTAGATATGTTCTTATTTCTGATAGCCTTTGGATCAAGGCCATCCTCTTTTTTTAGTAATCTTGAACTTTTTATCTTTATTAAATGTAAGATTTTTTGTCTCATTTGCTGAAGGGAGTAAGGGAGGGCTGAAGATGGGAGGTAAAGGAAAGAGGAGGTGGAATTAAAAAATAAATGTTAAAATGAACAGTTTTAAAAATCTTTCTAAACTAGAGCTAAAGCTGGAAAGAACATAAGTTCTAATGCAGGTACAAGTGCTGTAATTAATATTTTTATATGGTTACCTTAAGAAATTGATATGCGTATAAGTGTCTAGAATCCCATGGCTTTTGCTGCTTTCCAAGAAGAAAATTCATAAGTGGGAAAGATAAGGCCTGAAGCCTTTCTTGAAAATAAGCTTAGTTAATGGTGACAGATTTATGGTCTTGCAGAAGTGATTTAACAGCTCAGTTTATATAAAGAAAGATAGGATGACATGGTGGATCCTGTGAATCATGCTCTTCATTCTGAGTTTTATAGCTCTCTTTCCCTCTAACTTAATCACAGGCTAAACAGCAAGGTTTAAACTTTCCTTTAGTTGTGCCATGGTCCTTGTTTACCAGTTTATCAGCTGCAGAAGCTGCAAAGAAAACTAATATGGCTAAGACTGGAAGGAAAAAAAATCCCATTTGGATTTTTTAGTTAGGAAGACCTTGAATATAGTAGAAAAAGAGAATTTTGTTTGCACGATTTGCTCAGTCTTATCTTTATTTTCTCCTCACAAAGTCAAAACTTCAGTTTACAAAGGATCCAAGAAATAACAGCAAATGCTGTGAGGTTGCTTTTCCCTGCCAACCTTGAAACCCATCCTTCTGTATTTCATTTACTGCTCCTTTCTAAACCCTGTTGGGGTCATTGTATTTTTTAATGATCTTTATCTGTGCCATGTGATACAAGTGTACTCTTTTCCTTCTAGCCCAGATGGGGACACTGTGGCAGAATGACACAGAAAAGGTCGGATTATCCGTGAAGCAAAGAGCCCATAAGGCACCATTTGTGCCTGCATTAAGCAAATGGCTGTGTAGACTCTATCCCCTGGTGTAAATTTCAACTTAAAATGCCTTGATACAAAGCTGAAGGAGTCAGGAATCTTGAATTAGAACACAGGCTCTGGTCTGTGCAAGCTTATTACAGTTCTCATCTGCTGAACCAGAGATATGTCATTTTTCCTTTGACATGTGGATGTATTTAGAATAGCTGAAGTTCTACCTATGATAAAAAAAGCAAGATGAGAAATACTCAATATCTGGGAACTTTCAAAAAGGGGAAATATTTCCAAAGATGGAGACCCTGATGTAATTTTTTTACTAGTAATTTATATTAATGTAATAAAACATGATTGTCTATACCTCTTGCTAGTTGATTTTTATGAACTACCAATGGGTTTATGAACATCATTACTAGTGAGATCTGTGCCTTTATAAATCAATGCAAAATGCACAGTCCATGAATCTAAGTCTCTGTTTTTCCATTCCGAAATATTTCATATTGAAATACTGTAACATTATCCTTACTGTTCTTACTAATCCCCAGCTATTTTAGAGTAAATGTTGAATCACTCTACTGAAATAATAAAAAAAAAGCATTTCAAATTTTAAACTGATCAGAACTGAATTTCTAGTGGATATGTTAGCAATGAAGAGAGGTACTTCTGAAGAAAAATACAATATCTCATGGTTTGAAAAAAGAATCAGGTTTGTTTTTCTTTGTTTGAAACTTGAATCTGTTTCTTCCATTAGTATGTGTTATTGACATACTGTTTTAGGTACTTCTGCTACCTTAATCCTGAACCCAAAACTTCCTGTTGAGCTGGTCCTCAAAGAACTTGGCAGTTGATGCTAATTCATGTAGGGAGGAGGCATAATTGGTTATCCATGAAATATTCTGTAGTGTTCACAGTGGCACTTAGCTCCCTTCTCATTTATGCCATGAAATCACAGACCCTTCTCAGATTGCTTTACATGTTGTGGATGTCTAGTGAATGAAATTAGGAGTTTGAAAGGTACTGTCCATATTGGACCAAAGGATCTTTCTTTCCATCTTACTGTAGGCTGCTAAATTCGTAAACCCATGGAGAATAATTGTTAACTGCCAAGAAGATTTCCAATCAAATAAGAAAAGAAACAATGTTGTGACTTGCACACGGAAGTTTAAGATTCTAATACCAAAGTCCTAATGTAAAGCATGGGATACACACTCATGGGATGCACATCTCATTCAAAAAGTGCAAATTAACAATATCCAATAATTGAGAAAGCGTGCATACAGTTTTTGCATTTTCATTTCTCATGTATTAAATATTTTTGATTTATATGATTTGTACCTGTGATGTATTTTTTATAGCACAGGCCAATTCCAGCTTTAGCTTTCAGTTACAGGTTGCTGCAATTCTTTATTGAACCAGGTCCTTAGACCTTATACTTATTTCCATTTTTGGCGTTGTTTTTACTGGCCAGGTGACAGGACATGGAGCTTATGGAGAAAAAGGCCAAAAGGGAGAACCAGCTGTGATTGAACCTGTAAGTACAAATGCCAGGAAGTTTTTCTGTAGTACTGTATAACATCTACCCACTGTTAATGCATCATTATCAAACACTGTTGTTCATGATAGGATGACAGCATCCACATTGTCCATGATCTCTGAAACAGTCCCTGTAATGTGGATGGTATAAAGTGATTACCAACAGCGGTCTGTTCCAGCTACTCCTTCGGTTACACGAAGGACGAACCACATATTCCTTAAAAAAGGAGAATCTTCTTGTGCAGAGGAAAACAGAGCATTGATCTGATCTTCAGGCCATCTAGTAACTACACCTTGGACAGATCTACCCAGATAACTTTCAGCTTAGGCACAGGTAATACTGTCACTACAGGTTTCATCAAGGGCAGGGAAGTCTTCCTCACCGTTAATGTCACGCAACAATTCAGATTCTCATTCTAGTTACTGTAGAGAGAAGATTCCTGGAAAAGTTTATCAAAACACTAAGAAATGTTCAGTAGTTCAGCTAAAAAGATTTTTTATGTTTTTCTACAAAATAATGAATTTAATGTTGTCTTTCATCCACCCCTAGGGTATGCTCATTGAAGGACCACCGGGACCAAGAGGACCTGCTGTAAGTAGATTAATCACAATTTCCTTTATTGCATTTGATGTATCCACTGTGCTTTTCTATTTATGAGTTAACACAATGTTGGTCTTATTATGGTTCTCAAATGTATATCAGACTTAGCAGTTTTAGAAGGGAATAGAAAAGAACCATCTCTAGCCTTTTCAGTGACAGCATACTACAAGCTGAGGGCACATGAAAATCAAAGTTTTGAATGTTGACTATAAATCTTTGTAAAAAAACCAATATGCTGCCTAATAAATTATTTTATCCAAATATGTGCTCATCATAACTTTCCAGAGAAAAAATAGTTCAGAAGTCTGCAAGCAGTCAGCATAATTATGTCATTCTTTTTCTATAGGGTCTTACAGGTCCCCCAGGTCTACAAGGTCCTGTTGGTCCTCCAGGTGACCCTGGTGAAAGGGTAAGTCAACAAACAGATTATCCCATGCATTCATGAGATACCTTGCACTAATTGCTAGAAGGGTGAGGTAGATCCTGATCTGAAATAGATCCACATAAGTTAGAAACATCAGTAGAACTGAGGCTGATTCATTCAGCTAAGCAAATCAACTGAGAATCTGGACAAACATTTTTTAGGGGTAGAAATATGTGCTGTAAATACACGAAGATGTTCTCATTTGTTTGTCTTTTTCTGTTTTGATGTGTTTTGAAATATACTAAAGTAATAGATACAAACATTTCATATGAATTTGATTGAATTTTTAAAAAATCAATATGGCCTCAGTTATGTACAAATATAGAGAAAAACAAGCTTTGCAGAATCAAAACGTGGGAATATTGAAAGTGATGGACAATATTAGATTGTCTTGGAAGGATTTATTGGCCATATTAAATAATATATGGCTTGACAAACCTATCCAGTCATGAAACTAGTTAAAATTTAGGCTGTTGTTTTAGTCTTCACATTCTTGTAAGCCTTTTCTTACTGCCACCACCAACACAATTTTAAAACAGCCTAAACATACTTATTTGAGGAAAATATGCTACTGAAAGACTTTCCTGTGTTTTGTGAGAGATAATTTACTGATGAATCCAGCATGTTCATGCTGTATTTATGTATACATGATGTTGAGAAGATGCTATCACTTCACTGTATAATGAGATAATATTAAAATCCCAACAATGCTTTATTTTGCTAGTAAGTCAGCATCCACACTTCTTTCATATTTCTGTCCTGTAGATTAACTAAATATTCCAGAATTTGAAGTTATAAAATGGGAATTTTAACACACAGTAATGGAATAACTACCAACAGTACTTAGAGTTGCAACTGGCTGCTTACTGAATTCATCATAAGGAAATTCTTGACTGAGCACGTCATGTGCCGGTCATGGACCAGACATGACACAAATATATAATTGCAGCAATTAGGCTGGAAGGAGAATGGATTGAGAGCAGCCCTGCAGAGAAGGACTTGGGGGTGTTGGTGGACAAGAAGCTTGACATGACCCAGTAACATACACTTGCAGCCAACCGTATCCTGGCTGCATGAAAGAAGCGTGACCAGCAAGTCAAGGGAGATGGTTCTGCCCCTCTGCCACTCTTGTGTGCCTCTTCTATGAAGACAGGCTGAGCTGGGGGGGAAGGCTGTAAGAAAGGTGGAGAGAGACTTTTTACAAGGGCCCATAGTGATAGGACTAGGAGGAAGGTTTTTAAATGGAAAGAGAGCAGGTTTAGATTAAATATTGGGAAGAAATTCCTTATGCTGACAGTGGTGAGGCCCTGTAACAGGCTGCCCAGATGGCTGCACCATCCTGGAAGTGTTCAAGGCAGGGTTGGATGGGGCTTTGAGCTACCTGCTCTAGTGAAGGGTGTCCCTGCCCAGGGCAGGGAGGTTGAAACTAGATCTTTAAGGTCTTTTCCAAGCTATTCTGTGTGTAAATTTATGTAAGTGACTCAAAAGGTTTATCTTACATAACTATCTTTTTGTTCTCATCTTTTTTCTCTCACGTCTTTTTTCTCTTAGGGTCCACCTGGTCGCCCTGGTCTTCCTGGTGCTGATGGTTTAGCAGGTCCCCCAGGTACCATGCTAATGTTGCCGGTAAGTTATGGTTATAGGGTAAGCAGCCTATGAAAAGTGCAAGTGTCCTTCAAGAAATGTATAGGTATTTTCTTTTTTCATCCAATTTTGTCTGTGGAATGAGAGAAGGATATAACATTTCTTTTATGGTGTAAGCATTTGAAATTCATTTATATGGTGCCTTCTTTTTTCCTAAAAAAACCCATATGCTTTAGCTCCTGCATGGCTGCCATATTGGAACCTACATTAATGAATGACAGACACTGAAAACCACCTTATATTTTTAACAGTAACTATATTTTGCTACTATATGTCCTAAACAACGAGTTTACTGTTGTACAGAGGGCCCGTGCTCCCAACAGGCTTGTGCGCTTTCAAGTCTCATTGACATGGAGATTTTTAAGTATTCCATGCTTAAAATTGGACTTCAGTGTCCTCTTTGAAGAGTCAGTGCATCCTTTGAATAGAAATATATGCACATAGCCAGCTCTGCTCCCACTGGAGTCAAAGCAAAACACCATCTGTTTTAGCAGGTGGAGGAACAAGCCCAAAGCTGTTAAAGTATCTTGTAGCACTGGGATACGAAGAGAGCTGTGTGCTTGGAATTAATTATTCCTAACTGTGTGTACGGATGCAAAAGATCCATGTCAACTCTGGGCATGAGCAAACTGGACAAACTGCTGTGGGCAGTGCAAGATTCATGGCCCTGACACCCAGAGTGCCAATGCCATACCTTTGCAAAGCTGCGTTTCTTGTTGCAGCCTAGCATTTCTGCAGCGTTGCAAAGCCTTTGCCAGCAGCTTCATGAGCAATAACAGTCCAGGAGCACAGGAATGAGCACTTAAATTTTTATTTTGTAACTTATTTTGAAATTGTCAGAAATTACAGAAAACTGTTTTATTTTAGATATCAAACATTTTTCAAATTTGTGTCTGCCTTGAATTAAATTGCTTTTTTAATGTGGGTAGCTACCAATGTATAGAGAATTAATGAATTTTGGTACATATTTTTATTGAAATTTTTCAGGCAATCAAAGTGTATTTTTGGCCTCCTTTTTAAATAAACAAGCGAACAAATGGAAATCAAAATTCTATGAAATCAGGAAAATATTTGCTCATAAGGGATTAAATTTAGACTTCAGTTCTAAACTATCACCAATTTCTTAATACTTGTGTTGGATCCTGTGGCCTCCATGCAGCCATCTTCTGAAGTTAGTGGAATGAACTAAAGACTCTGACCTTGTGTCTTTGAAGTGGTTTGCACTGTTGCAGCAAGTAAGAAGTATGATTTAGATTTGATAAATTCTAAATCCTTTCCTTGTTTTGATACTTGCAGTTCCGCTTTGGTGGAGATGGTGAGAAGGGCCCAACAATCTCCGCGCAGGAAGCTCAAGCACAAGCTATTCTTCAGCAAGCTAGGGTGAGCATAAGGAGCCAAAACCTAATTTGTTTTCAGTTCTGCAGGATGTGAAGTCAAAGATGTGGGGTATTTGCTAACACATTCATAAAGTATGTTAGTATAGAATATGTATGCTGGCTGGCAGCTTTTTCTTGACACCTCTTGTTCTGCTTGTTTGTTTCCTCAGATTGCTATGAGAGGTCCACCTGGTCCTATGGGACTCACTGGAAGACCAGGTCCTGTGGTATGTAGACAAAACAGGGGCACACGTTTAAGAACATGTTAATGTAGCCCATGGATCTCATTCTGGCCCTGCCTACATATCTGTATTTATGCTTATTTTGTATTATTTGAAATTAATATTGTATAATTAAAGCTATAGTTTGTATTCTTATTCAAGGTCTGCAATGTAACCTAAATACTAAATGAGCTTTTATTGTAGATTTTGTGATGTTTGGATAGAGTATACTGGTGGACTTACAAAATTAGTGAATAGTTTTACATAAATAATTAAATATGCCTCTACAGTCAATCGTCTCTGTAATACTACTAATACAATTTCTTGTAGTAAATAGGAAACTCTAAAGAAAGATTCTAAAGCAAGGCTGTGCAGAATCACCTTCGCTCAGTATTTAAGCTGAATCTGAAAAGTTTTTAAGAGGCATTCCTATAAGCAATTAAGAGCCACAGATTTCTAAAACAATTCTATTTTTTTATTTCACTCCTGAATTTGACTCAACTGCTAACACCAAATGATCTGCAAATGGCCGTGTGGATGTTAAAATATCTTAGTATTTATACGGAGTGTGTACACTTGTATTTTTAAGCAGATCCATACAAGAGCAATTCTTTTCTAGAGTAATTCTTTCAAAGTAAATAGTTGCTACCAAGCAGAGAATCTGGCTCACAGACTCCTGATTCATCACAATTAGGTATGCAATACTTACAAAGAGCCAGATATATTTGGTTTATTTAACAAACTCACACACTATTTTCAGCAGTGTATTTAATTCAAGTGACCTGCAGGATAACATTGAGTCTATACAGACAAAACTGTGGAACTGCTGTAAGCAGAGAGTGTTTTGTAAAGACTGGTACCATACTGACAGTGGGTTGTATACCTTTAGCAGAGGTACAACCTGGCTTCGTACTCGTGCTTTTGTGTTTTAAAAGCCTTCATGTAATCCTGTATGCAAAGTTCAACAAATTAATAATATTAATAGTTGTTTTGCTTCTAAACCACCAGGAGGCTCTAGAAATCCAACTCTTTGATCTAGAAACATTTTTCACCTACAGTTCCAAAAGCAAGTTTCTTGGTCTGTAAATTGTTTTTCTGAGCAGCTTCTTTTAAGAATGAAAAAGTTGGAGCTTTTGCTCTTTATATGAATTTTATTTTTTTTAAGAGTTTAAAAACTCTTTATGTTAATTTTAAATTTTTTTAAATTTTATTTTATTAATTAGTAGCCAATAAGATACATTAGTAACATATTAGTTACTAAAACTCAAACATAGCAGTGTCAAAGCCCCAGTCTAGCATTAGGTTAGTCTGCGGTTCACATTCTTAGTTAACATAGCACAAAAAATAAATGTCTGCCTACAGATATTAAATGTAATCAATTATATTAATTAAAGGAGAGCTTACATCAGAGAAACCCCAAGAGAAAGTCACCACCTACCAAAATCAATCTTCTCTCCATTGCCAGTACCAGTTTGGGATCTGATTTTCAGTTTGCTTAGGACTTGAATCAATACCTGCAAGGTCAGTGGGGATCTTTCCACTCCAAGATGTGAGACTCAGCACTAAACCAAGCCATTAGATTACTTCTTTCTTCCAATGTTGTCACAGAAGGATTATCCATTTTTAAAGGTCTTCAACATTTGCTTCATATTAAATACATACATTGGGTCACAACCTGCTTCAAAGGTCAAAAATGCAACTATTCTTTTGCACACAGTAACAAACTCCTGTATCATCTTTCCCTGGGACTGTATTCTATGTGTGCATGCCAAGACTTTTTTGGCTTATTTTGTCTGTCTTTGTGAGACCACTAACTTACTTTCACTAGTTCTGCCCCTGATTCCATGCACAGTATGGATGAATATCTGGTTTAGGTCTGTTTATGATTAAAATTTACTCTTAAAATCTATGTCTTCATTTCATAATAATACAGAGATGTAGTTAAATAGATTCGCCACTTCTTGTGGGCCAGATGCACAAAGGACTTAATTAAAACATCACTGAGGTTCATTACAAGATTAGACAGGGTATTTTTCATTGACTGTAGTGATCTTCGGATTGAACTCTGAGACTGTTATTTTCTATAAAACACAGAAATAAAGGTAAATAAGACAGGCCTTCATCCCTGTTTTATTCCCTGCAATTGATGCACTTCTGATTGCACTACTTATGTGCTCATACTTAGCTCTCAAATACTAATATAGAACAAAGAGTTACCTTTGTTCGCATTCAAATCCATGGGAGTTTTCTTTGGTAGGAGAAGTATTTCTGCCCAGTGTTTAGACACTGATCCATCAAGGTGTATCTGTAGATACAAATGGTGATTTCGCACATTCTGATGAATAGAGGATTATTTGTTATTTCTCCCTGTAATTCATGTATGGAAATAGAAAGTAACAAATTTAAAGAGGCTTTTGTTTACTTGAACAATATATGTTGGTTTTTTTTCATCAAGGGTGGACCTGGAGCAGCAGGTGCTAAGGGTGAAAGTGGTGAACCAGGTCCCCAGGTACAATAATATTCCCTGTTATGTCTGAGCATGTTTTATCTTTAAGAAAATGTATTCATATCAATTAGAAGAAATCAATCAATTATATGCTTCCTGCATGCAATTGAAGAAAAATATCCTTCATGATACTATCTTATAAATTCAATTGCTTGATCAATATTAAAATCATAGTTAAAATCAATAGTTTGATTGTTCATTCTGAAATATGAAAGTAACAGTATTTGTATAACGAAGAACAATTATCACATGCAGAGTGTCCTCACTTGAAAACCTGTTTTAAAATTGTCACTTCAGGCTCTTTTTTCTGTGCAATAATCTTATGTTAGTCTGCAACTGGATGACCTTGGGCTCTGAACTTATCAGATCTCATTAGGTGAGGGAGGTTGAATTTAGTTGGTATTTAAACAGGCTATTTTCAAGAAAGATGTGACATACCAGGAATAAGTCTTTAGGAATCAGTGCATGCTTTGCTTCTCAGCTTACTATTATATAGACTTCTCCGCAGTGATGTCAAAGAGCACTGAAACACATGGAAATCTTTCAGCTTAAACCTAAAAGCAATAAGGAGATTGTGGAAGAAATCATGAAAGAAGTATCCAGAACAACGATTTTGCCATATCTCAAGTAGTATCATGGATTTGATACATGACTAAGTGCCTGTCTTAAAACTGTACATGGATACTTACAGTAGAAAAATAAAACAATAAAAAAAGAAAAGAAAAAAGCATTCTGAACAGCTGGTCAGTCTTTCAGTTTGCTTACTTACATTTTTAATGTTTTTTCTTTTCCTACACAATATTTTTGGATGGCTTGTCCTTACTATTGCTTTTTTTCACCTGAAAATGCATTTGGATGGGGGATGAGAAAATTTCCACAATCACACCCATACAGTCTTCAGTGAACATTACATATGTTTGGAAACTGGAATGTTTTTTCCGTCTGGGGTAATTTGGTCTCTCTCTAGTTAAACTCGTGTTGTGTAAAGCTGAGACAGCATGTGAGCTCTTTACTAGCACTCTTTACTCATGTTTGTGTATAAGTTAGGGACCTGAAATAAGCACTCTTTTTTTTCATTAAATAATTATAATGGGACTAAAATAATTTTGGCATGAGAGGAAGAAGGTTTTTCAAACTAGAGGACTGAGATCTTTAAAGCCATGAAAAGAATGTAAGAAAATTACATGTTAGAAGGATGGCTTATGCCATGTATAGTGCCATCTCATAAAAACTGGTGCTAAAATTGGTAGTGCTAAGGCCAGTTTGGATGCCCATGTACTTTTAAAACTAATGGGAATCTGGGAACACAAATCCACGTCCTAGGGAAAAAAACTTAGCTTTGCATAGAAAAAAATCTTACCTTGTTCTTGAGTTGAGGTTTTAACTACCTTTTTGCTGACATTAATGTAATTCTAAGAATTACCCTCTTTAAATTCAGGGTCCTCGTGGTGTCCAAGGTGCCCCTGGTCCAAGTGGAAAAGCTGGCAAAAGGGTAGGTAGCATATAGATTGGTTCTGCTCTGGGTAAATAGTTTTTATTTAAATGTATTTAAATATTATCTGATTCCGTGGCATTTTCAAATGTTTGCCCTTTGGGTTTTTGCAGGGACGTCCTGGAGCTGATGGTGCCAGAGGAATGCCAGGAGAACCTGGTGCAAAGGTAAATTATAATGAGACCTGAGGCTTTATTTCAGTCTTGGAACAGGCTGGACAGATTTTATGTAGGTACCACAGTTTTGTCCAGGTGAATCCAAAATTCTTCTCTCAAGTGAAAATACTGAGGTTTCAGATAGCTGGGTCAGATGCAAGAGCTGAGAATGAATCATCCATTTAAAATATGGTAATTAATGGTAATTCCTAGTAGTGTGACCTTGAAGAAACTTGATGCTTGGGGCATGATTTCCCTCTCTCTGAGTCAGTTTCTAGTTACAGAGTATCAGTAAAAGTAGTAAGTTCTGCAGCTTCAAAGTGCAGCTAGACTCAAGCTTTTCATTTCAATGTGAAAATTCTTTTTATAAATACCATAACTACAGCATAGTGAAAAAGCTGTGTCATCTTCTCTTGCTACAATTTGTAGAATCAAATTTTGTGAGTTTGATCTATATGCTCACCCCCATGTTGTTTCATTCAGTAACAAAATTCTACATATAACCAAGGGTAGAAATTAACTTTTAGGGGGAAGGCACTATTTATTGAGACAATGTAACACTCATTTACTTATTCTGTGATTTCTTTCCTAGGGTGACAGAGGATTTGATGGCCTTCCTGGCCTCCCTGGTGACAAAGGTAACCGGGTAAGAAGAAAAATATGTACGTTTATACAACACTAAACTAATACTGTCCCAGAAATAATACGTTATTCATTAGGAAGAGCACTAAGGACTGAGGCAAAAGTTAAAACAGAATGTCAGCTTTTCACACTACAAATAATATCTGTACTATCAGGCAATATATTCCTTGTAAAATTTTTGAGTAATATCAATCAATAGACAAGAAATATACATATTTATAATTTAAATGTATTTGCAGAATTTCGATCACATCTTCAGTTAGGTTTTGTTCTAATTTGTCTTAGTTCAGGAATTTGCCTGTTGGACTTCAAGTCATTGCTCTAAAGGAATGAGTAATAGGGAAAGGAAATTAGCAGGAAGTTTCTGTATCAGGAGCATGCCAAATTTTAACTTCCTTAGAAGATTGCTAAAAAATGGCTATGAATATTTCAATTGCAAACTGAATTGTTTAGTGGGGGCTTATTCCAACAACTGCAGCTTAAAGAAAGGTCACAGTCAGCTCGGGTACGTTAGGAAAATTTTTAGTAATATTTAAAATTACTAAAGTACTTGTTCTTTTTGTCATACAAATCTATGGAATGAGACTTCACCTTTCCCTACAAAGTGCAGAAATAATCACAACCAGGGATTTCTGCTTCAGACTATACCCCTAATGTAGGTGCTAGCAACCTGCTGAATGTCCCTCCTTTACTGTTGTCCTGGTGAGTGCAATGCACCATAAAAGAAACAGTGAATGGAAATGTCAGCAAAACCATTTCCATATTTGCTAAACCTCAGTGACCAAGGACCTCACCCTCAGTGGGTAAGCACAGCTGAACTTCCTAGAAAAGCTCAACCGTCTTGGCTACTGGACCCTAATGTAGTTCTTTTAAATAGCATCTAAGGATACTCTTTTGAGTTCTGTTTGCAACGGGGAAAGAACTTCTGCTGTCATAAAGAATTTTGTTACTCCTCTTTCATCATCCCTTTTTAGGAAAAGAGTGTAAAGCAGTCAGTGCATCCCATAATGGAAGCCCAGCGTGCTCAGCAGTCCAACAGCAGAGGGGGCTCGGCATTAGGCACTTGCCACCTGCACTTGGAGGGCTGAGCAGAAATTTGGCCTGAGTCAGGCAGTGTGTGTGTGCTTTCCAGCCTGGAATACTAGACTTGTCTGTGGCACCTTCCAAGTCATAAAGAAATAAATATTTTTTTTTTTTAATATTCAATTTGTTCCGTATTCCCCCCCACCCCAAAAAAAAAAAAAAGAAAACACATACCTCCTCTCCCTACCCCAAAAATCAGAAAAATAAGTTTGGGTTTAAATTTGCAAAATATTAATGAAAATAATGACTTATTTTCATAATTTCTTTCATCCCACTATTTAAAAATCACTACATTCTTGTGTTTCTATGGAAATCTTCTGTAAAAAGTATGCACTATGGTCCTTGTGAAAGCAGCCCAGCTCAAAGACAGATAACATGGTTACAGCTTTGGAGTCTCATATAGTGACAACATATAATGCAAATGTTCAGTTCTCTTTGGCTTGCAACAATAAACACTGCAAGACCAGTGAAATACTTCTGTTGAAGTTATATTTCAGCTGTAAAAGAATCGATGTTGAAAACCCATAACTTTAGAGTAGAAGTTTCAGGACTAGTTTTAGAATTAGTCATATTGGACATATGAGTTGCAAACTGAATGTCTCTCTTTGGTTATGTCTCTGTCAAACACAAGTTTCAGACAGGAGTTACCGAATGAGATTCTCAGACTTCCAGTGTAGAGCAGATCACATCACATGATGTCATATTTCTTTCAACCTCATTATCTGTGACTTTGAACTTTTCTTATTTAGATTTACTAGATGCACAACTCTTCTTCAGTATATAAGCAAGACAGTATATACTTTTAAAATAGGTCTAAGGAAAAAGAAATTCAGGCTTTAAGTGAGCACTTGAAGGGAAGAAATAGAGAACTGAAAAACTGAGAATGCTGATAATGATAGGAAGTTTTGTTCTTACTGAATGGCACTACCAGAACACTGAATGCATACTCCTAATCTATAGCTAAGTACCATGTGACTGCAATGAGAGAAAGGTAGCCCTTAAGGGGATGAACTATTTCAGTATTTGAAAGCCTAAGTCAGTCTTCACCTGGATATTGATTGGAAGCCAGAGGACAGACCATGCATCTCATGTCGTCTTTCAGAAGTGTCATTTAGCACATAGAAAAACACATTCTCTACCTGCAGATAACATTGAATAGTTGCAGAACCTAGCAAAATACAGAAACTTCTATATTTATTCATCTTGAAGGTATTAAGAAAAGTTCATAAAATTTCACTTTCTCTTCCATGGTGGGGGAGGACAGAAAGGCAGTAGAATAAAATCCTAACATCCCTAGTGTTGGGGCATGTGGTCTGGGTATATAAGGGTTACCTAAAATTCCCTAGGAAAGTTTGGAAGTGTAAAGAGCAGAGCCACTGAACAGTGACTCCATATATCTCTACCAGAATCCACAGCAGTGGTCAGGCTCCTTGGAGGCACTGATAAAATTAAGGCAAACAGCATGAATACTTGGGTGTTGTCCAATGCCAGAAGGAAGTCACAGTCTCAAAGCCTGCTGCCCAGAAGGAGGTCAGTCAGTGGTGTTTGAGCTCTGTAGCACACTAGTTCTCTTCAGGAACTGGGAAAGAAAAATAAATCCTAAAAGTATGGTCCAGAATCTACTGCCGCTTTGCATATATAGACTTGAAAAGCCCCAGCCTCTGAGGGGAAGTGTGGAAGTCTGGCTGCCTTCCAAAGCCTCAGACAAACCAGTCCCTAGGCTGTCAGTAGCTGGTGCCAGGGTGCATGGTTCTGAAAGGTGGTTAGTAAATCTCTGTATATTCCTGGGCCCTGCAAGTGGTTTAACTTCTGCCCCACATACACGTGTTACTTTACTGGCAGGACTGTAGGGGAGAGGGAAGGTGGTGATGAGACAAAGGAAAATGTGGGTAACACTACCTTTTGTAGCAGTATCTTGCATATGTTCTGAGGCCAAAAATCACAGAATCAGAGAATCACAGAACATTCTGAATTGGAAGGGACTCACAAGGATCACCAAGTCCAGCTCTTGTTACAGAGTGAAATTGTGCGAACACATTCATTATTTCAAAAATGCTCATCTGTTCTTATACTAAGGTAATGAAAGATTTTACTGAGTACTATAACTTACAGATTTGTATCACTGTGTGGAGACATGTTTTGACACATCAAACTTCAGCTAACATATTTGTTTTCATTTCCCTTCCCATCCATTATTGTTTCCAGCAGCAGAAAGTTTCCAGCAGTTATTTTAATGACTTTCCTTATCCCACAGGGAGACCGTGGCCCACAGGGACCTCCTGGCTTACCTGGTGAAGATGGATCAAGAGTAAGTTGCTGTTCACACAGGAAAATCTAGAGTGAATCCTCATATAATGGGAATAAGGTCATGATAAATGTTTGGTTTTTATAAAACTTGTTTTCCTTTTGCACAAAAACAGGGAGAAGATGGGGAAGTTGGACCAAGAGGTCTCCCAGGTGAAGCTGTAAGCAATTCTTTCTTATTCTTCTGTTTCTGTTCCAAACAAAAGTGACATTCAGATATTTTTCCATTCTATTGAACTGTTCTGAATTCCAGGTATAAAAATTATTTCATGTGTTTGTATATAGAGAATACTGTTTCTGGCTGCAAAGCAAACAAATGGACAGTTTTTTTAGGGTTGAAACACCACTTACAGGATTAGAATTAAATCAAGGATATATCCAGCTAAGTATATACAACTTCCAGAATAAAAAAATGCTGTTTCTTATCCTATTGTGTAAAATCAGTCACTGCCGTGCTTGATACATCAGAATACAAACAAGCCCCTGTTGCTTTTACAGGGTTATCTAAACATCTGCTAATTAGAAAATAAGGCCTGGGTTCTCCTCTTTTTTCACACTACTGTGCTTCATTGTGTATTTTACACTTGTTTCACATACAGAATTTCCACTCCTGTCAGTTGGAATTCTGCAGGTGCTGTCACTGCAGAACAGAATTCTGCATTGCAGGCAAGAAATCAAGCCTCAGAAAGGGGAATTTTACCCTAAATGTCTGATCTACTGCTGCCTGCTCACAAAGTACAAAGAAGTCGCTAGTCAGTGTCAGTGATTTGTGACTATATCATACATGAGGAGACTGGAGACTCAGTTCTGCCCACTTCAGCAGTATGACGTGAATGATGACACAATGATGAAAACTAGTACTCATTCACATAGTATAAAACCAAGAGATTATGTTATAGACCAAAATCTCATACACCTTATTTATGAGAATAGCCATTGGTCTTTTGTGAAAGTTTTTTGGGATAAGAGGAAGAAATCTGATTTTGGTTTCAAGAATGTCTTGTATTTATTGTAATAAAATTACTAGCAATTTTTAATTACTTACTGGATCCTTACTCCAGATAAAAGCACTATTTTTCACTTAGAATAGCAGTATAGAGTACGACACACCATCATGTTTTCAAAAGACAGGAATATAAATATGTATGTTACTGTTCAGGTCAGACCTTCAGGCCAAGACACAGCTGAAATTTTAGCAGAAGATGCTGTGCCAATGTTCTGCACCAGGAAATATAAAAAGCAATCTCCCTCCTTTCTCTGAAGTGACCGTACAGAGGCTAAATCAAAGCTGCCCTTCCACTGACATCCTGTTCAGACATATAGTATCCTTGAGGAAAATCTGTTATCAGTGAATTTTTCTCTTTCTTCCTAAACACCCATGCTGCCTTCCCTTCATCCTTCCTACTCCTTATTCCATTCCTTGGCCAGTCCTGCTCCCAGGCATTTCTGTTCAGAAAAAATCATGCAGATGTCAATAAGGGTTTCTTCTCTTACAGGGTCCACGGGGATTACTGGGCCCCAGAGGAACACCTGGGCCCCCTGGACAACCTGTACGTATGAGCTGTCCTGTATTTGCAGTTTTCAAAAGAAAAAAATGGAAGTCCACTGAAAATTGCTCTTGTTATATTGTTTGTTGTAGGGCATTGCAGGTATTGATGGACCTTCAGGCCCAAAGGGAAACATGGTGAGTAAGTAAACTGGGAATTAGAAAGATTCTAAGAATGCTTTTCACATTCTCTCATCCCTGCCACTATGCCATCTCTCCTATTTATTTAAACTATTCTGTCAAACTATTCAGATTCATTATGATTTTATATGGAAAAGACAAGGCTTCTGTTACTTAGTTTTCAGCCAAAAGGCCTAACCATGCTTTCTCTCAGACTCCTTGAGCACCATGGACTCCAGTGCTTAGGTCCTAAGTGTGGGCTGTTATTCTCTATTAAAGAAAAGGTCATGATATTCATTAGCATGAAAAATTTCAAACTGGAGAGAAAGTTGCTGGTAGACTAAAGAGGGAGGAACAAAGATGAGTTTGTACTCCTTTCAGTCCTGACAATGAAGATCTGTAGTGCAGAAATGCAAACCTAATGCCCTGCTATTTTTTTGCATGGTAGGGTCCTCAAGGGGAACCAGGACCTCCTGGTCAGCAAGGAATTCCAGGCCCACAAGTAAGTGTAAAATAACTCTCAAGAAATACGATGTAATGTGCAGCAAATGTTTAATAAATGGAAATTACTAAAAGGTTAGCTTTTCATGTGCAGAACCGATAAAGCTTCAAGGATTTTATAAATAATGCTGCAAATGTGCCGAGGGCAGTGGGAGCAGAGTTTTCAAGTAAGTTTTAAGAGGGATTTTTCATTCAGGAGAAAAATGACTCATTCAGTGTTCCTGGAATGCAGCAGGAATGGCCACACCTGGAGGAGGGTTCTGAATAGGATCTTGTTACAGACCCACTGCCAGAATAGTGGCTTGTGCGAAAGGCTCACACAAAACTCCTGATCTAGCTTGTAAGGGGGGGAAAAAAAGCCACTTATAATTGCCGGTGTGTTTAAACAGATTAGTGAGGGACCTGTAGTAGGGTGAATGTATGTATATTGTTCTCCCTGGTTTCTCACACTAGTTTCTTTCTAACAGGGGCTTCCTGGTCCTCAAGGTCCTATTGGGCCTCCTGGTGAAAAAGTAAGATACAGCATTATTTTGTTATTTCACAGTCAGTTCTGTGCAACAACCGTGTTTATGAGCTCGAGGGCTTTGCTATATTTTATGGAACGGTAACCTAAATTTAAATATTAGATCTTCCTGAAATCATCAAGTAAATGAATAACCAATGAATAACCAATGGCTTTCCTCTCATATACACTTTTTCACAAGCATAACTTCCTCCCTTTATTTCGCATTAATTTTCTGTTATTAGCTTCAGAATCCCATCTACAACATTAAACAATGTGTACTTATATGTTAATTTCACAGCAAGCTGCAAAAATTATTTTTTATTAATCCATTTTTTGTAACAAAGTTTTACGTATTCAAGTCTGATTCTATTCTTTTCTCAAGGATTATATGATGATGCAACTCTGCAGTGTAACTGGCATACTGTACTGTAGTGTCCTTTGGTGGCTTTTTCCTCATCTGTTTGCGTGTGTTCTTGTGGCTTGAAACACTTCTTCTATTCATTTAAAAAATGTCACTATTGAATTTTATTCTAGTTTTACTTTTCTCCTCTTTTTGCTGAATTCCTGCTCAATTCATTCTTTGATTTTTCTCCTCTTCACTGTTTACTATATTATTTTGGAGAAATTAATACCTTTTTACCTGACAGTGCTTAAGTATTTTTCTAGCAAAATGGGCAAGTTCCACAATATCTGCATTTCCTAGGCTTTCACAAAGGCATACCATGCCTTTCAGCTATGAGCACTGAAGTTCTGTACCCTGCACTCTTTGCCTCTTGAACTTGTTGATAACTTTCATCGATAAATCCTTTTATTCCCGAAATTCTAAAAAATACTTAATTTTGTACACTGGAGAACTCTTTCCCACTTTGTGTTATGTGTGTGTGTGTTCATAGTGTAATTCCTGAAGCCTGTTCTCAGGCAAGCATCTCATTGAAAATTATGGGTCATTTTTGTAGGCTAAAAATTGTAAGAATTGACCTTGCACTTATATATGGTATGAAAGTGTCATTCTGGCTTTAGTTTTATTTTTGGTTTATCCCTGATATCCATATCAAGGGATTTAGGTATGAATGCACCTTATAACCTTAGCTCTTAGGGTCACATGTGTTGGATATGTTTGCTATTGTTTTTAAGATGTGTGTCTGTTACTGTGTTTAGGGACCGCAAGGCAAGCCTGGCCTGCCTGGCCTTCCTGGTTCTGATGGGCCTCCTGTAAGTAAATAAATACTTAATCCTTTGAATGTTTAACTACTTTTACCAAGGGATAAATACTTCTGGATACCTGTGTTACAAAAACAAAATGGAGGGGAAAAGCAGTGGTAGTCCTAGTTGGCAACAGCATTATAAAATCCATCTAAAACCCCTATATCATTTGATCTGTTAAAACTAGGAGAATTACATTTTTGAAGCAGCTGCTAAAAACATCTGTGGGCTTTTAAAATGTGGTCCCAGATGATGAAAGGCATCCGCATCATCTTCAGGGATACGTAAATAATCTACTAACACACAAAGGGCCAGATACTGTTCCACTGTATGCTGCCATGTCAGTCGGGCAGGGCAAATCACCTGTAAAAATGTTCACCACTTGTTCTCTGAGGAAACATGCAATAGACTACATCTTTCTCAGCTTCCTGGCCTAAGGTGCATATCATGTGTTTGGGATGCTTCTTGCATTGTCTAGACTGGGACACATCTAAGCCACACTTTGTGATTGCCAAGGAATTCAGCTTCACTCTGAGGATGCATTCACTCGTGAGCAAGAGTGTAACCACCTGAGCAGCATAGCTTAGGCATTCAGCTCAATGGAATCACTGGCCATCATGGCATGCTCATCCACTTGTTTTCTTGCAGCAAAAATATAATTTTTTATAGCACTAAGAGCCATTAGACAATGTTCTTTCTGAGACCTTGGCAATCCTCCCCATGCAATTGCCCTTTACAATTTTTCTTTTAGGTGAAATCTGCATTTCTTAAACATGACTTTCAGCAAGGTTTAACAAGGCCACTGCAAATATATTGCAAATACAGAACTGCTCCCAGGGCTCTCAAAACCTACCCTTTTACCTGCCAAAATACCATTTTAATGGAGAATGTTAAGTGTGCAATGATACTCCAGCTGAGTGTCTGTATCTTGAATCATTGTCTAAACAATGTTTCCCCTTATCCTTTCCTGTATACTGCAAATAATGTTAATTTCCAAACACAAGCATTATTTATCATCTGCATCTTATTAAACCTTAAAAGGAGGGGGGAAATGCTGTAAGAGATAATCAGGTCTGTACCTGATACACACCCCTGCTGTGGTGGGTTGATCCCAGGAAGCAGCCAAGCATCCACCTACTCACTGGCTGACTCATCCCACAGTAGGGTAGGGGAGAGAATCACGAGGTCAAAAGCAAGAAAACTCCTGGGTTGGGGTAACAACAGCTTAATCAGTGGAACAAAACTATGCACACAAGCAAAGTAAAATAAGGGATTCATTCACTACTTCCATCTGCAGGCAGATGGCCAGACACTTGCTGGGAAGTAGGTTATGAATGTCCTCCTTCCTCCTCCTTTCCCTGAGCTTTTATTACTGAGTATGACATCATATGGTATGGAATATTCTCCTGGTCAATTTGGAACAGTGTCCCAGCTCTGTCCTCTCACAGCTCCTTGTCCTCCCTCAGCCTAGTCACAATTATCTGTTAATCTTTAGTTTCATTAAATTGCCTTTAAATTTTGCAACATTTTAGGGTGAAACAACGGATTGGCTAATGTTTTGAGTGCTGTAGTATTAACGTCAGTGATACAGAGCAAATTTGTTTTGCTTAAAAAGCAAGTCATCGTTTAGAACAAAGACAAAGAACGTTGAAACTAAATCAGCCTTCTATTGAATCTTTGGATAAATTCTGTAATTTTAAAAATATTTTTAGGAATGTCTTCATGCTAAAATATAAATCACCCTTGTTTCAAAATCAAAGTTGAGAGTCTCTTGCATTAAAAGCCTCCTGCTGCTGAAACATTAACTAAACAGAAGGAGTGGTCAGCATATTCCTGAAAATATTAACATGAATGTAACTATTGTCCAGCTTTTCCTTTGTTATGTAAATTAAATTGGTATTGAAAGCAAAGCCTTTCTTCAAAATTGTGTCTGTTCTAATACAGAAGAAATGTGATTAATGGCCTGAAATTCAAATGTTTAAATAATTGTGTTTTTATAATAAAATGTCACTCCTTAAAAATGATTGCTTTTCAAATCAGATACATTTCTCTTAAATCAGGGTCATCCTGGCAAAGAGGGTCAGTCTGGAGATAAAGGTGCATTGGTGAGTTTTCAAACTTTTCCATTTATTTACATAGATTACAAGAAAACTTTTGGTAGTTTTTCGTCTTTATGACATATTTGCTGCTACAGGAACTGTTTAAGAAGATAATAGAAAACCTGACTTCATCTTGAAGTTGGCAGAGTGGCAATGAAAAGTTGCATACATTTAATAATAATACAAATAACTTGCAGATATTTTGAGGTTTCAGTTCTATTGTATGGAGTACCCACAAAAATTCTTTGGAACCTGCTTTTTTGAAGGTGCAAAAATACATGCAGAGACCGTGCATTTTTTGGGTCATCTTCAACTCAATGTCAGTGTAAAGTATTTTTTTTTTACCTTACAAAGCCCTGGAGGGCCTTGGGGCTCCTTAAAGTGTTCTGCTTACTCAGTATTGACCCTTATTTATCCAGACTAGCACTCTTTATAGCACACGAATTCAGTTTCAGTTTTCAGGGGCAATACTAAAAGGTATTCTGGATGGCAGGATGAGTGAGTTAATAGGACATTTCAGAAAGTACAGCACCACCGACATCAGCATACTATATTTGTCAAAAAGTGTTATTATCTGTAAAAACTTGTAAATTTTATCCTGATTTCTTAAGAAAATAAAGCTTACACACAGCATTTATGTTTTAAAAGTCCAGGCATGTGGCCATATATCAGTTTGTTCTTACGTCTTTTGAATTTACTGATCAATTTCAGCCAATTGATAGAAAGTTCAGTTTCTCAGAGATGTTAACATTCCAGAGGTTTTGTGAAAAGACACATTGGAGACAGGAAAAAGACCCTATCAATGTCCCCACTAGTAAAAGATTTTGTTATCTGTCCATCTCAGACATCAGAGAATCACCAGAGCAGCTCAGCCTCAGACAGAGGTATCATGTTTCCAGGCTTCCTTGCTTCCACCCTTCACAGAACTCAGTTTCTTTAGGCCCTAACATCAGATTCCATAGTATCCAAGTTGAGCATCTTTAAAATACTCAGCAAAATGTAACCAAAAGAATCCAGGCACCAGTCAGTATTGATAGCACCATGAGCCTTTTAGCCTCCAGGCTTGGGATGTCTTTTTTATTCTTTTTTTTTTAAGACCAGGATGTCTTTTTTGTTCTTTTTTTTTAAGACCATGATTTTTATTATTTGCATTATTTTGGTCTCTATTTTTGACATGTGTCATCATCATAATCAGCATATAAATTTTCTCCAGTAGCGTACCACTGGTTTCTAATTGGCATATTTTTGTTTGTTTCTGATTGTTTGTTTCTTTTTACAATTACCATTGTTTCAGATAATTTATATTATGGATAGATTCTTCCCAAATATACAAGTTAGATCCAAGTTCAAAATTCTATTAATAGTTTATAGTGACATTGAATGGTGCTTTGTAATGCCTTAACTTTTCTTAGTGGCAGGCAGCCCAGTGTTATTTTGCTGTCTCATACATTATAGTGAGAGAATAAGGATTAGATTCTGAAGAGAACTGCTTGATAACCAAAAATTGTACAAACAAAGGTTCTTTGCTTCAATACATTTTAGGGGCCTCCAGGTCCTCAGGGTCCAATTGGATATCCAGGACCTCGTGGTGTAAAGGTAAGATTTAGTTATTGGATTCCTTCTCTCACCCCTTTTGAATGTATGCATGCGGGTAATTCTTTATATTCTTCCTTTAGGGTGCTGATGGTGTACGTGGACTCAAGGGATCCAAAGGTGAAAAGGTAAATATGACTGCAGTTAATTCTTTTCCCTTTTTACACTGCAACATCTTCTGTCTCCTTCGCTGCAGTGCGCTTTATCTCACAGCAGTGAGTTTATTTTTGCCTTTCCCTAAGGACATACCAAGTCCAGTTCCTAAATCAGTGACCTCTATTACTGAGTCCCTTTCGGCTCTGTGGCTCACACGCATGAACGCACAGACGCAGGGATGGCTTCAGTAACATTAAGCCAACAGCAAGGAGTTGAGAAGGGTCCTTGTGTAGAGTTCCACAGAAAGCTGTTTATTGCTACAACTTCTGAAGGGTTCTAGAGGCAAATGACAGCTCAGGCTTAAGTACAAGGGTGTGGCTAACACCAGGAGCCAACCGGGGAAGTAGAACCGGTTACCATCACCAAAACCAAACACGGCATCCTGGGAGAGGCTCCTCTCCCTCACCATAACCACTTTGGCACCAGAGACTGTCTTACCAAGAGCTCTCTCTGTCCCTTGTACCACAGGGCAATCGGCCACCACAGACCTCCATGGTTACTTACACTGGTACAAAGTGAATATAAAACCTACAGTTATTAGAATGGTTTTCAATCTCTTTGGCACCAGTTTAAGTAACTTCTCTCTAAAGTGGCCTTAAGTAGAGAATTAGCCATCCCCTCCCTTGTGAAAGGTTATTGAGAAGCTTGTGCATCAGAGAGATTTGTGGTGCCAATACTTTTTGGTTTTTATCTGTTTTGACAGAGCCATAAGATAGATTTGTATTTTTTATATACATTGTACAATGGTTTTCTAGGCTCAAGCCCAGGTCTTTGGCTTTTCCGAAGTGATGGACAGCCCCAGTCAGATCCATATATATGAATGTGAAGAAAGCTCTTATTTCCCCTGATACTATTAATTCTGTGTGTAGAGCTCTTACTAGAGCAAACACCAACCACTGCGATCTGTGCTGACTCCTGATGGTCTGTGGTGGCTGAAACTGCAGCCAGGGTTGGTTTAAATTCACACTTCCTTCACACAAATACTCAAAAGAGACACACAGACACCATCAGTCAAACCTCCTGACCCCACAGGCAAATTCACCCTTGTGGCTCTGCTGGCTAAGGTAGACATATATAGATATATAAATAGGTATATGGATATTTATAGATATTTCTAAAGCAGAAGACTCAGTCTTGCCAGAAAGCCTTGATTCAGAACTTGGCTCAGATGCCAAGAGCTGCTGTACATTTTCAAGCGTTCCCAAACCGCAGTTTGTCTAGTCTGCCTGCCCATTTTAAGCTGAAAATGGGTGTGTTTAACAGCCATGGAGACTGGACAGTTCAAAAACCCCACTTTTTCTTGTGCCTTATTGGATGATAAATATCTTGCTTGGACAAAATACAGGACTTGTATAGAAATACATTTAGTAAATGTGTGTATATACATCTGTGTATATCAATGAATACTGGTTAGCACAATGTCCACAACACTTCTGTGCTCCTAAAATGGATCTCAATATTTCAGTAAGACAGTGAATTCTACTGAATACCTTCAAAGGTTACACAAAGATGTTTCATAGTTTGTTCTCTTAGTGCTTTAACGGAGTGTTCACAGGCCTTTTTTTACTGAAACTATTCAGCTGCCGTTACGTGGGGGGAAGCACTGCAAGAGAACAAAATAAATAAACTTATCATTTAGGAAAGGCTCCATAGATCTGGAATGGTCCATTTGGTGTAGCACACTGGTGTATTTTCTATAAAGCAGTAGTAGCCAGGTTAGATTTTCTGGTGTCTGAAGTTCCCACTTTATCTATGCAGGTTATTTTAATCTGTAGTGAATCTATTTTCTTATCCTTTTTGCAGGAAGAAAAAAGTTCCTCTATATTAATGTCTTTACATGCATTTCTGCCTTTTTTAGGGTGAAGATGGTTTTCCAGGATTTAAAGGTGACATGGGGCTTAAAGGTGACCGGGTAAGCATTTATTCATGGCCCATATGTTCTTAAAAGTTTGAATGTTATCATTTTGAAATGATCACTGAAGTGAACAAATATATTTAAGCCAAGAATAAAATAAAGGCTAGTATTTTAAATTATTTCTATTCCCAGTGCATACACAAATCTGAGCCAGAGATACGGTTCTTGTGAATCAACAATGGCACAGTTATAAAGAGGAAGAATATGTCAGTCTTGAATATCCTTTTCACTGAGCTTCTTCCTAGGGAATCTCCTTTTCCAGATTCCAAGATCTCCAGTATTTGCCTGAGGAAAAGTTATGTATCTAGAATAAAGATGTTTCCATACCAACCCAGCATCTTGCAAATCTCTGCCAAAACGTTGTTTATTTAGCCCAATGGGCAATTACTTCCTTTCATAAGGAAGTGTTGTGGAGGTTGTGAAAAAGTTTCTCACAGGAGGCTCTTGGCCTGTATCTGTTGTCTGTACACATAAATAACTGTGAAGATGGTATCCACATAAGTACTTAGATAAAGACAATTTTCTTTCTGTGGACTTCCAGGGTGCCTTCTCAAAAATTTAGGACAGGGAAAACAAGAATATGGTTTCCAAATGCAGCTGTCTTCAAGCAAGAAAACTAGCCTCTAACTCTCTGAAAGTAACATTCAGTGCCTAATTTAGATATATTTGCATTTATATAACGAACATTAGTAGTGATATTTTCTTACTAGGAAATTGGACAGGGCTTACTGGTCTATTTGGAGATGTCCCTGTGCACTGCAGGAAGCCTGGACGACCTTTAAATGTTCCTTCTAACCCGAACTATTCTATGATTCTGTTCTCTATTTAGATTTGCTGAAAACATATTTTCAAGTAATTGTAGTTAATCTTTCCAATTTCCAGTATCTGCATGAAGGCAATTGTTCCATATTTATAAGGTGATGTATTTTAGGGAGAAATTGGTCAGCCAGGTCCACGAGGAGAAGATGGCCCAGAAGGTCCAAAAGGTCGAGCGGGTCCATCTGGGGACCCAGGTGCTGCTGGTCCAGCTGGGGAAAAGGTCAGTAGCCAGAAATCAATATAAACATGTCATTGCCTCACAGCATAGATGGAACCCATAATCTCCATCACTAAAAACATGTCTGCAAAATCTTTAGCTACTTAACAGTAGTTTTTGTGACACTACTACAGCAGATCACTGGAGTTCCCATTTGATCAAGGATTGGGAATCCTTATCTTGTAAGTATAAAAAGAGGCATTGTAGTACTTCACCAGTGCATAAGGTAACTGCATTCTTATCCCAAATCACATACAGTGCATGCCAGCTGTGGAAAACACAATGCAAAGAAAATAGTTGGGCACAAACGAGGGTAAAGGTGCTGCTGAAGAGTGAATTAATATTGAGTCATATTACAACAAATTGTGGCATGGAAATTGTTTTAAATGGAAAACATTTCCTGAATAAAAATCCACAAGAGGGTTGGCAAAAGGGAAAGGGGTTGTTAAAAGGGAGGACTGAAAAAAGGATGGTGAAAAAAGAGAGATCAAGCACAAAGTACAAAGCTCTGTAGAATCCTGGTTTCAACAAAAAAGTTTGGTATAAGGAATGGAAAGGAGGCTGAAAAATGTGTGTGTGGGTACTGTATTTCACTGTGTGGCATAATCAGAAAGGAAAGATGATTTCAGCAGTGGTAATTTCAGTAACTGGAGAAGTATGATAATACAAAATAAAATAAAAATGATGGTTTAAAAACATATATGCTATATATCACTAAAGTGAGAAGATGCTGATGAAAATATTTCCCTTTAATTTTTTTGGTGAACTATATCTTCAGTTCTAGTTCTGTCTTGAAAAAAATAGGACAGAGGGTACATAAACCAAATCAAAACAAACCAAACATTTTTTTTTTATAGTTGGTATTTTTTAAATGCAAATCTGAGTTATTTTTAGTTCTTATTCAAATTACTCACTATGAATATAGGTTTTCAAGCATTTCTTCTTCACTGTGACATATTTGGAACTCTCACAGTATCTCAAGTCCAGAATCTGAAGCCTTAATTGTCAGAAGATATTTGAAAAAAATTGTTGGTGTTGATAACACTATTGGAATTTTTTGGCTTTGGAATTTTAGACCCTCAGTTTTCCCTTTTCTACAAATATTTACAGCAATTCTTGCCCACTGGAAGGGTCACACATCTTCTGTGGATATTCTATGGATACAGAATGGCATAGGTCACAGAGGAATTCTTTGGTGTTGGTCCTGTGATATTTATTTTAGTGTAAAAACTGGAATAGTCACTGTGAACTTTTAGATCTTCTCACAATATTTGGAAAGTCTGTAAGAGCAGATATAAATGTCTTGTTCCCTTGTCATTCCTATGTTGTATTTAATGCAAAGGTATTACTCTTGTAAAGAAAGTAATAAAATTACTGCAGTAGTCTCTTATTCTCTATGTTCATCTGATTCCATGATAAGAAAACTCTATTTCCCAAGTAGGTCTAAATGGATTTGCTTAATTAATGAAACCTCAAGTAGGGTGCCAAAAAAATGAGGAACATATCTGAAAAGAGCTTATAATAAAAAAAAAGTCTGTATTCACACACAACCCAGGCAACTGGGCTTGCTTAGTTGTAAAATCAGGGACAAAACTTTCACTGAATTTGGCAAGAGTTTGATGTGCTGTCATGCTGCAAAATATTTAAATCATTGCAATGCATGTAGCTTATTTCAGGGTGGCAAATAACAGGCAGCATTATACTTAGTTTCATAAATGTAAATGTACTGTTCTTCAGTAATGTCTCACCAGACACTTGCACTTACATGAACAGGAAAATACACAACATATTTGTTTATGTGCTGTATTTTTTACCAACAGACATTTTGGGGAAAATTTCCTTCCCCTCTCCTTCCTATTTTATGTTATCTATGGTTACTGCAGAGTATCATATGATACTTTATAGTCATCTTTTCCATTGAGATCTTCTCCAAAACTTGATATTCTAGAACATAGAGAAATTCTTCCCCAGACTTCTGATCTTTCAAAGTCTGAAACTGCTTTCCCTTGCCTTTGAAAGTGGCAAGCCATCACTCATCCTCTAGAGGTCTAAAGAGACCAGCTCAATGGTGTAGGGTACTGTATTTCATTTCTGGGAATGGTTCATGTCAGTGCTGATCAGTCTTTTCTGAACACAGCAAGTTGTTAATTTTTGTTGACAAATCCATTGTCAGCAAGCAATCAGTGGGGTGTAATTTAACGTAGTCTCGGTTTAGAACTATGCAAGAAAAAAATTGATTCTTCAAATTCCTATTCATGAAAAGTCAGCCACAACACAGTATAAATTAAAAAATAATTTCTTCTCACTTAAACCTATTAACACCCTGATTTCTTAGAGAATATTAGTTGCTTAATGATCTCAACCACATAGCACTGCACAGCACATCATGGGAGAAAAAAACCTTTGAGGTATTGGTTTCTCTGGATTCATTCACTGGAGTGGGATTTTTACTTAAGTTTGGGGCACTAAGCCCACTGGTGATTAATTATAAAAATGAGAAATTGATTTAATTTAATATTATATTCCATGGAGTATCATCACTCTACGTTGTGGAAAAATTGTTTTGTATAGAAGCTTGCTGAACCACTAAGGAGGATACAGTAAAATTTACCACTGCCTTCTCATTGCAGGGAAAGCTTGGTGTACCTGGATTGCCAGGATATCCAGGAAGACAAGGTCCAAAGGTGAGCTGTAAATGAGCTGTATATTGAGTATTTTGATACTGGTCACAGTGGCAGTTATTTCATTTCTGTGTTTGGGGAAGTACGGTGTGAACACCAAAGAAAGGGCCATTTTTCTCCTTTTCTTTCTTGACAATCATATCCTGAAGTAAAACCCTTAATAATGTGGGATTCCCTATGTCAGGCTCTTTATGGAGCACTATCTTTCCTCTTAATATTCTACCCTTTAGCATGTTCTTGTGAGTTGTATGGTGCCAGCATCAGACTGGCATGCACTAAACAATCGGAAAAGGAAGGAATTGCTGATATGCTTGAAAGAGAATAGGCACCAAATTGGCCACTAAACTGGCCACTACATGGATGCTGATAGTGATGGGAATTTTCAGTGTGGTACAAGGCTTCTCTTTGTGTCATTACTGCTTCTTCCATGGAATAAACCATATTTCTTTAAAACTTTCCTCATGTTTTTCTTTAGTTTCTTTTAAGACAAACATGACAAAATACAATCCTTAGTTAATTTATGTGCCTATATCTATCCTTCAGCCATCTAATATATTTGGATTGCAATAGAAAACCACACAGGGGGCTTCTGATTTATAACATTTTTATGAAACATGCTTCTACTAAGTTCATCCTAACACATCTTTAGGAAATGAGCATGCTAAATTAATTGTAAGATCTCTTTTATGAGACTAGAAAGAAAAAAAATGGAATAAAAGCATAGTTCTACAGACATTTCACTGTGTAGAGGAGACCATTAGGGAGACATTGTAGCTCCAGACCCTCTCAAAGAAGACCCATCTAGGTAAATATCACAAGTAAAAAAATCCCTGAACAATCAACCTGCAGTAAAACCCTCAATTCTGCTCTACTTTGGATCTATTTTTATTTCCAAATTTGAAATTATGGGGGGTTTTGGATGAAATAAAACTTCCTGACTGTCAAAACAAAGTGTTTTTCTGATTCTGCCCTATACTGTGACCCTTTTCTGTCAAGTGAATGGACTGTCTGAAGAATGCTTGTTCACTGAACACTGCATTAGTGAAAAACACTGAAACAATCTATGGAAAGTATTCATGAAAACTATTCACCTTGAAAGACACAGGGGTTTTTGCTTCAGTTTCTTAACTCAAAATGTCTGAGATTTCAGTCTCTTTGTTCTGCTTTAGAATTGTCTTTTGAAAAGTCTAGGGTAAAAGAGTTTTACATTATTCACTTCAAAGAACAAAAATGATGTAACATTCCAAATAAAAGTTGATTGATTCTTTTTTCAACAAAGACTTGATCAATAATTTCCTTGCACTACATTTTTACCACATTAAACTTGAAAACAGTTCTCAAGCTGCGTTCACCGTTTGCTCTTCTAATTTGTTGCTTAAATTTCCAGGAAAGACTAATGACAGCTACAATACATAACTCACTAGAGACTTCTTTGGAAACTGAGTCACAGACCAGCTCAAATTAACATAAGGGAGTGAGAAAAAAAAGCAGGAGAAAAATATATTAGCTATGGAAAGCAAAGGAAATCTTGTCCTAGTATAGTCAAGAAAGTTGATATCATTCTTTTTGTTGATACTTACTTGCTTTTCATTTTTTTTTCTATGAATTGGTCTTAGAGTAGTGCCATTAGCTGATAATTTCCATTATGGGTTTTTTTCTGCAATCAAGTCCCTCTTGATTAGCACAGTTGCAAAAACTACTGTAAATGTAAGATATTTACAACCAAGTCATGACTATTAGTGCCCCATCATTTGATCTGGGGTTTTTTCCAGCCTTTTAATTTTAAAGAACATGATTGGGCTTCACAGACTAGAAGTTTCAGTTTTATTCTTATATAAAGTTATAACTAGTGAAGAATTAAGAAGTAAGAAAGAAATTGAAAGGAAAAGGAATATAAAAGGAAAGGGAAGGAAGAAAAATATTTCTTTTCTCCCACCAGTCAATATCAGTTAGGGTTTTATTAGAACTTGTGTTAGTGAAGTTGTACTGCCCCTAAGTCTTTTATGGATAATTGGAATGATTATGTAAAACAAGATTCATTAGAGGAAAAACAGGAGTAAGGACAGGAGAAAAAAAAAAAAAAAGAAAAAAATTTACTAACATTTCAAAGAGGAGCACCAAGAAATTATATTTAAGGTTTTTGTTATATGCATTTTATTTGCCACTAAAATGCTAATAGCAAGCTGCACAGCCATAGGTGCATTATGACAGCAGGGAGTCTGGCTAGTAAATTTTAGTGGCTGACCAAACCAAACACTCTCTTCATTTTCATCTCCAGTCATTTAAAAGTATATTTTACCATGTCTATCACCTCTTTGATCCCAAGTTCCTTATGAAAAATTCACACCTCCTCGGCAGGTAAAAAGTCTGCTCTCCCACCAAACCTGTATGGCAGAAGCAAAGAAGAAAATAGTACTGCTTCCTTTAGACTGAGCAGTCAGCAGAAGGAAAGGGGAGGAAAAAAGGAGGAGGAGTAGAGCTGGGAGAAGTTTCAAGTCAGATAATCTCATACATTCTGCTTATGTATGAGTTGCATGGATCAGTTAAATGAAACTGTCCAGTGCTTGGTTTACAGTGAATAAAGAACTTGAAGTGATTAATTTACAGCTCAGTAAAGTGACTAGAGGATGTGGCAAAACCTTACCGCTTTTTGGAATTATTTTTTAAAATAATTATTTTACTGTGAGGCAACAAGGCCTTTTTTGTTTGACTTCATTATGATACAGTTATTTCTAGTGGGCTGTTACTAATCCAACTTTCCTACTTTTAAAAAAGGTGCAGATTTAATGAATATTTTATTGTCCAATAAGATGACAAGTAATATCCATTCTATACATTGATTTTTTTTTTAATGCTTTCTGGACTTGAAGCATTATGGTAAGTTTATTTACAGATTTCTTAAGTTTATGTACAGCTGTCACACTTGCAAGTTTGATATGTACAATGTACATGGCTTTGGAGTTGTGCTTTATGTGTCAAATGTTGGCTCTACCATTGTTTTGCTATTGATACCCTCTGACATTTGCATTGATTTCTTACATAGGGCTCAACTGGTTTCCCAGGATTTCCAGGTGCCAATGGAGAGAAAGGTGCAAGGGTATGATAATTCATTCTTGCATAACACTTAATTAACTTTTAAAATTCAGCACTGGGGGAAGCCACTGAAACCTAAGGATCCAAGTTACTATCTAAAGAGCTATAAAAACAGGCTTTTCACATTCAAGATGGACCTCTATCTTTCTGTAGAACAGGAGATACTGCAGTGCTATTTACCATTCTTTAAGGTATTAGTCTAAATATACAAGAACTTGGACACTTTCTTGCTGCACATACTGCCATAATTATATAATTGGAAAAAGAGAAAAAAAATCACCTTTGCTGAAGGGTTTGGGGGGGGTTTTTCGGACAATATAGCTGAGTGAGTTGGCAAGAACTATTTTCCTGTATCCCATGAATTCTGGTACCATGCAATTTACCCTCAAGGAAATACAACTTGTATTTCATAAATATTCTGGCTTGACACAAGGGGGTTTTTTTTTAAGGCTTAGCTTCAAAAAGGCAAAATATACCAGGCAAGATGAAGAACATGTACAGTTACATATATTACAAAAATTTAAAACTACATCTTTTGTGGCTTTGTTTGCTTGAACAAGGTGAGAGAAAATGTTTTATGCATGTTCTTCAAACTACAACAATTAAAAATAGATTAGAAAGAAGGTCACTGTGCTGTTGTCTCTAAAGCTCAATTGAACATAGCAGGATATGTTAGAAAAATGGTGAAATTAAGAGATTAGTCAGAATTCACAGCTGATAGCAACATAAAGTCAAGCAGGTAACATCTATTACTAAAAGCAGAAATTCATTATTTTAAGATGAAATACATGGAATCCAATAGCATTTGCATTACTTATGTATGGTTTAAATTGCTCTTGTATTATTTTAGCTAAGATAAAGATATGTTGTTATGTACAGGCACAAGCAAACAAAGAAAAGCTCAGTTCATCTGCATTGTGAAAAAATGAGACAATTGCTAATAAAGACAGCAGATTGGGGAAAAAAAGGCAAAATGATAGAATCAAACAGCAGGCTTAAAATTATGAAAATCTTACTATATTGATCTGTTTTCAGGCCTTCACAAAGCTTTAAGTTCAGCTAGGGTATTAACCACATAATTAATACCATCAAACTGCTGGTATACTGAAGTGTTATGCTGATCATCAATGAGCCCATAAGTGCAGGTTTTCCAATGGGAATCAGATATTATTGTTTATCTTGCCAAAAGGGTTATCATGGTGTTTTATGCTACCACACATACAGGTCCTAGGGAAAGTTGGTCCCTGTCCTTGAAAGTATCACAGGCTGAGTAGCATTTCAAAAACAACACATAATTTTTATTCTGATAAGTGAAATACAACCAACAGTAAAAAAAAAAAAGGGGGGGGGAGGGGGAACCCTGTCAAGAAAACAGGTGTATGCATTTAATTGGTTTTCAATAAAAGGAAGCTTTGTGCTAAAACATCTCTGATGATTATTTTGTTGCTGGTTTGTTTACCTCAGAGATTAGAAAGTACCAGCCATCAGTTTCCTTTCTCTGGCTAAAAAATACTCTCTTGAATCTTAAGATTCATTACAATGCACAGCAATTCCAGTGCACAGCCTAAAGAAAAAATCCCTTTGAGCATGATTAGGAGATAATACTAAAGCAAAAAATCAAAGGCTGGTATTCTGTTCTGTATCTCTGTCAAATGTGTGTAATTTTGGTAGGTATTACAGTTCCCATTTCTGTTATACATGAAGAGAGGCTTGCCCTTTCTTTTCTCTATTAACCTGTGGAGCTGTCCACGGGAACTTGGGAACTTTGTTTTTAAGGCTGTTCATGATGCCAAGTCCTTTAGACTACTGCAGAGGGACTCTGCTTGTTGTGTGCCACCTTCAATACTATTTTAATGTAGTTTAAAATATTCTAATGCCTCTGACAAGATCTGATTCTCAGGCAAATTTAGTGCATTTATCTACAAGTCCCAGTGAATTCAGAAAGATAACCAATTTTATCAAGGACCACGATTCTGTAAATTGAAATGCAAAGTAGATAGTTAAAGATAAAATAATATCTAAACTTAAGGGAGCTGCTCTCTGCCTCCACTTTATCTCACAAATAGAGTGCCTGCTAAGATGATTTCTGTGAACTTTTCTTTCCAGGGATTGCATGGCAAACCAGGCCCCAGAGGACAGCGAGGACCAACAGTAAGTCCTTTTGATTTGAAATTTAGAAGCTTTCCTGTCTAAATTGCCTCCACTATACTGTGAAGAATTATTTTTATTAGATTATAGTATCCAGTATTTATCATCAAGTGCATCTGTGTTAATTTGACAGGGTCCAAGAGGCTCAAGAGGTCCCAGAGGTCCCACTGGTAAACCAGGTCCAAAGGTAATTGTCAAGCACACTGTATAGATTGGCTGCAGGCTGTTTCTTTTAAATAAATGTAAATCCTTGAACATATTGTCTTTCCTTTCCAGGGCACTTCAGGCAATGATGGTCCTCCTGGCCCACCAGGCGAAAGGGTTTGTGAAAGCTATCTTTGTACATGTTGTTTTTCCCACTATATAGGAGTGTGATTGAGGGTGGGAGGGTTGTTCTATTTTAAGTTCTCCCTCTCATATCTCTGTGCTACTTTGACCAGAGTAACCAGAGGTAACAAAACCTCAGTTCCAATGAAGCTTTTCACAAAGTTATGCATGGGCTGGCTGAAGTTTGCTGAAAGCTTCTTCCCTCTGTAGCTCAGTTTTGTACATATAGGACAGAGAGTACATACACACTGTGTTACATCCATGTACTTTGTATATATCCATGTGAATTACAGGTGAGCTCACCAGCTTAGGCTCTTCAGAATTCCTCACCTACTGCAGTTTACTGCCTGTTTATTGGATTAGCAAACACTCCAGCCACCTCCAGAAGATTCTTTGTTGAAGCAACAGAGTTTTTTTGTTCTGATCACCTAAGAATTCCCTTCAACCTATTTTCTGCATGCTTCAGAAATCCTACTGCTCTCTCTAAAACAAAATTTTCAAAGTCAACTCATTGCACAGCAGTATATAGAAAAAGATATTAATAAATCATATTTGTAATGGCAGCACTTGAAAACCAAGTCGGTTTAAGTGGATGAGCTTTCTGCCAGAGTATTTTTGCAAAGCTTAAACTTTACTTTTGTAGTCATATTTCATTAAACTGCTAACCTTTTCCATATAGGGAGCCTAAAGATCTCCTCCCAGTATCCACCCCAAGGTCCCAGTGTTCTCTAGGAGTCTTACACTTCAGGAGGGCGTTCCTTGTACATTTTCCCCAGCTCTATAATGTCACTTTTTTTGACATTAGCTAGGATGTGGGATGGAGAGAACTAGGCATAGACCAAGAAGGAAATGTAGGTTGCTTTACACTGAGGAGAATCAGAGGCAGACTGCCAGAAGGGGAATAGCAGATCCTTGTGAAAGAGGAGTTTGCTGACAGCTCCAAGAGTTTGCAAGGAAGAGAAGTTGTGGGGGTACTAAAACAATGAGCAGATCAATCCCAAGATGAAGGCATCCCTGGAGAGAAAGTGACAAAACAGAGATGAAGAATCATGGAGCACCGTGTCTCTCATCACTTGTGTAATATAAGTGTGAGGTATCTATTTGCTTCCCAATAGGGGTGAGTGTCAGCCAAAAAATAAGTGTCATCTTTACTCCTCTGAGACTATTTCACCTACCAAACATGAAAATAATAAATAATCTATTCTGTGTAGCTACTGATAAAATGAAATTTAATAACAAAAATGAAAATGTAATTTTGATGACATACTGTTAGTATTCTAGTGCTTTTTCTCAAATAATACATCAGTCCACTAACTTGAAACCTGCAAGCAATATTGTGAATAAAAGGAAAAATGTAAAGGTTTTTCCTTAGAAAGCCTCAAAGTGTGAGAACAGGAGAAATTTATGAGAACGGAGGTGCATTTAAATGTAGAACTTTGAGTTGTGTTCCTATAACCCAGTTACTGAGAGTGACCAATTTCATTCAGATATTTTGAACAGTAGCTGAGTCAATTTTATTTGTTTTCCTCTATAAAGCTCCTCCTCTTTTTTTTAAGCTTTATGTTATGCCCAGAAACAAATGAGGAAATTTCATTTGTTCACAGAGATGGCATATTGAAAAAAGACCCAAACCCTCATATGGAGCATATTTGTGTGTTATGAAGATTTCAGAAACAGATTTACTCCTCTTTTAGAAGAAAAAAAAAATATGGATAGGGCAGTAAGATCAAAGATTTCTCCCTTTGCCTAGCACTTCTTAATTGATTCAGATTTAGTATTTCAGTATAATAGAAGTCTGCCCTGGAATAAGATTTATTCAAGGTCAAATTGTCCCAGGCTGGGCACAAGGGACCCTCTCCCCCAGCTACATTGGTACACTGCTTTGCCCACTACAGGAGGCAGCTGTGCTCTGCAAGTGAGCCTGGGCTCTAAGGAATGAGCCTTATGGAACTCTGAGGAGCAAAAGGGTAGAATAATTTGGGGGATGTGGCCTCCTGCTTCAAGTCTTTTGCATCAAACCAACATTCCTAACACATTTGGACAGCTGATGTCGTGGCAAACCCACACATGAAATACCAAATAGAGCAGGATAAAGTCTTGCACTATATGACATGGGTACTTAGCTGTGGAACCATGTAAAATGAATGACTGTTAAGATTTCACTTAGTGCAGTAAAAAGTAAAGAGCAAAAATTATTTGCATAAGCTGACATAGCACCTTTCAGCACATCAACAGTAAATTTTAAAAGCTGGCCCCTGTTTTGGTTTTTTTAATAACAATTTCAGAAAAAGTCATGTAAGCTGTGTAAATATCTATGTGCATAGATATTTACATGTGAACATACATGCACATACACGTGTGCACAATGCACTGTCAATTGATCATCTTTAGCTAAATTTCTAAAACCATGTTGCATGAAAATTTTCTCTCTCCATATATCTGTATGTATACAAAAATATAAAAATAAAATATTCATATATCATGGGATTTTTCAACTATTTTTTGTAATAGCAAAAATGCTGTATTTAATCCTCGGTAATGCTGAAAAGTTTATTCTATTTGGAATTTTGTACTGTTGCACTGGTTTGAAATATTATCAGGGTTTAGGAATTGCTAAAGATGAATATTTGACTGAAAGTTAAAAAGATGACCAAACTATTAACTAAATCTCCTGGTTTATGCAACATAGAAGAACAGTGCTTCTAACTCATAGTTGGTTCCTACTTTATTATGCACAGTTTTAGGGGTAAGATGCAAACATATTTGATGTAAGTAGTTTTCCTCATTTTTTTACTGCATTTCTACACAAGCACTATTGCTTTCAGGAAATCCCTCCAGTGTCTACGCATGTGAATTGTTGCTACCAATATTTATGTCAGTGTAGCTGAGGCTTCATGCTTAAATCCAGACATTATCTGCAGAGTTCCTATATCTCATAATTGAAACAAAATTTTCAATCCAGCATCAAGGCAGCTTGAGTAAAACTTTACTTGTTTGGTTGCCTTCAATCCAGGGACCGCAAGGGCCCCAGGGACCTGTTGGATTCCCCGGACCGAAGGGACCTCCAGTAAGTATCTCTTTTATTAAGGATGTGCAACAACAGGAATGGTAATTTTTATAGAGTGCTTCTGAAGGGAACACTTGAAAATTTATGTAAGGGATGGGTTATGTATAGATTACAAATATTCTTGTTGAGCCTTTAGGGTACGGGCTCACATATTCAAAGCAGTCATTGGTGCAGCTCTTAAGACATTCAGAGTAATGCACCAAACTGCAAGTCTGGTATGTCCTGCCAGTGACCAGGTGACACACTGAGTTCATGCAAAACACTACTTTGCTACTGTATATTTCCTTTGAATGATTGATTCACTGAGGAAAAATGAAGAGGAAGGAGGCATTCATTAATAGCAGAAATGTATAGAAGTAATGGCACATTTGAGCTGCCCCCTGAACTAGTTTTACTGCTCTTCTGGTGTGCCTCTGCTCATGTGCAGTACAAAAGCAACAAACCACCTGTAATTTTTTTTTCTCCCATGCATTTTTTATTTTATTTCCAATTCCAAAACCTGAAATGTCATCAAGTACTTCTGTAATGCTTAGATTTTTGTTAATTGAGTCATAAACCAAAGAAAAATGGAAGGGAAGTATAGGAACTGTCCATGATTTCTGAATTACAGAAATCTATTTTGAACATGTTTGCATTTGACAACAGTCATTCTCCAAGCAATTGTTAAGACACATCAGGGAGGACACAAGGAAAAAATATTCTTGAAATCCTAGCCAGCTAATATAGGAGCAGTAAAGATTTACCAAAGAGTAGTCTAGAAATAAACAGAGAGCAGAGATTCTGACAGCTGATTGCACACTTTTTTTGAGGATGGCTAAGAAATGGTTTGATTTATGTATTTTATAATTTCAGGGTCCACCTGGAAAAGATGGCTTGCCTGGGCACCCAGGACAGCGGGGGGAGACTGTAAGTAAATGTACTCTACTGTGTTAGTGTTGCCCTAAAGTCATGATTATGTGATCAAAACCAAAGAAACAAGGGAAAAGGGAAGGAGGCTGGCACCACGAGCTTATATAACTGTACTTTTCTTGTAGATTGTGCATGAAAAAGCTTTATTTTGCTCCCATGACACAAGTGTGTGGTTATTCTTTGATATGTCCAGTTAGTAACATCATGCTGAGATTAAATAGTCAATAGAAGTAAAAGAGATTAATACCCAGATCTCAATTTAAATGAAGATTTTTCAGACAATTACTATGCAGTACTTTTCTCACTGAATGCCATGTACCATAAGTAGTAACATAAAAAAAATCTTATTGATGATAAGCAGCTAGAAAACTGAGAGCCCAAGACCTTTGGAAAGTAGGATCAGGAATGATTGAATCTATTAAATTAAAATTAAATTTTTAAACTATGTAACTCCTCTAAGAATCACAATTAATAATTTCTGGCATCAAAATGAAAAAGAATACTATGTAATTCTTTTAATTGAACTATCTTTGAAAAACACCCTATTTCTGTAGCGCCAAAACCTTACTCATATTCCACTATAAAATAAAATTAAAATTCTCACTTGGAATTTTCAGAGGTGGAGAAAGCCATAAGTTAATTTAGAGAGAAATTTTCTCAGCATATAGAATGTGTTTAGGCTCCAGCTTCACTGGAAATCTGTTAGTCACTGCTGAGTCACTTCCACTGCAGGAAGGAGGAGCACAGAGCTTGGAGTAACACATCCCTCTAAAAATCTCTATATTCTGCTGCTAGTACTGTAGATTGTGACATTGTAATGTTTTGCAATGATAGTGGCTTTTTTGTGTGTGAAACATGATTGACTCCTTTGTTCTTTTCCTTTGCAAAGAGGCAAAGACTGGTGTTGTGTACCATAAGAATCAATTGTAATCGTTTACAATGCAGGAAGCTCAAACCTAATCTTTATTTTGCAATTAAAAAGTTACTATTTTCCCTTTAGTTTTACTGATCTGAACATGAGCCAGTAATGTGCCAGTACAGCAAAGAAAGCAGAGAGCATCCTGAGCTGCAGCAGAGGGATCTCTTCCTTCTGTTCAGCCCTGCTGAGGCCAGGAGCATCATGTCCAGTTCTGGGCTCCTCAGGACAAGAGAGAGCTACTGGAGAGTGGCCAGGAAAGGGCCACTAAGATGAGTAAGGGACTGGAGCATCTCTGCTGTGAATAAAGACTGATGGAGCCAGGACTGCTCAGCCTAGAGAAGGCTCGGGTCTTACCCAAGTACAGAAATACCTGAAAGCAGCTGTAAAGAAGATGGAGCCAGGCTCTTTTCCATGGTGCCCAGTGAGAAGAGGCAATGGGCATAAACTGAAACACAAGAGGTTCCATCTCAACATCAAGAAATGCTTTCTCTGTGTGAGGGTGACCAAGCACTGTCACAGAGTACCCAGAGAGGCTGCAGAGTCTCCATCTGGATATATTCCTGAGCAACCAGCTCTCAGCAGCCCTGCTTCAGCAGAGCAGTTGGGCAAAATCACTCCTGAGGTCCCTTCCAACCTCAGCCATTCTGATTATATGATTTCTTGATTTCAGTCATGACTAGAAACAAAATATTCAAAATGCAATGAAACTATGGACTCTGCTACTGTGTGAAATTTGAACGAGGTCCCACAGGATTCAGTCAGTGCTATGGTTCTCTAATTTTGTATCTCTGGGTTTAGTAGAGTTAGACTGATAAAAAAACTTGAGTAACTTAGGATCAAATGCAGCTTTTCATTAGCATTGTTTTCTGCTCTGTGTGTTTGTGAAGTTGGGCCAAAATTATTTTTAAAATATTTTTCCCCCATGGGTTCTCATGTATGTGTTTTTGTAGAAAACCAGATGGTTTTAAATCAATCAGTAGGCTTGTTGACTTTCTTTTCCTGATGAACATATCCACTTCAGGTTTTTAAATAATGTATAAATGAGAAAACTTTCATTGCACTCACTGATAGATCAGCATCAAGAATTCTGTTTCTTATTTAGACACATATCTTATTAAAGTTCATTGGTGCATATGGGCATTTCAGCAATTAGGGAATTAGGATAAGAGACATAGTCAAGCTTAACAAATTAGAGAGTCAGATTCCCAGGCTGCACTCTGCAGCTTGTTTATGGAATAATAAGCATATGTTGACAGCAACTGAAGTAACTATTAGTGGAAAAGAGGCTGCAACTTCAGCATCAAGAAACAAAGGATCTGCATTCTGTAAAATCAGAATAGCAGGTCTTCCCAAGGTGCTTTCAGTAAGTGGGTGATGTTCAACATTCTTTGTCTTTCCTTAGAACAGGTTTACAGAGGAAGCTTTGATTGTGTAAAGGAAGGGACTCAAGAATGATTCCATCTGGAGCAGTTCTGATTTTCTGTTATCAGAAGAAAGGGATACTTTTGTCTTTTTTTTCTTTTCTTTTTTTTTTCTTTTTTTTTTTTTTTTAATCTGGATCGTTTCAGAGGTCTGAGAGAGTGCCTCAGTTATGTGCCAAAATTAACCATGGTAACATCTGGCTGGCAGAAAAAATAGAATCAGGTTGAGGAAGGTAGAAAAGCTTAAACTGGAACTGATGGAATAGGGCAACTATCAGTCAGACTGTGCCCAGAGGAAAGCTGAGAAGGACCCAATATTTGAAAAAGCTGGAGCCAGATGACCCCTTTGTTTTTGCACAGGTGAGCAGAGTAGGAGGCAGACACAGGCTGTTAGGCAGGCAGTACTGTGTAGGATCCTAATGTGATCCATCAGGAATGCACTAACACTATTCCAGTATTTGAAAGAAATAATTTAGCATAATTCAAAGATGAATTAAACAGTGCTATTATAAAGTGACATTCTCATTCAGTTTATTGACTAATTTTGGCCTGAAGTCTGGGGCCACTGATCAGAAAATGAAAATTCTGTAAAATTTACCCATATTCTAAAAAACAAAAATATTTCCTTTCTATTCTTTTTGTGGCACTCATATTGCCTTTTTTACCATTTCTATATAACCTTCATCTTCCCTGGATCTTTATTTCTTTTCATTTTGTTTTTGTCTCACCTCCACTTTATCCTTCATGTCCTCCCACCTTAATCCTCCATCTGTGTCTTTCTTTAAAAAGCATTTTTATGTCAGGCTTTATGGTTCATAATATACATATGTAAAAGTGTATTTTCAACTGTCTTTTAGCTGCATCACTTATGCATTCAAACTCATTTAATCAAGCTCTCCTAGAGAGATCTGCAAAACTGAGGGCAATTTTTACTGCTGTACCACCTCAGAGAGATTGGAACTGAGAGATGGAAGAGGTATTAATCAGCATTTCATTTCTAAGCATACACAGGCAGAAAGGATTTCTCTTTTTTATTTCCTAAAGAGAAGGAATGTGTGACATGGAATTTTTCATTCACCTCTTCAGCACAGATATGAATTTTGCTCTTCTATAACTTGTCCAGGATAATGTAATATTCTATAATTATTTCACAGGGTTTTCAAGGAAAAACTGGTCCTCCTGGTCCTGGTGGTGTTGTTGGCCCTCAGGTACATAATTTCATTTCATAGTGAACTTCATAAGACCAACATTTAATGGCTAAATTATGGATAAGGCAGTTGCTTTTGTTGTATTAAAAGGACCATATCAATGGTTATATTAACTTTTGCAACTAAAGTTGCATAATAATATATTATATAATACTATATAATATACTTAGTAATCATCAGTGATTCCACAAAAAAAAATTAAATATTTAAGTTGCCTTTCCACTTTGTTTTATGTTTTGGGTTGGCTTTTTTGTTGGTTTGTTGTTGTTGTTTTGGGAGTTTTAAATGTGATTATGAAATTGGTGGTTTACAGACGTCAAGAAGACAGATTTCTCTACCATTAAACATTTTAGAAAGAGCAATGCAATCAGCGAATTTCTTGCCAGAGAAAAAGTTTCAGTAACTTTTAGATTGTGGAGGGATAAACTATCAAAATTGAATTTGATTTAACCGTACTGATTTTCAACTTAATTAAGCATTTGGAACTTTTTTAGCTAATTCCCTCAGTGGAACTTTTGAATCTGCAGAGAGATCTTTCAACTCTTCTACCTTGCAATTCCTATTATTCAGAAAAACAACAGTACAGAAGTGTTTTAAGACAATAGTATCTGGATTTCTCTCCCATGTCCTTTTTGTAACTTTCTCCCATACACGCCGTGTTTTAAAGCTTCAGTGCTTAAGGAACAAGGTCAGGATTTCACTCTTTGGAAGCTGCACAGACATGTCTTCAGGCAAAATGCAATGCAAGATTTATTTTATAGGACAAAGATATTTGTAAATCAGCTTTGCCTGGAGGGAAGGTGAGGAATGTATGCTAGCCAGTGGTAATAGTGTTTGGTAACATAACAGCTGGATATTGAGCATCTGCTCCTCTTCACTTCCTCCCACACCCCGCAAGACATTAAATAACTTCAGGTGACTAAAGTTTTACTTTTGTGCTTAGGGTCCTACTGGTGAGACGGGGCCAATTGGTGAAAGAGGTCACCCAGGTCCTCCTGGTCCCCCAGGTGAACAAGGCCTCCCAGGTGCTGCAGGAAAAGAAGGTGCTAAGGTATGATGGGGCTTTGGGGAACAAATTGGAAGGGACAGATAATCTGTTGCCAGTGTGACATTTCAAATCATCATGTAGACATGCAGAATAAAATCAGAACATACAGTGTAAAATCATGATTGGCAGGTTTCACCCAGAAGGACTTGGAAGACTGGAAGATTCCAATTTTAGAGCTATGTCTGCTTCCACTGAAATAATGAGAATTCTCGTGAGCCAATAATTAATATTTTTGTAATAAAAACTAAAAAAAAAAAAAAAATTGCATATACTATGCATTCAATATGGTAATACTTAGTAATGACATATTCACACCAAGGTGGAAAATTGCACATTGGCATTTAAAGTCAGATGTGTAGTAGTGAATAAAGGGCAGAATTTCAGTGAATAAATTTAACTCCTTGCTTACTTTTTGGCTACCATCGGGGAACAAGATAAATATTACTTATCTAGTTACTATGTAATTCTATTCAATTTTTGATTATAAATGGGTATCAAAAATTTTTTTGAATGTATCTTTAAACATATTTTTTGGCTTGTTGTGCTTTTCACTATTTGCATTCTATAACTAGTACTGTATTTTGTCAAAGTTCATTATAAATTAGCCATAGACTACTGTGCTGATAAAAGAATTAGTGGGTGAATAGCTGGGGGCACAATCTTTGTTTTCCTTACTATAGCTAGGATCTGGTAGTTCATTTTCATTGCTCATTGTACATTGCACATTTTTAAACATATTTTTTAATCAAAATGTAATATGTTTCCCAGGGTGATCCAGGCCCTCAAGGCATTCCTGGCAAAGATGGACCAGCAGGTCTTCGTGGTTTCCCTGGAGAGAGAGGCCTTCCAGGTGCTCAGGTATAAGTGCTAGAGCAATTGGCATGATATTTCTAAATAAAAGAAACAAAGTATTAACTCCTTTATTTCATGAAGTCTTCTATTGCACTTAAAATAAATGCAGTAAGAAAACAGACATCAAACATCCAACATTGTGAAATATCATTGGCTAAATAGGAAGAAAGAAAATTATTCCCGTTTGCTTTTTTGGATCTTTCCATGTTTCCTATTATATGTGTTGCAAAATTACTCTTGAACTTTCCAGTTTAGTAAACAAGTGTTCTTTTTCCTTTTCATTTTCTAGGGTCCAGCTGGTCTGAAAGGAGGGGAAGGCCCACAGGGTCCACCTGGACCAATGGTAAGTAAACATAACAATTTAATGGAAATATAAACAATATAACCTAATAACCTTTTTTCTTCTTTAGATGCTGTGGTGTTTTGATTAATGCAGTTTGTAAAACAGCAGACAGATCAGACTTCTACAAAGTATCCATGCTAATAAACATGCTAGGATTATGAAGGTTGAGAATGTCTGAAGCCTTCTGCCACCAGATTTAGTTATGATATTTGCTTGCTGCTCAATACTTATACAAATTGGTTTTGAGATGAGAGGCATTTTCCACAGTGGAAAAATCCACAGATAGTGTGACTGGTGGACTCATGCTGTTGTGGTGGGCTTGCCTTGGCTGGATGGCAGGTGCCCACCAAACTGCTTTATCCTCCTCAGCTGGACAAGAGAACACAAAATACACTGAAAGGCTTGGGAGTCAAGATAAGGACAGGGAGATCAGCCACCAGGTACCATGGTGGGCAAAACAGACTGGGAAAATGAGTTTCATTTATTTTCAATCAAATCAGAGTAGGATAGATAAAGAGAAACAACAACAAAGTCTGAAAACACCTTCCCCTCACTCTCCCTTCTTCCCAGGCTGAACTTCACTCCTGATTCTTGCTTTATCCTGCCCCCAAGCAGTGAAGGAGGATGGATAATGGAGATTGCCCTCAGTTCATCACACATTGCCACTCGGTCCTCCTCATGCGGAGGATTCCTCACACTCTTCCTCTGCTCCAGTGCGGGGTCCCTTGGATGTGAGACAGTCCTCCAAGATGTTCTCCAGCATGAGTCCTTTGCACAGGCTGCAGTTCCTCATGAACTGCTCCAGCCTGGGTCCCCCATAGGGTGCAGTCCTTCAGGAGCAGGCTGTTCAGCATGGGTCACCCATGACCTGCCACAAGTCCTGGCAGCAAACCTGCTCCACTGAGGGCTTCTCTCTCCACAGGGCCACAGGTTCTACCCAGATCCTGTGCCAGTGCTGGCTCTGCACGGGGTCACAGTCTCCTTTGGGCATTGACCTCCTCCATGGGGTCCTCCATGGGCTGCAGGTGGATCTCTGCTCCCCTCTATTGTGCATTTTTTCCCCACTTCTTAAATACATTATCCAAGAGGTTCTACCCCTGTCACTGATGGGCTGGGCCACAGCCAGTGCTGGATCCATCTGGGAGCTGTCTGGCATGGGCTCCATTGGACATAGGGGAAACTGGCATCTTCTCACAGAAGTCACCCCTGTAGTCCCCTGCTACCAAAACCTTGCCATGCAAACCCAACACTCCTGTGTTCCCTTTGTACAACTGTGTAAAATCATGTCATGCAGGAATTTTCCTTCTTGGCATTTGAAGCTCAATAGTAGAGTGTGCTTCATGTTACCTGTCCTCTGTTGTCATGCTTTATGCAAAGAAGTTCTACGAGGATGCACTGGTATTCAAAACATGGTAGAGTTATTCCCAAATGTGAAATGTGTAGATTTTGACAGTATTCTTGTCAACTTATTTCTTTCATTCAGTGCAATTGAAGTTAAAAAAGAAAAGAATCAATCATCACAGCTATTCTTGTTAGAAAAAGAAAGTAAAGGAGGAGCTGAATTTCTATGTATTTCAACAAAGAAGCTCTCTTATGTCCTTGAAATTCATATTCAGATTAGAATGCATTAAACAAGGATAAAAAGCCACACATAGTACAGTACAAGTAATACATGGGACTTGAATTCTTAAAATTATTATTGAATTCTTAATGCCTTTAAGCATCTATTCTTTAAAACAAGAACTTGAATTTACTGTTCTTAACACTGTGCAGTATATATGCATTCCAAAAAGGCACCAAAACAAAGTAGCTGGGAATGGAATGGAATGGAATGGAATGGAATGGAACGGAAGGGAAGCTAGTAGGGAGAGTCAAAAGGGGTATCATCTTACCCATCTGAAGAACCTGAAATGTTAAAGGGTGAATCAAAATCAAGAAAGCGCAGAGCAGAATAGTCTCTTCAATCTAAAGGTCATGTCTTGATTTTTCCTGAAGGAGCCCCTAAGGCTGGCTGAACTCTCAAGCAGATAGTTCAGGGGCAGTGAACCAGAGCCCTTCCGAGCACGCACAGACCAGCCAGCACAAGCAAACCTGACGTGTGACACAGCCCCCTTTGCCAGACAGCATTGCCCACACAGGAGCTGTGCCACTCCTGCCATGGTTCCTGAGAAAGACACATCACACAAGATGTGAGGCAAAAGTACATGCCTTATTTAGTGATAGTTGTCTATATTATGAAATACATATGTTTGAATTTAAATTCAGATGAGCCATGTTTTTCTAATTCTTACAGAGTGTGTATAAGTAAGTTTTAGTTGAATACATCAGAGCTTTTTTGAGGAGAATGTCTTAATTATCCCCATTTACAATCCTTTGGTTCAAATCCTGGAGCCCTCTCAGAGCTCTTGAATAGTATTCCTTTCATGTGAAACTAAATTGATAGAGAAAATCCAGGAACACTATTAATGCTCCCCAGCTAATGGGAGTTCAGTGCCAGACTGAAATCATCATTAATTATAGCCCAGAAACACACAGAGTATGAGTGTCAGGAGCACACTACCAAGAACTTGAGTTTATAAATCCATTCCTCTTGGGGTCACCCTTCCTGCTAAGGTAAACAGTCATAGAAAGAAACACTTAGGAGTCTGAGAATTTTTGCATATAATTGTTCCAATCTTCAAGAAATAGATGCAGTGGGAGCAGGAGTTGAGTAGGAAGGGCAAAATTTTTAATTTTTTAAAATATATTTTGAGATCATTGTAGTACAAGCTTGGGGTACAAAACAGGACCAAGTTGCCCTTAAAGTGTTTCAAAAGTCCTCAGTGGGATTTTTATCTATTTCATCTTTAATTACTAACTTGTTATCTTGAAACAGTTTTCAGTGAAAAAAAGGTGCATAGGTGCCCTTAAATACTGGGTTTCTGCACACCTTCAAGCACCACAATTAAACAATTAAACAGTTAAATTGCTTGCTTTTTTCCACAGAAGCTCCCAGCAGACCGTGAGCATCACGTAGTCCTAAAATATTTTCCCATCTATTTTTAGCCAACAGCGGGTACACACAGAAGTTTAATTGTAGTGGAGTCTTCATTTGCCATTTGTAATAGGAAGAGAATTCATGCCATTGGATGACTTTCCTGCGATTCCCTGCCAGTACCAATTGCTTCTAACCAGCACATATAGTCAATTAGAAGCTTTATTTGGCTGCTGCATACATCTGCAAGCATACCAAACAAATGACTGCTCCAAGTACTGTGCATGCCAATTACTCTGTTTAGAGGGATTTGGACAAAAGAAAGAGATGCATGAATGCATATCAGAGTAAGAGGGGATCTGCAGGATTGGGGGGTTGGCATTTTCATGGTTTGAGGGGTTTTTTTGGGGAGGGGTTGTGGGGTTTTTTGTAATTGTGGGAATTTGTTTGAATTTTTTTAACAGTTCTCTTTTACGTGCTACCTTTGTTGCTTTTGTTTGTTTTCTTCTCTTCCCTACTACTGTGTGGAATGCTGAATGCTGATGAGAGAAAGCTCTTTGGAATGTCAAGCAGTCATTTTTCATTCGCTCATTTAGGAATAGGATGCTCAAATTAGACTCAGAATAAGCCAGCTGTAGGCTACCCAATTATCAGCACTGAACTATCTAGACCTATCTTCATCTATCTGATAACATTTTACAGTCATGGGGACCTTCACTTGTTGAGCATTTTGTTAACCACCAATAAAAAGTATTGCTACTACTATGCAGTATATACAACAGCTATAATTACATATCCCCTCACAGGAAGTGAGATAAAACCAAGGTTGCTAATGAGTTTATAGTCTGTACAATGGCAATACAAGACAAAACATGACACTTCCATCCTGTAGATAAGTTTTTACAAACAACCCAAACATACTAATAAAAAGATTCCAGGATGTGAGTACCACAAGACCACAGGTTAACAAGTGGTTTTGTAACATAAGGAGACTGTTACATAGTGGGGCAGAGTGACGAGAAAAGATAACAAACATAGAGAGAACGGACTTAAGAAGCTGCTTAAAATTCTTTTCTGAGTTGTGACTACAATTTAATGTATTCTGCTTTGCTCAGAGGCCATTCTCTCAGAGAAAGGAGTGGTTCCTTCAAAACAGAAGGTGTAGTCCCTGTTCATAACTCATGTGAAATGCAAAGATAGATGTGAAAAGTTGGCTGATTAAAAAGAGCTAGTGGAAATTATGGCCTCTGTTAGTGTCTGCTGTCTGACACAGGAAAGATCTGTGAGTTATTTGGGTTTTTTCCTCTCTATTCTTAAATCCTCCTGATGAGATGACCTAAAATTGTTTAGGTTATGAGAGCTGACAAGATCAGAGACCATGGTAGTATCGCTGCAGGGTAATGACTTTTTCTTGTTGAATTCACTGAAGCCTTAGGAACTAAACTAACGAAAATAGGACAGAAACTTAGGCAGCCACCTAGACTTAAAAAACTCCAACATCTGGAAGGATAAGGTCATCTATGATTTCCATACAAATACTTTGTTTGAACACCCATGCAAATTCAGATCTTACTGAAATAATTTGCTAAAATATTTTAAGAAACCATTCAGCACTCTTTTCTGCCACATTTATCTGGAGGGGAAAGCACCTTATTATGGAATTAGCACCAGTGATGCTAATGAGGTCAGTCCAGGACAAGTATGTCCTGAGTAAAAGCAAAAAATAGGGTCCTCATAGGTGAAAGCATCTTAAAATTCCGATGTCTAAGAGGCAGAAAATTTGATCTTGTTTAAACATGAAAAAAAGGCTATTTAGGGTCTGAGGCTACACCACCATATTTTTTTATTCCATGATCATATGGAATCATCCCACTTCTAGTATATCAATCGGAAAAGTGAAGTTACCAATCATAACTTTGAAGTGTTGCAAACTATCTTGAAGGAGTAGAGCTGAAAAGTTGGGGAAATGTTATTGTACAGCAAACAAACCTTTAATAGTACTCTATTAATGCAAAAATTGTAAGTTATTTAAAAGACAGAAAACAAAGATGCAGTTTTAGTGGTTTTCGCTACAGATAGTGCCTGTCTTTTCACCTTTAATTTGTAATATTAGGTTTTAACTTCTACTGTGCTTATCTAAAAACCTTCTCAGTAGAACACACTAGATTAGTCATTATACTTGAATGGATTTTTACAGAAGTGAATTGAAATGCAGCAATGTGATCATTACAGCAATGAACAGCACAAAACTTTACTAAAAGTTTTGCTTGTGGTGTGGCTTAGTTCTGTATTTTGATATGGTGAATATTCTTTCATCAAAGTAGTATGTTAATGTATTTTGAAAACATAGAGGGAAATAAGTTCTTGAAAACAGGCTGGTTTCATGCACATTCTCATTATGATGAACAAATACAGGAAGTGGTATTTACAAAAAAAAAATAGTGTTGCATGAACTGTATTGAGTATGAACTTCAAGGTAGTCCTTTCAGCCTTTTTCCTTTACTTGCACACGCGACGGATGCGTAACCTTCAGGCAGCTGAGCTCACATCGATAACCAGCTTCTCTGCTGACTTGCCTCTTGAAAACCATCAGCAGTTACCAGGGCTCTCTCAGAATTCCCTCCTCGTTTGTATCTTTTTCCAGGGCTCGCCAGGAGAGCGAGGAGCCGCGGGCACTGCTGGCCCCATTGGTCTGCCAGGCCGTCCTGGCCCCCAGGGGCCTCCAGGCCCCGCAGGAGAGAAGGGCGCTCCCGTAAGTAATCGCAGTCCCATCAAACCATCCCAGCACAGACTTTTCACTCCAAAATGCTACTTGGTCCCACTCTGGGATTTCCCTATTCAATACGTATTCTCAGGATTCCCAAGGTATTTATTTTAGATCTACAAAACAAGTACATAGTAAAACATTAATTATCGTGCTCTCTAAGACCAGGAATGGTTAAACCTATTATTATCACTGCAGGGAGTGGATATAAATCAGTCTTTCATTAAAACTTTGTACCCAGCCACTCTGCATTAGAGTACAAATGTGTTTGACATCAACTTCCATTATTACTTCATATAATTCTCTTATATATTCTCTTCCCTTCATTGTTTTCTTTGTGTTGTGGGGTTTTCTGTTTTGTTGGGTTTTTTTTTTTTTTGGAGGTGGGTTTTTTAGTTTTGTATTGGTAATGTGACTCCCTGTACTGAAATTTTCATTACACTCCTGTGATAATGTGCATTATTTCATTTCCTTCAAAACCAGGGTGAAAAAGGTCCCCAAGGTCCAGCTGGACGTGATGGAATACAGGGTCCTGTAGGACTTCCTGGTCCTGCTGGTCCTAGTGGTTCTCCTGGAGAAGATGGTGACAAGGTGAATCATTATAATTAGTGCATCTGGGAGAAGATCTGTCAGTACAGTTCTCTGTAGCTTTCCTCACAATAAATAGGGTGACAAAGCAACAAATCTTTTCCCTGCCTCCCCCAAATTCCCTCTGCCTACTGCAAAAAAAGACCTAAAAACCTCTTCTATAACCAAATGTCTGAGGGACAGATGCCATGGGACATTGGGATTTGTGTTAAAGAACTAGTAGAATAACATTTATCCTGGAAAAGAAACAAAGATGAAAGTGCGGCAAAATAAATCAAGGCAAATGATGCCAAAATTGATTTTTGCCTATTTTAGCAACTTGGTCTACTGAATGAGTAAGATGAAATGTTTTCAGTAATATACAGGGATTTAGAACCACTGTTGATAGGTTGAGGGTGTCAAAATAATTATGTTCACAGCAGAGATGTTCTGTTGACTTCCGGCAGAATTTAGGACATGGCACCTTTCAGGATCATCTGGTGTGTTTGCTTGATCCAGCACTTCTGTTAGTTAGCACAGGGTAAAGGTAAAGATTTCAACAGCCATTTTTGTGATGCATGAGTGTTATTTATCCCACAGAGAGTATTTTCTGTGGTTTAATTTAATTGTCTTTTATTACTGTATAAAGGAAACACTTATTTTCTAACATGGTTTCTTGGTGATTTGAATAATTTTGAAGCTTTGAAATACCGTACACTCCAGTGAGAAGCAGTTGTTCAGTCATAGACAGTTACATGAGTCTGTAAATCAGGGTACTTTCATTATAAGTTCATATTGAAGATGACATGAGGAACACAATTCCCTTTATTTAGAGCTCAGTTGCACTATACTTCAAAGCCAGGTCTTGTTGCCCTTTTCAATTCAGCAATCAATATCTGGGTTAATATGACATACTGTTGATCACGGCACAATTGCTCCCTTTAGGCTTTCACACTTGAAGCAGCAGTATAAAACATAGAATAATCATATCAAAGGGCACACCGTGATACTGACTTCAGCTAAGTGTGGAGACCATTTTAAACAAGTTTAACTTTTAACTTTCAATTACAGGGTGAAATTGGTGAACCAGGTCAGAAAGGTAGTAAAGGCGACAAAGGAGAAAACGTGAGTAACAAAATCCTTTGTGCATTACATCTATTCTTCATAAATAAAAGGTATTCATGCATGAAATATGCAAGTGGCCTTGTTACATAAATGAGCAGAAACAGAAACGCATTCCTAAAATGTTCCTCCAAAATGTTCTATTCATGCAACACTAGAGGTTTGTACTTACAGATCCAGGCATGTATTTAGTGTTGCTCGTATTCCTAGAGCTTACAGAATCATTACAAATTAGAAAGGTAAACTACATTCTTGAGCACCCATCCTGTATCATTGAAACTCCTCCATTCTGCGTTTGAACAGGGAGAGACCAAGAATTCACGTACGTTCTCTTACTGTGCTGAACTTCACTGACTGCACAGCGTGAACATACCCAGCTTTGGCTTCTTAGCCATGATGATGAAAACTATGGAGACTCACTAGGGAATCTACTAATATAGTTTTAAAATTTTTGAAGGCTATCTAATTCTTGGGGAGCACAATTAACTGATGGCAGCATTTCGAATCAGTAAAGACCACAGATGAAATGGCTTATACAAATTTTTGTATATTATCATTAGGCCTATTAGTGAACCTAGGACTAATCAGGTTTCTACTGTCTTAATTTGATATTTTTCTGTCTTCAAAAATTAATTCTAAAGCACTTCCTGTTTTTATTTAGGGCAGAAATATAAAATTAAGCTTTTTGCACTGGGAAATGTGAAGCTAGAAAGAATAAAACTAGCATTTATTTATTTCTGTTTGATTGTGGTTTCTTTCCTAAAAATTCAAAATTGAATTTTTTCACTTCTGCTCAATTTCAAGATAAACTGGTACTTTATTTGAATACTTTTCCTTAAGAAAAAATTGAGAAGTAATGGCAGAAAGATCCCTTTTATTATTATATTTCAACAATATTCACAGTTAGCAAAGCTCCAAACGCAGCACAGGGGTATTCATGGCTAAGTATATTTATCTTGAAAACACTGTGTGATTTTTGACATTAACGAGTTACAGAACAGTGTATTATTTTTAAAAATTACACCAAATTTATGGCTTACATATTATCAGATGATGTTTATGGGAGGATATGTACAAACTGCAGCAAATCACAGGTCACAGAATTACAGAATCACAGAATGGCTTGGGTTGGAAATGAACTCCAAGATCAGCTAGTTCCAACCTCTGATTCCAGTTCCACTTCAGGCTCTGCATGTAATCACAGGCACATCCTGTTTTCCCCTTTGACATGCCTCTTCATTAGAGATGCTTTGCATCAGAGAAATTCAGGAAAAAAACACGTGCCACACTCTTCTGTTTCAGATAATTTTAGCATAGCTAGTTATGCTGAGCATTAGACTGTGACCACAGTTCCCATAGTGAGTACTAATGCATTTGGGCCTGTTCCAGCAGACCTGCTTTACAAACAAAGTGTCTGCAGCATTATCATTTGAGAATGTATCCTGGACTCTCAGTCTCAAGGTTTAATGCATTTGAGAATATTGCACATTTCCCTTGAAATACGGGATTCAGTGTTCAGGCCTTAGTTGAAGTGAATGTACCTCCAGTTGAAGTCATGTGTCTTGAATCTATTTGCCCTCCACTGCAGTCATTCAACCCTGACAATTTCAGAATGTGTTTATTTTAAATCTGCTTTCCTTTCAACATGCTGATAGATGCCTATTGGGGCAGGGAGAAAGGGCTTGTTGGTCACCTCTGAAAGGTTCTGAAGAGGAAGTACCCAGTTCTGAAATCACAGGACATAAAGAATAGATATTTACAATCTCCAACCACCCACAAAAGGCCTTGGTGGGCATTTAGAGCCTGATCACAGCAAGGATCCTGATCAAAGAACTGATTCATCTTTCCTGTTTAAGAAGAGCTGGAAAAATCTTCAATTCCCCATTGAAATGAACAAAGATTTATTTTTGTGGGTTTGAAAATACCGAGCCTAACTATGTTGGCATACTCTAGCTAAGACAGCACAATTTTGTTGCTGATGTGGTGTCCTCTCTCGAACTTCAAAACCTGCACAGTTATCACAGCTGCCTTTATTAACTGAAGATTCTCTCATGATTCTGATCAGTCTTTCTCCATTTGCCCTCCAGAGCAATGGAAAAAAAGATCTGGCCGTGTGTCCAAATAACTCTTCATTAATCAATTGCAGAGTATGTTCCAACAGTGCTTTATTTCAAAATGGGTTTTTAAATGAGTTTAAAAATATGTAGGCCTCATTCCAGAGCCTATAAAATGAAGGAGCACTACATTGCAGTGTAGAAAAATCCACACATGCCAAATCCCTTCCTCATGGCAACACTTCCCAGTCAGCTGGAGCATTCCTCGGAGTCCTTTCATTTAGATATGCCACCACAGAGGCTAGAAAGCTTTGTTTCATATATTGCCATCATGTATGTGACAAAAATAAAATTGTAAAGGAGAAGAAATACACTGCTTGACACTTCAAACTCCCTAGAAAATAAGATGCTCTAAAATATACATAAAACCCAGAGAAAGAAATAGGCTACAAGACTTATGTCCCTTTATTTAATTTCCCCTATAAATTACACAATAATCTAATTTTAGCCCTAGAAAAGTCTGTAAATTCCAGCATTATTCTGCTCTAAACTAGAATTTGAAGCCTAGAAGTTGCAGGAAACTTGGCATCTGAAATAGACTAGAATTAGCCAAGGCCAGGTGTTAAGTTTTGTGCTTTCTTAGCTTCACTCTTTATCAGTCTAGTTTCTCTAGTGTTGCATAAACAAATTCAAACTACCACATGATTTAAACCCCATCATAAAGTAGTATTTTGCATTCCCATACTCTGATGGCTTCATTACATCACTTCTGCATGACTGACGTCTAAATTATGTGCAATATAATTTAGTTATTATTCTGAAGGGAGAATGAATAAAAAGAAGTTCCTCTGAGAGACTGGTTTTTTTTGCCATTCTGTTGAAAAGAGACTTAAAGAGAATGTGATTCCCAGTGCTCAGCAAGAACTTGCACTTTTTAATGTCTCCTCGAGGTCAAAATAAGCTTTGTGCCCTTGCAAAAATAATTAGCAATTTCATAAAAAATACTCCAAATAATAAGCATTTGAATTAAAGATACCTTTTTAGATGATGCTTGAAAAGTTGAGGGGTATTTTGCATAAATCTCATTGAAAGTTTTGATATTTTTATTTGTGAAAAAATATTTTCATTTTGATTCATGTTCTCATAGAAATCTATTTTGAAACATTAAAAATGAGCTTCCAACAAATGCCAGTATTGTCTATTATAGATGTGAAAATCTGAGGTTTTGAGAGATAAATAATTTGTACTGAATGGAAAGGACTTGTGAATGATGCTACATCCTCTTTTGAGAAATGTGGAAGTGCTGAATAGGTTGTGATCCTGCAAGTAGGGTTTTCTCTCATGTCTGTATTTGCTTTTACTCTCATTGCAGATGCCATAATCACTAACTTTTGGATGTATGTTTGTTGCAGGGTCCTCCAGGTCCACCAGGTCTGCAGGGTCCTGTTGGTGCCCCGGGTATAGCTGTAAGTAGCTCCTTCAGAGCCAAGCCCAACCTTGCCTAGCTCAGCTGATACTGAGTTCTTTGAACTGTTTGCTCCTGACTCGGGAATGTATTTCAAAGCACCATTAACAGTTCTGTCACTGCCCACTTACATGCAGTTCTTTATTGTAAACAAGCCTGCATGGGTGTTACTGTATGGCAGATTTACAGCAGGGCAATAACTTGACAAAATTATTAAAAATGAAATACTGTAAATAGTGAATGGGAGGCATCCTTTCAGTGAACTTGTTTGGTGGTGTGTATGGCAGCTCAGCGCAGGTGCAGCTAAAAGAGAGTGTCTCTTCTTGAAATCCACCTGATACCAAGTGAATTAATTCTTATTTTTATTTAGAAGGCTCTGAATTCTTCTGATCTGCATATTGGTAGAACTGTATGCTACTCACATTTACATAGGTATTCAACAGTTACAAGGTTTATGCAGATGTGAAAGAGAGGGCGAAGTCAGAGACAATTTTTATGCGACATGCAGCACTAATTGACCTACATTAAACCAGAGCATGTGCTGGTATTCTGTTTGTGTAACAGATTTCATCCAGCCAAGATGATGAACATTCATTTGAAAAGTCACTTGGTGTGATTCTGAACCCTTTTGTAGTTGTTTTCCAGTTATTTCCATGGAGCTTTTCCTGTTGGTATTACCAGACCTGTGACAGTTTTGCTCTTCATTGTTTCCAAACAGGGAGGTGATGGAGAGCCAGGCCCAAGAGGTCAGCAAGGGATGTTTGGGCAAAAAGGTGATGAAGGTCCTCGAGGCTTCCCTGGCCCTCCAGGCCCTATTGGCTTACAGGTAAATTCCTTTATTATTTTACCTTCCATCTGCAAGAACACTGTTTTCTGTGTCAGAAACCGAATGACTACTGTCTTCTAATAAATAGATGATAGCATCAATTAATTAGAACGGAAGGATGCCATTCTCATAGGGTTCATGCATAAATAGCAGATTTAGTGCAGCAGGAAGTTAGTGGGATGCACTGGAACTGAACTGCTGGCTAACACAGGCTTTGGAATTTCATTCAGTAATTCATTAATTTCAGCCAATTTCTGCTTTAACAAGAGCACTCCTTTACACTGGAGATACACACATTGAGGAAAAGATTCAACCAAGAGATGTATTTAGCATGGCCTTGTCATTTACAGTATTTTCACAATAGGTTTTAGGCACACGGTGTATCTCCGTGATACCATCACAGACACTACTTGCAGCCTGAGAGGTTAGCAGAAGCCCATAATGCTTATATACTGCAGCCATCAGGCAGGTTCCTACAGTTTCATATTTCTTCCTCTTAAAATTGGTATTTCATGAGGCAAAAAACACAAAGCAAGCATACAGTAAAATGTAGTCTTCTCACTTCTGCATTCAGAGAATTACAGTTGAAAAATCTGTTTTTTCAAAAAATTAATTTGCTTAAATATAATAAAACAAAGAATAAGGTATTTAGGACCTTGATTCATTTCTATGTAATTAACATTAGAGCACAGAACACTTACTACTTCTAATCCAGGAACTAAGCTGTAACACGAATCTTTAAAAAAATTATAATAATGTTTGAATATATTCAACAGTATTTTCCTTTCTATCCACCGTGTGAACTGACTCAGCTCTTTCACTAAGCTGAACCTTAACCTGTAACTATATATTTTTTAATTTTTAATCTATTACACAATGCAGTTCACAAAACTTACAGTATATAAAATTTATAAAACATTTCAAACTGTTCATTTCTGCACCAACATTTATATCTTTTGTAGGTTTATATTGCCTTTGATATGGAAAGTTTCTTTATTTTCAGAAATAATTACTCAGAAAAAAATTTCAGCACACAGCTTTGACCCTCCATTTAGGAATGCCCAGCTTAGCTTCCAGCTAGGTATCAGTTATTAGACAGACTTGGATACTTTGCTTCTAAGGGAATGTTTGTGTGATGCAATGCAACACCTGCCAGCAGGGTTTGTCACATCCAAGGGACACCTAATTAAAGCAGTTACACAGCTTGCAGTACTCAGGTACCTTAGACATCTTTGCATTCCACTTCACTGTGCTGCACTGACCATGTTCAGTCAAATTTTTTGTGTCACCTAGTTTAAGCATCCTAGGACTACCTATACATTTACTGTAACATGAAAAATTCCCTTTCCTTTCTTCCCATTTTAATGCAAATAGGTATTTTTTTCTTGTTCCACCATCCTGCCCCCTCCCAAGTTCACAGGTTTGAAATGTACATCTGATTTATATTGTTTCATATTGATTTATAACTAATCATTCCAGGGACCCTACCAATAGTATTCTCCTCTGTGTTTTATAGGGTCTGCCTGGTCCACCAGGTGAAAAAGGTGAAAATGGTGATGTGGGCCCAATGGTAAGACTTATTCCCCACTGGTCACTCTGAAGGACATAAATATTCTCCATATATTACTGTCTTTTCTCTATAGCTCACCATTTGATAAGATACTCCTGAATTTGGTGATCGAGTATGAAACATTTTGTGTAACACAAAAAAATCTCTCTGGGATTTACTTTTCTTTCCCACATCTATCCCCTCATCATTATTCTCAGGACTTATGTAACATGAGAAGATACTGAAAAATAGATAGCAAAGCAGATGCTCTGGGTATCTGAGACACAACAGTGACAATTGGGTTCAGGAAAGAAAGAGGAGAAGTAGATACCACCGCACCAGAGAGCCTGGAGCTGCTTTCCTAAGTTCAGGCCATTGTTATTAACATACAGCTTCAGGTACTTGCAGGCCAGAAGACAGTAAACACGGCTTGGCACTGTTTATTTTCCCTGGGTGATACATTTTGCAGCTGTTTCTCCTCCTGACAGAATGCCTTGTGGGCTGTTCCTGACTGCCAGGCACACTCTCTACTCTATACATTCACCTCCAGCACCTTGTGCCAAGTCTGGATGCTTCACTCCTACACTCATCTGTAGGCACCATGGTGCAGTTCTGCCACAGGGCTGTCATGGACACTTGAGCTGGTCCAGGGTCTCTGCACAGTGGGATGGGCAGGCAGGGAACTTGTAGGGAAAGAACCAATCCTCGGGGGGCCCGAAGCATCAGCTCATTTTCAGCTCAGGTGCTGTGTAACACAGCCTGATCTCCTGTCACCTTGTGAACTCATCCAGTGGGCAGCAATCTGGCCCTGCTGTTCCTGTTGCACAGCAAAGATTAAAAGCCCTCTACAGATGGAGCACGTTACTTTCCATTGGTCAGAAATCCCTACTGGACTTATTCTTTATGATTGTAACTATATTATATCTGTTCTATGATTCTGTGATATCACATTGTCTCTTTGATACAGGGTCCACCTGGCCCGCCAGGTCCAAGAGGTCCCCAGGGTCCCAATGGAGCTGATGTAAGAATCAATCTATTTTTTTGTCTTGCTAATTGACTAATAAGCACTTTATTTTGGATAACTATATTTGGGATAACAAATATCTTTTATCACTGTAGGGTCCCCAAGGCCCCCCAGGCTCAATTGGCTCTGTTGGAGGTGTTGGTGAAAAGGTGAGTGTGGATGAAAACCCCCTAGAAAGAGAACCCATTGGAGTAGGAATGCTATATGATATTCATTCATTACAATTATTTTCATCGCTATTTTCAGTTCTCTATTCAGAAAATTTTCTGCAAGGATATGGAGTAAGCTTGTTTGGGGTTTTTTATTTTTGTGTTTTATCCAAGGAACATGCCAGATGTATCTTCCTTTTTCTTAAAGGAAAGATGACGTATGCATGGATGTAAGGGCTTTTTTCTGTAATTTATTTGAAGCAACAGAGTAAACTACTATTTAGTGCTGAGCCAGCAAAAATTTCAAAAGAGATGCCTGTTTATTTTATCAACCTACATGACCTCGACCACATCACCTATGTAAGCCTAAAAGCCTTTTGCCGTAATGTTACAGATTTAACATTAATTTTTTCCTGAACTTCAGAATGGGAAAGAAGATTCTCAGTGGAGCATAAGATGGAGGAAAAAAAATAGAAATATGTTCCAGGCCACTGTATAAATAGTTTATTGAGAAACTATGTAGATTGGTCTTGAGTATTTAATTATTTGACACAGAGTATCACATATATTCAAACATCAATGTCAATGAATCATAGAAAAAACATCCCTAGGAATGTCAGTATTGGTAGTTTTCCAGAAAGCTTTCTATATTGTTAACTTTTCAGAACACAAACCAAGATTTCCCTTTTTCTAACTAAAATAGTCTTTTAAAAGAATCTTCAGGTGTTTCATGATTTCTTTCTACATGCCCATCAACCAAATCACTTGCCAGTGCTCTGGGATGTGACAAAGAGTGTACTAGAATACTACAAGATAATATTTGGTTTGATGGAAAAATATCCTACTTTGTCTCCCTTTTTGTCTTTTGAGACCAGAAGTACTGAGCCCAAACAGATGTCATTGTGTCAAGTTGACAATGCTTCACTGCAGTCCTTCTTTCTTAGCATGTGGCTCTGAGCATCAGCTCACCTTTTGGGAGCAGCATCATTCTGGTGTTTTCAATCTTTTTTTCCCCAAAAATTGCACAAGACACACAAAACACGATGCCCTCCTGATTGACTGCATTATTAACAAGGATTTTCCTTTTCATGTCCCAAGTTCATGACATTGTTCATCCAGCCTACTTTAAAAAAGGTCTTGGCCTCATGAAATGCTGCAGGATTTGTTTTTTTCTCTCTGGGAAGAGTACCAAAAATGTGACACAATCTAAGACTTGAGAGAAATAAAAAATTACTGGGAAAAGAGAATCTGTATGTCAGTGGAATACAGAAAATAATGGGGACTGTGGGAAGAAAAAAATTTCCTGTGACCACTAGGGTACTGAGAAAAATGTTAATTATGAGAACATCCAGGGTAGCACCTAATTATCTTCAGTGCTTTAAAAAAACCCACCTTGTATAATATTGTGGCCCACTGAACTTGATAGGAATTTTCCCATTGGTTTCAGTCACCTCTTTAATTTTCAGTGTTTCATGATCAAATTATATTTCAGTCATTTATGTAAAAGCACTGGCTTATATTGAACTCATTATTCCTTTGTTTCTCCCTGCAACTCATCTGTGTGATTTAGAATCACTATTTGTGATGATTAGGCTACGAAATTTAATTCAAGAACGTGAAATTCAGACTGTGTATCACTTGGTTGTCATTTTTTATGTCATTTTGTATTTCCTCTAGCTTATTTCCCATACTCTCTGCATCCACAAAGAGAAGCTTCCAAGTGTATTATTTTGGAAGTTTTTATTTATTCTAATTGCTTTCCTCCCTCCTCCTCAAGTTTTAGTACATGCCAGGGTTTTTTCCTTGTTAGGATATCTTCCTTCTTAATTTCAGTTCTGTTTAATGAGATTTCAGGCTTAGATATCATCAGGAGTTGTTTTGCCAGGGTGAGTTGCTGCAGTGGGAGGACAGTTCATGCTTTTAAACAAAACATGCATTTTTATTTTCCTCTTCTTCCCACACATTTTTTCCCCAATGTTTTTCTTATTATGTCAGCATGCTTTGGCCTCTGCACCCCTTTCAGGAAAGACATACCATACTACAGATAATTAAATACAGCGAGTGTAGAACGTGCAAAAACATTTTGGCATCATCCCTGTCACTGTTGAGGAGAGAAATAGGTTTTCTCACTTTCATATTTGAATGGTTTGACCAGAAGGTATTTTTTCATTAATACAGGGGTTTCAAAGCCCCCTTATCTTCTGGCAGAGATAAACAATTTTTGTCACACTTTGTGGCATGCATTTTTAACTAGCTTGTTGTTTCCCCTGCTCTACACACAAGGGCCTGAATGTTCAAAGGCATCAGCACTCAAATGTTCCTGTAGCCCTGCATTATTAATGCCGTAACCTCTACTGAGGGCCTGGCAGTGTTTCACTCAATAGAACCACTTAAATCCAGCTGCCACACCAAGAGCAGTCACTTTCTTCTGCTTTTAATTAAGAAAAATGGAAAACCATAATGTACCAACACATGCTTATCTCCAATTTGATGTCAAAGGTCTAACTTGCAGGTATTCTAAATAGCCAGGAAGTTGCTCATGACTTCTCCAACCTGTGCCTTAGAATGTATGTAAGAATTTACAACAGAGGGGAAACAGATCAAGTAATGTCAACCCCACACTTCCACAAAACCTAATGAAATAAATTTGCTGTTCTAATTTAGATGAATTTGTGATAACTGCACTGAGTACTGTGCTGTTCTTCTACCCTTTGTCCCTTCCACAGCACGTTAGAAACTATCAGAGTTAGAGAGCAATGCAAACCCAATGTCTGCAGAGCCTAAGCATTCGTTCTGTAGCCTCTCAGAGTCCAGACCTGGTTTACTGCTTGAAAAAGTCTGGTGTTAGAAAACCACTATACTCATCTGGGTTTACATTCCTTCCTATTATATTGTTCTAAAACACTTTTCAAGGTAGTACACTAATAAGGAGTCCAACACAGTAAACAAGTGAAATCAATAGTTCTCATGCTTAATCATTGATTTGTACTGCAGATAGAAGTGAGAGGACAAAATCAATTGAGTATCCTGGCTCTAAGTTTAGAAACATGTTTGATAAGTTTTCACAGACAATTTTATGTGTGCATATCATTTTTCCACACCTATATGTGCAGACACTGCTAAGGTACCTAATCAAGATGTGTCTGTGGCAGCTTAGGCTACCTGAATATCCATCCTTACAAATTACTTTAGTAACTTTACATGGCCTACTGACTGTGATTGCTTCTCATCCTTCTCCACCTCTCCAACATGCTTGTAAACATGAGCCCTTCCAGAAAACACAGCCTTTAGAATTTCTGTCAATTAAATTTAGCTCTCCACAGAGCCCTTATATCTAACACATATGCAGATCTATGCAAAAAAGATTCTCTTCTAGAGTTACAATTTCTCTCCTTTTTTTTTTTTGTTTTGTGAGAATGGCAAAAAGGAGCAAAACTGTAACTTTTCACAACCCAGTCAGTAGCAAAGTTGCCTCTCATTACTATGAAATGAAACACCGTGTCCCAGAATTTAACCAAAAGGTGGCAGCCTTCCATCCACTATCTCTGCGCTTTGTATGGACAGTTCTATAGAACTGGTCATGAGGAAAACAACATTTATTAAACTTGAAAACTTTTAAAAAATGTGTTTTAAATTTTAACTTTTAAACTACTTTGCCTAGCTTGGTAGAAACTTTTCTGCTTGCTTAATCCACAGAGATTTTCAGAATTAAGCATGTCTGCGAAATTACATGACGCTATGTAGTTTAAGATGTCTGTCTTTTCTTGTTGAAATTCTGTCAGAGGAAGGCTTTGCCTAAGAAAGACCATACTAACTTTTAAAAGATCTGAGCTGCTAACAAAAGAGAGAAAAATCTCCAGAGGTGGAATAAATCTATTATTAGATCATAAAATCTGTTTCCCAGCAGAACACGAAATATTTCCCATGGAGAAGGTACATCAGATTCTGAATCAATGCCATTGTTACTAAAAATGAAAAGAAAGACAAGGGCCAACAATAGCTATAGATTACACAATTTTTAGTAGCTATAAATATGCACTCTGTAAATATTTATCAGCTACAATCTTCTCTATCAAAACACTGTTTAACTCCCTTAACAGTTATCTAAACTAAATACAGCATTTCGTAGTACCTAATACTTGGACTATAAAATCACTGCCAGATAAAACAAGGACTGCATACACAGAAGAGACACATTTTTTAGTAGAGCAATGATACAGAAATATTAATATGAGATGAAACTTTAACTGGTCTCATCTTTCACAGATGCCCTTTAAGGGGAATATCTTGACATTTTCTAGCCCTTCCAATTTTTCAGTTTTCCACACTGCTGCTTGCTGGGGAGCTGCTGTGCACAGAGCTGATCTGGGCTGCTGCTCCAGCCAATGTCACCATGTGTGCTGGAGCAGGCACCCCCAGTGCTCCCCTGGTGCTCCCAAGTGTAGGTCAGAAGAAGCCCAATGTTGCACAATATCACAGAATGAAGATGTGTTTGTCAACAGGAAGGGTAAGAATTGTATTATAAATCAAATGTGGATCATCATAAATTACAATATTATTTAGCAGAAAGGCAGAAAAAGAGCTCACTCTGTGAGAAGCTGACAAGGGGATTACACTGCACAAGTGCTTGTCAGGAAAGACTGGGCACAATTAGTGCTCTTATGTCACTCCTTTAGTTTGTCCTGCAATGGGCTCACCTTTGGAAAGGGTCTGTATAGTGCACTCTGTAGGTATAGGATGGCTACTAACTTAATATAACTGATAACATAGTTTTGCTGATTCCAGACTTCATTCTCTGTTGTTGCAAAAATCTCGTTTGATTGATAGTAGGTATGGACAAAACCACAATGCCAATGGTGCTGCAGACTCAGTAAATGCTGTGCAGAGAATAAGGAAATGAAGATTATGAATTTTCCTGAAAAACATACTTAACACTTATTGACCTGAAGCATCCCCTATGGTTTTTGTTTTGTTTTAAAATGAATGCTGCATCACAGAAGTAAATGAATATTAAGTACTATAAGGGATCATTAATTTTTGAGATTACTACAAATTTAAGTGTATCTAATAAAACATACCAGAGTTTCTAAAGGCACATTCACCCTTTAATAGCGCCCTTTTTAAAGGGCATTTTAATATTGCTCCTAAAGTGTTGGTTATCTGTTAATTATCCTAGTCTGGAATTCAGTTGAGAGGTACTGAAACCTTTTTCCTTTAATCTAATGAAATATTTGCATTGGGCTGAATTCTGGTCCCAGTGAGGTTATCATGCTGCTCTGAGCTTCTCCGAAAAAAAGTTCAGTATCTACACCATAAGATTTGTTTTTAAATTGTATTTTATGATTTATAGTTTTATACTGACCATGTGGAAATGAAGAGGGGCATGCAGATCACACAGGTTAGGAAGGATACACAAATTTATTCCAGTTCTGTGAATTCAGTAAATGATTGGGTTTTCAGCACTGAACTACTCTTGTTCATAAATATAATTTTTGGCAACATTCATTTGGTTTGGAAAAAGAATATATTTGAGGGGAAAAAGATCCCCCCATTAGCAGCTGGATTGAAAAATTCTATGGGATAAGAGTACATAGTTCTTATCTAAGCACTCCATGACAATCACAAAGCATATTCTGCTATCCTTCCATGATTTGTGTCTCTGTGATATTAATAACTAAATATCCTACTAACAGAAGAGTTTTCTATAAAATTTTATGTATCAGACCACTGAGCTAGAAAATAATTGGTCATAACTAAACTTTAAAATTAAGAATTGAAAAGACAATCCTTGAGATAATACTGTGTATTAGCTCAGAAGGAGACTGAATTATCTTAAATATTCACTTAATCGTGTACAATCTTTGATGTGCACAGATTTTATTTCCATACAGTATCATCCTGAAAGCCATTTGCTTTACTAAATAAATTCCATCCCTGGTAAATACATTGCACACACCTCTGTAGCCTGTGGAGGACGTTTTTCTAACTGATGCTGTTATTTCATCCTTAGGTTTTTCTTTATATAATTTTTTCTTATCCTAACAGTAGCTATAGCAATAATCACAAACAGGAAATTTGCAGTATATGGGATAATAAAGGGGAAGATCTTCCAAAGCCCAAAGGGAAGTTTAGTCTCCATGGCTCAACAAAATATTAGTTTGCTGTATTATCTCTCAAATTTCAGACTCCAGTTCTGCAAAACCATATACATAACTCAACACCCTCTAGGTAGACCAAATAAAAACCAGTTCTTATAAGCTGTTTACATAAATAAACTTGGGAAGAATATGTAATAACAGAAGTAAATTCATAGAAATATTCTCCCTAATGACTCATAAATTTTTCTTATGCATCTATAGGGTGAGCCTGGAGAAGCTGGTAATCCTGGACCTCCTGGAGAATCTGGAACATCTGTGAGTATTTTGTTGTTGTCTTATCATTATTATGGTGAGCTTAGGTATCTGGCAGTGCTTGCTTTGGGAAGGATTTCCTCAGATCACTTGTGTACTTGTGTATGTTTTCTTTGAATTTTCAGTGAAGAACTTATACCTTTAAAATGCAATTTGTTTCCGTGTAATCATAGCCACATCTTGTACCAACGGAGGATGAAGATGGAGACTTCCTAAAAGAATACCTTTTTCCTTCCATAAGTAGTAACTTTGGCTTGCATGTTTTCCTTTCTGAAAACAGTTCACTGATGCAAACTGGGTGCAGAATTTGGCACTTGACCTGAGAGGTACTAATTTCCCACTTGCATGCCAGTATTTACTGGGGAGTGACATGGCCCTTGTCTGAAGAATGAGTTTGCCATTGTGATCCTCTTTTTTTTGGCCATTCAATTTCCAGATGGCATTTTTGTGTTCATGTGTTTTCTACAGGGTCCAAAAGGTGAAAGGGGAGAAAAAGGTGAAGCTGGTCCACCTGGAGCAGCCGGACCACCAGGTGCTAAAGGACCTCCAGGTGATGATGGGCCTAAGGGTAACCCAGTAAGTGATCTTCATCATTCTAACCCAAACCACTGTGAAGCATTGCTGAAAATGTGCCGCTTACAGAACCACAGCATTTTCTACAACTGCACTCCATTCATTATATGCTTCATAAAAGATTTGTGATGAGTGCTACCTGCTTACCAATGGATGACACATTCCTTGCTTTTTTTCCTGACATATCTAGGGCCCAGTTGGTTTTCCTGGAGATCCTGGTCCCCCTGGGGAACCTGGCCCAGCTGTAAGTAAACCAGTTTTAGGTCCTAGTCTTAGTTTGCACTTAATTCTAGTTGACCCTTTCTCTTTCTTGGCTGGGGATAAGCTCTTGCCTGTAAGATTCGTTGCTTCTTTGTTCACATAGTTCTTAAGGCTTAAAAATGTTTAAAAATCTTTAAAAACTTTTGAAAACTAATGTTCTTGGGAAAACGCTCTGTAGAAAAATAGTGCTCTTTTATATATATATATATATATGAGAGTTAGTGACTTAAATTAGCTGAATTTTTTTTTTTTGTTTATTTTCCTTGAATTCTGTAGGGTCAGGATGGTGTTGGTGGAGAGAAGGGTGAAGATGGTGATCCTGGTCAACCTGTAAGATTTTTTTCTCATTTTATGTCACCTTCATGTTCTCTCTGATGATAAGAAAGTATCTTTTCCCAAATCAGTGCCTTCTATGCAGTCACACTCTTAAAAATATTTTCGAAGTGGATGCTTTTTCTATTATATTGAAAAATAACTATTTATTTCCTTGCAGATGTAGAACTGCCCATATTACAGTAACACAATTGAGCAAGAGCTCAATTTCTTTTAGAAGTAGTGATGTGTTAAAAGATTTGTGCTGGAGCTGCTGAGGAGCACTAAAATTAGAGCAGCTCTGAGCCTAAGAAAGAAATGCTGCAGCCAAATAATCTTCATTAGCTGAACTGATGAAATTAAGCCAAGATGTTAAGCAGTATCTGAGCCATATTAAGCATCAAAGTTCTTCTATTTCTTCTATTTCTCTAGATTCTGTCCATTGGAAGGGGCTAACACATGGCAGATGTCTGTGGTATTTAATGAAGATGAGAAATTGATCCTTTATTACTGCTGAGTTTATAATTTTCTGTTGCAGGGTCCACCAGGTCCTTCAGGTGAAGCTGGCCCACCTGGTCCTCCTGGGAAAAGAGTAAGGAATTTCTCATGTTCCCTTGTACACTTCTCTTTCTGAGACACCATGTCCTAGAGAATTTCAGCTACTTGTTCTGCGCTGTGACACTCATACATGACGTTTGTAATTTCTTTTAAGTAATGTAATGAGGGAAATGAAAAAATAGAAACAGCAGAGAAAGCTCTTTAACATGGCTAACGTGGAATATTAGAACAAAAATAGATAGGGAAGAATGTATTGCATAAATGTGCTTTTTCTTTTCACTCAAGAATTCAGTGTCTACTCAATTAGTCTGCTAGCAGGAGTGAGTTGTTATGACAGTATTAGCAGACACCATCTTTAGGCACATGACTGCTATCAGGGAGCAGGGAGAATGTGTCTGATTTGGTGTCTTTAGTCTTGGAAATAAAATAATTTCAATGCAGCTATTGTGCAAAACTGTGTAATCTCCTCTGCATACAAAATTAACATTTTGTAACAACAGGCAGACATTTCTGTAACTTACGAAGCTATTCCATTATTTCTAAAGCCTTTGAAGGTTTACAGGCTTTACAAATATAGCTAATCAAACCCAGTAAATGATGTTGCACTCACAGAACTGTAGTAGGTGCATCAACCCTAAGGTCTGCTTTAGATGCCAATTACATGCAGTTTTTACATTTAAAAAAATAGGAGAAGTGGCATTATTAAACGTAAGCTGAAAATTATTTAGCCAAATATGTTAAATTGCTTTGTTTAATGGGCTTGAGTGAGCTGACAAGCCTAATTAGTTTTAATTATTTTATACAGTAATCTATTTGCTCCACCAACACACAAAGTATTTATAATATTGTAAATGATTATGGTAGCATCAGCAACCTTATCACTAGAACTGAAATATGGCTCGATTGAATATTAGCAATTAGTATATTTGCTCAACATCAAATTAAAACTTCCTGCTTTATTATACAGAAAGGTAATAGCTCACTCCTCACAGATGGGCTATATTCTATCTGATTGTACCTAGACAAAAACCCCGAATTTTGAAGCACAAATTCCATGTTAACTGTGGTTTGACACGTTTCCAATTTAGGGAGAATGTATGGCTAGATATTGCAATGTAATCCCATTGCTGAATTTTGAAGAAAATATTTTGTAGAATCAGATTCTACATTACTTGAGCACCAGAGTGTTTCCAACTTGTAGGGAATCTGTATTATTCTGATGTTACACTAGAAAGAAACAGCTAAAGACTGAAAGCTTCATACTTAGCTGGAAAAAATGCTTTCATTAGTTTTCGTCACTTGTATGGTAGAATCAAATTCAAGAAAACACCCTAACAAGAGTCTTGTCATTTGGCTTGAGAAGGACATACCATTTCAGTAGTAATAGTGCTGTCTGGGAGGTGCAGCTCTGGCTATACCACTACAAAGCAATATTCCACCCCATTTTTTGTTTTTCTGTCTCTGAAACAATGAGCTGGCAGAGCTCAGAATTCATACTTTTAATTAAAGTCTCTTGAAATCCTCAACAGCAGTCTCCTTATTTATTTTGTTAAGCATTTTCATTCCCCTCTTCCATTCTGTTTCAGAACTGACCTGAACTCAGTTTTACTGCCCAATGTTCTGAATCATGTTTATTACCCTGCATCAGAGTTTGGAGCAATCTCTCTTTAGTTACAAAGTTTCCCCAGCTCCCCCTGGGAAGCAAATTCTAGGGAAAGACATGCACATAAATTGTTTCTCCATTGTATCTAAGAAACTCATAAGCTAAAACCATAATCTACAAAGGGTGACCTTTGTGACATAGTAATAGATAAAGTCTTTTAAAGTGATTTTTTTTTAATTTTCATTAAATCATAATTATTATTTTACATATTCTGACTTCTTAAATGATCTGTGCATGTACCAGATCAGAAAAATGCATGCTCAGAAGGCTTTATACATCAATGTAATTAAGGTGCAAGTAACTGCAATAATTGTGCCTGCTTATCTAGAAATAGAGATACAGACTGAATCACTCTACAGTTACGTTGTTACTATTATTTCTCCGAAATTTAATCCCTTGCTCTTACTTTTGGGACTTCTTTTTGGTTTGCCATACAGTACTATGAACATACAGTACATCTCTAGGTTGAATTCATTGATTTCTGTCTGACAAATATTAAAAACAGCAGGAAGAAAAGACACCATCAGAGAACGTTTGTCCTTAACATCAACATGCAGTCAATACAAATCAGCACAGACAGCACTCCTTGCCTGTGTTCCTTCAGTGTGCCAGGCTCTTGAGCTTTAGGATCTGCTGCTGGGCTGCTTTCTCTGGGAGTGACAATCATATGTCCACATCACATACACATAAGGCTCCATAGACCAACCAAAAAATATTAGAATTTAAAGTGCAAGACTAATATATTTTTGTTCTCAACTGGAGGCCATACCATCTGCTTCCACTAAAATAAGAGATGTCAATACTGAAACAAAGCCAGTCTCATTGTATTGAGAAGAAGTTTATTTGGTCTGTTGCCTTTAAATACAATGTTTGAGTAACTTGGGAAAAAGCAGTGTTTCTATGAAGGAGATTTCATTCCATTTTGGCTACAGCATGATGCTGCCTCAGCAGGGTGCACTCACCACTTAAAAATTAAGCTGATTTTCTCTTGATTGCAAATGCACAGAACAACTAACAATATGCCAGGTTCCTATCTCAACAGGCTGATGAAATGTAGTAATGGTTTTCTGTGCTGGAAATCATGCTTTAAGTCAGAGGACAGACAGCTATAAACAGCATTTTAAATTATTTTAATGAAATATGGAAGAGCAGAGAAAAATATTCAATAGGTTCACATAACAAAAATTGAGAACAAGTTTGTTTCTTCATGATTTCTTTTGTCTTCTTGGTTCATAAAATGTATCAGGCAGTATGTCCAAAATTAGAGTGCAATGGTCATAAAAATCAGCATGGTAGCTGCGATGCCGAGGGGGAGAATCGTGCATTAATGTAAAATTACTGTTACTGAGATCTTTTCTGTCAGTTACAATTTCCCAGCCACTCCAACAACGGCAGTGTAGGAAGGTAAGATAAATAATAATCACCAGTTTGTCTCTGCAGAAGCCCTGGCTGTGCCAGGCCAGCAGTCACAGCCTGTGCGAAGGAGCATCTCCTTCAGCAGCTCTGTGCCTGGGGCAGCCTTGGCACTGTTTGATAGTGAACACTCCCTCTGGTTAGCACTCAGCACTCATTGTATTTGTATTTTAGCCATCACAGTGGGTTTAGCCCTGCTAATTAATTCATGCTGCAGCTGCATTTCTAGATTATGAAAGACCACAGTTCTCAAATACAAATTGCCACATTCGACCCTTTTTTAGTTTCTTAGATAGGGTGGATTATAATCCATGTGGGAACTTCAGTACAAGGAATTTTCAAGCAGTAAAGACAATGGGCATTTAAATTTAAAATAAGAAAACAAAGTCATGTTTGTAAAATGTTTCTGAATTTATTTATGTACCTGTTGATTTTTCTTGTTATCACTGCAAACTGTGATCCACCCAACAAATTACAACCTACACAAAGGGGTATATTTTTAGTAATCTGACTTTACTAACTATTACTGAAAGAGCAGGGATTTAAATTATTCTTCCTGTTTTAAAGACTCAGCATTTGGCCCAGGGCTTTTAAGCTTCTCTGTATTTTGAAGAAATAAAAATAAGTCCTTTACCTCTTACAGCTCTTAAAAATACCAAAGTAAAACCTGTTAATACCCACAACAAATGGTTAAAGTCCACTGTGGGTAATTCAATTCATTTGGCATTATCTTTGATGTAAAGTCTGAACTATTTCTGTGGGCCAAAAGGTTCATACAGTGCTGCAGATGTTCAGTGTCACCCTGGAGAAAGCCTAATTTCAGAAGCAAATGAATGATCTTAATATACTTCTATGTAAATAGTTATAAAATGAATATAAATTTCCCAGAATTAAAACTCGTGGAGTTTCTCAAGATATGTGCCAGTAGCAGTGCAAGGTGAAATATATCAGGCTATAAAAATTTTTGGTTAAATTCAGCTCTAGTATAAAAAATGGCTTTAGGTCAAACACTGATCCAAAGACCTGAGCTCACAAAGCAAACAGGCAGATGCTTGACTGGAAGTACAGTTCTTATCTGTAAAATTAAAATTGTGTTCTGGTGCTTTACCTTTAGGGAGCCTGCATTGTTTTTCTATATATTGTTAAAAAGTAAAAAGCAGTAAATAAATGGAAGTGAATGAATTTTCTAATTACTGGTCTTTAGAACTTTTTTTTAAATTTTTTACATAATAACATGCTTGTTGCATTAATGAACAGATGAGTCTTATACAGATTCACAAAATCACAGCATTTGATCATGGTCACTTTTGTTTCATTTTCCTTTAAGCTGCTCATTGGCTGGCAAGAAATAGCTCCTTGTAATAAAGACATTTCCCAGGCTAAAAAATAACCTTGCAGGAGAACAGTTGGTCCATTATCTTGAGTGCATCTTTTCTAAACTAAGCATATAAGAGAACCATTTTCAGAAGAGTACATTAGATTCTAGACACTGCTTCTGTTCATAACTGAACTATGAATATTAATTACCCAACCTAGCAATCAGCCCTTGATGTTTTGGAGGAGAAAAATGTCTTTTTATTTTTCACTTTCATAGTTAGTGGATAATATGTCAATTTTTGGCTGTCCAAATGTAATCAGGCCCCTTACTGAGCCCATCCCTGACTCAGAGAATGAAGAAGTATTTGCCACTCTGTGCACTGTAGGAAGACAGGCCTTTTTGGAATTGGTGGATAAACTACAGTGAATAGATAGAAGTCAATGCAAAGCAAGTTTAAAATTAATTCTTATTGTACATATAAATTAGTATTGCCCTTTTCCTTTTATATCCTGGGATTTTTTCCCAAGCTAATTCTTTGGTTTGAACCTCATCATGTCATATGTGTTAGGCATATATATTCCTTTAGATATTCTAAAAACCTAGGAAATTTTATAGGGAAGAAAGAGCTGATATGGCAGATTGATATTTTTTATCCTGGGAATAAAATGTCAAAAAAGAAATTTAATGTTATTTTGTAAGCATTTGCTACTTATTAATATGGTAGAAATTGCACTTTCAGAATTCTTTTCACTGGTTATATTTGAAAAAAGCTGAGATTATGAGCTCAGTGTCCATATTTTACAGGGACCTCCTGGAGCAACGGGTGCTGAAGGCAGACAAGGTGAAAAAGGTGCAAAGGTAATACAATGACGTTTTTTTTGAAGCATAGAAATATAAACTATTTATGAATTAAAAGTAAATTGTTTATGATGCATAGAGTGTGCAACTCTTCAAAGTAATAGTAGATAAACTGTAAAATCCAAATTCAGACCCAGAATTAGTAGCAATATGTAATGGAGTGGAGCCAGCAGTGCAGGCCCAACACAGCTCACCTGTGACAGGCAAGGTGAGCCTGCTCTGCTGGCACCACATCTCTCTATGAAGCCAGAGACATTTCACTCAGGAAATTGTCCTGTGCAGAACTCTGGCTTTTAAAAACCACTTTGCCTCTTGTACATCCCTCCAGTGCCAAACTCAGCCAGCTCCCCCTCTCTGACCTGGTCTGTTCCTTCTAGGGTGAACCTGGTGCAGAAGGGGCTCCTGGAAAAACAGGGCCAGTTGGTCCCCAGGGACCTGCAGGAAAACCTGGCCCAGAGGGTCTCCGGGGCATTCCTGGCCCTGTGGTAAGTAAGGGAGAACTTAATAATATTTTAAATGTTGCTCTTCTTGTTTATACTTTGGTAAAGCAAGCTTTTTGGTTTTTCTAGGGAGAACAAGGTATGCCTGGAGCACCAGGTCAGGATGGCCCTCCTGGACCTCTGGTGAGCACCCTTTTCCCACACATCAGTCATAGAAGCCTCCAAATACATCACCAAAAGATCTCTCTTCTAACATTTCAGAGGTTAAATCTTCAGTTCAAATCTGAAACTGACTATATTAATGAACTATATGCTCTCAAATGCACAGACTTCCTGTCAGCTCAACAAGAACTTTTCAATACATTGCTGCAACTTAATTTTGGATCTTAAGAAAGTAAAGTTGGTATGTAAAAGTTGCTGAGGTTAGGTTTCCCTCCTTCCCCTCCCATCCTCCACAGGAAATTACTATCAGGAGACTATGAAACCTGATTTGCAGTAGAGCACAACACACTGCAGGTGAAAAGTCTGATTCTGCATTCCAAAAGCTTAAAAATTTCACATTTCATTCATGAATTATGTATTTGCCTAAGCTTTTGCATCTAGCGATATCCTGGAGATGGAAAGCATGATCACTGAATAATATTTTGTACATGAAATGTTATGGCACTTTTGATTATGTGCCAGGTGGAAAAGGTCTCTTATCACTGCTATCCACATCAGAACCTGTCCACTGCCACCAGAGCAGTAGTGAGGGGACACACATTTAGAGTAGCAGCTCTACACCTCGTGTATACATGTGCAGTGTGAGATTACCAGCCTCTGAAAATTCATGTCTTTTGCATAGGCACTGCGTGGTCAGCATTTTCTACCTCATCCTGTACAAATTACACAAAACCAGCATTTCCATTCTTATAAAATCTAAAGATTTCTCAAATCAATAATTTATTTGACCCTCTGCTTCACAGATTTCTATTCATACAACTCTTTATAGATTTCTAATTATAAAGTAATTTAAATACCCCTGTAACATCATTATGACTTTTTAAACATATATTTCAACTTCATCTTGGGCTCTAATCATGTCATCAATCACAACTATTAACCACTGAATTTTTACTTTGATTTGCACTGCCTTTAAGAACATTTCAAGAAAACATGATCTGAGCAGGATGCTAAAACTTATGTTAACATTACTTCCCTTGATTTATATAGGGCCCACCAGGCTTGCCTGGACTGAAAGGAGATCCAGGCTCCAAAGGAGAGAAGGTATGCTTTGCTAATTGGTTTTGTCTTTGTAACTTCAGCCCAATCTAAAAGTCTGCATAAAATTAGCAGAAAGAAGCAGTAGAGTTTTTATCAGCAAGGCATCATACCATGCCTATCAAACAGCTTCCCACAGTCTTAATAGTAATCATGAAGTTTTAAGCCATATCTGATACCCTGGAAATACCTAGAAAGAAAAAGATTACTGCCTGTGTGATAATCTATTGACCACGTGATCCCTGCAATGAAAATCCCAAAGAGATTGATGGAAAGGGAACTGCCAGATTTACAAGAACAAAGTAGAAATAACAAGAATTGGAGATTTTTATTTTAAAAGAGCAAAATATAAATATTTAACAGCTATAATACTTTATTTTGAAATAATGGATTGAGACACCTGGGACAGCATTTTCCTATGGAGTCCCAACAATATATTGATTGCTTGTGTATCAGAGAAATGGTGTAGGGAAAGGGACATGAATACGACTGTACCTGGTGAACTGCAGGGTTTTTTTATGTGCTTGGATCAGCTGATTATACAGCCATATCACATGTGGAACTCTGTGAGATGCTGATACCATCTAATGTGAAAACTGGTATGAAATGTGTACCCAGGGGTACTATGATTTCTGTATAAGTTTCAGTGAGGACTACCTTGCACTTAGATCTTTCACTGAATAAGCAGTCACAACTTGCAAATAATCTTACTTTAGAAGATCACCTAACAACAATAAATATGCTTTTAGAATAATTCGTTTTCAGGTTGATTGTTGACAAGCAACAGTGGTAACATGTGAAAGGTCTAATTTATGTATTTGCAAAACACAGTTACTTTAATGTATATTGAGTTTTAACTATATTTTCTTAAATCTTGTTTAGGGACATCCTGGTTTGATTGGCCTGATTGGACCTCCAGGAGAACAGGGTGAAAAGGGTGATAGGGGTCTTCCTGGCCCACAGGGATCTCCTGGAGCCAAGGGTGATGCAGTGAGTACAACATACTTGTGTTTCCATTTAAGTTCCACACAAGCAAGGATTACATATTCCAGGCTTTCTCTTGAAAGACATAAAGTTGTTATAAACATTTGCCACCCAGAGTCTCCTGCAAAAGGTTAAAACTTTCTTAGGCATTGTACAACCACAGCAAAATGAAACATCTTAAAATGAGATTATAGAGTGTTTGAAGAAATGAACGAAACACATACATCCTAACATGTACACGTAACACAAGTGAGCAACAAGATAAAAGTAGCACCAGCAATCTCATCACATTTACTAATTGTATTACCCAAAGTAGCTCCCGCTCTTCTAGTTACTATGCCATGTTTTTAAGGCACTGTGTAAAATGTGAGGTTTCCAAGCCAGTCTGAAGAGGAACACAGCTGTGACAATGCACGGCAGCCAGTGTAACTGACTTTGTAACTACAAGCAACTCAGATTGTCACATAGTGTTTTAAACTTGCCAACTATTTTGGCCTCCAGCAAATGGCCTGACTCAAAACTCATCACGGCTGGACACTTAATGGGGCTACCTGTTTCATACTTATGATTTTTTAGCAGAGTCCACGATGTAGAATATTTTTGTTCTGTGCTTATTGTCTTACTCTTTTTTAGGGAATTTCTGGTCCTGCTGGTCCACTTGGACCCCCTGGTCCTCCTGGATTACCTGTAAGTAATTTCATCCAGCCCTCCTGTTCAAACCACCCCCATGTTGTGTGCAATACACACCAACCAGAGTTATATGTTCTTGCCCATAGGGTCCCCAGGGTCCAAAAGGTTCCAAAGGATCCAGTGTGAGTAATTCTCCTCTACACTTTTTGTTCTTTTCCTCAGCTTCTGTGTGTGTTATTTTTAAACACTGTGTAGCATGGTCAACACTGCACTTCTCTCATTGCTTTGTAGGGTCCTGCAGGTCAGAAGGGTGATAGTGGCTTACCTGGTCCACCTGGCCCTCCAGTAAGTAAGAATTCTTATCTTGCATTACACTGGCATGATGAACTTCTTTTGACAAGTGTAGAAGACAGCATTTGGGAACTAAAATATGAATGATTGTTTGAAAATGCATTTTTCAAGAAACACAGATCCACCAGGCACAGAAATACATATCTGCATTGAAAAAGCCAATAGAAACTTAAAACAAATAAAAAAATTTTTAAAAATTAAAAAATTAAAAAAAACCACCCAAAAAAAACCCCTATAAACCCCCCACAAAGAAATCCCTCATGCAGTAAGTATTCAATACATTATATTGAAGCACAGAAAATACTGGTTTCCCCTGACGATACTCTTCTGTTTCCATATTTCTTTTATATATCATAACAACCTAAAATGAAGAGTCCAAATCTGAATGAAGTGTTTCAATTTCTTGAAATTAAATATTGTTTCCTGGACCCCCAAGTGGAATTTTCCATAGTTTTATCATAGGAAACATCCACAGTTTTCCATTTTCATAGAATATGTCTGTGCTTGAGGGAATCAACAGGGATATAGAGGCAACTGTGAGTCAGTTCTGCATGTCACTTGTGTGAGGGCAACACACACTTCCCCAAAAAGCAATGCAGTGAAAAGAGTTTAGAGCACAACAGTGGTTTGTCCTTTTACAATGGTTTTTTTTGTTTGGTTTTTTTTGCAAGTAAATCAATGCACATAGGTATGAAACTAAAGGAAAAATGGTGAAATAAAGAAATAAACACCTTGAAGAAAGCCTATTCAAAGCATCTCCAACCCACATTCTGTGGTCTTTCTCTGCTGAAAAACTAACAGAAAGATAAAATCAGAAATGTTTTTTTCCACTTAGGGTCCTCCAGGTGAGGTTATCCAGCCACTGCCAATCCAGTCACCCAAGAAGACAAGAAGATCTCCTGACTATATGTTATCTGATGCTGGTGATAATATTCTGGATTATTCCGATGGCATGGAGGAGATCTTTGGTTCACTGAACTCACTGAAGCAAGACATTGAGCACATGAAGTTTCCCATGGGCACTCAGAATAACCCAGCCCGGACCTGCAAAGATTTGCAGCTCTGCCACCCGGACTTCCCAGATGGTGCGTTCATATTGCATGGCACAGCCACACACAGCTGAGCTTAGGGTCTGCCAGGGTGCTTTGGCAGGATAATGCCTTATTGGTAGATGGCTAATACAGTTGCTCAACAAATACAGTCTCATTGAATCTATTTTTACAGGCAGAAAAGTTTAGAAAATGTAAAAGATGTTCTCTTGGTAAGAGCCAAAGTTCTTTAAATACATAACTTGATCTGGTTTGCAAATTAAAATCTTTTAAAGTGATGAATAAAAGCAGTTGTTGTTTTGAAAGGTGGGCCTTGAATTTCCAGGACAATCAAAACAAGAGTGTGATGAAAGAGCTTAGAATAATAATATGAAACAGCATTGGTATTATATGAGATTTCTATTCAATTATGACTCAAAAACTTTACTGGTCTTTTACCCCTAGAAGCAATAATTTTCTCTACTGCATCAGCACTGTTTTTTCTAGAACAGCCAGCAAAGAGGCATGGAAGTTTCTTTGATACTGTTCAATGCTACCAAGTAGTAGCATAATAAAATGCAAAGTCATATGAAGAGAAACAGTGTTCCTAAGAACTATCTTGATTTTATTATTCTTTGTTGGTTTTTTTTCTAAATAATTTTACCCCTCTGAAAAGGTTTAAATGAAAGCCAGCCTTCACTAAATTTTCATCCTTTCATAATTTTTTCAATTGCAATGGATATTTCTCCCAGTTCAAAGCAATATTTTTCTGCTTTTAAATGGGAGGAAAAATAGATTTTGACAGTTTAATAATATTTTACTGCTTTCACTCTAGATAGATAAGAAAGATGGTTGCCTTGAGGAGTAGTTAAGCAGTGTATGTGCTATATGAAAAGTACATATTTTACAGTTCAGCACCCTCCATAATAAGGAATGTTTTTTACAGAACACATCCACTTTCTTCATTTACCAGTATTTGCTTCTTCTTTAGAGCTTTCTTCATATAAAAAGTAATCTTATTTTAGTTAAAATAAAAGACATTGCATTCATTAAAATACAAAATTCTCCAGGGGTAAGCTTATAGAAATGAAAGACTCTTTTCAATATACAGCCTAAATCAACAGAATTGTTAAATCCCATAAATTCTTTGTCTATGCCCTATATTAAGAAGACACAACTGGTGAAAGGATTTGCCATTTCTCTTTGAAACCTCCTCTATTTGTTTGAAACTGGATTAGAATTGTAGTTGTCAGAAAGTCATTTGCTGCCCTGTCTGTGAAACATCTGGAGATAAGACCCCACATCACAGAAATCATCACTTTAATTAGAATAGCAGATTTTAAAAAGCACTGACTTTGAATGGAGCTTGGATGGGCTGCAGCTCTTTTCATGCCCAGCCTTCACTGGTGTTGCAGCTTCATAACCCAGGAGTAAAAAAGTCTTTGCTTGAGATGTATCCCTCTCAGTGGAAACTTTAGGTGCTTGTGCCAGCTACAACCCCACCAAGCCCTGTGCAGACACCTTTTCATGCAGATAAGGATGCAAATCACTCCAGATTTTGCTCCCTGGCCAAAACCATTCAGATAAAATAACTTTCCTATGAACTTTGGAGGACCATTAGGTAGCAGTAAAGCTTGGTCTTCTGAATATTATTTCTACTGTATAAGCCAAATATTTTCCCATTTGTCTTAGGGGAATATTGGATTGATCCTAACCAGGGCTGTTCCGGAGATTCCTTCAAAGTATACTGCAATTTCACAGCAGGTGGGGAAACTTGCATCTACCCAGATAAGAAATCTGAAGGAGTAAGTACCAATCTGTGTTTTCAGTTGGCTGTTGACAGTTCCTACTGTGCAGTTGCAATGTTGAACTAAACAGGATAATTACATTGTCACGTTTTCATGTATCTGTCTTTCTAATTGCATTTACATTTGCATATACAAGAATGGAGCAGTAAAATGGTACATAGAGTTAACAAATACCATTTGCACTCTCAGATGTGGAATCTATGCACCTGCTTGCTAACATTTCACTACATTTCAGAATGCAACACAGCTGAGCAGCCACTTACAGTACATGATCTAGTATTTGTTACCTAAAAGCTAAACCTCACTGTGTTTCTCCTGTGGGCTCATTTATATCTATTCATTTATTCCTATGCAAAGTAGATGTAGAAGACTTCATTAACAGTGTCCTTACTCACTGTTATAGATTACATCTGCTGGGGCATATGGTGCAGAGGAAGGCTTTCTAAAAGCCTGCTTGAATGACAGAAATCTATCAGCATCAGCACCAGTGAAAAGTCATTTAGACACTTCACAGCAACAATTTTTACCAGCAGTTTACCTGAATCTTAACAGATGACAACCATCTCCCTCAAATAGAACTCTCTCCTGGATTCTATTTGAAGTCACTAATTTGAAGGCATTCTCTACAAGAAAAACATCCTATTTTTAACCTTTAAAGTGGCTGAGATTGCAGAAAGAACCATTCTTTATTATCTGGTGTGAAATTTGTCCCAATTCATGTAAAACCTTCATATCTGTTAACATATGTTTCAAATACTTCTGTCTCTGCTGCTTGACCACACAGGTTAGAATTTCATCGTGGCCAAAGGAGAATCCAGGATCTTGGTTTAGTGAATTTAAGCGAGGCAAACTTGTAAGTTGTCACTGCAATATAACTGTATTCATAAATCAGGTACATGTTGTCAGTGATCAGCAAATCCCAGGGATTTTATAAATATTTATATAATGAAAAGACCCCCAGCCCTTTTGCCCTAAATATTACAGCAGCTATGTGGCCTCTTGCCACTGGGCAGCAGAAGCCTGGTCTGTATTGTCCCACAGTGATCCCAATGGTCACCTGCCCAGCCGGTGGTGAGGATCTGGCCTCTGACCTCACCACTGAACCTTAGGAAAGAAGCTGGAGCACAGATCCCCCACCCCAGTCTAGGTAACTGGAAATATACTGAGTATGCAAAGGTGAAGCTGCAGGCTGACATAACTTCATGATTAACTAAAAGCAGATTCCTAAAGAGATTCTGCTGCTTTACACTATAAGGTAGGAGTAATTATGTCTTTCCCAGTAGAACGAAGCTAAAATATGTAGCTCTTCATCCTAAATATACTACTACATCATGAAAATTTATTTACTGAATCATAGCTGTATTGACCTTTAAAACGTCATAAAATGTTATGTGTTGGTTGATTTTTTAATTAAGGACAGTTATGTGGTTCTCTTTTGCCAACAATAATTTTGGTTTGCATTGTACCAAAGAAAACAGATAAATATTCATCTAACTTCTTATATTTTCCAGCTTTCCTATTTGGATGTTGAAGGCAATTCCATTAATATGGTCCAAATGACATTCCTTAAACTACTGAGTGCCTCTGCCAGACAAAATTTCACTTACAACTGTCACCAGTCTGTAGCCTGGCACGACGCACCCTCTGACAGCTATGACAAAGCACTAAGGTTCTTAGGATCCAATGATGAAGAAATGTCTTATGACAACAATCCTTACATCAAAGCTCTCCATGATGGCTGTGCAGTAAGTAGAGCTTCAAAGAGTCTTTATAAAACCAACCTGTCATTTAAAGTAGAAATCAAACAAATTATTTTTTCACAGCTTTCTTCTGAGAAAAGCTTTGTAAACACTCTACTTCTCGTATACTGACTTTGAGTAGATTTTTAAACACAGTACACCATTCCATATTTAATTTTCACCTATGTACCAAAAAAGAAATAACCACAAGCCAAGCAGCAGAAATGGAACAAACTTGGAATGGATGGAGGCTGTCAGCACTACTGTGCTGAAACTAGACTATCTGCTACTGTGTATGAGCACAGTATAAGGGAAGAGCAGAAGCAAAAAGAGATAATGAGAGAAGGCAGCCCATAAGCAGAATATATCCATACTAGAAATCAAGGTATACACAAATAGAATATTTAGTGAATACAGCAAAAACATATATTGCATTAAGTCCTATGTATGTACCCAAACATAGCGAATTAATTTAATAGTTTCAAATGTGACTTTGTATTTCCTTTTCTCATTTTGTATATTCAAAGCCAGGTGAAGTTTGTGGCTTTTCAATCCGAATCCTCCTTTAGGTAAAAATCCCCAGAGGTGTCCAAACGTGCATCAGCTCTCTGAGCACTTCTCTTTCAGGGTCTCTGTGGGCATAGCAGCTGTTACCACTTTTAAGAAATAGAAGAGTCTCTATTTAACACTTTGAAACAAAAACATCAAAGGAACAAGTGACGAAGCCTCATTATTTTGGTGTTTGATATAGGAGCATTCTGAAGGCAGTTTCTGAGAAGTCAGAGATATAGAATTAGAGACCTGAAAGTGCCAGGATATACACCTGGCTCTGAGGCAGAGATGCAGCTCAGGAGGTGCAAAGCACCTCCCCTCAGCAGTGAGATTCTAATACACAACTGCTTCATGTCAGCCTTTCTATGTGCCTTGTATTTTCATTTCACCTTTGTTAACCACAGAGAGTAAATGTAGAGCTCCAGAGAGAGCTGAAAGTTGCAACTGTCACTGAACTGAGAACACTCAGATCTGTCAACTTGGATGCTCATCTGGACTCCAAGACCCTGGTATAGCTGAAAGGGGTCTCAGCAGATATGAGACCATCTAAAGGAAGAGCAGTGCTGATCATGGCACTCCATGATGACTGGGCTGAGTGATACATAGAGGAGCTGGAGAGCCTTCCTTAGGCAGCAAGGGTGTGCCTTCAAAGCTGGCTTCTAAGTGCAGCAGTTGGCAGTTCTGTCAGAATACAACTTTCTTTCCTGTCCAAACAGCTGCTCTAATATTTTCTGAGATAGTTACAGTCTTTCTTCTTAGAAGGGGATCTTTTCTCTTTCAGAACTGATTAGTAATTTTTTTTTCACAGGGAAAACGTGCACTGCTGTGAGAATATTATTGTTTATTAAATAGTATAGACATGAACTGAGAATTCTCTAAGAAAAATTAAATATCTTAGATTATTTTTCATTTGTAGGCCTACTTTAGTATGTAAAAAACCTATGGGTTTTCCATCTGAAATCAAAACATTCCATGTCACATTTTTATAATGAAATCGTAATATAAGATTTAGAGTTTGCAATATATGATGCATGACAGGGCAGTAATTTAAAAATTCTACACTTCAGAGATAAACTATGAAGATCTACAGTACATGTTAACTGCTCAGATCTATAACAGCTTAGGGTTTTCTCTTCTTTTTTTAACAGTCAAGAAAGGGCTATGCAAAGACGGTGCTGGAAATCAACACGCCCAAAATAGACCAAGTGCCTATAGTTGATGTGATGATCAATGACTTTGGTGATCAGAACCAGAAGTTTGGATTTGAGGTCGGTCCTGTCTGCTTCCTTGGTTAAGCTTAACACAAAATCAGATCAACACAAATGTTGCACTTTGGTGCTACCAACCCACTTCATGCCACATGCAAGTTTTGAATAAGGATGGCATAGAAAATGTCTTGCTGTGTATGTATGTCTTATCTAGAAAGTAATCGTTGCCCTTGTAGGGCCAGAATCACATGACTTAAACTTATTTTGCAAAGATGCTGTGGCACAGACAGACAACATAGGGCTCACTTCAGGAACACCCCCTTTGGATTCCTTTGGTGCTGTAAAAAACCAACGACAATGGTGCTCCTTCCATTACAACAAAGAGGTGTTAAGAAAGTGTTTAATATAAACTGTAATTATTCTATGTACAGTACTATACTGTGATTTCTCTGTCCATTCCAAAACTTGCATGTGTCTCTGAATTGCATCTGGCTCTTATTTTACAATTACAAAACTACATTGTCAATACTGTGTATGTATTCTGAAAAAATAAAACTGTAATTGCCAGTGAAGCCAATTCAATTTCTGATTAATAATAAAATCCCTTTGTATATATTGTTGTTGAAGAGCTTTGTTATTTGAAGTCGCCAGTAAACTTAAGGTGGCAAAACTGGAAGATCTTGAGCAGCACACTCAAACAACTCTTTTCTGCTGATATCACTCTGTGACAATGAATTTAGATAATGAAAGGAAAGCACCTTCAAAGGTGCTGTGTTCCATGGTGCTATACCTCAGACTTTTTATTTTCTATTCTAATTCCATAATTTCATAAGATAACTGTATATACCTAAAATAAACAAGTTTATATTTTTGGGTGGGGAAAATATGTAAGAAAAAAACAAACTTCTGTGTAAGAGAACAGTTAAAAATCTGTGAAATAAATTAGTCATATAGCTTTCCTTTTTTTTTTTTTTTTTAAATCTCATCTGGATTTGTTTCCATTGTGCTTATTTGGGCTACATAAATATAAAAACTGGATTCTAAACAGTTATTTATGGATTTTTGCAGTGTTTACTTAGATGTTTATGTAAGCAATGATGGATGTTTGCTTTCTGAGCTGGATACTAAAAGTTTCACAGAATAGTCTATACAATATTTGCCCGTCCCATTAATATGAAATATTTTTCTTCCTGTTACTCCACCTGAAGGCCAGGGATGCAATATGTCTAGGTCATGTGATTCTATACAGTTGCTAAGCAACATACGAGGGACTGCTTCCTAAAGAGCTGTCTTTGACCCAAACCCTTACAATTCACTATTCAGAGCTCACCAAAAAAACACGTTGGTTTGGCCTTCCCTCTGAACATTTTATTCAGGTAGTTGGAAGTAGAAATTACATTTTAGCTTTACAACACAAATCCTTTTGTAATTATTTTTCATAATATATGTAAGACTTGAAAAGAAATGTTTGTTTCTATTTCTTATAAATTGTTAAATTAAATAGTACTAGCTTCTGCTGGCTCGTTTCCAACTGGTATTTTCTTATGCACGTTTATACATGTAAAAGTGAGATTCCAAAAGTCAACTTCTTGCTGTTCATATTTTCTTTTATTTTTGAACCAAAGTTTGTAACTGTCACCTCAAAGAGGAAAATACAAATTTTATTAATAAAATCAAGTCTTGTCTATCTGGATTAGTCATTCTCTTATTTCAATGTCCAAAATTCACTGCCATTACTGTAACTTCATTCTGCTTCCAGACCATTCAGACTTGAAAAAAAGGAATGTTACTACATGTCCTGGCAAGCACTGGGCAACAGCACTGGGAAGAGAAGTGCTAACAGAGAGGGTGCTGATCTGGCCCCTGGCAGTAGGCAGCAGGGCTGTCAAGTTCACATCTGGTTTGTATGGATTTATAACTCCAGCAGTCCAGATAATACCATCAAACACAAGATAGGATATTCCTTCCCCAGCCACTCACAACCTACAGTGTCTGTCCACTTCACAAGCTTGTGCGTATCCTTGTAGGACTCCATCAGGTAGGCAAATGACCCTATTTATTTATAGGAAATGGAAGACAGAAACTAGACCAAGATTTAGAAAGCACTGGAACACAAAATTCCCAGCACCTTGTTTTAGACTGTGGAACCAGAACCAGTGATAGGTCCAAGGATATGACATATGTCCCCTTCTCCAGAAAACCTTCCCTCTTTTTAATCTACTGCCTGTTCTTTATGAACTCTGGCTATGTCTGAGTACTCTGGGAAAGCAGCTGCAATAAGTTTGGCAGAGGAGTAGCCACTTTCTCCTGCTCAAATGGGCTGAGTTAAGTTAGGAGCTGAGCTGTTCAAGCCTATCTAAAACAAACCCAAAACAACCCCTCGGCTGGGTGCTTTAGGGTGAAAAATAAAGTTGGTTGTGGTTTGGCAGAGTCAGGATTAGTCTGCAGCAGAATATTGTTTCTAAGAGTGCAATGACATATTCAAGAAGTCAAAAGAAACCAGATCTTTTCCAGAATTAGTCCAAGCATCTTGCCAAGGTTTGTGTTGGCAACATCACAAAGGAGGAAATGAACTTGAGTCTTCTACACTTCTCAGCAAGGACCCATCTGGTTTATTCTTTAACCTTTCTTAAGGCCTTAACCACTTACCTTACTATTTATCCTTGTCATGAAAGCATCTCACCATTGCTTCTTATTCTAATTCTTCTTTGTCTGTTCTCTTCTTCAATCTGCTGTTCTTGCTCTCTCCAAGTTTCAGATTAAAGGGGGGAAAAATGCCACTGTATATTCTTTTATGCTCTTGTTTTTCCCTTGAAAGAAGTCTCCTTTAGCAGTGTTTAAAACCCAAACAAACAAACCAAAAGGGCACTCTTCAGAACAGAAAGAAATTTCACATCAAACTCACATATTGGTCTTCCTATGAAAAAAGCTTCTGATTCTATAGTCATATCCTAACAGCCATAAAAACATAAAACCTCAGATTCATCATACAGTACTATAAAATACATAAAAACAAACCAAATGTCCAAAACCATGCATGTCAAATTTCTTACTCAACCAAGCCCAAAACAAAAAAATTATCAATATTTTTCATACTCTAAATTAAAGACCCATGCAATCACAAAAAGATTGAAATTGTTACATGACCTCTAGAAACAGAACTTGGATGTTCTGTGATCTTGAGACTTCACCTTACCTAAAGTAGACTGGGCAATTTATTTTGAAAGCTTGCTTCAAGCCTCTCTAAACAAAGAGCTATCCTAGAGATGGTTTCTTCACTGCACACACAGATTTTGGTTGTGTTTCATGGAAATGGAGTAAGTCAGCTTATGGCAAACCAAGCCCCAGAAAACTCCAGACTGAGGAAATGTTCTGTCCAGAATAACAAGGACATACAAGAGAGATTTAAATGACAAGCTATGATGAGGGCACAAACTGTTCTGTGTTTCTGTGTGTATGTGTGAAGTTGCTTCGCCTCTCTCTCTCTCTCTCTCTCTCACCCAGCATAGGGCAATATCAACTCACCATGACTGGCACATCTCTTGGAATAATTTATAAAATGCAATAAAGATATTCTTTCCAGTCCAAGTGGGAGCCATTATGGCTAACACCAACAGTCACCTTGCAACACAAAAAGCTACAAAGCTTCAAAAAATAAGGACAGTTATCTCCTTTGGATTCTTCCCCTTGGGAACAGCTTTGTTAATTTTAAAATGAATCTTCACATGCTAATGGATGGAAGGAGAAGCCTTAATAGCCACTGATTTTCTATTGCAAGGACGCTCATTTTTCTGTGAAAGAACATCTTCTCTTGTAGATGCACCAAAAAAATTGAAAATTACAAAGACAGGATATTAAATGTCATGTCTATTATATTTACCTGGGAACATGTCTTATTTGTGTTCCTTTTGAAAGCACATAAATTATCAGCGGCTCATTGTTAGTTCAGTGAAAAGCAATGCCAAGATTATTGCTAAGGAGTAGATTGCTCTAAAGCTATTTATACATTTTGTTTTCAAAAAGAACATTGAAGATTAATACAGTGAGGAAGGCTGCAAGCATACAGATATTCAGATACACTGCTCTAGCCAGTATTGGGCTTGTTTCTTTCTCAGCTGTGTGAATGAAGGCTCTGTTCTAATGAGAGAGGATGCAGCCAAAGCCCACAATGGATATGTTTTGTCTAAGTTGTCCAGGGAGCTTTGGCAGACCTTGACTTTGTTTCCAGTTTCTCAAAGGTGGAAGAAGTGATCTCCATCAAAACACACCTAACTTAAGTAATACAGACAAGAGTTGTTAAAAATTCAGCAGTGAGACCAGGATCTAAGTGCCTCCTCTGCTCCCTCTTATAATCTAGGATTTTTTTTTTTTAACATCAAAAAGGCAGTGTAGCTAAATCTTGCTGAAGCATGAAAGAATTCCAGCTTGCACTGTGAATGAAAATTAAAAATTCAGTCCATCCAATAAGGTGCTGGATGAAAACCAAATTAATTCTCTTCTAGTCCCAGAAGTTCTCTAAGCTAGATCTTCTGTTGTGTTTTCAATGGTTAACTAAAAGAACCTGAGTTCGCAGGGCTGGGACAAGGCTGCCCACAGCTCCAAGGTCATCTTAATAACCAGGAATGAGCACAGGAGCCTCACACTCAGCTCCCCTCTCACCTGAAACATCTCATAGCCAGAGAGCTTGCATATGGCCATAGCCCACCATGGGCTGCAGCAGTGCATGGCCAGTGAGCTGTGGCCTGCAGAGGCCCAGCCTGCAGGCTCTGAAGTTCCCCAGAACAAGTAAACATAGCTACAGCAGAGCCATGAAGCTGAGCTTTTAAATTAAAAACATTAACTAAATGAGAAGACTCAGGATGTGACTAACAAAATAAAAACATTACACTACAATTGTTGTTTCTGAAATGGAAATATTGATTTCTCATTTGTTAGTTTATTCAGGATCTTACTCAGGCCACACAAGTCAGCCAGGGTATATCATGGAGTTGCATGACTTCTAAAGCAGGCCCTACTCATTACAGCATAGAGAGTACGTTAAGTGGAATGAGAGATGCAAAGATTTAGAATGAAGTAATGAAGTTGTTTTTCTTGACATGAATGATTCTTTCTGTCAAATATTAACAACAACAACAACAAAAAAGTAAGGTTTTATATTCTATTCATACAGTCTCTTGAGCCTGTGCCTTGTTTTGGTTTTTTTTGTCACAATATCATCCCAGTGGCAGCTAAGGTGAGAAAGTAGCTCTGCTTTGTGGTCCTGGTGCCCAAACTGGCTCACAAGATAATGTAGAACAATGGGAGGGCTCAGGCTCTGGAGAATGCGTAAACAGATAATCATTTGCTATTCAGTAACTTTCTGATTCGGATGTACAGGGATCACTTATCCCTTTGTTATTCCTCAGAAGGATTTTAGAAATATCCACTTTGCTCTAAGCCTGCAGAGTTGTTCAGTGCACAGATATTAAGATCAAAGCTGTTTACTGTCAGAAAGGGCCAAAAATGGATTTTTAATTTGTGAAAACTTTCCACAGCTCTCCAAATTCTGAAATGAACAAAGTATGTTTCACCTTCCAACTTCTCTCCTTTTTTTAATTGTGATGTTTCCATTTGAAATAATGAGATGTTTTTTCTCCAAAATGATTGAAAATATTTGATTGATAGGAGGAAGTCCACTGGTCCCCACACCAAGACTGTTTTCCCATGTGCTGGGAGACAGGAGCTGAGTATAATACTAACTGTGGAATAAAGGCATGTCTAGAAAAGAAAGGCTCAATAAAATAGGTCTCAGTGTACAACAGAAAGGAGGAAAATGTAGTGGGGGAAAAAAAGAAATAAAAAAGCAGAGGGGAAATACATGGGAAAAGAATGATAAGGCAACATAGGGCAGGAGGGTGAGAAATCTTTATGGGCAGTCTGGGAGCACCCCGTGTGATCTGTGGTTCAGCAGGGCTCAGGTTTGTTTCCCAATGACTAATTGACTAATTCCATTAGTCAGTGCAAAGAGGGGGGTGCACTGGGCCTCTAGTTAGAAGGCAGCAGCAAAACTAGTTTATAAAAAACACACCTAAAGAGCAGCAGAGATTGCAGGTCTCTGTGGGAAACACCCACAACACTGCCTGTGGCCACAGCCCTGTGCCTCACTCTCCCTCCCCTCCCTTTCCACACTCACTGCTCTCTCAGACAGTCCTGACACTGCCTCCTCTGCAGGACCTCTATTCTTGTGGAGCAGCCACATTTTACTGGGGCACTGGAAAGCACAGGAGATCTGAATAAAGGGGATGAGATGCTTAACTTTCAAGGTTAGGAGAGAGAATGGATGACGGGGGAGAGTGAGCAGGCTCAGAAATCAATATACACCCACACTAACATGCTGCCTGTCTGGACCATGTAGGTTAGGAACAGGCAATGACAAGGACTGCTCAGTTTCTGTGTCCTTTTCCTCCCACAGAGAAGCATACAGACTAGGCAGCACTGAGGGCTGTCTCTGCAAGGAAAGTCAGATGAAAACAATGGGGAGATTAGCTCACACTGCTGACTCTTTGAAAGCACTCTCTGCACTTTAAAGTTGACCTCTTTCATTTTCTGAACACATTGACCTCAAAACAAAGCCACAATATTTTGAGGAACCACATTTGAAATAGCATCACATCTTTCCATGAAAATATTCCTGGAGAAAGCAATAAAAAATTTTAAAACAGACAGTCCACATGAAGTGAGAATACCTGAAAATGTTCCTGATTAAATGATTCTTGAATATTTCAATGCATTATGCAGTTTTGCATGTGTGCATTCATTTCTCATGTTTTGCATAATCTTTCTGATGACTGTATGCACAAGTGTACCATGTAGAAACAGCAATGAGCCAATGTGATTACTCATTAAATTTAATGAGAAGGTTAGAATTACATATTATTAAACTAAGATGAAAGCAAAATCACAAATTTGAAAGCCAACTAAGGGCTGAAACACATGCAAGCACAGTTAGTTAATACCCTCTTAATATGCCCAACAATAAATACATCATATAGATATACAGCAAATTTGGATGCATGTTACTCAAGTGGAACTCAGCTGTGATGGTGTATGAAATGATACATTTAACTCTAATCAAACACATAACTCAGAGGAAGCAAAACCACCAAGTACTTTAGGGCTCTCTTGCAACACTGGAACATTTTTGATAGCCAGATAGCATCCTGCCCTTTTCTGTTTAAACACAGTGAAGGAAGGCAGAGCTCAGTGTGTGCCTCCAGTAAGGGTGACTCCTACACACACAGGTCAGGGCTGTAACAACACAGCAAAAATCAGAAATGGGTGAAGCCCAGGGCCTGCAAACAATGTATGTGTGACAAGAAAGTGTTACAAACGAAGATGACCAAGTACAGCTGAGGGATCATGAAATTAGTTGACAAGGACTCACAAGGATCATTGAAGTCCAGCTCCTGGCCCTGCACAGGCCCATCCTCACACACCCTGTGCCTGAGGGCATTGTCCAAGCACTTCTTGAACTCTGCCAGGCTTGGCGCTGTGACCACTGCCCTGGGGAGCCTGTCCCAGTGCCCAAACACCCTCTGGGGGAAGAACCTTTGCCTAATAGCCAACCTGAGCCTCTTCTCAGCTTCACACCTGTTCCCTGAGTCCCATCACTGGTCACCAGAGAGAGACATCACTGCCTGTCCCTCCCTGTCTGCCTGTGAGGAAGTTGTGGACTGCAATGAGGTCTCACCTGTGTCTGCTCCACACTTACCAAGCCAAGTGACCTCAGCTGCTACTGATATGGCTTCCTCTCAAGGTCCTTCACTGTCTTTGTAGCTCTCATTTGGCTGTTCTTCAGTAGGCTTACATCTTTCTTCTATTGTGGCACCCAAAACTGCACTCAAGGTGATACTTACAGTTTAGTACTCCAAGAAATACACAAAAGCCCTCCTTTAAGAAGTGGCTTTAAAGACACTTTTAGATGTTTATTCTGAGCAAAACTCCCTGCAGAGGCCTGGTTTGGGAGCTCCCCGTTTTGCCCTCAGGCCTGTGGGCCCAGCCTGAGGGGTGTGCTCTGCCAGGTGGCTCCAAAGCCCATGAGGTGACTTTGAGCCCATATGTGTGTCAAAAGAGATGCACCTTCACTTACCCCTAGCCAAAACCCAACACTATCTTTTTGTCAGGCATTTTTCTCCCCTCAATTCTCATTTCTCCTCAAAGCATCATATTAAGAATGTACCACTCGCAGTGCCCACAGAGTTTGATACGTGTGCATGTGGAAGAGGCGGATTCACATTCAGTTGTTACCTCTGCAGAGGCATAATTAGAGTAAAAAAAAAAACACCAACAAAAACCCAAACCCTACCAAATACAAACCTTGCCCTCTCCTCCTCCAAACCTGTGCATGTGCTCCGACTCCCTGCCCATGGTGCTTGCAGGTCAATGGCACTCCGAGCTTTCTCCCTGTCATGCCATGCAAAATGCTTCCCATGCATTAGCACCAGTCTAGGGGTCATTCTCTCCAGACCTTGATGTCTGCAACCTGAGGTGAGAGGCCTTTTTAGTGAAGGAATGAAAAGGGGTTTGTTTTCTTTACCCCACAGTTTGTTTCTGTGGTAGAATGGGCTGCAAAACCTGAGTACCTGTGGGCATTTGAACAGCAGGTATGCAAAGGCAATATTTAAACAACTCTGTAAATGAGCTAGAGATGTGTGTTATTGGTAAAGAGTTTTTATGCTGAAAACACTTCCATTGAGACATGAGTCATATTAAGCTGCTTTGAGGCAGATGCCGTAACTCCTCTTTCATGCAATCTCTTTCTCTGAAAGCTTTGATTGAGAACTAAGCCACATTCAGGGTTTTGTGGTTGAGCCTGGGAGCTTCCTTCAGTAAACTTCTTCCTGAATTATTTGCTGCTGGAGCTCATCACCCATAATAATATTTCCAGAATCTTTCCCCTATTATCTTCATCTGTCAGGTTAAATTAATCTTTTTGATGTGACACACATTGAACACTGTAAAAGAGGAACAAAACTTTCACTACTCAACAGGGAGAAGCAGCACAGAGTCTTGTTACTGTCCACAGGTCTGCTTTGGCACTTGGTGAAATATGAAGGGCATTTCAGCAGAATGTTAAAGATAAACAGATGAAAATAAAGAATCCTCTAGTCCACAGTCCATCACCTCTGAGGAACCAAGGCTCTCTTCCCCTGGTTTTCTTTAGCTGTGATTGTCTTAGGCTGAGGGTATCCTATAGAAACAAATGGAATGATAATTCTTGCTCAAAATATTCAGCTTCCAGGCAGGCAGGTGGGAATTGCAAGTTAAAACACTCCTGAGCAGGGTAGAACTGCAGGCCATGGTAAATTATTAAATTAACATAGGTGCAAACCATGCATTCTCCCTTGTTAGGCATTGCTCCTATTGGGATTGCAAAAAAAGGTCTTACCTTTAATGAGCAGGGTTCCAGCTATGCAGGAAATGCAGACACATTTTAAATACCTAGGGATGAAAGGAGAGAAAGGTTAAGACAGTCTTGATATGTATCCCATCTGAAAATAAATGCAAATTCTCTTTCTGGCAGATGCTTTTAGAACACTTATAAAAAAAGGAACCCACAAAAATTATTTTTCTCTTATGCTTTCATGAAAATACTAAAGAATTGAAAAAATTGCTTGTGCTGTAAATATGAATGATGTATCTTGATGTATCTTACAGGTGTCCAAAAGTTTTAAAGCAAATCAAAAGAAACTGTTTCAGTAGGCTTAGATTTTCTGTACATAGGTGGAAAACATTTAGTTTTTCAACTTCTTAAAAAGCTTTTATACGACATTTGGAAAAAAATATCCCTTCAGTCACTATCACATTGTAAATATATGCCAGTATAAAATAGACAAAATATACTTTTATAGAAGTTACATAAATATAGGTTTATACAAAGATAAAAATACATTCACTCTTCACTGTGGCAGAATCAGCCACTTATAAATATGTTTGGTCTAATTTCACAAAATTTCCATGTTTTGTGGTGGCATCAAACCAAGACTGCACAGAGCTGAAGGATGATACCAGGTTAAGTGAAAGGGAATCAGAGCCATTCTGCTTTTCTGACTGCCATTATGGTAATGCGATCAGTACCTTGACAGATGCTAAGAAGAATAATTTTGCTGATTGACTTTTCTTCAAACCTAAGGCTGTGGGCAATCAAAGAAAATATGAACATCTGGCTGAGCTTTTGATTGCCATGCTCACTGATATAGTGCACCCAAATAAGCAACAATTAGTACAGCTTGTGTCAAAAGACCCATCAGTTAATTCAAATTAAGTCAGGAAAATTGAATCCAATTGGCATTCATGCATATTTGTATGCGAAGTTTAAATAAGATTCTCCTGCATTACATTATCTTTTATTTTCAAGGGAAACACATGCAAAGTTTTGTGATTTAAGCAAATATTTTCAAAAGCTTTTGGACTTCTTAAAGCCAAACTTCTGGGAAAACTGTGTCCTTTGGAAGGACAGTCTAATAAACATAAAAATGTTTTAGGTCGTATTTCTCACTACTTAAAAAATTTCACAAATTTGGACAAGTTATTCATAGGCATTTTGTCAGTAGCAAATACAATAATGCAGAACCGATATTTGGGTAAATTTACTAGCTAAGACGGTGGCCAAGATAACTACCAGACTGTAGTAAGAAAGAAAATTCAGAAAGCTGAAGACTAATTTCCTCATGTTTTTGCTTGATTCTGAGTGTAAAACCCTAGGAATATGTACTTTCTTTTACAAAAAAATAGCATTCATGTTGGAATTCTCTTTAAGGTAACAGTAAATTAGGTTGCATGAGAACCCAAGATTAAAACTAATCAAAGGCAAAAGACAAGCTGTGTGCCTGATTTTTTAAAATGAGAAATTTAGAAAAAAAAAAGGCCAAATTGATTTTTTATTTAATTCTAGCTCTTTGCAGTAAATAAATTTTAGTCATTACTTGGCAGATATAGATACCATTGTTTCCAAGTTAAGCTGTTAAAATTTTATTTGCAACTTGGTTATAAAATCTGTTTTTTCAAAAAAAATAGTGACAGACTCTCTGGCTGAGGTGCTATCTGTGCTCTACTAACTAGAGGTGAAATTTACTGTAACCTCACCTAAATCTCAGTTAGCTCAATCTGACCTGACTCTAAAATCCTATTATGAAATTCCAGGATTTCTGCAACTCATTCAGATGCGTTAATCTAAAGCCTAATGCAAACCAGTGTATCACAGACTACATGGGGGATAGGGTCACACTGGCAGCCCCAGCTGCAGCTTTGCTCATGGACTGGGGTCACATTGCACCTGTAGCCACTGCTCCTGAGTGCTGGTGCTGTCAGAGCCAGGGAGCTTCAGAGCAGAGCTGGGAATACCGAAAATACTGATAGAGCAGAAGACCACGTCAGAGGAGAAGGCTGGGTGAGTCAGTCCATTGGCCTGGGACTCACATGCTACATCATCAGCTGCCAATGATGCAATGAGCTTGGCCAAGCAGCTGTTACATTCTTTTATTTTCCTGTATTTTTATTTATTGGGGGTCCACTTTGTTTTGATGCCAAGAAATAGGTTTTCCTATTCACTGACTTCTGTGAATATTAAGACTCAAACACTCTTGAGAACAATCGGATCGATTAATTACAAAACTGTTAGCATGCTGCCTTCATAAATCAAGAGTTAGCTTGTGATCCATAACTTCAAACAGTCTTTTAGCAGCTGTTTTCTTGAAGTTCTTTTCTTTAAAATACTAATGTCTCTTGTACATCCATCTTCTGATTCAGAGGTTATAAGTCCTCCTACTAGTGTTACCTTGAGAAATATAGTTGATGGAAAATCCCTTAACTAGTCTAATGATATGGTCCAGTTACTCTCAAGTGCACAGGCCCCTTATAAATGCTACTGAAAAATCAATATCAATCCTTCAGTGCCTTCAAGAGATGTGGAGTAACACCATAACAATAGTGATGGCCTCCAGCAAATAGCTGTTCAGTGATTATACTGCAGTGGCCTGGAAGTCCAAATCCCCTTCAATAACTTTCAAAATGGATGCATACTGGGAAATGTAAAACCATCCCTAGCAGGCAGGTCAGTAGCTGCACTTTCTAGTCAAGTACCTACTTATTTACTGTGTTGCTCTCTCATTATTGACATAAGATTTTGGAGAAGAAAGTCTGCAAAGAAAAAGGTAAGCTGCAAAACAGTAGATCAGCATTTCAGACATGTTCAGTGCAGCAAAGAGGACTGTGCACCACAGGACAATCAGCTGGCAGCCCCACCCTTTGCCTGTTTTATTTAGGAATTTGAAAGTAGACTAAGGAGAATACATTTTCAAAGACAGTGGTTGCAGGGAAAAAAAATCACTCCAAAGTGTAAACAACAAAGCAGCATTCATAGTTATGGCCTCTGATATTTATTCTGTGAGTAAAGCTGCTGCTTGCTTGGAGTCAGAAACAGCAGAATACTTAGCAAAGTTTGAAGTAGTGTGGCAATTACTTTACGGCTAAGACTCTGAATGCAATGTCATGGCATTTTCCTGGTTTCCAAGGTTTGCACATGAGGAGGTTATAGTGGACAGTATCAAAAGCTCAGCACAGTCTGGATGTAGCAGCCATTGCTTTGACTCTCCACAGAGTAAGCTGCACCACTGGAGCAAGAGACTGGCTTGGCTTGGCTCGTCAAGAGCGAGTCATATAAAGCACATGTTGCCTCCGGGCATTGCCTTCCCATGTCATTATCTTCTGCATGCTGATGCTGCATCAAAACTAGCCAATCAACCAAAATGGTTTGCCAAGACATCAGGATTTTCTTAAAGTCTGCTCTTTGGTTGAATCCATGCTTGACCCATGCGTACAATTCACTCCCAAAAATTAAAGACATGACAAAGTTCTCTCTCTCCACAGAATTATTGGAAAATGAGTGCTCCATCTTTCCTAAGATAGGAAGTCCTTGCCACAGAATAGACAACCTTGCTGCATTCACACTTCACCCTATCAAAACTTTTAAACAAAAATATTAGAAAAAATTGTCCATATGCATGCATAGACCTACTGCCTGGGATGTTACTTGCTACAAGACACAATGAAGTAATGATATAATTTTTTTTTAAAAATTGGAAATATAAAGACAGTGATGTTTTTGCATGTTAGAAACAGGATTACAAAATAAAGGTTGGAGAAGGAGAAATCCCAACAGTTTTTTTAAAATCCTGCATTGGATTTAAAGTATTTTTATTTCAACCATCTCTCAAATATTAAAGTTCATTTCCTACCAGTGTTCCTACCAATTTAACTCTGTTTGCAAGTTCTGGAAAACCAATCTGTTCTGCATACATGCTGTACCACCATGTTGAGTTCTACAGCTCCATCAACCATAATAAAATCATCCTCATGTGTTCTTCCTTAATATATAATACAGTGTTTGTATAAATGCTCATTGCAACTATTGTGCCTTCTAGCAGCTGACAGTTTAAACAATGCATAAATATTAGAATAGAGAAAAGCCCAGTGTGATTTCAGAGCCAGTTTCATTGAAAATTCTCTGAACTGGCCAGTCTCTTTGTGACATCTGTTCTCATAGGATATTCTGGTAGCTGAGGGGGGTTTTATCTCAAAAACTTTGAGAACAAATGTTATGTCCAAATATATTCTCTGCAATAAGCATTAGGTAGTGAAATAAATTAGACTAAGTAGCTACCCAGGAGTAAAATTAGGTTTTACGGATGTGAGTGCTACCAGAGCTATCAGACTCAGGGAACCTGTTATGATTTAGACCGTAGTGATTATGGCAGTAATAAGACACTTTAAGCAAGCTGTTGGCTGAATCAGTCAAGTGAATCTCAACTGTGTGTTAGTGAAGTCATTTTATCCACATAAGTTGATTTTAGTCCATTAAGACAGGCCTTTTGCTTCACAGTGTGTATAGTCATTACATTTTCCTACATTCATTTGTCTTCATTCAAAGGAGCACTCAACCACCTTGGTGCTCATTGCCATTAAAAAGATTGTGGTTCACCTTACTACAGTGTCAAATGAAGTCACAAAGAGTCATGCGGATGATAGCAAGAGAAACTGCACCAGCGTGCACAATGTTATCATGCAGATGAGAAATATAAATGAGGGATGAAATGCAATTTTGGCAAACACTCAGATGGAAAACAAATGTGCCATTTCAGACAAACAATTCCTGAAACAGCAGTACAGGAGTCCTCCTTCACTTGTAATTCTTACAATGGGATTGAAAACCAGAAGAAATCAGAATTCTTAAGCAATGAGGAAATAGCAGATATTTTCCCTAAAGTTGTTGTATTTCAATGAAATATTACCTTTTACTGACAAGACAAGCATTATAAAACATACAGAGCTAACTGCATGAGCATCTTAAAAGCTTGTGTATTAAAGCTCAAAAGTTCATTTGGCAGAGAGACGAATATGCCTAAAAGCTTTCTGGCTCATTTTAACACCTTCTGGTTTTCTCTTCAGTGCTAGCACTGATGTTCAGTTACTATTGTAGGATCTGATCATATTTACAAACTCTTGCTACTTTTCCTCCTTAGAGACCTCATCTGAATCACTTTTGAATATCTAGCAGATGTTCAAGATACTCAGTTCTTAGAAAGATGCAAGACTCTTTAAAACCATGTGAAGCACAGCTACAATCTCTAACTACTGTGCCTAAAAAGGAACATTTTCCTTGAAGACACTGTCTCATACAAGTACCTGCTGCTGGTTTTATCCTCTGAATCAGATTGTCTTGATCATGGAGGATTCAGGATCCCAGACTAGACTAAGCCCACACAGCTGTACAAAGTCCCTGTGTTAATTTTGTCTCCAGCACATATCATGTTCAACATTTCCAGCACCACTTTTGATAAAAGTCTTTTACCATCAGTCCTTAGCTTCCAACCTTTTGTAGAAGAAATGTTAACTCCTGAGGCCACAGAGTTTGGATGAGAGAAGATAGTTTTGCCTTTTACAGTACTGAGCTTAGTAACTTTTAAAAATGCACGCTCAAGGGAATATGCTAATTTGACTGAGTATTCCTCACTTCATGAAAGAATCAACTTTTATCAGCATCTCAGGTTTGCTTGTATAAAATGAACTTGTGGGGTCTGTGCACAGCTAATAAGTTTAGTGCTCTTATAGAAGCAGAGTGTTTTGTCACTGTGCAGCAGCAGATGACCTGCTGAGACCAGATCAGATCAGAGTTTTAGAAACACTTGTAATTTTCATTTTCTCTGAAATTAAGAGTAAAAACGTCTTCAGCATAAGAAACATCTTCATTAAGGATGGGTTCCTATACGCACTCCTTTCTGTACACCTTGATCTCCTTCCACATTAGCCATAGGGGAGTTAATAAGTTGCTCAAAGTGAACTTCAGGAGAACATGCATATGTAGCAGGCAGTTAGAAGAAATCACTCATCTCTCACTGGCATAGCAGTCACATGATGAGGTGAGCATGGATATAGAGCTGAGAGGAACAAGAGTGATGCTATCCAAACTCAGAATGCCTCGATCCATCATCAGGGTCAAATCACAAATACTTCCCACCAGCAAGAGAGACCAGCCCCAGCTACAACCACCACAAACTGTAATTTTTTGAGTAAGCAGCAGTCCAGTAGACGATCTATGTCCATGTGTGGTAACTAAGCTCTTATAAGCTATATTTCTGATGCTAGCACACCTTTTTCCTAACTTTTCTTGTAAGACTAGCATTGGAACCAGCTTTCTCTTTGAAGAGCTTCTCAGGTCTCTTCCCTGCCTGCCCCTCTACACCACTTTTCCAGAAATATATTCCCATGTATTCATATTTGCTGTTTTAAACCCACACTGGGACTACACGAATCAAATCTAATCTGCTCATCTGCTAATTGTTGAAATAATGAAGTTTTTTCTGTGTATATCTGTATGTACCTGCCTTGTCAAATTCCCTGACCTGTGGGTGTTACCAATAGCTAACCCCAGTACTCCCACTGCAGCTGCACCTCTTAAGAATCTTGGCCTATTCTGCTCTCTGAGGAGAGAGGAAAAGCATCAACGTGACATCCCACTCCCCTTGAAATCTCTCCAAATCAGGAACAAGTTCATGCAGGACAGCTTGCTCTGATTCTGTCAGTGTTTACACTTAGGCAGAAAGGGGCTGACTCTGATGACTAATGGTACAAGGACACTAATATATAAAACTGTATCAATTAAAAGGAAACATCTACTTTAATATATTAATACAAGAATATAGTCAGAAATCTGAAAACCCTTTTTGTTCTTCCCAAATTAGATTACATATATATCATTATAGTCTTCATTTTATGGGTATGTGGAAAAAGAACATATGACTGACCTTCAAATCAACCCTCAGCTTGACAGCCTAGATCAATGTATTATCCAGACCTCTATTTCTCATTCTGTTTCAACTGTCAAATAGAATTTGTTTGTTATAAATAGGAACTCTCCAGTAACAACAGCAAATAAGATACAGGCAGCCACCTTGCAATGTACCTGTTCTCAAAATTCTCTTTGGTTTTTAAAGAACCCCACATTTCCAGGGTGCTTGCACGAACAGCATCATCATCTCTCGGACTGGAGTATTCATAATGAAGTGAGATGAACTGTTTACAATGTCCTGAAGGACATGGAGTTGACCTAAGTCACAGATTAATGGCTTTTTGTTCTCTGTGTGGGAAGGTCATAGGAGATCTCAGATTATAGCAGGTCTTAGATCATAGAAGGGTCTCAGTTTAAACAAAAATGTAAACCAGAGACAGAAACTTCAGGACAAAGACTCTATAACTTAACTGCAAACAACTTTCCTTCACTTTTTGAAGTCCATTTGACTTTAATACTGTGTTTAAATACTCTTAAATCACAGCTTCAGATAGCCAGAATTGTAACAAATGAAATTATTTTTAACCCAGGGTACCTTCAAAAGCCATGAATGTCACTGACATTCCCGTGTTGTGAAGACAGGTAAGGAGTGGGTTTCTGAAGTCATTGTTACGCCCTAACAGACTTGCATTCATTGCAGGCACAGTCTTTTGCTGAAGTACATAAGCAAGCCTTGGGAAAGAGCACATGCTGGGGAGGTGTCCTTAGGCCAGCAGTAATTAGCTCCCCTAAGAATCCTGTAGCCACGAGGCGCAGTTAGCATTAGGTAATGCACTGCACTTTGAAGATGTAAAAGGATTTCAAAGAGCTCATTGGTACCAGATTATCCACTACACTGGGATTTCAGCATTACTGTTTTCAACTCTTAATACAGAACTATAAATAGATATTCAGCCAAATTTGTAAGTTATTTTTGACAACCAGTTATTACACTTATTACTTGAAACCCCAAAATAAAAGTTTTCACTAGGAATGTCCCTTTCGTGTAAGGAAACAAAAGTTTGTTTTCATTTATTAAGGAGCCTGAAAATCTGTTCTTTTTTTTTTTTTCCAATTGTTTGCTCCTTAAAAAAAATTTGTGGTCAGTATAAAAGAACAGAATTCATAAAAGTAACTCATTTTTTCTTCCCTGATTATACTGCAAGATTCAATGAAAAAAACCCCAACAAACCACAGAAGGATTTTGTCACCTTTTGACAACAGGACAACAGAACAGAAATGTAAGCTGCAAAAGGCTTTCTTTTCCTCCAAAAGCTCAAGATTAATATGAAATTGATAATCAAAAAACCAAGTTGAAGGGGAGTCACATAGACATCAGAAAAAAACTTTTTCTCAAGGAAGGTAATGCTGCTCAGGGACAGGTCATTAGCGAGAACACCTCAGAGGTACTCAAGACAGCAAAACAAGGCCAGGACTGGCTGGACCAAGCTCTAGTAACAGCACCACCTCAAGTGAGGGCCTGGAGTTGATAATTCCCAGAAGACCTTTCCAAGCAAAAGTTCTCCTACTGCAATTACTGAAACTACCCAAGAATAATAGAAGAAAAGAGATTATAGGATTTTAGCAAAAAGGTTAAATATGGTAAACCCCCTAAATATAGAAATAAAGCCAAATATTGAAATTCTAATGCAAAAAGAGCAAAGCTTCAAATAAGGAAGCATATGCATTCCTCAAAGCCACACTATAATTTTGGGCTTTTCATTGAGTTGTACATACTAAATGGAAGCTAAGAAGGGACCCACACTTTTTTTTCCTTTCAAGTCATCCTAACAGAAATCAGATACGTTTACTTTATCACAGCAAGAGTCTGCAGACAGAAAAAGTATTTAATAAAAGTTACCCATATTATCTGTCATCTGCATTTCAAAAATAAACATGTAATTTTATACAGTAGAAATCCTTTAAAGGTAAGTATTATCACTTCAACATACTTTTCTTCATATAAGATTTTCCTTCCCAAAATTTCAACATTTCAGACTTCAAACTGTAACAAGAAATTTTCTTTTATTTTCCCTGTTCAGCACTGTTTCTACTCAGGCATTCAACTCAACGTTTTACACTAGCAGGGTTTGTAACTGGTTGGATGGGCTGCTTGTTCTGCAGGTAAAAATTTAAAATATACTAAATTCCTCTCTAATACTTGGATCAGTGTATTCCCAACAGGCAAGAAACTGATACTTTATTCTATCATCCTGAGAGCACACCTTATTGTAGACAAGCTAAAGAGTGAAGCCAGCATGAAACCCAGCTTCCCTTCCTCATAAGCACATGCCCAACCAGCTTATAAGATTGTTCTACTTCTTCAATGAATAAATAGATCATGATTCCACTACAGTTTCAGATACAGCAATTTCAAGCTACTGGGTTTTGGTGTAAGGGGAAGAATTGGCTCAGGCTGCAATTACTCATAATTTTAGAACCTGGAGATTCATGGTTCATCTTGTGTACCGGCCAATATCAAAGACATCACATCTGTAGCAACAATATTGTTCTTGCATGGGGATTTTCCCATATTTTTGGACTAGAACCTAAAGAGAATGATGTTTGAATCATGGTGATTTCACTACTAAACCAAAAAATGAGACCTACATTAACCCCACTCAGAATTCAGTGCCTGTATCAATTCCCTACATGAAACAAGTGACCATCTGCTCCACTTGCCCATAAGCAATACTAATATCTTCTCTCTCTGTCACCCTATTCATCCCCCTTCCCCCCCTCCCTGCTTAGCTTTAAATCCTTCTCTTCATATAACATGACCCACCTATTTTTAACTCATGTCTTCCAAATTTCCACTTGGCTGCTCACCTCAACATATGGTACCTCTGCTCACTGGTGCTACAGACCTCCTATCTGGGACCATTTATGAACCATCTTGTAGCTGGCACAGTCATTTACATGTCTTAAAGGCATTTACAGAATGTCACCACCTCAGAATATATCTTCAGATGAAGCTATAGCCAGATCTACTTAAAGCTGTTGATCTTAAGTTTGTTCGCTCTGTAGTGGGTCATAATTTCAAAAGTTAAAATAAAGCTTGATGTTAAGTCTGGTACTATCATTCTAATCCATCCCATTCTGATATTGAAGTTTCCATTTGATCTGGAAATTTCTCTTATATTGAAAAGTAGGGCTTTGTGAGATTAAGAAACGCTTTAGTATTTATATTTTTTCCCCCCTTCCAAAAGAAGAGGAAAGATACATTTCTACTCTTAATTTCTTCCACTCTTAATTTATTTGGAATACTAGATTCCCTCTTTCAGATGTCCAGTGAGAAAAGTGTACCTAATAAATGTTTTGTTTTTAAAAAACAAAACATAAGGATGTTTCTGAGCTTAGAGGGCCTTATTGCTGAAGTTTGAGTCTAGTGATTATCTTACAGCTGTTCAATAACAATTCTGGGTTTCATATAAATGTGTAAAGTCCTTCTTGTACATAAGCCAAGAAATGATGCAGAGCTGCTCATCTGAGCTTTTCTAATCATTCTTATACCAGCAGCACAGGAATTCGTGTAGATAGGTTTGTCATAATATCGTGTCATTTTTTATTTCACAATTGCCTCTTGAAGCTAAGCAAACCCTGGAGAAGAATAAAGCTATGGTGAATATAGATGCAATACTAATTAACATACATGCTAAATATGAATTTTTTAGTAAGAATTTAAAAAAAAATTTACCAGCATGTCAAGAAGCCAGGAAATACTTGGAAAATCAAGTTTTATTTCCTTGAAAATCTGACACTCTGCTCCATTAGAATACATTGAGCTGAAATGCAGGGCAGCAAATTAAAGCAAGGGTCTTGTGTGTGCCCCTACGCATTACTTCTCTGGTGTTGATGCTTACCTCAGCTGCCCTTTGGGTAGACTGCAGAATTTGGACAAATTTATAAACTTACCAGTAATTTCTAGGCTCTAAAATACTGCAATACAAAGTACTAACAACAGTCATCTGGAACAGACTACTGATTAGGCAGCCCAAGTTAATTATTAAAGACATAGTAGTTTTAACACTGCTGTCTCATGTTTGTAAGCAAAACAAAGGAAACGTCAGCAACATATGTACTTTGACATGTTCTAATACTCTGAAGAATGCCAAACCATGTGTATATAAGAAATGGCTAGAGAAACTCATCTGAGCTCCTCTGAAGGAAAAAAAGTTGGTAAAGTCAAAAGATAAATGAAAACAACTGATTCCTCTCCAATATTGTCTCAAGATATCTGATATTGTTGTCCTCAAGTAACTAGGAGTTCAAACTAATCCTGGTTCAGAGGTGAGGTCTGGAGGTAGATACAGAGATTTTATTAATCCTCCCCTAGTACTGCTTTTACTGTGCTAATATTAGTTCTTTATTTCCATCATGTGGCATCCTCAGGGTCGGGCTGTACCTAACCCAAGTATCACTATCACAAAGGAAGCTATAATAGAGATTGATTTGATTTGCCTTTATCTAGTGAATTACTTCATCCTGCACTCACTTTCCTTTATTTTTGCAATTTCCTGAATCAAGAGAATGAACTGTTATTGCCAAAGGAAAAGGAGAAGAAGAAAGAGAGGGGTAGAGAGAATGGAGAGGGAATCTTCATTTGTCTGCATTTCTCTGTATCTCAACTTCTGCCTTGCATTCACATAGATTCGGTGCTAAAAAATCCTCATTAATAAATAAAAGCAACCTTCTAACTCTCTATTGCTTTTAGTCCTGAAAAACATCAAAAAACTGTGCAAACCTAAAGTAAAATGCAGTCAATTACCAAGCTCTGGGGATTATTTCACCAAAGCAATTGATTTAACTTCACCACTGCAGCCACTTCTCATTGGAAACATATCAGCTGTTTAAGAGCACACTCATAAAACAAGGTAACAAATTACCTCAACATTTCCTAGGGAATAACCTTTCAGTCTCACTAGAAGAAGACAGGTCAAAAATCACCTTTTTTTTTTTTCACTTCAGTTCATATGATCTCTACTATACCTACAAGAAATGTATTACAACAGGGAATCCAACTGAGAATTTCATACAATAGAATGTATAGCTTAGGTTTCAGTAAATAATAGGATCTTTAACGACTGCATACAACAAGGATTGGGAGTTGTCACATCAAACTACATTTCTACTTAACAGCATGACAGGAAATAGATTTCAGAAAGAAACACGACTCAATTCACAAATGCAGGGTTTCCATCAGTGAAGACATTCTATCCACGTGTGATCCCAGAGGGAGTATATGCAGGAATTTGAGGACTGACATTTGTCTTAACAAAATGGAGAGTTCTGAGTTTGACAAGGGGCACTACCTTAGAAGGGAAGGAGACACTGTCTAAAATATCTTATCCAAAGTAACTTGTTTATTTCTTGGTCTTGCCACACACTTTTTTCTCTGTCAAATGAGAAAGTGATTCCTTTTCTTTCTTTCTCTTGGGCTAGGGCCACATCTTACTTTCACTGTGTATCTAAAGAGAAAACGCTCTCTGTTGATGCTGGTTCCCTTCAGAGACTTCCCATACTAGTAATAAGCAAATTCTATTAACCTTTTTTCAAAAGTGCTGAAAAATCTGTAATTGCCATTACAACTCAGCAAGACACTGCAATGTTTTTCACTGTGTTGTTGGTTTTGAAAAGCTACATAACATCATACAGAAATGAAATAACTTCATTTTCACCACCAATTCCTCTTTTTAACATTATTCAGTATGTGGATCATGTGTCTTGTATTCCCATGATCAGATATTGAAACTTAGCTTTAAAATTTAACTTTTCTCATAAACCATAATGCCCAGGACTAGAATCTTTGTCATGACACAGGGTTTTTTCAGGGAAATCCAGCAAGGTGAAATCATTCAAGCAAACACAGTTACATAGAGGAGCATAAATAAGTCATCATATACCCAGGTGGACAATACAGGAGCCCCAGGTGCTGAGTAGCAGCTGCCATTCTGATGGAAGTGCTCATTAAAAGCTGCCAGCGTTCATGCAGTGAGCTGGAAATGCCTGACTCTAGGAAAAAAAATAGGCCAGAAATTGCCAAGTGTCAAGAACACAAAGTGCAGACCACCAGCAGCACTTTAAAGCTCCTATAATTCCTGAAGATCTGTTTGGAATGGTATTCCTCTTGAAATCTGTCAGCCCATGGGCCTGCCTGACCTCTGCTGTTGCTTTTGTGGAGTCAGCTGTACCAGCATGCAAGTGTGAAACAGCATTTCTCTTGCTTGTAACCAGTCAGAATGAAAAAAGGGATATAAATATTATAGATTCCCAGATCCCAGTGCCTCAGGACAGGTGGGAACATGACAATGCACAAGTCTGTCTAAAAGCACACAGGGATGGTACAGGTAACAGCACTTCTCTGAATAAAAATTTTCACTGGCTTTGGCAACAATGACCCACTCAGGTTTTATTTTCTCCCCCTCAAATGAGAATTGTTCTCAAATCAGCAGTGTTCTAAAGAGTACAATTTGAAATTTAATTCAATCTTTATTTGACGTGTATTAACATGTATAAAGAATTGCCTTCACTACGGCAATTTTTGAAAGTTTTTTTCATGTTTTGTTTTCATTTTTTCTTTTTTTTTCAGCCAAACCTGTAACACAGTACTGGTATTTAATCATCTTCAGAGATTTTATCATCTTAATTCTTGAAAAATAAAAAAATTGTATTGATGTGTACTCTAGATACCTCATGATTTAAAGAAGAAATTTAGCATTCATGACTGATATTTTTCACTTTGCTGATGATACTACATTCTCATATAGCAGCTGAATACCCTGTAAGTATATAGGACATACCCAAGCACACAAAAAAGGAAATTAAGGTGGTCTATAAGGTGGCATTTCTATAAGTAGAAATAAAAAGTATGACAAACTAGTGAGAGAGTCACAGAAAGTCATTTGGCAGCAGTGGTTATGTCTGAAAATAATCCAGCTGCCATCTCATTTTAGACAGTCACAGGAATCTGACTGACTTTGAGCTAAGAAGCTGTCATCAAAGAGGTCTGAAAGCTTGGTAAAGTACAGAGAAATCAATTTTTCAAACCCAGCCAAACTTCAACTTGGATACTTGGGGGATACAGCAGAATAATTGACTGGTGTAAAGGAACTAGAAGAGTTAAATTACTCAAGATATTACTGGATTTGTCTATTTGTTCTGTCACCCAGTTTGCACACATGAATATTTTGTTCACTGTACTGTTATTCATTTTTTTTCCAGTTAACAGATAAAATGGACTCAGCGCTTCCACTTTTGGATTATCTTTTTTCCTCACTTGCAGACATTGTACTTACAAAAATCACTTCCATTTTTTTCTGCTAAACATCTTCACCTCCCAGTACTGTTTCTATTTATGTATACTCAAGTGTCTAAGTTCTGCTGAAAGTCAATGGACTCTTCAAAGAAATTCCCACATTTATTTTATGGAAAATACCTCTGCATATACAGTCCAAAAGGTTTAAATCACTTCTGGCAGTGACAGACAACACTGTTGCTTCATGTTTTCTCTATGGCTGTTTCCTAATTGTGGAAGTTGTGGTGCCCGTGTCCACAAGCCATTTAGACAGCTTTGAAAATGTAACCTCAGATCTCCTATCCCTTGCTCAGCTCCAAAGAATTCTCCACCTTCTCATATAATTTCTTTTACATCTGTTAATTCCAATTAAACTTACACTAAACAAGTTTAAAAAATATATTGCTGCTTTAAAATTATTGAATTCCTCTTTTTGTTTCATGCTCCCTCAAGGAATGTTTTAAAGAGTGTACTTACATATAATATTTTGCAATTTCTTGGGCATGTTGGGTTTTAAAAGTGATCAGGTTTCAATTACCAATAATGACCTTGCAGGACCTCAATAATTACCACAATTCTCAGCTGGTGCTTATTAAATTTTAGTGGGTTTTCCTCTTATTTAAGAAACTTTATTCCTTTTGCACAAAAAAAAAAACCCCAACCTAGATGATTTCAAGAGGACTATTTATGCCTAAAGCTACTTACTGATGATAAAAGAGTAGTACTGTTTGCTCATATTTTATTTTTCCATATTTGCAGCTATTTAATATTCTGCCCTACCTTGCTATGTACTAAATACTTTGCAGCTTTTAGATGCTTGATGTTATAATTTTTAACAGTCCTTATATTCCTTTCTGGTGACATCAGCTGTAATTTTAATCCTTAATTTTATTGAAATAAGTGTTATTTCTTTTCCTTATATCATAATCACCTCTAACATCTCACAGTAAACAGCAGGTGGTTCTAATCAATCTCCTTCCATCCATCACTTATTCCCACAAATGTTGTCTTTTAAAAGTTCTGTGGGTTTGGAACTATACATTGTATAAAACTGTCACGTAATTTTCATTTCTGATGATCCATTATCACAAGATACCAGATGTTCACTACTTCTTCTTAATTACCATACTTAGGGCTTATGTCTTAGGACTGAGATAATCTTTGAGATAATTTTTGATCTGGGTATTTTCTTCCAACACTGGGAGGACACAATGCTACATTACCTCAGGTTATGCTCACACAATATTTAGTAATTGCTCATAGGAAAAGCAATTTGATTGTTTGAGCAGCAAAAAGAAGTCTGCAAAAGCTGCTTTTCCATACATTCCTCAACTTCCTGTAGTCCATAGGACTACTCAAGTGCTATGTGTGTTGAAGAACTACCTTCTTAAACCAGGGAAAACAAGTTTTTGTCAGGTAGGAAAAAATATACATGCAAGAAAACATAATGCTTAGTCCTTAGGGATATCTTATTTTAAATATTGATTTTTCTCCCCTAGATCCTCACAGCTCTTACCAGAAATTACAACATTTTTGAACTGACATTCTGGGGATAGAATAACCTGTCTGCTGTCCAAAAAAAAATATTTCTTTAAAAAAATTAGAATTAAGAATTTTTTCAAAAATTTTAAATTTCATTTTTCTTCCAGTAAGTATTTCTCAAAATAGTGGATATTGTAGCCAGCATGTTGTCTACAGCCTGATTTGCTAAGCCCATCCTGCTGGTCTCACACCACAGAAAGCCTCTTTCCAGAAGGTATTGTCTGTCTTGACTGCCTGGGAAAGAGATGCTTAACAAGACCTGGATTATGCAGCCCACAGGTCATTAGAACCAAAGTCTCTCACAGTGATCCCTTTCTCTACCATGAGTTGCAGATTTTTCAGACTAGCACTCCACAGCAGTGTTAATGTTAAGGATTAAAAAAAAATTAGTTTGAAGCAGATTTAAGAGTTAAAATCTGATATTCAGCAGTGCTATTTTTAAATTGCCAAGTAAGCATAAAACTCTGCTTTAACTTCTGAGGTAAAGAAGTAGAGAGAAGAGCTTATCTTCAATGGGAGAGGGAATGTCTGTCTCTAGAGACTCTGCTCCACTGAGTGCTAAAAGGATGAACAGGCAGGTTTGTACTGCAAACTGAGACTGAGCCCAGCAGTCCAGCAGTGTGGAAGCCTGGCTTCCTTTCCTTGCCAAGTTCTCTCTAACCTTAGTTAGCTGTGCATTGCTCCACGAGTCCTTAGTTTTTGTCTTGCTCTCAATTATCGTTTTGAATGGCACTAATACAGGAGTGCACACAGTGGAACCTTCCAAGAAAACTTTTGAAATATTTAATTGGCAAAAATAATACATATTTCATTAACATTTGACCTACTGCAAATAAAACATACCTTTGTTTTCTGCAGAATTATTATGTCAACTATGAAGTCAGTTGTCTCTAATACAGGGCCATACCTTGGGGTTTGCTTTTGTCATTGTATTTTCGATGCAACTTTTCTAATGAGGTATATAAATTATAGTTCTGAAGTTCCCAATCAGAAGTCAGAAGTGTCTTTATTTGCAAGAATTCGGGTGAATAGTGAAAGATTATCCAGAAGTAAAATACTTAGAATAGTTAGCACAGGAAACAATTTTTAAATATTTTTTCTTAGCAAGAAAAAAATCACCTATTCAAATAGATTATGATTATCTTCCATTCAACACTCTCAAAGCAAATTTTTCAGGAGGTGTAAATTGACATGGCTTCACCAAAACCAGTATGCTTTTGGAGTTCTAATCCTCCATTATCCAATGTGACTTCTTAATACAATTTTACAGCCCTGGTATGGTTCTGAATCATTATTTTCCATATATTCAGAGACTCTCAGAATTCGACAGCTTCCAGCCATTCTAATAGCTCTAATTTCATGACAGTTCTTCAAAATTGGACCCCAAATTACTCAAAACTGCAAAAAATATCATCTGCATTTTCGAATCTACACACAAAGTTCCACCCTGATTTATGTATTTCTTAACTCTGCCGCAGATACCTGAGAGCTAAGTCTGCTCTAGTTCGCATGAATATGGATGATCTCACCAGATCATTCACGTACAGATTCTTCAACAGCTTAAACAAGCACTGTCATAGTTTCTAGTCTTGCAACAGGAACCATTCTGCTATCATCATCTTTACACTTCACAGGCTGAAGTATTTACATCTCATGGGAAGGATTATTCAGATCCAGTTCTTCTCTGCAGCAATTATAGATCGGTACCATTCAGTAACATGGACAGTTCTACTCCGTGTATCTGAAGCCATCAATACTGTTTTCCTGGGATGAGGTTTTTTGCTCATCACTTCCAGCTAAGTGAAATGACTGGTTTGGCATAAAGTCTCTAAGTGAAATGACTGGTTTGGCATAAAGTCTCTAAACAGCGCCTCACACACCCTCCCAAAAGGGACACATCTTAACAAGCCTGCAAACGGGGCAGGTTTTCCAAAAGCAGGACTGTTGCAGTTAGAGCTGCAGAGAACTTGCAGTGCTGCTGGCCTGTAGGCAGAGACAGATTGCACTAATTTAGATGGCTCCTTGGGGCGTTAAAAATTATGCCATGGGCCATTCCATGGGTGTGAGTTATGAGCTGCAACTCTTTGAAGAACAGCATTGAATTTCACCTCAATGTATAGGCTCTGCAGCCTGATATATATCATGTTGACAGAGTCACTTCTTTCACATCAGAGCTCTGTTGTTCAAGTCAGTGAATTCAGAACTTATTCAGGTTAACATCTGGAGCTAGTCCCTAAATTTCTGAATTTGGTAGGCATATCTAATGTAATTCTGATCAAGCTTTTATTCATATTTCTATGCTTTTATTTCCTACCCTATTTTCTTATATTTTTGTCTTTCAACCACACAGTAAATAACCTACTGTAAAGAAAAATCCTACTGATGGATTCATTACTTAGTTTGCAAAGCTGATGCTCAATTCCAGCATATGAATATTCAGGACTAGATAGTGAACAAGCCTCAGCAGGGAGGAAGAAAGATGATGAGGAAGAAGTCTTTACCTGACATATTATGCTAGCCTCGTTCTGCATGTTTTAGCTCTTCATTCTAGCACCTTCCATTTTTTTTATTACCTCATATTTATTTTTCTCCTTTTTTTGCACACTGATCAAACACTCACAGTTTGTCTTTCATACAGAATGATCCTGCAGTCACATTTTCCATCCAACCATTGCCATTGGAATAAGCGATGCTTATTTCTCTTACTAGAGCATGTTACAGTTAATATCAGACTCCAAGTAATGAACCCAAGGAACAAAAAAAATAACATCAGATTAGATCTCTGACTTCTTCTGATCCAAAATGTTCCTTCAGGTAACACTGGAGGTGTGTAAAGATTTCTCCAGGTGACCTTCAAGTTATTAAAAAAATGAACCAATTATTTCTTCTCCCAGTAAGCTTCCATTAAGGATAAAATACATTCTAATTTGATACAAGTGTTCAGTCAAAGACAGATGCTGCAAGGCATTCTGGACAACAGTAGTCACAGTTCCATAGACCTTTGCTAATTATGGACTTGGCACCAAGATTTCCCCAAATGAAAAACAAAGGGGCTGCATCCTTGTCTAGTTCAGCCTGCAGAGTGAGAAGTCATAAGAGAATGATGAGAGGCTCAGAGGCACTTTGCAGCTTGGCTAATCCTTCAGGGAAATCAGTGAAAAGCTGCACAGACTACCATATTCCCAATCACCTCCCAAAAGGCCTTCCAGGAAAAGTGTGGAAGTGAATGATTTTGCACAGGTGCCACCAATGCTGTGCAGAAATTTTCACACTCTGTAACTTACTCCAATTCCCTAAAAAATTTGCTCCTGCAACTGTCCAACCCTGGATCACTTCTGCAAAAAAGGCCCCATTGGCATTCTTGGTTTTAAACAGCCTTAGAACTTTGTGTATCCAGGAAGGCAATAAACAAGACCTGGACTGTGCAAGGGCAAGATCTTTCCCATCTTTCAAAATTGCCAATCAGTAATAACCAGCAAAAAGATCATGTCTCAGATCCATCATTTTGTTTCAAATTGGTTTGTTTCCCCTCCCAATTTTTCAAGTTTCACAGGGCTTTGAAAATGCAAAGCCATACATTGAGTTCCCATGATTTCCACAGAAATTGAAAAGCCTGAAACACAACACCAGATGCCTAATATTGCAGGACATTTGGTTTGTGGGATGCAGTACAAGCCAGATGCACTATTTTTCAGTATCTTGTCTCACCTTTTTGCTCCATTTCACATGATACTTCACTACTCATTCCATCAGCATTTTTCCTCCTTTTCTCCTTTTGCAGTTTGGGAAACTGAGATAAAGCTAATTCAGAACATGTTCAACTACCAGGATTGATTTTATTAAGGTTTATGTAGACAACTTGCAACTACTGCTATTGTTATAAATTATTTCTTCTGCTTTACCTTTTACTGAAGTATTGTAATTACTTCAGTACACAAAAGTACTAAAATCAGCTACTAGATTAATATACCAGAGTAAGACTACACCAGTTTTCACAAAATTAATAATTGTGGACTTGGTGTAATGGTATATATTATCTGGCTTCCCTGGAATTTTGTTAGCTGTTATATTTTTGCTATCAAGACCATAGTCTGATAAATGTTCCTTCCTCATCCCTCCCCAAAAAATAAGTTTATGTTCTAATTATTGTGACTGATAAGATCACAATAAGAACAATAAGAAGTTCAACCCCCCCCAATAATATTTCCTTGAAACTTAAAGTTAACTAATACCTGCAAAAGCCCATCATTTCTAAATTCAAAATACAGTTCAGTATGCAAAAATCTATTCAAGCACACATTTTCCTGGAAGACTTTTATTCCTCCCATTTCTCCAATTTCTGTATGTAACAACTAGAATCTGAAGCAGGACTAGAGCAAAACCACTTTGATTGTACTTTAATATTTCTCAAAGAAATTTTGTCAGACACAACTTGTTAGTCAGTGTCCTCTCCTTGCAAATCAATAATAGACGTTGCAGTATTCTAAGCACAAAAGGACTGGAAATTGGCCTTTTTGGCAAAAATATGCCTCTGAGTCAGCCCTCAGCATCTCTTTTCAAGACAATGCCCCTTTGCTTCAAGTACTGTACTCTGCCACTTCCAGAGCAGTGGCTCTCTTCTCAATCCATCTCCTGCCATAGCATGTATTCAACTCCCACAGCTTCATTAGAACAAGATTTCATCTTATTCATGTTCTAAAATGACTAATTTCTGTCTGGATTTGATCTACATTTTGTGACAAATACTCATTTGTAGACTAAATGCTAAGCCTAATGATTTTGATTTCATCATTTTCATGTTAGAGTCTGCTTCTCTGTTTCTAGAACAGGGTGGCTGTGTGAACCTTATTGACTCCAACTAAACCTTATTTGCCTCTGAAAAGCAGGCAAACTGAGCTGGACCCTTCATCCATCACTAATTAACTATAGAAAGCTGTAAAATAGCTAGACTGTAATATTTAGTTTAGACATAAATTAATCTTTGCATTTCTCATTAGAAAGCATTCTCTATTCTTCAAAGACATTTGTCACTGATTTTGAAGATCATCACACTTTGCATATAATCACTTCCTTTGGTAACTACCCCTTTGTTATTTCACTGGTTTGCAGCTACTAGCCTGTTCTTCAGCCACTTTTTCTGACCAGGTTAAGCAGTCTAATTTTTTCTTGTATCTGTTGAGACTTAAGCAGGTAATTGAAGAAAGTATATTTCCAATATAGTGGATTCCCCCTGTTTCTTCCTCTTGTCTTGAATTACATTCCTAGACAAGGTCTTCTATTTCTCATCCATTCTCCTCACCCCAAGGGAGGTTGTGGTGAAGCTGTAGAGAGAATTGGCAGAGAATTTCAGGAGGTGGCCTGGCACTGGTCAGGGACACCACAATGTACACAAGCTCTTTCCAGGAAAGTTCTGTGCACCTTTGCAAAACACAAGTCAGTTCTAACTTGCATTTCTACTGCTTGGGTTAAAAACATTACCTTCCTTTCCCTTGCAAGGTCATAGTGTTTTAAGCAGCTGTGATTTAGATCTAGCAGCTGCAATAATTTCTTCTTGCTGAGAGTCCAAAGACACACAGGCAGTTAATTTGGGTGACAAACTCAGATGCTGCGGATTTCAGATTCTATGCATCTTGTCTGCAGTCTCCCTTGTTCTGGTTCAATAGTAGTTCACACAAGATTTCAGGCTTGTTACAATTTATGTTTCATTGCATTCCTCCGATGGACCCTGCAAGCTCTGCCAACCCCAAGAATTTCTGTTAATGAGACAGACAATTCATCTGCCATCCCATCCTCCTCAGTCCTTCAGCTTCTTAACTGCAAATATAAATGAAAATTATTCCTAAGCATTCTGCTTGACAGAGAGTGGGGGGTTTTGAGAGATAAGAGAACTAACATACCAAGCCTTTTTTAAGAAACAGTAAGCCTTTCCATCTAACATTTTGCAGGATTTTCTCTCTCACCTCTCAAAAGGTCTAGATTTCCAAAGAACCTAATAAGCAGTATTTTTTTTCACTGAATCTTCATGTCCTCAAAGAAAAACATCTCTACAGTTATAGTTTTAATTGCTATTCTTCTTCACAACTTGTTATACAGAAGAAACCAAGGACTGCTTCTACATACTTGAAAGGAACCACTAAATTCCTATCAGTGCCAATGGCACTGATCAGGGTTTCAGGCCCAGCACTCAACAAGCATTATAAATTCAGCTGTCTAGTGGGATCTGCACTGAGACACAGGATAGGTACTAAGCTTTCAGGGTTCTTTTCTGAGAAAGGAACAGCATTCCTAAACTAGAAACAGAGCTTATCTTGCAGTTACATGTCAAATATTGGGGAAAGGGCAGGCAATACCATGGCTTGCAGCTAGGTGCCTATACCTAGGTCTCTGCTGTTAAAAAAAAAAAAAAAAAAAAAAAAAAAAGAGAGAGAGTGTGACACCAAATGGTAATCAATAGATTAAAAGCCTGACCATCACATGGCCATCATGTTCAATTGTAAGAATACTTAATTCAAAACAGGGTCTTCAGCATAGCCAGCAGGAATTTCATTTCCTAGAAAGGAACTTAAGACATCCTGGGTTTAAAAACAGGTTAAGTGGTAGGTTTTCCACCCAGCTGCACCAAAACACCATTTTTGCTGCATGCAAAGCACTTGAACAACTGTATGTTCCAGGCCTTGATGGTTCTGTGGCTAAAAGCTTTGATACACTAAATTAGTTGCCTGTTGCCTACCTTGACTTCCAACCAGCCCAAAATTCCCACTTTTTGAGCTGCAAGTATCATCTTGAATGAGATGGAGGCATTTCTTTCCACCTTAGTCTCCCTAACCAGACACAGGTTATTCAGAAGTAAAGTAAGTATCCCTCATAACAAACCTACAAAATGACATACATAATTACTCATTCTGACATATCTTTAATCAGTGCATATCCATTCTTTCATTAACCAGTAGTGTTGCAGTGGGGATCCTGCAACACGCATATATCAAACCAGGAGTCCCGTGGAAAGGAAATATATATGGACAGACAGATTCTTGATAGCTGTTTCAGAGGTGTTTATTTCTCCAGCCGCATGGCCGGAGCTCTGCCCAGGAACTGTTCCAGTCACGGGACCAAGGGTCCTTCTGCCCGCGCAGGGAACACAAACCAACCCATGGGAACGAGGCTGAGCAGGGACAGGGAAGCCCCGTGTCTGTGCCCTCAGGGCCCCTCTCCCAGGGCTACACGGCAGGGGAGGGACCCCGACACCTCACCCGTTTTATTTTAATAAAAGGAGAATGAAAACAACTGGATAAACATAACAAGAACAGTTTCAAAACAAAACAAGCCACCCTCCTGAGTCTTTAAATGTCCAAACAGATTCTCTGGAACATCTTAGGGCTGACAGAAGGGAGACAGGACTCTCTGAGAATGCTTTGTGGGGAAACTGAGGCAGGAGAGGGTTTAACTTCTTCCCTCCCCCTTTTCATCCCCCACTCGGCATTGGAAAGGGATTTTTGGGGAAACAATTGGCAAAAGCATGGTTTTGTGAGGGAAACCATGGATGAAAAAACGGATTGGGAATACACTGGGGGTAATAGGACATAGGGTAAAAGGGAAAGGTGGGATTAGGAAAGGGAGACTGTAGGGGGGACTTACAATAGAGATACTGTCTAACATGACTACGATTTTTTGCATATATACTGCCTTTTACAGGAACACCATCAGGCCCAGTGACCTGCGATGCTTGTAACCCTTTTCTCCCTAGTACAATATTAAATTCCACCACCTCTCCATCTCCCAAGCTTGGGATGCATTTTCCAGGGTTATTCTTTTTAATAGCAGTTCTATGCACGAATATGTCTTGCTGGTTGTCACACCTTGTTATAAAACCATAATTTTGCTTAACATTATACCATTTTACTATCCCTAAGATCTTAGTTTCTATGATCTTTTCCTTTTTCCGAGTGGCTGCTGTTTTCTGTCTCGCTGCATCTTTGCTCTCTCCTTCGGTCGCTCCCATGTTGGAATTGTCGGGGCTGCTCGTGCCTGCGCGCTCTTCCCGGGGTCGCGTTCGGGGCTGCGCGGGCCGGGCCGGGCCGCGCCGCTCAGTTCTCCATGCGTCGCCTCCTCTGGTCGCAGCTTCGCTGCCAATGCCGGGCGCTGCACCCACATCTCGGCCGGGCCCCCGAGCGACGACTCCCCCATGCCCCGCTCCAGCACGCGTTCCGGCTGGGCGCAGCTCTGCTCCACCGCCATCGCTGCCAGCCGCCGCCCGCGCGCCGCCCCTCTCAGTCAGGCATTCCCGGGGCTCGCTCCACCACGCGCTGCGCGGGGCCGGGCAGACACTGCCGGGTCCCGCCGCTCCCGCCGCGCCTCGCTCCGCCACCGACACTGCGGCTCGCGTGGCTCCGCCCGCACGCGGGAACTGCCTCGCTGCTGCTCGCAGAGCGCTCGGTGCACGTGGCCTGGGCCGCACGGTCCCTGCGCCAGGCTTCCCTTCACCAAGACACAGCTGACATTGCTCAACAGTCTTGGTAACTAAATAATATTCACGAAAATATTCTTCCATCGGCATATATTTTGACTCCAGTATTAACTGTGTCCAAACGGTTTTCCAAAAGCCCTTGGTAAGAATTAAATCCCAAGAAACATAGAAAAAGTTCTTAAACAACCATGCCAGGAAGTGTTTCAGTTCTTTTTGAGCTTGAATCAAGCTAAAATTTACAAATCGTTGTTCAAGAATCATTTTAAGTTTAAGATAAATGTCCATATGCGGCTCTGAGAGCCAAGAGTCTTCCCACGGTTCCTCTATAGTTTAGATATGGAATAGCAAAGCAAAACCAAGAAGAGGAATCCAAAGTTTCCAGGGTTTACTCACACAAATCAGTCGCTTAGGGATCGGGGATCGTTCTGCTCTCAATTCTCCACCATTTGTTGCAGTGGGGATCCTGCAACACGCATATATCAAACCAGGAGTCCCGTGGAAAGGAAATATATATGGACAGACAGATTCTTGATAGCTGTTTCAGAGAGATGTTTATTTCTCCAGCCGCATGGCCGGAGCTCTGCCCAGGAACTGTTCCAGTCACGGGACCAAGGGTCCTTCTGCCCGCGCAGGGAACACAAACCAACCAATGGGAACGAGGCTGAGCAGGGGCAGGGAAGCCCCGTGTCTGTGCCCTCAGGGCCCCTCTCCCAGGGCTACACGGCGGGGGAGGGACCCCAACACAGTAGCATTGCTAAAAATGATGTACTGAATAAGCACATCAGCAAGATGGAAAAAACTCCACATAATTTTTGAAGCACATCAGCTGCTTACAAAACACTGCTTTTTCCCATTCAACCTTGACCACGGTGAGAACTTGTTAGTTGTCATGGCAATAGAAGCACTCAGGTGGTAGGAAAGAAAAATTAGCAGATTCCAGTTGAAACTGCTCTGGTAGGGTGTGTACTTGGGAACATTTATATACCAGGCAAAGATTGATAGTATTTACATTTTGATGTAGTTGAATGTTTTGAAAAATCAGTCAGTGTGATAAATGTGAGTTTTTTATTATCTGCTATAACTTTATCCAGCTGTCTTTTGCCAGAATACACCAGTGGCTGACTAAATATCTTTTTAAAAGTTCTTCTGGTAAAATAAATAGGAAGGAAATTAAGTACGATTTTTTTTTTTCCCAAAGCCATTGCAAAAAAATATCAACAGCAAAATAGTGATAGAGCTGATTTTGCAGAAGGCTCTTTGACATTACTCTGTATGTATCAGAGAGTTAAACTTATTTTACAAGCAAAGCAGAGCAATACTGCTACTTCAGAAAGTCTTTGGAGCTTTTAATAAAGCCAGCTTGAAGCTGTAACAGTTGGGATAACTTGCATCTGGCCTTTATTGTTAGAGCATTTCATTTAAAACAAATCCATGTGTGATCATATGCCAGTAGCTATTTTCTGACTTAGGACATACACATTATTTTTTATTGTGGAAATTTTACGGTTTAAGCTTTCACTTTCACTGATATAAAACAATTAGAAGTAAGCTGGTTTGGTTTTTTTGTTTGTTTTTTGGGGGGAAGGGTGTTCTTGTTATTGCTTTGGGTGGGTTTCATGTGTGTGAGAAAAGGCAAGCAAGAAAAATTCAGCTCTTTTCAGTGAAGACTTCAGAAAAAGTCCTAATGACTCAACTACACCTAAATAATTCTTGACAGATACTTGCCTAGTTTATTCTTCACCATCCCCACTGATGGGGACTACACAGCCTTCCTAGGAAATCCCCTGCAGTGTTAACAATCCTAGTAGCTGGGAAATGAATCTTAAAATCTAACCTATGATTTTCATGCTGTAGTTGCCATCCTTTTCTCTTACACACAATGAATACAGAGATTGATGCATTCTCTTCCTGTTTGCACTAATCTTTAACATTTGAAGACTGTTATTATGTCTGTTCTCAGTGAGGATCCATTAAAAAAAAAAAAAAAAAAAAAAAAAACCCACCCAAGAGTAAATTTATTTCAGATCATGTGTTTATGCCACCCACCAACTCACCTTGGATAACTCCACTGCTCTTTCCTGGCTCAGCTGTGAAGGGAAGTACATAAATCCAGTTGAAGTTAAAAGCAAGGGCTCTTACAAGTGGGGCAAGATTAGAGCAATCTCATGGCTTCCATCAGTCAACTGACAGGAAATAGCTCTGATGGTTTCAGCAGAGCAGCTATACATTAATTTGTCTAAACAAAACAACTTGAGGCTTGTAACTGTTTCTCAACGATCTTGTCTTGTAACCTACTCCTTCCTATTTCCCTTCTACAAAGTAAACTTTTCCTCTTAAATTGTGGTCTGGTACATGCACCTGGAGATAATATTGAAACCTCTGTTAAGAGCATGATAAAAATAGTACCAACTATTCTATACCCTTTATGCCTTGCATTTTCCTTCCTCCTCTTTACAGCAGAATGATAGATTCAGTGGAAGTGCTGCTAAGCCAGGCATAACCCAGCTTCTACTCTGCAGTTGATTATCTGCAGTTGATTAGTATTGTAAAAAGCACAATACTTTGCACTTACCTTCACAGAACTGCCTTCCATTTTTTAGGTTTGGGGGTTTTTGGTTGTTTTTTTTAATTTCCTACTTGTCCACACTATTTTCAATTCTACTCTTGTCTTCTAATATGCTTGCAGCCCTTCCCAGTTTGGAGTCAGTGATTGCAGTGAATGCTCTATAAAGTGCTCAGCAATTACAGTTCCCATGCAGAGCTCAATTCTGCATATCTGGCACAACAGGGTTTGCAGACTCATCTTGCTGCTATTAGATATGGCCCTAATTATATTATGGAGCAGGTAGAATGAAAAGCCAAATAATTTAATTATCATGAAAATAACACTGCCTTCTAAGTCCGAAGGGAGTAGCATGGTCACTCTTGAAAACAGGCTGCTCATATGGAAAATGCCGTGTGCATTTTTTGTTTTGAAAGAGGGCATTTAATTCTGACCTTCATGAGCAAGCCCAGCAACACCATTCTGCGGGGCTTTTTTTCTCTTTGTTTTATAGTAGTTGCTCTTATTTCCAGTGTCATTGCAATACTTGGAAAACAAAATTATCTAAGGCAGTTGGAGTAGATGATCATTGCATGTCCCTTCCAACTGAAATAGTCTATTCTATTCTGTCTATTCTATTCTGCATCTGCACAATTAATCACATGTTACTGCTCCTTCAAGCAATGTTATCTTGTACTTTTATCTTGACTGTATTTTTATGTCATTTTAATGGGTGGCCTGGTATTAGTTTAGAACTGGTTACTGTTGCATTTGCAATATTGCAAAATTTGGATTTTTCATCTAAGAATTCTGGATCAGACTTTTGGAACAATATGCGGGGACAAAGGGTACCACACAAAGTACACCACACACATTTAAAAAAATTGTTATGTCTCCTGGGACATCGAAAAAAGAGGAAAAGCCACCCAGAAGATTCCCAAAGCAAGTGTTGAAAGAGATAAAGATGTTCATTAATACTAACTCATCCTTCTCATTCACATTTTAGAGGAAAAAATATGATTATTGGTGAATATTTCTGTATATTTTGAACACTGGTTTTGAGGCACTGGAGAAAAATAATGAAAGTTGACTCCTCAATTCCCTGTCTGTGATAGCTTAAGGGCAAAACCAAGGTTCTGTGTAAAAGCTGAAATAAAGGCACTGAAACTGACATTAAAGCACAGATACAGGAATATCCTCATGGATTTTAATACACTTCACTCAAATTGTCTCTGCCTTTCCCTCTGAGGGTAGAATTCAGACACTGTAAAATTCTACCACCATAGGAAACTCAGGAAAACTGCCCTGTTTCATTTGCTTGGTATCCTATTATTTCAGTTCAGAGAGTAAACAGGCTGAAACTATGGGAGCGTCTTCAAAGCTGAACCATTTTAAAGAAATGCATTGCTTTACAATAGGGGAAATCAAATTAAATTCTGTATTCCTTCCATTTCTATTGAGTCATAATTCTCACAGGTAATTAAAAAAAAAACCAAACAAAACAACTAAGGCAGATATATTGACATGTTTCCAAAGGCAGTAATATGTGCTAAACATACAATCCCATGACTTGCATAGGTATCAGTTAACCACTGGCACTTCACACTGCTCGATCCATTAACAGGAACAACATAACCAACCCTCTATCCTTTGTTATACAGATTTTCACTTCCTTTCTCAGTCATCCTTCCTATGTCCCCTGCTTATCACTTCTCATTGGATATTTTTAGCTGCTTTGCTCAACTCTAAGCAGCAACAAACATAGCTGCTAGGTACACCTGCTGATAGCGTTATGGAGAACACTTACAACTCTATTCGTATTTAAATGTTTGCTTCCATTGTTCATGTGATTACGCTGAAAAGATTGCCTTTAACTACAACATTATGGGATTGGAGTGCAGAGGAATAGAGAACCAGGGCTAAAAATTCCAGTTCCTCCTTACATTCATTTATATTTCCTTAACGTAAGTTCATTTTTTCATTTCCCTTTTTTTACAGTGTTCTCAGTACAGGCAAGCTCATTTCTCTCCTACTGCAGAAACATATTAAGGACTAGCTATATTTCCATTTGCTCAAAAGGTAATAATGAATACTCACTCTAAGCATTTTTAGTCAGCTTATAATGTTTTTTCCTGTGTCTTTTTCCTAAGGGCTCAGTAGATTTTGAAGAATAATGATTAATTGCTAAATATAACATATTTTTTCCAAATATGAAACTGAGAAACGTATGGGTTATTGTATTCATGTTAAGCAAGTAATTCATTAACATGTCACTTGGAGTATCCACCATCCTCATTTACTATTTCAGGGGTCTAATCTACATGCATTTCCATGCCAAGGGCTGACCTGTTAATAGCAACATCAGCAAGGCTACAAGATTTATTGTTGGCCTATTCTAGAACAGCCGCATTTAAGGATGAATCTGCAACAGTGACTGAAGAATTAATTAGAATGATTGTGCAACTTATCCAACATTCTTCAAGACAGTTAGGGCAAAATAATCAGAAACCACTTTTTTATTTTTCAAAACTACTGCAGCTAGAACACGATCAATGACGACACATCCTCATGCCTAGATGCTGTAACACTCGCAGATGGCAGTCATACATTCAGCAAACACATTTCATGTGCAACATCAGCAAAGCCTGCCAAGTGTTTAAAGCCATGGTTATGTGTCAGAATGTGTATTTCATTGACTGGAATTACTTGCAGAACTGGCCAAGCAGCTATAGGCATTAAGTACACACACACATACCCACACCATTTCTTTCTGCAGTACTGTCATGATGCTGTCATACACCACTCTCTCTAGGATCACTTCTGTTCAAAGTCATAGGATATGAATTAATATATTTACCTGATTTCAGCCTCTAATCATCTGTTTGCAAACTTGTCTTTGAGGTCTTTTTCAGTTTTCCTTTTCTATCTGAACTTAATTCAAATAGGAAACTTGCAGTAATTTATCAAACTTATTTGCATTATTAGTATTTTAAAGTTTTTTAAAAGTTGTCCTTCAGCACGGGGTTGATCAGATGGCTATATGGTTATATAATATGCTTCTCCTGAAATTTTTATCATAGAGCTATTGCAGCCTTAGTGGCCTAAAGGTAAATAAAAGCCAAAGCCCACAGGGAGAGGTGAACATTTGTCTGTAGCAACTCACCTAACTGGAAATGACACAGGAGTTTTCAGCCCTGCCACCGGAACACATGAAAGAACACTCATCTGCTGAAAGTTCATTATTCAAAACAAACCCTTCAGATGCTTCACCTGTGAAATGACATTGTGACTCCTTACAAACCTTGCCTAAAAATTATTTATCAGAGAAGAGAGAATTGCCTTTTTCATTTGCCTTACCAGCTGGAAGGTCTATGTGGTGATGAGCCACATCAGAGAGCAGAGTTGTGGGCTTCTAAGGTGGAAGGTACAGCAAGGCTTGGATAACAACAGATAAATTGGAGAACTCTCCTCCCAGTTACCTTATCACAGATTGTCCACTAGTGTGTTTCCCCTTTTTCTCTTCCTGACATACCTACCAGTATAATACATATATTAGAGTAATTTAGCCTTACAAAGAGATGGTGGATGGTCACTAAAAGACCAGTAGCCTTGACCTTCCTTTGTTCTTACCTTATTAGCAAAGAAATTGAGCCTACATTTCTGCTGCCAACAGTGCCAGTATTTTAAACACATTTTGTCCTCCTCTCTGTCTCAACTAACACATCCATAAAGATCTACATTCTTCATGAAGTTATCTACACTGAATCCCCAATAATGTAACTAATTTTCAAGAAAAGCCCTCCCATTATTTCCAGAAATGTAGAATGATTCTTTAAAATGTCAAGTAAACGTGGACAAAATACTCAATCCCGGGGCAAGACTTTGCTCGCTATTATAAGACCTTGCAATAAAGAGAGAAAGGTTTCCTGAGAAGGCAATAACCTAGGTGAGCTAACCCTTGTGAGAGTGAGGGGTGTCTTGAATCAAACTAAGATGATAAATTTTGCCACAAACTATTACTCATCAGAGTTCTGTCATTATAAGGAAAATGGTGATTTTCTCAGTTTCCATTCTCCTCCCGCTCCTCAAATTTCTTCATAACATCCAGTTATTTTGTACTTAGTTGCCTTGAGATCTAAAGCATTTCACCTCCAGCTTTTGAACCAAATATTGTTTTTACAGGCTTGCCCCACTTCATGTCATTTGTGGTAAGTAGCAGGAGAAAAATATACAATGACAGGCAATCACAAAAGGTTTTTCTTTTGTTTTGAGTGTTTGCTTGGGGTCCCCCCTCCCCCCAGAAAAATCCCTAACCTATTTTCTTGCCACTGCAGAAGTCACAACTCTTGTTAACATTCCAATATTCTCACAAAAGGAAGCCTCCTTGTTCTCCTTCACTCTCTGGTGACGTCTGTCACGTCTCTGCAAAGTGCTGGTTTTGTCTTCTCAGACCTGAAATTATTCCACTACTCTACAGCATTGCCCCACTTCTTGCAGACGTAGCTAGCTAGGGTTTTCATGCAATTATGGCAGCATAAGGAACAAAAATCTTAGGAGATTATTGTTCACATTAGCCCTGTACATGCTGACATGAGACCTCTGTAAAATAGAAAGAGAAATATAACTTGGTTTTGCACTTTTGACATGGCACTTGCAATTTTTATGGACTTGTCTCAAACATTGATATTCATTTCAGTTCAATGTATCTTTCTCTTTAAAAACAAGTTCTGGAAAGTATTGTATTACTGATGTAATGAGTCATTTCACCTGATCTGACATAATCAAGTAAATATCAAAACAAAGGTATAGTGTTGCAGAAACCCTTATATTAAAACAAAATATCAGAAGTGGAAATGTAATGTGGCAAAGAGAAATGCCCAGCAAATTATGGCTTTTATAAGCTTTGCTAGATCTCCAAGTCAAATTACTTATGGAGAGCAGAGAAATGTGCCTTGTGCAAATTCCTGATATCATTCAGGTCTCTCTTTTTCAGGAACAAAATTATAATTGTGTCATCATGATTCAGTGGAAATCCGTTTTCTCTAATAGTGCCTTCAGTCTCTTGAAATAAAACCCAGTGAAAACCTCTAAGGACAATGTTTCTGTAATGCAAAAGTTCATCGGTTCCTGAAAATGTTCTTTTTATAACCCTGTGGAGCTGGGGTCTAAGAGATGCTGCTGGATCTGGAATACACAGCATTAATCTGTTAATCCATAAATAGATATGCAGCTCAAAACTTTAATTCAGAGTTCCCTAAGTGAGTAAGGAAATTATTAGATTTAATATGATTTATTTTAACTCTTCCAGATATTCATGTATGTTAAGACTGAAAGTTACTTTTGTGAGAGCCCACATACTTTATAATTACTATCTTAAATATGAAAATTATGAGAAAAGGTATCTCACAGTCATTACCTTAAAAGTCTTGGTCATTTACTGTAACTACTCAATAGTGCATTTTAATTTTGGCATTCTGGAATTGTGTTGAAAATGTTCTTATAAAAAAAAAAACCAAACCAGAAACAAACAAAACAAAACAAAACAACAAAAACAAAGAAAAAAACCAAACCAACAACCCAAGGCACTTAGTTAATTCGCTATATGGCTTTTAGTACTGAGTAAAGCTTCTTTTCTAGGCCAAAACATTTTACTATTGTAATAAAATATTTAAAACTTGATACCAACTTTCCTCTCCTCAGGGAAAGTTTTTTGTATTTTCAAAATATCTTTACTTTCTTAGCCAAAAAATTAGTCAATGATATATATCTGACTAATAGTATGACTCCAAAACTTTCAAACTTTCTTTTTCTTCACAAGCATGATATTCTCTCCCACAAAGAAAGGTTCAGAGAAAGGCATTGTGACTTTGTTACTAATGATAGCGTTGTTACTGATAAACATGAAGGTTGATTTGCTAGAAAGAAAAATACGGATGAACGATGCCAGAGATACCTGATAGGAATAGGGCTGAGTGTACAGACTTTTACCAGCAGCAAGGAGGCCCAGCCCCAGCCAAAGCTGTGCTATCCCAGAATCACACACACAATGGGGAGGGTTAGAAGGCACCACTGGAGCCACCTGTCCAATCTCCCTGCTCAGGCAGGTCCCCCAGAGCACGTTACTCTGGGTTGTGTCCAGATGGGTTTGAATTTCTCCAGAGGAGATTCAATTATGTAACAACCTCAATTATGTAACGTGCTGCAAGAAGAGAATCAGTGGCTTCTCCATTGTAAAGAGTTGGTAGAAACAGAAAGGAAGAATCATATCTTTTTGCAAAATGCTTCTTAAGCAAAGGTTTTCAGCTTTAATCAGGTCAAAAAGGAAAGTCAAGCGCAGAAGAATCATCAAATGGAGATATTAAAGAAATCATGCAGCTAGAACCCATGACGAAACATGAGCAGACTCTTCTATGTAATCATAGAATATAAACAAGGTTAAAGAGTAGATTCCACTCCTTAGAAAGAGGACAGTAAATTAAGTGCATCTACTTAACATGTGTGAAATGACAGCTTTCTGCTAATGACTACAAAATGAATAAAGGAACACTCATATTTTTGCTAAATGATCTACTTTCAGAAAAGATACACAAAGACATGCATTCCCTCTCAAGTAAGCATCTAAAGGACAGGGATAATTTAGCCCTAACAGCTGTGTCACATTTTACTATTTCTTCACATCGTAAAGTTTATTAGCATTTCAGCAATAAGTATCTTTTCTTTTCTAATGGAACATAAAATTGTACTACTTGTGTATATCTTTCATGAAATAGTTATAGTGTGCCAGTTGGTTTGTGATTCATTTTCAACAAAGTTCCTTTAAAATCAAGTTCTTATCTTTTTTTCTGGAGCTGGCTCCTCTAGTTCCCAGATCAGGTCTGCAGGTCAGAAGGGTCTGGTGCCAGCTGGCTCTGCACTGGGTCCATGCATAGCCTGGCACTTGCCTTTGTATGAGAAATGAAGGCTAATGCTCTAACCTTCTGACTCAGGCTCAGGAGAGGCACTGATCATGAGGCAATTTCAGGGCACACAGGTATTCTGAAAAAAAGGATAGGTTGGGTTTTTTTGGTATGATGTCAGCATAAACTTCGCCTTATTGTGGTGTGACTGAGTTACATTCTTGGAGACAAGCAGTGTTACCCACTCAGTTCATTCAACATTTGGCAAAAGCCAAGATAACCACACACACAAGTTCCTTCAGCAAACAAAACTTCCCTAAGAAACCACTGCTTCTGCTCTCTAGGTTTAACACCCAGCATGGAAAGAATAGAAGTCAAAATCCCCAGAAACATCAACATTTTGATTACTTTTCCAGCAAGGTCCAAGGATATTCTTCTGCCGTAAGTTGCCACATGTTAGACTTTTCATCTGCAGGCTGAAGTTACTTGTTACCAGGTAGCGCCCATTTGTCTCTTTGCCAATGTTATTCTCAAGCTCTTCTTCTTTAATGTTGAGCTTCTATAACAAAGCACCCACATTTCTAGAAATGCCTCACTTCATCCATTCTTGCATCACATTTGCCTTTATCATAGCTATCTTTGTGGCTAATTATTCCCCTAAAATGTATCATTTTACACCTTCCTCCTCTTTTCTTTTATTTCCCCTCATCTTTTTAAGCAGAGGTGTGTTTGCATCCCTGTTTCCTGAGAGCTATGAGCATGTGTATGGAGAGCTGCCACAGCTGAGGTGTTGAGGTGGACTTGCATGACCATTTATTTGTCTGTGACTTGTTACTTGTAGGTAGTAATTTGGACACATGGCTGCCAACCTATTTTTTCAGCTTTTTTTAAAAGTTAATGGAATGTTATCTACCTCTTTTATTTATATCCTCTTCATTATAATCCCGCTCTTCCAAGTCAGGCATTTACATCAAATACATGACATTGTTATGGATTGAGCAGCTATTCCAGCTTCCCTTATGTCCCTGCTTTTTGCTGCCATTGACGTTTTTTATATAGGCCTTCCCAGCATATTCCCTTTTAACGGCAGCAGATCAATCATCCTTTCATGCACGATCAGGTATCAGAGACTACAGTCACTCCAAGATGGATTTGCTCTACCTTTATAGCCTGTTTTTTGCTACAATTGCACTTAAGGTCACATTCTGATTTAGCTCTTTCCCACATTGCTGGAAAATTTCTCCATAATAGATACCTTTAGTCATAATATTACTAAGTATCCTAACAGAAAAATCACAATGACACTTAAGCTTTGTTTTTATTGTTTGACAAGGGCTGTTATAATCTCAGAAAAAAAGTGCACCCTAAAATGTTTTGAGCATATTAAACCTATGCAAAAGATTCAGCAGAAGTATGCAAGGACCAGGGCAAGAAGGGCATCTACTGTGAGCATCTGTGTAGGGAACACAGGTCACAGAAAACACCTCAAACTCCAGATTTTACAGATGGTTCCTGCTGCCACCCAGGAACAAAGGATTCAGGCTCATAGGGACTTAGGAGAAAGCAGTTAGCATGGGCATTGAGGACCCTTGTCAACTGAATGGAAACCAAAGGAGTGAGAAGGGAAGAAAGGATGACCTGCTATCAAATTACCACACAGTGGCTCTGGTTTTATAACACAGATTGTACAAATTGTTATCATCCAACAACTCTCATCTTCAAATTTTTTCTGTAGAGTCATAAATCTAGTTTCATGGGATAATCTCTTTGCAGCATATAGTCTTTCAAATATATAGCATAACTAAGGTGTGAAATTGTTTGCACCTTGTGAAATGCAGCTGTGCTAAACCAGTAAGACAAAAATTCAGCTAAGCTGAAAGACAGCAAAATCAGTGGTTACCAAAAAAAAGGGGAAAAAAAAAAAAAACAAACCACAAAAAAGGAAGAATGCAAATGGCAGCTATTCCAGACAGTAACAGTGGGTGATATTCCATACTGCAGCATCTTGCTGGCAGATTATTACTCTGACAATAGCAGTGCAGAATTTATCCTACAATCAGAACTTTAACCATCTACTTTAGATTGTAATACATGACAATTTACAAATACAAAACCACTAGAACAAATGATCTTGTTTAAATGTCACCTTCCAACTCAGCTGTTCCACTCTCTGCTTTATAGTCCTAGTCTCATTCCTTGAATATAAAACAATACATTTTTAAATTTCACTAGCCTTAAGAGCCCAGTAGAAAGTGAGCCAAGTTTTCCCCTCCCTCAACAAGTATAAGCAGGCTTATGAACTGTGTCAGGTACCAAGAATAAATAAGAACACCTCCACTGAAGTTGGTAATGTCTGGTAATTTATACCCAATGAGGACCTGAATTGGATTACAAATTGAAGTCATTTCTGCCCTTAATTATAGTTATGCCACCTCACTGCAAAAGCAATTTCTACAGGTGGAGTGTAGCAATGGGGAACAAAGACGACAGAGCCCCCTGTACGTCCCCAGAAGATCCTTTTATTTCCAAAATCACCCCCTCTTTACACCCCCAACGCCAGCTGAACCCAAACCGAAGCGCCACAACAGAACTTAACAGCACGCGGGCACCCATTGGCTGGCTCAGCTGCGGCGCTGCTGTCCACGCGCCCTGTCACCCAATCAGCTTCCCGCTCATGCGCTGTGCACGCGTCCCCCCAGCCAATCACAGTCTCACTGCCAGCTGTCACTCACCCGGCTCCCGCTCACCGCCGCCTCTCGCCCCTCAGCCGCTCCAAGCGTGCGGCCGCGGCGGGGCCTTTCCCGCAGGGCCTTTCCCGCAGAGCCTTTCCCGCAGGGCCTTTCCCGCAGGGCCTTCTGGTGAGCATAAGCCTCAACCATTTTAACAAATAGAACCCCATACTCCACAGTGGAGCTTAGGGTCTGAGCTTACAGAATATTTATGAAAGGTCGTGATGCATGAAAAGGAGAAGATTTCAGTTGGCTTTCACTTCCATCTGAGCATTCACTTAGAATATGAGGGCTTGTTTTCTAATTTGTACTCTGGTAGTAGAATTTTTAGGAATCTTCTAGTGAAAAAATGAACTTCAATACTGGGTACCAAACCCTGCATGTGTTTAAGATGCAACTGTGGCTCTCAGTTGTTTTCAAATGTATCTGTTAGCAGGAATCTCAAAGCAGCCTTAAGAAACTCCAAATACTGTACACTTCTGTAGACAAAAATTCCCATAAGAAGTTCCCTGACTAATATTAAAACTAGCGAAGTCTGAAACGATGTTTTCTCGCTGGAATTGTACAGAACCACTGGAATCTTCAGGGAAAGCAAACACAGCTGCAGCATCTTGCGTAAGTGAAGTGATTAAGTGTACTACCACAATTGCGGTAATCCATGTTCAATTTGAACTCAGACTGAAACAAGTGAATTGGAAGGCTGCTGGCGCTATCAGAAATAAAGTGTGTATTACAGGTGGAGAGGACAGAGAGCTTGCTCAAAGGGAGCCTAGCAAAGGAAGATCAAAAGAGCTCTGGGTTTGTGCTGGATGGTTCAACATGCAGAAAAAAAAGACAGCTATAGGAGCTAAAACAGTGTGGCCATAACAACTGAGGAGATTGACAGCTGGACTGACAATCCTAGAATCAGACCTGAAACCAGTCAGAAATTACTCATTAAAATATTACAGTGAAATTCTGCAACTTTAGTAAAACCCACAGAGAAGGCTAAGAAGATATTAATGAGAGAAGATGTTCTGGATACGAGGGGAGGATGTTCTTGTTATGGGACACTGAGAGTGTACAAGGAAGGACTTGTGGATAATATGTAGCAACTATACTTTTGCTTGTATAGCTGATTCTTTACTGCCTGAATGGTCATTGTTTGCTAAGCAGCCAGTCTTAAATTAAGCCACAGCCATCAGTATAAGAATAGCAGTAGAGAAAAGAAAAAATCTTTCTACTTTTCTCGACTATGGATTACGACCAGTGTGGCTTTTATGTCTGCCTCGACAACAGCCACAAACAACTAACGTTTATCACCTAGGAGAAATTTAACCTGGAAAACTGAAACGTGTTTTAACTCCAGAAAATAATCTAATTTAAATGTATAATAACTTGACTTCTCCATGATATAGGACTAAAAAACTTAGGAGGAAAATACCTTCTTGCAGTAATTCCAGTACATCTTTTCACTCCAAATCATTCACATATATCACTGAAACAGTAATCCTTCTAATAGGAGTGGTGAAGTTGTTCTTTTTCTTAGTACAGCCACATATGGGAAGGACAGATATAAGCAATGAAAACAGATGGGAAAAAAAAAAGGTATGAAAACATCACAATTTGCATCATATTTGGTATGAAATTTTGGCTTCCTATCTTACCAGCTGAACCCTTTATTCACCATTCATTCCTTTTATGAACCTAATTATGATCAGTTTAATCAGACAGAAAATAGCATCCTTTATCTCAGCTTTAAGTCAGAAAATCAGGAGGTTTCTCTACGTTGTGCTGTTTAATGCTGAGCAATTGCTTTGTCCTTTTATTCTCCAAAATACCCAACTGCAAGACAGAGGTGCAAACACTTAGAAACTCTGGGGCCAAGAGATAAAAAGCACTTCCTAAGAGCAAAGTGTTCTCACTTGCTTATGTTCGTGCAGCTTTTCTGTTATATTTGGATCTTCCATAGTACTTTGGAGCCAACCAGACTTAGCCTTTGCTGTTAGAATACACTAATAAGTAACATTATACATGGGAAGATGACGGATTAATAACCCATTTTGAAATACTTAAAATGTGTTTTGACTGAGGAGAAATGTGTAGAAGCCCATTTACTATGGAGTGATGGACAATATAAAGACTACGAGCAGCAGGACACTTCCCCCAGCAGAAAACACTTTTAGCACAGAGACCTAGAGTTGCAATGCCTTTATTGGAGCAAAGTTCTGGGATATGTCCTCCGTATTATTAAAACTTTGAACTGCTTGTGCACATGGTTCCTACTGAAAGAAGCTAAACTTATCAGCAAATTCCAGAGGTTTGTGGGAGTTTTGACAAAAGGAAAACAGTTGATAGGATGCATTAATTTCAGCAATGCTTCATTTCAAAAAAGGAATTGGGGAAGTAGCATGGAAAAATCCTTGTGCTAAACCTCTCAGTCACACAAGCTAACTTCTTCAACATGGAAAAAAGTTACTTTCAGTATAAATACACCAAACAGAAAAAATAATAATATACTGAAAATAAATACATTTTAAAATATGAATAACGTGTTGAATTTTTTTTTAAGTAAAAAACAACATAGAGTTCTTTTAGCTGAAAGACTGAGCAGTTGTGGAGTTTATTTCATTCTGTATAATGAATTTTTTTTTCAGTTTTAGAAAGCTGCAGAAAATACTATTTTCTTCCCCAAAATAAAATTCCGTTCCTGTTCAGGTCTAGTAATTAGCAGTAATTATTTCCATAGTAATTGGTGTATACTGCCTTTAAAATGTGCTGCTCAAATGTTTATTTTTGATTTGTATCTGATCAGCTAAAACATCCATATGGTTTGCTTTGGAAAGGTTCACTAAACTTGTTTTCAAAAATAATATGGACCACAAGATATTCACCCAGTCAATTTTCAGAAGGCTCTATGAATCAGAAACAGGCATTTCTTAAATTACTGGGTGCCTGACTTAGCACAATCTGTCATTGATTAAAAAAACTAAAAAGTGGTGAAATCCCCTTGGTGTTCTTTGGAACAGGCGCAGATGGCTCCCATCTCCCTGTTTAAGTTTTATTTTGTTTTCCTGCTCTCAAAAGGGAAACTTGGTAACACTGTGACAAAAAACATACAACACAGAATAACAAGTTCAGGCACTTTAGGAGAAACTGACATATTTTTTTTAAAGGAGAATAGCACTTTCTTGGGAACTGAAGTGTTTATAGGATTATAAAATGCCTGGGATGACAGCACAATATATACCCAGACAGTAAGTAGTGCTGAAATCTTTGAGTCGTTCATGGTTGTCTCCCTCAGTTTTTTATGGCTATGATATCTCATAGTTTCACTAACATTGATGAAAACCACAGTTCCATAGGACAATCACTGGGCTTCCCAGCAATTTGCTAACACCAACAGACATGGAAAAATCTGACAATCTTCAGTTCTCGTCTAGGTTCAGGAAAATAAACTATTATGGTAGGCACAGGTCCATTTCCATTTCATCATTAGAAACTGCTTTGTAGCATTGCTTTTCTATTGCTGCTCTTGGTGTTTACACCCAGTTTCAATCTTCCTTACCCACTCAGTTAATCTCCTCCTTACCTATTAACCTCCTATTACCTCCTACCTCCTAACACCTGGGCTTTCGTCTCCAGTCTCTTTCCTCCAAATTTCCCTATCCAAATTCTCTGTGGCTCCAGCAGGTTCTGCTCATCCTCATTCTGTGTATCTTTGGCATGGCTCAAGGGAAGGCAGAGGAGAGCTACCACCTCGGTGTCATCACAACTGCAGGCAGCTAACAAACAATAGTCCCACTTGGGGTGGGTTGGACAGGAAACTGCCCAGTAAGAGAAGGAAGAGAAGTCCCGATTGTCAAGTAGATTGTGAGGGAACTGGATTTCAAAGAGAAAAAAAATAAATCTTTCCTTTTCATGGAAGCTCTACATTTGTGAATCATTCTGGCATGAAAAGAGTAGGAATGCACAGAGTCGTATCTGGTTTTCAGATCACAACATGGATTTCCTACAGTAGAACCGACTGTAGGAAGGAGCAAGTATTAAACTGCATAATCTCAGATATGCAACTGTATTAGCAGCAGCTAAACTAAAATTACATTACGATCTAGATTTAAGGATTTTCTATTTAAATTGTGGTTAACTTCAGCTGACATGATTCTTACCAACACTGAAGTTAGTAATCAAAACTCAGGGCTAGTCATGTATAAGGGTACTCTAGTAATTTAGTAACTTACAAGATAAAGCTCATTTGTTTAGCTAGCCATAACTTTTCTCATTTCTACTGTGATTGATAATCTGGGACTATGGATAATCTGAGGTGTTACACAGTAAAGCCTGTCAGAGAACATGAATTATCCATACCAGGACATTATTGTGTTATTCATTAACATATATTTTGATGAAATTGAGGTAATATAATAAAATTAGAATTTTAAATGGCTTTGATGGGATTATACAAAATGTAAAACTTAAAAAAAAAGCAAACGGAGAAAGTTAAATAGGCATTTTGAGCAGCCATTTCAAAAGAATTTCACATTTTCTATGAGATGACCAGCAAATTACCTTTCGTGCATGTAGAACTCCCACTTACCAACTCAGGCCCTGTCATTTGCCCATAGTGCTGACCACAGATATTTACAGATATTTTTCCAAATCCCTTCACTTTTCTGTTTTGTTATCTAAATTTCTCATCAGAAAGAATAGCTGAGGCTGTGCTCTTCGTTCTGCTGTGACAGTACTATCCCCGAAGACACACACAATTAACAATGCACAAACTCACCTTACAGGATTTTTCACTGACCTGCAAGTAATTATTTCACTGTACACCTAGAATTTGACTGTAATACTTCTTCTTTTGTCCTCTAGTCATCAGGTGCAGGGAGTTTCAGGGGGGTGGGGTGTTGTTTGGGTCTCCTGCCACCTCTCCCTTCCCACAGAAGTTACCAGAATTGTTTGCCTTTCAAACTGCTCCAGCCTATCTTCAAGGAGAACTTTAAAAAGCTGATCATAGCGGCAGCTGAAGCAATGCAGAAGTGCCCCTGAGCTATCTGCAGGGTTCCTCTGACAGCAACCTGAGTGCCCAGAGACTGGGAGTAAAGCTTGAGTCAACTCACGTGAGTTCAGCAGGAAAAGCTCTCTGCACACAATGATGTTTATTGAGGCAATAATCAGGCTGGAACTCAACATTTCAAAAGCAGATATATTCCACTAGGAGAGTTTTGTTCCGCTGTAATTTTTGAGTGTACCCAGTACAACTGCAATTCTTCATTTCCAATTGGATGAAAACAAACCAAACTAACAAAAATGCAAGTATGTGCTGTTGAAATATTTTGCAGTTTAACCTGTGTATTTAACCATGATTCACTGGGATATTTAAGGAATAAGGTATTTGTGAACTATTAAGAAGAAGCCAAATATACTGCAGAACATTACTACTGGTCACAGTATCAATACCTAAATCAAAGCTACCTTAACAACAACTTACAGGGAATAAAGATTGCTCCGTAAGATACTAAATATTAGAGAAGACTATATGGCTTCAGAATAAAAAAAAAGGAAGAAAAAAGATAAATCTTTATGAATAGACAGAGCAATATGAAAAAAGCAATGTAAGGTGGCAATAGGAAACATGGATTTCCTCTAGTCAGACATAGAAGATTGGTGTATATACAGAATGGGGGAAAATAATCCTGAATATACGATATCAATTCAGTAAAAAGATATCTAGAAATAAATACCTCAATATAAAGTATAAATACCTAAAAATAGGCAATAGAAATAAAAAATAGAAACCCCAAAATGCCTGTATTTCTAATTGAAACCTGTCTTGTGTTTAATACTGCACTATACACACTGCTTTTGAATTGCTATACTTATACATCTGAATATGTATATAATGAAAATGGGGTAATCAGAGGTAAGTACTCTTCCAAAATTTTATAAATAGCAAGTTTATAATATAACAACACATGTGCTGAGAGGTAGTTGAGGGTTTTTTGATGAAGTGATGCTGAAAATTAAAAAGAAGAATTAATGTATGATTTGCAGAGTCTTTTTACTTAATTACATTGGCATTGGTTGATTATAATGGCTGTTTTAAAAGATTTACCAGATTTCGAATTAATGTCCACAGTTTAACCCAAGCTCTCCAGAACTGCCCTTTTTTTCTAATGTAGAACAACCTACATGGAAGTGCTGTGGAATTTCTGTTTGTTTTAATTTTATGGCAACGAAGTATTTAAACGCACTGGTCCTGCAGCTGGAATAGTCCTTACGCTGACAGAGACTTGTGCTTTCTGAAACTCCCTGGCATGGTGCTATCCATGCAAGGTGCTGGAAGGAAAGTTTTGCTGCCTGTAGCATGCCAACACTTTGGGAACGTCGATGGAGTCCTGTAATAGTAGTTGGAGTTCTGTGGCCAAGAGCTGACTTAAAGGAGCTCTTGAGTCCATCACATCAGATGCGTGCTTATCTCACAATACTGGGTCTTCTACTAAAGTCACTGCTGTACTTGTTTGTATGGGAAACCAATTTTTCATTATTTCCTTACAGATATAACCTAGGGATTAGACCCAGAAAGAAGCAATGTGAATTCTTTGGTGCTATATTCACGAGGACATAAACTGAAATGGAATGCATTTTTGGATTCACTGTATTTAAAAAAAAATCAGTTTCCCTTTATATTTAGGATATTTTATTCTATTCACAAAATCACTTTATGTTTTCCCAATTTATAATCTTATCTGTAGGTACAAATGTTTACATCAATAATTGACTTGTATGATAAAAATGTGTAATGCTGCTTTTATAGCAGCATTGTAATAGCTTTGGAATTAATGATTAACTCGAGGCTAGAGAACAGCAATTATTATTCAGCTGAATTTATTTGGAAGGAGCAAAATCTTCCTTACAATTGCTTTAGCAAAACAATCACTGGAAAAGAGAGAAGATTAGAAAGAAGAAGGTAGCCTCAACAAGAATATTGTTTTTAAAGTGCCTTACAAAGAAACTGGCATATTTATTTTACCAAAGGCTTGAGGTGGAACTTCACTACTGTGTGTAATTATCACCATCACAAGAAAATGCAGGATCTTTAATGAAGCAGAGCTCCATATGAGTAATTTCAAAAGATATTTGAAACCTTTCTAAATCTGAAGCATTAATTGACTAAATCTTCTAATGACTTTAGGCCCCTTCTTCACCCAACCTGTCCTAGTAGAGGAAACCATCCATCTTCCCCCAAGAAAACCTCAAATTAAGGTCTTGTCCACCAACAAAAGTATTATTTTCTTCTTTCTATGAAAAGATCAGTTAACCAAATCTTACACCCAGTATTGTAAAGTTTTATAAATATGAATGATCTCAGGACTTTTTATAAGTTTAGCTTTTTTTTTCCCTACGTGTCTGAAGTAGAATAAAAAACACAGTCATTGGCAACTTCAGTAAATGAAAGTACCACCGTAGTAAATGTTAAGTTCATCTCAATAGAAGTCAGTGGCAAGTGATCCATTGGACTATTTATGCATTAGTACACACATGAGTGTGTCTACATTTGTACAACGTAGTTTTGCATCCTGGCCAAATTCTTTCCTTGGTGTAACTCAGTGCAGAGCAGAGATGCTTCTTCACTTCCTATCTGCGCTGCCTTACTTGGTCTGCTCATGGAATAACAGCCCCTGGTGGAACTCCTAAACACAAGTGAATACCTAATGAATTCAACAGAAACAACTCCAAATTACATTAAACTGATTTTCCTCACGTAAACGTGATGCTTAAGCATTCCATAAAGGAAAAACTGTGAATCCAAAATAAGAGAATTAATTTTGATTTGGAAAGACACTGCATGTAAATGCTGATTACTCTTTGATTATGTTGATTTGGGAGGGGGCATTCATAATGAAGGCAGTACATTTTTTACGTAATGTGTCACACTTTTAAAGGACTGCAGTAAGACAAGTGCAATCAAAACAGCAGATTTAGTTTACTCAGTCGGGAGCTATAAGCACAACTGTTTGTGATTTCCAAACTTGCCACTGTGAATCAGATTGAAGGCCCCCTGCTGTGAACAATAAGGCAAGGACTGTGCTAAAGCATCGAGGCCCCTCAGTCAAAAGGCTGACATTCACAGAGGTTACTGCAACACAACAGAGAATTTTAATTGCAACAGCATTTTAAAGCAAGCCAAGTCAAATAGCAGTTTGAGTTCAATGATACCAGTAAGTATGAAATTATATCACACTACAATTCATAGAACATCCAAGAGTCTTGTAGAAAAATGATGTGAAATTTTGAAAAATCCAGGGATTTCATCATGATATAGATTTCTGTAAGTACTTATATTCCTTAGAAGCATGAATTTCCTTCATTTCAAGTGGTGGATTTACTTCTAAATTACTTAGTTGCTTCTAAAAATCTCACTTTCTAGCATAAGCTTCTCAAAAATGTTTCTCATGTTTTGGATAATTATTTCACCTAAAGAGCTGCTGAAGATTTTTTTAATCCCCCTTTTAGAACAGCTGCAAGTGCAGTTGTTCCTGCTTGTATAAAATAATGATTTAGATCACATATTACTATTTTAACTGTAAACAGTGAAAAATCCCAGGCTGTCATCTCAAGGGTTTTGTTTACCCCAAAGACACCTGGAATAAAGGGTAACACACAACAAAACTAAAATACAATATTTTATATTTCACAAAACCATGATCATCAGTTAAATTTGTTATTTGGTTTCAGGTTTTTGGGGGCTTTTTTAAAAAAAAGCATGTTTGATTTGATATTCAATCATACAGAAATTAAGAATCTGGTTATTAAACTTTTGGCAGTTTTTTATAACAAACTCCCAAAATTGATTTCCACTGGCATGTTTAACATCCTGTTTAACCCAAACAGAAAGTTAATTAATTAATTTAACAGCTCATTTGTACAGCTCCAAGTAACTCATAAGCAGATACTAATGGAAATTTCTAAATGTTTCAATACAATCCCACTTTAATAAACTATTACGTTATTGAAAACTACATTTGTGCAAGAAGTGACTTGAATTCTGTTGATTTTGCATGAAAAAAATTTAAGAGAAGTAAATTCCACCTCTGTCCTCTCCAAAAATATACTTAGGCAGGGAATATGCCAATGGATAAGATTACTTAAGTAGAAATCTCTCTTGATTTGGGTCTTCATTTTACCTAACGTGTAGCTTAACAGCTTTGTTATTAATCAGGTCTTAATGTAAACACTTCGAAGCTGTTGCTGCTCAGTAATGCTCATTACAAATAGTCCCTGTGGGAATCACCAGCTTATTTCATTAAAACTCCTACCTACTTTAATTGCTCTTAGGAAAACATGAACAAATTAACTGTGTTTTAAGAGCCAGTGGTGTAAATTTGTACGCTTGCGTGTTTGGTTGCTGGGGCCTAATGATTTTCCTGATAATCCTCTGCTGTTGCACTCACTGTATGATAGTTGGCAGCACCAGCCTGTTTTAATCAATAGCAGTTACAAAGGCTAAAAAAGAAAATATGGTTTGAAAACCATAGTGCTCATCATGCCAGCAGAGACACAATATCATTCTGGGTCACAGGCAATTAATTTTTAAGTTTTAATGAATCTCTTGTGTGAAAGAAATGATGCTTGTTAGCTGGGGTGATTAATGTATATTAAATGAGCAAATTAAAAACCCCAGAATATTTTTACCATGACAGTGGCATAAATAGGATATGTGACACCTTGATGGTGAAATCAAGGGATTTCCACAATTCAAAGAGACATGTGACTTTGTATAAATTTTAGTAACATTCAGTTAAAATAGTGTAATAAAGAAAAGAGCATTTTATTTTAAATGTCCTCAATCAAAATGTTAGTGAATATGCTCTTAGTAGTAGAAACAGCCTCCAGTACAATTTGGCCTAGAATGTATGAGCAAAAAGAAAATTACCTTCTTCAAGAAGATTAAGTAATGCTTGAAACAAACATCTGTTAAGAAATAAAGTTATTTATTATCTCCCGCATAAAAACCTATAGCATTATAAGATATTCCAGATAGTTATCTGGGCTTCATCACAGATGCCTAAATAAATCCCCCTGGAAAATCTGTGGCTGGAACCCAAAAATGAAAAGGAATTGAGTAAAGAGTAATATGGGAGATATATTTATATGCCATTAAAGAATTCATTATTCTCTCTACTAGGATAACTGAACTTGAATTTTCACTTTGCATATTCAGCATTGCCCTCTGATTTCAAGGGAACCAACACTTCAGATTCAGCTAGGCATCTAAAAATTGGCAGTGTGATTGTCATTAATCATCATTAGCCACTTGATCTCAAAAAAAAAGAACTTAATGGGTAACAAAGGAATGGGATACTAAAAATGCTGATGGTAAGTAAACTCTATAGGGTTGATAATGATTAATTTAATTACACAGTAATGTGTATATTTCAGATAAGAAGGCAGTATAGATGCTTTTCCCTGTTCCTTTGTCTGTGTTCATTTCAATACTCCCGAATGTATAGTAAATAATATCATGTAACTGAAAGCTGTTTTGTACAAGAGTTGTATTTTAAATAATTATATGACTTCCAGGCCCTTGATTTTCAACACACATAATACTGCAATTAAATCTGACCACAATCAGAGGAATATTTTAATAATACATGCTAAAGTTTAAATGTTTTCTTTAGTCCTACTGAAATTTTCCAGTTATCCCATTTGTAATTTTCAGTCCTCGGTTCTATTATTTTTGCAGAGCAAACTGGAATTTCAGTCGCACTCTGAGCACTCCTGGTTATTCTTAGCACATGAATAAAATAACCAATATGGTGGAGGCCCAGCAGTTGTAAACAATGGCTAATCAGAATTAGTCCCTCTAAAAGAGAATGCCATTGATGATTGTTTGCTGCGTGTATCAACAATCTTATGACATTTTTGTTAATCTGTTTAGTCATGAGAATCACTTTCTTCTCTGTTGAGTGAATGTTTTCCTAATTTGATATTTATCAGAACATCATGAAGTACCACAAAGAGCAAAGCACTTAGAAAGTTTAACAGATACTTAAATAATTCTCTGAATTTCCTTGTGTAATCTTGATTTAAATGACAGGATCATGTTAAATACAGCCCTGTATGCATAAGGATTTCTTGCAAAGATGCACCTGTTAATTTGCAAACCCTGGAGTTTTTGAGACACTCAGCCCTCTACTTGCTGAGTTAAGGAAAAAGAGCTTTTTGCACCAGAAGGTGAAAAAAGCAAGCAAACAAACAAAAGCAAAACATGTAACTCTTGTTCACAGAACAAAAGCCTTTCTAACTTTTAACATATAGAGAAAACAGAAGTAACTTGACTTGTGGCAGTCAGAAGAACCCTGTAGGGAGTAGGAAAATGAAATGAAAACAATTTGGGGTGATAATTTCTTTTTTAAAAAAAGGTATTTTGAGTATTTTGTTTACTTGCTTATTTACACTTTCCCTATTTCCCTTGAAACTGTAACTTTTCAGATGCTAGCAGTACAGATTAAATAATTCATCTGAGGCATAAATTTGACATTTCAGGTCTCCACCAGAGAGTGTAGCTTCTACACAAAATTAAAATATTTATCTCAAACCAGTGAAAATCGGCTTAATATGAACTCAGTTATTCAAGTGTGGTCTCCCACATTCACAGTGTGCATAAGCCAAATAATCTGAGCCATCTGTAAAGATCAAATCACAGTTCTAATGGAGAGATACTGCAAAAGTGTTGCAAAGTCTTGCTGGACTTGGTAGCATTAGGTTAATGGATGGAATCCATGATCTTAATCTTTTCCAATCTAAATGATTTCATGATTCTATGAAAGCCATAAAAAGTGATGCTACAACTCCAGCCCATCCATAAGTAGCTCTGATTGTAAAGTGCAAAAATCTCTAATCCTTCCTTTCTGAAAAACCTTTCCTCAAATACCGACGGGCTACCCAGTGCTACACCACCCTCATACTGTCTGTGAGGAAAATGATGGAGTTTTCTGTAATACAATGGAAATTAGCAAAGGCATGGCAAATACAAACCTACTGTGCAATCTTACAGATCCTACAAAGACTGAAGAAAACACTTGCTGACACTGCAGAAATTCAACACCATCACCTGTCCACAGAGTCAGTGGTGCTTGTAAAAGTCTTCTCCCTTGCCAATGGAAAATGAAGTGAATTAATGCCTGAAGATGAGCAGCATCAAAAAAATCATTACGAACTTGACTTGGCAAGGGTTAAAAGAATGAAGGGAAATTGGTTTATATGTGCTGCACTGATTGAAGCAATGCAACCTGACAAGGAAATGCAATTCTCTGGCTTTTTCACTGAATGAGAAGGTCTAGTGTATGTTTCACAGCTGCAAGAAAATAAGATAATGTGCAGAAGAAACAAGCTTGGATCAGTCAGAAAGGACATCAAGGACAACATTCATGATGCATTTTCATGATAAACAGTCTGAAAATGTCAATGTTTTTTGTGTCAAAGAAAAACTACAAGAAATAGGAATATCCGCATACAATTTCCAGGTCAGTGGAAAACCAAAAACTGGAAAAACACCAGAGTACATTTTAAAAATTCATCAGCATGTTTGAGGTAATATGTAGTCCAAGGAGATATCTAGGATGATTCTATAACTGTCTAATTTGGAAGGTAATTTTATTGTTTGGATTACCAGAAGGAGCAAAATGCAATAATAAGTCTCCCACAGAGCTTGTTATTTGGAAGCTGGGTTTTCAGAGAACAGCTCCAGAAAGTGAGACTGCAAGAGTAATTCAAGGTGTGTGAGTATGGTCAGAAAGAAAGGGACAGGATTTGGTGGTGGAGATGGTGCAGTATTGTAAATCCCTGCACTGGGAAGCAGTGACCGGTATTTGCAGAGAGGGGCTCAGCTGGACTGCAAAATCACTGTGTCTGGAGGCTTACCATGGCTGTTAACTTCTTTCCAAAACAAAAAATGGCTGGCATTTTGGGAAAGGTCATACAAGGGCTGCTAGGATACGATTACAGTCTTAGGACATAAGAAACAGAAATTGTTTATGATTTTGCAATGCCCAGGTTTTGCACTGTTTTGCATTTTTTATGGTTACAGTCAAAAGTAGAGGCAAAACTTGCAAATTTTTAGTCCTTTGGGATTGCATTTCAAAATTCACTGCAATAAGTGCTGAACCTCTCAAGTGTGAATAATGAAAAAAATCAATAGATTCTCCAGATCTAGGGTAATTTAAAGATTAGATTGACCAGAATGGCAACCAAATCTCCTTTTTTTTGAACCCAAAATAAACGCATAACCTGCCTTAATACCTGGTAGAAGTATTTCCTCCACATCAATCTTGCTGAAACCTATCTGGAAAGTAGAATATAATTAAAAGGGGCATATTTACTGAAACAGATACTACTTATCTTGAGCTTACAGGCTAAGGGAGAGAATACAACTTACACAGGATATTTAACAGTGACTTAAGGGAGGATATTTTTCTGATATCACTTGTTCACACCATCAATGTAACAGTTACATCACTTCTTATTGAAATGCATTTTTTTTCAAGCCTTTGAAAGATTCTTGAAAGTTGGAGGGGTTTTTTTAATGTAGCATTGTAGAGCATAAGGAAAAAAAAAATCATTTTCCTAAGATTCCAAGCATATTGGAATAATACATCATTAGTCCTGCCATCATTAGATCTTCCACAAAACTTAAGGAAAAAATAAAACTGTGGTACTGTACATATGGGCACTTGCAGTAAGTTCCAATATACTACAGTTAAAGAGTAATATATATTCTGCTACTGTCATTATTCATTCTAATAACGGTAGTATTCCGTGTGAGGTGAGCTAGACCAGAGCCATCAATTAGTGTTAAAACTCCTGTTACAGGTTCCTGAACAGATTACAAGCAGTGATGAAACTCAAATTATATTTCAATTTTTAACTATTTGTTATAATAAATAACATTAAAAAATCTCACATCAGCTTCTAACCAGGTTCAAGAAGTAGACTAAAAGAAAGATTTGATCAGACACACAAACATAAATGATTGTATTATAATCCCATATACCCTGAGCCTAGAAAGCAAGGTTACCTTTTTACATTAATTATAGAACTACAACCCACACTATTGTAAATCAGAATGTTTGGTTTTCCTTCTTAGAGCATGAATGACCAAACAATTCCCTCAAAAAACAAGGACAAGGAGAACAGAATTAATCTGGCCTTGAGTTTTATAATTTAAAAAGAAAACATACTATAACTCATATGCTTGTAATTTCTGGCCTCCTGGTTTTGTCAAAAAACATCAGGCATGGAGAGACTAATTTTAACTCAAGTTTCCAAAGACAGGCTGTGGAAGGCACCTACAGATGCTGCCTCATTCTCCTGGCAGTCTTAGTTTGGTCAGGAGAGAAATCCAAATCCATGAATGGTTTTGGCAGTCACAGGCCTTCCAGAACAGAAGCCAACATTCAGCTTCCACAGACAAGTGCTCTGAGGGGGAATATGGCTTTGTATTTCTAAAGTAATCCACCTGTATTGAAATTTATTGAATGAACAATACTCAAAGAGAAGATACCTGACTAGTAAATTACTGGGAAAAGACAAATATGCTAAGAGCCCTGCAATTAAAAAACAAATCAATCAATTTTTAATTGACATGCTAATTAGTTGAATGTGTAAAGCCAGACACAATGCTTTAACCATGTTTATTTAATGTATTCATTTAACTGTTACTTTAACAATCAATGACTGTAGCCCCAAACCCAGAATCATCTCTACTAAAAAGACTGCAAAATCTCTTTTTAAGCAGAACTTTTCCCTGATTTAAATATGTTCCAGAATGGATGGAACAAAATAAGCTCAGAATGTTTAAGAATGCTACATATAGCCTATGCCCTGCTTTTGCTAAAATGTGAAACTAATTTTTTTTTTTTTAATCACATAAACTAAAAGTCGTTTACCCTGTGCTATTGCAGAATTTAGCTGAACTGCCCTAACAAGGAAGCACAGCCTTACTCAAGGACACCCTACACTGAGAGAAAAAGCCACAACACCCAGATCTCAGTAAAAGAGTAATTTTCTATAGTTCACATGGACACATCTGTGATTAGACTTAGGCAACCAAGATCCAACTCTGATGTACTGACATTCATGGCAACGTCTCACTGTCTGTTCCTTGTAACTCATTGGAGCATAGGACATGCTTAATGACTTCAGTTACAAAGTCAATTGCTTTTCCTGATGCATGTCACACATTTGTTATCATAAAGCATTAGTAAGTGTCATAGGAAGAGAAATGCCTCCCAGAAAACTAGTGAAGCCTAAGAGAAGCTGAAAGCAGAAATTAATAAAACACTGAAGCACACTTTAGTGGGACAGGTTAAACTCTGGTGGGTTTGGACTCTAATTCAAGAAATTGCTGTATCCACTAGTTTTACCTTGAAGTTTGTGATTAAAAATGTTTTGGTGATATCATATAGTCTGAAATAAAAAGCAACCAGTCTTGCATAAACTACAGCAGGCTAGGAGCTTGTCAGAGTATCAGTTGAAACAGCAGGTTCCAAGTCATTAAATCTAAGTTTATATCATACTCCAGAGATTTCTTAAGTAGCAGAATGGTGTGCATTACTGTGTAGGCAAAATAGGAAAGACAGATGCTGAATTGACTTCTTCTCACTGCAATCTAGTTCACTATACTAACAATTGCACTAGAGATATCTCTCAAGGTGCACAGTGAACTCCACAAGAATAAAAATGAAAGGCGAATTCATTAAGATAATATCACCTTATTCACATTGCAAAAATACTGACAATTTTTTTTGTGGGAAAATGTTTTGGGGTCAATTAATAATGACCAAAATCACGCTCTAGCATAATCAAATTATTTGTGACCAATCCTAATGAAGAAAAAGGAAAACAGAAGAGACATTGATATTCTAATCCAACATCATTTAAATTATCTGGGAAAGCTTAAGTGAGGGAGCTTCTATATTGAGAGAACTCAAGCAACATCATAAAAATGTGCAACTCTGTTGCAATTAGCATAAGCATAATTAATGTAGTTTGAAACTTCTAGTGTCTGCAGGAATTAGAAAAGCCAAAACAGAAAAGCAGTTTAATTTTTAATGGTTAGCATTATGTTATGCTTTTAGGGTTGACTGGGCATGCATTTAGTGCTAGCATTATAAAATAATTAAATTGGAACTTAAGAACAAAAAGTCACTTCCAAAGGAAATGGCAGGAAGAAAATGATGGATAAACAGGTCACACTAACAAAGCCTGGAGGAATTCACACAGCTATGATCTTGTTCTATCAGGGCTCCATGCTGAGAATGTCAGATGTTGAAAGCTCAGCAACAGCTCAGCAAGTACCAGACTGCTCAGATGAAGAGTTCACCTCTGCAGCAAAGCTACTCAATGACATAAAATAAAAAGACATGGCATCAAATCCCCCAGAACACAGTGGTAAAGTTTCTTTGGATACAAACCACACCTCTTCATCTCACTTTCCCCCTTCCCTTCAAAAAATTCAGTAAGTATCTATCCACTCAGTCTATCATCTTTACTGGTGTTTACCAATTTTTTAAAGCTTGTAAGAATTTGGTTGCAATGGGAATTAACTGTATTTTTCCCTAAATTTAAGGAAAAAATTATTTTCAAGAATTCTCTGTTTTTCCGTCTTTCTCTTCTTTATGTGGAATAATATTTGTTTCAATTTTGCACTAACAACCTCAGCTGTGGCATTATGCTCAAGCTACTTGAAGAAACAGTTGGTTTTGGCAATATTGATCAGAACATCCAAGGACAATTAAGCTTTTGGGCTTACCACTTAAATCAATTATTGCTTTGTAAAGAGTCTAATGATCTATCAGTCCTTTTTGTGAATTGTACTGTCTCGTGTTATCTGTGCTATCACTCCACACAGCCTAGCAAAGATACATAAGTATTGGAAATGTTTCCCTGGTGCTTAAACAATCAAAAGTCTTAAATCATTGAGGTAATTGAACCTGTGTGTAATTTTAATGTTCTGAAGGCAGTAAGGCTAGTTATATGCTTGAAGCTGTATGGCCTTTTTTATACCATACAGGAGATTTCACTTCTGTAAGAAATACGAAGAAAATGAATTGACTTTTACAAATTCTCTGATAAGATTCAAACCAAGACATACTTAAACAAAGAGTATTGGGAGTACTTGCTCAGGGGCACTGTATCATTCTAACACTGTCCCTGATGTTTCCCCCATCTTTCAGAGCTGGGTATTTGGAAGACTCCCCTCATCAGGGCAATGCCATCTGGCACATACCACCTGGCATACCTGGGCTGCAATGGTTGAGGATAACTACCTTAGTTAAACACATTTTATCTGCCTCACAGGGATGCCAACAGTAATGGACAGTAGTGGCAAGGTAGAAACTTGCACACACAATGCACAAACACTCCCTCATTGGATCTGCAAGGCATTTGGAGAGCTTATAAATACAGGGGATATGGTAGAAAGTAGTATTAAGATTACACAGCACCCTTTTCTTCCAAATATCCTGATTTTAGCTTTTCTTTTTCCACCACTTTTCCTGCATCTCACAGTTGTTCTATGGCAATAATTTACAAATCCCACCAGGACTTTGTATATATTGCATATTCAAGCACATTGAAACATTTCTGTAACAACTCTGCACAGTATTCACTGCAAAAGAGTGCAACCCTTTGGCAAAATTTCAGCCAAAGCTGAAAAAGAAATACATGTTAGAGCCCTCAAACACAGAGTAACTGGAAAGTATTAAAATGGGCTAGGTATTAAATGGAAAGGTATGTTACACATTTTAAAAAAAAAAAAAAAAAAAACAACAATAGCCTCTGAATTGTTTATAGAGTTCTTAAAAGATTTCCTGCTAAGATTTAGTACGTGACATGAATAGATTATGTGTTACCTATTTTGTTATATTTAGGACAAAATAAATTTACAGGAGCTAAGAAGAAGATTCAAAGCCACTGGAAATTGACCATAGCATAAAACTGGGGGAGAAGTAAGAAAACCTGCCCGTCTCAGCTCTGTGTGATCAGTGATCAGTGAGGCAGAGCTGGGGATCCTTGCACAGTGATCAGTGAGGCAGAGCTGGGGATCCTTGCACAGTGACCAGTGAGGCAGAGCTGGGGATCCTTGCACAGTGATCAGTGAGGCAGAGCTGGGGATCCTTGCACAGTGATCAGTGAGGCACAGCTGGGGATCCTTGCACAGTGATGAGTGAGGCACAGCTGGGGATCCTTGCACAGTGACCAGTGAGGCACAGCTGGGGATCCTTGCACAGTGACCAGTGAGGCACAGCTGGGGATCCTTGCACAGTGATGAGTGAGGCACAGCTGGGGATCCTTGCACAGTGATGAGTGAGGCACAGCTGGGGATCCTTGCACAGTGACCAGTGAGGCACAGCTGGGGATCCTTGCACAGTGATGAGTGAGGCACAGCTGGGGATCCTTGCACAGTGATGAGTGAGGCACAGCTGGGGATCCTTGCACAGTGACCAGTGAGGCACAGCTGGGGATCCTTGCACAGTGATGAGTGAGGCAGAGCTGGGGATCCTTGCACAGTGACCAGTGAGGCACAGCTGGGGATCCTTGCACAGTGATGTGTGAGGCACAGCTGGGGATCCTTGCACAGTGACCAGTGAGGCACAGCTGGGGATCCTTGCACAGTGATCAGTGAGGCACAGCTGGGGATCCTTGCACAGTGATGTGTGAGGCACAGCTGGGGATCCTTGCACAGTGATGAGTGAGGCACAGCTGGGGATCCTTGCACAGTGACCAGTGAGGCACAGCTGGGGATCCTTGCACAGTGACCAGTAAGGCAGAGCTGGGGATCCTTGCACAGTGACCAGTGAGGCACAGCTGGGGATCCTTGCACAGTGATGTGTGAGGCACAGCTGGGGATCCTTGCACAGTGACCAGTGAGGCACAGCTGGGGATCCTTGCACAGTGATGAGTGAGGCACAGCTGGGGATCCTTGCACAGTGACCAGTGAGGCACAGCTGGGGATCCTTGCACAGTGATCAGTGAGGCAGAGCTGGGGATCCTTGCACAGTGATGTGTGAGGCACAGCTGGGGATCCTTGCACAGTGATCAGTGAGGCAGAGCTGGGGATCCTTGCACAGTGACCAGTGAGGCACAGCTGGGGATCCTTGCACAGTGACCAGTGAGGCACAGCTGGGGATCCTTGCACAGTGATGAGTGAGGCAGAGCTGGGGATCCTTGCACAGTGATGTGTGAGGCACAGCTGGGGATCCTTGCACAGTGATCAGTGAGGCACAGCTGGGGATCCTTGCACAGTGATGAGTGAGGCACAGCTGGGGATCCTTGCACAGTGATCAGTGAGGCACAGCTGGGGATCCTTGCACAGTGACCAGTGAGGCACAGCTGGGGATCTTTGCACAGGCCACTGCCAAGCAGGAGCTCTCTGGAGCAGCAGGAAGTGCATGTGCTGCACGCCTGCTGCTTGACAAGCAGAGGTGACGAAGGAGGGGCCTGCATATTGAAATGCTGTACACTGCCAAGATGATAAGAATTAAGTGGTTCCAAGTAAGTTATTCCTGTTGGGAGGCCTGGGATAGTGGTATAAAAGAATGTTAAATAACCAGGAAGGGCAATTGAGACCTTGTGTTGTGCCACCACATGAGGGGAAAACATGAAGGCTATGTCTCTACTAGCAAATAAATTTGCTTATGGACTTTTCTTTGACCTGCTCTTAACATTAAATTATGTCATAATTCAAAGCAAAATATCCACATAAAACCAGCATAAAAATATCTACCCTAGTGAAAACTGAGAAAAGAAACTAATACAAGCCTTGGGATCTGCAATAGCTTATGCTAAAGCCAGACAATTAAGAAGTCAGTCATCTTGTTGATCATTTCTGATCATCAAAAGTATGGTCCAAAATTAGTATTGATTATTATGGTCTTCAAACACAAACATAAGCAGAGCATTTCTTTCCAAGCTATTCTTGTTCCTCCTTATTGCAAAAGTGGAAACAATTTTGATTAAAACAATTTGGTTTGGATTAAAACAATCCTTTGGGTGTCTTTTTTCAAATTATTTTTCTTTCTTCTTTAGCATGCCATTTTTCTTATTGAAACACAATATACAATGACTCACCAAACCATGTTCAGAGGAGGAATCCTAGGTGGGATGAAAGAAATAAAAGAGCTGCATTGAATAAAGGGAAAAGAGAATCCACAGCAATGATAATTATGTGAAAGTTCGTAAATCATTGTCAGGATCCCTCTGCTAGTACTCCACAAATATGACTGGCAGCTCACTTAATAATTCTTCAAGGTTAAGTATTTCTGCCTTTTGCATTTTTATTCTCTCTCAGAATTTTACTTCCAAGCCTGCAGTCTTCCATGTTTGCAGTGAGTGTATTTGTAGAACTACAACATACCTGCTGAAAAAAAAAAAAATCTTAAAAGATGATCATTCAAACAAACCCAGAGGAAACACTTAACAACATCCAAAATTGATGAAAGCCATTCTTACTGGAACACAAAATGCAACCACACAAATAATCCTGGCCAAAATTAAAACTGTGTTTGTAAAGAACTAAAGCTTTGTGTTGAATTCTCCCAAAGCTGGCTGTGAAAGTTCTGCTGGCTAAATATTTGTAAATCTTGTATGCTTGGCTCTTTGCTACTGCCATTTCAATTTTAGCGCTGGAAATGGTCATGTGATTTCCAATGGAACAACTGTCGAAAAACCCATACTAACTTGTGCAAAAAAAAAATACCTAACAAACAAACCAAACCAAATTAAAACAACAAAATCACAAAAACCCCCAACTTCAGTCTTGCCTAGGTGTTCACAGTAAGTTTAATCTTTTAAACTGCAGGGACTGCTATGGCCAGCTGCCTAACACATGGACAATTCTTTATTAAACCAAAATTGACATTTGGGCATGCAAGCACAGATACATATTCTGATTTTTTTCATAGATTTCTTCTGTATATTCTTTTTCAGTTGGTCAAACTTCTTCAAACTAAAATTTGTGTTCACTTCATACTTTGACAGTTCAGAAACAGTAAATGATAACTCATGGTGTGGAACTCAGAAAGCCATCTGCATGTGGGAAAATTGTTGGTTGATTCACTAAATTGGTGAAAGTAAGAATACAACACTTAATATGCAATAACCACTAATTATAGTGAGAAAAATGCAACATGAACCACTAATTATAGTGAGAAAAATGCAACATGTTTTTATGGATACATTTTAACACATTATTAACATATTTGAAAGTGCTACCTGATATTTACATATTAAAGGTCTATACATTATATCATGCACTGTGTACACACACACACAGCCACTGTCATGCATAAATATGCAGCTTTCCCCAATAATCCAAGAAAGCAAGGTACAGTTGGACTTCCAAAATACCGACACCTTGATATCATTCAAACACTGTTAATTTATTTTGTTGTATGCATCATACCACCAGTATGATACCATAAATAAATTAGAAAAAAAGATGAGTTCTAGTTAGTCCTGAGGCTGCTTTCTGTCCTTAAGTTTTTCTGTTGCCCCCTTCACCTAGTTCTCCTTTCCAGGGATCACTTCTTGGCAGAATATCAGTGTCTTACTTAGCTAATCCCCTCATCTTCAGCTTCTCTTGACTAGCACTGTCCCCTGGAAGTCCTGGAGCTCTTTCTGAAGCCCTAGAATTTTTTATAAACTGCCTCCTGCAGACAGCAGAAGGGCCAAACTGACCAAAATGCCATATTTTGCCTATTTGCCAACCTGTATCACAGAGACTTAAAGACTCCACACAGATTCAGTGATGAACATGAAGACACAAACTAAAGCTCTTTTTAAAATTACTATGATGAAAGTAATCTCAAGGAACATTGCATTATTAATGTATGGCTAACCTTTTAACTTCCCTTTTGAGTTTTTACTTTGATCTAAGCATACTTCTTTCATTAAAGAACAACCAACCCATTTTAATTTGTCATCTTAATTTTTCAATTTGTTCATTGCCATCTGAAAAAACCTAAATCATCCCATCAGATGATGTGAGAGTTAGCCCAATTTCCATAATATTCACTTGGTGTTTAAACTACTTGCAATATCCAGGCACCAACTCTTAAGTTTTTCTGTCTTTTCTTTCTGACCTTGTCCCTTTCTATTTCTCCAAAAAAGATATTTTTCTTGTTTTAGCTGGAGTTGAAACTGGTGTGATTTTTTCTGGCTCCCAAATCAAAAAGCCTCCACCTCACATAAAGCAATCTAACCCATCAACACCCTGCTGCACACAGCAGCTTCATCAACCAATGGCAACAAAGTTCTCAGAAAAGTATTCTTTAGCTAGCTATTGATGCCAAGCCAACATAAACAGCATGAATGATTTTATTTATCTCAAGCTGTACCTTTAATATTTGATGTACTGATTGAACAATGTAAGCAATAAAGGTTGGCGGGGGCAGGGGAAATACAGCAGATACAGAGAAAATTAAAAGATGGGCAGACAAATGAGAAGGCTGTGATGAAGAGCACATACAGGGCTAGGCATAGTCCGAGGCCTTAGACCAGGCTTATCTGGATTAAAGAACCTTTTAGTCTCCAGTCAGCTGCAGCCTCAGCTGCCCCCACAGCATCTCCCGCGTTGGGCACTCCCTGTCAGACGGAGTGCACGGGAGGTAGAGCTCTCTTAACTGTTCTATCACAGTTATTGCCCTCAAAAACAGCCACTATTTTCATGCCTTTACTCCAAACTTTTAAAACCAGATAAATTCTACTCCCAAAGAAAATTGCAGGATACTTCCCTAGTAACTTCACTACCACCAATATCCAGCAGCTTAGAAAGGCAGACCCTTCTATCTCAGTCCCCTGATGTTTCTACTTTTAGTTGCCATTCCTCAAGACAGGTAAATAACTATAAACACTATAAACTGGTGGTGAGGAATAAACTCTTCCCTCCCCTTGGAATACTCTTTGCCAGTTAAGAGTGCTGATAAAACCCTTTACAAACCTCGCCATATCCAAAACAATAGTCTGTACTCTTCCACAGCATTCACCAAAGTACATATATTTACACCATTTTTCATGGAAGACATGTTTTGTAAAAAAGCACACTATAGAAGGAAAATTATTTCATAGTGAAAAGGGTTCGTGTATTTATTTCTATAATTGATAATAAAGGCATCCAGATAAATCTCGGACAAAACCCTTGTTACTATTTCTATGCATCTATGAAAAAAAAATTGTTGGTGGGATTCTCTTTAGCATCTGTACCAGCCACAGAGACAGTCAGTTTGTTAGACTTTGCATTAATTGTTTGGCTTTGTCATTTCAGAGGGAGGTGAAGCATCAATCCTAATGTGTTTTTTTAAACCTCTGTCGTGATAGAGAATAGAAATGCCCACGCTATTGGGAACTGTGTAAGGAAATGTTTGTTACATATGACAAATTCATAGTGCTGTTTTAACAATGTTAGAGTGAGTTTCTCTACTAAATTAGAGTGCCTTTTAGTATTAAAATGACTACTAACCACTTATAAAAATAGATGTATACTTATTTCCATTTTAGAAGAATAGCAGTTCTATAGCAGTTTGTTCATTTGAGAGTTTAATAGAGATGAATATTAATTTTGCCTTTAACTCCATTTAAAAAAACCAAGCAACTTGTACTTAGTGACTTTGTTTCACAGGAATTAATTATCTGCAGAGAAGCACATTAGGATATTGATTTTTCTTAATTTCTATTTAAAAAAATAAGTATTGTCAATTGTTCAGAATGACTTGCAAAACAAAGAACTTTATTAATAATGAGGATATGATTTAGCATGAATAATTACTATTAGCATGATGAAAAGTGCATCAGGAATCATCACATAATTATAGTATCTCCCTCCATCTTTACTTCCATTTGTTTCATTTATTTTTTTAATTACACTTGAGAATGAACATTAGAAAAGACAAGCCAGGAAGAGAAGGAAATGAACCTAAGGTTCACAAGGGCAATTTATTTCAAAAATGGAATGGTGGTGATTGACACAAAGTAAGATATATTGCTTTACTTTATCTTGTTCCAGAAGATCAAGGAAGTCCAAATGCAAAGGAAGGAGATTTCTGAAGAGGGAACAACCTACAGTGTCACAGCCTTCAGCTTAAAGCATGGCAATGCCTTAGGTTTATGGATTGCAATTGCAAATCAATTACATTATGGCTCAGATTTTGAAAAGGAAGCAAGAAATACTTCTATGATGTCTTGCAAATATTCTGAACAAACAAAAAAACCCCAGCAATGGGCAGAAGTGAATATATAGAAAAGTAAAAGAGATGGATTTTGCACTCAAGTCATTTAAAAGATTGTTCCTAAGCTCTTCTAAAACAAAGCAGTGGTGACATAGTAGCAAATTAAGAAAACCCTTTAAATACTGTAGTTTGCAGGAAAATTACCAAAGAAATGGAATCCCTTCCCCACTTGAAAGAGAAATTCCTGCAGTTCTGCAGCTCAATTGGTGTTCTAATTACACTTTGGCACAGCATTCACAGTCAGTGCACAGTATATGCCCAGCTGCAGAGGGTAGCATGATTAGCTCTTCTGAGTGTGAAAATTCGTAATAATACCAGTATTTAAATATTGTGATCAGAACCAAAATTTACGTTAACACCACTGCAAGATTTGCTGGATATCTCAATTTTTCTTGCAATCATAGTCAGCCAGAAAAATATTATTAAACTAGTCTCTAGTGACAGCCTGTTTCTCTACTGAAGAAAAACAATAGTGTAGCATTCACTGGTTTAATTTTCACAAAAAATAAAAAGAACATACTTATATTAAGAAACTCCACTTCTGTAAATGGACTGGAAAAATAACTTCTAAAATTAAACTTTCTATTTTAGAGGACAAAGTATTCCAGTTCCAGATATGCTTAACGACAACCATGAAGTAGGGATCAATAAAATCTAGTAACTGTCCATCAAAAATATGAAGATAAACCTAAGAGCTGTGCAGTGAAGCATGGAAAGACCTGTCTTCTGTTCTTGAATGTCACAGAGAAAAATAAGTACTTCAAAACAGTAGAATAAATGGTTGAGGTTAGGTAAGAGACCGACAAAACCAAAATTGAATTGTCTTGTTTATACTACCAGAAAAAGATAGGAAGATTCATTTAGAATGAGCTACATATTAGCGTATCACATATCACAAGGTGGTGAATGTACAAAGATTAATACAGATAAGAAAAAAGAAAGCTGGCTTCAAAACATGCCCTCACTGATTTTTTTAATAAAATACCACTGCAGGAACACTTCAAACAGCTCAATTTCAAATGGATGATGGGAAGGATTAGTGAGAAAAAGCTTGTCTTTGATGCTGTTTCTTAAGAGTTGCTTAAAGGAAAAAAACAACAGACACCAAGACCCCACCCCCTCCCCCCCAAACCTTGACAAATAATCTGTTTATTATCAAGGAACCACTTACCCTTCTCTGCTGAGGTGTACTAGGGTAGAGATGAGCAGCATAAGCCATGGATTAACACCCTTTTTGTTCATAAAACAGAATAAAAGCATGGCTTATGCTCTCAAAGCTTACAAGTGGGAGGGAAGAAAGAGCTGGGTTTACACTAAACTGAGTTGTTACTGAAATGCCCCACATTCCCAAAACCTAAACAATTAATATGAAGTCCCATTCAACCAACTTCCAAGTCCTGAACAAATTGAACATGCAGCTAAGGCTATAACCATAACTTCAATTCAGTGAATTCTCTCTTTTTAGCAGTAAGGGGAACTAAATGCTATAAAGCCCAGTCAGCCTCAATGCTACAGAACAGAGCTGATGGACCCTCTCAGCTTTCCTGGTGTCTGCCGGCCAGCTGTAATCAAAATGGGGTCAATGCCACAGGACAGCTGGGACCTCCTCCTCTGAAATATCGGAAGTTCTTTTTCCTACTAGCATTTTCCCCCCGACTTTAATCTGTGATGATAAAAATACAACAGAGCTCTGCAGCATTAATTGCATTTCAGCACAGTTTTTAAACCCTTCAGAGACTGGTATATTTTTAGCTGTTGAGGTAGCAGCCGCATTACCTGCTGAAATACTAACTGCTGTATTTTATCGTGATTTCAGGTAGGTATAAAAGAACAGCAGGGGACTCAAGGATGAGAACAAAAAGCTCCAAAATACAACAAAATTGTTGCACCTTTTAATAAATAATGTTTACCTAATAAAGACCCTTGTTCTTCTACCTACTGTTTAAACAAGGGCATTTGAAGAACCAGTTAACATGAGCCATGAATCATAAATCAGAAAACAAGTATCTCTGACCCACACATCTCTAGTCTTGTGAGGGGTTAGAGAGCAAAAGAGAAATTCTACTGTTCCTTGGGGGAATCCAAAGCTAGAGATGTAACAAGTTTAGAAGGATACACCAGAAAAACAGCATATAATCTTTTTCTTTAAATACACAATACCTCTTCTTTTCTACTCTGTCCTTTCTGGAGATACACATGGTGGCATTCTTTTTTTGACATTTTTGCTACTCTTTATATGAAATCAAACAGATCAGTTAAACATGACAGAACCACCAAGAGAATTTTTCAAAAAAAGCAAATGAAAAACCCATACCCCATTTAAATGTCTTTACTTCACTGGGAATTGTTTCTAGTGGAAAAGTAGTCTAAAAGTTCACTATATATATCCTTCAGTTCTTCTCCCTCAGCCCCAGATGGTCTGCCAGCCAAGAGCTTTATATCTCCTAAAAATTGTGCCTTTAGAAAACAGAACTATTTTAACTGAAAAAGAAACAATGATGAATATTTTAAAAATACAGTAACACAGTTTCCATGGTAGTTGTGTTGATGATGGCATTGAAATTTCACCTGTGTGTTTTGATTTTTATATTAAGTTTATCTCTTTTCTATGTTTACTTTCCATAAATAATCTTGCTCTTTTAACAAATGTTCATGAAGTGAGTGGGACTGCAGTTGTAAACTAGCCAAAAGTCATTTGCCATTTACTGTTAGAAGGCAGTATGAGGGAAAACAGAGTTCCATTCAGCCTGGCACTTTGTTTTTAACAGTGGGCAAATGAGGAAGGAATGTATCCTTAGGTAAGAGCATAAGACAGAGATACACTGGTGATTGAATTCTGCTTGCATGACCTTTATACACTTTGGTAGTCATTCAGACTGTGGACAGGAACCGCAGTCCAATAAAGAGAGATTTTTAGAATTACTTCACCTCAGGATTCCACTTCTTCCCCCTAAGTGGTGGGTAAATGCAGTGGAAAATGTGTGTTTACAATATTTTTGTGAGCATTCATATTATAAATCCAGTGCTAGCAGTTTTGCATCCCCACAGAGAGACAATGCACTTGAACAAACGAGACAATCAACTACGTGCAACTTCAACAAATTACCCACAGGCAAGCAGGGAGAGGTAGAGTAGTATTTGCACATGTTGCAAACTTCCAAATAGCTGAGATGTCCCAATTTTCACAGGTTTATGTTTTTAACAGGATACTGGGTGACTTCTTACACCATAAATAGCATTTTCAACTCTTAGGTTGCAGTGCTGTGGTGAAATATGAAGTATTCAGGGGAATGCAGTAATAGAAACTACCCAGGTATACTTTATTTCTTCTAATGTATATTTATTTTAATGTAAAAGGGGGAGAAAGAGAGTAAGACCTAATTTAAGATCTTGTTTGGGTCTTACTTGATCCCATGCTTTTAAACTTTACCAAATTCTGTCCTCTCCCCACCTTTTTAAAGGAAAAAAAATTTTTTTTTAAATCTTCTTTAAGTTTGCTCTACTGTACATGCAGCAACAAAAATCATGGACCTAAGCAATATGTGAACAAGAACTACCAGTACCTAGATATAAATCAAATGTATATTCTAAATTGGTCATTTTATTCTGTCCTAAATAAATATAAAAGTTGATTTCTTTTCTTCTCAGTCGTGTACAGACTTGGGCTGTCTGATCACCATAATTTAGGAGAGACTGAAAGAGACATCCTAATGAGGAGTTCTGTAATGGCTGCTTGCCAAGAAATCAATCAAGTGATCTCTTTCAAAGTCTATCACTAACCTCATTAAAGTAGTGAGAAATGAAGCTGTGACTCTCTCAATTCATTCCCTCCAGGTCTCTGCCACACTGAAGGCTCTCAGTGAGGAGCACTGAGTGCATCCCCAGGTGTGGGGACTGGTCACTGCCCCAGGGCACAGACACTGTGGATCTCATGGTCACAGGGATGAAAACGGCTGTAGGGGTGCTTTAAAGACTTTCTTTATTTGCTGTATTTTGCTATGTAAAAATCGAGGGAACTTAAGCCAATGTCAGCTTCACCTTTCAGGCTCCCAGTCTTTATCTGGCTCCCAGTTACTATCTTGGTGATTCATCCCAATGAGCAGCAAACAACTGCTGGGAGGTGCCCTGAATCAGTATAGCAAGAGGCAAACAGACTGGCAGGAGACTGTGTTTAAAGCACAGGTGCTCTAGAAGATAAGAAAGCCCAAAGGAACTGATAAGAAGGAAGGTGATGTATTTGCAGCTGTGTTTTGTTCACCTGGCTGCTACAAGCAGGCTCATATAAAGCTTCCTACTGCCTTTCCCTCTCTCAGATCTGGTGCCATTCTCTGGTCACCTCCTGTTCTGTCCCACACGACCGCATGATATGAATTCACTTTGAAGTGTCACACATGGCACCACCCTTCCAACAGGAATAATAGGATTTATTTTCTAATAACAGCACTAAATTACAAACTACAGATGGAATATTCAAACAATTGGTATATACCAATACGATTCCAAAACCCAACTTTCCTGAACTCTATAGAGCCAAATGCCTGCTATAATTATTGCAGCTCTCCAGACTAAGAGAGTTTTTCAATCCATATGTTATAAAATATTTGTCTGCTCACCAGCTCTTAATCTACTGGAAAAGTTCCCTAACCTCCAGAGTCTTAATAAATTCCAAGTTAATGAGATTTGATTAAAGACTTTCTAGCATGAAAAAGGTTTCTTTTTTTGTAATTATTACATTCATTCAACATGACATCCACACACATGCTGCAGTCCAGCATAAGACTTAAGCTGTGCTTAAAACATACTTAATCCCACAGGCCTTTCCTTTGCATAAATCAGCTTGTTCTCTACATCTCACAGCACTAAATAATGACTGAACAATGTTATCAAGAGTTAGAATTAGACATCAATTTACATCACGCAATGGAAGCATCTAAACAGCAGTCTGAGAAATACTACAGTATTACCAACCTATGACATATACAATATATCATGAATCCCACTGAAAATTCAAAGATTTCAAGTATACACTCCCTGAGCAACAAATTTTTGACATGCTTCTGAACATTTTGAATATACGTAGTCAAGACAATAAGAATCTCCAACTTAACTGTGCAGTTATCCTAAGAATATGCTGAACTCAATGTTTCAGACAAGCACTTTTAAAAATAGTAAAATATGGGTCTTTCAATAGGAATATTTGCTACTTAGGAGAACTGTTGTTTTTAATTAGACTGGAATGTACAGGCATTTCTTTAAGATGTGCTTAGAAAGATCACATTTTACCATAAAGAAACACTATATGAGATTCATCAGTGTTAATCCCACACAATGAAATGACAAAAATTAAAGTATAATCTGACAGATTGATGTTTTGCTGTTTAATTGGTCTAACTTAACCTGGCCATCAGTTCTGACCAGTCCAGTTGTGATATCATATTTCACAAGTGAAGGATATAGGCATAAATTAGTCCCCAAACTCTTCCCCATACTGATAAAAGAGAGATGCCCTTAGGAGAAGGTGAGAATTTAATTTCCTCAGCAAATGTTCTCCAGGAAACCTCCAAGAGAAAAACTACAATTTAAGGCTTAGTCTTAAGCATTAAAAATGTGTGGGGATGTGTGTTATTGACTCTGTCTTATCAGTTATTCAGTACTAATCAGCATACTTTGTTTTCTTGTTCAAAATCAATGTGGTGGGACAACTCTTTGCATTATTTTTAATTAGTTTAACAGTATGATTTTAAAAGTCTCAAATAAAGATGCCATAACCCAGAAGTAACAAAACAAAAATGATCAATACATAACTGCAGCTTCAGGAATTATATGGGCTCTTTACCATAGCTGAGGTAGAGGGTCACAGGCTGGGGTTTACCACCCAATGAAGCTAAAAACAGAACTCTCATAGATTTCACAGTATTATGAATAAAACTATAAATAGTTTTACTATTTATAGGATATTTTATAGTTTAACTATAAATAGTTTTCACTAAAAAATAGTGAAAATTATTCCACAATACTATCCAGAATAGTGTGGATCCCACTGCCCTTACTGGCATTGATACTGCTATAATATATTTTTAAATTATTTTATTTGGAGTAGTCTTCCAAATTTGAGTCACAAGAAGTTAATGCACACTGCATTAGAAGAGAATACGTGAAAAAACTGGGGCAAGGTTCAAGAAAAGCAATCACAGAAATTTATTTACATGAAAACTCAGAGCCCAGTTCCCAAATTATCCTAAAATCTCCCCTGGAGTTTCATTTAACACTGAAGTTACTCATACCAGAAAGAAACATCAGTTTCTCACTGTACAGGTCTCCAAAGACCTGAATACCAGAATGTAACTCAGTTTTAGTAGCATTGCTCAGCAGCTTTTCACATATATGCCTAGCTTGAATTAATTTTCATAAGCTGTTCCTGGTTTGAATTCATTTTCATAATGCTGTTCCAAGGGATATGAAAGGATTAGACATGCTTAGAAACATTTCCAAAATGTTAATTTCCTGGGTTTGGCCTCTAATTTTTTATTGTACCACTATAAGGTACGTACCACTATTTGGGGAAAAATTTCAGCAGCATGAAGATTCCTCACCTTCTCCCTTGCTCCTTTTTTTCTATCCCATCATCATGGTTAAGGCATCCTCAAGAACCACATGCCAGGAATATTAACATTTTTAGTCAAAACTGAAAAATTAACCTGGACCTCTCATATCGCAATTAGTTACTTCAGTATCGTAGTTACCACATCAAGACAGGAAGACTTGGTTTCCTTCAGACAAAGTTCAGGTTTTCTGTCAATCCCAAGAGGATGAAAAGTGAGATTTAACCCTTACCAACAAAGACAGGAACATTTAGAAAGTGACCTGCAGATGCACACTGGGGGCTGCTCCCAGTGTGAGGGCAGCATGACTTCAGTCTGGCCTTGATGTACAGACTTATTTTCTCTGGAAGCCAGAATGTAGGTTTGAGAGGAGGAGATGGAGACCATGAACAGGTGGGGATCGAGTGTTAGGGATTGCATTAGCACTTGGAGTGCCAGAGTTCAGGGCCTCAGAAGCCATGAAGCACCATGAAGCTTCCCAGTCTGAGCAGCGTCTCCCAATGGCTCTCAGAGAGAAGGCTGCTGGTGATCTGGTACCCCCCTGCAAGGCAGGAGCTCACCTGTGGTCTGCTCAAGGAGCTCATGGGCCTCTCACTGTACCTAAAACTGAATTTTTACAACACCCCACATCCCAGTGACTGTCTTTTTTAGGAATACGCCTCAACAGAAATGAGAAAGGCTGAGAGAAAGGGATCAAAGAAAACCACAAAATTATACTAGTGGGATTATACTAGAGAGCCAGGCAGTGATCTCTCCCTGCTGAACCACCACCACTGCCAAGATTTTGGCAAATGCTAAAGCAGAATAGATCTGAAGCACAGGGCAGAGCTTCCACTGATGGAAGCTGGAAGTGCAGCAATGGCCAGAAGGGAAGATACAGCCTTTGCTGAAAACAAGCATGTAGTAATCATTGAAATAGGGGTGCATAAAAGTAGTTAGTAAGTTACAGGAAAATTCATCTAAATATGTGATAGATTTTCCAAAGAAAAAGCCCTGTCCAATGTATACATGACATTTCTACTCCTGCTGTACTGTGTTTTTTCAAAACAGTTAATTTGTCTTTGTCCTGAATGCTTACAGATACAGAGAATATTTTGTAACATTTCAGATCACTTCCCATCCAACATAAGCTTTATTTCCTAAAATAAGCACAACCAGAGAAACAGGTGGTTTAGGAAACAAACCTGAGCCAGTGCAATTACAGCAAGACTTGACTTGCCTTCAGAATGTAGCCTTGATGTCTGCAACAGATTCTAATTTAAATCCCAGTGGGAAACTTAATAATTAGAATGCTTATCACTACCACGGTGTTCCTGTGTGTTATTTCATTTGGATTTGGACATGCAGCAGTAGGTATAACTGGGTGAAAGAATGTACATATATTACCACCATGCCTACCTTTTTTTTCACTTTTGCAGATTCTTGCACATCTCTACTCATGTAAATACACTGAAAGCAAAGGGATTATTACTGTGGTTAGGGTTAAGCAGATGCTAACGTGATTTACAAAATTGGAGCCCTAAAAAGCAAATGGTTTCAGATAGGAAGGAGTAAACCCAATCATCTCTGATTTCCATCTCCTCCCTGGTTTCTTTAAATTTTCTTTACTTTCACAGTCTCCTTTTGTATCAGCACCAAGTGCTACGGCCTTTTGCCTTATTTTTATTTTTGATTAAAAGAAGGATTAACTTAATAGTTCATGTAGGGAATCACAGCTGAATGTGTTTAATTTCTGTAACTGCCAAAGCAGCTGCTATGCATGGATAGCAGTGTGTATGTCTGAGCAGTCATGTCTTCATTTAACAAAGAATACACAGCCCTGTACAAGACAGCTATTCACCACCTTGATGAATGACTGCCAAAAGAAGTGAAATACCTTGTGGCCTCTCAGTGTCCAGCACCCATAACATGCCACCTCAGAATTCTGTAGTCAGTGCTGTCACCAGCAATCATGCTGGGCAAGCTGGACATGCCATCCTTCGCCCTGTACAAGCCCTCAGTCCCACCAGCAGCCAGTGACCCCTCATCATCAGTACCACGACATCTCTAGGTGACCCTGCTACCTGAACCTTCACAAAAACCCAGCCCTAATCATTTTTCCATAGTTTAGTGATAGTTTCCCACCTCAACCTAAAAGGTTGTTTTCAAGTGGCACATGCCAGCTTCAGGTCTTGGATTAGTGTTAATAGCCTCTTTCTGAATTCACACCTTATTCTAGCTCATTTGTATTTGCAGTTCATATGTTATGATTTATATTTATATATATATATATATATATATATATATATATAATGTTCATACATTAGATCTACTCCAGACACTCTTTCTAGTAATAAAAATTAGTCTTTACCAGCCACCGAAGTCACTGAACTAAGTGCTGAGGCTACCTGTCAGCATCTGTCCTTCGCTCAGCCCGGCAGCACCTTTGGAATCTGTGGCTCACTGAATTAGATCCATATCCCATGCACTGCCCTGCACTGCTTTACACCAGCACTTCCTTACTTCACTTCATCTGTCAGTACCATGAATTAAAAGATGCATCTCAGCATTTTAATCTCTGCTGATACAGCCTCAACCTTTCAACTAAAATTAGCACATTTTCACCTACCCCCTAAAAGCAGTATAGAAAATTTATAAACTAATATAAATTATTTTCTAACTTAAGAAAACTGTGTTTTATTATGGGAGATGGGAAAAAAGCCTCTCCTTTACTTTCATTAGAGAGACAGCATCCTACAGAACACTGACATACTGCTCTGCCACTTCCAAACAGGAACACCATTTCAACCTGCTCTGTTCTGCTGCTTTTCTTGAAATCAAATAAAAGTATTTCAGTAAGAGAGGGAGCATATGCTGTCACAGTACATCTGAACATAGTGTGTATATTGGCCAGCACTGAAAAGAGCAAGAGCTGAAATGCAGTAGAGGTGTTTCGCTGCAAAACCTCATTTGAAGGTATTTTCCAAGGAACGAGTCTGAAAGCTTTTCCTTGACTTCCTGAAAGATTCTTACAATTGTATCAGCAGGATGCTGATGCAAGTGCCTATGTTTATTAATGGCAGTCAGCCCCAGAAAAGCACAGGATGAACTTTCTTCCTAACAATGCCCCTCCCCAGTATCCTTAGGGTTTGGATGTGTACACTGATATGTACACTACTTTCTCAGTTTGAGGGTAACCTCTCTTGTTCCCACACCAAACTCCAATTCTCTATATATTTAAAGAAGAGGGACAGGCTGAGCCTCTAGCAACAAACACATGACTAAAAATTATTTGGAGGTTTTATGGTTCAAGTGTAATATAAAAACATCCTAGATTTGGACTTACTTTACAGAATAGGCAAGAATCTTACAAATATACACGACCACATGGACATTGGTGAAGTTCTTCTACTATGTTATCTTAGAATCTGCCACTTTGAATGGGTATAAAATTCATTATTTTTTAAAATGCTGAGTATACACTTTCATCCAGTATATAATTTAATTATCATATCTGGTATGAAAATATGTAGGTAGTTGCAGAATAAGCAAAGTGGAATATGAAACCTGAATTAAAGTAAAACTCTCTTGTAGAGTAATACATATCTTTTCTTTTTAATATGATGGGGGGAAAAAAAAGGGGTTGACATGATGGTGTTTTAAAATCAGAAACATCAACACTGCATTATAAATGATTTTATCTCTCTTTGTACTTTGTATTCAAGTAGTCTTGTGATTTCTCATCTCCAGGCATCCTAAGTATGCTTGAGAACCAGAATAAATGCAAACTCAGAAGCCTTCTTGAACCTTAAGATGAAGGAAATTCCATTAAATTCCTCATGACATTCTCTATTGTCATTTCAGCACATTTATGATAAGAATATGGAACTGCCTGCTTTCAATGACTCTTCAACCTGCTATCTACTGGCTTGCCTATCTCTTTAATAGTTCTTTGGATTGCAGAGGATAATACTGACAGTTTCTGAAATGAAATTATCTCAGATTTTAAAAAATATCCTCAGACATTAATTTTAAATATGAAGTAGAACTATCTGTGTTTAGCTTAAAATTGATTAATGGGACTGGATTTAATGTGCTAATTTATCACATTACAGTGATTTTATAAGCTGTGAATCTTCTTTTCAGAACACCTTGTTTCTAGTTCTTCATAAAAACATTCCCTCTTTCATTTATCTGGATGTGAACACGATGTGATGATAAATTACACACCACAAGTTCCCACATACCATCACACTCCTCACCTTCTAATACAGAAAGCTCTCTTAGAATTAAATTATCAGAAAGACATGTTAATGTGTTAATGTAAAAGGCAGGAACTTAGTTTTATGGGATTATACTGAGCAGTATAATGAACCAGAGAATCCCAGGTATTTTGAGTATGCATTTCATACTCAGCAAGATAACCAAAAAATTTTCAAAAAAGGAAGTCTACTGTTTATTATTTAGGGTAAATGTTTTAAAGCACTTACTTGATTTTGGGTCACAAACCCCTAATAAAAACCAATATGGTTTAACATTATTTCAAAGGTAATTATGAACTAAGGGATACAGACAAGCATCCCATCATAAATACCTAACTGTCCCTGTTTTCTACCTGTAAATATTTTCTCTCCAAGTGGAACAGAAGAGGGAAAAAGAGTAGTATGTCAGTTATATCTCAAAAATGTCACCCTACCTCGACATAACTAAATTATCTAAAATAAAAGAATATAACTTGAAAACTCAGAAATATATGATATTAAAAGAGAATAGTAAATTAATGCCTGCAATGAATTCCACATGATCTAGATGTGTGCAAAGGATCAGGATATATTACATGATACTGATACCATATCATATCACACATACTGTGGTCTAAGAAGGCAGCACAGGTATTAGTCCTTTGAACTTATACCTAACACAATTTTGTTTAGACCAAAGTAAAAATAACTCTTGAAGTCACAGAAATATCACAGCTAAAGGTTATGCAAGTAACACGGAAGAATTATAGTTTAAAATTTAAAATAACTCAGTCAACCTGATTAGACTATGCTCTACCATGTCATCAAACCCAGAGCATCTAACATATATTTTTGATTTAAAAATGCTGTCTCTAACCATTTGACGCTGATATTTCATAAGGCTTCTTGGCTGCCAACAATCACATGCATCTGTTATGCTGGCAGCGTGCTCAATCACAAGGTGTGTTGGATCTCTTCATTTTAGGCACCATTGCCAGAGAAATACAAAACCCTTTGAACTGAGTGCAAATGCATTCAGAAAGTACCAGCTAAAGGCTTTTTGGATGGGGCAACAAACTTCGGGCAGAAAATAAAGCACAGAGGAAAGAAAGGAACAGATCTAAAGAATGTAATAGCTCTAACACCAGTCCTACCTTTGCTTGAAGAAGTGAACAAACATTGAAAAGAGTCATTACTAACCAACAATCATGCTAAATGATACTTCCCATGAGACACATATTGGAAATAGCACTCTCTCCTATTTCTTCCACAGAGCTTAAAGACCACTTTCTGATTTCTCTCTCATACATGTGCATATAAAGCTATACATACATATAAATACACATGCATTTCCTAAACATATACATATGTATAGCAAATATAAATATTATATACACACAGTAACAAAGACATGCATGTTATATATACACATACATAATTTTTACTGACAAGCTCTCTGTGGTTCATTACAGCTACTAAGGAGCAAAATCTACTGTGCTGTGAAGTCTTTTTGTTTTTTCCCTGGGGGAGGAGGTAGTCACTCAATGCTTCTGCATAGCAAACACATTTTCCTGCACAGTTACAAGGGAGAAAAGCCACAAGAGAGTGTGGCTAATTCATTAAGACAAGTTCTGTATGTTCTAGAAAACCACTGCAGCTCCAAACTTGCTTCCCTTTAGAAGGAGAATTAGGAAAATGTCTTCACTTGGGCAAGAGTTTTTCCAGCCATCATTTTCCTGCTACCAACCAGTATATTGGTTCAGAAATATTTAAGCATGGAAATCTCACTGGAATTTGTGGGTTTTTTTTCTCTGCAACTATCAAGAGAGATTTAAAATAATTTATCAGCTATAAAATGTGGTGTCAGCATGCCAAATAATTTTCAGATTATTTCCATCTATTCCACTAAACAAACTCAGCTTTGTTACTCCTCAAGGCCTCAGTAAAACAGTCTAAGAGACAATTTTGAAAAAAAAATCCTAAATTTTAATTTCCTTGTAATTTATTCCTCCACACAGTCAGCACACCTCCCCCCCCCCCAAAAAAAAAAAAATACTAAATTCATAGGAAAAATGCTCCGTATTTTCCCAATCACTTATAGATAGTCGGGTTTTGCTTCTCTAGAGAAGTGGTGTCTGTGCCCTTCAGGAGAGCAAAGGAGCAGTGTTGGAACCCCTGCACTCAGCCCAGGAAGCACTTTGCATTACCAGCTGTCGCCAAGGGCTGAGCCCTGTGGGAAGAATCCCGTTCTGCCTGCAGCAACTCTCTCTCAGCTGTTTGGCCAGGGGCTGCATCAAGAAGCATCCTCATGCCAGCAACATTACAGTCTCCAGCGAGAACTGATCCAATTTGGCAAAAATGGGCTTTATCTCTTTGCTGACTGTGACCAGAAGAGATGAGGTCCCTACACAGTCAATGCCTAAAGTGGCACACCACAGTTCATAACTGCAAATACAGCACCAGTGGGATGTTCAGGTACAAGCTTGTCAAGGATTAGGAGCTTTCTTAGCACTCAAAAGTGCTTCATGATACCAGCTACAGAAATTGCTGGAGGAATCTACAATATATAGCACTAGATGTCAAAAAATGACAATAAAATGTGAGAATATTGATCAAACCAGAAGAAAAATAAAAGTCTGCAGTAGAATGGAATACTTTAGCTAAAGTAGTGAAACAGTAATATATATTTCATTTTTAGTACTATTTTTGTAACAGCAATTCTCTGAGGTTTCAATCAATTACTGATATTTTGTAATTTCTACGTGTTTGGGGAATGTGCCACAGAATCTTCACTCAAGAAGCCCAGTGTATGAAAGCCTCAGTTTACTCACCACAGAGCAGTTCTTCATCTATAATTCTGCTGGCTTGTAGATCTCTGCCTTTGTGAACTTCAAATTATATGGTTCTCTTCTTGGTCTGGAGGGAGACAAAACAATTCACCTCTTGTAAATACATTCATGAATTTTGAACACAAAAATACATAGACAGCCTGCAATTATTTTAAGAAACAATACAGCATATCAAAATTAAGTCCAGAACATGACTCCATCACTTTGATGACTGAAGCAATGTTTTCCAGCAATAAGACTGTTTTACAAATATTGTACAGTAATGCCAGTGTCAGTGATGTCAGTGTCTGGCTGTTCAGTAAGACTCTGCAAGTCAGAAAAAATTAACTATGTTTTTCCGCAGTGTGACAGTGAGCAATGAGGACTGACAGTAACTGAGTGACATCCAGTTTCCTCAGACTTTAGACCTTTCACCTGTCATATGCAGGGACACCGAGTTCTTTTTTCTTTTTGTATTTTATCCTCTTAAAAATTGCTTTTCTTCCCTAAATATAAAAGGCTAGTCTTCCACAAAGATTTATTTAAATTTCATTTTCAAGTTCAATTCACTTATCAGATTCCTATAATACTGGAAAATGCTAATTATTAGACAAATCCATAAAATAATATAATTTCTAAACTGAGATTTTTATTTTTTTATTTTAAGCTGCTTTCACTTGTGGGAGATGAGACTATATCTGAATCACAGATTGGCAGTTATATACATAGAATTGGATGTGGAAAAACTGATAGAGTTGTACAAGTCCCAGTTTCAGTTTTAAGAAGGATGATGCCTTTAGCTTGAGATCTTAAAACAGTCAACATTACAGTACAGGTTAAAAGTATCATAACCTGCACTAGTATATTTTCAAGGCTTACATCACAGAAATAGTAAAGAAAGTAGCCTTTTAAGTCCGTCAGGGCATTATATCCCACAATTAATTACTTTTCTTCTTTGTTATTACATGAACAGATCATTGAGAAGTAAAAATCTCTCTTCTTCCCAATTTCCATTTTTTCCTTCCAGTAGATCTTTCCAAAGTTTCCTGTAGTTTTATCAAACGCATGGAGTCACACCCATCCCTAGTGATACTTGTGGAGCTGATATAGTTCTGGTTCTGAGAGAACACCATCATTTCATATTGAAAAAAATCAATCAGGGAACTATTTCTCCCAGAGCTTTTCATATTATTCCTGCTATACCTCAGGCAAATTACATTCTTTGCTAAAGTAACTCATAGAATAATTTTCCCAGAAAGCAACCAATAAAAGCACCCCTCATGCCCTTCCATCTCTCTCTGCTTTCCTGAGAAATAAAGCCACCAGCTGCGCTGGCACATTTGATAGATGATTTAAGTGAATTTTTCTGGACATATTCCCTCTCTCTTAAGCATATAAGTTGCAAAACTGTTATTCTGTAGATCCTATATATCATTGAAATAGGTTCAACCTTTCAGTAATCCTGGAAAAACAGCAACTGACTTCAATCCTGAATGAAAGCAAACCAGCCCAGCTGGAAACCTGGAAATGTATGACAAAGTCACACTGAATGCTCAAAATGAGAAAAGAATTTTCACCAAATTTTCAGCAGTATTTTCTCTAAATGAATAATAAGAATTGCATTATTGCTACACAACAAATACAGAAGCAACAAATCCTCTTCAAGATTTAGGAGATTACATACATTTCTCTTACTCAGTTTACTAATGGTAGTATGTATTTTTAAAATATTCTACATTCACATTAAATTATAAACCTAGCAATTATTTAAAATTAAGGCATAGATACATTTCCTTAGCAGCATGTGAAATTATATAACTGATCTATTTCTAATCCTAAGTAGTGATAAAGGTTTGTAATGACAAGTAGTATTTTATCACTGGTTATGATTAATGTACATTTTTGTTCTAAAGCAAGGATATATTTAAACTTTTCCTACTCCTTAGCGCAAAATTGCAACGATCTTAATTTAACTTAGAAGTAAAACAAGAGCTAATTCAACTACAGGAAAAGCTAGTTTAGTTATGTAAGCCTTGGGATGAAACTTCACCTCAAATGAAACACTTGACATGAAAATCAGCCCCTTATACTTGCCTTTTTACTGGGCCTAGAAGCAATACAGTTGCAGCTCATCCACTCAATCACTTCTGATTTCCAGAGCTTTTTTTCCAGAGGGATGTTTAAATGAGATACCTAAATGTATTTTATGCCAAACAGTCCAACAGAACTGACTTTGGGTCTTATACCTAAGAATAATCTCAAAAATCATTTCATCTGTCATGTGAAGAACCCAGAACAAAATGAGCTGTCACAAAGCATTGTGTCACATCACCATACACATGCACACACACATTTTCACAAGATATATTGCAGCTCTTCACTTTCCCTCCTACAGGGACACAGTCTAAGGTGGCAGCTTTCCCTGGGGAATATGCTATCATTAGATTTCCCATGTGGGCCTTTTCCATGAGAGAGATTTTTCCTGTATCACAGATTAAATCATGCTAATTTCAAACTGGAGGCAGTCACATCAAACTGATTTTTAGAAGCTGAAGAGAGGAAAGAGATGTTTGGTGCATGGTGTGAGAGGAGGCAGCAATGCAATACACATTCTCAAAATCGTCCTTGCTGTATTCTGTATTTCAGAAGCCCTTGAGATTTGCATTGCTCTATTTACCTCATTGAACATTTCAGCTCTAGTAATTCCCACTCTCACATGCACTGTCACATCACTGGTAGCACTGGATTTCTGTGTTGTAAGCAGGATTGTGGCTCCTTTTTGAAGTTACCCAGTAATTTCTTCAAACAGAACCGAGATCTGTTCCAGAAAAAAAGCATAAATATTACAAATAATAATAAAATATCTCTGACAATAGGAAGAATCATCTTAAGAGTCCCACTTCACTTATGGAAAAATGAAAAGGTCATCAGATGTCAGAAGACTGTGTCTGAACAAAGTGTCCTTCTGTCCAAGGAGCTGAGTTCCCAGATGTAACAGCACTTACTGCTCAAATGCTGAAGACATGAGTTCTCTAATGAGTAAGTCACCACATTATAATAGAAGTTACACCAGAAGAAGCTTTGCTTTTTCAAGAAGTCTCCTCAGTTTAGTCCAGCTGGCAGAGATGCTGCCATTTATTTTAAACTCAACCAAAACAGCAATTTTACATTTCCAATACATTTTAATTTTCCAATATGTTTCAAAATTCTGAATACAAACCTCATTATTGCCTGATAGAATCAATTAAAATAAAGCACAGGTTTGTAACAGCTGATTACTAGACATTAGGATTCCTGGCACCTTGGAAAAAAACACTAATTCTTACTATGCAATAGCAACTCTAAGTGACACACCATTGATCACTAGTCTGTAGAATTGAACTAACAAGACGCCGAAAAGCTTAAAAATTGATTTTTGTAAAAATAGGAGGCAACTGTGTTTTAGTTTAGTTACAGTTTACTCCATATGGTCCAAATTGTTACAGTTGACAAAACACATCTGTTCCGCAGAATTCCTCAACAAGAATTCTTCTTCTTCCATATTCTTTTGAATATTTTTTATTATTCCTCAGAAAATTCAATTTTAATTAAGGCAGAAGCATTTAGAGTTTCTAGTTCAGGTATTATGCGCTGCTTTCAAAAACCTTACTTGCATATGCTAAGTGGAGTGCTAATAATAGACCAGTACAATGCAAAGTTTGTTTCAAACTCCAAACTTTCTGAGAAATTACCTTCTGGCAGTCTTGAGGAGAGCGATTAATGTCAATTCAGTATCGCTTTTGATTTCCTTAGAACAGATTTAGCAGTAGAACTCAATGAAGCGAGGTGCAAGGGAAGATATCCTCAACGTAAGCCTTCCAGACTTTTATGTTTAGATCAAAGGGTATTGATTTACAGTTCTGAGGATGAAAACAGTGGTGAAAAAACCCAAGCAGCTTTAAGTAAAGTGCTGAGATCAGTGACAGATCTGATTTTAGCTGTAAGTTCCATCAAATAAAAACCAGGCCAATGGCTTGTCAGAAACATGCTTTCCTTTCCCCACCCTACTTGTAACACTTGTAACTATGCAAATGCAAAAAAAGTAAAAGAAAGCTATGAAGAGGAAAAAAACAAAAACAAAAACCAAACCGCTTATATGTCCCAGCTCAATCACAGAATGAATCCAAGTGAGAAGCTGGAGGACCACATGAAAAACAGCAGTAAAAATGAGTGCAGGAGAAGAAAGGTGTCCATTGTACAATATAGTGGGCTCTTACTCAAATCTAAACACAAACCCTTTGCTGCCTCAGCAAGGAGAGGAACAGACACCCTTCCTTTTAAAGATGCAGTCCACAGCCAGGGGTCATCCAATACTAAAAGTTCTGCAGATCACATCTATGCTTGCTTTTGTTTCAGGATGAGTAGTTATTTTTAAATCTTTTAGCCATTTTTAATGTTAGCATTCGTAAGGGCCATTTTAACATAAGAGAGAGGAAAAGCTTTTTAAAGTGGATCTTTTTGAATGGTAACTATCACTTTTAATATTTGTATGGGTACAAAGTCCTCCTTTTTGTTAGTCAGCTGATTTTCCAATTTTCCTTTTTAAACTTCATTAAGGCAGCAACAAAATTCATAATCCTAAATAAATTAATACTAAACAAGAAGAAAACATAGGATACCACAAGTTTTACAAAGAGCTTCCATATGCTCAACCAGAATTCCAAAAGGAATGAAATAAGCTTGAACTCTAAGATTCCTGATGGAAAATACCAGGAGGAAATTAAGCACATCTTTCATGAGGTTAGTTCACTTTTCTCTCTGAGAAAAAGCAGAGGAAAGAGCTCAGAAGCTACCAGTTCCTCGTAGTAACACGATTCATGACATACCAGTTCCCTTGCTGTGTCTCAGTGTTTTCAGCAGCATCAGTCCTAGTATTCCTCCTAAAAAAAAGAAGCAACAAACAGTGCAGCATCTGTAAAGTTTGCCCTGGAAAGTGGCAGAAGAAGGTGGAAAGTGTAATGCAGAACAGCACAGGGGAGAAGGTGACTGTTGAACAGCCCTGCAATACAGCTTTGTTTTCAGAAATGGCACTACGACAATAAATACAAATTCATTTAATTCACTGCACTCAGTGCAATCCCTAAACCCAGGTGTCAAATTCTGCTCCACAGAAGAAAGAAGAACTTCAGCAGAACAGTGTATTTCTTCACAAAGCTAATACCAAATGGATGTGGGGAGTACATATGCCTTAACTCTGGAATTCTTGGATGACAGTATTTCAGCTGGATGATCATACAGTAGAATAGTTTTTCCTATTCCTCCTAAAGACAACAAGAAAAGCATTTCTTTCTTGTCATCACTGTGTCTGAAAAACAGCAGGTCTTTAATCAGGAAGTGGGTATGCTGATGTTATATGAACCGCAAGGCAATAAAAAAGATTAGTTTTCATTCACAGGAATGTTGTTTTTAGAAGTCATTGAAAGATAGTAAGAGTAATGACTAAGAGTAACAAATGGATTAATGTCTTTGTTCCTAATCAATTCATACAAACACACTTTCATTCCTTGAACTCTGTTTGTCAGTCAGCCTTTATGGAGAACCAGTTCATTGATAATTATAAATTTAACCTGACCAAGCACAGCTGGTAACACGGACATCACCAGTTTTTGTATCTTTTTACAAAAGGTTCTTTTTTTCTCAGTGGCATGGCTTCTTCAGCTTGAAAGAAAGAAGCAGCAGCCACGGAGATACTCTCTTGAGCAAACCTCTTATCAAGTACTTTATTGAACCTAATAGAAATAATAATGCATAATTTCTCAGACTACAATGGCCCACACAGTTTAAACCTCAGAGTACATGAAGGCATCTCGATAGCTATCTAAGGGTGAGATGCACTATTGTCATAGAGAGATCAAAAACTGCTCTACAGAGATAACATGGGCAGAGGGAGGATATCTGAATTCCTCCTTAAAACCCAGAGCAGCAGAGCTGCTTTAGTCTCTTAGATCAATGCCAGAGTTGCTGCATCACATCGCAGGGCCCGTATGGTGTCCCCAGACAGCTCTGCTGGCACTACGTTATTTTCCTTCATATAAAAGCAGTCTTCATCAAGCCATAGTGTCTCTTGCCCCCCATACATCCAGGGAGCATAAAGACTTGTGACCAACCTTCCATCTCAAGGCAAAATCACCCTGTGCACCTATCCTGGTGTTGTGGTGAGCCGTGACCAGCCAAATCAAGAGGACCAAAAGGTCCATTGGTTTGATGCTTCCACAGCCCAAAAGCCTTGAGCATTCAAAAGGCTGCGAAAAATCTATTTTCCCCTGCCTTACCATTGGCCACAGCCCTCCCCTCCCCTTATTTCTCATATGAGATTGTCTTTCCAGAGAGTTCTATGTATTTCGATAGTTAATTGGCCTCCTCCCCGCCTACCCCTTCTCCCCGCCTTGGTAAGACCCCCTGGCCGATGTTCCATTGGTTACTGTGTGTTTCCCACGCCCATATTGTGGCGGTGCAAGACCCCCTGCAAGCCACGTTTCTTCAGCTTTCTCCGTGGATTTTTCCTCTCCAGTAAAGCCTCTCCCCCCACAAAGAAGTCCCTCCGCTTCTCTCCTGCCTCCTTCACACGCCCTCACCATCGGGGGCAAGGCGGACCCGAGCGGCCGCGCTCGGAGCAGGCAGAGGATTGCCCGGTGCCCGGGACACCGTGCTGGCCGGACAGCACTGCGGCATCCCGGGATAGGAGATAAACAAATATGGAGAGCAGTCTAAAGGAAAAAAGCTATCATAGAAAATATGTTAAATGCACCGTAAGATCCAAGCGTTTAAAGTTATGTGGTTCTCTATCCTATTTGAAACATTTTAGGAAATGAAAAAGAAAACATGATAGGTCATGGATAGGGCTCAAAAGCCTTCAATTCAGTCCCTCTCCTGTCACTGAATTTCCCTCAGCTTCTTGTTTGATTCAGAATGAATGCATCAGCTTAAACTGGGACTGTTTACACATACGCTAGCAAAGGCATATAAAGTAAGAGCAATGTACAGACAAAAGGGATATCAATGAACAAATCAATTTTCTCTCAAAATACTGCAGTGTCAGCAATGTCCAACAATATTTAATGCTTTGCTTTGTAAAAATGAATTACTACACTGTGTATTGCTAATATGTTTCACGTAATTACTTGAAGTTATCTGAACATCACTCTGCACAATAGACTTCAGAGTAAAGTAGAGCCCAGTCTGATTCATGTGCAGACATGGGGAATAGAACTAATCCCTTTTGGCAGGCAGTAGGGAGTGGACGGAAAAAGGAAAAAGTGGAATCAATAAAAACAGGACCTTTTCTGTTACAATCATAGTATCTTAGGTAAATTTTAAGCATTTTTTTTCAGGTATATGTTATTTTTCCTTATGTGGAAGATAATGGCCCTGGGTTACGAAAAAAAAAATTGTGTTAATCAAATAGATTGTTTTTCTAAGCACTTGTGTATTGGAAGTGATATAAAAAAGAGCAAAAAATACATAGAAAAGGGTCTTGTTTTGTCTTTATCCATTAATTCTAATAAATTTCACAGTAATTTTCGTAAATACAGTTACACTGACCAATTTTTTCATGGCACATTTTCCCTCTAGAAAAATCAGAAATAGAAATCTGAGGTGTTTCAGTAAATTCCCATGATTGTCCACAGCAGGAAGTGAGAAATGGGATTGATCAATGTTTTTAATCAGACCCTGTCATAGTGTATTGTTGCACTTGTTACAACAAATGTTAGGTAACTATGCTACTAAATGAGGCTTTGTCGCAATTTTATCATGTCAGCATTATAGATTAAAGATTATTCTTTTTGATAACATCACAGACACATAAAATGATACTTGTGATACCAAGCACAATCTATTTCACCTCAGAAAACAACTACTGTCCAAAAAGGGACAACTGAAGAGAAACTTGCTTTGACGACTGAGGGATGAGTGAAGCTCAGAGAGGTGTGCAGCTGCTGAAAGTTAATATACTTTATATATTGCAGTTGTATTTCAGGAATAACCTAATTCTTAAATGCACTTATTTATTTCACATACTTAGGTCAATAAGTAGGAAGTTTAAGCTCAGCATGATTAACAAGAAAAATGAACTGATAAAGTACAATCACAATCCACATTCTCTTACAAACAATAAATATAAAGCTGTTTTCTAATTTATACAAAGAAACACCAAAGATCGGAAGATTCTGCAGAAAATACTTTTTTGAAGACATACAGAATACTAATCATTCCATGGCAGGATGATAATAATAGCACCCATAAAATATTTAAATACACTCGTATCTATTGTAGAATTACACCCATGAATAGGATTGGCATTAAAGTGACAAAGGAAAAGGTAAAACAAAATAATACACACCAAGAATTTGAAATACTGTATTTTCCTAAAACTGCCACACTACGCAGATCACAATAAATAATTTGTTGTTTAAGCTACAAATCTAATGCCTAAATTACCTATAAACCATTAGCCTGAATAATCTCAGGGGAATGTAATTACATATACAAAGTCTTTCATCTCAATTATACTGCATATAAAAACAGTAAGTAGTGAATAACTTTCCATAAACAAAAATCTGCTACCATTAAACAGATCAAGATTTTTTATCACTACACATGGGGCAAAGAAATAATTACAAAATGAAGATTCTTCTCGTCTGGATTCAGCAGCACTCAGACTTTGAATGTTTAACTCAATGGGTCTTCACGGGAACCCCAGTGATGGAATCAGAAATGGATCTGAATGTCTCCATAAATCATAAACTGGTCTAGATGTCACTGAAGCAAATTGAAGTAGTTAAGAAACCAACATGTACTTGAGAAGAGGAACCAGCTGTCATCTGGCTTCAGGGCTACACAGGCACACAGCCACTTTCTCCTCACACAGCCCTTGTCCTTACTGACAAGCCCATTCCTGATATTAACCACGTTACATCCCACGAGAGCTGTAAAGGAATATTGAGCCACCTTCCTTGCACAGATAATGAAAGTAACTTTTTTCCAGAAAAATCTCATACGTGCTGCAAAGTGAGAGTAAATAAAAATCAGAAGATCATTCCCTTATTAACAGCAAATCAATCTAGTTTTCTAAATAAATATTTTAGTATAAGCAATGCCTAACTCCCTTACAGATAGAAACACTGAGGTCCTCTACATGAATGTATATTTTCTAGGAGGCTCAGTAAAACTTTGAAACAAGGAGTTAGCATTGCCTTTAAAAAAATATTTAACATGATATACTCTTCCTATTTTTACAGTAAAAAAGCCAAGAATCTTCACCTGCAGATGCTGTAATGCTTTTATTTGTATTAACATGCCCCTGGTGAAGCATAAAAATTTTTAGCCAATAATAAAGAAGGCTTATGTTAATGTTAACGTATGAATGATGTTAATTAAACGGAGTACAAATGTGCTGCAAGACCTAGTTGCAAGAAAGGATAAGAGTAATCGACATAGTTTCTCTCCATTTCTACTTTTCCTTTGGAAAATAACCTCCCCATTTGCTAACCTGCTCTTCTATTTTATGGTTATGACACTTTCATCCAGCAGCTTTGTTGTGCCTGAAACAAAATTCAATAGAAGACAAAAGGCAGTTATGATATACAAGTCTGCAATATGGATTTCCCTTAACTATAGCTACAGAAAGACAAGAGGTTGACATACAAAGGAAAGATTATGAAATACATTAAAATTTTTTTTTCTCTCCTAATCCCAAAATTATTTTCAGCCTTTTTATTACCTAGCATGCAAGTCTGACTTGATGGAAACTAATGATTCGTGATAAAGCAATGAAGCCCATTTTCAGACTTTGGAAAACTTTAGTGCCAGGTTCTGTTCCCTGAACTCTTTTAAAATCTTCCCTAGTTATATTCTCCCAGTAAAGCTGCACAGTTAGGCTACAATTTCACAAGGTACTGAACTATGTGTTAAATGCATTTTTCGATCACTGCTTTATACCATACTCAATCACTCTGACTTCAGAGTGACTCACACTGGAATTTTACCACTTTTACTCACAATTAACTTTCTGAAAGCCTGACTGCATCTTAAGTTTTCCCTTATTCCTCCAGCATCATCTCAGGCTCTCCCTATTTGGTCTCCACACATCAAAGGGATTCTGAATGATAACTGAAGCTTTTGCTCACCAGATACCCAGTACTAAATTCTGCTTCAAAGACAGCCAAAAATACTGCATGCTCAGTAACAATAAAATAATAAAACATCTTTGTTTTCTTATCTGTTGTCTTATGTGAGCACATAAACTATGAATGCTTTTTAAATTTCCAGAAGCATTTAAATACACTTGATTGCTGTTTCCCCAAAGTGTTTTCCTATTTCAGGAAATGTGTCAGACCTTTGGAAGAAAATTCAGTGAAACCCTAGAACTGGACAAAAATAAATTCAATTCTATTCATACATACATTACCTTTTAGTAGTTCAACAGCATATTCTACATCTTATACTTATTAAATTATCATCAACTACCTTACTTTCCTTTTTACCTGCATTTTAATGTAGGATTTTTTTTCTCCCCATAACTACAGTTCCAGGCTCCAGCCTGCATTTTTTCAGGTAATGTTTTCTCTTTCACACGCTTTGAAAAAAAAACCAAACCAAAACAAAACCAAAAACCACAAACCCTATTTCTAATGTCTGTGCATTACAACCTCTAGGCAAGAGTATTCTCAAGTTGACATATAAAATTTCTTTGAGTTTTTTTTCAAGAGCTTTGAATGGTTTTTCTGTTACTGTAGCATTAAATCAGCTTTGTGGGAAAAAAAAAAGTTATTAGCTCAAACAAATAATATCTCTGTATGATCATTTGCTTCTAGCAATCATTTGTATTCGATTCATTACATGTAAGATTGAATTTTGGTACTATACAGAAAGATGTAATGATCAAGAAAAATTGGGGGGAAAAATCAATCTAAAAATTAAATAAAAGGTTTCAGTAGACAAAAAAGTAACTGTGAAGAAAAGCAGTAAAAAAAGGGGATGCTTAGCACTTCACCTTTAAGAAAAAATGGCATCAGTGACAAAACCCCCACACTGTACTCTAGAAAAGTCATATTACCATTGCTGTGTAGAACAGAGAGAAGCCCACAAAGAGCACTCAAACTCTAAGAGAACACTCTTTCTCTACAAGGTATCATTTACTTACCTGGCCCAAGAGAAGATGCAGGTCTGAATTCTGCACTTATTTCAGAAAGGCAGAATTCATATTTCATTATACTTTCCTATTAACTTGGTTTCTATACCTTATCACATATTAATCACTGCAAGATTAAAGTCAAGTTATCACTACAGTATCAGCTATAAGTAACTAAACAATGAGAAGCCTATCATATGTAATACAGGAGAAACCCTTTTTAATTTACTATTGTCTCCTTGTAGAATGCTTGTATTTTCAGAATTTATTTTAATGAGAAGTTCTTTGAAATAAAAGTTTAAAAAGCAATTTTTATTAATTAATATTGTATATTAAAATGAAGTTCTAGGAAATTGAGGACAGAAGCTATAAAAGGTTCAGACTTCAATGAAAAACTCATCCCTACATAATTCTGATTTCCTAAATACAGCTCTATTTGAATTCATTCCATAACTAATTTGCAGGTCAGTCTACCTGTTTCCTGTCACTTTAAAGGCCCACAACTTCACAGCATACAGGAATGAGCCTTTGTTATCTGGTGAACTAATTAGCTATAATTAGTACATTTCCACACTCTACGCTCCCGGAATTTAAAAAACAATCCTTGTAGTCCTTTTGTGTAACACAGTATTTTCCAAAGAGCAGAGAAGAGGCACAAGAAGATAATTTCAGTTTTGAAGATACTTCTGCAATTTTTGTGACATTTAGTTAAGAGCTGTTTATACATGTGTACATATATATGGAATATAATATAAATAACACTAAAGCAACATGGTTGGTGGGTTTTTTCCTTGAGGGCTCATTCTAGTCACTTTCATTTCTTAAGATGCTACTATTTTTCAGTATTTAGCAGAGGTGGTGACTATATATTCTGAAAGGTAGATAACTGCCCCAGGTACTGGTGTTTCTGTCTCAGTTTTCCCTGAATATGCTTTCCATTGCTGGCACTTCTAGTAGAACTCTGCACCCACAACATTCCTGCTTGCCACTGTCCTGAGCCATTATAAAGATGGTGTTCTAAATTTGAGTATCAGCACCTGCATCCCCACATAAAGGAGAAACCTGGCTATCACTCTCATGAGCACATCAAAGCTGATCTCTTGCTCCCCCGCTACATCAGCACAGAACAGTAGGAAAGCCCTGAGAGAAACTTGGCAGTGGATACTGTCCCACTTGTCTAAGGTTCAGCTGGCAGAAAGAGCCACAGGCAGTGTAGGGAGCTCAGTGAATTTGTGATGACCATTTCACTTCGGTGCAGATATTTGAAAATTGCAGTAGCCGAAGATTTCTGATGTTTATTTCCATTAACTGTATATGTGAAAAAACTCTCTGTGATGCTAAGCAAAGCCTCCCTCACCTTCTGAAGGCATCTGGAAGACAAAAGTTCCTACAACCTATTGGTTGTACAATTGGTTGTAATTTTGTCCCCACCATGACACTGAATTTTAAGTTTCCTTAATCTATGTGTGTCTTTGGCCTACAAGCTTCAAGCACAAAAAAGTACAAGGGTTTTAACTGTCACACTGTTAAGTGTATCCTATATATAAAAGCCATTTGCGTCCCATGCTTGGGAAAATAAGGAAGCCTAATACTTTTTCAGATCAGATGCCACTGATCAGGCAAATAGTAAAAGAAATTACACATAAAATCTTACATGCCTGGGAAAAAACCAAGAGGATTGGACACTTAAAGGAATCTAGAAATACTAAAATAGATATGTCTCTATCTAGACACTGTATTACAACTTGTATCTAGGGATCTACTTATCACTGAAATAAAGCAACAATACTTCCCAAAACACTGATATAAGAACAAAATCAGTAAAGAGAAATATCCAGTAATTACTACAGAATAATGCCATGGAAAAATCAACAAGGTAGTAATAGGTCCAGGAATATTTATGCATCTATGTGACCAGGTAAATGCCTACCAATACCTTTCAAAATATACATAACTAAAAGTTAGACTTCTGTGAGCAATTTCTTTCTCTGGGGAATGATGACACTGATGAGGAAAAAAAAGCACGCAAATTTTCTATCAAATTATGGAAGAAAAAGAAAATTTAGAAAATAAAATATTTCAGGCTAAAAAATATTTTATTCAAAGTAAGTGCGTTTGTTCAAAATGTGACTTTTATTAATATTTTCCATTGTCACTCAACCTTCATTTTAGCTAAAGCTTTTCATACAATTTAAAAAAATCATACTAATGCATAAAAATGTTACAACTCAAAATTTTATCTGCTCCTACTGAAAACTCAGTAGGTGTGAGTGAAAAAATGATTTTTTTAATTTTTCATTGTCATGTGGGATAACTCAAATACTCCCCCACCAAAACTGCATTCAGTTGACCGGCTTTACTGACTTCAAGGACCTTTGGCAAGAGTCTGGGTTGCTCCTGTGCACTGTGTGTCTTGCAGAGTGATACATATGTCCATAAATTTTGAAGTATTGCATAAACATCTATAAATTAAACCTCAGCATGACACTGTATCAGAAATTCAGTGTTTCCTCATTTGTAAACTGAGGTATTGTGTAGGCCTATTCCCTTGATGTCATTGAGATTTCTGTTGCACAAAGAATCACAACTCTAGTCATGTCTCCTCAGCTATGAAAATGAATGGAATTGATCTTGTAATTAGTTCTAAAATGACAAAGGACATGTAAGAAAACTTGGGTGTGGAAAATTGTGCTTAGGCTTCAGCAGTGCAAGTAAATTTAAATGCCTGATGTGCCCAGAGACAGCAGCTGAGCTGCAGGGTAGACACTGGCATGGTAAGGTCGTGCTGGTTTAGGTACAATTCAGTGAATACACGTGAACTTTAGCGTCCCCCTGTCATCTCACTCCTTCTGCATCCCTGGAGTATTGCTTTGTCCCAGTATTTGGGGAAGCTGACCTTAAAAGAAAGTGTGAGTTGAGGCTGTCACGTGGATTAGCCATAGGGGCAGAAATCCTTTTCTGACACATCTGAAAAAAAGCTCTTGCTGCTCCTGCACAACATTTTCTAATGAATGCAGGGCACAGCTCTCCTAGCAGATCACCAGTCTATCTTCACACTAACTTTGACCTCTTTATCAAATCCCCTCTTGTACTTCAGCATGCTCTGTCCCCCACACAGCCCCTCCCATTGCAACATCAAGTTCAATGACTGTCACGGTGTCTGCTTCTTCTTACCCCACCATCCCTCTGATCCTGAAGTCATGCTTAAAATCAAGTTGATGAGATTCTAATCACACTGATAACAAGAAAGGAGAAAGTTACAAAGTCATTCTTTTCATTAAAGGAGCAACAATTAACTACTTTTGCAAATACAAAGGTTTTTCTGTTTACAAAGGAAAAAGCAAAGTACAGTGGTACATTTTCATTTGTACACTTCTGTTCTACCAAGTCAGCCCATTTGAAGTCACCCAACTTGCCATCCCCTTTCCCATACATAATCAAACAAATTCTTGCTATAATAGTAAATATTGCAAAATAATTTATTCTCAGTTGGTAAATTATGAATTAAGATTCAGCCTAAGGCACATTTCTCATAGCAGAAATGCAGCCTCTGGAAAACAGGGCATTTATAATATCCAGATTCTCAGGTAGAACAACATAAATGATGATGCTATGGTAATTTCAAAAATAAATCTTTTTATTAATTGGATCTTAAAATTTCAAACTCAAGGAAGATGTATGAGTCATATACACATGCTCACAGTATTGAAACACTTCTTATCTGCCATCCTGCCATGCTTCTGACAAATTGCAGAGAGAAAATACTAACTTTCTTTAATCAGATTGAAATTACATAAAAGTAACCCCATGTTACCTGGCTCCTTCCTCCTATCACCATGGTGTATATTACCCTTCCACATTCTCAAGAGAACTGAACTTTCTGTGAAGATTAATGCTACACTCACTTCACTGCACATTAACGTAGAAGACATTATTACTTTGAGCTCCAGGAATTCCCACTGGCAAACAATATTAAATCCACGCATTATCTCCAGGTATGCTGACATGTTGGCCTTAGACCTGCTGTAAATTCAGCTATGTCTGACACCAGGACTTCAGCCAGAACTTTGATTAAAGTATGCACTCACTTCAAAAAAAAAAAAAAAAAAAAAATAAATTAAGCTTGGAAATACATTCCAATGCAAAACTACAATTGTTTTTTCCCCTGCCATAACATTGGTTTCTGTGGGAACACTAGAGAAGCTGCCTAATTTCACTTTGAAATAGTAATATTTCTGTAGAATTATAAGACCTTCATATTAATTATATTCTTTAATGTAATGTATTCATCGGTAAAGATGTGTTTTTCAGAGCACTAATATTCTTAGAGATTTACTTCTACTTTTTTAAGGGAAATATCCTTGAAACTGCTCTAAGGAAAAATTATGGGATAAGAAAAACATTTTGTTTATATATTCCCTATGTCTTCTTGCCCAAATAAATAAGGTAACGTTGAGAAATTTCAATGTTCTATGGTGTCACCATTCTCTAGAATTAAGTGAGTATAGTCTGTGCAGAGACTTAACAGGTCCTCTCCATCTGCAGATTTACTTCAGTACTTACAAAAATTAACTTCCCTTTCAAGCCCTACAAGATTTTGGGTTAGGAAAGAAAAATAAGCACAAGTTGATAAGATCTGAAAACTGTACAGATGCTTTCCTTCTTGGATGCATCCCTAACTGGTATTGCAGTAATTACATACACAGATTAAAATCATATGTATCAATTTTGGGGCAGAAGTTAAGAGAACAATGGAGAAAGGAGCATGTTCATGAAGACTGCCCATAAATCTTTAAAATTCTTGGAAAGCAGGATCTTACTCAGCAGCCCATCACCCAGCAAAATGTCTGGCATGAAAAATCTGTCTCTCTGGAGTTGAAGGTACATTGATGGTATTAAATCCCACAGCTCTGCATATTCCCACCTTAACACCTGAAGTAGCAAAGCTAGCAATTATGAAACAAGCCAAGGAGAATCTACAATCTAAAGGTCGTTTTTAACTTTACATTTACTATCTGGAGCGAGAGCAAGACTTGAGGTATTTACTACTTCTGTATGGCTTTAATACGGGCAGCAACAATTTAATGGTAGTAATCTTCTCATCCCATATTATTGATTTCCAGTCTTAGAGTCGAGGTTCTTTTCCTGAGAATTCCCAAGGGAACAGAGGCAGGCAACATGCAAACAGAGGAAAAGGGACGAGATTGATCAAAGTGATGCAACTGAGCACAGGCACTTACCACATATATCAGGAGCAGCAACTTTTTTTTTTTTTATTTATTTTATATTATTTTAAATATATATCATGAGGGCTTTACTTATCACAACCCCCCTCTTCAAAAATGTGCTTTTATCATACTTTTTATATGGTGAAACTCTTTCTGTTACAGGAAATAAAAGTTCTCTGTAGATAAAAAAGTTGCAGGTAAAGCAGCCCTTTGGGAAAAAATGTCCTGTCAGTCATATGCTTGTCATAGTCATGCGCTCCATCCTGAGAAGGTCTACTTCTTCCAAGTCATGCCAGCTTCAAGCTGCCTGTTTGATGGATGCACTCAACTTGGACTAAAGAAGTCTGATTTGTGAAAGCTGGGTTTGGATCCTAAAGGCTTCTCATAAGATTTTAGGATTCTAAACTAAATGTCAAATGAGAAGTGGGACTTCTTTTGATAATTTTCACATTTTAAGTCAACACAAATGTACTAAAAAACAGCACTATGGAGCAAAAAGCTACTTTTTAATTCTTGCTTCTCATAACAGCTTAGATTTTGCACCCAAAACATAACACAAGAATTCACACTATTTCCCTTGAAATATTTTTTTTTAGATTCTGTTCAACTTTAGAAAGGATGAACTTGAACTTATTCACTTTGTGTCATAACTCTGCACCATGAAATACCATGGTTTTCATTTATAGCCTTCTCCACTAGCTCAAAACTCTAATACTGCCAACATTTCCACAAAGCATCCAGCAGCAAAACATGGCCAGATTCAGAGATGCCTGTCTCTCTCTCTCTGCATGTGATCCAGATATAAAAGCCTAGTGAACATGCATAGCCTAGACCCTGTGCACAGCTTAGGTGTGTTAACAGTAATGTCAGTGAAAATGGCACATAGAAGCAGTTTTACATTTAGAATGTATCTGAAACTGAAATTGCACCTTGAGCTGAAAAATCATTTTTCCATCATTAGACTCCAATTCAGAAAGATACTGAAAGATGAAGGTAATTTTCCACGTTAAAAACTCACTTTCAAATAGTTGGCTTTTCAAGTTACTAGACAAGATTGCATTCCTTAAAATGAGGCAATGAAACTATTTCTTGTGTCTCCACCTGTCAATATGACACTTATTTGGCTTTCTATAACAATCAACTGTTTACAGGCTGCTTCTCTTACCTCAGTAGTAGCAAACAAAAACAACCATGAATACATATTTTCAAAATTAGACCAGCATCTTCTAAGTACTTTAAGGCTGCAGATTTGATTTTAAATGTTATTACTGAATTTCTTGGAATACTTATTTGTATAATTTTTCTCAATTCATGTCTGTTGTGCAAGATTCTTCAGAAATTGTTGGTATATAAAAGACCACTTTCTCCTTCTGTTTTTTATAAGGAAAATCCACTGTAAATCCACTTGTAGATCTAGGTTCTATAGATTAGATTCTAAAACTAATCTCATATTCTCTCCCTTGTTGATCTTTATGCATGATCATTTTTGCTTTGATGTTTAAATGGAAAGAAAAAAAACAAATGTGTAAGGTCTAGTGCAATTTACTAACTTTGATGCCTTTGTGAGTCAAAGGCAGTAATTTACTCAACACAGCCATGAGACTTAGGTGACTTCTTTCACCTGATGGAAGAAATCATGAAACTCTCTTCCTTTCTTCAAACCTACATGGGCCTGGGTGCTCATTGTGTGAGGAGGAAAGGTCTGAAAAATACTCTGTTTCTATTTTTTTCATTCTTACCCAACTTTTAAACACTTTTTATGCTGTCCTGATTATATTTTATCAGAGAACTGGACTCCTTGTGAAACAAATACAATGGATAACATGTTTCAGGGATAGCCCTGATGTTTCCTCCAAACTCTGCCATTTCCCAAAAAGTTATTGTACCAGATGGCTAAAATATAGCTACTCCCTTGTCTTTCTTGAATAACTTGCATATCAGAAACAATATTTTGTTAAGTAATGGCTTACATGCCTGGACAAGTCACAGTACTCAGCTAATGCTAATTGCATTTGCAGCTGATTGAGAGCGCCCCGTGGCAGTTCTTTCAGATCAGCAGCCAGCCCCAACCTGTCACTCCAGAGCAACATTTGTGTGACTGTGCTCTAATTACTCATCCTCCCTGTTCATATGACCACGGGACTTTATGACTTGCTAATCTATGGAGCTCTGCCAGACACCAGATACTACATCTTCTGTTGCATTTAAGAACAATTTACAGTATTTCCAAAGAAACATTCTGCCAGTTCCCACTGTGGCTACAAATAGCTGCAACAGCTGGCCCCAGAAGATACATTCTTAATGTGCATCTTTTAATGGAAGAGGCTCAGACCTGAATCTCCATAGAAGCTACCCGGTTTAAGGCTCTACCTGGTACAAGGAGAATGCCTGAGAGAATGGCTTGCAGAACAAGAGGCTAAATTAGTCTTGGAGAATTTCTACAAAAGAGAGACAAAGCCCATTTTAATAAAGCAAGACTATCCCTATTCTCTGGATAAACAAACCCCACCTCTTCATGTCACTCACTATGTGAAGATTCTCCCTGGATTTTATTGCTCTTTCTGTCAGTTTCCTGTTGCATAGATGAACGCTGAATTTTCCTTAAAACCAACCCAATGTGGCTATTGATGTAAAAAAGAGCTAATGGTCTATTGTTTCAGGACAAAAGGGAGTGGCCCTCCCAATCTGTAGGGAGAGAGCATGCACACACAGACTTTTAGCTGTCTGATCAAAGTGTACCTATTGATTAAATTACAATGGAAATAAAATGTCAGGTCTAGATTTTGGAACTACAGGAAAGTAAATGCCAGCTTATATGCATAGCCTCTTTATGTCTCAAAAATAGCTTTCTCCTTCATGAACAGTGCCATTGATTGATGCTATTCAGGCAAATGTCTAAGAACATTTTGTTCAGCAATTATTGTAGGCTTGAGCACACAGACTATAGAAGAAAAATCTATTTTAAGCCCAAAACTCAGTCTGCCCTTCACTGCAGGCAGGGCTGTGACTAACAAAGATGCTATGCTTATTATCTTTACCAGATGCGGAAGCTCAAAACAAACCATTGAGCTCATTAAAGACACAAAGCATGGGATAGCATCCAACAGTCATAGCAACAAATTACTGGCTCCAGGCAAACTAGCTAACTACAAATTGAAGTGGGAAAAAGGAGTGAACGTAAGATATACAATAATTATTCACAGCAAACACAAAAGTCAAACCAACAGCCAAATTCTTGATGGTCTTTGAGCTGTCAAGGAGGAATACACAAAATGCTATCATGTCTTGCTGCCTAATGGATGGAAAACTGATTATTATTAAAAATTAGACAAAAAAACATTCAATAAGAAAGTACTGCAGCCCGGGTCAAAACTTCATATAGGTATAAAACACATTTCTATAAAAGCACTTCCATGACAGTGATGCTATGTACCTCCTTCCCTCAAGCATGCCTGCTGCACTTCTGTGACTTTAGCAGAGTTCTAATTCTTCTGGCCAAAGAACAGTTTCCCTAAAGCCACATAATTTCTTAGAGTGCTATCGCTGTTGGGTAGAAAGAGAGATTTATTCTTCATTTTCAATTGCACAAAATTGTCCTCTTACCATTTTGCTGTCTGCATCTAAATATATCTTGTGTTCTTTTCTTTGTTGTAGATCAATTTCCACTGGAATTACACAATGTAAATTAGAATAAGAAAATGAACAGGGCTCAGGATTTGGGCAAAAAGTTTTATAGGTTTTTTTCAGTTTTGCCTTACTTATAAATCCATTTCTGTTTGTTTCTGCTATTTTTATTTCTCTTTTTGAGTCTTGTATCTCACAAAGGATTCTTTCGGGTTTACTGATACAATGCTTTACTCACAATTCTGTGGCATTCTGCAGAAGAAACAGACCTATGTTTTGCATGAGGTTGGATTTCTGTCTCTACATTTTTCTCAAAATCCAAAAGTTATAGGTAGGCGTTAGAAGTGTTATCCACCAATCTCAGGCTTTTGGATATACTGAAAAAACAAGCATTTGCTTTAACAACATAATTTTTATGTATTCTAATAAAAGTTAGCACCGAGAGGTCAGTGGTACTTTATCACTGAGACCAACAGTTTCATTCAGAAGTAAACTGGTGTTAAAACACACGGGCTATAATCCAGCACCTGCCTTGAAAGGTTTGGATAATCCTTTGAAAGGATCCATGCAGAAAGCTGGAGTTCAAAAGGGCTCTTATAGTGGTCCCCAGTCCATGCCTAATTGCAATGAGCAGAGCCTGGTCATGAAAAAGCAACGTCTTCCATCCTGAGACAGCCAAAAACATCATGAGAGGCTGTCGGGAGTATGAATATGTTTCAGCAAATCAATGAATAAATGGAAACTTGATTTCAGCATCTTTATCAGACTATGAAATTGTTACCAGTTGTGGCTGAAAATCAAAAACAACTTTGAGAAAGTAAGCAAAAGTCTGCTTACATTTTATGGGCATTTTTTCTTCAGAAGAGCTCTAAACAGACTGGAAATCCTACCAGATTGTTGCTATTCTCGAAAAAACACATTATCACAGCAGTTAAACCTTGGTCCATTTCAGTCAAACAGAAATATTGCGGCCTCTTGCTCTGCACCTGTCGTATTTTTCACCTCCTCTGTTAGACTGCTATAATTCATTGTTACAAGTGTGGAATTAAAGCAACACCTCTGAATCCAATTAGAAAAGTGGAATACAGTCAGTCTAAGTTTTAACAAATAAATATAACTGAGTAGAACACACTGGTATTCCATAAGAGCCTACTTTGTCTCTGGATGCATTTTCAGTGTCCATTTATTATATCTAAAAACATCAGCCTACTTTCATCCATAAAGACAAAGTAACTGTGCTGGTCAAAGTGCAAAGTTTCATGTAGACTTCTTGTGAAACGATAAACTATGAAAGGAATAGAATCTTCAGTATGAAAAACCTTCGTGTTAAGCAGTCTGCCAGCAGATACAAAGGGTCATCTTTAAGGCACAATCCAGTATCTGCAGAGGGTGTCAGAAAAAAAGTCATTAGAGAGAAACAGCTAGGTCTAATACAAAGAATATGCTTCTTTCATCTGAGATTTTAAACCTGAGTTATCTTCCTGAATGCACTAAGATTTTAAAAATAGCATTTTAAAGGTAGGTATTCAGAATCTTCAAAAAAAGAAGGTATAGACTAAAATCAATTCTCCATGAAATAATTTCATTTTAAAGTATTCTACAATACTACAAAAGGGTTCAGCAACGTACTGGGTATGACTCATTTTTCATGAAAGTGTCTTAAAAATAAAGCATAGAACCTTTTTATGAATTATCTCCTTTTGAAAAGACTTGAAAGACCAGACTGCAGATTGTTGACATGAAGATGTCAGATGAAAAGAAAAACTATCCAATCCATTTTATTACAAATTGGGTATATTTTCATTGGACTAGACTATGCACTCTCATGAATCATAATTCTAAGATACCAGGAAAAATCGAGAGTATTAAGACTTATTTAAGGGATATTACTGTTGGCCCCTATGACACTTAAAAAATAGGGCATAATTTTAAAATTACTAAGTGAAAGTTATAAAAGATAGTCGTTAGATATTCATTAAACTATGATCATTTACATTTTGATGGTCTATAATAGTTTTAAGATTGTTATGAAAACGTTTTGCATGCCTTTTTACGCTGTAAAGGCTAAATCCCTGCGGAATTACTAGGACTTGACAGCTCTACATAAAGTTGAAATAATGAAGTTTGGCATCTGAGAGCTCCATAATCCTCTTCCATCAATACTGCTGCAATAATTGCAAATGTCAGGCTAAAATGACTGTGAGCCTCAGACATCTGTCACTTACAATTACACAAAAAACCCTGCTCTGATTATTACAGTGTAAGTTCTATCACAGAATCGCAGTACTGAAAGAATAATTACTACAGCATGTGCAGTTTGTTTCAATATAAAGAAAAAAAAAATTTAAAAAACCAAACAAAAAACAACAACAACCAGAAAAAACAGCACACACACAAAAAGCCCACCCACTTGGGGCTTTCAAGGAAGCCCTAGACAACTATCAGAAGAAAATTTTCATCTTCCACAGGATAGGACAAACTGTAGTTTCCAATTCATCCGAGCATATGAAGAATGACATTGATACTGTCACTGAAAATTACAGTCACACATAACATAAACCAACAGTATTCAGATGTACATCTGCTACCCCTTCAGAGCAGCACCATGTGATAGTTGCAATTTTAATCAATAATTTTTTTGCCTTGCTCTTCCTTGAGATAATCTACCTTTTCTGACCTGTTAAACTATCACAGATCACTGTATACTGATGAAATAGTATACTGTAACTTCTTTCCTTTCCACAGACATTCCTCAGCATTTTTGTTCTTCCTTACAGGTTATGGTGACTGCAAGTTGCTGAAGGATTATGCACATTTAGCTCAGTCTGATCACATTGTGATACAAAGATTGCTTAACAAGAATTGCGTAAGTATTTCAGTCAGCTTTGCTGAATCAGGATGATTTCAGTTAGTTCTTTTAACCCTGTTGCCTTATACAGCTTTCACAATATTACCTTCTCAGAGCTAAAAGCTTTTACTACTTTCAGTTGTTTGGTAAATAAATGCGGTTAATTTTTTTTTTTGTTCATTCTAGAGTACAAATGTAAGGGCTTGCACTAACTACCCATATATTCAAATTTCTGCTTGGAATTAGTGCTGTTCTTAAATAATTGCAGTTGCTGTAGAACCATTAAAAAAAACTTTTATCTTACAAAAAGAAAATCCTTTGATTAATTGCCTCTCTATTCTTCCTATGCATTTGGCTATGAAGGCTGAGGCACTGGCATTCTACCAGACTTCTCAATGGATAATTTCCTCTAAACGATGAACTAAAACTATTTTTACTTCTGTATTTTTAGATGCTCTGCCAGTTTGTTTTTCATTATTGGTATGAGGAAGTCATTTATTACATTGTTATGGGATAGTTAGCTTCTTCTCTTTCTCTATGTATGTTCCTCTCAAGATATAGAGATAGATTAGATAGATCGATAGACAGGTAGATAGATAGATAGATAGATATCTGTTTACTCATTGAAGTAATTAACCAAACTCATCTCGATATCAGAGCTAGGAAGCTCACCATTACTTGCTCATGCAATTTGAAGTGAAATATTTGAAGGGAAAACCAGTGTTCTAACACCGAGCCTTTAGAGTTGTCAGTCAAATAAGGAAGGAATAACTGTAACAGTCTTTGGAATCTCCCTTAGCAATTTCAGACTATCTTCATTAACACCTCCACCTACTAACTTTTTTCCTACCTGTATTCTAAATATAGAGAAAAATGCTAATAAAGCAAGATGCATCTTACCCTCAGTCATAAGTTAAATGTTATTCCCTAAAATTGTATAACAAGCTGCATTGTCTGTTAACTTCCATACAAGCTAACTCCAGCTTTTCTTCCATATTCCCTCTCATGATTACAAGGATTTCTCTATAAATATTGTAAAGATATTCCCTCTCCCTGCCCTTTAAATCCTTTATGAAAACTTGGCCTTTCTGGGAAGTCTACAAAATCCTTGATGCTGATATGCCAGGAAGTAATCTGTCTTCCTAACTGGCACTATTTATTGGTTTTTTTTACTCTTCTATTTGTCATACCTACACACCATCTTATGTCTTAGACTTAATTTCTAAGCACCAGGGGCAAGGATCATTTATTAACTCTGTTTGTACAACATCAAGTGCAACAGGGTTATGATTTATGCCAGACCTGACAAATTAAATAAATAGCCTGTCTTTCCCCTGAAAGTCTCAAACACTGGTTTTTGGAACATTTGTAAAACAAGTACTGGAACTCAATAAAATGACTTGGATGGTGAGCACAAGCAATAAATTCTATGGACATTCCTCTCAAACTTAGGAATACTTTTCAACTCTGCTGGTTTTCCTAAAAATTTTCTATTTCAAGAAATCTTTCAACATTTTTCTTCCCAAACACAAAAACCTGAATAAAGTGAACATAAGTTTAGGTGCATTGCCCTGGGGTGACGTTCTGAAGCCGCTTTATTCCTTAACCATCCGCTCAATGCCCAAGGACGCTGTGCCTTTAAGACAGCCCCGGGGGCGGGGCTGGAGCCACAGGCCCGAGGGGGCCCAATGGCGCCGGGGCAGGGCTCGGCAGGGCGCTGGGAGCGCTGGGCTGTTTTTCTGGGTTTCCTTTGTGCTCCAGCTAGCTGGGAAAAGGTTCTGTTGGGTTTTTTCTTTTTCTTTTTTCCCTTTCCTTTCCCTTGCCTCACTGCCTCTCTGTGGATACAATAATGCTACTAGCAAAGATTTTCTTTATTTTCTAAGTCCGTGAGAGACTTTTTCTCTCTCACAGAGATAGTGGCAGAGTTCTGTAAACAACCAAACACCTGCAACCTTGAAAAGTCTTGTTTATAGTACAGTAGAAAAATATTTTGAACAATGGATGTTTTAGGATTCTAGCCAGTCACCCCTAAGGGGTGGCTGATCCTTTGTCCAATTAGACTATGAAGAAAAAAGTCTATAAAAGAGTTTGTAAAATAATTAAATAAATCGATCTTGGTGCACAATTCCTGCCTGCTGGATCTTCTCCTCCCCCCTACGGCTATGGGACACAATAATATACCCTAGGGCATTTTTTTTTAATATTTGGTGATCCCAACGTGATCTGCACGCTGCGAAGTGTCCTGCTGCTGCGAGCCAAGCCAAACTCTTCTAGAGGTGCGCTGTTCCCCTTCCCCACCCCGGCACCCGGAGGTCCGACGGGACTGAGAAAATGGCGAACAGCGGCTCACAAACCGATGCTGTGGTAATGGTCTGGAAAGGTGTTTTCAGTATAATGCACACCTCCATTCCTGAAAACTCACTTCGCGAATTATTAGATTGGGCTACCTTGCAAGGGATTCCTATGGACAGAGACACTGTCCTGGACTTTGGCTTATGGCAGGAACTTGGCTATGATGTCCAGCACAAACTCCCATCTGGGGACCCAGCAGCGCTAGAATTATTCCGAACTTGGCGTTCATTATTTATGCTGCTGACTGACCTTGACTGTGACAGCAGGGCTGGCTCTCCTATTTCGGTGATGAGTGACAGAGGGATGTCTGAACAGGACCCCACTGACCGGACTTCAGGGGTGTGTGGTGCTGGATCCAAAAAAAACCCCCCCGGCTTCATGGGCAGAGCCTGCGCTGTCTCAACCTGCACAGTCGCAGGACTCTGCGGCCCCCAGGGACCCCGCGCCGGCAGAGGCGGGGGTGTCAGGGCAGCGGGAAGCCACACAGCCTGCCTTACCGCTTGGCTCGGCAGTGGCCACGGCTTATCCAGGGCCGCAAATTAGTGGCTTAGAGAATTAGACCATGGCGGCTCCTAGCCCATCTGCGCATGCATCGGCTGTGCCAGGAACGCCCGGATCTACCTTCTTGGCCAGTGTAGCCCCAGGCGTGACTGCACCGAGACTGCCTGGGTGTGGTCCATTGCCCTCCCTGGCGCTGGACTGTTCTGCACAGCTGCAGAACCGAGCCATCGACCTTTTAATAGAGCATCTGCCTTTGCTGACAGAGCTGCCGAACATATCACCGCAGCTGGAGGAACTGCTCAGCTTGCAAAAGCAGCTACTGCAGATGCCAGAGGCACCCTGCCGTGTGGGGTGCGCTGGGCCCACACCACCCGCACCGCCTGCGCTGCCTGCGGGAGATGTGGCTCCAAACCAGGAAGCAGCACGGCCAGCAGTGAACCCAGAAGTAGCGCTGATGCGGGAACACACGGAAGCGGCGGCAGCCGTGCCCTGACCGGTGGTGGTGCCAAATGCCGCCGCGGAGCAAGGACCAGCAGCGGTGCCAGGCGCTGGTGCGGTGGAAGAGAGGAGCGCGGCGCCGGGCGCAGCTGCAGAGCAGGGGCCAGTGGTGGTGCCGAATGCTGCTGTGGAGCAAGAGACGAGCGCAGCGCCAGGCACGGCTGCAGCCCCGGAGATGGCTGTAGCAGCTCCAGTACCAGTTTGGTCGGGACCGGCCGAGAGAGCATCCCGTAAAGAGGCTGCTGTTCAAACTGCAGCACAGCCAGCTGCAGTCTGTGCTGTCTGTTCTGCCCCTAGCCAACCTAACCAAAGTGCCCCTCCCCGTCCATTTCTGTTCACTCACAGTGTCTCAGAGTTGCCTTTGCCCGATGATTCCTCGTCAGGAAGTGAGGCAGATGAGGTTCTGGCCCCAGGGCGTAAAGCTGCCGTAGCCGGGTGGTGAAGGAAAAGGCTGCTCCGGTCTCACCCCTGGACCTTTCAGGACTGCACGGTAACAGTGCATCCGACCCGCTACAATCGCTTCTTAGAGTCAGTTAAGATGCGAGCGTTGGAGGAGGGAGATGGGAAATTATTGGAAACACTTGGAGTGCCAAATAGATTTGAGGATTCTGGGGGTAATTGGGAAACTGTTACACTCCATCCACAGGCTGTACCAGAAGTTCAGGATGCTAGTGACTCCCCAAAAGGGGAAATCCAAGCTTTCCCAGTGTATAAGGCTCTCCCAAATTCAGGGGAGCATGACAACCATGAGGTAATTGCTTGGAAAGTTGCCCAGGACCTCCAATCCAAGGTGGCACAATATGGGCTTGGTTCTGCTGAGGTTATGCAGATAATAAGGGTGATAAATACAGATTTGCTTGCTCCATTTGATATCAGACACTTAGGTCAAATCCTATTTCAACCTATACAATTTACAGTTTTTGAGAAAACCTGGAGAAAGCTGGCCGACAAGGCTGCATTAGGGAATATGCAGCTCCCAGCTGCCGATCCTAGCAGGAACAGATGCTTTGATGGGGACTGGTCCCTTCTCTGATCCCAGCCTACAGGGTACCTTGTCCTCTAGCGTCCTGCAGAAAGCTCAACAGGTCGGCATGGCTGCCCTGTTGAAAACCATAGAGTTGTCTGCACCCAGAAAGCGATATACTGAAATAGTTCAAGGCAAATCAGAGTCATTCCTCTCCTTTGTAGAGAAAGTCACTGCTTCTCTCGAGAAGCAGGTTGAGGATGACGGGTTAAGACAGTTGTTGTTAAGGCAGTTAGTGAGAGATAACGCAAACGAGGAGTGCAGAAGAATCATAGATGCCTTACCAGGGGATCCTGAGGTAACAGACATGATCGAAGCCTGCGCTAAGGTGGGATCTGGGAACCAGAGAAGTTCTGCTTTGGCTGCGTTCCTGCAGCCTGTTCACGCATCCTCTGGTCGTGAACCAAAGCAACCAAAACAGGCGAAAAATCGGAAGCAGCCTAAGCCAAACCAAAAAGAAAGCACACCAATCCCCCAGTGCAAGAGGTGTGGGAGGCCAGGGCATTGCTCGGGCTACTGTAGATCCCAGACTCATGCCGATGGTCGGCCGTTGTCGGGAAACTCCCGCCGGGGTGCAAGGAGGGGGAATTGCTCTCCAATGCAGTCACTCCCCCAGAGAGTGGCACAGGTACAGGCACAGGCCTACCCAGCCACCCTAGAGACAGCACCCAGGGATCAGACGGCACCCACGGATCAGACGGGTTTGACGTCCACACCGCAGCCGCAGTCGTCTTAGACTCTAGCGGTGTTTATAAGGTTCCTTTGGACGCATATGGACCCTTAGCCCAGGGATCCAGTGCAATGCTGGTGGGAAAACCTGACGTTGCCCATCAAGGAATCTTAGTGCACTCAGGAGTTATTGACACTGACTTTAAAGGTCAGATTTGCGCTATGGTCTCCACACAAAAACCCCCTGTAACTATTCCTGAAAAGACCTGCCTTGCTAAATTAGTGCCTTTTAAGTCTTGTGTCCCCAGGATAGAACAACAAACTCATGAAGATAACGGCAGGGGATCTACGGGCATTCTGCAGGCCTTCTGGACTGCAGACATCGCTGACCAAAGATGACACGTACCCTGATCCTGCCGAATGCCCGTCCACCCCGGATTCAGCTTCGAGGTTTGATTGATACGGGTGCTGATGTAACTATCATCTCCTTCTCTGTGTGGCCTCCCTCATGGCCTTTAGCCCCAGTGGGATCGGCCATCACAGGATTAGGAGGATCCACACAGAGCTATTTAAGCGAACGGCCTGTGGTGGTGAAGGATTCAGAGGGGCACACAGCTACAATTAGGCCTTATGTTACTACCACTTCCCTTAACCTTTGGGGACGGGATGTGTTGGCAGCTTGGGGGATACGGATTGGGACAAATTTATAGCAGGGGTCACTGTGCGTAAGGATGCACAGTATCCTACACTGTCTTTGCAGTGGTTGATTAACACACCAATCCGAGTCAGACTCTGCTTAGTTAGTTGAATTAAGGGCTGTTATCATGGCTTTTCAATGATTCTCACAGGAACCTTTGAATTTGGTTGCTGAAGCCAACTAGAAAAAGCTTTGTATACAATTAATCAGCTTACAGTACCACAAAATTCAAATAATCCTGTTATTCTGAATCATTTTCTCTCATTGCAGTCTGCAGGCGACAGACAGCTGCCCCGGGCAAAAGTCTGGGTGCGGAATTTACTTACTAAGCAGTGGGAAGGCCCTCATGAGCTTATCGTTTGGGGTCATGGGTATGCTTGCATTTCCACAGATACTGGAGTACGGTGGCTACCTTCAAAATGCATTCGCCCTGACCTGCAGCACCAGAGGCAGAACAGGCAACCTCCAAATGATGACCAGAGCACCAACCATCCAAATGGCGACCAGAATGTAGATCATCAGCCTAATGGCTCTTCTGATGATGACCAGGATGTCAACCATCAGGCAGATGGTCCTTCTACAAGCAGAGACTGGGATGGTCCTTCTACAAGCAGAGACTGAACTTTAAATTTCTTGTTATGGAGTCAGATAGTTAAAGCCTTAAGGACATATTTAGAATTAATAACTGATGTAAATTTCTATTTAGGGCTAATAGTAGAGTTGTTATCTTATAAAACAAAAAGGGGGAATTGTAGATACAATAATGCTGCTAGCAAGGATTTTCTTGCTATTTTCTAAGTCCGTGAGAGACTTTTTCTCTCTCACAGAGATAGTGGCAGAGTTCTGTAAACAACCAAACACCTGCAACCTTGAAAAGTCTTGTTTATAGTACAGTAGAAAAATATTTTGACTATGGATGTTTTAGGATTCTAGCCAGTCACCCCTAAGGGGTGGCTGATCCTTTGTCCAATTAGACTATGAAGAAAAAAGTCTGTAAAAGAGTTTGTAAAATAATTAAATAAATCGATCTTGCTGCACAGTTCCTGCCTGCTGGATCTTCTCCTCCCTATGGCTGCAGGACACGGTAATATACCCTAGGGCATTTTTTTTAATACCTCCCGTCCCTCCTCACTGGTCTGGGGAGCCTGCAGGGGTGGCCCGGCTGGTCCAAGCCCATGTGTCTGTTCCCTCTCCAGGAATTTGTTGTATTTTGAGGGGCTTTTTTATCCTGTTCTACCCTGCTTTCTTTGTATGTTAATAAACAGTTTGGTTTCTTTTTCCCACTTTCACTTCTTGTGACCCACTTGTCTTATTGGTGGAGGAAAAGGGGAGGCCGTTTCCTCCTGAAGTTTTGTCTCCAAAACCAAGACATGCATGAATAGAATACTACAAATGACAGACTTACAGACAGAGGTATCTATCAATTACAAGACACAAAAGCAGTATTTGTTCATTACTCTCTGGTTCCCTGGCAAGCACTTGATCAAACCTTAAAGATTCCCTTTCAGCAGAAATTAAGTAAACACATATGGACACAGATTAGGCTTTTACATTTATAAATATTTCTTAAGGGGCTTATCTATCTATGGGTTCATTTGACTTATCTGTTTTATAAGGACTACATGGTTATATGTATGCAAGGCAGGGATAATTTGGCATTCCAGATTTCTGAATGTGTATTATTCCTTCTGACTCTTGAGAATAATATAAAAGAGATTTTTTAGAAATGGTTTTGATGAAAAACTTTTGCACTCTATTCACTGATAAGAGTCAAGCAGATTCAGTCAGAAGCATTAGCCTTCTATTTTGTCACTCAAAGGTTTTGAAATCAACTCAATATTTAACAGTTACAGCTTGCTGACTTTGGTAAATATGTGTGTGTGTGTATAAGCTCTTGCCTCTATTTCGTGACAGGTGACAGAGAAAAGATGATGTCCTTTCAATCTTTTCCTCCAATCCAGCTTAGCTAGTGAAAAGATTCTGCTGAAGAATAAAAACTCATGGCTTTGAAAGAAAGTGAGAATAACGGTGGGGGAAAGAGAAAACAAAAATGAATTGTCACAGCTGGTAAGGTTAATGCAATCTGGCCTGTCCTAATCACCCCACCAGGACAGTACCTAGATTTTGAGTGACTTAGTACAGAAGATAGGTCAAATTGGACTTCAAAAACTATAATACTACCATTAATCTCTGATAGACCTTTCAGTGCATTGCCATATGGTCCCACATATCCTGTAACTTAGCAACAGAATGCAGTTTTTATTTTTTGCCATTATGAAAGACAGTTTTTCAAGGTGAAAATTTTCTCAACTCAGAGACCAATATAAGCTTTTTATTCATGCAAGTAGACCTGCTGGTCTAAGGCTAGGGTTACAGTTCTCATGTATGCTTACAGAAAGCTTTTCAAGGATTCACAGTTTCCCAGGTTTTTCTCCAATAAATACGGAAGCAGACTGCATACTCCTAAAATTTAGGCCTGCATACTGCATTGGAGAAAAATCAACTGTGGTTGTAAAAGGATGCAAGAGAAAGGATTTTCACACAGTGTATATGACAAGCTGTTGCTATTTCAGTACAGGGGCACTTAGTCTGATCTGTAACCACCCTCAAATTATATGTGCAAATTCTGACCTCAGACAAACTACTGAAAGAATGAAGAAATAAGCAACCTGTTCCTATAAACTCTTGAATTTTCTGAAATCTAACCCTAGGGAAATAGATTTCCAAAGCTAAAACTGTGTCCAGACCTACTATTTTTCATCATTCACTCAGATTTGGATGAAGTTTTCCCCTCTTTGACTGACCATATTTGTGTACTCGTACTATTGAAACTGAAGAACATATGATTAACAAAGGACAAAGCAAATGCAGAATGGTAAGAATGTAATACTACACTTCCTCAGGAAGATAGAAACATAAAAGATGGGTAATGGCAGAAAGAACAATAAATAGAATCCCTTAGTAGCAGGTTTCCTTTCCTAATTAGGTAGAAATCCAGTTGATAAAACTGGACACAAATGAAATAGAAATATACTATTACAATCTACATTACAACGTTCTAGTTAAATTTGACTTAAGGGTATTCTCAGAAGCAGTGAGTTTTCTGCACAGGTAAACACACCAAGGGAGGAAAAGAATGAATTCCAACATGGACAAAAGACATGCTTTAAAACCATGTGTCAGGAGAAAAGCATTGTTACTTGGAAGAAGGGAAAGCACAAAGAATGTGTTTTTCATATCAAAGGCAGTGTTTGGAAGGAGAACGGGCATTGGTTTCCTGAAAGAAAGAATTCTTTTTCTCAACACAGTCTGACATGAATGCCCTGGGACAGAAAAAGAACCAAGTCAAAAGTACTGACATGAAAATGACTCATGGTCTTTAATCTTTGTTACCTGTGTTTCATACAACTTAAGAGACACAGCTTCTCCCAAAACAAAAATTCTGGGGATTTAAGAATAAATCTGTCACACTCTGTTCTTTTTTAAAATTGCAGTCTTTAGTCATCTTATGCTTGTTTTTCTGGTTTTACTTCTGGAATAGCAACTAATGATATATCTTGACAGATAGAAAAGATTGCCAAGGGGGAAGATCCTCCTGGCCTATGGCAAATGGAAATCATTACAGAGAGATCTAGACTGCAGGATGTCAGAGCAGTTGGAACACACACTGGCAGAGAGGAAGCCCACTGGCTGTGGGACACCAGATAGAGCATGTAGTATTATATGGCTTGATCATGAGTACTATGATACAACCATATGTTGTGCTTCTCCCGCAAATTATCCATAATCATACCTCACAGACATCCATGTATTTAATTTATATGCTTGTAATTCAGCTGAATAATGGCTCTCCTGTCTAGACGTGAACCATTGTCATAGTCTGTAGTCAAATTACCACCACTGGGCATGAGTTACTTTACTGTGGGATCACAACTGTTACATGATGAAGTAGCAATGGCATTTTGCAATCACTTCATGTTGATTTCTCACTTGCTGCTCATCTGTGTGCACCTGGATGACTTAAGTCATCCAACCACTTTAAAATGTTATCACAGTCACAAGAAATTATAGACAATGGATATTGATACAGCACAGCCGGATATTTAATTAGTCTTTTTCTAAGTAAGATCTTTGGAATTTTAATTTGCATAGATTAATGCTAGAAACCACGTATGACCAGTTATTAGACCAAACCAGGTTGATCAGGGCTTTATCCTGTCTGGTCTTGAAAATCTCCAAGTATGGAGACTGTAGAGCTTCTCTGAGCAAACTGCTTCATTGCTTAACTGTCCTCATGGTAAAAATGATTTCCCTAAATCCACTCAAGCAAATGCCCCTCCTGAAAAAGTAATGCATGAATAAGCTCCAGATACATTTTATAAACCCTGAAAGGTTCCATTAACAGTTTATATTTAATGGAGGGCTAAGCATGAAACCTAAATTATCAGAGTAACTCTCTAAAAGCAGAAGAGAAACACTGTGTAACATCCACAAAATTTGCATTACAGTTAACTGAAATACACAGAAATTTGTTTTTAATCACTCTCATATCCCAGCAATGAAGACTATACATGAATATATACTAATATGCAGTTAGCAAAAATCAATATGCAGTGAACAGCAACAGAAGTGAAAATAGGTCAATGTATTCACATCACATGGCTTATCATAGTGCTTGTTTTCTACTGAGTTAAATACTGCATGTGACACAGCTATACCCCATTATACATTACAGACACTGCAGGTTACAGTGCTAAGCTTGGTCCCTTCCATAATGATGAAATTACTTACTTGCTTTTGTTCTTTAGATTTATGTCATGCAGACTGAACTGTGCAAAATGACAGCCTTGCAGTGAATCAGTAATAAGCACTGCTTTGTTTCATTGTCCAAACACAAGAAAGGACATTTGTCTGAAGAACTGCATTTGCATTTAAATACTTCTTCTTTATAAAAGCACCTTCTACAAGTAGTAATTAGGCTACAGTATTGAAATACTGTCAAGAATGTGCTTAGTTTAGCAATAGAATTTCATAAAGACTCATTTAATGCAAAAACAGTACAGTGCAAAATTATGACTGTTTTACATTACTGAACACCATTCATATAAAAACAACATGTTTACATAGCTCTCAGATTTCCTTCATACAAGAGTATCACAGAAATCTGTGGAGTATTAAGCAGTTATGTATTGCTTTTACAGATGGCATATGCTACACAGGTTATGAGTTTGATATCAATTTACCTGACTGCCAGGAGTTAAATCAAGCAAGGCTGCTAAGGTGAAAATCAATGGAAAAGAGCACAATGGAAGAAATAAGATATTCAGGCTGCTTCAAAGTGGTAAAAAATAACATTGGCTTGGGGATTTTTAGCAGGTGGGAGCTAGTGGTCTGGCCCCACCCAGTCTACTGGATAGTTTATCCTTTTCTGGCTAATAGCCTGTAGTGGAAGGAAATCCCAAACCTTAAAATGTTGGCCAAGGAAAGCAAGAAAAATTGAATAATTATCAGGACCTTACAGCTTAAAACCATGTGAAAGAAACAGATGGACAGTTACTGTGGTACCAAATGTATGAGAGAAAGGTAAAAAGAAGCCTGGTTTGCATACTAAGTAGCTACACTTGAAGCCATTAGTTTCCAGAGTTAACCATCCAGGCACTTTAAAATGCAGACTTTCCTTGGAAAATACAATCCTGGGCTGTCAATTATCTAAAGTCATCTCATGCTCCTGATTTTCCTCCTAGCTCTACGGCTACACGTTGCCCTTCCACTGCCAGAATTCTCATCCTCCTTTAATATGAGAAGGCTGACCCACCCCTCTCTCACTCTCTCTCTTTCTCTCTTCTCTGTCTCAAAGCAAACAGAGCTTGTTCTTTCAAACACAGTACAGTTTGAAAAAAACTGAGATGGGTTTTGAAGACAATTCTGACATGCTCATCTGTTCACATCTCTACACTGCTATTTAGGAACCCACTAACTTTTCATGATAAAGATTTGTCTTCTCTTACAATGTAAAGTACACGCTCAGAATTTTAACTTATTTCAGTATCCTCTTACACTTCCATGCTCCCTCCATTTTATTCTTCCCAGTATCACCCAGTACCCCTTCCATTTTCTTAAACATATTCCAGTTCTTTATTTTTTTTATGCACTTGAAGCAAAATTTCTTACACAGAAGAAGCATTTGGTATAAAATATGTCAATTCCATTGAGCTAAGAAGAATGGACTACATCTTCTCATTACCTAAACAGTAAAAAGCATTAATATGAAATTCAAAAGATAAAATTGGGAAAACATAGGGTGCTACTACATTCCAGCTTTAGAGAAAACATCATTAAAAAGACAGGCATGTAAATGGCCTAAGAAGTGTGTAGCCTGTGGGAATATGAGGAACAAGTGAAGGAAACACTTGAAAATTCTACAGGAATACCTGTTATTCCAAAGATGCTCACTGCAAACTCTTTTAAGCAGACTAATTTAGAGTTGCAAAAATAGCTTCTTCATATGAAATCAGCATAATGGATTCCTCATTTTGGAATCATAACACCATACCTGCTTCTCTTACATCTCACCAAGGAAAGCACTGCATGCTCAGTAAAAAGAGGCATGGGACCATGTGTGACCTGGCAGTGACAGCAGAGCACCATTTTGTATTGCTTCTAATAGAAAAGACTGCTCAGACTGCAAAGCTCCATCATGATGCTGAAAACATGGAATACAAACAAGAAAATTTTTAAAGCTTTCTTCTTAAAAAATAAAAAGGAAAAAAGCCCACCCAAATGTGCTTTTTCTCTCCCACCAGGCTGTTTATCTTGTATTGAATGAAATATTTATTTCACATATGAATACAAATATTTTACAGCATCTTCCATTCCATCATCTGAAGGCTATCATGAAGATCCCAAATGTCTTTTTAATGACTGACCAGACAGGGGGTACTGTATAACTGAGGGGTGAAAAGGGGGTTGCAAACAAGCTGTACTATCCTTTCATGATTAAACTTGAATATTAGATCCAACAGTCAGTACTTAAAGCTCTACGTATTAAGCACCAACTTATTAATACAGTGGGAATTAAAAAATGTTTACGCCCATTTCACTGCTATGAAATGCTCTGCAACATACATATGAGCTTATTAAGGAGCCAGTCTCAGTCTGGAAAAAAAAATTGAATCCAGGAAAAATTACTAAATACTACATTGTTAGTCTCTGGGCAGTCTCATGTCTGTTTGGTATATTTATAATGTTAAAGTCTTCCTAATGATACACTCCTGTTGATTACAGATACGAAGCAGAGGAAGTGCAAAATGGAGTGGAGCTGATCTTTCCCACTGAGCTGAGTAAATAATTACACTGTCCTTGTGATACCAGTGAAGCTAATGGAGCAGAAAAGAGGCCAATTCTTTGCTCCTGAAACTTGGTACATCATCTGAGCAATGAAGGTTAACTCATCTGACATTCTGTTACCTTTTGAAATACCCAGTCACTAATATGAAATGGGAAAAGAATGGGTTTATGTAGGACAAAAATTAAATGACTTCCCTTGACTTACCAGCCAGTCTAGACAATGGTTCACGATATGCTGCCCATCTGCCACCTCTAATCCCTGCACAGGACAGTATATCATCTCCTTTGCTACTCCTCTGCCTTTCAGAAGTAGGAAAGAAGGTGGGTATATAATGTCATAAAGATGATAAAATGCCTGTCGTCCTAGTTTGGTCTGCTGCCTGTCTGGCAGTAGTTCCATATTTGTGCCAGATTACACTGACTGAATGCTCAGAGTGTTCTGTCCATGTCTTGCCCCTTTCCTGTCAAACTATATACACATCTTTTACTGAGCTTTCACAATGGGAGGGGTCAGTGTACTTTCCTCATCTCTCTGATGAACCATTTCACAGTTCCCTCTTCTGAACTGCAACTTTTTCTCTGAAGATGATCGTGAATTTATACAAAATGTGAACAGCTCAGATCATGGCATATATTCTGATTGTTACCTGACAATTATGATAATTGTCCTCTTGCAAAATTTTCCATTGCTGTTGATGTACTCAATAGGTTCACCACATCTTAGAAAGTAAAAATAAAATTACCATTGTATCTGGTGTCCATGAAATTATTCAGCGCTGTTTTATTGAATTCCAGACTGTGGCAGTTAGAATAGGAGATAAATTGATTAAAGATGGTACACTGTTTTTCACGTTCTGCTATTTTCCATCATCAAAGTCCTGAGCATCGCATCGCATCACATCACATCACATCACTTTCTGGCATCTCATTTGGAGGCTCATCTGCCATAATTTTATCCATAGTGTAAATGGTAGCACAGACACAGGAATTTATGGTATCCCCAAAGAGCAATTCAAAGCTCTCCTCTTAGGAACCAATGGGGCTAAATTTTGTTTAGAAAATTTAGTCTGGGTACATTCATACAGGGGAAAAAAACCCCAAAAAAACAGGAAGGCAAGTTGAGGTCAGTAACATCTGATTGATACTGGTATGATGCAGAGTAAAATTTCGTATGGTAACTTATCATTAATTCAATTTTAATATGAAAAACTCTGAGTAGCAAAAAAGCCAAACGAGGAAGGAAAATCCTTCCTCTACTTCAGGGACACTAGAAGCTCTTCCTGTACATGCTATTGGGGAAGTAAAGGTAAATTGAAAATAACAGGTACAGAAACAGCCCAACAAGAGCAGCAGATACTCTGAGAGTCTCTCAGCTCTCTCTCCCCATGTAAGTGGCTGTTCTGAGCTCGTCTTCTTTTCTCTCTTTCTCTGCACTATATTCATTTCACTGCCACTCAACCACTTCATTCCATTCTCCTTTTACTTTGCCACCAGAGCATTTCCTTCCCCCCCAGCAGTCACTTTGCTTGTTGGTAAAATGCCTCACCCACCTTGTGTCTGTCCCAGCAGTTTGGGCTGTGAGCTGACAGAAACCCTGCACCCGTCTGTGTTTGCTCACCCCGTGGCGTGGCAGTGCCTCCTGTTGGTCATCAGGGGCTACCAGCGTCTACCCCAGTGAGAGTACCTGCAACACACGGCAACGCCACACAGAGAAAGGCTCCTGTGCACATGTTCCAATAGAAGAGCCACGGCAATTAACTTTGTCACTAGTGGTATGTAAAAACTGAGTAAGTGGTGGTAGGAGGCCGCTGAGTGGTTAATTACATGCCTTGTGGATGCTGAGAGCTCTCGAGCTGTAATTTATACTGTTAGTCTAAACAGTATTGGCCAGGATTTACCATTTAGGCTAAGTTCTGTCAGCATTCATTTACAAGTGAACAAAAGTAATGCAGACTGCAGATACAAACAGAGCCATGGCCCATTTCCTTCTAAATAAAAACTGTACATTATTTCTGTTGGAAAGGATTTAAAAACAGAAGTTCAGCTGACGGTGTTCTGTGTCAAATTCCAGAAATACACAGATCCATTTCCACGAAGCAATTGTGGGTTTTTTTCTTTTTTGGACTATATTCATCTGGAACAGTAGTAAGAGAGCAGGATCTTTAAGCTCTTGTGTGAATATGTCTGTCCATTACATTTTTGTCACAAGCTGACATACAGCCGCTTATTCATTCACTGATAACGTCAGATGCTTTAGATCAATGTGGAGAAACTATCATGTTTTATACCAGCAGAAAAAAATCAACAAGTATCAAGGTCTTAACTTTATTTGTAGCTCCTAAAAGAGCCCAATTCTACACACTACTTTCAGCTAATGTAATTTCTTATGTTTTTTAAGGTGTAGAGCACAGAATTAATCTTAATGCAGGAATTTAGGATTACTGGTGTCATAAAGTATCTCCAGATCTTTCCAGAAGTAGGTAACAAGGACATCTTCAATGAAGACACTGAGCCATATTCTCAAGTAATTTCAAGTGAAATTCAAGTCACAGATGTGCAAAGCACAGAATTTTAAAAATAAGTAAATTGAACAATTCCCTGTTTGGACAGAATGGTGATCAATTCCAAACACTCTGAAAACAATGAAGAGGATGCGCTTACATTTATTTTTATATTATTTACCAGTTTGACTCTCCCAGACAAATCTTATAGCTGGTATCCACAGAGATAAGAAAGTATTTTCTACAGACTCTTATTAAATTGAATTATTTACTCTTACATGCACCTAATAAAGGTTAATCATTCTGTTAAAATTACTTCTTATAAGACCTTATTTTCCTTTGTGCAGCATGTGACCCACTAAGATTTATGGTACATTTGTAAAGATGCTGTCTTCATATTGCCTCTCTCATAGTCCAGATCGTCAGAAGCATCCCCAGACTTTATCTTATACTGCTTAATCTTACAAAGGTCTCAGGGAACAGCTCTGGGGCATGTCACATGCATGGGACTAGGTTTAGGCTAAAAAAGTTTTTCCTTTTAGCCTGATGAAACACAGAAAATACCCTCAAAGCCTCAAGTCCTTTTCCAGATGTGATCTATGCTTTGTGCTGGCGCTGATGCTTCTCTCCTGTTAGCATATTAATGCATCATCTTAATTTTTCATTTCTTTAACTTTTAAATTTCAAGCACTGCTCAGACAGCAAGAGGAAAAAATCTCTCATGTGAGGTTTACCACTAAGGTAGTAAACAACCAATACAGCCCAAAGGTAAAATAATCAATGTCCTAAAGTTGCATTTAGCTTTCTTACATGTACTGTAATCAAAGGATTATACATACACATACACACAGCCTGGACTCTTGAGACTACTGGATCTAGTCCACTCTTCCTTAATTTAAAAGGGAAAGGTTATTTCTCTCTTATGGGATGTCATTGTGAGAATGCTGCAGACATGCTAAAGTTTTCAATTTATAGTAGAGGCTGAGGTGTGCTTTTATCTGCTCCTACTGAAATACACCATTTAATACCTTCACTAGGTTGCTGCAGAAGGAATAAATAAATGAGAATCCAAAATAATGTAAATAGTCAGAAATGAATAAATAATAATAATTTAAAAAATAAAAAATTGCACAGGCAAGTCTGAAGCACCCGTGGCACTTATAAGTTACTGTGTGTATAATCCACAGGAAATGCATTGAAAGTTTCAAACCCTTTATATTCCTGACTAAACTTAAACAATGCTAATGGCTTTAAAAGCTTTTATGGTATTGAATGAGTGGTCAGTTAATACCATTTTTTCCACCAATTAAATAAAACAACTGGAGATTTAATAACTCTCAGAAAACACAACTTTCTGTAATTGTCCAGTGTATTAGAACAGGAAAGTTTGAATTTTAAGAATTTTCCAAGTGATTTAGGAATTCAAGTCAGAGCAAGTTTTTCTTTTTTTCAGCAAGAATTTACACTGCAATTTCAAAAAAATACATCTGTGAATGCATCTTTGTCACTACAGCCTTCTAGTCTACAACCAGTTGCAGCTCACTTCTCAGTGCAGTTGTACTGGTGTCTAACAAGCCTCAAATATAACTGATCACTTCCCTTATGATCATTACACTGCTGGGCCTAAGATATTATTTAGGTTCAGGCACTTCTTTAATTTTGGCTATGTGCAGTGAAATCCTGGAAGAGTTCAAGTACCTTCAAGCACTGTTTCAACTCATCAATCTTGTTAGCCTCATAATTGCTTCTTCCAATTTTACTGGGTGGTTTGGGTTTTTTTGGTGGGTTTGTTTTTTTTTTTTTTTTTTTTTTGCATTCCTGGATATATCTTACACCAGGAGCTTCACAGCAAATGTAATTATTAGTCATTGTTCATTTGATATAAAATAATTGTTTTATTAGCATGAATTCTGCTCTTAAAAGGTAGTCTTAAGGAACAGAATATTTTTCAGACTTTGAACTAAATGATAGAGTGTCTCTTTTTCTACTTTGATAATAATTCAGAGAAACCCTGAAGTGAAAATATTTCATACCAGACTTGTTGAAGCCAAGTGTGAGGAAGTGCTAGAACTTTCATTAAGTTATAACACTGACATCCCAGGAGCTGAGAAGCAGGGGGGCGGAAAAAACCCCTCAACACAAGTTCCACAAAGCAAAGAAATTCAGAGAGCAGAGAAACAGTAACTTCTTAAATGATAATGAATCATACCCCATCATCAAAACTATCCCTCATATACTTGTTTAGACGAATAAAGGAACTCTGGAAATCATTAGCAATACAATATCACTACCACAAAATACTTCCATACATCTTGCTGGAACAAGACCAAAATTGCTAGGTGTACCCTTTAAATTCCATAAGAGAATGTCATCATTTAAACACTGAAATTCATTATTGTTCAAGTTCTAAATGAATACTTAATAAATGCATGGGAAATAGTGAATACCTAGCAGACACAAATTAGCATAATAGGATTTTTTTTCTTAATAAACTGTGTCTACAGTTTTATTCAAAAGCACATTTAAATTAATTAAATGTATACCATTTGTATTAAAGTCACTAATTACATAGAAAAATGTAACAGCTCTTTCATTTACCTGAAAAATGCTTTTTTAAATTAAAATTTCTCACCTACACTACAACTTTATGCCCCTTTTCTGTCTTAATAGTCCAAATAGTCCCTTTTTCTAAATCAGGAGTTCTGCTTCTTCCTCCCAGCCATGTATGTTTGCCTTTGCTGTATCAAATGCTCTGCTTGGATTTACTATTCTAAATATTTCTTCAACATGTGACTTTTTACACACCTATAGGAAAAAAAAAACTATCTGAAAAAGTTGACACACATATGTTGGATTTATAATCTCCTCTAAACAAAGATTACAAGTGCTGTATTAAAAAAAAAAAAATTAAATTATCAAAATACAAATTTGAACAAAAGCAATCAGTAGTTATTCCTGGCTTTATTTCTTTATCATTCTATAACTGATTGCCCATAGATTAATAACATTTGCATGTTGGCTTTCATCAGTACATTAATAAGCACACAGTAAATCATCTGAAAGTAACTTCAGTATATAAACAATGCTCAACTTTCCAGTCAAAGCAAAACTTCTGCTGGTATAACCTGACATCACCAGAGCCACCAACCTGGACTTCAGCTCTGCTGGTGGAAAAGCAAGGTGGCAATCTTATTTGGCATAAAATTAAAACTGTATTTTAAAAAGTGGGGAGATTAACACACAATATCTCACCCACATAAACCCACAATTTACTGTTTATGCAACCATTCTGTTCTGTAATAATGATCTGTATTTAGCATAGTATTTTCAGTATTTTCATTTTTATACTGCTAGTGCTCTAAAAACGGTGTTTTTTATCCACCTTGCTTTCTAAATATACTAGCAGGAATCTGTTTGTCCCAGATGGATTTACTAAAATAAGAATGTAAATTCTTTATGGAACTACTATGTTTCTACTAACTTGCTACATTTATTCCTTACAAAACTTTGAGACTGTCTCTACAAGAAATTAACCTGAGTGTACTCCATTTTGGAAATTGCATTAACTCCTCTGCTCTTCTTCCAGTAAGGGCTGTTTTTAATTTTTATTACTAAGGTTTGGTCAGCTAGAAAAGCTTACTTTTATATCCATAAGGAATATGCCCAGTAGAAAGAGTAATATCTAGAAATTCCCATTTTTTTAGTTCTTTATTTTTTTAAAGAAACAGAGATGACAAAACCAGGGTGATTTTGAAAACACCCTTGTCATCCTAATCAGCCAAGTGACTAAGAAATTAAATTGCTTAGAAACCAGATCACGTCACCTGGAATTGCTTCAAATTGAAAGAAGGGAGATTTGCATTTGATGTTAGGAAGAAATCCTTCACTGTGAGGGTGGTGAGGCACTGGAATAGGTTATCCAGAGATGCTGTGGATGCCCCATCCATGGCAGTGTTCGAGGCCAGGGCGGATGGGGTTTGAGCAACCTGGTCTAGTGGGATGTGTCCCTGCCCATGGCTGGGGATGGAACTAGGTGATCTTTAAGGTCCCTTTAGACCCAATCTACCCCGTGATTCTTCTATGACATACTCCAGAAGGGAGATGCCTAAAGGCCTTGTAATTCCTGAAATTCAGAATTCTGCTCTCATGCACACAGGTTCTCAGAGAGAAAAGCACCTAAGCACATGCCTTAATATAAAATATGAAAGAAATCACAGGCTTCATGGAAAATAAAATAAAGTTCACACTCTTTTTTTACACTTAATTCAGAGAGCCTGACACTTTCAAGTCCCTGGAAAGATTCCTGTGTATGAAGCTAGTACTGGCCTGTGACTGCTCTAGAGCGTTGTAAACATCCATTACTATTACCAGGGGCATAGATACTTTATAGGTAATCTCCATTGCTAGCAAGTCTTTCCTTCCTCTGTTTATAACTGCAGTGCACCTATCTCATACCACAGCCAAGTGAGTGAAGTATGACAATTTAAACATGCACCACAGCTGCTGTCACATAGAAGAATAAACAGAATCATTCAACTGTAGAGGCTATTTTTGTCTATGTGCTGTAGTGACTGACCCAGGTAAAAAAGCAGGTATCAATGATGTGATGCTATCCATGGAACACTTACCACAGACATAACATACGTACCCTGCTATATAGATATTGACTAAAAAGTCATTACAAAACTCCATCTGATGACTGAACCATGTGTGAGCAATCAACCTATGCTACAACAGAGAGCAAAAGAGGAACTGACTACTTGCTAGAAAAAACTGAAAGGTCCATAGTCATTTGTTGGCCTCTGCAAGCAATCATTAACCACACTAGACCCTCAGATCAAGGATAATTTAGTACTGATGGGTAACAGATTCCCATAATCAAAGCAATTTGAGAGCAACCTACCTCAAAGCATGTTTTTGTAGAATTTAGTACTACTTTACTCCAAGTTCAACTGTAGCCTATTAACTTCTAGTCAACCTAGCTCCCAATTTCCAGTGACATGAACAAAATCTTAAGGACTCAAAAGATTGTCCTGTTCATTCAGCATTAGTACTAGGGCCTAAAAGTCTTTTTTTCTTTTTGTATTTCTCTGAGTAAGACTTCTACATTATACATAGACTGTCATGGCTACGGCTCCATGACTGAAGAAAGTGGAAGTCTTAGTAGTATATAAATAGTGGAAATATTATTCCTAGTTCAGCATCACACTGGAGTAAACTGAGCAAGGGAAAATGCAGCTGACAGCTCCTGACTCTCTTACCACACTGCACTGTGATCTGATTTATGAAAGGAAGGAATGAAGCCATTCCTAATTGACTCCATTGCTCAAGGTAAAGTCCAATTACATCAGCTAACACACTGATTACACATAATTCCTAAATCTAGGAGATAAACAGTTTACCCTCACACATTTAAAACAAAAATAGTGATACTACACACAATTCTGTCTGATCTTTTTTCAACTGATTTTGAAACCTGAGTAGTTTTGGCCAATTTGGGAGTCTCAGAATTTAACAACAGACGTATATTTGATTTCAGTGTCAGTTTGGACTGTATGTAAATAATGTAGACATGTATAGACTTATTTCTAATTTGGACACTATTTATCCCTTTCTTGTGTACAGCCCTACTGCACAAGTGGCAGCCCATAGCTGGGCAAAGACATATAAACAAAAACTTTGTAATCATGCTCTCAAGCAAATAAACTCTCCATAAATCTGGAATTGGGACCATTTAGATCATAGAGAGCTGAATGCCTTTTCAGTTCTTTCGAAGCTTGATTTATGCAAGCAGCTTCTCCTGCACTTTCCAGTAATTCAGTCATACACCACAAGTGCCTTAAAATGGCTTTGACTCCTTCCCTCAGGTAAATGCTATGTAATCAGGGAGAATTTAGTATTTTCCCCGTAACTTAGCTCTTTTTCTCATTCCCTGACAGTTCTGACCAAGTTAATTGGCTTGATTCGTCAAGAAGAACACAGCTATGTAATAGATACTATGTCTTTCTCAGGCACAACATGTCACGATCAATCCAATGGCTTGCTGGGAGAATCCAGACTTTCAGCTCCAAGCAGCTTCTCTGTCCTCTCAGAACATCAGTCAAACTCAGGAGTCTGGGTATCATTCACTGATGGTCACTATTCTCCCCTGACAACTATTTTGGGCCAATCTGAATTGCACAGTCATTTCCTGCAGCAGGAGGAAATCACAGCAACCTGCAGTTAACTCCCTGCCCTTTATGCCAAAGTTGCACATCTCTAATGGATATACATTGCTTCTCATAACATCAATGCTGCTGCTGACTTGTGCCAATGCCTCCTGCTGCCTGGACCATTCTCAACATTATTCTCTGGCTTAAAATGTTAGTTGGAATGTCTTTATTATCTTTCAGCAAGCAGTATCTTAGCTACACACATAGCTCTTTCACAGTTTTCAAGTATATATAGTGCAACTTCACATATTTTTGCTTCCCCACAAATTATTTCCAATTAATCTTCACATTCCTGCTTCACTGCTGCCCAAAACCAGAAGGTATTAGTCCAGGTTCAATTTTCCTATGTTATACACAAAGAGATTGTGACCTCACAGGTCTGTAAATTTTATTTCCATCCCTTATTTGTATATTCAGAAAAGTCAGTAAAACATTTCTTTTGAAACTATTATAACTTCTGCAAATGTGATTTATTGATTAGACAGCAAAGCATCAGTCATTGGCTTCCTTATACACTAGCATTGAAGAACATCACAAGAGACTGACATTTGCTTTCATTTATTAGCTTTCTAAGCTTATAGGAAGGCTTTCTGGTTCATTGGTCGTTAATAGCAGTGCTGAATTCCTACCATCAAACCAAAAACACTATTACAAAAATCAGACTTCAATCCAACACATTAAATGGAAAAATACACTTTGTATTCATTGAAGAAAGAAATACAAGTGATAAATTATGAAGATAAATACAAACCACGCCACTCTATGAACAACAGTTTCCTTCCTCACACTGATGAGAAATATGAGCTACATAGTAAAGCCTAGAGTAGCCTAAAATAAACACAGATCAGAATCTGCCTCCAGTGAATTTAACCTAAAAATTAATTAATCAAAATTATGAACAGGTAGTTTTTCTGGTCTAATTTTTGCCTGGTTTAAAGCAGACTCCATTACACTTAGACCACAGTTGTATTCATATGGCTGGATTTTTCACTGGAGTTTATACCGCAGCCACCAATACAAATGAAGACTCTATGAAGCAAGACAGAAACACTTAAGATAGCGATGAAGTAGTTAAATGAATCATCTGCAAATCACAAAGCAGCTGATTCCATTTCCCACAGCATGGAATATGAGAGGAGATCATGAAGAGTGCTGAGCCTTTACATCAAGCAATATAAAAGGTGTTTATGTGTTCTAGCAGCTGTTGCATAAGTGCTTCTGAAGGATAGCCTGCAGGTTTCTTCCTGAATATTAAAGAGAATTTCATAATTGAATTCAATCATGTTAATAACCTAAAGAACTTAATTCAAAAGTGGTTTGTTGGATTGTGTTCTAGAGGCAACTTAACAGAGTTGTGTTTTTGTCTCCATTCTGCTGATGAGTTACATAAAGAAAACCATAGTTTTTTACACATACAAAGTGAGAAAATGACAATACTTACCTTCTTCCTCATCTACTAATGAGAACTGAAATATAAAAGCTAAGCAAAATGTTATTTATAAACTGACACCTTAGCAGAAAAGAATCAATAAAATTATTGAAAAACACATTAATGTTGATCTTTTGTGTCTAAAGATCATTTAGCAACATTAAAACTTACTTTAATGATAACCCAGAGCAGTATGACAAGCTCTCATTTACCCTACACTTTCTTAAGCTCCTTATTTATTTTTTCCTTTGTTAAAATCATAGCAGCTACTTGAGTGAAAAGCAGCATCGTTAGACTCACTGCCGTAAATCCATCCTTTTCTTTTAAATTTATCACATTCGTATTAGGAACACTTTCACTGCAGCATTCCAGTTGAAATAACCTCTTGTTTAGCACCACACATTGGGAAAACATGAAATTGCCTTCTGAGGAAGATTAAATATTGGCCAATTTTTCTGAAAATTAATAAGTAAGTTGGAACACACCATGATGCCCTCCTACAATGATTATTAAACATGTATAAAGCATGATTTATCCAGTTAAAATAGTTACAAAGCCAGAAAGTTTGTGGGAAGCAAACTCATTCTCAGTAGAAATCCAGCTAAAGTCCATGGAATTGTACTAGGAATTAGGCTTTTGACCTACATTTCCTAAATGCATGAAAATAAGATTCACACTTTCTTATGAATAAGGCATTTAGCCATTAGAAACCTGGGCGACCCTTCCAGCCGTGACTGTCAGTCTGACCCAGTAATTCCCTGCATTAGTATTACCACCATGCCACCTTGGAGGAGAAAACTCCTTTCAGAACAAACTGTCAGCTCCCTTTTAGGACACTGCAATGTATTATAGGCTCTGACATTGATTTGTGAATCTTTAAACTGGTCAGTGATTTGCTGCAGTCAATGGCTCTGGCTGCAGAGTGCAAAAACAGAGCACCTCTCACAACATGTAGCTGACTCAATATTTTCCCAGTATAATTGCAATTCTTTTTATGGGGAGGATATGGACTATGATTCATATCGTCTCCCACAATCCCTTCTTGATAACATACCGTTTGAACAAGAACAAATGATTTGGAGGCTGTCACTGCCAGTTCTCTAAGGAACTATCTATTTCTACGGCCTGATGGTAAACATGTGCCATAGACTTTTGAATTTTGAAAACATTAAAATTGAAATAGCCTTTCTAACATTTATTGGAAACATATGGCCATAACTTAAAGCTATTAAATGCTTCTGTTTTCACCTTCCTTGTGAATATTCCTGCTGGGGACACAATAGAGGTCCACAATATGTGTGCATATATTATGCATACTTTAAATTAAATTATTACACAATTTTCATTTACTGTGAACAGACAAGGATTTCAAGATTCTGACAATATGTCTTTTTGAGGAACTCTCAACTCTCTAAGCAAATTAAGAGACGGAGGAAAGGAAATCATTGCAGGACAAGATCTGCTGACCTAATAAAGACAGGATAGAAAAGACAACTGGATTGATAACACAGAAGTACAGAAAAAAAGATGAGACAGACCGTGACAGAGTGTTTATCTTTGCTTGTAAATATCTAAACTATCTACAATGAAGAGGAAATGCACAGAAGTAGACATTTGGAGCTTAATTGCAGTTTTAGTAAAATATGGTACTCCCCAAAATGTATCTGACCTGCAGTGTGCTGCATCAGTTCAGTTACATTGGTGCAATACACGTTGTTATAGACCTTCTGCCTGACAGGCTCCCTCTAACCTCAAGCACTCCTTTCTTACGCTCCTATCACTTTAGATTTATGCATATTCTTCTGTGGGATCACCAAAGGATCTTCTATTATCTTCCCGAGTTCAGGAGGAGTCCAATCTGCCACTCCCAATTTTACCTCTTCCAAAACTCACTCTCTGCCACAACTAACAAGAATACAATTTTCTTTACTAGCTACCACAGCTCAACTTGGACTTATTGTGGAAAATTCTTAGGGGTGAGAGGATGACCTGATCTTGCTCTTTTCAGAGTGAGGGAATCCTATCAAAGGAACCAACTGCCTAGGATTTCCAATTGGTAGGCAAATTTCTAGTTAGAATAACAAAAGCAGCTTTGCTTTTCTAGGATTCCAACTTTAGTCCAACCAGAAGTCTAAATAAGCATTTCACTTAAATGAGATTCTTCATAAAAAGCAACAAAATGCATCACTGTTTAATATGACTGGCCTCCTCAATTCTATATAATTTTAATATTTGCAATTGCAGAAGCTCAATTACAAAAATGATTTTAAAATATATCAAGTCCAGTGACAGTGGTGCAATATTTTAAAATAAGCAAAAAACACAACCATCTATAAACATGGTTAGATAAAACACAAGACAATACAGTGGGAAATACACTTGTCAGAAATACTGTATCATAAGCCAACACATTTGCCCTTGTAACTCTGTTGGTTACCACCCTAAATTACCTGCTATTTTAGGGCATTTAACAACTCATCTTCCTTACTAACACCATCATTTCTCTAAAAGGCACAAAGCTGTGATCATAAAAGGTTCTTAAATGAGCAGACTGCTCCAGTAACAGGAGTGAGCCCTCAGGAGTAAGAAAAATAAATTATTTATCATTCATGCTTTTACATAGCTCACTTTTTGCTAAACTTCTCTTTCTCTTGAAGGCTGCACAAACTTGGAGAAAAGTATAATCAGATTGAAATATGGAAATTCACAATCAGAACACAGTGACAATGCCTGTTGTGTTTGCAACAGAATGAGCTGGTTCTATACCTTGACATATTAGCCTGGGGAAAGAAAGAGTATTATTCAGCCAGATTTGCCTGCAATAAAGCTCACTGTCAGGTAAGCAATGGGCTTACAGGGATGTGTTCCCTCACTGTCTCCCAGCAGGATTATCTGAGGTCATGCTACTTGGACAAGCAGAAAGTTCTAAACATCTACAAGGATATATAGTAGCAGGACAATGGGAATGGCTTTAAACTGAGAGGGAGTAGGTTTAGGTTAGACATTAGAAAGAAATCCTTCCCTGTGAGGGTGGTGAGGCACTGGAACAGGTTTCCCAGAGATGTTGTGGATGCCCCACTCCTGGTAGTGTTCAGAGCCAGGCTGGATGCGGTCTTGGAGCAATCTGGTCTAGTGGGAGGTGTCCTTGCCCACAGATCTTTAAGGTCCCTTCCAACCCAAACCATTCTATGGTTCTAAGAATCCATAACCTGCATGCACTCACTCCATATGACTATCACCAGGGGTGACTGAAAACTAACTGGTTTTAACTGGCAAGTGGCTACAAGTGTTCTGGTGGGGGAACATTTCCCTAAAAAAAAGAAACTGAGAGCACATGAAGGAAAATTTTCCTTTGTAATTCCATGGTATTTGTAGTACTGAAGAGGTTGTAGGCAAAGAGAGGCTAGGTAAAGCAAGAGGGAATTTGTTGCATCTTTATAATATTGTCTAGATTGTCTTTTCAAGGTTTTGGTTGTTTCAGTATTTTTTTTTTTCTTGGCTAAAATAAGCATAATTTTAAAAATGACTAAAAAAAGTACTAAGACATTAGAGAAAGCTGCTATTCAAAGCACAGTGTTAAAAAGCGCAACATGAGATAACCCAGCTGAGAAATAGGAAAATGGCCAATAATTATGGGGGCAGGTAAGAAAACTAAAAACTGGGAAGAAAAGAGAATGCCACAGGGATTAGTCATAGGAAGTGCTGAGGTGAAGAGCTAAAAATGTATCTGCTGTGCTTAGACACAAAATTTGTATCTGAAGGTGATATCAAAGCTGTGCTTGCTCCAGGTCTCATTTAGCAATTGTCAAGCAAAAGGAATATAAAATGATCTCAGTTTAAATTGCTACAAAGTTCAAGACACTCCATGTTTTAAAGAAGCTTTCAGTTGGATACGTATGAAAAGCTCTAAGCTGAAATAAAAAATTCCTACTTCTTTGCCTTCTCCATGACTCTTCTATTAAACATTTTTGCAACATGTTTTAGGAGATGTTGAAATTGGAAAAAAAACAAGAAGAGCCAAAACAGTTACAATCTTGCCAACATATAACACAATTAAGTAAAGTAAGTGATGAGCATAAGGCTAGTAATTTTTATTTATATAAGAGCACTGCAGGAAAGACAAAATGAAATAGGCAGTAAGGAAACAACGATGTATTTTCTCAGGGTATGAAGTTATTCAGTGTAGAGGTGATCTTTTGAGACATCTGTATTAGAAATATACAGAGATTAAATAAGCACCTGGTTCTAAATTTTATCTTGGTACCCATACATTTTTTCATGGGAAGCCCTTTTTGTACTGATCCAGACATGGCTTTTGCTAGCTATGAAACATATACTACAGCAGTTTCTATTATTACTCATCTAGGGTGTAAAGAAGCTCTTTGTTCTGTAAATCATTAGGATTCAGATGCCAGGAGACCAGCTCATGGTGAAACCACAGTGTCTTAGATACTCAGAAAGCCACAAGTTACAGCCCTCACAGTCCAAAACTTCAGTAGTATTAGGCGCTAAGTAGTACAAGCCCATAGAGTGTAAAAATGAAACACTTCACACTCTAACAAGATCATAAAAGCTAAGAAATATGGAGAAAGACAAAAAGGCCCTTCTGTTCTTGTGACATACTGAACAAGAAAGTCCAGAATTCAAACTACAATGAGAAGCTAGCAGCACCCTGATTCTCAAGGCCTGAGTTTTCTCTTTTGCCCTGCCCAGTCAGCTCATCTGAACAGCCTCTTCTTGAGGCTAGAAAGGACAGAAATATTTTTTCCCTTCAGGAATGAAGCTCTTTTCTTTTTTTCCACATAGACCTACCATGAAGTGTTCCCCTCTGTAGTACAGAGGATCCTTTGGCAACCTCTGCTCTTCCCAGACACTAACATAAACTGAGTATGTACCATTTTTTCCAAAACAAGTACCTAAAAATTTTACATTAGAAAAGCTTAGACTGCAGGAAAATCACAGACTACATTTGCTATGAATATAAATGAAGAAAAAGATGCTACACTGCTGTAGCAAGAGCAGATGCCTGCTCAACCCATAAAATAGAAATATATTGAGCAGGCTATAATTAATATTTGCTTCTCTTGAATATAGGCGTAGGTGTTCTAAATTAACACAAACATACATGCCATCCTGTATAACCATTTTTTAACAGATAAGACATAATAACAAAATGGACAAGAAATATAGAAACACCTACAGTGGGAGAGGAAAAACAGGGAAGACTGGCTTTCCCCACAATGCTTCCATTTCCTCTCAGCAAAGAGCTCCATAGCCTGATATCTCAATCTCAGTGACTACAACCACATCCATCAGCACTAACTGTACAGCTCTGTGGCACCACCATTAATTTAGGATGAGCTTGTTAAATAAGATTTGACTGCTCTGAAGTGGTGACAGTTATTACCAAATTTTATAAACAAGCACTGGCAATATGCATTGTTACTAAATGTCACTCCAGTATAGTTCTCTTTGAAGCTTCGAAGTGGCCTGATTTATCAGATTCTAAATACTCTCATTGCTGAAATCTTTCAACCTCTTATTCCCTGACTTGCACATACTTACATTCACTTGCAGCTGAGCAGATAAGAAAAACATTGCTGCAAAATAAAGTGTGAAAATACTGAATCTGAAGGTTTGGAAACTGATTTTCACCTCACCAAAGTTTATCGGTCTACATTTCTAGAACTTTGAAGGAAAGTACTGACTTTTTTACCAGCAGTTCTCAATCTGTCAGAGACCTTTTTACTGAGTTCTGATCTTCTTCTGGCACTATAATCATCAACTGAATCCATAATAGAGTGCAGCAGTGTCTCTTCTGCTTTAGGACTCTACACAACAGCAGCAGCCACCCTGCAAGCCCCAGGGTTCATTCCCAGAGGGGCTGTGCTGTACAGCACACCTCTTTCCCATCAAACAACCCTCTCTCCTTCCTCCAGCATTTCTATATCACACTCAGGGGCACCTCTATCTCCCTTCACACCTCCCTCCAAAATGCAGAGTCTAAAGCACTGGATTCACAATGTTCAAGCATCTGTGCTGTTATTCCCCACAGCTATTGCCTTATGGCTTAGCATAAAGTGGAAATTTTACATAACAGTTTACATGATTGTTTCAGAAAAGTCTCAATAATATTGTGGGACCAGGCAGGTCCAGGGAATTTAAAGAGAGAAAAATACTACTACTGATACAAGTGTGTTAATTTAGTCTCTTAAAGGTCAGGTTAAGCCTGCAGGATATAGGATATCTGCTGTCTTACACCAGCTAACTTTATTTCTGAACTGACAGGGAATTTAACACAAGGGGAAAGGAAAACATATGTGCAACTGACAACATAGAAGGGTTTCCTTGGAGAATGAAATTAGACCCCAGATTTGGCCTGTGGTACAGGTATTTGCACCAGTACACACTGCAAATCTCTGGAAAAATTAGCAATTATTTCCCCTCCCCACTATGACCTCAAATCACCTCTACCCAATTCATTGGCACATTCATCATACAACAGACACGTTCCTTCCTACAGCACTCACTCAAGTTGGTACAGTGTTAGGAAAGAGAACAGGCTCATTCAGTGTTGCTGTCTGGAGCTACATGATGTGGCTGCTTGTGGCTCCCCACAGTGTTCTGACAAGTGTGGCCTCGGGACACCTCCAGTAGCATGAAGGAAGAACACATAAGCAGTAAAGAGTTCAAGGACATATTGTTTCAAAAAGTTTCTGCTATTGTTTACGCTGCTTCTTGTGCAGCCTGTACTCAATACTGTTTACACTTCTGTTCAAATGATATTTTAATGACAATGTTATGAATAGTAAGTCATTAGAAGCAGAGAGAATAAATGAATAAAATAAATTAATGAAAAGCAAAGGCAAGAGAGAATTTCAGGGGTGAAAATGCAGATATTTGCTTACTGATGCTTTCCTCTTGCTACATCACTTGATTCATTTTTAAATGGCCCCTAAAACACTAAAGAAAAACATGCAAAAAAGCTTTCCACTGGAAGGGTAGTGGACTAGTTGAGCAGATGATACGTATTTGTTCCATCTGCTCTTCTCTAAAAGGTCTCTTGTATGTAATGCACTTAATCAATGTTGTTTACAGAATGCTGTTGTTTACAGAATGCTGTTTTATTTTTGAGGAATCTGCAAAGAAATTCTGTTTAATCCTAATGCCAATATGGACTTCCCATATGCAAGGCATCAGCAATAAAACAACAAAGCCCAAACTCAAACCAGCATAGGGAAGGAAGTGTGTTTCCAATTAAATTTGTATCAGAGCGGCATTGAGAGAGAATGAGATAGCAGTGAGAGCCCAAGGATATAGGAGGTCAGTTTATACATAATTAATTTGTTAATCTTCCATGGCATTTCAGTGAAATGTGTTATTTTCCCAAATACATCCAGAAGTATGACAAGCTGTCTTTTCAAGTGGTTTTATGTGCCTCTGCTCTGCATTCTGCATTTTGATAGGAAATAGAAAAGGATGATGATATTTTAAGCACTTTCAAACATCTCTCTTAGCATTCTGGAATTTGTTTACTTTGACATATGCTATTTAATGGCATGTTCATGTTCAATCAGAATGTTCAATCACAAGAATCTAAAAATACCAAATGCCCTGGGTTTTTCTTCACAAGGAAATCACAGGAAATTAACTCTTTAGAAGTAATTCATCGCAATCCTTTGTGTTTGATGTTCCAGGTGTTTCCAGTGTTTGGGGTTTAATTAACAGTTTGGAGGTAAGAATGCAAGCCTTTTGAATCATTTAACAGATCTGGCTTTTTTGTTTTACTAATTATAAACTAACATTTGTTCAAAGTGTGCTTTAAAATGTAGAATTAAATAATTCCTTAATACAGCGATGTGTTAAAATTGTTTTGTGAGTTCAGTACTGTATGGGAATTATCATTTACAGTGTGACAGATTTTAGGAGGAACACACCAATAAATGCATGCACTCCTGGACTGTTTTGCTATTTTATGAGACATTTTAGTGTCTTGTATTTCTCAAATTCTCTCTGAGAAAGTAACAATTATGAAGTTGATTTAAAAATATATATGTAAGGAGGAGCTGTATTATAAAGTAGTTTTATTCAGGTTTTAAATGGTTAAACACATATATAACTGAAACAATACTCTAGTTCAGAAGGCTCTTGGTCTGCATGTAATATCAAAAGAAAAATCTTGCTTCAAATACAAGGAGCAAAACCTGCACCTCACTGACTATTATGAACAATATTAACAGGAAGAAATTGATGCTGACCTTGAACACATAGAAGTAACTAGTGCTAAGTGTCAGTGCTGACTTGTTGGGATGATGTTGACCTACATTAACAACTGATTACCTTTTGGCACTGCTTTTAGGCTGAGCCAAGATAATATTCAGGCATTACTAATTTCTTCATTGTGCCTGTTTAAAATAGAGCCATCTAGGTAAAAATCAGAGAAAGAAAGAAGAAATTAAATATACAACAAAATGTACTTACATTTAGATTGAAGAGATATGTTAAATATTCATCATGACGTATTTATGATAATAGCAGTTTTCTGTTCTCAGCAGCTCTGATCTTCTGTTATGCAAAATTTGAAGTTACACGAGTGTTTTTTAATTAAAATCCTTACCAGGTATCTACTTTCAATACTCTGTATAGCTAATGCTAGAAGTTGCAGGTAGTGTAAATTTTTTCAAAGAGATAGATAGATAGATAGATAGATAGGATACATAGATAGTTTGTTTTCAGGATCAGTTTGTAAATTACCACCTTCTAAGGCATAATGTTTTAGATTCTTCAGCATCTTTAGCTCTTTTATGAAGTTACCAAATTACATGATGACAAATTACTAGCATGACAATTGCATTTCTGCCAGACTGTCAAGAAAGTGAAGAACTTCAGGAAGCCAGAAGTCAATGTCCTCAGAATTACACAGGCATTTAAGGGGGACACTAAAGGGCATAATCTGGCCGTTGTCATACTCTGAGCCTAGTGGTTTCCTCAGCCTTCACTCCAGCGACTCTTCCTCCTTCCTCACTGATGTTGTCATCAAACATTCACATGGTCCTAGACTCAGCAAACAAAGAGAACACTCCAGAAACAAACTAAATAATAGTGTCTAGGGAAAGCAGACAAGAATGCGAACCTAAAACCCCCAAATACTCAACGCTTGGCTTCAAAAGCCAATTACCAGCTCCCCCAATCTTTTACTGTAGCTTTAGCACCTTCGGTGTTTAAATTACTTTTGTCCTGCTACGTTTAACCTGAATATTTAAGAGATCCATAGCTCCAGTGCAAGAGAGTGAACTTGATCTATAAACTGTACTTCATAAGCTATTTAAAGCCTGTGCACAGAGAAAGAGAAACAAATGTTTACAGTGAGAAATTATGTTTTGCAAATGGAAGAGAAAGCTTGAAATTATAATTTCATCCATAAATACATGAGAATAAATACAATACTAAAGCTTCATAAAGCTTCTGTGATGGATGAAGAAAACCACTATCACACTACTAAAAATGTATAAAAACATAATTGGAAGGGAGCTTTTCTTTTTTTCTTGTCTAAATTAATTTCATAAGCAAATGGAATGTATTTAGACTGAAAATAGAGGAAATGCAAATCTATCTTTGAGTACCAAAGTCTTTCAGTCTTTGCTAATGAAAGCAGAAAGAAGGCAGGAAACAAGAAGAAGAGACAAGGGAGAGAAATGGTAAAAAATGGCTTCATGTTATAATAAATAAACTTTTAGACACAATAATTTAAGCTGATAGCTGTTGAATTTAAATACAGGCAGAGGCATCACTTGGAGCCTTGTGATCAGCTTCCAAATGGTGTGGTAGACTTCCGGGGGATAGAGATATCAAAAACAATGCACAAAGACAGAAAAATCAGACCTATTACTTGAAAAACTTTCTTTAAAATCCTTAGAAAGAATAAAAAAATAGCTTTTGAACTGCTGGGAAATAAAAATCAGCTGTGTAAATCATGATGTCCAGTGCCAAATGGGCTAACACATTTTGATTACCTGCAAAACCATGTAGGACTAGGCAAGTCTTGCTCCTCTACTACAAGGAGCAGGAAGATTTATGTGCACCAAGTGATGTGTCTGTGAAAGAGAAGAAGTATGAACACGAGAATCTATCCCATAGCTTCTATCCCTGAAAAGGCCAATCCATAATCTACTTTTTCCTCATTTTATAAATGGTAACAGGAGAGTATGTGGAAATATCTGTATTCAGAGTTGGTTCTCGTCCAATTAACGCTAAATCAATATTGTAAAACAAAGTATAGCCTTGATGTACATAAAACCCTACCCTATGTTCTTCAAAAAGGCCCACAAGGGAAGGAATAAAATTGCTTCATCAAGCAGAAAGATTCAAAAGCTTAAGAACCAGCAAATAGCAATCATTCCTGGATTTTTAAATACAAGGTCAAATCCATATATAGCCTTTCATCTTCTTCATAATATCTACTTTCTATGAAGTCCAACCCTTCTTTCATCAAACACAAAACTTGAAAGTTTTGGATTAATGTCAGTACCACAACACTCCAATTTTCTAGAAAATGCATAAATTATAACAAGGAGCCACAGAATTTTGGCACTAGTTCTCCTGGGAGGCAAAACCAGGGTGCTCCGTTCCTGCTTTCATTAATATCCTTCAGGACCTCCATCTGCATGCTATTTGCCAACTTCAGAGTCAAAGGTATTTGGGTTTCCTCTCCACATCAGATTAGCAATTTTCCTTCATCATTCTATACACAGTGAAGCATGAATACCTCTCCCAGCTTTTTAATTAATTTACTGTATTTTGAGATATATACAAGGCTATTTAGCATCCACAGTTACTTCATGTAGCACACTACAGTTACAACCTTTGATCTTTACTATAGTACTGAAGATCTTATAGGCAGATAGTTTAGCTACTGAAGTGTTAAGTATCCTTTGAGTTTTTTAAACTGGTCCTCAAACTGTGCCTATGTATACAATAGTAAGCACTGGAATTGACACTCCCTTTGAAAAACCTTACTTCTAGCCCTGGCTTCCTCTCAAGTACAAAGAAAAGACTGAATACACTAAAATCAGCGATGCATGATTTTATCCCATCCATTTTCTGTTGTTTTATCCACGTTACATCAATACTTGGATTTCGTCCTCTCAAAGTTCAAATATTATTTTAGTATTTGTAAATTATGATGGGAGAAAAGCAGGAGCTGGAAACAATTTGCTCCCCAGAAAGTTTTCCCAGTTGTGATGACCAGTAGTCAGTATTTAAATCGTAGATGTATATACAAACTAAGCTATAACATATAGATGTATAATGTAAATATAGATGATGCATATACAAACTAATTATCAACACAGAATTAAGTTCATGAGGAAATCATGAGAAACATAGAACTAAAATATCAAAACCACAGGAAAAGAGAGGATTTAATAAAAAGAACATTTTTAGTTCTTTTGTCAGTATTTATCCAATGATTTTTCCAGTTCAGAGACAGCTGTTTTGCCATGTGTATTGTCATCCAGAAGTCTGGTACATCAGAGGCCAAATGAGAAGGAAGACACTGAAGTATGGACACCACAGTCAGTCACACAGAGACTGGAAACTGCCAGACAGAGAAACTGGGAAATAGCTGGACAAAAAGCATAAGGCAGGGAGATACAGCAGAAGTATGAACTGAGAAATGCAGGGATGATTGGCAGGCTTCACACACTGTAGCTTGTCCCACTTTGAGACAAATTTGGAGCAAAATGTCCTCTGATAGGAGGCGGTTTTCAGCCACCCCTTCCCCACCAGGTTTGGGAAAAACTCCTTGGAGGAAAAGTGAAGAAAAATTATTTATTTGGCAAACACGGTGCACTGCATGCAGGCACAGGGAAAATAATAATGCTAAATAATAAAACCTCTCGCTGTGGAGGGAAACCTGGGAAGATTTCAGTCCTTTCTGTGGGTGTGGTCTCTCCCTCTCTTTTCTCTGGAGCTGGGTTCAGCGTAGGCCCCTCTGGGCCGGGGGCGTAAAGGTCCCCCAGATATGTTCTGGTGTTGCTGAGCAGTTCCAGAAGAGAAGAAGGAAAAAGCCAAAGTCCCAGGAAAAAAAAAAAAAATTAACTCTCCATCTCCCTCCAGAGAAACAGAGCTGAAAGATGGCTGAAAAGCAGGAAAAGGTGCTTCCTCTGCTCTTGCCACGGCAGAAGCACGCAGAGGAGCGGAGTGACCTTGGAGCACAAACTGCTTTGAAAAGTTCATCTGGCTTTTTCCTTTCTCTCACACCCAGTTTTAAAGGCACAGAAAGGCACAGGATTCATGTCTGGGCATAGAGCAGATGATAGGGGATACAACATCATAAAGTCACCCCAAGACAAGTGTAAATAGGAATTGTCTACATTCAAGCATACACTGACAACAGAAATGATGACTCAGATCACTGAATAACAAGAAACGCAAAACTTTGCTGGAAGAGAAAATCAGGCACACTACTATACATGACACCACATTTCTGGAGGGATTGGGACTCTTTTGTTAATCTATTAAACTGTAGGAATAAAAATCTCATTCATTATACTCTTCTGAATGAGTCATAACAGGCAATGAATCAAATCCCTTTCTGTTTTCATGTCTTTAACTGTTATGAATGAGTGGGGTTAGATATCCAGTTAGAAAGACAGAACTTGTTTTGCATCAATGAACTGTCTGCAGAGCAAAAATAGGCAAAGGACTATGTATTTCATACTATAAGTCACCTTAAACAAAAAAACCTGAAAATAAACAACCCACCACACGTTGATCGCATGAAGATAATCATGCAATTTCAACAGGAGAAATTTGCTACCGTCACCAGCCTCTACAAGCAAGTCTATGCAAACATTGCTTATGAAGAAAGTGGTACAAGCCTGCACAAAGGCAGAATTGAGAAGGAAACAAAACCTCAACAGGCATACATATACATAGGACATTCATTTTTTCCATGCAGGACTGAATGAGTAAAGCATTAAAGAAGTCTTAAAGGCTCTACCACACATTGCATCAGAAGTGCCAAAGAACACCAATGACACAAGTAAATGGAAGCAGGGTAAGTTTTGTTAGCAGGTAGAATTTTAGAAATGACTGCATGATCAGTAGTCAGTATCAGGAGGAATAGTATATAGTCACATTAGTAGCAGCAGTAGTACCAGTACCACCATATTAATAGCTAGTAGTAATCTCAGTCAGATCAGTAGTTCTCATTAAGGGTAGCTTTCAACTTGAATTACCCCATGGCACCAAGCTAAAGAACTCTACTGCACTCATATTTTGCAACATCATCTTTGCAGAGTAAATGGGTTGTGGCACTTGCTCATACCTACTTAAATCAGTGTGCAGGCTGCTATTTGCTCCTTGACAGCCTTCAGGTGACCTCTTAGGTATAATTGTGGTCACTCTAATCAACAAACAGAAAAAGCACTTTCAACACCTTAATATGCACTTGTGGACATTAGGCAGAGAGCTTAGCTAGAGAACATGCAGTATGGCCCTTCAGGATAAAAACTTCCAACTTTGAAAGACAGAAATTATGAACAAGTTTTAAACTAAAAATCTAAATACAAAATGGTAAAAAAACTACAGAAAATAACATACTTTACTTCATTATTACAAAACCTTAGTGTATTCAGTGTAGCAATCATATATTGGGAACTGAATTTCTTTTCCAAGATTGATTCAGAGCAACTGAGTATTTGACTGGAGATCAAGACTCTAGTCAGGAATCACATTACATTTTCATAGGAAAGTTAATCAATGAAAAGTAAAAGTGTACCTAACACTACTAGAAAAAATAGGCATTAATTCATATGATATCTCAGCATTTAATGGTGTATTTGGTCAATGGATACTTAGGGATAGGAGGACAACTGCACTGCCTAATTTTACACACTTAAGGTACACGGTTTAGCAGGCTAGCCTCCAAAATTCACATATATTTTTATCCAATCCAAAAAGGCTTCCACAAAAGACTATACAAAAACAACCAAATCAGCACAGATAGTTATTCCTGATGCTGATTTCCACAAGTTTGCCTGTAATACAGGTCAACTTCTGATTACTCACCATAGAGGCTCAAAATCATGCATGCTGGATGATTCCTTAAAGTCTGGATTCCTTAAAGTGATGCTATACCATATTCACTGAAGTCCTGAGCAGGTTTCTCTTTCCAAGTGGGTTGGTTTTTTTTTTTTTGATCTATCAGCTACTGTACAACTGGTTAGCTTGAAGTTTGGGGAGAAACTTCTACTATCTTCACTGTCTTGAGCATGGGTCATGAACAGAAAGCAGTGCTATGAGGTCTACTATGTGAGCTGCTGTTAGGTAAAAAATTAACAGAATTAATAATGATTGACCCTCAGAGGCATGTAGAGCTAAAAATCAACTACAATGGCAGCTCAGGTATCTTTTATAGCTGAATTGTTTAATCTGCTGCAAGATACTGGAAGCCTAAGTTTTTGAACATACTGCAAATATGTATGTCAGATGATGTAAATACCTTTTTCTCACCCTTGGTAAAAAAAATGAATACTTTTATTTGAAGGATTCTTACAAGAACTCATAAATCATACAGTTTTCACTACAGAGAGCAAATATTTCTTCTCTGTAGTTTCCTTCTGTCATGAATGTCAAGCATTTCTGAGTCATTACGAGAACAAAGAAGTTGCTACAGCAAAGGCAGCTACACCATCTTCCTCCTCAGTCCCTCTTGATCCTTTCAGAGACACCTTTCAATTCCTTTTGGGTGTTTTTTAGCAGAGGCATTGTTGTGACTGTTGCTGGAATAATTAAGTGTTTCAGGAAGAGTGCTTGAACTCAAAAAGCCACTCTTTCAGCTGAAAAGGAAGCGGCTGGTACCCTGTAACTATGCAACAAAGAATGCATGAACATTAATTTCAATTCCATCATGCCGGGTAACATGAAACATACTGCTTTAAAGCAAACTGTCACTGAAATCTCTTCCTTATTTCAACCTGAAAATACACTACCTGAATCACTTCTGCTTGTCTTAATTTTTACATTCTCATTGTATGTGTACTTATGAAGGCTTAAGATAGAATGGTTCCTTGCAGACAAGCAGAACAACTGTTTTTTCTCTTCATAAAAGTATACTAAAAGCACCTCTCAAAATCTTTTCTTAGAGCTGTCTTGTATCTGGACCTCTGATTAAAACTGGTCTTGTACTTTGGGGTATAATTTCAATGATAATAAGCTTCTTTAATTTTTCCAGTATGTTCCTTCTTTGCTTGGGAACTTTTTTTTTTCTGCACAAGAGAGATATGAGGGTGAAGGAAGCAACATGACTATATTTAGATAATTGTTTGTATAAGATACTGTTAATGTTTACGGAACCACGACAAAGGGGATTTTTTGAATAATGAAGTTACTCAATTAAAAATAATTTAATGTGCTGGATTAACAGGGTGTTGGGAAAAGACTGAAACAGTTACCTGGCAATTGATCAAGCAGCCTTGTCTCACAGAACAATACTAGCATAAAAATAGCTCATAAATCTGAAAAGCTGATTACTAAAACTGTTGTGGGAGCTTTATGTTTTAGAAGAATATTGAATTAATGAGAAATAATACAAAGGGGGAGTTTAATTATTCTGAATAGAATAGTTTTCCACCCTGGCCTCTCAGAATGAGTGTGATTATGTAGGTCACATATCTAAAACAACTTTAATGCATATTTCATTAAAAGCCACATCTTTTTATGAAGGATAGTAAGCAATAAGCCCTCTTCAGATTGTACTCTCTCTATAGTGCCTTAAAAGAAAGCTATTTCCTTTGTGGTTATGGAGCTGTTAAGATGAGCCATCAATAAACACAAAACCAGGCGTATCTCTTTTTCAGGTTATTGCTTTCACACAAAAATAAGTTGTTTTCCTTCGCACTCTCTCCAAGCGCTCACAATCACTTTGAGTGTACACTAATTAGACACTGACCAGGATTCCTAGTCTGCTTGTACTTCTGGAGGGTTACTATCAAACTGATGAGAATACTAGGTAAGCATTTTCATGCTTCATCCAAACATTAAAGTCTTGATTCTGTATTGATTTGTAAGAATTTTCAATGAAATTTTACAAATGCAAATGAAATTAAAGAATCAATAATGAAATTATTGATCAAATATATTCATTTTTTTGTAGTAGACAGCCACTTTGCCATTTTCAGACAGGAAACATTTTAACATCCCATTTTAGTATTTTTCTGCTTTAATTTTTAACTGAGTTTCAGAATTTTTTCAATGTAATAAAACGTTCTCACTAGATTTACACGTCAATGCTTTCAGTCTTTTAATCACTGTTGTCACCTTTTCTTAGCTGCAAGACTGAGATTTAGTGTATTGTGCATACTTAGACGAAATGGTGGAAATGTTTGATCCATTAAACATCAGAAAGACTAATTACAACTTAAATGATAATTTCTTGCCTAGTCTTAAAAAGCTAATGTGCATAGTGCAGGATCAGAAGGTTGATAAGATACTGTCATACATAGTAACAAAACCTGGATTTCCCAGCTCAGTAACTGAATGTGGATAAAGTTCTAGTTTATCCAATACATTGTACTGGTGAGCTGAACTGTACTTCAGCACGTGTCTTCAGAAATGAAGGTCTATGGATTGACTTAGACATTACTACACCCACTTAGAGTCCTAATTAATTGCTTGCCATTTTGGAGTTTAGGGGAAATAACTTCCCAGGTATTCCTGAACTCCGCTTTCATATATATTCACACCTAGATGTAAGGAACAATAAAAATAAAACTGTTGTTTTCAAATTATGAAGCCACTCCTGTCACATCTTGGTATATATCTTGGCTGTGGTACTTCTGAGTCTGAAATGTTTGATGGAACTTCAGAATTATTCCTCCAAACTTCAAATATCAAAATTAATTCCATGATTATTTTCACAGATTAGCTATTTCAGTCTTCAATGAACACTACTTTATAGAAAAGGTAGTTGGAGTTGGTAACGAGAAACCAGGAAAGAAAGACATCATGCAAAAGAGATGTTTTAGCTAAGCAAAAATGTTAGTTCAGCACTGCCTCAAAGAGCACAGATTATCATTTATTACTTGTTTCCCTTGATGAGAGAACTGTCATCAGTCCCTCTACCACTGTTGAGACTGCACAGCCTTCCCTTGAAGCTTTTTACCCAATTCCTCCCTCAGTGTTCTAACCCTCCTTAGCACCTTCTTTAATGCCATTGTGCTCTAGTGGCTTATCAAGGTTCCAGTTCCCTTCTGATAAAACTGTACCAGCAATCTGTTTGTTGTCTGATGAACTGTGGCATTCTGAACTATCTTCTCAATAGACAAGACACAAAGAAATGCTTTGGTTGGTGGGAAGTTGCCAACCTGCACTAACCTGGAGTTGAGGGGAAAAGCTTCCCATTCCCCAGAGAGACTAACACACTTAAAGCTGACAAAAAACCCAGACACATACTAAATCCAAAGGAGGAAGGGAGGAAGCTCTACTCTCAGTGTGAGATAGAGCTAAAGCTAGAGAGTGCACAGGATTTGTACACACTCCATCTCACATATAGAAATATACTGCACTTATCAGCAGTGTTATTTTGATGCCCCACACTACCAATCCTGTCAACTCAGTGAAAATAGACAGAGAAAACCTTCCTTATCTCCTCCTTACATCAATGTCATTTATAGTCCACACAGGCACATACTAAATGTCTGAAACTGTGAGAGGCCCTCAGACTAGTTCCCAAGCAAAAGGAATCATCTTCCAAAGGACCCCTGGCTTCCTCCAACAACAATACACAGGGCAAGGATAGACAGGGTGTACACTTAGGTCTAGTACAACCAAATGACATTAAATTCACCACTTCTCCTGACCCATTTTTTTCCCACAGGAATTCATGAGCCTTAGCAGATCCCATACAATCCCACTCCTTTCGTGATTCATACACTAAGCAGTTTGAACAGGTAAGAAATATGAACTTCTTCAGAGTTGCAAGTGATTCATGAGCTAATGCCCTGGGGCCATTACATTTCTACCAGAGAGTGAAAAATTATATGGATTTTCACATTTGTTAACACAAAGACCATAATGCTAAACGCTTATACTTATGGATACCTTTTGTGCTTAGCTTTCCACTTTTCTTGTGATGCTTCTTTTTGCTTAGTTTTCATGTGCTGTTGGCATTTCAAGTATTTAATCTGGCACGGAAATAACTCCTAGTCCGTACAAGACCATATGCCACACTTGGAGAGTAGAGCAAATACAAATAAGGAGCTTTCATCTAATCTCTCATTTAATTTGCAAAGATCTAAACCACTGTAATATGGAGTACCATACCAACACCAACATTTAAAATCAGCAAAATACGCCAGAGAGCACACCTGCAACATCAACTGGATTATGTCTAACCTCACCCACATATAAATTGTGACTGGGCACAGTGTGGGTAGCTTATCACAAGGCTCATAGGAAATTAACATTTTTCCAGCAATTACTCCTCTGAAATTTATAGAAGAAACAAAATGATTCCCAGGATCTACGTTCTCCACTGTTTTCAACTGGCAACAACAGTTAGACTTAGTCTCAATGTTTCGATATATATTAGCTTGATAGCTCCTGGTCTGAGCCTAGTAGAGAAACCAGAAAACAAAACTGGGTTTTATAAACACAATTGAAAATGGAGAGATAAAATCATTGAGCTTGGCACCACAGGTAAAAAGTAAGAACTGAATAAACTTTGCATTGTCAAAGCAGATATGGGTAAACTCCAGTTAGTTGTACTCATTCTTTGCTACATCTGAGGTTTTCACACATATTTCCTGATACTATTCTGTGATAGCAAGGCAGCAGGTGTGCATTCTTCAAGACATCTCAAACAGCTTATGAGAGAGAAGAAAAGACGTTCTTCCTTCAATTCTGACTATGACTCAGATGTTGAGATGTAACAGGGATAACAAAAACATCAACACAAATATTTTCCAGTGTAAGGGATACTTCATCATCATCATCAGAGCAATTAAACTAATTTTAAGATCACTGTACCATATACAAGGAAAAAAAAAAACAAACAAACCAACAATATCCTAAGGAGTTGCCTTCTTCTGCCTGAAAGTTAAGTGACATTAAACATTTCTAAGGCTCTGTGTTAAACAATAGATACAGCTTTCTTAGCCCTGTATATGCATGTTATGTATGTCATTTACACTGACTGACAGTGACTTAAATGTCAGCATACAAGCAAACCAAGACTCTTGGGAATGGCATATTGCAAATTAATGATGAGTAAATTTCAAAAGGTTCCTCAATTCCAAGTCAGCTCCCCATCTGTATTGAATGCTGTATCTATAAAAAGAAGTGTATCAATGCCACAGGGTTGTATCTCGGGTCCTTGCCGATTAAGAGTCGACTTGAAACATTACAAATACAATTACATGGGAATCTTTTTGCATTTTCAGTTTTAGTTAGTTGAAACTCAAACTTTATAACATAACTCAAAATAATACAAATTCAGTAAAGCATGTGTCTTTTGATGTGCTTAAGGTTGGGGCTTTTTAGCCCAAGTAGGTAATCGGAAATTAAGAAAAAATTAGATTTTTTTTTTAGATGTTTATTAGATGTTTTTGTTTATTTTTATTTGACTTTGTCAGTCAGTATTTTTTGTTTCAGTCGTTTCCCTCTTTTTATACCTCTGTTCACAGTCCTGCCCCTTCTGTTACCTTCATTTCCCTTCTACTCCTATGTGCATAATAAACATCTGCACTGTATAAACATCATCTAAGATATGACTCCAAACATTTTTTAAAAATCTGTAACTGATGAGGCCAGAAAATATCAAGATTAATAGAAAAGATTTCCTTCTACTTCATGTTCTCTTAGTTACCAAACAACGCCATTTTTCCTCACAAATATTGAAAACCGTTTACAAAAACCAGGAATACTATTTCAGTTAGTCTTCCCTGTGTGCATGTAAGTTTTATACATATAAAAATAAGTTAATATAAGCAGTTTCCTATGCAACTTTTCAACCAACCAACCTGACAACCAACCTGAAGACTACAGTTGAAGCTCTGAGATACAAATAGCAGAATTTTATGTAAGTACTTCTAATATCTTCCTTTACTAACCTGGAAAGCTGTGCTATCTTTACAAATCTTTGTTGTCTTATGCAAAGCTTCTTGAGAAAGCACCTACTGTTCATATCTAGTTTTGTCTTTTATGAATGCCTTTGATCCTGCTTTGATCTTCTTGTTTCCGTCAGTCTCACAGAATGGGAGACCCAAGTTGCATTAAAATCCTTAGCATGTTTCTAAAAGATATCATTTAATACTTTGGAAAAATCTTTCAGCAAGATTTCTATAGAGCTTTGATTGAAAAAATCAGTTTTTAATTCTTAGATTAACATCAATATAATTCAAAGAATTAATTTTCTAAATCTAGTTAGGCAACACATTTTCTCAGTTTAAAAGGACAAATAATAAAATCAAGATCCTCTAGTTCAGTGTTTTTGAACAATCAAAATATGCAGAATGTCTTTAATTTCATTTAGGTGAAGACAAATAATTGGAAAATTGCATTTTAGAACATAGCTAACCACATCCTATAGAGTCTAACGAGTTAGGAAATGTCAGTAACAATGGCCTCATGTCAGCCCAGGGAGCCTGCTGTTTCCAAGGTAATGTTACTCCTCTATCTAACACATAACTCAAAAATGTTTGAGTACAAGTGATGGTTATGGGTCTATAAGATAATATAATTTAGTAATATATTCTACTATATTTTGCCACAGACCCACATAGTATACACACAGGTACTGATCAATTTGAAAACTGATACATTCCAGATATTCTTTTTCTAAAGATTTGGGCATAGAAACTGGATTATTTAACAAGAAACTATCAAACCAGTGTCATCAACTCCAACTGAAGATTCATAATAAAAGATTAAGAATGCTTCTCATTCGAAATATGCTTGCCTTGTTCAAGGACTTCTCAATATGAAATGCATAAGAGATTGTTTTGGCCCATGACTGGTTCAGAAGTAAAGATATGTTGACCACCTTGCTAGCAAACAGAACAGTAAAATAGAAGATCTTCTCTCTGCAAGCAGCGCTCATATAAGTCTCTCCTCTGTACCACCACTAATAATTTTCCCCCAAATTCTAATATTAAAATAATTTCTTTGACACATCTACCCCTCTCTCAAATTTGGATTAAATTAGCCAATATTTCATTTCAAAAAAAAAATAAGGAGAAGATGAAGGACAGAGCAAACAAAGTGTTTGCTTTTTTTTCCTGTAGGAAACAGGATAAGAAAAACTTTCAGCTAGTCAACCCAAACACTTTCTAATATAGTTCATCCCTTGCCAGTCTGTTACTGTTCAAACAGTGCTCCAAAAAGCATCCCATTGTCTTTCCTCTTCTGGACAATTACTTTCAAGTACTTAATTTTCTTTTGAACTTAAGCCTCATACCTTAGCAAAGAAATCTTACATGTTAGCAAAAGGAAACAGGATCTTCTCAACTAAATGATGCAGGGATTTGATGATGAGGTTGCAACCTCTGTCAGAAGTTTGTCTGGGGCCACTGTGTGCCTTCTTTGTGATTTCTAGCATCCAGTTATTAAACTGACAGATGCCCACAGAAAATATTTTATTAAGACAGTAAGGGCTTCAGTAACTTTCCAAATAACTAATTCACATAGAGAATTTAGATGTCATTAAAAATTTACAAGATGTTATCATTCTCTTCACCTTGCAGTTCTACCCACTCAGAAATTTTCCTTCTTTTCATACTATGCTTAACTGCATTTAAGTATGAAAGTCTACACACAAAAACTGACTATAATAATTTGGACAGTTTTGACCACTTCTACAAGGCCAACAGAATTTCCACTGCAATGGATTTACATGTAAACTATTCAGTAGTGCCCTAGACACTGTCAAAACCCTCTAATTTGATTGTAGACATCTCAGCACAGCTGAGTGACAGCTAAAAAGGAATCAAACTGAAAGCTTACAGCAGTCTAAACTGTTGCTTTTCTTGGCTGAACGAATTAATCAAAACTAATGTTCATAGCCTGTCTGTCAAAAAACTTTAAAGACTTCCTAGTCTACAGGTAATTATTTTTTTCCATCTCATTCTTTCAGTGTTACATTAATATTCTGAGCTGTGGTTTTACATGGGCATTTATTTTGTAGCAAGCTCAAACACAATAAAGCAAATATTTGCCTTTACATGCAAACAAAAGAAAAATGGATGCTATTATGTGAATAAAGCTTTCCTTTCTCTCCAGTCATCTTTAATCAGTTAAGAAACTAATAACTTGGACAAAGACAGGAACACTGATTTATGCATTGTATTCCCTAAATCCTGTCAAATACATTATAATAGTCTGTTCTTGACTTTTACAGAAGTCCACCTGACTCACACTCCATATTTACTGCAGAAATCAATTAGGTGGGCAATAAACACAGTATGTCCTATATTATAGGAATTAAATTTTCCAAGGGTGGGTGTAGAAGGGGAGCCTCCACAATATGAAACACAGGATGGAAACACAATGTAATTTCTTTATGGTTCTACAGGAAACCTAGCTGAAGGTTATGCAAATCCCTATATCTCCATATAAAATTTTAGTAAGACATCAAAAAAGCTTCAGAATTTTGCATCCATACTTCACACAAAAAAATCTGTAACCAAAAATGGTTAGTTTAGAACTTATTTCTAAGAGTTGGGGAGGGAAAAAAAACCCAACAAACCTAATTAAAGGAAGATCCTGTTTTTACAAAGATCTACAAACATATTTCATCTGAAATGTAATAAATGCAATCACTTCACACTGATGGAAATACAGACAGGCAACATTCCTATTAACTTCACTGGCTGATGTTCCTACCAACTTTATCTATGATTATAACTATGCATATAAATCTCTTCAGGATCAGGAGCTTACACTGCTTCAGAGAGAACTTAAATCGTAGTGAATAATTTTTTCATTAAATCAGTGAGCAAAATAGCATTTTCCTTTATTGCCAATTATCTGTAACTAGATAAAAGTATCTACTCATTGGGAAATTTACACAGTTTTCTGAAAAAATTTTAGTTGTAAGATTTCTTTTGAGGTATGCAGTACTTGGTGATAATAAATTAAATAGTGGTCTCATAAATTAATAGTGGTCTGTGTGATTGATTTTTTTGGGTCACAAGAAAATGATCCCTTTTTGTTAGATGATTCCAATACTTCACTAAATAAATACCTTTCTTAAATAAATGTAAGATAGTGAGATACTAATTTCTCTTTATATCTACACAAATACCATCAGCAGGCCTTAAAATTCAGTTTCTACAAACACACAAACAGAAGAAGTGCTTCCTGAACAGCTAAATAATGACTATTTCCAATATTCAGCAACAGTCAAAGTCTACAGCATTTTTCACACAGAAGAGTTCACCTTAAGAGCCCTGGACAAAATTCAGCATAGCTGAAAAATTCAGACAGCATTTAAGATTTTTGCCTTAAGTATCCCATTATTCCTATTTCTGCAAGTCTGACAAGAAGGTTACAGTGAAAAACACCATGTAGAATGGAAAAACCAAGGGGTTTTTTCTGTCTAATAGGGCAATTTTTTTTACATAGTTATCATATGCCTTCAGTATTTATATTCAGAGTTTGACAATATGTCATTTACACCACATATGATCTGCTATTATAAACAAAACTGGCCAAATTCAAATGATGTGAGTATTGCCATTAAATAATCAGACAAACATTTGCTTGGTTGTGCCTTTTTGCCTTTTTTTTTTTTTTTTTCATTTTTGCATGACCTTTCATGGCCTTATCCCAGGCCCTGCTCCTGGTACCACTCAGATATGTGTTTGTGGAAATCTAGTATTTGTGTTTTAATGTTTGAAACACTGGGGTCCTGCATTGTACTCTACTGGTTTTATACCTCCTTTCAACACAGTTGTATTCTAGGAAGAAAATTATCTAATTCCACAATTAATTTCTACCTGCTGTGACAGTGCACCCTCAGGGTAAATATGATATTTTATATTAGCACACTGAAAGCTTCCACTGTGATTGACCTTAAAAACACTGACAAATTAATTACTTTGCTCATCAATATGGCCTGGCAGCTAAAAGATTTGAGCAGATACGCAGCCAATTAACATGCATGCTGCCATCTGCTGAATATGACAGCAAGGGATTTGTACCACTCTGTGAAAGAAAAGCTGTGCTGCTTTCCAAGAAATATGTTATCAAACTCCTCATTCACAAGTCAAATAATGACTGTTCATGTTCTGTAAAAGAATTGGCAGTGTCTCCTGGTTTTTTTCACCCATAGGTTTAAAATTAAGAAGGAGACTATCTCAGCAAAACTTTGGGGTTGAGTCCACTGCTTAACAGCTAAAGCTAGGTTATATTCAAAAAGATCATTAGATTTATATGAACACTCATGCAGTGCAAATGTGAGAAAGGAATTTCACAATTTATGTACCTCATTGTCCACCCTCATTATTACTCTGATTTAAAATGCTCTCCTCTGGCTTGAGACAAAAAAAAAATGGTATTAATGTGTAGGCTGAAGTTCCTGCAAAACAACGGTCAGGGGCCAGCAGAGAGAAGAGACCTTTTATAAAGATTAATTATGAGAGAGTTTGATACCATTCATACAAAGATTACAGCTAGATTCTGAAAAAAAGCAGAGGAATCCCAAAACCACACATATTTTCAATTCATACAGTACTGTTCCTGTAATTAACAAACTGGTCTACATAGCAATATGTAAATATATATCTACATATAAAACTATACCATATACATCATATTGATCAACAAATACATACTGATAGGAAACGCAGCACCTCTATTTTCTCAGGTATGTTGAGGAATAAGATAGGTGGCTGGCTCCAAGTCCTGCTCACAGCAGAAGAGACAAGCCAGTTGTGTAGATCACCACCATTCATATTCTTACAAGGAGGATTCAGGCTGGAGGAGACCTCAGGAGGTCTCCAGTTCAAACTGCTGCTCAAAGCAGGGTCAGATGTGAAGTCAGACTTGGTTACTCAAAGTTTTATTCAATCTGGTCTAGAAAACCTCCAAAGACACAGATGGTACTGCCTTGCTGGGCAACCTGTTCCACTGCTTGACTTAACAGTGCAAAAGAGTTTCCTTAGGTCTTAAAATGGGAGGTATTTATAGTTTTTTATCCTTCCAAAATATTAAATATTGTAGGTATGATTCACCAAAATATTAAATATGTAGGTATGATTAGACACACTAGTTATAAATGAGGGATAGATTTACAAAAGATCAACAGAATTACTGTAATGTAAGCCACAGTTTGAGAGGAAAAATGTGACATTTTGCTCCAAAGCACAGCTTTATTACAATTATTTTTTATGGATTATTTAATCCAATTATTCCCTCTAGAATTTACAAATGGGCTGATAGTGTACAGAAAATTGAAGAAAATCTTTATAAACTTTCCTCTCTAAAGAAGAGATCCCATGTTTATTTTGACCAAGTATCATAGCAAAAGCTGTGAATGGAATTGGAATTAATGGAATCATTGCATCTGTCCCTCTGTGGCTGCTGTGCAACAGGATAGGAGGAAAATCAAAACAATATTAGAGCCAACTCTCAAGCATCTGGGGTAACACTGGGCAAATGGAATAAGATAAAAAAGAGATAATATATCCCATACGCAAGTTATAGACTCCTAAATTTGATACTGTAAGGAGAAAATTGAAAACAAATGACATAGAACATTGTGGAATGCAGAAGTAGCTGAGCTGTTCAGCTCAGCCAGTGCAACCCTTCATTAGCTCACTGCACTGCTTTGAGACCTGGATGGAGCTGCTTTTTTAAAGTATTTCTCTTCCTAACATTTACCTCCTAAAAAGCTGCCTACCTACTTAAACTGAGAGAGCACACTGACAGGCTCCTTCCACAGCTATGCACCCACACCAGTATTCAAAATCCTACAGAAGCACCTGGGGAATTCCAGTAAGCATCACCTTGAAAAACTACTTTATTTTTTTTTTTTTCAGATTAATTATATTCTAACATACCTGGAATTAAAATACCAAATATGTGTCAACTTACAAAAAAATACCCCAGCAGTGCCTGAATTTATGCCATTAGCTATTACAAGCCCTTGGCTACATGGGACAAAACCAGGAATATTGTAAGAGTACCACAAATAGCACCACACTGGTAGATTCTTTTAAAAACTGAAAATTATTAAAAATCAAAGCAATGAACTACTGTATTACAGAAAACACCCACCTCTTAAGCTCATTTATCTTTGTGACAAGTTCTTATGCAAACTTTTCCTTCTCTATTCCAGCAGAAATTTCTGCACCAAGACAGAGATACTACATACACTGATCCTTCATTTGGGGAAAAATACCAGTTTGATGGTTAAGTCAAAGCCTTAAAATAAAACAGAACACAAAATCCATCAGAATATTTGCACCATCATTTATAATCATGACCTAATCTTTCTTTTAATACTGGCACCCTTAAGTGATTATGACAAAGACTGGTATTGCAACTGAACTTTTAGTAGTGATTACTTCTTATTATTTTATTATTTTGAGACCCAGTTCTGCAAGATGCTGAGTCCTGGGAACTCAACAATGATCAGTAGTTGAGTATACTCTGGCCTTTCAATTCCCACGAATTTCATGTTGCTACACCAGGATATTGCAAGCAGCCTCTTTACTACGACACTTGGGTCAATAAGTATTCATATATATGCTATAAGAAACAAACTAGTTCTGCCTGTATATAAATATTTAGAGAATTACTACCAAAATAAATTCATACCTGTGTCATCATACAGAATACTGCTCTTTATTACTTCTTCAGTTGAATTTACAAAGTACATTAAAAATACATAAATGAGAAGGAGTATCTAATATTAAACATTCTACAGATTTGCAAGACTTAGCTGGAGACTTAATCAGCTACTTAGCCCAACTTTAATTGTTACTTGATAGGCTGAAAATTATGTATTTTAAGAGACAATAGTCAATTTTAAATATTGCCAATTGAGTATTTTAGCATTTAAAAATCATACTATTCCTACTCATATTGATTCAGACAAACCAAATTTCTATCAAACAACTACTAGATTTTTCTATCTGTACTCTAATTCTGAAATAAAACACATTTTAATCTTAATTCTCCAGGTTTCACTTATTCTATGGGATCATACTTTTTTTGTGATCTTGTAGAAGAGAATCTTAATTCTTAAGTTTTATGATACTTAAAATTATAAAAGTTGTGCATAACCAATACAATTAAAGGCTACTCTGATGGGATGTGTTGTAAAGTACTTGTCCATACTGGAAGGGGAAAATGCCAGAAAGCTTGTGAGCAGAGTTCCATAATCTTCTAGCAAAAGCATTTTTGGTAGAGAAGCATTCTTTATAGATGCTGTCACTTTTACAAAGAACATTCTTCTTACATTTCACACTGATGAAATCTTTAATTACATTTTCTTATTTCTATTCATAGTGATTTAAATATAACTGAACTATAAATCTGAAAATACTATAGCTACATTTTACTCTAAAGATTATGTTAACTCCTAAAAGGAGGATTTATCTAATAGATTTGTTTTTGATGCATAAATGAAGTCCTGAATTAAAGAAAGTAAATAAATAAGCATGGTATATGAAAGAAAAACAAAGCAAACTAAATCACAGAAATGTTTACAAATATTGATCTTAGCTTTATATACAATTTAAACTTCCACAGAATTAAGTCTTTCTTATATTTCATATGAACTGTAAATACGTGAGAACACTTTACTAAGGCCGTTTCTTCACCAATGAAAATTAAGGTCAAACTTAAACTCCAACAAAAGTAAATTCTAGATATGGATTAGCTTTAAAGAACGAGTTAAAGAGGTGCCTGACTCACTGGTTCTCTATTAAACCTGTCCACAATATCCAGTACCTAAATATTTCTGTCCATCTGTCAGGTGCAACTTGGTATTTGTCAAGGGAAGCAGTAACACTTATGCTGACTCACAGCTCCTCGCATCACAGCACACCTCACACTGGCACCGGCACGTCGGGAAATAATAGCACTGCACTTCTGCAGAAACTTGAATTTTAACTATTTTCAGTGCACCCTTACAGAGATATACAAAGAAAGGTAATGTTCACAGAAAAGTTCCTAAAACAACTCTGAGTAACAAAAATTCTTTTGAAAGATTCACTTCAAGAAAGCAGGGAGTAGGAAAAACATCAACTCCTAAACTTACTTTCAATAATTATTTAGTCACCTTTTAATTTTGATAACATTCAAGAAAAATCAAAATACATTTTTCAGGTATTAGTAGGACTTAAAAAAAATCTCTATTTAGAAAAGTAATCATCACTAGGACTGTTACACTGACAAAACATGCTTCTGAAGCCTCACTTTGATATTTAACTAATACAGATGGGTGGATTAGGAAGCAAGGTCATAGTATTGACAGATTCCAAAATTTACTCTGCTAATACAACTGATGATTATAAACCGTATTTCAGTCTGATAGTAAAAACTATCCAAATATTAGCAAATTCAATCATTGAAAGTAGACCTGAATTTTGTCCCACATGTGCAGTATTTTTGTATTTTATTTAACATCTATGTACTCTTCACTGGCTAAATTAAATTAATATTTTCCTAATATTTCTAATCACCTGATTTAAAAACATTTCAAGTGTCCTGTTTCTGTCGTGTTCTTTACAAATATAAACAAATATAATGTGTCAAAAAGTTTCACTTCTATACCATTGATAGCTTAATTTTGGTTGTACCTTTTTCTCTTTTGCTTCTGTGAGGCATAAAAATCTTTCCTGTAGTGAAGAACAAATTTGTCCTCTTCAAGGACATTTCAGACCAGTTAACATCAACAAGGGTCAGTATTCAACCCTTCTTTCCAACTCCCTAAACTTTTCATTCTCGTAATCAGGAGAAGGCCTAAAATTTGAAATCTGGACCACCTTCCTAACTTAGTAGAAAATACAACACCCGTGAAATACTAAGTGTACGACCAGTTTCATGAAGAATTTTCTTGTTTGGAAAAAATATTTGTTAGCACTGCAATTCAAAAGTTTTCAGATGCTACCTGCTACAAATAAAGATTGTCTTTCCACAGATGCACATGTATCGTGTCCTTTTTCATAACCCCCATCACTACTTTCAAGTTCTCAAACTCAGATTGCAGAACTCTGAATTTATTTATGTATAATTTGGCACCTACACCCAATTTATCTTCACTTTCCGTGCACCCAAGTGAACAAGTGTCTGTCTTATTCCAACTGCCAGCAATGCATCTTGCAATATGGTGTGAAGAAAAGTTGTTATAACTTTAAGCGCACACTGAGAACATCCTTCCCCGTCTAGACAAGCTGTATTCACAGTGTGCCTCCATTCTGCCCATACTCTGTCCCTTGATGCCTGCAGGAAAGCTTTTGGTATCTCTTTCATTTCTCTCACAATCATGTATTTCACACTGACTGCAGCAGCCAGTCTCTATACTAAGACCTCAAGAAGAAATGTCATTCACATAGAATTTCACAGGTTTTTAAGGATGATTAAAAGCTTTGCTAGAGAGAGATCTTCACAATCAGGTATTCCCTTGCCACTTCAGGGCATGAGGCAGAAATAAAAATTTCTCACGAGGGCTTCAATTCGTTTAATTTTTCAGATACAGTTTAACAAACACAATTATTTCAGGTACTAATTGCTAATGATTCTCACCAGTTTTCATACAGTCTTTCCTGGCAAAAAAATATTACTTGTCGGCTTGCTGGAGGGTGGAGGAATAAGTCTATTACCCATTTTAATTTTCTTCCAAATGGATTGTTAAAATCAGACAGAAAAAAAATGGGTCATTTTATGCTATCCTTTTGAAATATGTTTTGGTACCTTTTCATATATCAAAAAAATTATTAGATTGTAACACACAAAAGTATCTGAAGAGTTCAGGAGTTCTGAAGGCTTATGTTCTCGGGGGCCTGGGGAACCACTGGTTTTATTTTTAACTTTACTCTTCAATATTTTACTGATTTCAAAGACAGATATTCCAAGCATCATCAGGAAGTGGAAAAACATACTGCATCACTGAAGCTCCTTAAAAAGTTTGCATTCTATGATTAATTTAATAGTTCATACACTTTGCCAGGTTTATCTATGATAGACTGAAAAAAAAGAAGGAGAGAAAAGCGTGGGGACAACAAAGCTAGGGAAAATTAGAGAACTGGTCACTGAGGTGCTCTAGAAATGATTTAAATACCTTCAATCTTGCCTTTGTGGCTTTGAATCTATGTTCTTTTTTCATATGAAATTGTTTCTGCTGAAAGCACCATTCACTTTGTCCTTTAGAGAGCCTAAGGTTTCCAGTGCTTTGGTGTGAGTACCTTACTCTATATTGAATTCATAGGAATATATGTGACTATCCCCTTTTATATATATATATATATTTTAGTGCTACTTAATAGAAAATAAGGCTTTTACCTACTTTCTACAGAGAAAAAAAAAAACTAATCTCCTTTCTGTATCCTTTATATTTTCCTTGCAGAAGGTAATTCAATAGTGTCTGTATCAGAAGGGATTCTCTTTCCATTGTTGACCCTAGCATGTCAATGAAATCTAATTCATAATTTCCTTTCCATGACATAAGGAAACATAATTTGTAGATCTACCTTCCAAGGAAATGAAAGATTGTATCTCTGTAAAAGATACTGCTGATGAAAAGGGGATGTCTAAGACATCTTAACATAAAACATAAATTTTAATTCACTCACAAAAGAAAATCTAGTTATTGTAATCCCAGAAGAAATCAGAAATGTAATAAAACACTGGAAAACACAAGAAAAGTCAGCATTTTTGATCTGGGAACACTATGCCAAGGATACACAATCTTTTCAGATAGCCTGAAAGCACAACAGTTTCTGCTCCATTTGTCTTTCAGCAGTGGTCTTAGCTCTTGAAGGCAAAGACACCAATCTTGTAGACTTGGAGACAGTTAGAAAATCATGTCTGTTCACACTAATCCTAGCACCCTCCCAAGCATGGGGTTTTGTTTTGTCTGGAGTTTGGTATTTTTACACTGAAGTTTTGCTTTTTTAAGGAACTTTTTAGTCCATTTTCCTCTTAGTTAAGATTATACAGCACCTAAAAAAAAAGGCACAACAGTGTTGGCCTTTCTGTGCTAGATATTGAAAAAGCACACAGTATAGCCCTCAGAGAATCTAGTTAAGACCAAAAAATAGCCAACTATAAAGCTATTTTTACCACACAAGACTGAAAAACACATTTATAATAACCTTGACTGTGACATAAATAAGACTACCCTACCCATACATTTTGAGTTTCAGTCTTCTAAGGGAAAGTAATTGAGCCATTAAGACGCTTCGTCCATGCTAACAGGATAGTGCTGTTATATTCACTTGAGCCATGTTCAGCTGCTGAACGCGCGTCCCTGAGGAAGCCAAATCCCATTGCTGCCTGTCCTGTGAAACCGACCTGCGAAACCGACCCGCACAGGCGGACAGGAGCCAAGCCAGAGCCCAGGCTGGCAAAGCAGCGTCGCCTGACTGCAAAGACGCTGGCTGATGTAGGCAAAAAGAAACTCCTGGTTGCCCTTGAGAAGGTTTTCAAGGGTTCCTCTCAGCAAACGACCTTCACCCGCCTGCATGTGCACAGGCTTTCCCACCTCAGCTCATAGGTCAAACCAAGGGGACACGATAGTCCCTTGCTGCCCATGGGCCAGCTGGAGAGCACAGGTGGCTTTACCCTGACCAGGGCTCAGTCAAGCCCTGACTTAACTTTCTAGATGGAGGTGCGAAAGGGATTCCACTGAGGAAAACCCCGTCCTCGCAGCTCCCTACATCAACCCACCCTTGCCATGGTGCCAGGGGTTTTTTCGGGAGAGCGGCTCCTCCCCGCCTACAGCGGCACTCCACAGAGGAGCGGGCCTCCGCCGGCCCTGCCGGGGGCGGTAACCCGCAGTTGGGTGCGGGGCCGGGCGCTAACCCACGGCCGGGTGCGGCGTCGGTGGGGCCGCCCCTCATGGGGGCACCGCGCCCCGCAGCGGCCCGGCCGCGCCTCCCCTCAGCCCGCGGCAGCTGCCCGGAGCCCCCGCGCCGCCCCCGCGCCCCCTGCCCGCGCTCCCTCCCGGCGGCGCTGATGTCACATCCGCCGCCCGCTCCCGCGCCCGTCCAGCCGCGCTGGCTCCGCCGTCTCCCGGGCCCAAACTTTTGCGGTGGGCTGGCCGGGGGGAGGGGCGGGGTGGGACGGGGCCGCGGAGCCGCTCCGCCAGCTCGAGCAGCGCCGTCCTCGCCCCCCCTCCCCGCGCCGAGGCTGCCTGCGGAATGAGCGTCCCCCGGGCGGCTGCCGCTGCCGCCTCCACTCGGGCTCCGGCGGGCGGGCAGAGAGCGCGGCTGCCGGCGCGGTCGCTGCGGCGGGAGCGGAGTGAATGACCGAGAGGAGCGGCGCGGAGAGGCAGCCCCGGGATCAGGATGCGGGCGCCCGCCAGCATCCTCAACCTCCTGCTGCTGTCCTTGCTGGCCGGCCTCGATCCCTCCAAGGTAGGAGCCGACCGGGCGGCAAGTTCGCAGCGGCGGACCCGGCCCGCACACGGCGTATGCGGTAGCGGGCGAAGCGCCGGATAGCTCCGGGGAGAAGCGGGCGCGTGTCCTTGGCTGTCCGAGCGGCCGGGCGGGAGAGCTCGTGTCGGGAGCGGCTGGCCCCGGTTCCCGGCGTGGCGGCCGGGGCGGGGGGCGCGGTGCCCGCCGTCAGCGGGGTGCGGGCGCCATGCAGCGCGGCCCTGGGCCCCGGCGCGCAGGGCAGGGCACCGCCGCACCCCGCAGCTGCCCGGGGCCCCGGCAGCACCGCTCGCTCGCAGGAGCTGTGTCCGCCGCAGAGGGACGGGGCTGCCGTGCGGGCTGCCGCGGCCCCAGCCCGGCAGCTGTCCGAGGCCGGTGGCTGTCCAGCGCAAACCAGCGGCGATCCATCCCGCTCCAGGCAAGGAGGCACTTACAGCGCTGGGTGACTGCACCAGTTCTGGGGAAGCAGCGAGGCGCTGGAAGCAGGGATCGGCAGCCTCCGACTGGAAATAAAATTGTTTAGAGTGAAACTGGAGGCGTCACGTGAAGACACTGAATTTAGTACTATAGCCACACTCCGGGCTGCTGCAGAGTTTTGTTATTTACAAACGTGGTCAAGTCACCAAGAGATCGCAGCTGATATTGAAATAATGATAAAAGTAAACAATAGGTTTTAGCCATACAGCCTGGCTTGTGAAGGAGATTTCAGATTAAGTAATTTGGAAAATCGGAATTGCACTCTACCACTTACAATAATGACTGAACAGGTCTGCAGATGTCTCTAGAGCTGTATTTTATAGATGTAGATCTTGTCTCATTTGTCGTTTTTTGTGGCATACAGTCTTGAAACTGTGAGCATTATAGAAACGTGACAAGAGAAAACATTGCTGTAGTATTGCAGTCCATTACCAGTAGCAGTCCGTGCCATGTTGCCACAATTGGTATTGCATGTTGGTGAATGTCATTTTAATGATACCAGTTAGGTACCAGACAACCATGTGAGGCAATGTTCAGCTCTTCTGGCAGGTTTTTCATTTAAAATAAAGGTATTAATCATATAAAAATATGTACTGAATGTCCAACAATATGGAATGGATGCTCCTCATTAAAAACAAAAACAGAACCTAAAAAGCAATTCAGTGGAAATCTGATTTACAGCTGCAGTATTCTGACTGCTTTTCAGTCAGTAAGATACAGTAACAAAAAAGCAAAGGGGATAGTGGATTAATAACATTATCTAAGAAATTAGTTATATCAGTTCTATTAAATAAGAGCTATTTGAAAGTATCAGGTATTGCTGTGCCGGTAAGGGGACTTATCAGGCAATGCACACACAGGAGTTTCACATCTGTGTGAATAGCAGCACATGGTCTCATTATAACCACAGGTTTCCACACACTCATTTTCTTTCTGTCTTCTGTTACCCTTAGCAAGATCTGTCAAAGAGGCTGCATAAAAGCAGGAAAAGCAAATTTGTATCATTCTCTGTCCACAGAAGAGTAAAACCACTAATGAAGCAAAAGAGCTGGCAGAAAAATTCTTTTTAGTTCAGGCCCCAAAATAACACTGGGAAAAAATGTTCCATCTTATGTCTCTGTCACCATCCAGCACTGAAAACCAGGATGAGGCACTGGAAAGAAATGGCACAAATGAACTTTGGAAACTTTGCTTCTAGCCCTTTTTGCTGTGGCAGGCTGTGCAGAGGGCATGAAAATGGCCTTTTATTCATCACTCCTTGTGACATTTCCAGAGATATTCAGATGTTCTTTCCAGGCTCTTTTGACTTTGTCAAGGGTCAGGAATAAAAAATCACGGAAGTCTTTAAGATTAGATTAAAATTAGAGCCCTTAGTCAAAATCTGTTTTTTATTGGATCTAACTGGATTTTCATAAATTAAAAAAAGTGAGATCAAATGGATCCTACACCCCATTAAATATAAAAAGGTGTAACATGGAAAATAGTAATTAAATTTTGTTGACTGTGAGCAATACATCTCATATTTCTGTGGAAAATTACATATGTAAAAAATTTTTACAACATTTTTCTAGCAAAAAAGTGCAAGTTCTGACTGCAGACTCACTTCAGAAATGGAATTAGTGCTTTATTATTTATCTTGCTTTATGCTAAATTGAAATAGAATATTAATTTTCTGCCCTACAGGTTGGGAAGCAAATCTATGACATGAAACTAATTGTAGGAAACAACGGGATGGGAAATTCTTTCTTTTCCAGAAAGAATTGTGCAGTATGCTCATGCCTAGAAAGACAACTTTTACGTGCCCTTGCCACTCACAAACTTACTAGCTTAGGGAAATGAATCACAAGAGATATTTCCAGTATACACAATACAATTTCTAGTCATGGCCTACATAATTTTCAGGTAATAATTTATTTTATTGATCAACTATTTTAAAATAATGCCTTGGGCAGTAAAAAAAAAAATACTAGGCTATCATTGACTCAAGACTGCTGTCCACAGGCACTCTTATTATGACACAGATATTGTGCTGAACTTACTCAGTTATTTACTGATAGTAAAGTGTTTAAGTATCGCCATCTTATGGTAAAATATGTAACAAAAATTTATATATGGTTTATTCCCCAAACTCTGAAACATTAGGATTTTATTTCAACCACAGCAGTTTACTGCCCGTGCTTTTGAATTCTTTCATTTTAAGCTCAGTATAAATTATTGATCAACTGAAAAAATTCTTCTTTAATAAATGGAAGGCAGCTCACTGATAAATTATAACACAGTGCTAATTACTGAATATCAATTTAAGATACTTATTAAATGCTATATTTTTTTACTTTATTCTATTTTTTATCTGTATTTACATAGGATTTTTTTTTTCATTATCCATGATAATATATTTCATTAAAGATTTATTTCCAACAGGGTGCCTAGACATTCATCAGGAAGCCAGATACAGTGATAGGACTTGGATATAAAATTTTCCTTTCTCCTAGTCATAAGTGCAGTATCTTGAAAGAAGGAAGTATCCAATATTAGGAAATTTCTAAGAGTTACTGCTAGATGGCATCTCTGTACTGCTTTTCTCCACCTGGATTTTTCTGTAATGACCTTCACAGTATGTAAAGTGGACTTCTTTTATAAGGGTTGCTTTGCTGACCATCACTTGATAATCACAGTGGTATGACCAAGTAAGCATTTTATAGTGTGATAAAGCTGTTCCACATAGAAATCAAGCTCAGCATTTTTCCAAGTATAGATGGCATTTTGTAAGTTTAGTTTTTGAAATCTAAATAGATCTGATAAATATGTTCATGTTTCAATGCAGTTAATGACCTTTAGGCCTTTAAATTTTATAATGGCTTTATATCCTTCATATAGGATATGTATATGCCGTTTGTTTTCCATTATTTGAATTTTGAGAAAAAATACGCCAAGTGCAATCCCAGACAAAAACTAAGTGCAGTATTATTAAGGACAGTTACAGAAAGGAACTGTGATTTATATTCATTGTACAGGATAAGAGGATGGTTGGGAATATTAACACTAAAAAATAAAAGCTGATGTGAAATCAATCATCTATTTTGGAATGCTTAAACTTTGCATCTTTGGAATGGCTGTGTTTCTAGATTTTAAAAATCTATGATTTTCACACAATCAGACTATACAAATAGCCACTAAAATCTTTATTTTTCCCAGATTTCAAGAACTTGTCAGTAGGCAGGGTGCACTACTTTAGTGCTGCTTAGCAATACAAATTAATTGATCCATATTGCAGGAATTTATAAGAATCCTATGTACAGCAAAGGCTTACCACAATACACTATTGTACTGAAAATGACTCATAGGACTACAGTACACTGCAAAATTATATCTCATTACCTGCTTGGAAATTAATTTACTCTGTTTCCTACGGTATTAGTACTTAGTCAATATGAAAACCATTCCTAATTATTTAACCCCCAAGGTTTAAGAATGTTCTAAATCATTAATTGCTGAATGTGGTCAACTCTCACTTGGTGTCTACTCTCCCATTTCTGAGGATCATGACTCAACAGCCATTGAGGAGCATCCTGTTACTGTTAATATGCCCTGGGCTCTCTCCCAGGTGTCATTCCAGTTATTTTACTCTCACTCTAGTAACTTCAGTCAATATGTAAAGACCCAAGATTGTAGTTAACACTGCTTGTTCTTCCTGCAGTAATCAATACAGTGCCTTTTTAGCCTTCCAGTCCTGGGAAAAAAGGGTGCTTCATGTATTTCCTATTTATGTACACACAAAGACATCCCTCCATCATTACATTATATAAAATCACTGAAAGGTATTCATTACATCATTGTAAGTCACATATATTAAGATATTGGAAGAGAATATGCAAAAACACACACGTGAGTGACAACTGGATGAGTGCTAACTCCCCTGTATCTATCAGATATCACGTGGTCTTTAAGGGCTTTTTAAAACTCGTGATGCTATGGGAAGAGGTCTTTTTTTTCTCTGGCTAAAATCAGATTCCTTTGTTGCTCATGAGTATTATGACTTCTACTCATTTGAATGCACTCAAAACCAATTATATATGTTATACAAAATCTCAAAAATAGTTTTGTATGTATACATATACACAGACTTATCCTCACAGGAAAAAATTATTTTTCCAGTAGAGGCATATTGCCTTCAGGTAACCAAGCTTCCACCTTTCTTCTATGTTTGGCCAAGTCATAAGCCAGTGAAAGAGAATCAATTCACAAAGTCTGCAAAGAAGAAAAAGCTGAAGCACAGAAGGCAACTATCAGGAACAGGAAATGCAGTATTGAAGCTATTAAAACAACATCAACTCTAAAAAATTGTGTTTCTGGTTGGCTGCAGATTTAACAGTTGTGTTAAAATTTCAAGTTCAAATATGTGAAATTCATAAGGGACCTATTAAGAAATGAACAGGGAGTCTAGAGAGGGCCCAGTCTATTTGGGGCACTGAAATCCCCTTTTTCAAAACTGCAGTATGACAAAAATGCTTCAGGGCATCACTTAGGCATTCTTAGTGAATCTTGACTGAAAAGCCAGGGAAAATTCAAAAGCATTCTGTAAATCTATGCAGCAGTAGTCTGGGAAAAGTCCTCTCAAGGACCATCTTTCACAAGAACACCAATCTATCCTACTGCTTCACTCCACAAGGCAGGAGATTTCTTGCCTGAGACCAAACCTAGAGAAAGCAAGGACTCTGTGTGCCTAGGATTGAGTATAGAATTCTTTTCATGAGTGAGAATTCGGAAATAGTGTAACAGTTACCTTACTTTCAGAGTTTCAGAAATTCTTGGATTTACCTCAGAATTCCAGACCACATCTGTTGCTCACGTGTTTTTAAACCAAGATATGTGACCCAAGCACATGGTTCTATCCACGTTAATCATTCCACCTAAGAACCTAGCCAGCAGAATTCTTAGTCCTCTAAGTCAGTAAAAAACCAGAAATGCAATAGCAATACATATTACTCTTAAAAGTGCTTTCAAATCTATCTTGGACATGACCTTAGTCTATGTCACAGCATTACTTCCAAGATTCAGTGACACTTTTAAGCATGGACTGCAGCTTCTGATTTTTTCCTTAGTGACTCAAAGAAAACTGACCTTCTATCAGCAGCATAATCTACTAGAACACTTGAAACTATTTCAAAAACATTACTATTTTTATTGTCTTTGTTTTAATTCCTGACATTAAGGGGCTTTAAAGTCTAGACTTGGTTTTATTTGAAATCGAAGAATTTGTATTTCTGTCTTAAAGAGCCATCAAGACAGCAAAATGCAAAATAACAAGGCACACTGAATGGATTAGTTTATCTCCATTCCATCCCTTTTGGAATAGGACTAACATATGTTTTTGTAAATAAGGAAATAACTGATGTATCAGATAAAAAAAGATAGTATTCTTTGTCTACTTAGGCACGTGTTGTCTAAAACTAGATGATGTCTAGTCTTCATCTTTACTGGCCAGCTTCTAGAGATGGTTTCCTAATAACTACTTTTTCTGACAGCAGGACTGTTTCATACCAATTAACTGAATACACCACAAAATGTGTGCCTGCTTAGGGAAGGAAACAGAGCACAAAATATTGGTGATAAAAGCAGTTGACATTGAGAAGTAACTGTCTCAATGGATACAGGAGTGTACACAAGAATTGCTTACTGAAAGGTTCGTGACAGAGGTTTACAGATCAGAAAAGCTAAAGAAACAACCAGCTATATTTTTCATAAGTCAGTAAACAATCTCAAATTGGAATTTGAGTTATAGCCCAAAGTAGATTGAATACCAGGCCTATGGATATGGAGTTGTGTGAATTCTTACCCAGCTGCTTCTGTAGCTATGTCTTTTCACAAGAAAGGAAAACATTTTATGTAATTACTCATAAAATATGCAGCCCTCTTTATTTAAAACATTTTTTTCCTCAGGAGGAATTAAAGAAACTTTAATATTCTGACCTCTGTTTCAAACTTTTAAATCACTTAAGTAACTAACCTAAAGCAGCCCCAGATAACACAAATGCAGTGGTTTTCATCCTGCATTCCCCTGAAGAGCAGTCATCTGTCTGCTGCGCTGCCTTCTAACCAAACAAATCCTTGTAACTATGATTTAATGATTCTGTTTACTTATTTCACTGAAAAGCATGTATCAGTCAGCATAACAGCAGCTTAAGCAAATTCTGGAAACAAGCAGCCCTCTTCACTGCTGTGGTTTTGGGAAACAGTGTTTGCATCCTCCTCAAGCTATAAAGTAACCCCTAAGGGGGCAGCCAGAACAATTGGAAAAAACTAACTCCATTCTGAGTGACAAGTGAGGGAACTCTCTTATTAAGAGCCAATCATAATATGGTGAATATTATTCTTAAATTATTGTGGCATATTATTAAAAAAGAGTTTATAGAGATCTGCATGGGCTTCCTTTCTTAGAACCACAGCTATAGGAATATACTTCAAATTGTGTTTCAGTGTATCCATCTCAAGGAGACAACTAAGCACGTAAGTATTTTTCCAGGTATGAAATTATAAAACTATTTGAGTTTGGACTTCAGATTTAAAATTAGATTTACAAAAATATGAACTTCAGCATTTAGAATACAGTAATACTTGTGGTGACAGCAAATATTATTGATCTGAGATCTCATTATAAACACAAACCTATCACACACTTCCTTACTCATATTAAATGGGGATGTTCAGTCTCAGCCTCCCTACTACAATTATTTTTTTTCCTGTTCTTTTTGTATAACCTCCTACATCTTATTTGAACTGTTTTACTTTCTTAAATAAGACTGTGCATTTTCAATATATGGTATTGGGATGTTTTTCCCAAGAAAATATGCAGAAGTCAGTGTAGTTGTAACAAAATATTGTACTGAGTAACCAACAGTACATAGAATAGATGATGGTACAAAAAAGGTAGATCCAGCTGTAGATACAAGCACTCAGTTCTCAGTTCTGAAAGCCAATGTGTGATAGGTTTGAATTTATAATGAGATCTCAGATCAATATTTTTTGCTATCTTCACAGGTGTTTCTAGGCACCTGCATAAAGAATACAGAGATATATGTCAGGCAGAGTAGCCTAAATGCAAAAATTGCTGCCGACCTGTTTTCTGTCCTGTCTCTGAATACATGCACAATTATCAAAACACCAAAACCATATGTGTTAGCAATCTCCCGTGAGAATCAGCTGTAGCCTCAAGCAGAGAGGATGGTCTCCTGCATTTCTGAATTTTTAAAGCCTCAAGTTCCCTTCTGACTCTTTAACCTAGAGGCTAATCCTACTGCCACCTCTGCCTGCCATGTAACAGGCAGGAATTCACTGACTTCCAGATACCTCCTCAGTCTCCAACAAAAACTTCACAAGCGCTCTTGCTTTTCTTTGTGGTTAATATGTTGATATTAAAACGATATGGACTTTACTATTCAACAAGCTCAACAGTATGTATGTGTAATAACATCTACAATTAAACTAGATATGCAAAAATGTAGCTGAAAGGCAAATGAGTAAACTGGAAGCTATTCCATACTATGTCACACAAAAATTAGTTTCCAGTCTTACAGAAGTCTCCTGGCCCTGAAAAATACACTGAAACCAGATGCAAAGAATAAAAGAAGTTCCTCTAAGGTAGGAGGGTATGTAAATAGTAGGAGTGGCTATGTCTTTACCTTTTTACTGAATTTTCATGTAAAACTCCTGAAGTTACGTATGCACCACATAATTCTACGTTCTTTGATGTAACAGGTTCACTTATGACATCAAGAAATCTGTCAGCTGTGTCTCATACAAGGTTAAATACCTGGTTTGCATTCTAATCCTTTTCAATAGGAAGGTTAAAATAATTTTTAATGACCTGCTATACTCGTTCTGCAGACACTGCTAAAATAAATACTTCCATATTAGTAGATGATGCAGATATATATTTCTACCTTGTTTTCTTTCCATACATCTTGCTGTGATCAGCAATCTGTCCAGCACAATTCAAGAAGCTCAGATATCTGTGCTGTAGTTGTCTTTTGCTGATCTTTGCCCTCTGGACTTGCTTTCTCATAAAGCCACACACATCTGCTGCTCAAGTTCAAGTCAATGAATGTGAATATCTTCACTGCAGTGATAGAGTAAAATAAGTGTATCCAGAGTTCTGGGTACTGACCTTGCATTTACATGTGACATCTCACAACACCAGCAATGTTCTGTCCTTCCTTTAAAACACCAAAATACAACTTTAGCCTACAGACATATGTGTGTGTGTGTAGATAGATATAGATATAGTTCCCCTCTTATTTGTCAATGAAAAAGAGCATGCATTTGAAGAAAATTTTGAATGGAAATATTTACTGAATCAGTGTTCTCAGAATGCCCCATTTATTTAGACCATGGTATTTATCTTTTTTAGAGACAAAGTTCTCCCTCTCTAAGGTGGTCTTTCTCGTCTCAAGCAGAAGAAAAACTCTATTGGCTAAAACACTCAGTCATCATTAAAAGTATTTCATGAAGCAATAACTTGATTTTGTGAGCACCACCAGGGATTAGATTGTGGAATTTTAGAGCAGGCAGGGAAGTAGTTTCTCATCCCCAAAATACCCTTATTTATACTTCAGTCAGTGCTAGCTTTCCCCCTCTTCCTTCTCCCACTCTGAGCTTCAGTGGGCAGCACATGAGGATGACCACAAATGCCACTCACCTGTTCTTCCAACTCCTTCAACATCGTCTGTGTGTGGAGGGATGTACAAGCAGATCTGTTCCTCTACTTGTCAGACGAGACAATGAAATTATGCTGGTGGCTGTGATTCACAAGGAGAAGGAACGTGTTGGCTCAATTTGAGTTTCTTCCAGCCTGAGTGAGTGGTGAAGAAACATTCTTCCTTTGGAGATTTCGAAACCAAAAGAAGACAGAATGACATGGCTCCCCTGATGTCTCTGATAAGGCTGCTGTACAAGAAGCCACCAGGCAATACATAGAGCCTCAAATTTTAATTTTTTGAGAAAATGAAGGAAAAGGGATTTTGATGCAATACTGGCAGTAGTTGAAGTATTCAAATTTGCCCAGTTCTAGATTTGTCGAGTAAAAAAGCTACATGAATGGCTAAGGTCACCACTGTTGCTTGTACAGAAGAAAAATTTACCCAGATCCTATTGGCATTCATATTATATTCACCAGTGTCTTTCAGGAATAAAATAATTTGCTCGTGCTAATAGCTCTCTCCCATTTAGAAATAGCACAGAAATTAAGTAAGGTCGAGACTGGTTAGGCCAGTGGGTCCATTGTCTGTGCAAAGGACATGACCAGTTCATGTTTTCTCATATGATTCCCCAAGTCACTTTTTAAAAGATGGTAAGAGTGATGGTAGTTACTGAAAAATATGCCTGATAAGCCCTAACTGCCCAGTTCTTCTGGTAAATAGACACAAGATTGCATCTTTCCTCCAAAATTTTCCCAAACCACATGCAATTAGATATCATCCAACACTGACATTCCTATCCTCATTAGCATTCTTGGATATATGCTATTTGTATTTTGTGATTTTCTGGTTTTAATAGCCTCTTTTACTTAAGAATGACCAATATTACCTTTTCACTTTCTAGCCCCTCTGGGCCCCTACCTTTAGAAACTTTTCTTTTAGGCAAATATTTTTGTGTTGAATTATCACTCTTTTTTTATCCATTGTCATAAATTTCTTACAGTTATAATAATTTACTGTATCATATCATCTGTGTTTTCCCAAACCAATGATGCAGATTTTATGAAACTAATAAATGGGATATTTTTCTTTTCTAGCACATCTGCTTCCTCTGCAAAAAATCTGCTATCATTAGCTAATTTAATACCAAGGTCCTTAGGCTTCTGCTTTCTTCTCTCTCCAAAATGCTGATTGTTATCCTGTACCCACACACTTCTTGTTTGCAATCTTGGAATGCTTTCTGACTGGCTACGTCCCTTAGAGATTCCCCTAACAGCCAGGGATTTGTGTTTGGCATTCGGTTTTCTTTAGAGGATGCCTTCTTTTACCTGCAATCTTTTTGATATTTTTTGGTTTTGAGAGATTAAGAGTTTTGCTAAGTTTCCTTCTGTATTATTTCATATGCTAAATTTTGTTATTTCTATTTTCTTTACTAATAATTGAAATTAATTCCTCTGAGCTACAAATAAGAGCATGTCAAGCCAAATTCTCTGTTTACCTAGGAAAAATATCCCAGACTTAGATCAATTCACATGATTGTGGTTCATGCCTCATATATGTTTGATTTTACTTAAGAGTCTGTAACAGACTGATCTTGTAACTTGTTCATTGGACTGGGAAGACTTTCAGCTATCCTTCCAAGGGCATATATCCAAGTTCTGGATCAGTTATTCCCATTAGTATCAGTTTAATTAAAATGCTTCACGTCAGGCATTGGGCAGGGCAGGGCGTGGAGGCAGGGAAGTCAAAGAACCTACCACAGCCTAAAGGAGCCATTTTTTATATATTTACTGTTTTGGGAAGGCCTTTTATAACACAAGTCTGTTGGAACAAAGTATTGACTGTAACATGAGGAACTAATGATCATCACACCTACCACCATCAACTTAGACATTAGGTGAAGAAATATTTTAAATAATCTACTTGGTTATTTTAATCTTTTTGAAAAATAATATCCCGTCAGACCATTCACATTTGGTGATCAGTCATATTACTTCAGAGCCTCTGCATTTTCCACTGAATTCTTTGAATTCAGAACATTTTAAGATTGGCAACATCCTGTTAGAGACATGTTCACACCAAACAGAGCATGTCCTCCCCTTTTCCAGTCAGTAGGGCTTTGCACTTCCATTTTCATTAGGACCAGCATACTCAGACCCACAGGCACTGATGCTGAAGGGATTCTTGCCTGACAAAATCACAAGGGTGATTCCACAGTATAAGTGAGTGCCATGTGGAGATCAACTTGAACAGTAACTGGCTGAAAGACCAAAGATAGCACTGGAGGTAATAGGAACTTCAGAACAAACCCTTAAATGCCTCACTATAAATGCAGGCTATGCCACTGCTGACTCTTAAAAGTGAGCTCGAAATCCAACTCAAAGCTGTATGCAAGACCACCTGCACTGTTTGCCTTGAGACAACAACTTCTGTTGTCACATGGCACCAAAATTGTTTGAATTGTGTCGTGTGAAACAATACATAAATTATATAAATGCACAAGATACAAGCCTTACAGGATAAAATGCAAAATCTATCTCAAATGAACAGGCTGTGAAACAGAGTTTGTGATAAAAAGAAGAACGAAAGCAATAAGCTAAATAGTGGACATATTGTGAAAAATGTACATATTGTGAAAAATGTACTAGGTACTCTGAAAAACGCAAAGAACAGGCTTAGAAAGGGAAGATAAGAAATCCAAATGATACAATGGGAGATTAGAATAAATAATTGTACTGGGAACAGCCTGAAAACACTGAAAATGGAAATACCTGAAAAAACTTGCTAACATCTAAAGACTATTTTGTCTTTCATAAAGGCACTGACCTATTAATAATAATAAGACTAACAGTACCCAAGTAGATTGAGACTGGGATATATTTCATTAAAAAATACACTGCTGAGTGCCTAAAGAAAGCCTTATGACTATACCTTCCTCTGCCCATCCATCAGTTGTGAATTAGAATGTTACCATACCTTTGGTCAGCAGGCCTGTGCCCATCAAAGGTCACGTGGACAGAAGATTATTGTGAACAAGCACATCAGTGCAAGATGCATATGAAGAAAGTGAGGATGAAAAAGCAAATTTTTCAATATTCATATTTCTTAACACACTGCCCTCAGTAGATGGGAAAGAAAACAGAAGTAAAATCTTCCACAAATAGTTGTTCCAATTTTTAAACAAACATAGGTCCAAAATTGTTTGTACTACTTTCCTATCAAGCAAAATCAGTGACGAAGCAGAATGTTAGGTGAATACTATAATTTTGAATACACATTTATAATTTATACTTGCATTTATATAAGATAACAAATTTTGTGTGCTCACTTAAGAAATACCAGTATATTTATGGCTTATCAATCCAAAGTTGCTCAAATTTTAGCATTCAGATTTGTGAATTATTCATAAAATAGCTGTGCAGTAGAAATTATTTATAGAAATGTTGCTGAAAATAGCACTCTTTGTAAACTGATTCTAGTAAAAGAGAAAGCTAATTTTGTTAAATTGTTTAGATCAAATTATCTGCTTAGCCTTATTATTGAGTATACAGTGCAGTCTATTTTTAACTATTCAGTGGGGCCCTCAGCACTTCTCAGAAGAGTGAGATAAAGCCTAACACATTTCACTGCTGCTGTTCTGGAGGCCTGCTGTGAATATGCAATTATGAATGGATTCAGAGTGTGAATTTGCTTTGAACTGTACTGTCTTTTATTGTGTTTCTGGGAACTACTAAGCCATCCTGTTCTGTTTCCATCCAGAGTTTTGTCTTTTGAGGACATCGTACACTACTGCAGAAGAAATAACAGATATCTTCCATATGAGAAAGAGTAAGCAGAGCAAACAACATGACTGCTATTATGGGATTCACATGGGATTTGTATAGTACAATCTCAAGACAATAGATTTCCTTATTCTGTAGCTAGAAAGAGAATATGTTGGAGTCTGAGGTACAACTAAAATGCCTCAGGAGCCCTAGGCCAGTGTTTCTGCACAAGGACCCATGGAGTTGCAAACACTATCTGCACTGCAGCAGCGAAGCAGTGGCAAAGACTGAGGACTGACTTATGGCCATATCTCTGGTCTCTGAGAAATGCTGCAGCCCCTGAGCACTGTCAGAAGTCAGAAAAGTTACAGCAGTTGAGGATCTGACCCTAACTAAATTTCTAGTTGTAATTTTGTGGTGTTGCTGCGTCTAGAGTGATCCTGCCATCCCCAAGCCAGTAATTACTGGCTATGCCTGGGCCTGACATCTGCACAGCACTAAAAAGTTAGAGAGATAAGCCAAAATCTGGCCACCATTATTTAATATCCTTGCCCCCATTTTCTTTCTTCCCTCCTCCTCACTAAAGGAATCCTAAACTGAAATAACAAGAAATTTTTTGCATCATTTCTGTCACCAAAGGTTCTCAGAGAAGTCAGGGTGAGTGAGGACCCATTCTAGTGCCAGTAAGAAGACTATTTTCTGTGTAGTGGAATTCTCAATTGCCTTTTTTCCTCTCCTTGAAAGCTTTTTAACAAAGAAACTCATGCTGCTATTTACTCCTTGTTCATCATTAGCTAAATAAAACTCCATAAATATTTCATTCTGGTAAAACCTTAATATTCAAATAAACCAACATACTCCAGCAAACATGTTCGTTATTATAGATTACTCTGAGTTGATTGGGCACATATAAAGATTTCTATTCCCCCCTAAACAATAGTTATTTGTTTATTATGTTTGGAAAAAAAAGAAAATCATCCTGAGTGGCTTCCTTCTATTTGTCTGGTGAACCAGTGAGCAAAGGCAATGTCCAGAGAATGAAATTGTGACATCCTTTACATCCTTAGTGGTGTAAACTAGGTACTGTACTGAGGACAGTCACATCAGGGTTAGTCCTAGATATCACAAGACACAGTGTGCCTCTGTAATTTTTGAGAAGACAGATGCAGTTGCGTAATACAGTGACATTTAATGCTTAAGAGTCATCACTAGCAACCACCTTAAGGTACACTCAGAACTGCATTTCATGCACAGAAATGCTTATGGAACTAAACGTTATTTATATTCAGTAAGTATTTTGCTCATCGTTTTTCTATTCGTTATCATGCAGACACTGTTTCAGTTTTTGCTAACACCAGGACTGGATACCTATAAAACACAGATATGGTGGTTTGAATTCACACTTCTGGGGGTTTTTAAAGCTCAATTTTCAGGGATTAATTTGAGAACAGTGCAATAGCAGAGTGTGAAAAAGGGAATGGTTCTATTCTTTCTGTGCATAGTGACAGAGAATTTCTTTTACTATGAACACTTGTAACCAAGTAATTATGTTTGGTAAAGAGGCAATATGGAGCAAAATTCTTAATCCTTATCCTGTCTGAGTAAGAATTTAGGGATTTAGCTCTGCATAACAGTTGCTTCACATTATTAGTATATGATTACCTTTACCCTGTGTAATGGTGAGAGAATATGTTGTTACCCAGTGTTTGGAGTTTATTGTACACAATCTAGAAACAAAGTGCATTTATGTGATGTTGTCTCACACATGTATTTATATTCTCCATACATTGTGAAATAGCATATAAATGTGCTATTTCCTCATACACAAATTATCTTTTAATTATACCAAATCTGCAGCTCACGGGCTAGATTTCAGCACCAGCTATTCAATTACAATCAGTAGATGTGACTTCCAGTTCTGCCTCCCTTGCTGTCACTCCAGGGTTGTAGCAATTTAACTGTAGGTTCATATCTGTGACAAGAACACACATTCTTCTTATCACATAGAGAGTAACAGGATTTTAGAACTCCTCTTTGTTGCTAGGCTGGACTGAACACATTAAAATATTATGACATCCTTAGATTAAATTCCCTCTCTAAATTAAAATCATTTTTATTATCAAAGAGAAATTAAGGAGAAATTTGAAACACAATGAAATGGAAAATAATTCAGTCAGACTTGTTCCAAACTTAAATACTTAATGTCTTTCTGTGAATTCAGAAAGAATTCTTCGGTTGACCAAAGAACCCAAGCTTGGATAACCTACAATTAACCCATGTGAAGCAGTGTTGTGGAGTCCCTCTGAGAAGCTCCCATGGCACTTAGGAGATGGCTGATTAACTGCACTGCTGGGACAGCTTCCCCTCCATGGAGTTTCCACAGCATGCCTATCGGGAAACCATCCCTGTACGATCAGTCTACTCCTTACTGACTGAACCTCCAAAGATGAAAGTGCAGTAGAATTATTTGCCAAGTGACACAAATTGATCCCTTGTCCTTAATAAAAATTGTGTTCCAAAACCTTCAAGCTTTTCTAGCATGCAGAGTACAACTCATTCCCAGATGAAGTGAGACCATTCTTTCCCTCTTTATAAAATTGTAAAGAAAGCCTTTGGAACCTATATAGGTCATCTACCTCCAAATTATGCCCTGGGGATACAATTCGCAGTGATCATTAGATTGGTTTACTATTATATGAACAGCACAAAGAAAGAATTGTTTCCCCTTTTAATCCAAAGATGTTAATTATTGCTATTAATAAAAGAAAGTATTTACTATTCTTGTCACGCTACCTCATTTGCAATGGCTGATTATCTTGGGAAGAGAATTATTTTTGTATTCCTCCCTATTCTGAAATTCTATGTAGCTCCCTGTGGGAAGAACAAAAGAAGAGGACTCATTCTTCCTCAGCAGTCACACAGCCGATCTCACAATATGATGCTGAGTTCATAATGCTTCCAAGTGTTTACCAAAATAAAAGAGAGAATGCTGTTTGTTGTGTTTAACTTCAGATTATGCAATTTCAGGAATATATCCTCCTGTACCAATGAGAGGAGGGAAGGACTGATCCAGAGCTCAGTTTGGTTTTAATGTTTCTTGCTCTTTCCATTCTTACTCCTTCCCCGTTTACAAAAGGAATAATGTAGAAGAAAAAGTATTTGTAAAGGGACACAGGAGGGACCCTTCCTTTGTTCACTTTGACACTTATTTGGCATTTATTTTATCTCATTTTGGCAAAATTACATTGCAGCTGTCTGGAAGTGATATTTAATCTATTATGAACTCTGCATGAAGTATTTTTAGATTTGATTTTGGTGAGCCTCCTCTTAGTAAATTATTTCTAATTCATATGAGTTGCATGAACCCGAGAGCTCCATTAACCTTCATTATGCCTTCTCCTCACTTCATAGTCTGAGCTCACATACAAACACAACGGAAAGCTATAAATGAAACAGCGTCTTAAAAAAGATTCCAAACTTATGAAACAAACTACTGACTTAAGGAGGCACAGCTACCTTATCTATGCTAAGGTCCCACCATTGTTGTGTCTGACTGGTTTTATTGGACCAGAGCCTAATCGATAGTTTCTGACAGTAACCTTGCTTTCTTGTCAGCTCAGAAGAGCTTGTTTTCTGTCCTTCTGCTGCCCTCTAAAAACATCCTTCATTTAAACAGTATTTTGAGGGATCCTGTCCCCCCACTTTAATCTCAAATGAAAAGCAAAAAAGTCTCTCAAGTACTTCAGAATTTTTTCTCCTTCCCAGTTCACTCCCTCCACCCAGAAACAAATCTTGTGCTACCTACCTTCATCAGAACACTCACAAAATCATAGAAGATAAACTAGAAACAGAAGCTTGAAAATGTGTTTAATGCATTCCTCCAAAACAGAACAATTTAACATACTTGCATCATAAACTCTTAGCCCTGCATCATCCTAGAAATACAACTGAAATTTGAGTGCTTTATGCTGACAGATGGTGTCATAAGAGCATTTTCTGAAAAGTGAAGTGAATACATTTATCTCAAACTAAGAATTCAGGCCATGCAGCTCTTCCCTTTTGCTCTAAAGTCTTCAAAATCAGTGAATTTATCATCTGAGCATTACAGAGTTCTCAGTCCTCCTAATTTGTAACTATGCATTGAGCTGGCTGTTGGAATGTGCAGGTGTGATTAAGCAGATCTAAATACTGTGCTATGGAAAAGAAAGAAAACAGTTGATCAAGTTAGTGCTTGATCAACAAGTTATATGTGGCCTGTAATTCAAGAATGCTATTCTAAAGATAACTGGCATACCTTTTGTTCCCCTTTAGGCTTTATATCACTTCCAGTTCATTAACTCCTTTGTTAGTGTTGTCTCAGTTATAAAAGATGGTAGCTTATATTGTGTCTTTTAAAAACATGGTCCAAAGAAGGACTTTCCCCTGGATTCCTTGGAAGGTTTCTTAGAGCCCTTCTGTTTCAGCTGACAGGATGGTGCTTGTATTACAACAGCCTGAGCCTCCCTCCTTCAGCACTGGTCAAGGTCTGGGTTCAGAAAGTGGGGGTGTTGCTGTCTTCAGGAAGTGCTCTTCTCTTTAGTATAGAACAGGACACACTTGCCTGGAAAGGTTTAGCTCAGTGCTCCTATTTCAGAAACCCACTAAAACACCGATATCTGTGAAGTCAATGATACTTGGTCATTGCAAGTAGCAGTGTACTGATTGATGGAAAATACGACATTTTTATGAATTCATATTATATTTTATAAAACTCTTTAAAAAGTTGCAGTACAGATTCCTCAAATCTAAGTGCCCTTTTCAGTGAGTAATCAATAATTTACATACTACTTCAAGAGCAGAGGCAGAACTCGTGTTCAGAGTCTTACGCATAATCTTTTAGGTATAGCATATCCATGAATCTGTATCATGAGTAGGCAAAAATAAGTGCTGAAATAACAATCAGTAAGGTTCCATAAAGTGAAATACGAGGTTTTCTCTCATAATTTCAGGGATTAAATAATCAATTCATACAGAAAATTCTCTCCAGTTGTTGATTAGAACAAAAGATATTTTGCTGGGTCATAAAATTTTTTATTCATACTTACATTCCTTTGTGCTTCAGTAAAACTAAATCAGTCTAGGGTAGTGTAATTCTTCCATGCATGGAATAAAAACCATCCAAAAGCACCACTGTACATAAGATTTTCAGTGATATATGCGCACTTCTTTACTACTGATAAGGAACTCAGGAGAAACAGTAACACACCAGTCCTTTTCTCTTAAATCTGTATGTCAGTACTAGCACCTGGCATTTGTGCTGCATTTTCCTAGAGATTACAGGTTTGCCTTTCAGGAACCTCTGACGTGTATCCAGTAAAAACACCCGAGAAGGACTGACATGGTTATAAATCTCTTGCTGCTGCAGCCTTCGAGTTGCCAGGAGTCCCTGCTTATCACAGCATAACCCAGAGCTGAGTGCAGCCTACGATGCCGACAAATGTCTCAGAAGTCCAGGAAGAAAGACAGTGCACAAGAGAGTCATGTAATCCAGAGAGCTCTTCGTGCTCAGACATCTTTTCTCAGCCAGTGCAGGACAGCTAGAAGGTCCCAATGCGTCCTAACACAAACCAGAAAGCTCCTGGTTCTTGATTTATGTCAGCCTTCACTCTTACACTTCTGTCCTGCTCTCCCTGTGAAACAGCTCAGTTTTCAGCTGCAGTAATTTTCTTTGGCAGACTGTTAGTGTATTACCCAGTAGGAACACCATACTAGACTGAGGAAAAGTCTTTTGAAAGGATCATTATAGAATGAGGAATAAAGAATATTACCTTGTTGAGTTATTTTTATTTGTATTCCTCTTCCCTGCTGTCTTCTTTTATCTTACATTAGCATGTGAAGTATTTTTTTTCTTTTTTTTCCTCTTCTACAATAGATTGCAGACAACTGTTTGCCAACCCAGAAGGCTTAAATTTACAGTATGAATACAGACTGTGAATTGCCTTAGATTCTTTGTAATTACTGAAGACTGACTTTGTGCAGCAATGTTACTGGCTGTATAGAGTGCTGGAAGGCTTTTATCCTAATGGTTACATTCGGAACACATAAAACAGCGTACTGTGTTACAGCTGCACTGCAGTTCATATGCCTTTGGCATGAGTAACAGCTTTAAGTAATTTGGAATTATAATCTGTCCTTCAACATCTGCTAAAGCACATTCATGTTTAGGGGTGCTTTCCTTTTCCAAGATACTGATATTCCTGACTGTCAGCCCTTTCAGTTTCTATTGCATTTTTAAAGGGTCTATATTGTCATATCAGCTCCACTATTTTCCTCTGATTGTCTTAGAGATAAATAATATTTGATTATCTTCTCTACAGGCATCTAGTATTTAAAATTTGAAAATTTTCACATGAAGATTGTAGGGCCAGTTTTCTCTTTTTTATTTTTTGGAAAGTTCCTTGAGAATTCTTTTGTCTAATGGAGCAGCACTTGCACTTCGTGCTCTGAAACAATGTTGTTTTCAATTCATTACATAAGGAGAAATGAGGCATCTTGTGAAGTAAGCATTAGAATATGAAGTCAGAAAGTCTGCACTGCTAAGCCAGATTGGTCTTTGGGGAAATTGGATGTTTCCACTCCACTAAAAAGCTATTATAATAACATTCTTCTGACTGCCAAGCAAGCTGCACTAGAGATTTCATTTGCTCCCTGCTTAATGTATCTGACTTCTAATACCTCACTTTTGAGTCAAAGCAAGAGATTTTACCTTTTTTTCTGTGACTCTCTTGCTCCTATTGATTCCCAACCTATATTCCTTTATTGGTTTAATTAGATTCTAGTATCCTTGCCAAGTTCAGGACAACATAAACTTGCAGCAGTGCAGGAACAATATCTTCTGAATTAAACAGTAATTCCTCCAAGACTCAAAGTGCAAAGAGAAAGAGTAAAAACAATAAATGACATTTGTATCTAGATAGCATTTGCATTATACATTCAACCTTGGCTTTCCAGCTTTATCTCTAGAGCACAGTGCTACTGAGGTAAGAGCTGAAGCGTCTCATCTGCCCTGTAAACCAGGATTTTTCATCTCCTCCACTCTGCCTTCTTGCTGTGGTGTGTTACCTGATCTTGTTACGTTTTGAAAAAAATATTTACAAATCCAATATATTCTGTCTCTGAGACTGCTGATCAGCTCAAGGGATTTATAGATGTGACATTTCCTGTACATCTAGGAATTCATAGCAGAAATGAAAGTCTTCAAGGAACACTGATTGAGAGATTAATTTGTGCTTTGCTATCTGGTCTACATATAGTGCACAGTCCAAAATTTATTTATAGGTAATTCATTATGCCCTCAAGGAACAATGAGGAAAGTCTATACTACATAAGGAAGGCTTTATCATACTAGAAAGATTTAGCAAAGCTAAGTCTACAGTCTCATGTCTCAGTTACTTAATACAGGTACCCTTAAGCTATAACTTCTAGGAGAGTCTTTGACCCTGCAAGGAAGGATGGAAAATCTGGAGCCAGATTACAGAGTTCTTCTGAAAAGATCCACATCTGTGAATCTCATCTGAACTCAATTGTTCTAACCCCAGAAAGCAAACTGTAGCACAGAAAACTCATACACGTTAAGGGAGCGTTCTAGGTTCATATACATATATGAGCCAGGTAAAATTTTTAGGAAGTTATATCATTTATTGAACCAACAGATAGAGAAAATGGTTTGCTAAGGGAAAAAAATCAGCAATTTAAATGGCTTAAGAAACCATAACCAGGAGTTATGAATAATCAAAAATACACAAGAGCTAAAAACAGCTCAGACATGGAACTTAAAAATGTACAAGAATGAAAGACTTCCAGAAGCAAAACATGAGGGCAGAATTCAGGATAAAGCAAGATTGCTTGAATGTCCCCATTTAGGTGTGGTTTTGTAGCCTGCTTTCCAGGCACTGGAGCACTCCCATAAGCTGTGGGGATAAGTAACTCACCAAGCAACAAAATAAACGTATTTCAGGTCTATCAAATTTTCAAAAGAAATAAAGTGCATAAGCTGATATTTATTCTAAACACTTTGAAATAAGAATTTGTTGCTTAGCCAAAAATATCCATTCTTGTTACCAATAAGCCATTGAATTCATGTGAAATGACTTGATTGACAAGTTTCTGAGGATGAAAAAGTCATTTACAACCTAAGGACTTGTCTCTTTCACCTCTAAAAGGAAGTTTTTGAGAACATTTCTTTTTATATCAGTCATATAATAAAATCTCCAATGATAAATTTAATATTTTAAATTCATCAGAATATTTTAAATTCATACTATGGATGAAAAATGTGCATGTCATGAACTTTATCCACTGAGTTTTCCTTTAACTCATGAACTTATCTGTATCCTTAGTTTGCTAAACAATATATTAAAAATCTCACTGTCCAGAGCAGAGCTTAACAATGTCAGCAAAGATAATCTATCCAAACCAAGAGGATTGTGATATATCTCTTGTGTAAATCATGCAATTCATGCTTGGCCTTTAAACTGATTTTGATTATTTAACTATAATGAGCAAAAACTGTCTGCAAAGTGACTGTCATTTAATTAAGTTACTCCACAGCTAAAACTTAGCTCTTTATTTTAAAACTCCCCTTAAATCCTTCCAGGAAAATGTGGTATAAATTCAAGTTGGATTTTGTTGAAGTGCCCTTCAGGAAATGACTTGTATTACCTGTAAAACATGTGTGTGGTAATAAAACAAAAAGAGCTCCCAACAGGCATAATTTAGGAAAGTACTATTAACAGCCTTCAGGCTCAAGTTGTCATCCCTTGCATCAGATACAAGACCTGCAGAAGTCTGTTTTCTAAACAGTCTAAAGTAGATGAGAAGCTGCAACAAGCTAACACTTGGTTTCTTGGGCTTTATTTCTACCGAAAAAGCCAGTGTCTTTGAAACTGTTACTGCCCTTCATTAGGCAAGTTTTCCTGTTATTCCTGACAGGCCCCTGCTAAAATCCTACACTAATGTACCTGCCTTCCTTCCCCCTTGACCTCAAGAGAGCTTAGGAGAAGTAAGAACACAGGCAGGAGGTGCTTCCCTGCAGCAGCCATATTTTCATACTAGAGAATGTATTTCCACCTCCTTTTTTCTTCATTATATGCTACGCTAAAAAAAAAAAAAAAAACACTAAAAACTAATTCTTGCAAATAGCCCTATGGCATGCCATCTGGCCCCAAAGAAGACAAATATTTTCCCTAAGCAATGGCTGAGGTAGATTCCATCTGGAATCACTTTTCTCCTTATTTGTGACAGATTGACTCTGTTGTATTCATAAGAAAACAAATAAGCAATAATTTGTTAGTCCATCAAAAGCAAAAAGTCAATAAAAAAGAAGTATGTTTGAAATGCAGTTTCTTCAGTTTCCCACTTTTGAGTTCCACAATATTATCTTCAGCATCTTCCTATTTCTGTCAAATCATCTCTTTTTATATAGATTTTAAATCATTTTATTCTAGTTATAAATCTAAAATGGATTTTCAAAGCTAACAATTATGGGCCTTAGTGCTTTTTTATTGCTATTTAATTGCCTTAACACCACCAGCACTTTGACAAATCGGCTAACAATTTTCTTTCAAGTTTCACGTTAGTAGCTTTTACTGTTATTGTTTAATCTCTTGGTGCTTTTTTAGAAGCAGGAGCTGTGAATCTTGGCTAGGAATACACTAATGGAAGACAAAAACTCAGAACAGAATTTTTTCTTGGTCAGGACGGAGGGCTATAAAATACAGATAAGAACTGTGTAGTCTGAACTGTACAGTAGCTTTGATTGAAATTTCCTTTTCTTGTTTTATGATCCTTGATACGAGTTTGTGCATGTTTTTAAAATCGTCTTTTTGGATTGAAAACACTCTCAGGAGCTCCAGAACAAGTTGTGTGCCCAAAGTTATTTTTTGCCCTTTTGCAAACAGTTCTACTTTCTGTAGCACTGTTGGCCAAGCTGCAGGAACTAATTACAAGATTTAGTAGAAATATTTTATTAAATTTCTCTGTCATTTGCTAATAAGTTAGTTAAATCTCCCTGTAAAATTAATATCAAATCTTGAAGGTTATGTAAATGCCTTCATTAATCAAAATCTTGGCCCTTTTTTACTAATTAGATCTAAAAGTTTATGTAAAACTTCACCAGCATTGCCCATGAATTTTATTCTCACACTCATATTGCTAAGCAGTCCTTTAAAGACTCACTGACTTTGTGATTCCTAGTTGTTGAATTCCCCCTCATTAAAGCTAGAAAGAATGCCTGCATTGAACTGCTTGTGGACAGAAACCTTTTTCTCTCTAAATCAAATCTTTGCTTCTTAGCTATTCATTTATGCTCACTCCTCACACATTTCATATTTTTCTCCTATGAGATAATAGTGGTGTTTTAATTTTGATACTGTAAACAGAGGATTATGACTGCACATGGGGATTAAGTGTGGGAGATGATAAAAGAATAGCCGTAAAGTGCTGAAGAGACTTTTTAAAAATACAGGTTATGGAGAGTGTCAGTAAACAGAAGGCTTCTGATGGGATATCGGCTGAGTCTTCATCATTTATACTCCGCTGTTGTCAGCTCACTAAATCCCACAAAACTGCAAAATTCCAGTCATGTCCTAAACTAGGAATGACCTTGTTTCCTTTGGTCATAAAATGCAACTGTAAAAGAATGACTATAATGTGACATGATGTGTCATTATGTTTTTTTAGTATACATTTTCACCTTCATTTGGAAGATGAAATGTGAAATTTTTGTGTGGGATAAGTCATTGATCAGTTTGATGTCAGAACTGCTTACTGTGCTGTAACAGCTTTGTTTTCTTCCACTGTCACAGCCTGTAGTATCAGACACTGCTCTGTACAACTGCAAAGCAACACAAAGCCCAGCCATTTCCCACCATCTCCTCAGCTGCTGCAATCGTGGTCTGTAGTAGCTGAAAAACCACCCACTATTGGTCCAAGAACACAACTTCCTAACTCAGAGAATAGGATTCAGTGCCTCTTTTAGAGACACAAGAGAAGAGATAAAGGGTAGCACGTGACAGGGTGAAGAATCACAAGTGTTGAAATTACTAACTTTTAAATATCACCATGCAAGCTACATACTTACATTGTGAACATAGTTTGTTTAGACTATGTCTCCAGTTTTCCTTTTCCACAAGTTTGAAAAAATACCTATGTTTATGTCAGTGTTTACATTGGCCCACAATTTTCTGTGCTAGTTTTATGAGATCTTTCAATGGACACCACTCTCTTGTAATCAAAAGAATGTGGCCTCTCCTAATAGTTGCTAGCTTCTGCCCATATGGATTTTTCTGAGCATTGTGCTCATACTGAAAGTCTACAGAGTGGTGTGGCAATCACACCTGAGTCAAACCCCTGGTAGAAATGGAGGAAGGGAAGTCAGAATTCAAATCGATTCTTTCAAATCAGTGTAAAGATCTCTGGTTAGCCAGCACATCTACTGAGCCTGGGATCCTGGAATATCATGAGCTGTATGAACTACAGTAACCTTATTTGTCCCTAACAAGAGGCAACATTCAATACTAAGAATATTAACCAGTTCAGGATTTTAATTCTCAAGGAAGGATCTCAACCTTCACACAGCAGGCAGTGTGCCTGAGGTGATGGAATGACCAGGCTGAGGATGGGCACACTACCATGACTGCCACTGTGCCCATGCATAAATACTAAATTTATGAAAAAAGGTGCTTTGAATTGTCTTTTAGGCATCTTTCTTTTGGTATACTCAAGTTGCAAGGTAGGAGCAAAGAGGCAGAAATCCCTAATAGCTCACCACTAAGTATGTCTCAGTTTTTTCAGAGCCATTTTTTCCCCATCTCTTCCTTCCTGCAGCTTTCTTTTCCTTCCTCGTAAGAGTTTTAAATTATTTCAGTAAAAAAAGAAAAAATAGGATAAAGGGGAAGATAAATTAAAATGAGCAATTAAAATCCCTTAAAGTGAAATATGATTTAAAACTTTTATTTCTGTTCTGGAAAGTGTAAATAGGGCATTAAAAAGGCAGCTAGAAAACAGTATGTCATAACTTCAGTAAGGCTTATGGGATACTCTCTGTTATTTTTCTTCAAGTAATACAATTTTGATTCTTTCCCAGATAAATACCTTCAGTTCTTCTCAGCATTATTCAATTCAGAAACTTCCAGGATTGTTACAGCCTTAGAAAATAGCAAGTGTTTGCTTTCTATACCCTTATTTAAACATAAGGGTATTTTACAGCATCTTTGATCTGGGATTATGCTTTGTAGCATATCCATACATTGTTTTACCCACTGCTGAAATGCAGTATGTTTTACTGAGCTGAAACACAGCACCTGGCTCATCGTATTCAAAGCACTACACAGCATTTAGAACAGATTAAGTATCCAACTGAAACAGCAAGAAGCATTTTGCTAGACAGAACACAGCTAACTACTGGAATTTGGCCACAGCATTCAGATTAACACCTCTGTCTTGCAGACAAGATAGCCCATGGAATTTTCTCAATATTCACTTTAACTACTTGTAAGCTTTCATCCCTGTTTAAAAGTAAACTAGGCCTTCCAGGATGGTGTCGAGAAGCAGTATACATTAAAAACGGATTTGCTTGCAATGAGACACATTCAAAAAATATTTTTATTTGAAGATTTTGCAGGAAACATGGTGCTTTCTGAACAGAAATGTAATTTTCTTTCTCAGTCTTTCTGCCTACAGAAAAAGATTTTTGTATCTCAGGAGGGAAATTTTAATGCCACCGTTGTTAGAAAATGCAAACAGGAAGATGCTACAGCCTTTAAATGCCTTTATCGGTGCCATGCTCATTAAACCTATAAACTTCTGCTTAGTACCTACATGTGCTGTAGCCTCTGGGGTGCCAGACCACTGGGAATAAGCTCAAGTTTAGACTTCTGAAGAATTTTTCCCTATTTCATCCCTACAGAGGATACGACAGGGATATGTTAGAAAAGGGTATCAGCATGATGTGACAGTTTAAGAGACTTGCCAAAAGAATGTATGGCAACATGGTGGGATGAAGGGCAAGTCAGCAGGATAACCCTTGCCACCTTGCTTTTTCATTACTCAGTCTTGACAATTATCTGCATTGGGAAATACAGGAGAATACAGCCAAGTGTTTCTGTAGTGCAAAGCTGTACATTTACAAAGAACAAAGACTTGCTTGTCAGAATGCAGCAGAAATCAAACAGTAGATGGTTCCTTTGCTCTCAGTTCCAAAGACAGCACTTGGCCAAATGCAGACACAGCCATGCTACTAAATAAAAAGGAGATGAGCTGATTTCTGGGCTCTGAGGGACAGCTGCTTTCCACACAGCAAAACTACTCTTTCCCTCTTGAAATGCTGCATCCGAGTCCAAACCATCTAACTGAAGCATGCCCAGGCATAAAAGGAAAAGGTAATTAGGGTGTGTGGTACTAACAAACACTATGGTTTGCTATGGGCCAGCATTCAACCCCATACCCCGCCCAACCTCTTGTATTTATAAGTGCAGACATACCCTACGAGACATACCCTTTTCCCAAAGACAAAATTTCCTTTTGAGAGGGTATTTTACTTTGCAAACCCTTTCCACTTTCTTCATTTCTGTGTTCTTCTCACTTGCAAAGATTCAAGGAGATTTTAAAAAGGCACTGAACAAATTTACCTGTATCGATTAAAAATGACAGTCCACAGGCAAGCTCCCGTTCAAGGGTCTGTAAGTGCCGACTGCAAAGCTGTAAGCTTGCATTAACCAGAGGAAGGGCCAGTTATACTGCCCATTCTCACAGTCTAAAGGCACTTTGGCTCTAAGTAGCTTAAGTCTCTGTTTTCTAACATCTAGTCGCAATCAGAGCCAGCTGGAACCACTTATTCAATTACTACAGAGTTTACTGATTTTCATGGCTCAAGCTCTCTCCAGGATTATATATGATCTAACTTCAGTTTCAGCTCCTTTAATATCTTAAAATTTACTCTCAATGAAAGCCAGCTCACCTACCTCACACCCATCCTCAACAGAATAATGTGTATTTTGAGGATGGAAAATTGTACATTAAGCATGAGAATTACTCCAGGAGGACTTCTGTATAAATTCTCATATCCAATCGGTACAGTTTTCAAAGGAAAGAAAAACTGCAACAAATTCCAGACCCAGAACTGTCCAACATTGCACCCTGCCATTCTGTAGATGCTCAGAGCAAGACAAGGGATCACAGAATCCTTGAAAAACGTCCAGATTTCCAGCCTCTGTTAAAGGAAAAAGGACTGCCTGCACAATCTTTAGTCATTATCTACTAAATAGATGTCTCCATATATTTTAGAAAATATGCTCTTTCTCCCATTAGATCCATCATATCACACATTTGAGGGAAAAGCTTATGAGGTTTTATGAGTACCTGATATAAATGTTATTGAAAATTAAAATAGCAGGAAATCAAGAGAAGAAGCTTTTCATTTCACTTAGTCCTTCCCCATCCATTTGTTTTTCCCAGTTGTTTCAATTAACTGCAGATTTTCCTAAACCAGACTGCCCATCCTGCTTCCTGTTTCAGTCAATTCTCATAATTCTTCTGTGGAGACACTACTTTGTTATTCTGTACACTTGGGATTTGCGAACAGCAGAACACAAGACAATAAGTGTGAAAAAAACATGAAAATGTTCTCTAATGTCTTCACTCAAAAGAAGCTCCCTGAAGCCTGAAAAATGAACCAGCAGATAGCTAAGACCACTTCAGAAAGATCACCTCCAGAGCATTGGTACAGAAGCATGTAATAGACACCAGACTAAAAATCCCTTGCTAAATACTTCTCTAAGTGTTGCTTGACTGCAGAATGTCACTGTATATGCACTGATGAGCTGTGAGAAGATATGTTCTAGAAAGGGCACATACCTCTCAAACTGCCCTTACAAAGAACCTGGATATCGCTGCTCACAAGTAGCACTGCAAAGCCACAGGGTTTTGTAGAACAAAAACAGTAAGATGAAGAAGGCACAGTTCTCTAAATTCAGAGAACTGCAGTTGAACTGATAGCACAAATCTGTGCTTTCTCAGTCCATCTGCAGCTCTATGAATTTTAATTGCCATTCCAGTTCTAAGAACTTTGCTTTGTACATGCATTAACGTAATGTGAATAAATAATCATGTGCAGGAACACGACTAATGACTAATGTACTGCCATTTTTTAAACCAGTGTACTACTGAGTACAACAATATGTCACATGAAGATAAAGAACTACATACACTATAGAACACTGCCATGAGGGAAGCCTTGACTTTTCTTCTTGAGTTTACTTTCTAAACCTAACCTGTCAAAGTAGAAACCTACTGAGATGTAAGATTCCTGATTTTGCTCTGCTTCAAAGGAATCTAGTTAAGCCAGCTGAGCCATGAGTATGCAATCACTTCTACATAAAATGCAAGGTTTCAGGTATTTACATTATAGCATTTACCCATGAATGCAATTTTGAATTGCAAGAATTATTTAAGGTAGCATTGCTTTTTTACATATATTAAGTAAGTGACATCAGGGTTAAGTGACTGCTGCTGAACTTCACTGTTTCCTTTCTTGCAAATCCGTATTTTCCTCTGGCCAGGAGGTAATTAGACAGTTTCTGGGGTGGGTGCCTGAGTATATTTTCACATGTTGCTGACTCAGGACATTTGCTTTGTTGCTTTTCCGAATTGATGTTAGTTACTTTATATTGTACAGAGATCCTACTACCTCAGTTGTAATAAGATAATGTTGGGATGTATTCTCATTTTCAGTAGACTCAATCCCTATCAAAATGGAACAGGATCTCAAAGTGAAAGTAAATATCAGAGACAGGAAGAGCCTTCAGACTTCTTATTAAATAAAGGCCTTAAATAATACTTTTAATAACCCTAGTAATTTGTAATATATTAATTGAATACTACAGAACTAGCATACAATAACATTAACAACATTGAAATTGCTACAGATTGGCAGATTTTTATGTAAGATCAAAATATGGCATCTGAAGTTATTCTGTATAGATGCTTCCGTTTTTGCTGACTTTAGAAGTTAATTAAGAGAGGAAGTTATCATACCAACAGAAATTTAGGGTAATAAAGAATATTGTTCAGATTTTAGAATTGCTGTTGCATTCTAGCTTTTGTTCAGAAAACTAATTCATAGCAGTTAATCATAAACTAGAATTGCAGCTTTTAAAAAAACCAGAAAATACAGAGCTGAAATGAAACACAGATCATAAGGTTTTGTTTCTATTTCCTAGCAAGATGAGAATAACTCTTCAGTTATTCTGTGGCTTCAGGTATGATCTTTGTGTATGTTACCTCAGATGTGGTACAAAAATTTTCTACTTTTTGCTTGCCATTTTTTAATTTACCCAATTATTTATATTAAATTATTTATAGTAAAGTACAGCTAAAATTATTTTAACATTCTATTTCCTTAACAAAAAGGGGGTTTGGACACTTACACAGTTCTGGTAAAAACACAAACAAAATATAGTTTCATTGAGTATTCCACTGTTCAGGAAAGATATTTTTAAGACTGTTCCCATGTACACCTTCTCTAGCAATAGTGCTCTGAAGCAATACTTGACAAATGGGTGCAGAGAATGGGAAATACCAGACACACGGAATATGGACAATTACACAGAGCAAGTGCTGTCCCTGTCTAAGCACATCTGGGGCTGGCATTGCCTTTGCAGCAGCCCAGGATGCAGCTGCCACATATTTGCAGCCCTAGCAGAACGGGTTTCCAGCTTTCCAGGGTGAGCCTCACTCCTGCAGGCCCTGGGCCAGGGCAGCCTGAGGAGGCTCCCAGACACTTGTACAACCTGCCCTCGTCCCTGCACTGCAGCACAAAGGGGCTTTAAAGCCCCAGTGCAGCTACAGCAGATCTGACTTCAGCACCATGGGGGTGCCAGCGTTCTGGTAATGTTAAATTATATAACTAGCCAAGAGGACTAGAGCATCATCTCCTGCTGAGTTCTTTAAAGATGTATCTAGCAGCAATACTGGGAATTACATGGCAGCAAGCTTTCTCTTCCGCAGTTAAACCAGTTGGAAGAAAATAAAGTGCTAAACTGCATTAATGAATATTCTGTCACAAGAACCAAGCAGCATGTCATCTGTTAGGAATAATCATAATAACCCAACAAACAGCGTTCTTTCCAGGAATTGAAAATACCCTGGATGAAGGATAATCAGCAGTAATTATTAATCTGGGCATCAGAAAAGTCTTTCTTTGCCTTTTGAATGTATCTTGTCAAATGTTAAAATTCAGGAGGAAACCAATTACATTCTTCTGTGAAACAGCAAATGTTGAAGAGAAGAAAACCGAAAATGTTAAAAGCTGCAATTCAATGTGGTAAAAAAAAACTATCATTACATTCAGGAAATGTCTTGGAACTGAGGGAATTAGTGTGCTTATTAAACTTCTGAAAGAGGACAGGAATAAAAAAAGGTGATAAAACTGATGCATAGAAATTTTTTTGTATTAAGTCTAGAGAGTGTGCTGAGATACTTCAGAATAACCTAATAAAACTGGAAAATTATCCAACATTATCAAGTGTTACCTTATCCATATTGGAAGTAATCACTGGAGGTCCTTGGGAAATTTACAAATTGCCAATGAAATGTGACAGTTCAGCAAAAAGCCTCATTCTTGATGTCAGTCTGGACAATTCAGTGTGTACATCTGTTCAGAGGACAACTTTAAGCCTCTCTCCACAGAAACACTAACTCCTGGAAAGCCTCAAATGCCTTTACCTGCTAAGCCCTTCATCAGGCTGAGGTAAAGGCCTGACTCATCTCTCAGTCTTAAAATCACAGTATCAAGAATAGGCCACAGAGACTCTAAAGAGAAATGTGCATAATGACCACCATCAGGCAATCCAAGCTTATATGATCTTCTGAAATACAGAAAATACTCCAAGTAAAACTTCTGTGATTGCATAGCATTTCTCAAATTTGCAATCTATACACCACTTCTAGCAACTACATTCTTCACAAAAGACATCATTAAATTGTGGAACTCCATGCAGGTGAACGTTGTGCCTCCTGAAAGTACAGATGACTTTAAAAATTACTTGAAAAATTCAGAAGGCAGCATCATAAACACAAAATTGCAACTTCTGGCCCAGTAAGTGTCACAGTTTGCTGGAAGGTTACAACAAGGCAAGTATCACTGTACGTCTGTTCTCTCCTTGCACTTTGCTTTTAAGCACCTACAGCTGACCATTATGGACAAAGGAGCTAAATGGATCAGGGAGACTGATGCAGTGCAGCTTTTTTTCACTGGGATACTTTTCTTGTAAATCAGCAAAAAAAATCGTGTTTTCTTGTTCAGACATCAGCAACTATCAGTTAATAGTTTAAAAGCAATTCTAGTTCTCTGGAGAAAACAGCCCTTGTGTGTTAGTTTGTTCCAGGACTTCTGGACAAAGTGTGTGAAATAAGTCAAAAAGCAGGCAAACCAGCGTGTGCATTCAGTATGCTACAGGTAAATAAAACTAAAAAATGTTTAGTATTTAATTATTTTCATATTTAGGTCTTCTACTGCAATGTTTATATATACAGAGAGGCTAGCAAAAAGCTTATTTTTCTGTGCAGAAGCAAACTCATATTCTTTCACTGTATTCAAATATCTCTTCAGTGAATTAAGTTTTTGAGTATTTGAAACATTTCAGAGCTCACCTTACTGTGTAACTACCACAAGATATTTAATACTTGGATACACAGATTTTCTATTGCTGGGAGACTCCTTAAGTTTCTATAATAGCTCTCAATGGTTTCTTCAATTTCTTTTTAAAAAAAAAAAAAAGGTTTACGTGTATTTTCCTTAAACTGCAGAGATTTATGTAAATAATTCTGAGTGAATACTGGAAGAGAAATGTCTAGCCTGAATTGGTGTACAAGCTCTGAGGATCTGAAAAACTGTTTGCAGGGTTACAGTAGCTTTAATAAATACATTCATGATGACACACACCTATAAAAATGCATCCCTTCGGTTTCATTGCACACAGGGTTTCCTCATATAACTGCCAAAAGTCCTTAAGAAAAAATAATTTTCTTTTCTAAAGCAAATTCAGAAACTAAGTTCATAACTGCCCTCGGGAAAATGCAGTAGCCTGTCTCCCAGAAAACTTTATGCATGTTTCTCTTAAATAATTGCCATTAGAAGTCCTCACTCGGCACTTCTTTTACAAATAATTCTTAAAAAGTAGAACTGCCCCTATGGCACAATGATTTCTAGACTGGTTTTTCTGCTTTTCTTTCCCCCCTACACTCACTAAATATATGAATAAGATAAATTGCTACAGAACCTGGAGCTCATGCTACAGCACTAGAGAACAGTAGATTTAACAGCAGAGCCAAAAGAAGTCTCAAAATGTGCTATCCCAAATTTATCTTCTATTCCCATCCAGGCACCAATGAAGACATAGTGAGTCTGCCAACCCTGGAAGTAATGCAATAACTCTTGGTACAAAAACTTGTAAACTAACAAGAACACTGAGAAATATGACTCTTCACTGCCTCAGTGTTCTTTCATGAACAATAAAGATGTTAATAACAACCTGTGCAAATAATAAAGTCACCGATGTTTGTAATTTATGAGAGCAGCAAATCAAGGCAGGTCCAGAAAGATGCTTTGATGAGCAGGCTGACAGTTCTGCCCCTTCCCATGGACAGGTGCAGTACCACATTTACAAACAGACCTGAGCATATTTCTGCCAAAGCACTGATGAGGAGTGGGGGGTTATTTGTGCTCAGGCTTTTGCATTTTAGACAGGAGCACGCTGCTCTGCTAGGACAGAACTAATTAAGGGCCAATTGACTGTCTAGCACCTATAAAGAGATAATTCACCCACACCATCTCCCACTGGAAACTGCAATGACTATTAGCATAGAAAGGATTGTTTATTTAGTGGTCAGCATAAGACAGTCATAAGTATTTGCTAGTAAGAGCAGAAAGACAGAGGGCAAATGAGGATATGGATGTTTTTAATGGATGATTAAATCTGGGTACCTTGATCTCCTTTCATGCTGTGGATGTTGTGTGCTGCAGTCACGCCTCTCACTGCCAGCCTGCGCTGGGATGATAATCACTCACTATGAAAACTCATTAGCTCCACAGCAATGAGTCCTCCGCTGCTGAAGCTTGGTGCTGTTCTTAGTACCATGGCAATGATCTCTAACTGGATGTCCCAAACTCTCCCTTCTCTGGTAGGACTAAATACCACCAGAATAACCACTTCAGATACTCTAGTAAGTAGCTGTTACATGTTGCAAGCCATTTAATGCTGAATTAGTGTTTAAGTGCCAGCAAAAGCTTTAGTTTGTTGCCTCTTTATAAATCTCTTTTTAAGCTACTAATCTTCCTATCATGTCTTAATGCATGCTTCTTTTTGGGCATCATAAAACCACACTGGTGAGCAGGTTGTGGTCTTACTATGAAAGGGAAGATTTCAAAATAGTGTCCTTAAATATTTAAGAACAAATACCTTCATCTTGAATATGGAATGCTAAAAAGAGTACAGCAGTGGCTTTTCATTTGTCTAGACTGCTCCAGAAAAATGCATTGCATAGAAAAATTATATCTGGCAGTAGGTTTCTTTTTGAAAACTGGATAATGTTACATAGTAACTATTCACTACAACATGCAAAGGGTCTGATTCCTTCCTATTTTTCTTTATTGGAGTACAGTTAAACAGATAAATAGCTGTTAGAAACAAAATAAAATTGCTGCTAGGAGGTTGGGTACCAGAATTTTAGAAAGGCTGATAATGGGAATAATACAAATGACACAAATATCACTTTGTATCATTGACGCTCATATACAGCAGCCTCAGTTAGTGAAAACCTACAGGAAAGCTGTGAATATGAACTCATGAAAAGCCTAAAAAGTCAAGTAACAGTTTATTTGGATGAGAGGGAACATTGTCCTGGTATTCATAAATTAAATTAGAACATCGTTTTCCTAAATGCTTAGTAAAACACTCTTGTCTATGTATCTTTTTGTGTAACTGCTATCAGATGTTTACATAATAGGAGGTTATGTAAAATATTAATTTAACTATTTGTATAGTAGTTCACAATTCTCAGAACTCAGAATTTTTGTAACTAAAAATTATTTATTTACTAACCAACGTGTAATAATTGAATATATGCATGCAGGAAAAATACTACTGCAGAAAATCACCATATTTAGTCTGTAAATATTACTACTTTAAAATTAACTATGTTGTAAGAAAAATTCTGTTGTCTTTTAGAGCAGCAAGATGAGAATACCAAGAAAAGCTCTATTTTATTTTCCTTAAATGTAACTTCATCTCACTGAGTTACAGTATATGTTTCTAGTTCTTGTGGCTATACATTATACATAGAAGTTCCCTATCGTATTTACATCCAAGTTTAAAGTTGCAACTGAGTAACTACAAGATGCACACTAGTTATTATAATATATAGAGAGATTTATATACACACACATGCATATGTGTTTACACTGATATGTTCACATTCCAAGTAATACAAAACTGTCATGCTCCCCTTGGCTACAACAGGGCACTGCTGATAGAAATGCCTTCTAAGTATTATTTCAAGAACGTTCTTTTCACTACTTGAGTTGAGCTATATGCATATTTTTTGTTTTGATAAGGGTAACAGGAGTGCCAGTAGAGCTGGGAAAATGATAATAAAAACTTGATTATCTGAGTTTGGCAACATCTGCCAAATAAAAAAAAAACATGAATTGCAATCGTGTAGGGTTCTTTCTGCACAAAACCAAGCACCACAAATCTGGTACCTTTCTCAAAACTTTAGATGTTGGACTTTATGAAAGAGTTTATGCTGCAAGTGCTCAGTAATACCGAGGTCATCACTGAGTGATTTTTAGCTGCCATCAGAGTTCCCGACTAGCAGCTTCTCCAGTGAACTCTGCAGCATGAGCACTTCTCCAGAATTTCTCTCCTAGCACATACACAGCTCATAAATTGTGTATATTGTACGAGGTAAAAAAAGAACAAAACCTCCCAATTTCCTGCCTGCAGCTGGAAGAATTGTACAAGGATGTGGGGTCAGGTAAAGGGCCTCCTCTTTTGAGCTCTGTTTCAGTACCAGTGTTGAAATTGCAAGACAAACCAGAAAATACTGTTTATGTTGAAGCAAACTCCTAAGTAAGGTACTGTCATTTGACCTGTCACTATAGTAACAACAGAGGTAGCTGTAACAGTTTTATCAGAATATATAAAAGTGCAAGTGAAAAAATAAATCTTTTACAAGTGAAATAAGTCTGTAATACAGCAGCCTGCCATGGCAGTGGTTAATATTGGGCTTTATAGGGACTCCTCTGTTTTCCCAAGATTTTCAAGAACTAGCATAACTTATTATTGTTGTTTTCCACTTGTTATTTCTTTTCTTGCTTGTTTACTTTATTACCTGTCAGCAGTAAGCCTGCATTTGAAGAGTTGATGCAGTAGCTTCTGTAAGGTTTTGATGCCTTCTAGCTCTTTCTCTGCACAGCAATTTCTGCTTGAGGTAGGGATTAAATGTCAAACTAAAACAATAACAGAAAAATGAAGCAAGGTGCACCTTTGCACACATGCATGTTTTTCTCTGCCATCACTTACATTACCCATCCTAATTAATGAAGGAAGCCTAAAAATTTTGGTACTATGTGGGTGCTTATTAATTCATGGGCAGTCAATAACCATGCTCTTTGTTAACCAGTCTCTCGCTGTGAGAAATATTTTCCCAAATAGAAGTTACCTTTTTTAATCAGATGTATTTTAGACACCATAAGAGAGTACCTGCTAATTTAATCACTAAAGTGTTTTTTATTTCCTTAGATAAAGCCTAGAGAGACACTTACAATTTCTCTGGCATAAATAAGTACCTTTGATAACAGCCAGGATTATACAGCTTTACTATAGACTGCATGATCCTGGAGTCTCATACATTGTCCAGTGCAGAAAACTTAGTTGAACCCCGTCTAAATGTAGCAGCCATAAGGCTCAAATATAATAATTTTTCATAAACTTATATTAATTCCTAAAGGAATTCTAATCAGAAGCTCTAGGTTCCTGAACTTCCACAAAAACATTTGTTTCCTTGCTGTTGCATGACCACACTGTTTGGCCATAAGTTCTACTGACAAACATAGAAACTACTGGGGTAAATGGAGCTTACACTTTTCAAGGGTTACAGCCTTGAAAGGCTGCACTTGTTCAAGCTTGCAATTTTAGTAGCTTCTCAAAACTAATTTAAATTGTCTCTGCAGATGTAATTTTGTTTAGTTTTTATTGTTCTCCATGTCTTAAGCTAAATTCCTTTTGCTCTAAAAATTAAGGTGCAGATAATGCCATAGAACCAGTGTAATTTAGCACTGAACTCTGGATATGTCTTCCTAGCAAAACCTAAGGCAAGATCATCTTTCTACAGTCAAGAGAGAGAAAATGGGCAAGGTTGGAAAGGACCACAGTGGGTCCACTGGTCCAACCTCCCTGCTCAAAGTGATCCTAGAGCACATGGCACAGGATTGTGTCCAGATGTTTCTGGAATATCTCCAGTGAGGGATACTCCACACCCTCCCTGGTCAATCTGTTCCAGTGCAGTCACTCACACAGTAAAGAAGTTCATCCTCATATTGAGGTGGAGCTCCCTGTGCATGAATTTCTGCCCATTGCCTCTTGTCCTATTGCTCGGCACCACCCAGCAGGGGCTGGTCCATCCTCTGACACCTCCCTGCACACACTGACAGCCACTGATGAGGTCCCCTCTCAGTCATCTCTTCTCAAAGCTCAACAGGCCAAGCTCTCTCAGCCCTTCAACTCATCTACATTATAGCACTTTGTTTTTCCTTGCAAAACATGGTTACAACACGATTTTGATTTTCCTATTAACTCTGCAGTAGAAGGTCACTGCCATCTTCCATGACTTCTTCAGGGGAGTCACTGTTGTGAAAAGACTGTGCTCTTTTTCTTACCTCAATCCACAGAGATACTGGCAGCTCTGAAGAAATGAGGAACTCTGCAACTCATTCTGCACTAAGCTGCCAGGAAAGCATCAATATCAAATCTGCCCAGTTTAAAGAATCACTTTCTCTGCTGGCACTGAATACAATTTTATAATATAAGTAGCAACTGATTCCAACTGTGTCCAGACCAAAATTACTTCAATGATATCTGTTAGCATCTGTACTATGAAATTCATCACTCAGTACAATATTAGCAAAGAGTAAAGCACAATATTAACTTTAAATTACAATTTTAAAAGAAGGTTTAAAAACTGCTGCTTGTATCTATTAAGTTCCATCACCTGAGTCCTTTCAGTCTTCTCATTATGTTGTTTTCTCTCATTCCTACGCTGTTTCTGTACATCCCATTAAAGAGATACCAAGTCCCACACAAACATTAAATGCAGTTCAGTGTTACCCTGCTCTGCAAGCAAATGTGTTGGTTTTTTTTTTTTGCCTTTCTTTCTTGGTCGTGGTTGCTGTACAAAAGAACAGGTTAGGAATTTCCAGATTTCTGCTGTCCCAGTGAAAGACATGCAGTGTCTTTATCACCCCGTGCCTTGCTTGCCATGAGCCCCATTCCCCTGGCCTAACCAGACACTTTTCCATCCTGCCCTGAGCAAGCCCCTGTTCCCTTGGCTAAGTGCAGTGGAAGCCCCTGGAGAACAGTTCCTGTGAGCTGCAGCTTCAAGAGCAAACCTTTTCCTCCCCCACGTCCAAACTGCTGCTGAGCCAGTTCCTACCCGTGAGTCACACACTGTGTTCTCCCTGGGCTCATGTATTTGCTCTTTCCTGTCTTTGTTGTTTCCATTAGTCTAAAGTAAAAGTCATTCAGGCTGAAAGGACAAGTTTGTTCTCTGCTGATGAAAAACTGTAATGTCCCTTTGCGAAGAATTAAATCACCTGGTTTGTGCTGAATCACAAGCAGAATACTGCTCCACCCTGGAAACCGTGCGCTAAACTCTTCTAGAGAACCATTGCAAAGGTGTGAGATGTGGCAAAACTGGGAAACTACCAAACTAATTAGTTCAGATTAATAATTGCTGACTAGTAGGAACCTCATTGCAAACATGTACTGCAAAAATAAAAATATTCTGCTGTAGTGTTTTTTTCAAACAATAAAAAATCAGTTCCTTTCATTGTTATGGTTTTGTTGTTACAGACTCAGATTAGCCCCAAGGAAGGGTGGCAAGTTTATAGTTCAGCCCAGGATCCCGATGGCCGCTGCATTTGCACTGTTGTTGCACCTGAACAAAACCTATGCTCAAGAGATGCCAAAAGCAGGCAACTGAGACAACTACTAGAGAAGGTAAGTCTTCCCAAAAAATTCCTCCTCTTGATCATTAAACTTCCTATGGATATCTACTGCTTTCCCTCTAAGTTAATACGTAATGAACTACTGAAGAGGTACCTGATAAAAATTGTTGTTCAGGGTATATCCCCTACCTGTGTTTTCATCTCTGATGATTATTTGTCTGTTTTCCTTATATCACACCTTTCCCAACCCAAGTTGCATCTTCTCTCTTATTCGCTCCTCCCAAATTCTTCCTTACACACAAGACTGATTTTTCTGTGTAAAACCCGTTACAAATCCCACCTCAAATGCTTTGTGATTTAAACTACAACTTCTGCTTCAATCATACGAGACTGCTGAAGGTCATTTCTTTTATCAAAAAGTAATGAGAGAGACACAACAGCATCTTGAAAGCAAACTGTACAGAGGATAAACAGTTCTAATTTTTTCATTGTTTCTTTCCTCAAGTTTATTTATTCATTTTCGGTGGTGCAAATTTTCCCCAACAGTGCAATTCTTAATTCCAGTATTCTCCACTATTGCACATGTAGTGAAACCAGCGAAGTCTTGTTTTGCATCAACAGAAAAAATGCTGCAACTATAACACAAACATTCTGCATTCCCTGTATAAGTAACCAAGGTTATAGTTACTGTATCACAGCCAGGGGTACAGAACCTTAGGCCTGAGTGTTTGAACAGTAGCAAAAATCAACATAAAATGTAGACCTTAAAATACATTTTTAGCACACAATTGTTAGTATTATTCTAGCTATAGAAAAATCATTCCAGTGCTAATATAGAACCAGATCCCCATAGATTTTTGCTCCCTGTGCTTCCATGAACTTCAGAAGGGACTTAGTGTCAAGTCGTGATAGAACCCATTACATGAGATGCAGGGAGAGGACATTGATGGACCAGCAGAGACAAAAGGAGCTGCCTCCCCTCATGCTGTCTGTTCACTAAAGAAAGGAAGACTTCAGTCTTTGCTCCAGCATATTTCCCAAATACTAAAATATTACTGCAAAAAAAAAAAATTACTTTCTTTTGAGGTGGGGGCTGGAGGGGTTTGTTAAGATCACAGCATAGTTTTTAAGCTGCCACAGAAATGAACCCAAATCATTAGCCTCTAAAAGCCATTTTCTTACAATTAGAACTGTGGCAATCACGGATATGTAATGTTGTATTACTACTTCACTGAGTCCATGCAGTCCTTTAATTAGAACCTCTATATGAATGTGTTTTCTGCCAAATGGAAATGCTCAAAGTTCTTCCAGCACCCAAAGGACTTTATTTGCCTGCTTTCAACAATTAGATAAGGAAAAAAAAAAAAAAGTCTGCTTTTTTCATTAAAAATCCTTTCTCAGAACTACTAATGGCAACTGTGCAATAACTAATGTATACTATTTTTAAGAGTACTTTCGGAATCCACACATTCAGTAGATCATAATGAGTTAGTTCCAAACATGAATACCCATTCAAACATTGCATATTCTTGCAAACCACAGGAGTACTGCTGGGTTTGTTTTTTCCTAGGAAGGTACAATTTTTTTTTTGTTTGAGCCAAAACTTCAATAAGGTGCGTAATACATTTACAGCAATCTAGTTTTCTCACGTTTTGGGAAAACAAAACACTTACTGAAATAGAATAACTGCACTTGGAAAATGTGTCATTTTTATGGCTGGCAAAAGCATTGCTTTCATAACAGAAACTTTTAGAAGTATGTATAATTTACTCTGGATGACAGTTACTGTTGCCTCACTGTAATAAAAGTCCTCACTATAGCTACAAAATCACTTGCTCTTTTGGGTAACAAAAGTTACCTAAACATTCACTACTTTTCATCTATTTAAAAAAAAAAATAAAATTGTGGTTTTCTAACGCTGAGACCACTGGATAAAATTTTTCATTTTACATTTACTTACAGAATTATGAGCAAACACCTCTGTGGTGATTGACACACCCCAGCTTATCTCTGGGTAGTCTTATGAATGCCTTATATTGAATGATTATATAAATGCCTACTAACAATGGAAGTCATGCTCTTCATGCTGACCAAAATCTCCAAATTTCAGTCCTGTGCCTGGAAGGAAATATACATTGTATTAGCACCTTCTGAACCACAGTCATATCTACTACAGGTCTCAAAGTTGACTCCATTGCCTGACAGCCTTTCCTGAGCCCATTGTTAATGATGCTTAAAGGATCTCTCTCTCTTTACCTCTAAGTAGTGCAAATAATTTATGGCTTGAAGGTCTTGCCCTGTTCCCCAGGATTTGTAATGTCACGCAGTTACGGAATGTAGAATCGTACTGTGGTAGAAATGACTCACAACTAATTCACAGAAGTGCATTTCAAGGCCTGACATTTAACCAGGAAAAAAGGTAAAGCAACAAAAAGTGCTTTTAGAGACTGTTCTTCTTTAACAGGTTCAGAATATGTCCCAGTCGATTGAAGTTCTAAACCTACGGACTCAGAGGGATTTCCAGTACGTTTTAAAAATGGAAACGCAGATGAAAGGGCTGAAGGCCAAGTTTCGGCAAATCGAAGATGATCGGAAGACATTAATGACAAAACATTTTCAAGTAGGTTCAGTTTTAACAATGACTCTCAAGCCTGCTGGAAACAATGTACAAAGTAGCAATGCATGGACTGCTAAGGTCTCAGCTTGAAGTGCTTGTACCATTAAGCACCATTAAAAAGAAAAGCATAATAAATATTCCTTTATGATGATAATCTCTTGCTCTGTTCAATTTAATTGTAATAGGGAGGAACTATTAATTATTAAGTCATTAGAGAAATGTCACTTATAAACAGATTCCTGTTTTTTCTGTATCAGTGTGCATGTCATACTGAGAAATTTATATTCATTCAAGCTCCAATGATAAAGAGGGAGATCCAGTGGAATTAATAGCAAACAAGTAGAGTTCTGTGCTTGTAGTGTTGCCTGACATTTACTGCAGTTGAAGGGAAGAAAGGCTGAAATAAATCAGTTTATTGTAATTTTTATCCAGTACAATTAAGATCTAATTTCATGTCTGAAGGTCTGCTGTTTTGAATTTGAGATGGGGAGGAGGGCAGTCACACCCAGTCACATTTGCGTGATTAAAAAAAGACTTCCACCGAATTTTAATGACAACAAAAACCACAAGCCAATCCTTTTGTGAAGAAGAAGGGTTGCAGATATTACAAGATATCATTGTGTATTCTGAAAAAGCTACCTGAAGTATCCTTCAGGAAAAAAATACTTCAAGAGCATATTTAAGTTCTTTAAATATCAAATCTGATAAATTGATCTTTCAAGGCTTTGAGAACACAAAACAGATTCTAGAAAATACATTCTGAGGATTACATTATGTTAAGCAAGTATATATTTTTTGAAGTGTTTCTGAAAATTCCCATAAAATGAAAATTTTCTAATTGGTGCTAGAGTTAGATACCTAAATAATTACATTGCCAAGAGGTCTAGGGTTTTTTTATCAGTGACACTGAATATCCAGTGGGTCTTAATAATATCAGGAAGTAAGTACACTAATGATCTGACTACCAAGCTTTATAAATTACGTCATTGTTCTTAGTTTACAGCTGTTTGAGCACATACTTCCAGGTTTTTTGGTTAATAAGAAACATCTCCACCTTTTTTTCCTTTTATCCCATATTGCTACAATAACAACACATTTGCATAATGCCATTATATATTTGGTATTCTCATTTTAGTTTTCCTTGGAAGCAAAATATCAAAATGTGAATGTCTGACACACAATGTCAGAGATAGCCCAATACTCCAGTACTCTAACCTTTTAAATACCCAATATTTCTATTGGCCAGTCATTTACTTTCAGTCCAACGGTTTGCCAGGAGTATAAAACAGAGTTCCAGCCAATCAAACTATAAAATAATTTAGAAGGTCAACATAATACAATATGCTCTTCTGAAATATAGTCTACCAAAATTCCAGTGCTTTATCTTTCCTGAGACAGAAAAATTCATGTTGGATATAACATTACCCTTCATATCAACTGGCTTAAAGTGCCAGAACACATCTACCACCTATCTGTGTTGCAATACAAATTAGTTTTCTTACCACTCATCATAGCAACAAACTCTGGAGTGTCAGCTGAAGAAAATTTTTTTTTTTTTTTTAAATCATGAAAATACCAAAATCAACTTTATATGATTTACTGAAGCGAGATATTCTAAATCTGTGTTTTCATGCTGATCAGAACCAAGGAGTTGGTCCAGATCACACTTGAGCATACAGTTAGTCCATGCTTTATGCCAAGCAGGAAGTACCTGATTGCCATAAAAAGTTACAGCAAGTTTGCTCAAATGATACATCATCTGGCATAAATCCTACCAGCAATACATTACCTCCACTAATTCAAACGCTTTTTATCTTCCTGAGTTTTTACAAGCTTTGCGTTTTTTCCCATTACAGCTTATCCATGGTTTTTGGCCATTTACCACCCCACAGAACTGAAGCCTAAGTACACCATTTCAAAATGAAGTAACAAAAACTATGGTTTCTGGAGCTATTCTCTCTCTGTCACAAAGCCTACTTCCCTTGTCATCAAGGAAAAAATTACTATTCATTTTAACAGGCATAAAGTAGGTTTAAGATAAGATTTTAATAAAAACAGCCAAATAAAAATAGCTTTAACTGTAAACAAAAGGACTTCACTTCTTTGTGTCCATTTTGGTAACTCTGCTACCATAATGGAATTGGAAGACCTCCTGAGAACAGAATCAACAGAACTAATACTCTCAAATCCATATATACTGACATATTGGCTACGTTTCAGTAAAGCAAAATCTTTTGACTGCAAGGATTCTTTGAGGTTTTCTACAAAACAATAACAAAAAACAACTTCAAATTGGCTTAAATTTAATAAAGCCCCTATTATTAGTGCATTTAAAAGAATAATTAAGAAATGAAAGATGGGTAACCAATATATGCTAAAAATTAAGACAAATTCTCAAAGTATGAGTGTCAGGAAAAATCTGAGAAAAAGGCAATCTGAGATTCCAAGGTGGAGCTTTATTTTCTTCAGTCAGTGTTTAAGAATAGGATTGGCAATGCAACAACAACTGCACATGGCAAAAAAATACATTTGAGATATTCCAGAAGAGATGTCAACTGAGCAAGTTCAAAAGCATTTAGTGATGTACCCAGTTGACAAGCACAAATCACAATTAAGAACCATGGATTTTTTACTTCAGAAAAAAAAGTTAAATATCATTGTGGTTGGAACAGGAATAAACACCGTTCAACAGACATTGAAGAAAAAAAGAATTTAGTACTTCTAGGGAATGAAATAGAAATTAACAGCCCACCAACTATGTATGACAGCTCTGTAAACCAGGTATGATCTTGACCACTACTGTGCATTCATCTTCTGATGAAAGACACACTTAGGGGCGGTTTATATCTTTTAGATGGAAAGCCAGTGGGTTTGGTTCAGATCATCTGAAGGTAACTCTTTATTTTCAATAGAAAAACTATTCTCTCATGCATTTAGTCTACTGCTTACTACCATTAAGTCTGAGGTGCCTAAGACTTTTCACAGTAGCCTAATAATAGATCTGTAACATAAATAATCATTTTCAAGTTGTTTTAATAATCAGGCATAAATATTAAAGGAAATTAGGGGATTGAACTCCTTTAAGCTGCTCTAATACACATATGATTGCCTTTAACAGGAGTTGAAAGAAAAGATGGATGAGCTCCTGCCGCTGATCCCAGTTCTGGAACAATACAAAACTGATGCCAAGTTGATCACACAGTTCAAGGAGGAAATTAGGAATCTGTCTACTGTGCTGACTGGGATTCAGGAAGAAATTGGTGCTTATGACTATGAGGAACTACACCAGCGTGTAATCAATTTAGAAACCAGGCTTCGTGACTGCATGAAAAAGCTCAGTAAGTTAACAAGTTCATGGCAAATTTTGTCCCTTTGCTATGCATTTTTAGTTGTCTCTCTTTAGAAAGATTAAAGTTTGTTTGTTTCTTTGATGAAAGACTGCATCATATTCTGATCTGTGTTACCCTAATAAAAAACAAGAGTAACTCAACCTAAGGTCAGTCATATCATTCTAAGTGCATGACATAATGTTCTGCCCTACTGTATACAGAAGGAATTAAGATGAAAAAATATAACAGATGGAAAATTCAAAATCTGAGGTTTAAACCAGTTGGGGAGTTACAAATATTCTTTCAAAAAAAGCTCAGACACACACTGCTACTAGAGTCATCTTTGGGCTGTCAGTGTGAAAAGAAAAATAGTGAAAAGTAGACTTTAATCAGTTTTGAGATGTCCACATCATAACCCTGTCATCTTGCTGTAACACCTGAGAGGCCACTGACTACAATGTCTTTAGCCTGTATTAGTGTTAGGAGAGATATCCCATTCTCCAATTTGCATTGCAATCTAAGCCTCACATCTAATTTAAGGGAGCAAAGTGTGATTTCTGCAGGATGCACAGCAACGATGCATTGCTATTGCTGCACCAGGTTTACTTCAGGCTGCCTCCATCTCAGCTGCTCCCATGCTGGCACTAGTTGGAAAAAGTCAAACGTTGAGCATCTCTGAAAATCAGCACTAGCTCAGTATCAGCTACCAAAACTAAGGGCCTGAAGGATCAATATCAAGTGTCAGGCACAACTTCCATTGATAGATAACCTGCTTTACAAACACAGTGCAGTCTCTCCTTTCCCCAGTCTATCCATGCATTCGGAGATTTCTGAATGGATCACTGTTGCAACCTGGATTACTACAGCAAACAATCCAGCCCCATTATGAAAAATGAACACTTTGCAGTTTAGCATTGAACATGAATAAACTTGAAATTCCAAGGTTTAGGCCTGTGATTGGTGTCTCAGTTACCAAATGCTGCCCAGGAGATTAAATATCTTTTTAACTGGATAAGCAGAGCCTCCTTATTTTTGTGATGCAATAGAATGAGAAAAATCTAGGTTAAGTTAACCTCTTAAATTATTTATTTCCATTTCTTTATTTTATACTGGAAATAGCACAGTGAGGATGTGCTAAAATACATGAAAGACTTCTTCAAACAGAAATTTCTTATGATCCTATTTTCCCCTCAGTACACACACATAATAGCACATTACTGCATTGACAGAAGGCAGTCAGGAGAAAATGGCTGTGTTGCAATACTGCAGCAAATAAGAAAATTCCTATGAATAAACAGTATTTTCTGATAGCGAGTGTTCCAGTAAGTTATTAGATATCAAAAATCATCAGTTTAACAAGTATTGTTTTCCAGTGCTTTTACAGGTTTGGTGGTTTTTTTTACAGTTTTTACTGATTAGTGAAGCAATGACAGTGTGAAATACATTTTATACACCAGAATTAGGTGTATTGATATCCTATCCTGAATTCCTGCAGTAAATTCTAATCTCTTGATGTACCTAATGAAAAAAACATTGAAATTACATATATTAGGCAGTAGGGAGGAAAGTTTGTATAAAATAAATTATTAAGCATATCCATTATCAAAAGGGAGTGGACCTTCTCAAGATGTAACACAGATTCATTCATCCTTATTGGCGTTATTCCCTGGACTTAGATGCTTAAATTACTTTTATGGTCCCCTACTAACGGGCTGGCTGTTTTTCTGGCCTATCCCTGTGCACCTTTTAAGGTACAAACAGCCTCAGTTCGGCTTCCTGTAACTGCTGAGAGCTGGGACTGTGTGCTCAGATCAGAAAGCATAAGGGGAAAGCAGCTTTCATGCCAACGCCTTCTTTGCAGCCACATTGGCCACACTGGAGATGACCCAGCTGTGCCTGTCCGTGCCAGCCTGAGAGCCAGAAGCCAATGGCCCCAGTGTGCCACAGGATCTGGCTTGAAGCTTTGCAGATTTTGCTACATTTCACAATACAATTTTCTAATCAGCGTGTGCAATAGCTGTTCTCCACTCTTCTCCCTCACAGGTGTTTTTCAGCAGTATAATGCATTATTTATATTGTCCTGGCCACTTAAAAGGGTTCTTCCATCTGCACTGGCAACACTTTCAACACTCATTAACATACACTAAGCAGTTAAATCATTAAACTGAGGTTTAATGATTACCACAACAGTTGTGATGACTGAATTTTACTTCTCTTTGGAATAAGAGAAAATTGAAGATGAAACTGCTGAGAAATTAGTTGACATAACTTTTAAAGGGTGCGTGCAGGTAAACACGTAGGAGTAGAGTGCATGTGATTACACACACCCCAAATTCACGTGTACTTATGCATGTATGGGTCCTTTGCTGACAATCCTGTAAGTCATGTGTACTTATAAGAAATTGCAGGTTGCACACGGTGCTTGGAACCCTCCTATTCTTGTCATGGCCTGTTTATGAAATTGGAAAAAAACTTACATGGGTAGCATTCATAGAAGCCAATACCCCGACATATAATTAGAGTAGATATATATTGGATTCATGTCTAGCTACATTTGATTATAATGTAGGCTCTAAACAATATTTTACAGTGACATTTTTTTGTTAGCAGTTCAAAAGTAGTGTATTCTATGTATCCAAAGAAGTGCTGTTACATCAGTGGCAGAGGAGCTATTAGTGCAGGCATGAGACTACTGATTGCAGTGGTACTTGTACTTCCAAAGCATCCTTCCCTTTGGGATTTGAGGAACTTTACAAATATCATTTAGTATAAACCTGGGCAATAAAAAAATAGATTCTTATCCCCATTTTGTAGATGATGAAACAACCAGCCCAGAAGTATAAATGACTTTTCCAAAGATTACACACCAAGTCATGGCATCCATGCAGAAAAATCCAGGGGCTTCCTCTCAGCAGACTCTAATAACTATACTAAAGTGCTTCCTGGATTGATATTATGCAGGAAAACAGATATATATTTATTTAGAACTAGTTCTTCATTCCCTCATGCTGGTATGTTATGACAAATTTGACCATAAGCAGAAAAGTGCAAGCAGTAGAACACTTGGAAGTCATTTGTGCAAGTGCCAAAAAAACCTCACTTCATTTTCCCCTATTTATTACCCACAAAAAAACCTGCAATAATGATGCTTACGAACACTTCAAGAGAATGTTGGGATTTTATTTCCTTCACCAGTCCTTCTACAAATTATACACTCACTTGCTCTATATAGCAGCTACCAATATTCATTCCTATCACAGAGACTGGGGCTATTTACCCATTTCTAGCTATCTCCAAAACAGCTCCTGTGCAGTTGGGCTATCACAGCCTCCTCCTGGTATTTGCTCACTTTGGAGCTCTCCAGATGCATTCTGCCCCATATACTTTCACAGCCCACAGGCTGTACAAAAGTACATCTATTTTCTGTTTTAATGGTCACTTCACGCTCAACTTTTTCCTTAACATAAATAAATACTAGAAATCATGAATAGACTTACAGGAGTCCACTGTACAGAATTGTTAAAGGAGATGAACCAAGCCAGAAACACCTGGATTGTGCATGGTATGATGCTTCTTGTACAGCTCAGTTTAGGATGTAAAAAGACTCCATGATTGAGATTTTCCAACTATTACAATCAGTAATGGCTGGGATTTTCTAATGTAGGCAGCTACTTCTTCGAAAGCCAAGGGAAAGAGACTGAGGGCTTCTAAAAATCCCACTGCTTTTCTGTGTAACCCTATCTGAACCTCTTTGGGAAGAGAAAAAAAGCCTAAAAATATCACATTTTTCTTAGTTCTTACCTGAACTTCCTGACATTTGTTAGTATGGAGATATATTTGACCTAACTTTTTACTAGCATCTGGTCCTTCTATCAGGGAATCAAATTGCTATATTGCTATAAACAAAGACTTTTCATATGTTGTCTTCTGCCAGTGGAAAGAAAGGAGAAAAGAAAAGAAAAAAAAAAAAGTGTGGGCAGGGAAGAAGATTTTCGCTACTTCGAAAAAAAATTTGCATGGGCTAGTTTTAACTGTCAGCCCCCTCACTGCTATGGAAAATTCACAGTCCAGAAGTGATTTCCCTTTCACATGACATTTGTCTCTGTTCTATTTATCTACATACAAAATGAGCTAAAGAAATGTCTCAACTAGAAACTAATTGGAATTTTCATTAATTTCAAAATCCCTGACTTTTCATGCCAGAAGAATTTTAAGATCCTGCCTGCAGTATGTTAGTATCACCATTCCCTAGCAAAAAAACCTCAGCATGCAAGATCAACTTTAATACTGCCACCCAAACAATTAAAAGGTTCATTCCACAGCTGAGAATACAGGCAGGGATTAGATGAATGCTCTTTGTAGACAAGAAGAAGCTGTTACCAGGAAAATTTCTTGGACTGAACACAAATTTGGAAGTGCGTAAAAGCAAGAGGAGACTCACCTTGTGTCAGTGAGCTGTTAAACGTGACTTCTGCAAAAGTTACTTGTGCAGCCTTAAGCAGTTTAAAACATCATCAGCTGATTCAACTTGACCGTTCAGCCAAGGCTTGCTCTGGGGCCTTGTCCTTGTTCTTTCGAGCAATACTTTCTGAACTGAGAGGACTTTCTGGTTTGTTTGAGTTCTTTTTCTTCCTCATTAAACAGAGACCCAGTCATGAGGATCTCTCAGCTATGGGGAGGCTGGGATGACAAGACAGAGGTGGGCTCTGACAGCTCTGCTGCTTCCTTTTTACTGTCCATGCTGTCAGCGAGTAGGTCGGCAGACCTCAGGTACTGCTGGGATTTACAGAAGAAGCCTGCTGATGGGATATGAATTATCACTACAATGGGAATGAATTATCATATGTGGAAAAAATACTTGTAGTATTCCTTAGTTTTAAATACCAGTTCCATCAAGTTACATCATAAAATAAGCAGATCTATGGGTTTCTGTTTAATGAGGAAGGAAAAGAAAAATGGCGCCTACTACAGGGCAGGAGGGAAAAAAATCCTCATGCCTCTTACAAAGTGCTCTGTTTTGGTATTCCAAAAAGAGAAGCTTTGTCACTTTTTCAGTCAGCTACCCCTCAGCTATACAGCAGCTCTCCTAAGAGTCTTTCTTGATCACTACATGCTGCCTGGGAATAAAAATTTGATCAGAAGTATACCCTGACTCAATCTGCTGATCATTTAGCGGCTGAAGTACAATGTCATCTCTTTTCACATTGAACAGCATCTCAATACGTTTTGAAAGATCATTCTCTGAAAGCATCTGACTCCCATGACAGGGGTACACAACTCAGTTCATATAGTTTAAACTAAATGAAGGCTGAAGAGGTTAATTAATTATTAACAACATGTAACTAACTGTAATCAGTGAGCTATACATTCAGGATAAATACAAGTAGTATAACAGAGGAACCACAGTACTGACACTTAAGCATACAAATCTCTGAACATTGTTCTCTAGCCTCAAAAAGCCCCTCACACATGGAGCAGCACCCAAAGAGCTGCAGAGCTGAGTGCACACCCCCACAGGGACTCTGACCACCACCTGCTCTTACCCCTCTCCTGCTGCAGCTCCAGGGCCTCGAGCTTGCTGTGTGCTGGTGCTGCTCCCACCATGCCCTGGCACTGCTGAGCCCACCTGGAGTGCTCACACACCTGCCCTGCCTGGGCCCCCTGACACAAAAGGTGGCTCTGGGATCACTCAAATCCCTGCCAGGGGCTCTTCCATAGGTTTTATCCATTCAGAAGCAAAATCTCACAACTCATTTTGAGTCCACATTTAGCTTCCTCGACTTTTTTTCTTCATAGAAGAAACAGTGCTTCAGATTCCAAATTCTTTTTGTGCTTTCCCACTAATTGCAATACTGTGTTCTATAGGCACCAATTAGTATTAGTATACCTTATAACTCATGCATTCACTGTGTTTTAATTATCTTAGAAACTACAAGTTCAGGAGGGATTTTATTCTGATTTCTTTCTGCTTATTAGTTTTCTGGTAACTTATTCCAAATTAAGTATTCCAAATTTAAACTCAGACCTTCAGAAGGGTTATCTCATGCCCATTTCTGAGACTATTTACTAATATATCATGTAAAAATAAAAGCCTTCATCTTGATAGGTTGTAGACCTCTACCTTTCAAGCTAATAGCAGTTCATGCTGTAGAAAAAGAGAATTCAGCACACGATAGCAGCCCATCTACAAAAAAACAAATCCAGAATAAAAAATTATGTACAATGATAACCAAGTATAAAAACCTATAAGATTCTTTAAAATGGGAAATTCCAAAAATATCTTCAAAATATTGTACCATACATAGATTGAGATATGTAAATAATAACGTCTCTTAATTGACCCAGAAAATAGACACAGCCTACCCTGCTCATTGAGATCTCAGCGTGCATTCAGTTATTTTCATTTTCAATCCATACAATTTCCCTGCCTGTGAACGAAAACTACCCAAGCAGCTTCTGAGTTTTCACCACAGCATTAACCCAATCCTAAGTGACTGAAATAGGCTGGCATAATACATTCCTTTCCAGTTACAGAGTATAGAATTCAGGCTTCATGTGACCCTCTCTTTTGAAGTGAATAAATTCACTCTCAACACCAGATAGTTTGTTTTCCACATTTCCTAGATAGACATGGTTATCACTATAGCACAACCATGTAGCTCAGAAAAGTGGTTATGTTTAAATTTTAAAAAAGTTAATTAGATGTTTCACTTCTTTTTACATTATTTTCTTTAAAAACATGCTATTTGACCTGATTACATGCACATCACTGTGTGGTATTAAATCTTGGTTCCACCAGGAGCTTGTTACTAACAGATATCTTATTAATGTCCCCTAAAATATAGATTTTTGAATTGTTTGGAAGGTCAACATCCAAGATGGCATCAACTTTCATTATTTCCTCCCAGACAGCCTGATGGATTAGAAGCCAACCAATACAGCCAAGTTTACTAAATAATTCTCATACTCACTTTCTTTAGCCAGCCTCCAGTACAGAAAGAGCCATGTGTGTGTGAGCATGGGGCAGTCAGGCACAAGCTTTGAGTACAGACACGCTGTGTGTACATGCTCTTTTTTTTGTGTCTGCCCTTAACCACCTTGTTACCCTGGCAAATGGAAAACTGAAACATCCATCAATCCTAGCCTTGTGCTGAACTTCCTGAAGGCAGAATTGGGGGGGAGATTATGTCTTCATTTCATTTATTATTAAATGTTCTTCAACTCAGAAAATATTTTACTAGGTTATATTTTAGTTTATGCCCAAAAACCATAACTGTGCTTCAAAAGATGTAAATACAAAAATATGTATCAATAAAATTTTATGGGTATACTTCTACATATTTATATTATTCTTCAATAAGAAGAGGTTCCTTCAGTGAAGGTGACAATCAATCTTCAACATAAGCCTGAATCCCCTGGAGCTACTATGAAGTTTGGAGCATTTGTTCTTGTGCTCTGATGTCAAGGAGAGTTGTGCGATTATTTGCATTAATGCATTTGTTTTTTTTAATTTCAGCATGTGGCAAATTGATGAAAATCACAGGCCCCATTACAGTGAAGATATCTGGAACCCGATTTGGAGCCTGGATGACAGATCCATTGGCATCAGAGAAAAATAACCGAGTATGTTAAGGCATTATCTTCGTGTCCTGGAGTCTTACTTGGCTTCTTTTAATCCTTTAAGAGATACTTTCCCTTTAAAAGATACTCGCAAGCATGTTTCTTCTACTTCAGTCATTTTCACACTCAAACATCTTCAGAGAAAAAGCAACAGTATTTTTGGAAAAACATCCAAAGACAAAAGTTAACTGAGCGCTTTTGTGCTGTTTCCTTCAAATTTTTCAGGCTTGACAAACATCTGAACTGACAACACAGTTTTTTTATTTTGTAACATATTTAAGTGTGCTTGGGTCTTTTAAGAACCGGAGTAATCTAAAACAAACATCAACACTTTTACCCAAGAGCAGGACCCATAATGCAGCACAGTTAAAATTGGCAGAATTAAGTCCCATATAGGCTCTAGTCAGACCATTTGCTCCATCATGTCCAAGTTATGGTATTGTTTTGTTGTTTGATCTGCAATAGTATCTCAAATTGGCGACAGTTTTGAGAAGGTGCTCTCTCCATCAAAGGCCTTTGGAAGTCAAAACACTAGGTGTCATTTGTATGAGACCCACAACATTAATTTTTTGAATACAGAAAAATACCAAAGGCAACAGAAAAGACAACATAAAAATGACAACAAATAAAGATTTATGTGCAGCTCTCCTCTGCCCACTGTGTCCATGCAGGTTTGCTACTTAGTCCAGAAATCTCAATTACCTTTAGGAGAGCAGCAAACTCTTAGAAACTAAAAGGAGAAAAGGAAAAATGCATGAAGGAGAAAAATGGAGGAATGGAAGTTCCATACAGAACATTAAAAAGAAGTAATAATTCTCCTTTAAGGGGAAAAAATGGCTTTGAAACTCTACTAGTTTCTTTGCTATTGTTTTTGTTTCCTTTACTAAGAAAAGACTATGTTTCTTTGAATAGAGATTCAGCTGAAAAAAGTTTAACCACATTTATTCCTAAGTATAAATTCAAGTTTATCTCACGTGACATTTCCCGTCTCTCTCTTGGAATATTAGTCTCTAGAAATATCTTTAAGCAAGCACCATATAGCAGAGGCCCAAACACTGAATAATCCAGAATTAAATTTCTCTGAAAATGCAGACACTGTAGTTAGTAACAGTTGTATTGAGAGTTCACCTGTCAAGGTAAGTTTTGATTCACAAATTAAAGAGTTCCTCCTGCTTTTGTAACAGGAATGTGGGCAATATTGTACTTTGACAGTCTGCTGCACATCTAAAACTTGTTTTCCTTCTTTTTCTGCAATGTCTCCATCATGCCATATCATGATCACATACCACACACTGTGTTCAAGATGTTTACTCCCAGTCTTTGTTTTCTTTCCAGGTCTGGTACATGGATAGCTACACTAACAATAAAATTGTCCGCGAATACAAATCAATCGCCGACTTCGTCAGTGGGGCTGAATCAAGGACATACAACCTTCCATTCAAATGGGCAGGAACCAACCACGTTGTCTACAATGGCTCCCTCTATTTCAACAAGTATCAGAGCAACATCATCATCAAGTACAGCTTTGACACAGGGCGGGTGCTGGCACAGCGTAGCCTGGAGTACGCTGGCTTTCACAATGTCTACCCTTACACCTGGGGTGGCTTCTCTGATATCGACCTGATGGCAGATGAAATTGGGCTGTGGGCTGTGTATGCCACCAACCAGAATGCAGGCAACATTGTCATCAGCCAGCTAAACCAGGATACACTGGAGGTGCTGAAGAGCTGGAGCACAGGCTACCCAAAGAGAAGTGCTGGAGAATCCTTCATGATCTGTGGCACCTTGTATGTTACTAACTCGCACTTAACAGGAGCCAAGGTCTACTATTCCTATTCCACAAAAACCTCCACTTATGAGTACACAGACATTCCTTTCCATAATCAGTATTTTCATATATCCATGCTTGACTACAATGCAAGAGATAGAGCTCTCTATGCCTGGAATAATGGACATCAAGTCCTGTTTAACGTCACCCTTTTCCACGTCATTAAAACTGAGGATGACACATAATTCTTTCCCTTACCTCCCTCCCTCAAAGCAGTCTCATTTGTGATTAACTCTAAAAGCATCCATCTCTCTCAGTTCCTTTTAATCTACATTTCTTTCTTCATTAAACAAAAGCAACATTTTCTACTATGTAATGCATTTTAATATGGCTTGAACCTGTCAAAAATGACCTGTCAGAAATAAAAAGCATCTTAACTCATGATTCTGCAAGGTCTGTCAAGACCTTGTCTTGAAAAGCACTAAAGAGGATTTAAATGGCTAAAGACAGTTTTAAAAGATTATGATCTGCCTTATTTTAGAGTCAGAGACTAATGGTGGCTTAAATGCATGAATGTCTTTTTTTACCTCATTTTTTTTTTTAATATCTTGCTTAACTTCAGGAAACATTTCGGTAGTGTCAGACACATATTGCACATTGTATTTTTTTATTTATTCCAAAAGAAAGATTTAGGAATTTAATTTACTTAGACAAGGAGTATGATTCATTTTGCCATCATCCAATTTCAGATGTGGTGCTGTACAGTATGTTTTTAAATCTCTTGCAAACATTTTATCAACAGTATGTATTTCTACCATTGTAACCACCATTGTGCAATTGTATCTCTTCACTTACGTGAAAGTAAACTAAGTACTATTTTTTATAAAATATATTGAAGCTGAATTGCAGTTCTGGCTATGAGTCAATTGAAAGTGGTAAAAATCTGATAAAAGGTTGTTATTTCTGAGAAAGACCAGTAGCTTCTCAGATGCATGATTTCTATTCTCAACTTTGCTTCCTAGTCCCCTCCTTCTCCAGTGGTGCTTACTGGCACATTTTCAACTTTGAAGCTTCACACCAGTTCCAGCTTTACAATTGTCTGCCCTGTCCAGCCTGCTGCAGGCTTCACTCTCTCTCAATCTCTTTTTTGCCTACTTTCCTCCCTCCCACCATTTGACTGCCCCTGTTTATGCCTATCCCTGCTCTGGGCTTTACAAGCGAGCGTGGGAGTGCAGCCGAGAGTCCCATGTTTGAGCTGCTCTGGGGCACTGAGGAGCAATGGTACAAGCCAAGCTGCTCTCCTTTATCCGTCTGTCTTCTTACTTGTAACAGGAGAACATCTGTCTGTTGACAAAACTCTTCTCTGGGATGACAGTAATCACAGAAAATACAACAGGGAAGGTACAAAGCCCAGATGATCAGTGTGGCCCCTGGTAGCCACCATAATTCTTGTTAGGAAACAACATTGAGGCCAACCTCTTGCAAAGAGGTTTGGGATTTTCTGGCAGCAGAATTGCTGCACCCAAACTGATGCCTTCAAGAAACAAGTATTTCTGAAAGCTGTGTGGGTTGCTGTAGTATCTCATTAGAAACTGGGGGGCAGGGAGAGGTGTGCATATTTTACTGAGAAAAAAAGAATGAGGTGCTATTTATCTCTTGGCATAAATGGAAAGAAAGTAACATTAAGCACTAGTAATCAGACTTTTTTATCACCTGGGCTCTAACATAATGCAAAAAGACAGGTATCTGAAAAATTCTGTGAAAGCTGTGTTTCTTACACTATCTGAGCTCCTATTCTTTATATCCTTTAAAACTGAAAAGCCAGATATTTTATTTTCTGGTTCTCCTAATGGACCGGCTGAGACCACCTTAAGGCTCATTAATGTTTTCCTTATTATAAATATGTGTCTATATATGTTTACAAGTATGCTATATAATATAAGCCCATGTGAAGCTGAACAAATTGCCTTGTTTTTCAAACCAGTTGCAAAACAAAAAAAAAATGCTAATAAGGTTTCAAGAACTGATAAAGGACAAAAAAACCAAAAACACATTATGACATGACCAGAGAAAAATTACTTTCTTGCTTCCCTCTCCTGTCTAGATGAAATGGTAGCTATTACCCCATACAGTCAGTTACACTGAATTTGGAGAGACTCAGTTCAGCTAAACAGACAAATCACTTCCCTCCTGTAACCAACTTTCCTGTATTGACAATGAAACCTCCTCTGTGACATGTGAAAATGTATATGACTACTCATTAAAAAGGTATTTTATGTCATACAGGGATGTTTTATGAAAATGGATTATGTTCCGATTTTTATCAAAAGCCATAAAAAAAACCCAGCCTTTCCCCTGTACAGAGTAACTTCAACAAAATAGAAGTTTTATCAACCAATACAGCATTTATAAAAACATTAGTCATTAGATTGAGAAATTAAACATCTTTCTACTGTATCATCATAAACTAGAAGAATAGTCATGATCACTTTATGTGAAAACAATGATTACTACCATATTTCTTTATAAGAATTTCATACTGTGTAATTAGCCTACATATATTAGTACAGGTTGATACCACTTCTTACAGTAAAATTAATCTCACCTGATTTCAATAGCACTGACAGGGTAACACACTCCTATTAGTCAAAGGAAAGAAAGAAACCAACACTACTACAGGGTGCTAGAGATGGATGGATAAGAGGGGTAGGAAAAGCACCTTTGTAAGGTGGTTTGTCATACTGAGATAAATCCTGCCCTTCTAAATTAGTAACATGTTGGATTCCAGTATTTAGACTTGAAATAACAGCTTCCATACAATCAGTACAAAATGTGGCAAGACATTATCAAGTAACACAACTTCCCGCTAAGGAGAACTCGTTTTTCTACAAATGTGTTGATCACCTGTCTTTTCAAAATTGGGAATTCCAAAGTAATATACCCAGAAGGCTGAAATTACCGTGCCTCAATATAACCCGATTTCTGTTACAAGCTTTGCCTTCCTAATTAAGCAGCACAAGCAGAAAATCTTCATAATGTAGCAGCAACATACAAGCTTTATTCTTATAGGTGAAGCATGTGCTGTTTATTATGATAATAAGGTACCAATAGTATGTGGGAGGAAAAAACATCTCCTTAAACATGGGGAAATTAATTGTAGAGTCTGTTTCAATATCTTAATGACCTCCTGTTTCAAGGGATAAACATGTAAAAGGATCATGTCACTCCTCCACCCAAAGCAGAATACATAAATTTCACCAAGCTATGCTGGCAGCAGAAAGAGACACAGACAACCCCAAATCTAGCCCAGGAACACAAGTCTGCCAATCCTCCAGGCATGCCTGTCCTGAGGGACCCTAAGGAATGTGAACAATGCACACCACAAAGCCCATAGTACTCTCCTTGGAATGGACCAACTACTCCCCAGGACAAAATGGGCAGAACAAAGCTCCCCAGAGAAAGCTTCCTACACAGTAATAATCCTCTGTAGTCCCTTCTGGCAATTTGTGCCAGTGAGTAACTACCAAGTCTATTGTTACACACAAAGGCTGTTCAGCCTGCCCAGTCTGTCGCAGCGTGCCCGGCAGACCACTGGAAGGGTCACTCTGTGACTCAGCACTGTAGTCACTGCTAGCAAAAGATGGTATTAAATTTGAAAAATGAAGAGAAAATAGCTGAGTGAGATGGATTGATACAAGGTTTTAATCACAGATTGCATATGTCTAAGAATAGTCCTTTCCAGACAAGCTCAGGGGCTCAGTGACTAGCTGTCACTCAGCTCAGCAGGCTGGATCCACAGCAAAGGCTATTTGTTTCAAAGCACAGCCTGAATAAACCTGTTACCTGGTAATTTGTCATAATCAATTGCTTAGAAAATGCTGGAGTAGAGATGAACAAACCATTCACAGCAAATTACTCATCTAGTAAATTGTATCCTGTTCCAGTTCAAGAATTGCCAGGGAACAGTCTTGATACATACTGATGTTTGCGCCAGTGAAAATATTTTGTGGAAACTATTTGGATAAGCACGTCTTCCTATAAATCACCCAAGCATTCCCTGCTGTGAATCTCATATCCTTGACATTCAGAAGGCAATACTGAGCATTTAGGCATATTTTCTATAAAAGGCAAATGAGGGCTGCAACTGCAGATCTTTGGGACAGAGTTGCATCACAGCCTGCTGTGCTGACATGCTCCCCACACCACTAATTCCCAGGAGGCTAACTCCTGCACCATGACAGTGTCACAACTGCATCCCACCAGCTCACACTCAAAAGGACTCAAGTATGCAAACTACCTTCCATAGATCATAAAGCCAAGTCCCGAAACTCACCTCCCCACCAAGAACAGAGACCACTTTATTGCCAGAACTAAAAGCAAAGCCTGTTTTCTAAGATGAGCTTTCCTCATTAATTCTCCAACAGATGATCATATACATGGACATCAACATGCAAAAAAATAAATTAACTACAAACTAATCCTAAAATTATAGAATAATAAGGTTATTTTTCCCACAGAAAAGAGACCATTTAGGTTATGCATAGATATGAAGGTTTCTACATTGACTTAATGGGAAACTGAGGAAAGACAGTTACCCAGCACCAAGTTGTAGGAATTATACAAAAATGACTACTTTGTATAGGATGGCTTTTACCTGGCCCTAGAAAACAGGTACTATATTGATGCAGTAGCTATGACCACAGATTCACTAAACTAAGGTATGCAGGAATTTTCCCAAAACTGCGAACAGATCATCCACCATCCAAAATATTCTGGTATTATAATTAATTTCCACTCTTATAATCTTTAGACTCCTGTAGACTTCTAGTTGTTATTTATCTGTATTTAGCAAGCATTTCAAGATAACTTCTACACTCCTACATCTCTTTTTTCCTCAGAAGCCTCTCACACATGTAACACATCTTGTGTCAGGCCATAAGGGTGATGAACACAAGGGATACATCCTTTCTGCAGCTCTCATTAGAGTCAGGAGGGATTATTCATAAATGTAGAGATTGACTCCAGATATCAAAACTCTGTTTCTTCCAACACCACCAGGAAGTAAGGAGGAAATCCTTACTCTTAAAATACAAATCATGTTTACTGATTTAATACAAAGACGAGTTGCACCAGCTTTTCATAAAAGCATGCAGCCTCCGAAAGACCAAGGATATTGTCTTTGAAATCCAGACACTGAAGAAAATTCACATTTTCTTGAGAAGCAGAAATTTCTACTCAATTCATATGCTTCTTGCCAGCTGAGCACCAGCAGAAGAGCCTGTGGAGTTTTCCTGTATCTACTGCTTCAGAATATTCAATTAAAATAATTACATTGCAGAAACATTTCAACAGGCCAAGTGAAACAAATCTTCCTCAGGATTTTTTTTCAAAAGTGGCAGAGTTTTAAACACAGCTCACTATAAATGAATACAATATTTAGATCAGTGGCATTCTGGCCCCACCTTTGCATCCATTGTACAGAAGTCCCATTTTCCCTAGAAACTGTGTGACTGATATACCATAGCAGCACAGAAAAGTATATGAAGACATATTAAAATGACAGCTAACAGGTCAGATTTGACATCTCAAAACATAATCTATTTTACTGTGCCTTTTGTACAGAAGTTTGAATTCCTATTTACACAGCTCTTGTGGTGAACACGAACAGGAAGAACCTACTGGGCCAGAAATACTCATTTTCCCCTCACACAGTATCAGCCACATGCACAAACCACTCCAGCTTATTTTTCTTTGCATTTTCTCTTCTTTTGTTAGTTCTAATCTTCTTGATCTTCACCTAAACCTGCCCCAACCCCTCTCATCTTGCAGTATGTTTAATGAATGGCTGTTCAGATAGAACCCAAACTGCACAGAGGATTTATAGTACAGCAAGTTTCATCTGGAGAAGGCATAAATTTATTTTTCCAGTTATGTAAAATTTAGCTCTAGTATGCCCATAAAACTGCCTACAAGCAATACTGATTTTATATCATGGATTGCTCTACAGAAATAATTTAAAACAGGTTCAAGATAACTTTCTCCCCTTTTATTTATTTTAAAGGAAATATTTTGTTTTGTATCTGCCATGGTGAGAAATTAATTCAAATTAAATTCATCATTGTCCCCAGCAGGTTTAGACATCCATTTCTGCTTTCTGGATGACAGCCTCAAGGTGGTCAGCAGCACTTCCAACTTGTGAAAAATCAGGTCTCACAATAATTGAGCATTCACACTGTCAAAGGTCCTTATGCCTTTTGAGTTAAGCTCCAAGTCTGTGTCACACCATGCAAACAGTCCATTCATTTAGGCTTCCCTCATCTTGGTAAATTTGGCTTACTGTCACCTTGAAGGATATACCAGACTGATGGTGCTGTTGTAAGGTATTTGAACCTTGACAGTGTGCCCCAGCCAAACCATCTTTAGCTATTCTTATCAGAGCCCTCAGAGTGGGACCACGCTGGAATTATCCTCACTGGCTTCACCGGGCCTTCCACCTTCAGCTGCAGCACATCAGTCCCAAGAGGGTTTTTAAGCTCCAGTCTGAAGGCTCAAGGGGAGAGGAGGGACAGGCTTATATCTGCTCTCTATCCTTTGCTGTCTTGTTGTTTGGATTTCCTGGACTAACTTGGCTGCTGATCGCTGGATGGGTTTTGTTGCTGTCATCATCTTGACGCTGCTTGCCTGGATCAGGAGCCCCACCTTTTAGAGCCCTCAGGAATTAATCATAGACTGAAAGGTAAACTGTGCTAAACTGGAAAAGAATTGAGAAAGAAGAAGCTGAAAAACTAAATACCAAGACAGCAAGGAACAGATGAAAAGGACTGTGCCACACTAGATTAAAACCAATCATATTATCAAAAAAGTGTGTGCAGAGCTCATGGACAGACTAGAGAAACCAATCAAGCAATGTGAAACCTCATGCACATCAGTTGCAAAATGTATACATACTGTATTATGGATAAGTTGTAAAATGTATGAGTACCATGTAAAGGTTGTAAGATGTATAAGTAGAGTAACATGTATAAGCAGGTAAAATGCATAAGTACAGTGTTATGTAGAAGTTGTAAAAAGTATAAGTAAGAAAATGTATAAGTAGAGTGATATGTATATGTATAAGTAGTATAAGGTAAGTAGGTAGAATGTATAACTAAGCAAGGTGTATAAGTAGGGCATGATGTCAAAGTTGTGAGATGTGTGAGTGGAGTGTGTTTTAAACAATAAGAAGCTCCTGTGAAATCGTATTGCTTCGTTGATCAGAAGGCATGAGTTCCCGCATGGGGGCTCAGGCCCGTCCCTGTCAGGGCAGCACTGGGAGAGACAGGTGCCTTTTGGAGGTGAAGAGCGCAGGAGGACTGCGGTAACTCATTACTGTGGCTCTGACAGCAGCTCATTCCTGAGGGAAGAGCACACAGCACCTGTCATTCCTGCAGCCACCACCTCCTTGGGACTGCAAGGTAATTTACGGACACTAATTTAGACCATTTCCCACTCTGTCAGGAAGGAAAGGACATTTGTATGAATCTCATTGTTGAGGCTGAGCAGCTTGGACACAGAAGTGTTCAGCTTAAGCCCAGCAGAGCTTCTTTGGCTCACCAGCAGTTGCTGTTAGATTTTCAGTTCCCAAGTCAGTGTATCACTCATTAGCTCACTTCTGCTGAGATAAATATGTGTATCCAAAAGTTCAGGTCCCACAGTCTTACACTGATTTTAAATGCTTTGCCTGTTTTGGCTTTGGCCTAATAAGGAGGCCTGTGTCCATTAGTAAGGTGGCTGGTTAATTCACAGTCATGATATGCCTGCCATGGGTGACTGCCTCCAATAATTTCTGAGGGAAAAAATGTCACTTTATATGGAGTTACTTTGTTCCCTTTATGAAGGAGGAATCCAAAGGGTACTCCCATGGCAGGGCAGTGTCAGGGATGGGCATAACCTTGGACACAGAGCTCTGCCATGAACCCAGCCATGCTCAGGAGGAGCAGTGGGTGCCTACCTAAACACATTTTAGGTTCCTACATTTCTGGACTAGCTCTCTTCACAACACAAATCTCATCAAAGTATATTCAAAAGCAGTTCTGTTCACCAGGCCAAATGAGGGAGGAAAACATGAGAATTTTTAAATGCTTTGGCACTTATTTGGGAGCTGAATTAGGACTTCGGAGATTCACAGGCCTCATCCTGGCTCTGTGCCCAGGAATGAATTACACTCTGAAAGTCTAAACTGCACTCTTACGGCAAACGCTGAAATACTGTTATTCTAATAGCAATGCCATATCATGATACAGAGCAAAAAAATGACACACAGCAGGGATCCTAATCTGAAAGACAATAACACTATAAAATACAACATACTAAAAAAAAAAAATTATCCCAATTAAGCGTTTCCCAATATATGACCTAGCTTAATAACACTCAGTTTTTCAACAGAATATACTAAATACCAGCTCAGTTGATTTTATTGGTATTTACTGAATAATAGTATGCATTACAGACCTAGGTAATTATGGAATTGGATATTTATGTACCATATAAAAATTGATACTTATGTCATTCAACTGACTCAAAAAAATTCAAAAAATCCTATAATTATGAGCATGGAACATGCCATATTAAATTAGAGCAGGAAAACACATTGAAATAGAAATATTTTATGTCACAGTGTAGGGGGATACTTCTATTAAAGATAAAAATTAGAAATCTGTGTATACAGTGCATCAAATACACATGGATGAAAGAGCTACATAAATTTCAGTTTTGTGTTTTCCTTTCCAAACTGCATTTACAAAAATCACAAAACCAATTTTACAGAAAATATAGTCAGATGCAGATGTAAGTACAGATACATGACTGTACCTGGGTTGTACATGGTATTTATAACCATGCCTGGAGAGAATACAGAATGTCTGGGCAAGAGCTTACTTACTAACTGAAGCAGTAACAGCTAGAAAACAATCAAATATGCAACATAAGGAAACTTCTCCCTTGTTAGCCAGACTTCCCAAAATGGAGATATTTCTTCTACCTGGAACAAAATCAGTCATGCCTTGCAGAGGCTGCAGCCAGCCAGAGATACTGGGACAGCCACAGCCCCCAGTGTCTGGGCAGCTGCCACCATCCAGTGCAAACAGCAATATATTCACCCTGTGGAAACTGTAAAGCCCTCAACAGATAGTCCTGAGAAATCCTAACGTTGCACATAATGGTTACCTGAATAATCAAAGGAACCTTTGCCATAAAGTCAAGCAAACTGTACAGTGTGACAGGTTTGTAAGAAAATAATCTTAGTTTAAACACCTTCTGTTTAAGTAGTTTGCCAAGCTTTATGCCACTGTGTAGCTAGTCCACTTGGTGGCACAGACTCATTAACATTTTGTCCATGATTGCCACATGGCCACCCAGGAATTAGGGGAGAATGTTTGGGGAGATTTATTAGATTTATTACAGAAATTCTGATAAATAAGCATATAGCTACAGCAAGTCTAGAAATGCTAATTGGGTTTTTTTACCATTTTTTTCTAATTTGTATTCTTTTGGAATACCTTACTCATCTGCTACTAAATAGAGATTCCTCTGGCCTGCCAAATAACTCATTTAAAATAGCATACACTTACATATATTGAAATAGAAATCAGCCCCACTGTCATGCCTGGATATCATTTTAAATGTCTGAATCTACCTATCAATACTAACAGCTAAATTATCTTTCACTGACACTACTGTAAAATTTCAGAACCCTTTTACAAGGTGTGTAACTAAGTTACAGAAAAGGGCCTTTAGCATTTCAAGTAATGAATTAGATATCAGTTCAACAAATACTCTGTTTTCCTTCTACATAATGCTGTCTTATTAACTTTAAAAGGGGCATTAAGAAACCATATCTGAAAATATTTTTATACCAATAAAAGCTGTAAAAGAACTGACTGAATTATTTGTGTACCCAATGATGCTGAGAATGCGTGAACGGTTGGGAGTTTCACCTCCGTTTTGCTTCAGTCAATCCCAAACTATCGGGCTCAACAAAGAACCAATACAGGAGTCAATTTTGGAGAAGTGTAACGGTGTGTGAAATAGGAAAGGTCAGATTAGGTAATGCATTATTCAGTATAGATTTAAACTGTGACTGTATGAATCTCTGACAGATTTAGATCTAAAGCATTTATCAGCACTTTTGGGTGCATTCTTCCATTCAGATTTATACAGACTGAATAAACACACAGCAATGCTTCAAGAAATATAAAAAGGTCAACATTTAAAAATTGGCCCATCGATTTGGACTTTCCTGCATTTATGGAAATTAATGATCTAGAAAGTCACATGAAAGTTATGAGTAACCATTTGTGAGCTTTTGCTTTTTAAAGCCAGATAATGCTAAACAGTGATTACTTTGCACTGTCTTTAGGCAACGTGTATGATGCCAGCTGTGGCGGTGCAGGTGGCTGCAGCCACCCTGACCCCTGAAGACATAACCAGCTGCAAGCCGCGGTGGTCAGGCACTGAAGTTTAACGCCACACTCGTGGTTAGGGTGAGAGCCCATAATCCCCCAGTTTTGTCATCTGCATACTTTCGTATGGTCGGTTCATGTTTTCCCCTCCCTGTTCTATGTATCAGTTTGTTAATATTCATTTCCCTCAAGTTAATATTCATTTCCCTCAAGTTAACATGTATAAGTTCTAGAAGCTTCTGTGATACTCGACAGCCCCATTGGTTCCTTCCCTAAGTCCTTCCTTTGTGTTAATCCCATTGGTTCCCCCCACCTCAACCCTGCCTCCTGTCACATATCCCATTGGCTGTGTCCCTTATCCCTGCCTTTCCATCCCCACTATAAAATCCCTGGACACCCTCAGACCCTGGTCTTCTTGTCCTCATCCTTTCGGGTGTGTGAACGTTCTGTGTGGAACCTATACGAAGAGTCCCCTCTCTCTCCTTCTCTGCCTGTGCACCCTCCATCCAGCCCAGGAGTAGCTCCCTTGGGTGAGGGGCTCACTCTCAGTCTCCCTTTAGTGTGTGCCGCCGTGGACCAGCCGGAGTGCAGCTAGACCTCCAGGCTCCTTCTGTGGCTAGCATGCTGCTGCAAGTAACCCGTCAACCAGCATTTAATCCATTTTTAACAATTGCCATTAACATAAAAACCAAACTGAGAGTATGTTAGAAAAGTGTTTTACTTGTAAAAGTTGTAGAACGATTTCTGGGTTTTTTGATGACTGTTACAGACTTGCCAGGAATCAAGACTGCGATCACAAGCTTCTAAAGAGCATAGTTCTGCATTTCATTTCGGTACTAGTAAATCCAGTTAAACAGCTTCCTACTTTTGCTGTCTGTTTCCAACCCTGCTACTACTCCCAGCCTATTTGAGCTGATAGAACTGTGGTGCTGTGTGACTGATAAATGGAATCTAGAGTTAAGCAGGAAAAAAGGTGGGGGGAATACAGAACATAGACAGCTAGATAGACATTGCCACATAGACACAAAACCAGCCATAAGTGTCTCATGCAGTTTGAAAAAGTGGCACTCATTGATTTGGTCTATAAAGTAAGTTAAACAGAAAAGAAAGATGTTGGGACATGACTGCAACCTTGAATTATAGATTCTTCCAGGCCTCTATCTTGACTATTGTGAAGTTACCATGGCACGTGGAATTTAAATGTTAAAGCAAGAACCACAACAGTGGGATGCAGCAAATGGACTTTCTCTTTTTTTGGAGAAATTTAAGAAAACTGACTTCATTTAAAAAAAAAAAAAAAAAAAAAAAAAAAAAGATGTTACAATGGCTATGTAGGAGGAGATCATGATGAGCTACTGATAGATTAGGCTGAGTAAACCTCTTTAGGCAAGGAGAGAAGCATTACAGGGATTGTCTGAACTCCACCAGTCCCCACAGTAGTGATTCTCCTGAGTGTTCTGCCCTGCCCAGGTGCCTATCCAACAGAAAAAGCAAATCTCAAGCAGGGGACTCACCCTGTCCCAGCATAGCTTACAGAAACCCAAACAGATTAAAAAAACACAAGCCAGAGAATCTTGGCAGATACTAGCCACCAGATAACCTGACCCTTACTTCCACACATTTACGACTTGCTTTTGAATCACTGTGGTTTGTGCCTGGATGATGCTTGCAAATAACAGCCATCTTTCCTAGCCACCACCTTTAATTTTAAAAATATATAAGAGTGAGTTAGAGGCCTCCATATTTCCACTTAATTTCATTATCAAAGAGAGAAACCCAATTGTTTTAATTGGGGTTTTTTTTGTTTTGTTTTTTGTTTTGTTTTCATCTTTGAAGATGCAATAGTAGTCCAATGAGAATATTTTCTTTGTCTGCTCAGCTTCCAAGTCACTATATTAAAATGCTATGGACAGAAATATTTCTAAGAGAATATATGAAGACACCAGCCTCGCCTTTCTGATTATTTCTGTGGTATCTGAGTTCTCTTCTTTCTAAAATAGCTATCACTTCTTCAGGAAATATTTTTTTGAATAAATGATCCAGGCCCATCCATCTGATTTCAGCAGAAAAGGCTGAAATAAATACCTTTCACACTATTTTACAAAATTACATGGACTACAATTTAGCAGATAACCATGAATTTATAGAAAACATCTATACAAAAAAGTCACTTTATTAGACAAACTTCTGGCTCAGTAAACCATCTCCAAGAATCTCCAAACCTGTACTAAGTAAGAAAGTGTTGCTCTGTCACTGACTCATCTGACAGACAGCTTTTACTGCATTAATATTCTAAAGATTCTTCCATTATTTCAATTTTACAGAACCCATTAATCGGTATCAATTACAACAATACTGTCTGAGATGCTATCCTAGCGTTCAGCTACAATTTCCAGAGGTACTAAATAGCTTTTCTCATGTTAATAATTCATTATGGAAGCTGAAGTTGCCAGACTGTATCAGTCATGTTGTTCACAAGGCTGAGGCCTTTTGGGGGAAATAAATTGTCTGCCAGCTTCACAGCTACCTTGTGGAAGCAAAAACCTATATAAATGGTCAGTTTTCCAGCTTAATGTCTATCTGTGCTGTCACACCAGGGTGTAGCAGCTGTGTCAAATGTGTCACTCCTGGAGAGTGGAAGACATTCTCAGGATCACGGCTGATAACAACCACACATCTTATGGAGGGGGCTCAGACTGTATGAGGAGGAGTACCCAGTACATGCTGGTTATTTCACCCACCTTTATCATTTTCACTTGCAGAAAATTGCATTCTATTTTTACCCTTTTGGGACTATACCAAGCATAAATTCAAAGACTGTACTAAATGTAGTCAGTAACATGAAGGAGAACAGGCAATTCAAAGCCTTAAAAGAAATAATCCCATGTTTTACGTTTGTGAGTTTAGTATGCAGCTTCTGTAAAGGTCTACATTTAAATACAATAATACTTTGATGGGACTTGCATTTTCTGCTTGAGAGCTGGATCTCTATTTTGTGTACTTTAAACTATCTAAATGCTTATAAAACATCTTTGGGAAAGAAAATTCCCACTAGAACTTGCATATTAAGTTAAGCTTTTCTACTGAGAATATTATTAAATCCCACTAAATCCTATTTCCATTCAGTCATCAGCAGCTCTGTGCATAAATACATAGAAAGAATGCTATAAGGGATTATGTTTGGGGAAGAACTATCAGCCAGCATTCTTGGCTTGCTCCTTAGCAACAAAATAATGATGGTTCCTAAAAAAAAATAGTTTTAATTTCCCTAAATCAAGAAGTTACTGATAATACCATTTTAAATCACTTAAGTACCTTTAAGAACCTTAGAAAGATCAAACCGTGAGAAAAGCTCCTGGAGATGAGCACTTTTCTTGCTGTAACTTGCATAATGGCCAGGAATACAGAATAGGGGATTATACCAGATTTGCTCCCAAATACTCTGAACACTGAAAATTAAAGATGTCATTAAACATATGGAAAGATGTATGAAAAAAACCCTTTATATTTGTTTAAAACTTATCCAACAGGAGGAGAAATTTCTTCTGAAACACTTTTGACAGGTGAAGAAAGAAGATGCAAGATGTAAAATATTTCAATAACTTGTTCTGGAAAGAAAATATTGGGCGTGGTGCTATTCTTTCTTTCTTTAAGCATACCTCAGTGTCCTTAGAAAATGTTCAATTCAGCACCAATACTGAAACAGCATTTTCTTTTGAATAAAGCACAGGTGGTGGCTGCACAAGTCTTTACTCATGTTTGCTGCATGAGTAAAGACAAGCATATGGAGCCAAACGTGTTTCTTGTTTCCAGAGATCGCAGGTTAAGAACAACTCTGTGGATGCACATTTAACCAATCCAGTGTAAGTCTTTGGCTTTCTGAGGAATTTCTTCATGGCATTTTCTATGCTGATTTTCCTACGATTAAGTTTCACACTTTACATTTTTAATGTACCTTTGCAGCTTCATTTTGATAGCTGATATTAACAGCCTTTTCTGGCATTGTATAGTGTAGTGGTTTGGCCCAATTCCAAACGCTCTTTGTGTATGGCCATATTTAGATTCAAACAAACTGTCCCAGTTTCTTCATGCTGGGTAGCAATAAGTATTTCAATATGTTTGGGGGATCTTCGGGAGCTTTATGGCCGTATCGATAAGACAGAAATTGTGGATTTTTCTGCTTCTGTGGAATTCACATGACACATGACTGAAAATTGCAATACAAGAGAGCACATCATACCACCCAGGAACACCATATAAAATAATAAATCCGATTATTCAAGCAGCATAAAAGCATCAAACCTGAATTGAAGCCAGTGTTATTTGTTTAGCCCAGGTAACAATTCAATGTGTGTCATGGGAGTTAAAGCCCTGAAGGAAAGGGAGTTTTTGGCTCTAAAACACTAAATGAGAAATGAAAGATGTGTCAGGGTGTGTGTGACTTCAAGAGCAGCCCTCACCATCTTGTGTTTTCCTTAAAATGTTCTAGAGGCACCTGGATCTAAGACCATTTCCTTCAGCAGTTTCCAAATTCATACTATTAAAAAACAAAGGTGCAGCAGCTGACAAGATGATTGGGTGATAAGATACAGTAAACTATATAGTCTTCAGACTATTTCAAAATTCCATACCTTGGCCATCATTAATCATGAGGATAAATAAGACAAATAGATTAAATGTGCCCTCTAATGTCAATTATATTCATAAAATGAAAAGTGCAGTGAAGGTTAACTAACACTGAAGTTCACTCATTCACTTCAGTGCATTGCAAAATCATCAGTTATGGTTACTTTAATAGAGCTCATTTACCCGACAAGGTGTCTGGTTAAATGAAATAACTTCATCAAATTATATAGTTAAACTGCAGCTGACTGAATCTAGATTTTATTTTCCAGTGCTTAAGCTCAGACAAATGTTTTTAATCCTCCCTTCCTAAAGCTGTGACATTTTTCTATTCTGACCTTTATACAGCATATATGATGGATAGACACTGCCTTGACAGCACAATCATACATAAATTTAAACTGTCACAGCAGGAAGAAAAAGCAATGTGTTAAGAGTAGTCAGAAAAAACTGCCAAGTTCTGTATCCCTTCTTTTCCCTTCTTTGAACTAGAAGGGTCTGTAGCTGAATGCACTTAGAATACCTGTCTTTCTTTAAAAGATGACATGGAAAATATTTTGAAAAATCGAAGTGTCACAATTTTTTTTCATCTTTGGAAAAACAAAAGGGAAATTTACAGTATCTATATTAATAGATAGGTCTCTATAGAATACAAGCTGTATTCTTTTTTCCTCCAAGAAATACTAAATATGATTGAAAAATAAGTGTTATTTAGCTAAAAAATATCTGGCAATAGACAGTGTTTATTGTTCAAATTGCACAGAGAAATATTTAGCAGTGTTTAATTCCTTTTTATTTATCTAGTAGTTAGTGTTGTATGTCAAACAAACAACCAAAAAAAACTCCAGTAGAATAAATCCAGAACCAATGTTTCCTGTAACAAAATCCATTTCTAATTAATGAGACTTTCCTGCACTCTAGACTGCCAGAACTAATTTGGCTTTTTGCACCTGCATAGTGTCTCTCCTGCATTTCTGTGCTTTGATACAGAGGGGCAACAGAGTCTCAGGCAGTGCCAAATTCACTTCTGCAAAATAGCAAAGAGAAGAATGAGTATTTAGCTGTGGAACAAGGAGTGCTCTGCAATCACGTCCTCATACAGCAAAGGGCATTGGGCAAGTCACCCTCTGTCCTTTCTTCCCCTATGACCCTCAGTCTACTCCAAATGCTGTTGTTCATCCCAAACCCGTGGTTAGCCTCTCCAGGCCAGGATTCCTTACACACACTGAGGAGTAGAGTACATGTGTGGGGAACATTACACCCTGGAATTCCCATGCCATTGCAGAGAAGAAAGGGATAAGAGGATGAAAAAAGAGAAAATAAATGCTGCCTTCAGTTGCCATCTATACATAGAAGCTGAGGGCTACAAAAGGCAAAACAGACCAGATAAATGAATGAAAAACAGACACCACATACGTGTGCCATTCCATCCCTCCTCCCAGAGACACCACCTCTTGCTCCTCCTGTCCCATGAGCACAGCAGGCCATACACAGCTTTGTGTCATTATCTCTCCACACATATTTCAGGACATCAAGAAAGCTACTAAAAGACTCTTTGTTCCCTACTACCCTGCAGCTAAACATTGGTTTACAGTCACTAGAGAAGTTCTGTCAGCCTCTGTGCACGTCTCTGGTTCTACATGATAAAAGCAATTTTTATAGATGGTGAAAGGTTTAGTTATGCCTCATCAAACACTGTGGAGATGTTGGTACTCTCTGTGAAACGCAGCATATTGCTAAGCATAGATTAAAAATAAACATGTGGCAAAATTGAGAAATGCCTACCTGTTTTCCAGGAATTTTAATTATATTTACATTTCATAGCTGTGGCTGTAGAGCATGTGTACACTTACTGACTTTTGGGATATACTACACAAATTATCTTTTGTCCACAGAAACAGATCTGTGGAAATAGTCACAGCTTATTGTAATTGTATATCACTTACAGATGTTTTCTTGCAGCAGATGAAAATTATTAAAGTTATATCTCATAAGTCAATGAAAATGCTTCCTCTGAGTGGACTGTAGCAAGAAAATTGCACTGTTATTATTCTAATACAATAAAACACTGAACACATGATTTTCTGCTTCCCTTATTGAGAAAGGAGAATAGACTTCATTCTTACTGTCAATTTACCTGCTACATTTCATAGAGTTATATTTCAAATTCACAGCATCTCAAATGTACATTTCAAATGTGTGTACATGTGCTTATTGAGGCATAGACTGAAATTAATATCAGGTTTTCAAAAAAAAGTAATTAAGCATTACAAAAGCTTAATATTCATCCAGTTCACATTTGAAAGATAACAGAAAAGCAGTCTATGCCAAATTAACAAAAAATTCAATTCTCTTCCCTCCCCAACAGCATTTAGAAAAAAACCCAGAGAGGTCAAAATACTGTTTGAATATTCTTGTCTGATACCTATTGTCTATTTCCACAGGCATCTGAAGTGTTTCCAAAATTCAAAGCCAATAACAATACCTGCAAGTCTGTTGGCAGACTCACAGGCTGGATATTTGATAAAGGATCTGCTGCATAAGGTTGTGCCACAACAATTCCTTGAGAACTTCTGTTTTGCCCTTTCAGGTAGCACTGTACATATATGCTGCAGTATCTGCATATTAGTAAAAGCACAGTTTCAAGGGAAACAAGCCTCTGCTAACAGATACACTGGCCAAAAGCTCCCCCACCCTTGGAAGAGCAGAGATGCCTGAAGAGAAGTTCTCCATTTGAAATCTCTTAAATCCTTCACTTAAGAACCAGATGAGTTTTTTCAGTTGCCAAATCTTATTTCTGAAAATCAGATGCTGTATATTGGAAGCCACAGTTACTTATATGTAATAACATATATAATACAATACAATATAATTAACACAGTTAAATTCTTACATAAAAGAATTTTCAGATATGTAGAGAACTGACTCCCTACGCTGGCTTGGTTACCCCGCAAACAAATCAGATCCATGAACAACAGATGTATAAAAACCATTGCTTTGGTATCTCTGGCAAAGCCCCTCTGCTGCTGCACATACCTGTGCATACTCACGCTGTTCTTCTCATTGTTCAAATCTGAAATCATGTTAAGCAATATCATTCATATTCCTACAATAGACGTAAAAATTTTTATAGATAAGATATAGCATACATAAATACTTTGAAATAACACTAAGAAGCAACATGCTAATGAGTAGCTTACAAGCCTTCAAGAGTATCTCTCAAACAATAATTCAACAGGGTAAATACAAGGGTCCAAAGAAAGTGCCAATAACATAGCTATTTCAAGAAAAAAAACCAGCCTGATTGTTCATTAATTTAAATAGTTAAGTAGCTTTTCCATAGAAAAAAAATCTATTAGTATTAGGAATGTAAAGAACACTTAAGGGTGAAGGATGTCTGCAGTCACACTGCCAGCAAAGAGCTGAAACCTCTACTTAAGGCTTTCTCAGTTTTTCCCATTCGTGCCTCAACTATGCATATATGCCACCAGTAATTATTTCAGTAACATACAGCGTCTCCTGTGTGCCTGATGTAACACAAAATACCCATTCTCATTCTTAGTCAATGTTTATTCATTTCCTCTCCATTTGCATTGTTGAATGAAATGTTACTTCTAAGCATAACAAGAACTGTTCCAAACCTCCAGACAAAAATGTTGCCTTAAGTACAAAGTAGAATCTTTAACAAGGCATTTCAGAGACATCTCATCTCCAGTGTATTGCCCAGGAAACTACTGCTTCTTAGATCTGCTCATTTACCACGTACACAGCTACCTTTATTTCACTGCTCCTGTTCTTTGTTCATCACACAGGTACTGAGCTTTAAGAGACCAAACTGATTCTGAGCTTGTAAGGACAGTTCCACTGATTAGACCACAAGCACATCAGCATAGGCTCCCTCAGGGTGTAGGAGAAGCACAAATGTGCTTCTCTAATATTCCATTCAGTTTTCCAAGTCTGGAAAATCACAGGCTGCTAATGAGTAAGAAAATAATTAGAACAGTAAATCCAAGGTCATGTCAAAGACAGGGATATAATCCATCTTGCAACATATATTGTTTCTTGGATTAGTGACATATTAAAAAAAATGTGTCTAGAGCAAACAAAAACTCTAAATTTTTATATGTTCATGATAGTGATTATGTGCGACACAATTAAAGTCTGTCCAACTTCCAGCACTTCACACAGTCAATGAGAATAATTTAAAAAGTAAAATTTTTTTAATAACGTTTTCAAATACCCACTGGAGCCAGCCTCCATTGACATTTCCTTGTAGACAAATTTTAAATTACTGAAACTAGTAATATCAGCCAATTGTACTACCAAGACCATGTAGCTCTGTCTGAAGTGAATTGGACATGTACTCCCCATTGTTGTCAGCACTAGCTGGGAGGCACTGTGCTGGAAGCAGCCTTTGGTACAGCATGTCTCTTTTATATCAAACAGCATTGCTAGAAAACCTTCCTACATATGTAAGGCACCTCTGTTGGACTTCGTGCCTTTAGGACAAGCAGAACAGGTAATGTAAAAATATTCCTGGCCCTAGACTCCATGCATACAGGTTAATTCAAAGAGGTAAAACACTGCCAAATCTGGATGCAGCCAGATAACACCTCATTAAAGTAAGACAGTTTCAGTCAGTCCTGCCTAGAGCTATTCCACCTTTTTAAGTACCTAACCAAAATTATTAACCTAGAGATGTGGCAATCCTGAACTCTGCAGCTATGTGAACTCATCTAATTCCTCAGGATAACAACTTCAGGGAGCTCTAATCTTAACTTTGGTGCTGCAGTTCCTTGCCTAGGGATAGCTGAGCTAAACTGATCCACATCTGCACCAGTACAAGGTTCAGGGCACACAAGTATGTCACGTGTCTGCTCGTGGCTGTGTTTTGGGGAGAGGCCTCTTGAAAGGTATTGTGGAACTATTTAAAACTTAAGAAACTGTGATAGTGAGAACTGTTCACATTCAACTCAGGACACTATATATTTTGCTACTCATTAAAGGAATACAATTATCAGAGAATAAAAGGAAAATAAACATACTGGCACAATTCAAAATTTGCCTGAACTATCAATTATTAAGAGCCACCAAACTGTCTTACTCTGCTTTCCACTCACCTGATCCCAGAACTAGTTTAGGCACACAGTACCCATGCCTGTTGTGCCCAAGGAACAAAACCTCTCTAATGAAGATGTAATTGTTTAGATGCCTCAGCTCTAACCCTATTTGCATTATGAAATGCTTCTATTCTTGGGGGGGAAAAAAAATCAAAAATAAAAGGTCTGGAATACATACAATATAGTGCAATAAATGTGAGGATAAAGTACTATTTTCAGTCTACTATGAAAATACAGGATAGTGATGGCAGTTGTTCTGAAAAAAGAAAGTTTATAGTGTTACTCTACAGCTGAAAAAAAAAATTAAAACTCTCCTGCTGTGAAAAAAAATGAATCAGCTATAATAATGTGCATGTTGATGCAAGTCGCATAGAGGTAGAGGTGTTAGACAAATACAAGAACCAAATCTTAAAAGATCTGGGAATTCACCACATGGGCTATAATGCTGTATCTAATTTGCAGCATCCCGTTCATGGAAGATGAGAAACAACAGGACAAAGTCCAGACCACTTAATCTGAACTCTAGAAAATCTGCCTTCTTGAAAGAGTTTGGTTTCTTTATTATACAGGAGAAATAAACTTGAGGAGTCACATGGTGATATAGGTGATTGTGAGACTGCAGTGAAGAAGATAGAAGTAAACTGTGCTCCATGTTCTTTGTGGGAAGGACAAGTAACAACCTTAAACTGCAAAAGGACATTCAGGTTATGGAAAATATTTTCAATAAATAGACAAGCTGCTTCAACTCTCAACCCTCGTCTACTTTTCTGTTAGTTGAATAAATTAAATATGTGGCCAACTCTTACATATTTTGAAGTGAATGAGTTGATTAAAAAAAAATTATTAGGCATGAAAAAGGTACCTAGTTCACTAAAGACAGCAGAAGAAAGTTCCATCAACTTTTGTAGTTTTAGGATCTTGCTCCTTAAGAAGATTCAATGCTAATATAGCTGTTTTCCAGTTGAGAATGTATAAAAAGAGAGTAAAAAATATTTTAGTGAGTTCATAATCTCCACAGCAGAAATTAATTTTACTAGCAGTAGCTGCAGAATTTATATATATTTACTTTTTTTTTTTAGACAGTAGTATATCAAGAGGGATGTTGCAGTGCATGGAACAAAATATATTCTTTTTTTTCTAAAATTAGAGCCACATCTGTACTTTGAAACATGTAAAAGGCAATTACTATACTATTTAATAGATTTCATGTGGATTACGGTAGTTCTTCATACATCTCCGTTTCCTGATACTAAAAAAAATTTAAAATATCAGAATCTTCATGAGACAGCAAGACTTAAGCTCACAATTTATGTTTTTGAAGGCCGATAACCCTGTACTGCTGGTTTGTTTTTTCCCCTTTATGGTTCATCTTACATAAAATCCAATTTTATTCAGTTTCCTTAAGTGCCCAAAATGCAATATCCTGGTAAGAACATTGTAGAAAGCAGTAATTGAGTGAATCAGCTATGAATCCTACCCCTATACACATCTGGAAAATACAGGGCATTACAGAATAATTGTCTTCCACTTTGCAGTTACACCAAGAGCAATATTTTACAGATAAATGCAAAAATACAGGGTGAAAAAAACACCTTTATTTTTCAGCATTACTTGAAGAAGAGCTCAAACCATGCTCTGTGAGCTTTTATTAATTTGGCCCCAATTTTGTACATTTGCTATCAGTCAGTGTAGCAGGTTCAGTTCATAAACCAGGCAGAAATTTTCAAAGTTTCAAATCAAATCAGGCTGAAGGTTTGTACCTGAGCTATCAGTTCAAAACCAATGGGATTTTTGTTACAAAAGGTTTTCAATTACTTATCTTTCTCCTTATAAATTCAGAAAGATTCATCCATCTTGGGAGCAGATTTAGATGCACATTACCAACAGTAGTTTGATTTTTTTTATAGATACGTATTTTATTTTGGAAGTACAAAGAGTTTTTGGATAATAAATTGACTAATGCTAAGGTAGGAGGTTCTCAAAAAGCTAGTAACAAATGACAGCTAAATATGAACATTAACAATTTATTATAGAATATTTCACAGCTAAATATTTGATCAAGCACTCAAAAAAATCAGCAACATGCTGAAATATTGTGACTGTGTAATGCAACTTGGTAAGTGAAGCAATTGTTTCCATTTATACCTGTATCATTATATTTGAGTTTAATTAAAATAGATCAAACTGATTGTACTTCTGTATTTAATCCACTGTTGCTATTCACTAAGGCGACATATTGGTAAAATCAAGGCTAAATTGAATTCTGACTCATCCTTTCCTCCTAAGAGTCCCTAAGGCCGCAGTGCTGTGGCAGCTGCTGAGGCTGCGGCTGGTTCTGAAGGGGGGGTGTGAATGGAGGCAATATCTAGGAGTGCCCAGGGGTCTGCCCCCCTGAGGCAGCTGGCAACAGATCCGTTCTCTCTACATTTTCTAGCCAATCAGGTTATCTGGCTCTTCTCACTCCATGACAATGTGCCCACCTACAAAGATTGCTGGGAGAAGAGGAACTGTGCTCTGGATTGGCACCATGCTGAGGCTCCACGCTGTAACCCTACACAGACCTTACACTCACTAAACTTCTGAAAGTACAATGTTCAGAGCAATTGCAGATTTGAGAGTTCAAACAAGTAACTCCTACAAGCCTCTGCAACACTGCGGTTACAGTTTTAAGCTCGTCCCTCCACCCCAGTTATCCTGTTCTTACACCACCTTCAGGTCATGCTGCTCTATACTGGTATTTTACTGGTGAATAAGTGCTGATTCCGTATTATGTACGGGGATTACAAAGAGCACATTTGAATGCTAAAAAAGCGCAAGAGAACAATGCTTGCAGATGTTCTGTAAGCATAGAAAACATCTCTTTGGTTCAGATTTAGGTCTTCTGGATCTCTCAATAATTACTGCTGAAGAGCTACACCTAATCGTATTTCAGATTAACATTTGCTTATATATAACAAAGCCTCCAAATAACAAGTGTTTTAAACTGAAGATTAGATATTGAAATTCTTGTGGGGATTTTGTTCCCTCTGCCACCACTCTTTGCCTGTAAAATAGGATAATAATCATTACACCACTTACACACTTTTGTAAAACTTAGACTCTGTCAAAAATTATCTGAGTTTACTGAGTTTGACTGGACAGGCTTCCTAATTTTGAGAACATAAACACTGCATCTTCAACATTTCTTCAGGAAACATCACCTCTCATCAATTTCTGTATAGTATGCTGTACACTGATTATACTTGTTTATATATTCAGGCAAAGACATGGACAAAGTTTTTCATTTAGAAGAGACATCCTTTTGAAAAAAGATTTTAATGAACATTGCTAAAATATGTCTAACCATTCCCTTGAATTCAGGCAATAAAGGAAAAAATTGTTTACTATATTAAGCATTTCATTAGGTCTTCAGTGTACTTTGCCTGCCTCTTTAATCAATAAATTGTGGATACATGGGGCCAATCTATTCAATTTATTTAAACTTGAGATCCTTTTGATTCAAAGTTATTTGAATTTCTATAGTTATATATCATTTATACAGTTTATATATCATCTGTGGACTATCTTCTTACTGAGGTGCAATTTTGTTACTGTGTGTTAGAAATAATTAGCACTGTAATAATGTTATAGCAACACACACATACTTGACACTAATGGATTTGTTTTCACTGCTTTTGGGTATCTCCCTACATGATCTGACAGCTTTATTCTTCAATTGAATCCAGACTAAGAGTCAATTCTAGTACCGAGTACACAATTCATTTACTTCTAACGAGGTGTTTAATCAAAATCTATTTGATATCTTAGGTGTGGAAGGCACTATTGAATATAATGAAAGCACAGGATCGATGAGCCAGAAAACATGCTTGCTCTTCCTCCTGAAACGTTTAGGAAGCAATAGTTTCGAGACCATGAAAAGACATCCCTAAATTGCAATCCTAACCCTGGAACTTTAAAACACCATTTAGATAAATAATAAATTAAATGATACCACAAATAAACTGAAGTGCCAGCCAGGTTGTGCTACACGCCCAAAAATTTTTGAATCCAAAAATTGGAGGATGTTGTAAGGACTTCGCAACTGCAGAAGCAACACAGACGAACTCCAAGATGTTAGAGCTGTGCTTGTTGTCTTAGGAAAATATTTTCTGAGTTAGTATTATACTGGCACTACATTCTGCATACTTATCTCCAAGGCCAAAGAACTCTCTGTAACAGAGAAAGGTTATTTCTAAGGTAACAATGCCTCCCTTTGCAATGAAGTGACCTGCCAGGAGAGCACAAGGCTGTGCCAGGCCTGTGTGCACGCCGGCTGGGAGGAGGCAGTTGGCAGGAGCTGGACCAGGATGAGATGCCTTAAGAGATATCTGAGCTACCATTTACATACTCCCTTGCAGGCAGGATAAGAATTGGCAGGTAACTGGTGGGAGAGCACAATGCTACTGTCTAGATCCTCTCTATTTTAATTTTGGTCTAGCTGAAAGGAGGAAAGCATGAAGGAAACACAAAACACCCACTGCAGTCTACAGATTATATTTCAGTTCAGCCTTGCTGCACAAGCAGTGAAAGTAAAGGAGCAGGTTGCTATGGGATTTTTACAAAAGCAGATCTCAGACAAGAAACTGAGAGTAAGAAGAGGAGTGAGAAACTCCTACTTCTGCACTTTGTTAAGTAGACAACACCATATCTACACATTTGCTAAAAAGTAACAGGTTTTGTAACACTGGTAGGGGCCCTTTGGCCTTTCAGGCTCCTCCCAGCTTAGCAGCTAAAGCTATCAGCAGCTGTAAGAGTCGGATTCTGTGTGTTCTCCAGACACTGACTGCTGCAGCTGCCTTTAACTTCAGCAACATTTGGCTGTTAACAATACTTCTCAATCAAATGTTGCAAAATAGCACTAAAGTATTATTTTAAATGCTCTACAGTATGACCCCAGATTTCTTAATTTATTTTCCTTTATAGCACAATTTGTATAGCTAATCAAATAATGTTAATGAGTTTACTTATTAAATGGTGTAAAAATATTATAAAAGAAGATGGTACATTAGACTTTGCTATGGCTTATGTCAAAGAAAAATTGATTCAGTTCTTCAGCATAATATTCTGTGAATATTGTTTCCATTATACCTGGTCAAAAAGCTGCCTGAGAGCAACTGGTCAGGCCAATGTCTCTTTCCAGGCAAAGGAAGATGAGAGTGTATCTCTTAAACACACAATTTTTTCCAAGCTCTGCAGCTTTTTCTTTCCCTGGATGCCCTGCACAAGTGGAGGGAATGAAGACACCCAAGACTAATTGCTTGTTCAGTAGTTAATTGTCCGTGAATATTACAGGCACAGAAATGGATGGAAAGGCAGGTGCAACTCGACATGACTAACATCAGCCTAATGTTGATAAAAATACTTGTTTACAAGCAAATTAAAGAAGTCGAAAAACACTTCCGCACATCAGCAGAAACACGTAAATAATGAGTTTCTACTGTCACATTTGACACTCTTCAGAATGATACAAAGATTACAAAATTTGAAAATGTGCTAACAAATATGATGCTAGCAAAAAGAGAAACCACTTGGTATGAAAATTCTACAAAATGTTTTTAGCTACAATGTTTTAAAACAGTTAAAATCGGGATTGCAGATATGATCAGACATGCTGTCTGTTGGCTTTTTCTCCCTTCACTACTTTTCTTTGCTGAAACAGAAAATCACCCAGCAATCCTCAAGCTATATGGCATAGCCTGCCCAAAATTAATAGGGCCATAAACATGAGTCAGCCAGCTCTCCTCTGTTACTAAATCTTACTCAAGTATCTTGCCTGCTGAAGTTACAGGCACAACTAAAGTCTTACTTTACTAAAAATACATCTAAGAGATAAGACATGTCTTATAGCTCAGAAAATCCTTAGCAATTCCATCTACTCCAGTGTGGAAGCCGAAGTGAAAGAAATTCTGATATGCTGAGTTCATTCAAAGACACGTCCAAAACGCAGAGTGTTGAAAACCAAAGTAGTCTTGGCTTGATGCTATAGACAAGATCAGAAAGCAAAAATGAACTGCCATTTGCACAGCAAAGGAAAACAATTTCAGGGACAGTCTCATCCCCTCTTTGATGTTTGCAACTGTGCACGCAACCTGAACAAATGAGGCCAGAGTTTTATCACCTCAACCACAGAATCTGAACTGCAAACATGAAAACTAGGTTGGTCCCATCTGTATCTTACAGTAAGGGTGACCATAGTAATAGATCCATTTTCCAGCTCTCCAACATATTCCAGTCATGCAGAGTCCTTGGAGTATTTGGGTTTGAAAAACAGAAGTGAAAGAACAGTGTTTGAGGGTGACTTCATATTTTATTTTTATAAGGAATTTTACAGTTTCTGGAATAGATTCATTATGATCAAGCCCAAAAGATTCAAATTACTGTATTTTTAAAAAGGTTATGCCCAGAGGTTGGGAAAAGGGGATTTTTGACCTAACCAAAAGCCTTCCAGTGACACACTTTTACTTATTCTCTGATGTAAATTAGAACAGCTTCAAAGCTATTCTAAATTCCACTTTTTCTGCAAAAGCAAGGGAATTATGCCTACCAAAGGCTGCTAAAATCCAGTATACTCCGAGGAGGAAGAATAGAGCAGACAGCTAACCTGCTACCTTTTTTTCTGCATAGAGATTTATTTTATCAATAGGCAACCTTAGCTGTCCAATTAGAACTATTGCTAGACTCTCATTTTTAACACAATGAATGCATATAATTTAGCAGTCCTGGACATGCAGTCACTTATTCCTCATATTACTGTACTGAATTGGAAGTATTTGTACAGTTCAAACAAATAATTTATATCCCCACATACCTGTTACTTCACCTGGGCCATACGTTGCTGCTAGGAACTTAGGAAAATATTTTTGGCCAGGCTTTTTTGCCATTAAAAAATACAATCTATTGTATCATTGGGTTTTGACATCATACCTTGACAAGAAGCCTAACTGTTGAGGAAAGGCTGTGTTGCACCTGCTACTACTGGATATGACTGTCCAGATGTATTTCCCTCTGGAAAATTAAAACCTTCAAAGTTATCACCATTGTTTTGGCAGTTTGCTGAATTTCTAAGCACTAGATGTCAAAAAACGCTTACTGCTTATTTTCGAACTACACTCAGTAGCAAAACACAGACTACTGTCCATATTCAGCACAGATTTTTCATTAGGAAGGAAGAGGGAAAGCCTAGTGGTTGTCTTTGCCTTCAGAACAATGACACGAGCTAAACTTGGAGGACTGCTGTATGTCCTGTGAAATGTCATCTGTTGTGCTAGTCAGGAAAATAGAATTGCCATCATATTCTCCCTTCCCCCCACTCCTCAGGATCGCATTTTCTCCTACATGCTCTTTGACTTTTATTTCTCCTGGTGATTATCTCCTGGTGTTTCTAACTTCCTTTTGCAATGACAATGAAGAAATAATGTAGTTGCCTTGGGGAAGACAACGCAGAATGGCAATCAGAGAGAGCAAGATGCTCAACCACCCCATAACTTCCTCATTTTTATCTGCATTGTGCTATTACCTCGTGTTATGTATAGCTTCCCATGATGCAAAGCTATGAAGAAAGCACACACGTAATTACTTTTAATGGATTATATTTACATGATTTTTGTCTCAATAAATTAGGATAGGTTTTGTGAAGGTCACCTTGTTAATGCAGTGACACAGGACAAGCTGCCACCCCATATTAATCCAAACTGGAACTACAGCTAATGAAATTTGCAGCTCCTGGGTGGAGGGATCACCCAGCAAGCTCTCATATTTCTATACACAATGTGTTTCTGCCAATAGCACCAATTCACCACGGATCAACTCAAACCTCTAAGGAAGAGATCTGGCAAAAAGAACAAAAATCACTAGTGACTCTTCAAAAATTGCTTCTTTTTAAAAATGGTCTCTAAAAATTCTGATGGAAATTACCACGTGATGGCATTTCATTTTTCATGTGATAACCATTAAGAAGTATCCAAATTTAATCTGGAAAATTTGGCCAAAGTTGTGGGTAAACAGAATCTAAGAAATGGGTGCTACTTTAAGAACTTGAACTTCAATCCTTAATGAAAATCTCAAAAACTAAAAATTGAAAATATATGTCTTTACTTTTGGGAACCACCACTTGAAAAATTTCCTCTGAGTTGTTTTTAAAACATACGCCTTAGTTGCTTTACTTGGAGAACATGGTTCATTTTCTCTGAAGTATTCAAAAAACAACAGCTTAAGCTGCTCTGCAAAAAGTACCAAGTCAGTCCACTGCTAGAATTTAACACTCATTATAAAAACAAATTAAAAAAAAATAAAAGAGGAAATTAAACAAAAAAAAATCGTATAAAATCTCAGTGGAATTTTTTGCTTCCAGGTAGATTGACTGACAATACTTACAACTGTGTGCTAATAAGAATTATATCAGAGGAGGTTATTTTATGTTGAATAATGTCCACGACAATTCTAACATCTTCAGGGAGATAATTTAAAGAGATGTTATTCAAAAGATGATGCACTGCTGAGACAGAAATTTTAATCCACAGAACTCAGGGAACTTCCTAACCCAAGGCTCGTTCCCATAGCAACTGCAATTACATAGCTTCACATATGCATTATTGCCTTTTCTTATGAGCTGTCAGAACAGAGCCTGGCAGTCTAAAACTCTACCAGGACGCTGCTTTTCCTACATTTGTACATCTGATCTACAGGTGCTACTACACTCTGAAGTTTTAATTTTGCACTCTATTCTGAGTTGTGTTTTGTCTTGAAAGTCAGCAATATTAGCACAAATCCAGACTGAAACAACAGAACCACAGCACCTTGAATCTCACTGAAACACACAGCCCAGAGCAGCACATAAAGCTTGTCACATATGTTTTTTATGACAGTAAGTTGTTGCTACCTCATGATGGAAAACACCCCCTCCCTCCCCTTTTTTGTTTTTTGTTAATACCTATTATTTCAAGAGATGCTATTCTGGAAACATTAAATTTCTCAGAATCAAGCTAGACAAGGAGGACAGAATACTTCTGTTAGTAAAGGAAATTCTTAATAAAGGGGTGAACCAAACTCTAGAGGAATGAAAATATTTGACTTTAAGCTCTCAAAAACCCCTGCCCTCTGCATTACAGATTACTACAGAAATCTCAGCTAAATATGTTGGGATTACCTTTTATTTTCCTTAGTTTATTCTGAAACAGTAAATCCTCACACAATTGAACCATTCTCTCAGTTTGGTTAGACAATGTAAACTTGAGCCAGTAGTTTGGCTCAGGGCGAAGAACAGTTGCAGCTGCTGAGATCTTGTTTAACATAAAAAACACACGTACAAAAATTAAAAATTAAGAAAAGATATTAGGAGCCACCTAACATCCTGAGAAATAGCATTTAAGCAATTTAAGCATAGCTGTTATGCTAGAGTTTATATTTTGGCTTACTGAGTTAAAAAACAATGTATCACACTCATAATATGAGCTTTCAAGGTACCTGAAGGTACACAGCTCCCACTGAAACAGAACACATCAGAAATCTGAAGATCTCTGAAAATCTGGGTTTATTGACTTTAGGTGTGGTCAGTGGTGCTCATATACTGCCAGGAGATCTATCAGAAGGATGTTTGGCACAATAAAATTGAGCTTATTATTATTCTGAAAGATATGTGGGAATGGACCAGGTATTTTGGACAATTGCAAACTGGTAGAACTTTGGCTATTATATCGAGAAATCGCAAACTTTGACAAAGAGGAATTTAAGGGTTGGTCACTTCCAGAGTAAATGGAACAAATAATCTCCACTTTCTTGTCAGAGGCAGAAACTCTTCAACTCCAAATCCAAAGGAGATAATTACAGTGCAAAGCTATGCTAGGAACTGTGTCATCCACCTTAAAATAAAACAAACTCCAAACAGAGCATGATGATGACTGTGGTATAAAGAGCAGTTTGTTCAATGACCACTGTTCTTTACACAAAAACTAAAAATCTGAATTAAACTTAGCTCACCTGTACACTTCAGATCTGAGATTATCAAGAAAAAGAAAATTGTAATGACTTATCTTACTAGGGTACTGTGTACACGAGCTCATCAGTGTTTAGAGCTCTCAGGAAGGCTGTTCAGAGCCCTGAGTAATTCAGGTTCTGCAGGCTGCTCTGTGGCCAGCACTAGTCTCACGCATCCTGCAGTGCAGTTCTGAGAGCCTTGCCTCTGCACTGGGCACTCAGGGAACATCCTCAGGGTATCCCTCTATCACACCTCTGCAGAAGGCTTTTCCAAACCTCAGCTAACCTCCACTGAGGTCAAACACTGCCTAAAAGAAGCAGGCAGGATACAGTTTCAGGTGGGTTTAGTTTTTTGGGAGGGAAAGGGGAGGAGGGGTTGGGGGGTTTGCTTTTTTGTTTTTGTTGGTTTGGTTTGTGGTGAGCTTTTTGGGGGTTTTGGTTGGTTGGTTGGGGTTTGGGGGGTTTTGTTTGGTCAGTTCCTTTTATTTAATAGTATTAAAAAGGATTTGAAGTCTAATAGGTTCTTTACCTTTTCAAGGAAAAGAGTGAAAAAATATCAAGTTATCACTAAGCTATATGAAATATTCTGCTGTCTTTAATTTTCCAGCTACTTGCTTATCACAGAAATACCCACTCTCCCTTTCTCAGTTCCTTTCTTTGTGCATATGTCAAATGCTGGCATGCAGGCTGCCCAAAGGGAATAGAATATCATCTCCAGGAAGTTGTTAACATAAGGCTGTGCATGTACCATGCTGTTATTATGACAGTTTGCTCTAAAGCAGAAGAGACAAGCAGAATAGGGGAAAAGTGCACAGCTCCTGTTTCTACCACATGTGTATCCTGTTCATTCCTTAATACTAACCCTACTGGGCTCTTGCAGGCAGGCAACTGCAAAGCACAGAGCACTTCAGCAACTCAGTTTGCTGTAGCTGTGTTTGCCCATTTTCATTACTGATAGTTAACAACAATCTTCTCCAAAGCCTCCTGAATTGCTAACTTCAGTCAAAATACACCACAGAAGTACCTTGTATGACAGGAATCTCACAGCTCTTCCCCATCTCTGAACTATGGGATCATTTGGGTATGAGTTGCAGAGATTTCCCATATTGCAACAAACAGTAACCTACAGCAAGAACCCATTCACTTGATATTGCTTGAAGTGGCCAATCTGGATCAAACTCAATTAGTAAACTTGCTTCAGATATGTTATTGCTCCTCAATTCTTCTGCCTCATTATATTCCTGTCTCACAGAACTAGCCTGGAAATACCTGAAGACACATGGCTTGCATAAATATCTTAAATAAAATATTAATGAATTATTGTTTCCATTAGCTTCTTGAGTATTTTCCCCAGAGTGAACATTGCAGCCTTGAAATATTCAAGAGCTATTCCTGCTCTCATATTGCTAGTTCCTATCAGAGCTATCCTCTGCTCTTTTCCCAACACTAAAGCAATCTCATTAGCCTCTGGTATTCCCTGCCCTCTTTCTCTAATAGGCCCCAAAGAGATCATTTTTAATTTCCTTTCTACCTCTTGCATAATTCAACCGGAGAACCCCTGTCTTCCATTCTGATTTAATGAAATTGAGAATGGTAAAGCACAGTAGTTCTCTCCTATCAATACTCACATTTACCTTCTACATTTTGGTATTGATAGAGTTTTTAAAACCAAATTGATACATAAATTTGACCTGGTTGGGTCAATATGGCATGCCTCTCTACCATTTGGCAATTTGCTAAAAAATACCATTTTGTATCTTTCATAAATAAGTTAAGTGCAAGGATTTCCCTGATTTTGGACAGAGTGCCTAGTCAGAAGAGCAGAGTTAGTCTCAAAGGGAGCCAGAAAGCCCCTTGCACCCTCATCAGGATAGCTGTCTTAGGCACCAAAGGACAAGTCCTTTCCCTACAGGAATGCAGGCAGCTCATGGAGAGGGCTGTCCCTTTGCAGGTCCCTACCCCTCGTGTAGCATTTATTTTGGGATAACCCTCTCTCTCCTTTGTGCCCTTGGCGTGAATGCTTCTGCTAAGTTCAGAAAGAAAAACAAGGACAATAGCCAGATCTGAATATATTTTGCTTAATGAGTCTTCCAGCTAGCTCAGACATAAATCAAACCAGTTCCAAAAAAAGATATTTTAGACATTGCAAAGGGGCTGAGTTTAAAACATCATACTATATAATTGGGGTTTTTTTGTTTTGTTACTTTAGTCATAATATAAAGACAGAAATCAAATCTCAAACAGCAGAAACCAAGTACAGTCAGGTGCCAAAAGGGATCTCTTCAAATAGAATACATCAGACTGGTAAGTTAACTCACTTTCTTCTTTTTTCCTTTTTTTATCTTATAGATTGCCAATAGACGATAATATTCATACGTTCTACAGAAAAGGGAAAAAAAACCCACACAACAACCCGAGTTGAGGGTCTGGTGTGATGAAGAAACCATAGGAACAGACTGAGCCAAATGCGGACAGATGTTCACAGACTACTTCAGCCAATTTGCCTCCCCTTCAAAGGACACTTTTTCTTTCTGAATGACATGGGTCTTACAGCATAGTACCAGCTTTCTCAGGTTTTTTGGTTTTGAATGCTCTTCCACTTCAAAAAGTTAAATTCAAGGACGTTTTCCCACTCTCTCAACCCTCATTACTCCAGTACTGAAGATACTGACGAGTTTGTACTGTTTTTATGGTACTAATTAATTCTTACTAACAGAGCTTTTCTTTAATATATTCCCACACATCTTCATGAATACTAAATCATTTCTTTAAAAAAGATATGATTGCACAAAAAAAAAAAAAAACCCGTGAAGCAAATAAACGATTCATCCAGAGTCACATCAGTGCCATCCTTACCATAAACCAGATACTAACACCTACTACCAGAAATTAAATTCACTACCCTTGGCTCCAGACTTCATCAGCAGCAAAAGTAATGTCCACATGTGAGTGAAGAACCATATATGCACATTTATTTCCATATATTTTAGTATATGCATGTGATCTAATGTTTATGTAAATAAGCACTGGGCAATAAGGGGGAAGTCCTGCCTTATGATCAGAAGGGAGGTTAAGAGACCAAACATGAAGGAACTGTACAGCCAGAGAATAAATAAAGATCCAACACATGCATGGATTTCTAACCAGTGCCGCTATGGTTGAACACTATGATTCTGAAAATTGACATCTGCTTTGCATTAGCTCTGGGGGTAATTGGTTGTACTAATTTTGGCATTAGTATTTGAGTGTAAGATCTCATATTCTTTCAATCAACTTTAAAACATTAATAGGAAATACAGATTTTGTAAAAACTTTCTTTAGTTCACATTTTTTAGTAACAGAGATGAAATACACTTCTCCAGAGTTTTTGAGTAGTATCTAATTAAGAAAATCCACCAATCTGGTTATCTTGAGGTGTTCTTACCAATGTAGATATTTCATCGAAAGAAGAAAATGTGCTATTTCATCAAAATTTTTGTGCTAAAGAACGTAGCAGACCATAATAAGCAAAATATCTTCACAGCCCTGGTCTTCCTGTGGGGTAAAGCTAGTATGTCCAAAGTGGAGGATGACCTGTTGCCATCCTCCCCTCAATCCTACAGGCACTATACAGTCACAAAAATTGTGTGGAGACCCCTTTAACTCCAGTAAAGGTGTAATGGCACAAAATGCCCCACAGCTTGAATTGCTCTATTGCCTCTCATTTTCATGGTGCCTGCATTACAGAAAAAGAAAAAAAAAAAAAAGAAATTCCAAAATATTACTTTCTTCAGTTACTTTCACTATTTCATAAAATGGAAAGTGACTTAAAGGTCAAGAAGTACAGAGGAAAATAATATGTAATAACTCAAAAAGTTAAGCTTGTGAAGTGGTGCCTTTTTTTCCCCCACTTTTTTAAGGAATCTTGAAACAATTTGGGGTGGTTTTTTGTTTAGCAGGTAAAAAACTGCTTTAGCAAACTATCAGCTTGTAGCTATTTCTTGGTCAAAATTCTAAGACCTTCTTAAAAAATTTGGTCCCTTAACACCCATTACTTAGTAATTATCTACCCCGACCTGATATGTAATGAGCAGAAATGCTTTAAAGAGGTTAGTATATTGTAGCAGAAATATAAAAAGCCCATAATATAATTCCTTATTGAAAAGGTATTGATACATTTTGATGGATTTTTACCCCCTAAAATGAAGGAAAGAAACCAAATACATTTCAGCAGAGTTTGCTCACTGTTTAACTTAGTCTGAGTTATTTCTAAATGAAATATTGCATGCAAGTAAAGCCATATGTGCTTCTTAGCCTTGTTTTGAACTTTTAATTACCTTGCACTTCTCAGAAGAAGATTTGGACTGGTACAGAAATGGATTTGAAACACCAATGGACTTCTTTATGCCTTCCTGCCTACAAAAATTGTATTATTGTAACCTTGACATTAGCTTACTGAAAAAATGGTTTTGCACTCAAAATTAAATACTGTGTTTTGTGGAAAACAATATTTTTAAAAGTGATAAAATTACATATGCATTTGTTCCTTTCTCCTTTGGAGATTAAAAAGACCCTGAGGCAGCTCATTTTTACAGCATGTTTGCTGTCAAGGGGCAATGAAGTACAAATGGAAGCCAATCGAACTTGGTGATTTGTTTACTCAGGAAGACAACAGCTGGAGAAAAATGGAGGATTTCAATAATCAGCCAGTCACATTAGATAAGGAACAAACTGGTATATGATATAGCATTATTAATAAGGAGACTTCCTGTGGGGAATTAGAGAGAATGAGTAATTACCTTCCTTGAGGATCAAGGAATTTACTTCACTTTATCCGAGTTTGTTGGAAACTACAGTCCAAGATATCCTTGTCTGCTTTTTCCAAACCCTCAGGTAGTACAGACTTCACAGGTTTTTACTTCAAAATTCACAAACCGTTCTGGTATACCCAGTAGTCCCTATTGTCTCCTAAAGAAGAGCTTCGTAAAATGGAAGTGGTTTAATGAATTCATATTATGTATGTGGTGAAATTAAAATTTGTGTTACTGGGCATGTGTCAATGACTTCTAAATATGTTGTGCAGCTCAATTATCCCCTACCCACTAGCACATACAAGGGACAAGAAAAAAAACTTTGTTCATTAAAATGTCTGCATGCAAAATGCCTAATCCAAAATCTGCTAAATAAAAGCCTTCCTGATACCATCATTGACTTTTCCAATCAGACTCTGTCTCGCGGAACAACTCAAACTCCTTTCATGAACAGCTGAGTAGATTTTGTTCAGTGAGTTCAATTGAAATTGGTGCTACAAGATGTTATTTTAGACCTTTGGCTAAAGTGACAAACTTTTTTGACATCATGACACACAGCCCTGAAAAGAATCCAGAGGAATCTGTAGAAATTACAGGGGACACATTCTGAAGAAAATAATTGTTTCTTAACCCTCTATAACAATATTCTTTGTATTGATTTATCTGAGTAACAGTGACTCATCATAACTGGACAAATTAGAGGATGAGGGCCATTTCTATCCGGAGCCGATCCTTTAGTCCTCAAATTTAAGCTGCTCAATTTCTGTATACTTCTTATTTCTGCATGACTATACAAGAGAAATAGACCTAATACTAACTGCAACACATTAGGGAAAGCTATTTGCTGTAAAAAGTTGGGTGTTCCTTAACTCAGTATTTCCTCAGGTGCTCTATCTCCCCATCAGCCAAGTGTTCTGTTCCCAAAATCCCACAAAATTCAACTGAAAATCACAGTGATGAAGAGCAGTAGAAATTGCTATTTTCAAGCTTTGAAAAGCTCCCAGGAGACAAGTCTCACATCTTTGTAAACTAAAAAATGCTACTCCATTCTCTTGTCTTCTAACAGGTAATCACAGTATTCCTTGCCTTTGCTGCTGTTGGCTCTTCCGAACTGACACCTTTCCAGCACTTTGGTTTTCGTGAAGGTGCATCTGATGAACGCTACAGAGGCACAACCTGAGCAGCCTTTCTTGCCGCTGCTGCAGCTGTCAGCTTGGAGGGGATAATGTAAGCAATTTTGTGTCCACAGAAAAAAAAAAATCAAAGAAATAATACAATTCTGCCAGTTTGGGAAGTAGCTGCTTAATTCATGCTAACTGAAATTGGATGTTACATGGAAGAAGCTGTAGGTAATAGTTGCTAAACCACTATCTCTACCATTTTATGTGTACAGTCTGTCATACAGCACACACACAACAGGGCTTTATGATATTTACGGTTAAACTAATTACAGCAAATTTTTTTTTAAACTACCTCAAGCTTATATGCTTCATGATACAATTTTCTCATTGTTACCTTCATTTTATCATTACAATCTTGTTAAAAATCTCTGCTAGAAAGCAGTTCAGTCTTTTTTGGCTGCTAAGCTGGTATACTTAAACAAACTCATATTTTTTTATCTAACACTATACAGAGGCCAACAGCCTAATTTGAAGTTTGCATCAAACAACTTTCCATGCAGTCTGGAATTCTCACCAGCTACATCCATGTTTCTCTCTGTGAGTAATTGGAAAAGGAGCAGAAGCAACACCAACAGTGAGTTAGAAATAAACTACGGCAACATATTTTTGAAAGCTAATTTTGAACATACCCTGAAAGAATTTGCACCAGAATCCTGCCTTTTATGAGGCAAACTCCCATTACATAGATGTTGTTGGTATCAAACAACACTGCATCCTTGTTTCTCTGCAGATTACTAACTATTTTGAAAATAATTAAAAATACAAATGAACTAACATCATGGGTAATTTGTAAGTTTAAAGAGGACAAATACACAGAATACATTGTGTCCCCCCCTAAAACACAACTGTCTCTAGTTGTCATCAAATAATTCAGGACCAGATATAAAAATAAAAAGAAAGTTATCATTTTAACACCAACCCAAATGTAACCTCTTGTTCCTGAAAAAAAAAAAAAAAAAAAAAAGCTGAGACAAAGTATTTCTAGTCAACAAAAGAGAAAATATCAAAAGACACCAAAATAAGTTTAATAAGACACCTAGGCACCAAAATTTCTAGAGTTTACTATTTAATGTATTCAGAGATTCCTTCTGCAAATGTGTAAATAGCTTTTCTCCTCATTAGGACAAATTAAGTTATGTTTTTGTACTTATGAAAACACAGAACCGACTTCAAAGAAAAACAGGGACCATGTAAATGAACATATTCTTTTAAGTTTGTGAAATTGATAAAACCTCAGATTTGTAGAAAACTAATTAAAAGAGAATAACTCTTGGTAAATGAATGCCAGGATGTGAAATTTATGAAATATAAAGGAAACCAAATTTTCAAATGTTTGTTCTGCTTCAACTGAATTATTCATTGTGAATCAGATTCTTTTGACTTTAGTCCCCTCTCTTACCACAAATTGTCTAGGAAATGACCACCATTTTATTCAAACATTCATTACCTGCAAGCACTTGCTGAATATTTTATGTCAACAATTTTGAGTCCTTGGGATGCTTGCAAGATCTTCACCTCAGTACCATACTAGTCTTTTATGTGTCTGGAATGTTTGGCCAACTTAATTAAATACGAAGTTTCTAGTGCTCTTATTGAACTACTAAAATGGTTTAAACAAGGATAAAACAAACTATGAACACTGAATAACAAATAATGAAGCAAAAAAATCAAGCAAATATTTAAGGCATAGATATGAGCGGTATATGCTTAATCACTGCCCTACTTGAGAGTAATTTGGTATTTTTATGTCTCTCCACTTTCTCTCCAAGTTGTTAATTGTCTTGAAGCTGTGTTTTCCAAGGTACTTCCATATTGAAAGATGAGAGCAAGGTCAAGAAAGGATTTATGCATGCATATAAATGCCTTGGTTTAAAGATATTTTTGAAAAGCCCATTTTGACTTTTTTACATCGCAAGGTGTCTAAAAATATAAGATCTTTTTGTGTGTTGTACACCTCGTTGCCTTAATTATTATTAATTAATACCTGACTTTTGCCATCAGAGATCCTCCTCAGGTCCCTCTGTTCAGGAACTGTTGACCAGTCCAGTCCTCCTTCCTTTTCAGCAGCCACTAGGGATGGCCGAGATAATTAGAAGCTCTGAGACTATTTTTCCCTGGGGAATACTTGTTTTCCAGCTCTGAGCTGCCTTTTCTCCTTTTTCCTGTTTCTTTTTCCTGTGTTTCTTCAGGGAGGCCCAGTTGTTGAATTTGCAGGGAGTTACAAACTCTGAGCCTGGCACACAGGACCACCAGTTGTTAAATTCTCTATTTTCACTTTACCTCTGTCTCGTGAGTTCTTTTACTCAGAGTTCGGATTAAAACACAGGGTTCTTCTTCTAATTGATGTTTATTATTTCTTATCTATGGCACAGCTGCACAGAAGGTGCCTCTAAGTTAACAAGGTGGAAATGGGCCCCAAGTGCTACCTTCCAAGGTCTTTTAAAGCCCAGTCTATCCAATTATGGAATGCCAACTGATTTATTTTTACTTGTAATCCAGTAACTAAACGTTCATATTCCACACTGTGGGTTTTTTGAACCAATACCAAACCACCTAGATTTGTGAAGCAGGAGGAAAAAAGAACTAACCTACACCCAAAATCCTCCATCTTGTTACCTATATCCCAGAAACCTAAATTTCCTACATCTCTACATATTCCACCCAGTGATATAACTTGAATTACACAGCAACAATCTCAGTGCTATCATATAATCTGGGAAGCCTTTCCCAAGGCCTCAGGTCAAATGCAGTGTGCTTTTCAAGATCGCTGCCTGTCAGCACTGAAAGACTGAAATTCTCTGAACTCAGGGTTCCAACAGAATATTAATAACAACTCTACTGACTTTATTTGGAGAATTGTTAACATGTATAGACAGGATGAACATTGGGTCTTGATCCACTACAGATTGAAACAATGCTGACAAAGGAGAATTTCGTGCCCAAACTACAGGTAGCAGCAGCTCAGTTCATTGCCCTCAGTCAGACCAGGATTTGACTAGGAGTCAGAGAGAGATGGCATGCTTCTCCTGCTATTTTAAAATCAAATGCTAAAAATGATTTGAAAGGATAAACTGGAAGAATCTTACTACTTTTGAATATACAGTAAACAATTACTGTGATGGGCAAAAAATTTTTTTTATCTGCTTGATAAAACTAAACTGAACTGTGGTAAACATCAGTTGAGAAGATGAAGATGATGCTCTGTGTCTCAAGGTATTCTCAGCTGTAAGACTAATTCTATGCGGAAATAGCATTTATACTGACTGTTTCTCCAATTCCATGACAGCTGGACTAATAGATATTTTTACCAAATGTGGAATATATGGTAAATTAAAGTAAAATCCAAGACAAACATTTCAAGTTCACCCAAGACTTTGCAGCAACCTGTGCATTAACATATGGTTGCATTTCTCTGAAGTTCTGCAAAGCAGCAATTCCCTATGAACTAAACATTTTCCTTTATCTTCTTAAATACAGGTCATCTCTCTAATATTATATAAAGCCATTTGAAAACCTCCTTCACAAGCTCCCTAAAACCAGGCACAATGTCAAACTAGCAGAATAAACACTTAAATCAGAAACACAGTCCTGGCCTTATAAAGTAACATTCCATTATGAATCTCAAACAACCATTTACTTTTCCAGAAATAATTACATGCTGTAATTTCATTTTGCTTTGAATTAGAATTGGAATTTAAATTTTTTAAACACACATATTAGTTTTATCTAACATCGAGGTATTATATCTCAACACTGAGAAAACTACTGAATTTCATGTATAGGCTATATCTGCAATATCAAACATGTGCAAGGTGAAATGAGTAGTATATTAATGAAAGTTTTGAAATAGGAACCAAAGCAAAAAAGGGGTCAAGATGGACAAAAATATTAAATATTTCAGCTACATCAAAATTAAACAGTTTTCAGCGTCTATTTTGACTTTTTATATAATCCTGTAATTAGTTTGGGTTTAATAAAACTGCATTTTCTGATAATTCTTCTTGAACCACCACAGAATGCAAAATTTAGAATCAAACATTTTTGAAACTTCCCTGCTGCCTTCTATCAGACACTAATTCTAAGGAAATGCAGTACCAGTATCTGTGCTGTAGCCACAGTGCAATTAGAGAATATCAGTGTTTTATAAGGATGGAAAAGGAGCATCTGAAATTCTCAGAATATCTGCAATCCAAATACATTGTTGTATTTAAGCAGTATGTTGATGAGGTATTCTACAAAGAGTTCAGAGAAGGAGGACATAAGAGACAAAGTCAGACAGTAATTAGAGTGTTACTTGGAAACAACCAGTAGCACCAGTTTAATAGAACTTCTGCTGACACTGACTTTCCAAATGAAATCAGTGTCACAAATTCAGAGAATCCAAATAATTTTTAACTAATATCTTATTGGAAGCCAATAAAACATCAACAAGGGGGCACTTCTAATCATTAAAAGAATTCCTGTGTAACAGAGCTCAAAATTAAAAAGATCTGCTAGGGCAACAAGAGACAACCACATTGCTTGGAAAGACATCAGGGGGATATAATAGCAAGGAAGAAAAAGATCCTGCTTTTTCTATTATCAATCAAAGCTGAGGTAAGGTATTTGCATCATTAAAACATCTGTTGACATGTGAGTCAAAGAATAGAAATTAAAAGAACTGTCACACAAGAGTGTGATATGAAGAACATAGAGAAGTTATGAGAAGGATGCAAAAGGAAATAAATGTGAACATTGTACAAACTGTAAAGAATAACACAGCCTGAAAACAGCCACTGGGAAGAAATAAAGAAAGCTCTTCATTGCAATGAAAAACCATAACAAAGACCAAATTTTATACCAGAAAAATCACCACCACATACTGAGGGTGCTAACTGGAATAATCAATGCAAGTTCAAATATGTGTGCAAGAACTTGCAATGAATCAGACATTCCTTCTGTTTCCAGAAAAGGCTGAATATGCCATTTCACTGCTGTTGAACATTGCATTCTTTACAAACAAAAGGGGCTGCTTTTCCTTCTCTTCCCAGTCAACCACCTCTGCAGTTCCCAGAGTTACACAAATCATATAGAGTACAAATGATAGATGGATGGGTACAGATCGATACAAGCTGATTCTGTGACTCACATTCTATGTCCAGTGCTGTATTACTTACCTGAACAGACTTTAATCACAGGATCTTTTAAACAAGGAGAAAAAGAAATTCTAAAGAAAAAAAAATGGTGTTGTTTTAAATAGTGCCTCTATTTTTTTCCTCAGACATTTATTACAGGACCCTATAAATTTAGAGAAAAAGAAACTAATAAAAAAAGTCATACAAAACTGTTGAAGAATTAAGGATATTACTAAAAACAAGACAACAGATTTTCCTTACTATAATTTCTTCATGTTTTCAGGATCCTGTAATAAATGGCAGTAAAGAAAAAAGGACTTTCACATACACGCAGATAGAAGCAGCATTGGGAAGGTTAGCTAAGACCACTGTAGCAGCTTAAATATTAAGCCCTATGGCTTCCTAAGAGCCACTTCATCCTGTGTCTGAGTGTACATAATCATTTTATTTTCAAAGTTGTGTGCTGCCATTTTTAACTAACAATTATTTCTTATAGGTTGCCATCAGACAGACTGCACCTCCAGTGCTTAGGGCATTTGATGCTAATTGACTCTACGTGTCAGAAAAAGCAAATCATGCTCTCCTACTTCTGCTTTGCATCAGTGTCTGGCTTAATGTACCACACATCTCAAATTACTGTTCTTACTGTAACCTACTGTAGTCACCCACATATGTACATCAGTATTTATTCCTAACATTTGGGTAAAATTATCACCCTTTTCCCTTTCAGCATAATCTGCTGTGTTCATCACACTGGTCCAAACCATCTCTGGACAGTGTCAGGACAAACACTGCCTTTTACTGCTCACATCATTACTCTTTCAGCTACACCTCATTTTTGTATAGGCTAATCATTGAGTAATGGAAATATTTTTTTGTAAAGAAATTAATGGGTTTACAAAAGAAAATAGTTAATATGAACACTATTTGTAAAACATTACCCCTCAGTCTAGAGTAGTAATTGCCTTATAACATCCGTTGCCATCTAAATATGCTTGCAGGCCTTTGTAACATCACGACTGCGTTGACTATAGATAAATCCTTCATACTTACAAATTAGGATTGCAGCTAAACAAAAGAGCATCAACACTTTTGCAAGCAAATTTCCTTGGGATGAAGAAAGGAGAATTACCCTTGACCCACTCAGGGTGTTCAGCTTCATTATGGCATCAGAAGGAAGATCAAGACAACTACCCTTGATTAGATGCCTAATTTTGCACAAGTGAGATAAACCCATTCTAAAACCTGCATATATAAGCAGTCACTTCCATTTGTGGCCACCAAAATAATTGCTTTTTTTTCAACATGTTATTACAGTTTCTTATTAAATTGCCTAAAATAATTATTTTTTTCAGGCATTGTTTTGTCCCAAGTGACCCTCATTAAATTCAGTAACGGATTTACTATTGACTCAAATGGGAGCAGCATTAGACCTATACAGCATGGATATTCTTTTCTTTGTCTAATACATCTTTACAGAATACACTAGAGAAAGGAAGGGAGTCTTTCTTTTCAGACAATGAAAATACATGGTTTTAATTCCTATTTGAAGTATATCCAGTACTATCCCCATGATATTCAGTAAATTCCATAAACATGACTAAAGAATAAATATGGCCTCATGCATCTGCAAAAAGCAATCCATTGAGACAAAAGTCTGTACAGTTCACAGTTTCTACATTTTTATTTTTTAATCCATTGACCTTAGTAGTAACACTAGCACAAAGCAGATGTGACAAAGCTGGCATTAAAGCTTGTTACCCATCAGACTAACACTGAGCTATAAGACTTTTTCTTCACAAACTTCATCAGTAGCTTAAGCCAATGAGCATAGTATTACCTGAAATAAATCTCTTGGCAACAATTAATTCCTATAAACATTATATTACTGATCTCTGGTATTAACCTTAGGGGATCATTTGAAGAATGTTAGCTACAAGAAAAACTGTATTTTTCTAAGTTGAGATACAATGAAGTTAATTATTAGAACAAACAGATAGGCAACACTCCTACTGCAACTTCACTCTGCCAGCATCCACAAGCAAATATAGGGATGATTCTAAAGTAACTCATTAAACAGTTGGAAAGATTTTGCTCCAGTCCAATACTTCTTCCTCAAAGTATTACACATGGAGATATAAGAATTTGGTGCCAGTGTGGTCTGTCTAACAAAAAGATAACAAAACTGACTTGAAAAACAAAAGGAAATAAACACATCTTTTTCAAATGCTATTTAAAGAAAACCTTTAAATAGTCCCCAAGGATGTTTGAAAGTAAGCACACAATTTTAGAGATTATTTAATTATATTTCTCTGAAAAGTATTTTAACCCACCTTAATTTTAGAGAGAATTAAACAAGGAAAATCTAACATTCACTAATCCACACTCAGTCCAGTAGTTTCAGTCATTACCAGCTCCACAGTTTCTATAAACAAGTATATAGAGAATATTGAAACACAACTGATAGAAAAATACACATTAAGCATTTCACAGGCCCCATCTACCATATATCTGGGGACAGAATTCCTCAGGTACTTATTCAAGTTTTTTCATATATAAGTAACTTTGTTCGTTTGCTCTGCTCTTAGGTGTTCTTGAGCCTGGATTTATTCACAGAAACATTGAGCCTAAAACTTTTCATAGGTGGCACCCAAGAAGACCCAAGGTTCACATGAAAGCCTGTTCTGTGTATGTGTTTTAAACTTTCCTCCATTTATTCACCTGCTTTTTAAAAGTTTGCTGCTGAAAAATTAAACAGAAGCAATAATGTACAAGTTAAGTGACTAGTCACACACCATGAAAATTGAAAATGAGCAGCTCCCAAACCTAATCATGCAAATGTATTGGCTGAGCTGTCTGGCAAGTACCTCTAAATTAAAAATAGATCCCTACAAATCAAGAGCCACCTCCAAAAAAAAAAATATTTAAATTGAACTGATATTATAACTATTCTGAGCAGATCAACTATTTCTAATAGTAAGAATACAAATCAACAAGAGATGCAAATCCTATGTAAAAAATAATTAAACCAGTGAAACCAACTTCTACCCAGTTTGGTTCTAATGCAAAAAGTGCTCTGCCTCCTTAGATGTCATCTATTCTGCTGTAAGTTAACTTTTCTTATTGCTGCTTTCAAGTCTTTTTTGGGGTTGTTGTTGGTTTTGGGTTTTGTATTTTTGTTTTGTATTTTTCTTTAGGTACAATGAATTATTTGCATGCTTTACTAGCAATATCCCTAAACTGCATATATAGTACAGTGTACTTCAATAAAGAAGCCAACTCCAGGTAGCCCATCTTTTCTGCCATCACAGGTGAACAGACTGCAGCAACATTCCACAGGCAGCTGGGTAGGACAGAGTAGGACTGCATGTGGTGCCTAAGGGATATGGCAGTCTCAACAATTACATCATCATTGCAACATCATAAAGCAAGTAGTTGGAAAGGTTGTCTTGCTTATCTTGCTCTATTTTTTAAGACGTTTGAGAAGTCATTTCCACTTGCTTTTCTTCTTCAATATAAGATTTTTTTCGCCTCACCTGTAGTAGCTTGTCCATTCTCACTTAAAGGGGAAGAGGACCTCAATTTGCATCTGCCCCATCCCAAGGGAGATAAGCAGAGAGAGGATGGCCATCACATGTTCAAACACCACAATGTGTTCACATCACACAACTCAAAGCTAGATGTTCTTTCCTTCATAATTTTTTTTTAAAAAAACCTGCTCACACTTCAGCAGTCCTATGGAAATGTATTTTTACAGATGTGTCACAATCAGATACAGTTTTCAGTAGAATCCAAAATACAAGCCCAGGCAACTTTATTCCAAAATCCATTTTCTGAGATCCAGACAGTCTTTACTGTCCCCAAAGAATTCAGATTTATTTTTAAAAGTATATTCAGCTATCCATCTTTCTGAGAAGTAAATCTTTCACCTGACAAATAGCTTCACAAAAAAACCTGACATCTTATTTTCTTCCACTGTATTTGTAGATACCTACTGCAGTAAAAGTACAAGAAAACTCCACACAAATCACATTTCCTAAAAGCAAAAATTATGATGCTTGGGAACTTTAATTGGACCTTGTTACAAAGCAGAATTTATCAAAAGAGCTATGTCTGGGGAAAAAAATTTGACTCTAGGAACAAAACAAACAAAAAGGAGAAATCTTTCACTTGTGAAGGGAAACCCAGTGGGTAAGGGGGAGGAAGCAAGAAACAACCAGGACTCACACTGACTTACAGGGGAAAAGCTGGAAAGAGAGTCAGTGCAGGATCTGGTCATTTGGTGTACAAATGACTCTGGAAGCCTCCTAATAGACTATAAAATCTGTTATGTTGCCACCTGCTGAGGATAAGCATTCATACCTGGTGACCTCCCTTTTTTCTGCTTTTAGTATTTTGCCTTTCACCTCAAAGTCTCTTGATGCTTGTCTTGCCTGCCCCTTTCTTTTCCAAAGAAAGTGTTTCTTATAGTTCTATTCTGGATCAGGTTTTTTGAGGTTTTTTTTCATATTTTCAAGTGTTAAACATAATTGATTTTTTACAATTAATCCTCTAGTGCCCAACTAAAGCAATCTATGTGTTACAACTTATTAATTCCTTGCTTTAGGCTTCACCTGTTGAGAGAAAATAGAAGAAAATCTGCATTCTTAGTAAACAGATTGGACGATGTATTAGAAGTAAAAAGAAGCAGAGACTGATGTTTCATGCTGCTACTGTGTGTTCTCTGATAGATAATTGTTCATAAAACCTCCCTGGGCCTCCAGGACCCTGAAGCTCTGGATAAGTTAAGTGTCAGACTAAGAGTTTCTCATTTCTCTGCTTTAGTCTCAATTATCTGTAGAACATAATGATGACGTTTTCCTCCACACCCTTAAACTTGTTACTGGCGTGAGAAGGAGTAACTACTATTCCCTAAGAGGTAGTTTATAGTTTGATAGTGTTAAAGCCTCTTGCCAAATGCAGAGATATTTCTTCTTCTCAGCATTTGCCTGCCCTAATAGCATATGGCTGAACTACAGCAGAATCATCCAAGGATGATTTAGTTTCCCCCAGTAGATCATGGCATCATGTAGTAAAGTACCTCATTCTTTTATGTTTCCCACGCTGCCAGTGTTTGAATATGGGTCTGCATTACGTTTGTATAACCTTAACAGATTGCCAGTAGCACCACTGCTACTGCAAACACTTTTTCAGGCAGAATAGTAAGTTTTTATGGGTACACCATTCTCCTCCTCAAATTAATTGCTGATACATTAAGTGCCAATCACACATTATCAGCATAAGCATCACTTGGACTGCTCTAGCTTGGGCTGATGACACTGCAGAGTCCAAGAATGAAATCAGCTATTTGATTTCCTTTACAATGTATTCTTATTCTATTATTTCTAATTTTTAAGCTCGTTTAAATCAGTTTCTATGGTAGACAGTACACTTTGAGATGCAAATTATTAAAAAACCCAAATATAGACAAGAAAATGTCATGTTAAATTCTTTCCCATCTCTAACTACTTAATACTGGCATAATTTTATGTGAAAAACACTGGTTGCTGAAGTCAGACAATATAAAATCTGTAAAGGAAATATTAGTCTTAATTAAAATATTGAAGAAAGGATGAGATATCATTCCTAATACTTAGCAAATGAATACAGTAAAGAGTTAGAACATAGAAAGGTTTAGGTTGGAAGGAACCCTAAAAAATCTTCAAGTTCTAACTAGATCTAGTTCTAATACCCCTGGAAAACTTTTCCAAACAAGCTACATAGACAAGCATAGCAGTTTGGTTTTTATGTCAGCTCTGTGGTTTCACTTCAAGATGCCTGAGATCACTGCCAAATACATCTGGATTCTACCAAACTTTCAATCAAATCAAATTTACATTACAAAGAATCTCTTATGCCACATTCTAGGGGACTGAACAAATCCACTTCAAAGATAAATGCAATTGAATGTTATTAACAAATAAGCTGAACAAATGATTTTGTTTTACAGTTAGAAATTTGCAGTTCTTCTCCAGTTCTCATACAAGTAGGGATTGATTTTCACAGCCCTAAGATTACACTAAACAAAAATATGCAGGTCCCGGTCTCTGAAGAAATAAATGGCGAAGCAAAAGATGCATCCTGATGAAAAAATTAATCTGACTGCAGCTCAGGTAGAAGGGACACAAACTCAGAGCATGTGATGAATCAGTGTTAATCTGGCTGATGGCCAGTACACTTGAAAGCCTTCATCCAGAATTTTCAGAGAGACCTGTCTAATTTAGAAGCTAATTTTTTTTAATCTGGGCTACACACTCATTAACAGCTATCATGATTGAGTCATCACTAAGCACTCATTGACATGAGTCAAGAGAAACCCAAGATGGAAAAATAAACTTCCTGATCTCAGAGTTATGTTATTCTGGAACTGGAACTTTAGATGTAAGGATTTACATCCACTCAGCGCAAATGCAAATATCTGCTCACCTCTACAACCCAACTAACTCATACTCACAGCTGAGAAATACACACAGAGCTGTGGGTATATTTACATTCATACCAAACCAAAAAAGTTTTTCTGTGGAAAGACTCCAAAATATTAAGAATTTTTATCATTAGTCATCCCTAGGAACCTCATCTGTTACAAACTTTACTGAATGAATTGTAAGAGACTTCATTATTCTAATACAAGGGAGAAAAGACACATGTAATCAATGATACCTGCAATTTGCTATTTTTGCATGCACAAGAATCACTTCTAGATCTTAAAACCTGTAGCTACAGTCCACCAGAATATTTAAACCATTGTTTAACACCATGTATGTCAGCAAGGCTGTAAACTTCAAAGGCGCTTCATAGGCTTAATACAAAGGAGGCCTTGAAGGATATGACCTTGTAACATTTTTTAATTACTACAATTAAGAGATTGTAAGAATATAGGTCAACTGTTTAAGATCATCTAATTAATCATACATAGCATTTATAACCCACCTTATTTACCTACCATCTCTTGAGATGGCTTATTATTTGAAATGATTGACATAGTTGATTTTTTCCCACTTCTCTGCTCAGATTTTCTTCTTTATTATTTTTACTATATTGTCTAAGCAATGCTATCATCAGGCATCTCATCAGCAATGAGTCAAAATCTCAGCACTGTTAACAGGAATATTACAGACCTTCCTTAATACTACTTTAAGCATAACTGATATGCTAAAAGAATTAGAAACTTCTAAGATCAGTATCAAAAAGACAAAGTTTTCTGTGCTTTTTTGTTAATTTATAAACATAAGTTTGCTGCCTGAGCAGTGCTGTGAACATTAAGAAAACCCCAGCATTGCTGAATAGAACTTTTATGGAGATTTGCTTCTCAGCTTGCTGCAGTGTAACTTTGTTCTCATTGAGTCTTAGAGCAAAATGAACGCAGCATTCATACCAGTGCCCCATGCAACTTAGGAGACAGAGTGAGCATCAGGCATACTGGCACCGTGTTTTTTCCTCACTCTTGTCTTCCTGTTTGCCCCTTATGACTGAGAATATATACTAACTTCTCAGGATTACTGCAGTCAGGGAAGAATGTACAAAAATGCATCCCTCTCTTGAGAACAAAGTCAGGGATAGCTGTGAAAGTCTCTGGGGACCAGAAAAATCAACACAGCAGGAAATACTGCAGAAGCTAATAAAATACCCTGGTTGTGCTCCCCTCATTTCCTGTAAGCTAAATATTACTGAAAATATTTTGAAAAAAATCAGTCAGCACAGGCAATGTGCATATCCATGTGCACTGGTACAATTCCAAACAAATATGATGCTATATAACTTAGCACATGCATTTTAAATACAGGGTTTTTTCCTTCCACTATTCTAATTCCTATGTCTCATCCCACAGGATGAGATACAGATAACCCATGCTATGGGTTAACACCTGAAAAGATACTTGAGGATTTTTACTAGAATGTGTGTGGAGGAGAAAAGAAACAGCCCCACCAAATCAGCAAAGAGGTTGTGGATTAGCTCTACACAAACTTGTCTCCTATTCTCTCTCAGTGAAGAGGAGAGAAACCAGTAGAGCTTTACAGATGCTTCCCATCTTCTCCCACATATCACCCCAGATGGGAACCTGCCAGGCACTCAGGATTAATACTCAAACTCTCCTGTAGAAAATCCTAACATGTTCCACTGCCAAAGCACATCTCAGGTAGGAGCCATTAGGGAAAAAACAAAGATTCTATACTGTAGGGTGCTAATTGGGTCAATAGGGATTGCACATGGATTGCAACACAAGTACGAGCTTGCTCATTTGTCATGAATGTGAAGGAATACTTATCTTGTTTTTTCCACATGTATTTAACTAAAAATTGAAGACTTGAGAGGCCTAGAAAGCCACAAGCAATCTCACCAAGGGCATATGCATTTCCTTGTAGATAAAGCTTACCCTCATGACAGCTGACTTCAGGGAATTTTGTTATTACAAGGGAAAAAAAGCTGCTGAAAAATAATAACAAACAAGATTTTACAGCAGGAACAATTTGGCATAAACACTGAATACCAAAAAACTCCCAAGATATTCCATAATGTATAATGATTCTGTAGAAAAGAAAACAGAGACAGCAACATCTGTGCTATGTGATGCTGATGTTGGAGCCCACAGAGAGGGATTTACAGTCCCAAATGTACTAAGAAGTGATTTTGTGAATCTGTGTACACACACATACATCATACTGAAGTCCTAGGTTTTTGGGTACTGCACATGCAACAGAGTTAAAACCCTTTATTTCCAGCTAGTACTTGAAAAATTAAGACTGTCATTTGGTTAATACTCATTTAAAGTTACAATACTATTGCCAGCAAAAGCAATTTATCAGAACACTTGCCAAGCTATTTGGCTGACTGTTTTTGGCATGAGGCTGCTGCAGCCTGAGTCATTCACATCAGTTAAAATGAAGACTCTCATTCACAAAACATTGCTCTATTGAAGCAAAGGAGCATTCTGCTTTATTTTTCATACTGTATTTCTATGTTACTTCTGTGACATCTAGGACAATTGGAATTAGAGCCTTAGATCACAAACTCCCAGACATCTATGAATAGAGTGGTGCAGCACAAGTATTTCCAGAGCATACCTGATACTTATCCTTTTCATTCAATTCTCAAAGATGTGGCCTGCCAATCTCAACAGCATCAACCATAGAAACAGAGCATGCATATACCCAGAATCTTCATACCATTCTATTAGAAAAGAAGCAGCTCTGAATCTGAGACTGAAAATTAAGTATGACCTCCACATTCTCAGACAGTTCAGTCAGATAAAGGACAGTTTCTGTCAGCCTCAGTTTGTGTCAAATCCTCACTCAGCAAAACTTTCTGCTTTTGTTATCAGTACAGAGCTCCTTATAAATTTTAGAATCTTCAAAAAAAAAAAATCTTAGTTGGCCCACAGTCCTGATTACAGCATTCTTAAGTGTACAAATACAGATTTCATTAATAGAACATGCTTATCAGATACGAAGGAAAGTGACAATGCTAGGACACAAAGAACTATTCATCCATCAGCTATACTTCACAGCGTTTTCCATTACAACTTTCTTGTATACTTGCAGCCATCTTAAATGTTCAGGCAATTTTTGGTGGCTTTCACTTGAACATAGATGCTTAAATCACTGACGCTTGGGTCTTACATCCACTGAGATGATGAAAGTAACTTCTTGAATAAATGCTAGACTAAAAACCCAGAGGTTTAAGACAAAAAAAGCAAGTTTCACCCTCTGCCCATTATGCCAAATTCTCCAAGAATGCCTAACACCAGGTGGTAGCTGTTTAAGTCCATATTCTCAGGGCTAATAGATCTTTCATATTGGACTTCATTGTCAATTCCCTGTAACTTTTTGTGCTCTGGCACATGAAGACTCCCACAGTTTTGCTCCATCTCGCAAAGGTTAAACACTGTCCGCTGACTCTGCAGTCTGATCCCCTTCAAGGTACAGCACTTCTTAGCACGTAAATCCAAACTCTTTTACCTCTCTCAACCCACAGCAAAAAGTCAGTTTGCTGATTTGAAAGGCAGCCAGTGTGGGCCAATACCCATTTTCATCCCACTACAGCTTCACCAACTACATGAAGACTGAGGAGGCATATCTTCTAGTCTAAGACAACAAAAAGAAGTTTAATTGCCTAATTGGTATTTGAAGGCTTAGAACTGAGAGCAATGATGGTTAGCCTGTTTTCAGAAGGCACTTCCAAGATACAATATTCCATCCTTTGGCATACACTTATTTCAAATCTATGAAAGTGAGAAAAGCTTATCCACACAGCTTGTGCTATTCTAGCTACTGTCTTTTGAGATGTGACCTCTTGTAGTGACCCTAAACCAAAGCCTGTTGTACATCAAGGAGTTTGAGGTTCAGCTTGCAGCAAACCTTGTGCTGTGTCACATGTACAGCTTGGCCACCAGGCCTGGCTGGGCCCTTGGCTGCAGGATGAGCTCAGCCAGGTAACTGTAGTAGAGGGAGCCTGTAGGCAGCTCCCACTCAGCATTTGCTATTACCTTGACCTTGCATTTATCTAAAACTCCACTAGTAACTTCATCTGAATGTGATTTTTCTTTGACAGTAGAAATAATTGCTTTCCTTACAGGCATTTTGAAAATTAATTCTTTCAATCATGTCAAGAAAAGCTAAAAAATTTTGAAATTTCTTTTTTTACCATCTATATGAAGAATCTTGTCAGCTAATAATACAGAAATTTTCTCTTTAAGTGAAAACACAGCCTATTTCATGTGCAGCTCACTGGTTAGATGATCTGTGGAGACTTAAGAGCACAATCTCCCATTTACTTCAGTTTGGAAAAGTCTTCAGATTTTGTCCTATAGATTAAAGGAAAAGAGCCCAGCTAACCCAGAGCCTGCAGAAACCCATCTCACCCAGCCTCAGCACACAATGCAGAGGCACTTTCTGCTCTTCATTCTGCTCAGTAATGGCCAACAGAGGAGCACTGGCTTTCCAATAAGATTTCTGCCAAAGGATGCAATTTTAAATGCAGAATTTGATGTGAGAGCTGTTTGGAGCAAATATTAGTCATACATCACCACTACAAATTTACACTGTATATATTTCCACAGAAATGATAAAGCTCTTGAAGCTCTGAATTTTATTCCAGTGTAATATTAGACTGTTTAAAGATGGCACTGCATAATTCAAAAGTAAAAGTGAATGCGCTGTAGAAAAGAAATTGTTTAATAGGGGCTTAATATATGAGAAATCAGCATTATCTGGATCTTTCTAATCATAATTTCAGTTGTTAAAGCACCAGGGACTCCATCAGTCTATACACTACATTCTGATTCAATTACAAGATGCATTAAAAAGTGGTGGTTTACAGCATCCATTAAACTTGTTATTACCCTTGTGCCATACTCAATTGACCAAAGGAAAAAAAGCTTTCTCCTATGGGAGGTGAGACCAAAAAAGCATATTCAGTGAGATGCATTAGTAAGTATCCCCAAAAAGAAGTTTCAGTTCATTTCTTCCAGAGTTGTGTATTCCTGCAAAATGCAGAGTAAACATCCTGCCTCATTACCCCTTTGTATTGTTCAGACCCCACATATATATAGGTGTAACACTGATTAATGGAAATAAATTACAACATTCTGTGACTCAGAATAAATTACTCCAAACCTTAGCAGGACTAATAACAGCAACAACAACTTGAATAAAGTATATTAGCAGGAGACTCATCCAAGCCTCATTCATAATATCCAGCGTCTCATTTTTCTCTTTATCTTGCACCTCAAAAGCCATAAAAATACAGCACTGCCATTCTTAGCATTCCATCTGACGGCAATAGCAGTGAGATGATGTTTAACTTTGGTCAGGCTGACGAGATACTCTTTGCTGTTACCCTGAATATGAGACACCCATTTTGCAGCTCACAATTTAGCTGTCAATTTAGCTCTGACCCACAATAAAACACTTTACCATTTTCTAAAAGACAAAAAAAACCCCCAAACAAGTCTGCTCCCAGACTCCATATAGAATTTTCCAGACATCTGCAATCTTTATCTACCAGCAACTGCAGTATTAAAGCTACTCTACTCAGTATTCAGAATATGCTTGATCCCCAAATTAGATTTTTAAGCCCTTTTGGAGTAATTCAGCCACAAAGTTAACTTTTCTTTTTAAACAAAGGTACGTCATGACTTTTCATATAAGTATATTTATTGCTAAATTTATCAAGTAATTGCATTATTCTGGGTTTTAGACATAATTAAGAAGGAGGAACAATAAATTCCCCCGTCTTCTAAGTATTTGAAATGTAAAATAATTCTCATTTAAAGATGAAAAAAAATGTTATTTTTATATATTAGTGAGAAAGAGATGCATGTGTTTTAATTTCAAAATCTTGTTAATGAATTGGAAGAAATTATATTAAATTATGTAACAGAAAAATGTTTTATTTGAAAACTGAACTAAGGAATAAGAAATTAAATTACTGACAAAATGATATTCTCACCAACATAGCACCTTTTTGTGCAGTTTCCTTTTGGGGTAATGAGATCTTTTCAGCCAAAGAATTCTCACTCTTCTATGAATGCACAATAAATTTATTCACAATTTATGCCAATGACATAATGCCTTTTTACTCTTTTGCAGCACCTGTAGATCCCTCAATTCCTTTACACTCCTATGCTTTAGAACATAAATTTCCTGTAAAAGCCATTCTTGTGCATGAAATACGAACAATTTTATTCAGGAGCTAAACACACCTCAGCTCCAATTGCTTGTCATTCAGAGGCAGCCAAGGCTTGCTGTCTCTCGCAGCTCTCTCCCCCTGCCTGTCCCACTGGCACGCTCCACGCGTTCCGCAGCAGCGCGAGCCCACGCGGCTCTGGCCATCTGCTTCCCTGCCGTAGCGAATGCCTCACAGACTTGTTAGACAGCACATGAGATTTCCTCTCCAGTTTGCTCAGAAAAGAAAATGTCTGGCTAATAAATGCTGCCTGTTTGACAACACTGAACACTATTTACAAGCTGGGGCTCCCTTTAATCAACACACTTGTCCCTGATTCCAAGATGTGATCGTGGCTCATTTTAAGTCTGCAACAAAATTCGTGTTGAGATGGATGGAACTGAGGGTGAGTGTAGGCCCCACTCTTAGAGCTCCACTCAAATGGGGTCTTCTGCCCGTGACAGATGCCCATCACCAACATCGTTCTGTGCAAGTTTTTGGAGTAACTGATATGATGCTCACACCAGAAAAAGGACATCAGTGAATAATTCTCCATAGTGACACATAAGCTGAATCCCAAACAAACATCATTCTCCCCACGGCTTACACCAAGGCAAATACCTGTCATATCCTAGGAAGAGGGAGTAAAGCAACCCCTGACAACCAGTGTCAGTGATGCTATGCTGGTTTGCAGTAACCATCTGACTTCTTACCTGGTAAGTTAATTTCCTCTATGAAAGCTGATGAGGCACTCTTTTTATCTGATGATAGAAAATATTTTAAAAATATATCTTTCAAGCATGGAGTTTGTGAGAGTTTTTGTTTTCTGGTTTTGGTGAGGTTGCTGGGGTTCAATGTTTGGTTGGGGGGGAGGGGGCAGGAGGTTGGGTGAGGTATAACTTTGAAAAAAGCATTTTTTCCATAATGTCCATTAAGTATTTCATACTAGCACTAGTCACCAAAGGATTGAGTTTTGTGAAAAATCATTGTTTGCCACCAACCTTTTCCTTTCCCAATGCAGTTTATGTGACATCCAGCATCCAATGCCAACTCACTATTCTTTTATGCCATTAGTGCATTGCTAGAATAAAAAAAGCCCAGAATAAAATGATAGGCAAAATAAGACCTGAAACAGGAAAGCTGAAAATGACAAACCAACCAAGCATTTATTTATTTCATCCCCACCTATACTAAGAATATAAAATAATATTACACTTCACATGCCTGAAAACAGCACAGAGCCATTGGCTCAATAAAGCAATAATGAAGCATCAGGCACAAAGCAAAAGGAATCCAGTAAGGGACATGAACTCACTGCCAGTGACCCAGTGCATCAAGTGACCATGACGAGCCCCATATTTGGCAGCCCTTGGGCTTTTCTTCTTCATTATGTGATTTATCAGTTTTTAAACACCGAGCCTCTGCCATGCAATGTGGAATAGACAATCACAGGGTTTCCTGTTGGCTTTTAAATCTGTTTTTTCCACAGTGGTGTGGTATCCTACAGCAAGAAATAAAAAGCAACAAGCCCTTATTGCTCATTATCCTGATGGTGTGTGCCAAATCTGCAGTTGGAATCGTGGCTCTGCAGAGCTGAAACACACAACTGTGATAGCTCATCTGACACTCTACAAGTGCTCTTGCTCAGGTCATCCTACACATCAAAAGCCATACTCCTAAGCAGAGCAGACACACGTAAACCAAAGTCAATACCAAAATTAAAATTCTCTTCTGATAAAAACACGAATAAAAGTTCACATTGACTGCAATACCAGATACATCTTTGGGCATTTGGGTAGCCACACACAAAGTGACCGAGATAAGATGGGATCATTAGAAAAGAGAGTGTATAAACTTTAAGTTGCCTCTAACATTTACGTTTTTATATTTCTCCATTGGAATGCTCTAAATTAAGTCCTAGTAACTTTCCTATTATCTCATAATGGGGACAACTGTGGCTCTAACCTTCCATTTATTAGTCAGAGCTACAGCCTCAACATTACACCTTACCAGGAAAGGATCTTGTTCTCCAGCAACAGCCCTTTTTGTGGCAATGTCCAGCTGTGTGAGTGGATGCAGATGGCTCCCTGATGTGATGGATAAAGTTTGTTAGTACTTTCAAACTCACCCAGGATTCATGTAAATATGAAAACACATGGGATTAAATTCCAGTCCTAATTTCTTGGCCTGAAAACAATCTTAGGGCCATACTGCACAGCACCTGCACAGGAAGCATATGATCTGTATGAATAGTGAAAACATGATTGATAAGACAAAAAAAGAAACTGCACCTGTGAAACAAGAGAAAAGTAGGCAGAGTTTGTGGGTTTTTAAGATGTCATAGAACTTGTGATTTCTCTTTCATTCTCTTTATAGAATTGTGTTTATGTTAAACTTCTTTGGCAAGTGGTATCAATATTGTGTTCCAAAAAAGTTCAACGCATTTAAAATGCACTAGCCTGCATTGCTCTCAGTTCCAGCAGTATACTGATTTAAAATCCAAGCCTCAGAACCTGGTGATAAGAAACTTACCTAATCGGAATTATACCACTTCATTATTCCACAGTACAGAAATTGTGCTTAGTTTTCCACACTCAGATTTAACTGTTCTAATGCAGAGAGCATTTATCTGCCTGGCTGTGAAATGGAACTGTTTAGCAGAGGTCCAATAGCCTATAAAGCTTTCCAGCCACTTAAAAAAGGTACATGTTTATGACCTTTGAAATCCACCTTCCTGATTTATTCAAATGCTCACTCAATTGTTCTCTGAAGCCCCTGGATATCTTTGGATCCCCTTTAACAGGAATTCAACTGAGTCTAGATGCATAAAACCTAGACAAGACTAGGAATTTCACAGTAAAACATTTGCTTAGAAAATGTTGTTTAATGGAAAGTAAAGGATTTTTTTTTTTTTGTAATAATATATTAATGTTGGTGAAAATTCCAAGGAAGAATATTCTCCCTATCAAGAGATGCATTCTGTAATTACCAAACATTGTAGGAGATAAAAAACCTTTTTAGTCTTTGTCAAACTGTAAATTTTACTGTTTTAAATTCTTGGTTCATGCCAAAGCAGTGTTGATGTTAGAGTTCAATCTACAAGGCTTGTTTCTGACCAGTCACAATTTAAAAAAAAAAAAAAAAAAAAAAAAAAATCACAGAATCCTGGAAATGAAGTCCAGAAGGAGAGTTGAAATTTATTGCTAAAATCAAATTGTTTCTTATACCTTACATTTCATAAGGCATAATAGACATGGCTGACATAGCAAAATCATCCACATGCCCTTCAATAAACTTCACAGATGCACATCCTCAGAGATGACTTTTCATCTTTTATATCCTACTTTCCAAGCATTCAATCACACTAATATATTAAAATAATAATTCTTACTGCCTAGCCACTACAATTTTATATGAGCATTTATTGTTGCAGTTGCTATAACATAGCAATGATAGTGGCATAACTAGAAGATTATCTGTAGCAAGGAGCTACCACAGCATTGTGTCTCTGTGTCTCTATTCATGTGTGTCTTCTAGTGGAGCTCTTATTTTTAGAGTGAACTCTTAGTGACCCAAGAACAGAAACACAAGACTTGCTTGTGCTCACAGAACATCAGTTAACCTCAGCCTGAGTGATATCTAAGAAAAACAGATGTTGTATCAGCCCAAAAATAGAGGGAGAAAATTACAACAGAGGCTTTGAAACAGCAACCACAGAATGGCAACGGAGACCACAGAACTACAAAAACAAATCACAAAAGATTGATTTATGGTCACTATATGCATGCAAGTTTAAGAGATGGGTGAACCTGTTTAGGGAGTACCAAAGAACAAACATCCATCATATGTAAAACATAACAAAAATAACAGATCTTCAATACAATGTCACTTACAAATCACTGGAGGAAAAGCAAGTGAGCAGACTGTTTCAGCAATTACACAAAAAGAAGCCAAAGATGATGCAAAATCACAGGGGAAGAAACCATCATCACATTTCCCTCAGCAAAGGGCTCAGTGTGCTGACAATTCATTGTAAAACTACTTTCTCTTCCTTTCAAGAAAAATTAATGCATGCAACCTAGGAGCTAAAGCAGCATGGGACTAAAGGGAAATGCCAAAAACTGAGATGACAAAGTTTGCACATATTTATTTATATTATCATTGAGAGTAAGCTGTAATAACAAGATAATTTAGATATTGTTAGCACTGTGACTGGACTAGTAATAATCCTTTGATCAGATAGTTAACAGCCATACTTAAGAATAAATTCCTGCTCCAAGTACATTTCTTCAGTCTGCACAAATGGAGAGGGCATTTAACCTGGTATCCTGCCTCTGTAGGCTGGCTGTTAAATCAGGATGTGACTTTACTCTCACACTACTACAATTTAGCTTTGTTAGTATTGATTTTACTCATAATGAAGTGAAGCAACTGAAGCATTCCACCTCAATAAAAGGTCCATGATTATTTTTCTTTTTTGCAGACAAGAAAACTTCTACTTTTCTGAATGACAAAGCTTCTCCTCACCCTACCCCTCATTGTACACACACACAAAATGCAACTCATTTCTATCAAGTTTCTCACAACTAAGTTTTCCCTTAACATCATCTGTCAAGTTAAAACATCTCTTTGTGATCAACAAGCAGATTAACACATATTCAAGTCTAAAATATTTAGAGGACAGGAAAGCTATTTTCCCATCATGTGTTATGAAAACAATCAAGAAATGCCATGTTCCTCCAATGCAATACTCCAGTTAAATTGCTCTGCTGCCTTGGAGAAGAAACAAATTCAGAATTAACGTTTCAGCTAAATCACACTATTTTTGATGCTAGACAACAGTCAATTTTGATTTGTTCTGGAGCATCTCAGCTGAGCTATTGCAACAGATCTGTAAAGAACACAAAGAATGATTTAAAGACAATGCCTCTACTACTTTCACTTCTTACCACTGTAATTTAACCTAAGAATGATATAGCACATCCACTTTAACAGAGTATTTTGAACAGAATTGAGCCGCAGGGGGCCTGAACTGAAATTAAACCACAAGGAAGGACTGACTCAGAGCAGGGGAAGGAAGAAGAGATGGGGGGGGGAAGCAAATAAAAATCTTTCTTTTCTTCCTCCTGTTTGTGTTATCATTTGTAATTGCAGGTCCACAAGGAAATCCTGTCTCCTTTCCACATCTTTTCTTTTTTAAATTCACATTATATTTTAGAAAAAAAAAAAAAAATAGGTCTTGTGCTGCACAATACTGTGAATACATGCACCAGCAGTTCAGGAATACAAGCTCTTTTGTGGCTTATCACTTAATTGGCAATTATAATCCTATAATTAACTACAGAAAAAAAGCCTCTGGCAAAAAGCAGCTGAGTAATTCAAACATGAGATATAAAATTACTCCTAAAACCAGTCAACAGCAGCTTATCTGCAAATGCATAAATAAGCCCCACTGGAGAGTTTGTGCCATCAATTCCTGTGCCCACTCAATCCTCTCGCCATCGAGGGGCCACATCAGTTTAAAAGTGACAGGAAATGGTTTCAATGCAGCCATCAATCTGATGTGGACTGGGACTGATTGTCAGCCTTCCTCACAAAGAAGGAGAAGGCTAAAAAAATCCTGACTCACCTTGCTGCTGTAAACAGCCTGATATATTGTTCTAGTTGACAATCACTTATAGAAGTAGTGGTGCAATAAATGAGCTAATGAAAGTGTCACTTACAATAAGATGTCAGCAAGCCAAAAAAGCCAAGCTTGACTGGCATCCGTCCTGCTGCACTTGACTAAATCCTTCACATCACACTGCACTGTTAATTACAGCAACACAGGCATCGGCAGCCAACCTGTTCTTTTTATGAGAGTAGCAGATGGGCCAAAACTGTGACCAACAGAAAATAAAATCTGATTGCATTCACCTCACCTTCCTTTTCTGATACTCAATACTTCCTCCCCCTACCTGCTCATCATCTAAACCCATCACTAAAATACTACTTCAGCCAGATGACAGCACAGTGGATTTTGCCATGTACTCCGGGTTTTTTCACACAACCTGAGCCCAACCAGCCTATCAGACCGTTCAGAAAGCATTTAACATGAGATTACTTATTTACATTCTCTTAGATATTCATTTCCCAATATTTGCAATTCTATTGAGCAGCAAATTCGGCAGGCCCTCAAATAGACTCTAGCTACCACAGCTAACTCTAGAAAGACACCAATACTTCCATAAAAATTCCCACCTTCTTAAAAGATAAATTAAGCAAACCACACAGCTACTTCTCTGAAAGCTAGTTTGTGTTATTCATGACCTTGTGTCTCACTTCTTAATTTTTTAAGCCAAGGACTGTATACAAAGAACTCAAAGGAGTACAGACTTGCTTGGGGAGCAAGGCAAACTCTCCAGTGGTATGAGTTGGGAGCCCATACGCTCAAATTCTGACAAAATTTGCATAAGTCATTTTTCACTGGACTGGAATACAAGCATCTTTTTAATTAGAAGCCATGCTAAGGGCTCCAGGATCATTCATATCCCATCCTTATTTCTCAAATACTAGAAAAAGCAGAAGCATCTCCAAACACATTCTGGTGCTTAGCACTCTTATATAGGATAAACAGTCTAAAACACTTGAAGAATTAAAGCATCTGTGTCTTCCTCATTCAGATATAGCAGCTGCTCACAGGAGGGCAGTGACAGGCTTGCAGCATCTCCAACCAGTCCTTGGCCTCCTCCTTGAGCAGTGTGTCTAAAATTACTCGTGTAATTTATCTCCACTTACAGTCTCAAGATCAAATAAACCAAAACAAGTCGCTTCTGTTAACATAGCCAAAAAAATGTTTTGTTCAGTATCACTTGCCTCCTTTATCTTTCAAATACTAATTCAAGAAGGTGCTAAAGTAAGATTTCTTGTTCTCAAAGAAACAAATTTACTATATGCTGAAAATATAGGTTTTTGATGACTAGGAGCTTACTGATCTATATTGCTGGAATTCAGTGCTAATGTTGTGCAGGATCCTGTCTCCTCAGTTTATATTGCTGGATGCATAAAGTTAAGTGAAAGACACAACAAGGATTACCAAAGAGCTCAACAGAACTGATAAACAATGATAGAAACAAAAATGTCTCATGTACTCCGCTCCAAAGTGGAAAATGAATAGTGCTCCGTCCACACCAAAATGCAGTCCTTTTCCTAAGGCCAAGCCTGCAATTACAGTGAAAAACCTTAGCAAGCATGGGAAATTTGGATAAGATGAGAGGGTTTCGGGTTTTGTCAGTGCAAAACAAACATGCTGGGAAGACTCAAAAGACGAGTGACTCACTGCAACAGGCAGGTTATTCTAAGTTTCTATCAAGTCAGAGACTGGGCGAAGTGGACCCAACTTTATGAGCTTCTGCCGTATAGAAAGATGATAGTCATGTTTCCATTATTGACTACTGTGAGTCAGAAATTAGAGGGACAGAGGCAAGATAGACAATTTAGTCATAAATCAAAGTACCTTTTAACAATTTTTTTTCTTAATTTAATTCTAGAAGAAAATTAAAATTGACCCCTTCAACTGTGTTAGGCACCCACTTAAAAACTGCCTGTATAAAAGCTGCCATATAAAAATATTTTCTTAAGCTTACAAAGAAAATAATTGTCTTTAATTTTTTTGAAAATGCAAGCTCTGGATCCATCTAAAAGACTTTTAAAACTTATTTAATTACAAATTTTTTAAATGTATTGTTTTCTTTTAGAATATAAAATATGTCAAAAATAATATCTACTTCCTACTTGTATTATTTTCCCTGTATTTAGACCTTTTCACAGGATTCATCACCTTGCAGTCTCCTCACATGCCACTTCACTGATCAGCTAGGTTAGGAGTGCACTCTTCCACTTTTGAAAAAGTGGAAAATACCACCTGTATAATCTCACCAGCTCCCAAAAAAGAGTTGTAGGGAACTAACAGTAAATTCATGGAAAAAATTCCAGCTTACTGCAGTGGGAAAATATGCATGGGACAGAACATCTAACAAAATGTTGGGGGTTGTATTTCAAAGTGGTTTTTTTAATCCATAGCAACTTGGTGATAAAGCCTACTGTCTCCACAACATCCAAAAACTTGAATCCCATAAAAATTTTAAACACAGATCACCTAGGTGTGTTTGAAGCTCACATAAATCAGTTCGTCTCAGTGTAACTCTGTCCAAATTCTGTTTTGTGCTGGATTAGCACACACACAGTGATACATTGATTTCACCAGTGCCCTGCCAGAATCACACAGGTATAACACAGGAGCTGGGCTCTTCATTGTCCTTCTTACAGTATCACAGTTTATGAAAAGAATATTCAGTTCTATTCACCACAATGACCTTAGTGGCATAAGTCATCTTTTATAATTCACTTTTATCTTTACATTCAGACTGGCTGCTGTATTCAAAGACTGAAACTGCTCCGTTTGTTTTGACATGTGAAGCTGCAAAGTGCACCTTTCAATCTATCACTCAGAAAGGATGCACTAGTGATGGCAGGAGAGGTCCCTCAGGCAGCCACCTCTCCAGCAACTGAAAAAGCAGCATCTGGAGTTACAGAGCCAAGACACTGTTACTTTCTCCTACCATAATATGAAACTTAATTCACCTCAAATGCAGGGATTCTGCTGGATAGCTGCAGAGAAAGGAAGGGTTCTCACTGCTCCCAGTGCATAACTAGAATTTTAAGAGGAGTTGAAAAGGGAGAATTTTTCTTCATGGCACTGGCACTCAGTCATGGCAGGAAAAGTGTGTATACCTACAGAAAGACTAAGAACTTCTGGTACTACTGGGCTACTACTTAGTCCTTAAGACTAAGGATTTCTGGTATATTAAATCCTCCACTACCTGTCAATTCTGGTTACATGCTTAGGACCAACTGCTCAATTTACCTTTGGAAGCAGCAGGGTTGCCCTTCTCTGTCGTTCATATTGGCACCCTAAGGAGCTGGTTAAATACATTATCTATATTGATACACTGCACAGGAGCAATGCCTCTCAATAACAAACTAACCTCATTAAAACTAATGCGCTGCTAAGTAGTAAGCTAAGCTGTTTGATTAGGTATTTCCTTTATTTTATATATATATTTCTTTCCATGACAATAGCTAAGTAACAGAACCAAAGCACACTAAGACCTCTCTACATTTCTTTTGATCAATCTGAAATATTATATTCAAACAAATCCAGAAAGTTTTTGTTTTGATTGTGATTTACCCTTTTCATCCTTTGTCATTTTTGTATGTATAAATGAGAAAATGAGTAAAACCGGAATATTGAAAATGCTATGAGCATGCCAAAGTGAAAGGATTTACTTTAAGTCCTCTCTTTTTTCCAGCCACTAGATTGTTTTCTATTTAATCTGTAAAAATTACCTCAAATCACATCTAAAATCTTTTTCTACATGAAGGACTACACATGTAGCTATAAAAATCTCTTCTAAACACCAGAGATATAAGTTAAGGACCAAAGAACCCATTCACTTCATGAAGTTTTACACTATGCTGACATAGTTCAGTCACACCTCATCATCCCTTCACAAGGGGGTTCCAGCTATGGTTACCACTTTCTACTGATGCCGTTTCCTGGACATCATTTTACTTCCAATAGCATCATTGTGCAGCAGTCTTTCCTTCACCACACAACGTACAGCAGAAGCTAAGTACATCTTATTCACCTTTTCCCTCCCTAAATTTGACTGGAGAGAAGGAAGCATATTCCTTCACCTTTTAGACCTCACCTTTATCCCTTGAAGCTAAGCCACACTTCTTCCAGGACAAGTATGGCTCAAGCACACTGGACTCTAGCCAAGAACAGGTGTAGGCTCCTTTTATGGCACATGCTAATGAGCACATTCACACTGACTTTCAGGAAGGGTGCAGACAGAAGGGAAAGAAATCCTACCTCCTTTTTCTGGAGGACAGATTAATCCAACTGCAATTAGGCAAGAGGGACCATCACAGCCCTCTACATCTGCAAGGCAGTTTGTCTCACATTGTAGTCTCTTGCAATTTAAGACTCAAGGAGTTTGTGTGGATCCTTAAAAATCAGTGACCTTTCAGGACACCTCAAATACAAAAACCCCTTTCATTCCGTGGACGATCAGATGCCCTAGGTGGAGAAGAGCAGAAAACGAACCTCCACACTCACAGACCTCTTTATTTGACAGCAGCACCTAGATTTTTATATTTAGACTGATAAGTAAATGAATAACAAAATCAGTTAGTAAACCCGGTTTTCAGTGCTGTTTTGCTTATTTCAGAAATTATTTACTTCTTCCCTTTAGAGCAAGGTAAATTATGCCAGGGAACAATAGGATGCATTTTGGTCTTGATTTAACCACAAATGCCATATAATTAAGCAAAGGTTCAATGTATACCTCAGTGTAAAAGGGCTTGATGAAAATTTAACTTTTCCTCCTAGTGCTTTCCTCACATATGTAGAAAAGGAAGCTCTGCTTCCCTTCTGTCCAGTAACCTTTTCCTTTATATGTTTTCCTCACCTGAGTAGTTCCCAATATGAAGTGTAATGATTACCACCTCAGCAGCAATCTGCAAGAGGCACCAAAACAAATCAAGTGCAGCAGTGCTCAATGGCTGACAGCTGTAATAAATTAAATTGCCTATCCCACTCCAATTCATTATGCCTTCCCTGAAAAAAAGGGCTAGATGTAAAATGAGCTATTCAAAACACATTCTGCATTTCTATTAATCTAACAGAGTGAATTGTTTTCTGTGCAGTAAAGCTAACAACCCTTGCCTGCACACAGGCATAAAGCTGTAGCACCTGCCCAGGACGAAAATAGAGGCAATGTAGGAAGCAGGAAGATGTCACCTTAGAGGGCAGACTTAGAAGCTACCAGTCTGTGAAAAATGTGTTTCATTTGTTTAGATGTTTTCAGGTACCTGCCACATCGGTGTCGTTTAGTTCCTAAATGAATCCAGTATCTTTTCAGTTTCAACGGTGGAAATTATTCTTCATTTTTGCGGCATTCAAATTTCAGACTGTTGCTCACTGCCACCTGCTGGAGTTTAGGGAATTTTATAGCTGGGAGAAAAACTGTGGGCACAGCAGTGGGATTTTATGCATGCTTTTATTTAGCAGATCCACCAACATTATGTCTTATTACTGTTTCAAAAGTAGGGCTATTTTCAGGCATGTTTTACCATTCACTTTTATGTAAAAGCTTTGAACTCTCTTGCCCCTGCAGAAGCTGGGTGAAGGTAATAGAAGGAAGAATGTGGTAACTTTACCCATAGTTTAGCTGTGATCAGGTGTTCATTAACATAAAAGGAGGATCAAATACTAAAAGGTAATTTAACATAAGTTCCATTTTCTGAGATAAGCACAAGACTCTAACACTACTTTTAATATAGCCATGTATTTAGTCAGTCTAAGGATAGTTACCCTTTAATACTGTGTCTAAGTCCAGTTTACAGAGAGCAGTAGGTTACAAGCTCAGTCTCTGAGCCTAAACTCATTTACAGAAGTCAAATGTTTAATGCAGAAACTGCAAAGAGAAAAATATCCAGAAATTTAATGATCAACACATGAAACAAGACATTACTTACCTGGTATCATAGCAAAACAAGTATTTCCTACCAGTAGGATAGTAAATTAGACCAAGAAAAAGCAGACCTCATGTAAGAAGCAGTATAGTTACCTCAATGTGGATTCTAAGTGGTTTAACCCTCTTGCCAACTCTGGTATCCAAAAAACACTGATAGCAGATGCCAAGGGTCATGAAATTCCAAACATTTAAAACTGTATTACTACTTTCTTGGCAGATTTGAGGAACTGTTTCAGCTTCTCTTTTCATTTGCTGAATAAAGTGTAACTTGGAGGTATGCATTAAGTTTTTCCAGCACTTTGAGCAAGTGTTTTTTCTAAGGTATTATAGAAACATCCTTATTATGCATAATAGGGGATTGTGTCAGACTCAAGTTACAAATAGACGCTGAGCATTGCAAAGTTACTGCAGAAGTAAAGTGCAAACTTCTTGCATTACCTGCTTGGACATGTGGTTCAGTACATGGTTGTTTAACACTGTGGATGCTCACAATGGCCTGAATGAGATGTACAAGATCTGGGAGCCAAAAATTTATGCAGACAGAAAGTCCTACCTGCTTATGGGGAAGACCTAGGCCTGAATCCATGGGAGATTTGGATTGTGCATGTATGTAGCTTTATTGACTTCACAGCCAGATCCCACTGCCAGGGGGCAGCTGAGCCAGTGAAAAGGCCTTTACTGCCTGCCAGCACGACAAAGCCCCAGCCACAGTCTTGCATGTCAGGTCAGCCTGATGTACAGCTACTTTAGCACATAGCCCAGGAACACACTAAGCATTTTAGAGTCTGGCCCCTTGCTTCCAGAGCAGTCTGGAAGTTTGTGCATATTGAACTGTTCGGGATCTTGCCTTTTATGTTTCCTTTCCTTAGATTTTCAGTCTTCTCTCCCTATCTTACCACGCAGTATAACAGACACCAATCTTCTCTACGAGCTGCCAAAACTTACAGTAGCATGGGCACAAAACTTGGCTTTCCTCCACAGCTGTTTAGTTCATTCCCTCCAACAGCCTGAACAGCATTCACCATTGCAGAGAAATCATCAGAACATGAGGGAGTTCAGGAGTTTCTATTAATTATTCAACAGCACTCTGCTCTAGTCCACTCTTCCTGCTGTCTGTGAAGAAAGGAGCATTTGTCCTTAGAGAAACTGAGGTGAAGCATTTTGCTCCTGTTAGAGGGCAGCAGCATGACAACAGCTTCCTAAATCCAAATCCCTTCCTCTGCAGCACACTGTTTCCAACAGAGATAATATTCTCTACAACAGTACACACCTTGTAGCAGTGTCCAGGAATCATGGCCAATCACCCATTGCTCCAGATGCTGCTGCACAGACTAGGAGCCTGACCTATGTCTGCTTCCAGGAGATTCCCACAACATTCATCCCTTTCTTAGAACCAATGGCCATCCCACTGCAAGACAGATGACACATTCCACAGTCTGCTTTTGTTCCAGCCTAAATAAAAGGCGATGATATGGTTTCATGGGTTTCCAAAACTGCAACCTTGTGACCTCAAAAAATCTAAAGGTCACCAGAGTGGAAACAGAAAGCTGAACTTCTCTATTGCCTGCCTCTCTCTAAATTGCTAGGACATAAGTACAACGAAGTGAGTACCACAAATGAAATGAGAGATGATTAATGAATGAAAATCTTATATACTTTAAGTTAACTGCATATTGCTGTGACAGTGCCCAAAGATCAATCAAGAATAGTCTTGTGGTGCCCAAAACTGTACAAATACAAAACGAAGTGACAGCTACAGGCCTGACAAGCTCATGGGCTAAATAAAAATCTTACAAGGTTAAAGAGATTCTTTCCATCGACTTCAGTAAGCTTTTAAGAGGGCTCTAGGGCATCTCTGATGAGACAGCCACAACAGTCTCCCTGAGAACACACTCCAGTAGTTTCCCGTGCTTCCACACTTAAAGATGGGAGTGGAACAGAACTAAGTAGGCATTTTAAACCCTCTTTGTAAAGGCATTCAAAAACTTGAAGAAACTTAAAAGTACCTGGATCCAAGTTTTTAAAAGGTATTTGGGCACACAAGCGCCACTGAAAGAAAGAAACCAGTCCTATAGAAGCTCCAATACTCAGGTTTAAAAACATCTCAGTTCGAAATAATAATAAAAACTTTTTAAAAAAGACCAAAAAAACATAACTACAAACCCCACATAATACAGTAGTTGATGAAGCTGACAGCATTGCAAAATAAAGGTTCATTCTTAGCTGCTTAAGAATGACAAGGTTTACAGTTCTCACAATAACTCACTTCCCTTTTGAAAGCACTCAGAATAAACACCTATCGTCACACTACAGCTCCTCCCACTGAAATGCAGATCATCCTATGCCAAGGTTAGCAACATTTTCCCAATACATGGAGCCCTGTTAAAGATCTTTCAAAGAAAGCAGAAATTCTTGGTGCCCTATTAAACCAATGTGCTACACAAACAGATACTGAAGAAGACTTTCACTAGTGGGATTTCAGTCTATAGAAGGCAAAGTTGGTAAATCAATCCTTGCTGAAGAAACCTTTTTGAACGCCAGTTTTTTCCCTTGTTCATTTAATAGCATTACTTTCAGAAGAGGACTGGGGGGATGAGGGTCCCCTCCAAATAAGTATAGTTTATAATTTTTTCATTTTGAAATAAAAATCAGGCAAGTCTGCCGGTCACAAGAGTGTAACGCAGCATTTCCAGGATCTCTTATGGTGAATAGAAACTTGCAAAGAAACTGTAGCATTACATTTAATTTGAATACCATCAAGCATAAAGAGGCAATGATTGACAGTTTCTGTGAGAAAAGAACGCTTCTAGAAGGTATTATGTTTATATATTAACAGCACAAGATATTCCCAAAGTCACTGTTTGCATACACCATGTATGTGTAGAAGGTTAACCAGAACTAGGAGCAGATATTTAAATTTATGAAGCTTGACAGCTTCTTCTGCATTAGTAAGCTGCCTCTGTCTTCACATTACACTCTTCTCCTCCCACCCTTGGAACAACATCCTACTTCTTTAAGTAGCACTGCTGCTGCTGGGAGAGGTAGCAGGGAAAACTGAAGTAAGAAATGTCTCCCAGCTGAGATTCTCATTTTCCGAGTTGCTTTTCTTATTTATTTTTCACGTCAGAAGCCCAGCTGTCCTAAGACCCTGTTCACTGCTCTCTCCAACAATACCTCAGAACCAAAAATCCCTCAACTGCAGCTTTTTCTCCTGTCATGTCCCCAGCCAGGTTTTCCAACAGCCCAGTGCCCCAATAATTCCTCTGCAGTGTCCCCAGCTGCAACAGAGCAGCTGAGTGTGGTGTCAGTACTGAGTGGAATACAAATATCATGTACCACTGAAAAGGCATTATAAAATGCACCCACACAGAATAAAGGTGATAAGAATACATAATGAAACCCTGAAAAAACCCCTAAAGGAATAATATGATTTCTGTCTTATTTATGGACAAGGTGCTGGTACAGACCCTGGAATGCTCTATAAGTTTTGGCTATTATAAAATAAAATAAAAACTTCTCAGTAATCACAACATGGTAGCAATCTGCTTTAGCTGTTACTCTCACTAAAAGCAATTTAATGTCATGTCAGATACCAATATATCCAATTGTGTGCAAAACTGCAAATACGTTTAAAGCCCTGGTGCTGGGTTGAGTGGGAATTCAGTTTTCTAAGTGCCAATATAAATGTACACAGGTAAGCAAAGAGAGAATACAAAAGCCTCTCCCACACTGGCTAAAACTGTGTGTAAATGAGTGCTTAAAGAGGTTTACCAGCTTTTTATTTCTTTCTTACTGCTGTTGGACTTGTAAAAAGCAGTCACTCATGCTTTACTGCTTGGTGTCTGAGTATTCAAATCCAGCAAAAAAGAATAGATTGTGCACTGACTGTTAGCATACATTTAATAAACTCCACCAAAAGCTTAGATTGAGAAGACGTTCGTTTAGAATCAGTAGTAAAAGCCCAGAAATACAGAACTAAAACTATTGCTCCATTTCAACTGCAAAGTCTGACTACTTTTACCTGCAGGTCCTAATCCTGCAACCTGTGATTACACCAGTAACCTCTTTCTTGGAAAATGTCCCCTTGGACTTAGAGCTGAAGACTTTATTCAGATAAAACTCCTGTTGAGCTGACCTGAATACATGGATTTTCTCCCAGGAAAAAAACAATACTTCATATTTGAATTATAGCATATGGATCAATATTTGTAAAAATAAGGTAAAATGTGCTCTTAGACTCCTTAACTTTACATAGATTACATCGTATGCCCTAAATAACAGGTGAAGTACTTTGCTTTAATATAAGTGGTTATAACAAAATGTGAGCTTCCAGGCTCCACTTGAAGTCATAGCTAACAAAACTAGCTGTGTATCTGAGTTCTCAATAAACAAAGGAAGTGAGGAATAAATAATTAATATTATGCATATTTTACAGACAAGAAACTGCAGTTTGGAATAATAAGGACTCCCCAAGCATACTGTAGAGCTCACCCCTAACACCAGATCCCTTGGGTTCAAAGCCTGTCTCTAAGGCTCAAAGATCTTTAATTTCCCTTGTTTTCCCTCATTTAATAACTATATTTATTAATTAGTAATTAGATTTGGCAAAAGAAGTTACTCTTTAGTGAAGTGACAGAGTAATCCTAATACCATCAAATTAAAATATTACAGGAAAGTTTTCATCTCTCTATTCCCACAGAACTGCAAAATATATTTCATCAGTGCTCCCATCAGTGGACACTGAGTAAGAAAATAACAGCCTCTGTGGGTCAGAAGAGAAGCTCATTTAGCGTTATCTTGCCTACAACAGTAGCCAACAACAGAAAAGGCATTAAAATGGAGTAAATGTGGAATGATGCTTCCCCTGAATAATCTCCCTCAACTTCCAACAATCCATAGTTCTGAGGCTTTAATGCTGAATATCTTGCAATAGGCAGCTTGTGTTGAGTGGTGACACATTATACAACATGGAAAAAGGACTGTAAACTCATTGCAGCTTTAAAAAGGCATTACAGTCAACTCCAAGACAGTAGCAGAATATTTCCCCTTTTTTGTCTCTTACAGCTTGCTTTTTACAGATTTATTTTTCGTATCTTAGCATGAAAATCCAAAGCTAAAAGGTCCTATTAGTACTGAAAGGCATATCACCAAGCTGTGTAGTTGTTTTAGAAAGCATATATTTATGTGCTATTAAAGGTGTGTTACAAATACTGAATAGATGGAATAGACAACTTTCTAGCTACAAGTGAAAATAAATTTTGTGAATACTCTAATAACTCAGTAAAAATATAAGGTATGACCACTGTTTACAGGTCATTTCAGCAAGGAATGGAAAGGAGGTCTAATGGCAAGAAAAAGGAGGACAAGATAGAAAAGAGGATGAAACTTCTGAGAATAAGTCAAAGAATTTCAGCATAAAAAGACAGTATGTAATAATAACCAATTTACCATATATTTTGGCCACAATAATACAATAACTAAACCCGTGGTATTCTTCAGTCCCATTATTTATTGACCAGATTTTGTATATTAATTCAGAAACACAAATTTTGCATGACAGATGATAATAAGATATGACTGCACACTTCAGAAGAGATTAACCATAAACAGCCGCAGGTAAGAATTGCAAATTATGTCATTATTAGAAGCATACTTCAATCTTATCTAAATGATTACTAGCATTGAGACACTGATGGTTAATCTTATAGGTCATTCCATAAAGCTCTACCTCAAACACAAAGAGATCTGAGGAAACAGAATGTCAAACCTGTGTTTGAATTCTGCTTTGAATTGCTAAAAAGGTTTTTGCAGCATAAGTAAATTAGGATTCTCCAGAACAACCCTTTATACTCCTGCAAGTCTTCCCAAACAGCCATTGACCACAATACCATCTAAACCTGAACAACCCAGAGTCAGCTCTGATCCTGCCAGTGCTGACCTCTCTCGTCTCATTGTTCTGGTTTTACACATCTGCTGCACCCACCTGCTGCCTTTTTGTACACAGATTATAGAGTCTCTAGGACAGGAATCTTGCCTTTGTTCTGTGTTTGTACAACATCTGCCATCTAGTAGCTGACTACAAACTGAATTACTTCTCACTGAAGAGAAAAAAAATACACATTGTCTAAAGAGAAGTGATGTTTGTTTCCTACTTTTTCTATCACGGTCAGACACAATTCTATAAAATGGTTTTCAAATAGATACATTAATCATTTCATTTTCCCAGCCACCATGAGGCAATTGAAAAGGCCATTGTTTCACATACTAAGACTCCTCAAATTACTGTAATTATTTTATACTGCAACTCTTAGGATTCAAAGAGTTATAATGAAAAATAGCATGAACTGGAGTACCATTTTAGCATGACAATGGTTCTTGCAGCAAAATGAGATTAATATTGGCTGGAGCTTCAAAATTCGTCATGCATTACAAATTTTGAAAATAAAAATATTTATTTCTGCACTTGGAACTCCTGCAAATAAAACCAGTCTCAAGTATGTGATAACGGACAGTCGGAATTCAAATCATCCAAACTTTTGAATCTCAGTCTTTGACACTAACTTCTTATAAGATTACTACACTTACAGGGAACATAAGACTGAATTACTTTATTGCCAGTGTGTTATTCTCCATCCATTCTATTCAAGAACCTGCCATCCAGAAAAGCAGGGCAAATCTGATATTTGGGTTAGGGCATAGTAATCAAGGCAAATTATGCCTGCCTCTGTAACAGTCTTTCATATTCACAGAACATCTACTGCTGTTCCACTTTGCATTTTTACTTTGGTATTAGATTTTCCAGAAAGTCCCTAATAGGATGATGCAAGTGTTGCTTATGAGTGTATTACATTCCACATACCCTAGAGGTCTTTGCCTTCAGCATGTGCAAGATACACTTACACACTAAGGTAACAAATGAAGGATATTTGCATACATAAGTTAAAGAATTTCCTCCTATGTAAGGCAAGGTTTAGGCTGCATGCCTTACATACTGTAAGTAGATTGTTCATGCACATATACTGCTTCTATTCTGTATTTTTCTACTCTCTGCTATTTACTTATTGGCGCCTCGCTTTATCCATGACTGTAAACTATTAAACAGGACCAATGCACTGTTTTTCAAGTTTGCCTTTCAAAACTTGTTATTTTTACATTAGAACAGAGTGAAAGACAAGAAGAAGTCATTATACAGAAACCATGTGTGTCTCCATTTCAGCACATTGTTGATTTTTCCCAAAGAGCTCTCAGTGCCTTCATAACTTGATACCATGTTCCTTTCTCCACTTTCTTTCCAGAGAAGTCCTTCTGATGTAATGCTTGTCTTTAAAAAATACCTTGTCTGAGAGTGGATGCAGGGCTTACTCTAGGCTAATGTAGGATTACTAGGAAAACAGTACACAGAAGCCATAAAACAAATGTTGAATCATGGTAATTTTCATTGCTTTGATTACTGTCACATGTTTCATGGGAAACATACTCAGATCCTTTTTATTTCAGCTAATGTGAAAAAATTTACTTAGAACCTCTCACCAATAAGAATAGAGCATCACTGTAAGCTTTTTACATCTTATTTAACGTATGCTTTCTTGTTTTATTGATTATCTGCATAAGCTAAGACAATGAACAAAGTGAAAGCGTTTACTAAAGAAACTTTGTTGCCCTCAACACACCTGTCTTAGCAGTTGTAAAAAAATAGGTCATCACACCACAAAAAATCATCCCTGGTGAAGTCTGAGTTAATAGTTCCATTCTTCCAAGGAAAATATAATAAATGTTCTTAAAACACTTCCATATATTGCAAAATAAACACCTTAACAAGAGAAACACACGTGATATACTCTGCATACAGGAAACACCTTTCTCCTTCATCTTTGTCTTCCTCAGTGAACCAGTAGCTCCTACATTTAACTTTGCAAGCCCTTCTAAACAAATGTGGCCTGGAAAAGACAGACAGACTTCCCTATATAGAATACACTGCCATATTGCTTTTATACTTCAGGGAACCCACACTCTGGAGATCTCAGCTGAGGTAGAATGTCAGAGGAAAGAGGTGGTTTCTTCAGTGGGTTTCTTTTGGACTTTATGGCAGCCTGGTATGGGAAAAATTCTTTTTTCAACATTGTTTAGATCTTCTAACAGGCACTACTGAATCAGATTTACCAAGTCCACTCTTTATCTTAAAGATGCATAAGTATGCCTTCGAAGAGATTTATTCCTTAAAGCGCAAAATGGACCTAGCTCCCATGAAAAGCAATAATACACTTCCATCAAAGACAGGAATATAGCCATCCTATATTCCCCAAACTACATCAATACCTGCCTCACGTTAAGGTGTACCTATAGTTGAGGAAAATAAGGTCTCTCAGCAGCTAGATAAATTTCTTTATAGCAAAGAGTAAAGCTGAAGTGATTTCATACCTGATACAGACAGACTGACACAGTACCATGAGGAATGCATTTTTGTGGGGGGTTTCATATAAACACATATCTCCACATCCATAACTTTGGTAGGCAATGCCTTGGCTGCGATGGATCCCAGCACTTTACATCCCACAAGTTTGCAATGACCCTATAAAATTACTTTCAATCAATCTGAAGTTCCAGTGGCAAGAAATACTTCTGACAAATAACCAGGACTTGGCAGCAGGTCTAATAACGTAGTGCCAGGTTTAAAATGCTGCAGTTATCAGTCAGTCACACTACAGAGCGGGTCATGCATAGCAAAGAGCTGCTTTATTAGCTTGAAGGAATATGCCCATGTATAAAATGATAGCATGGAACTACCAAGCAGAAGCCACAGCTGAAGAAAATCCCCCATGATGGCGCAGATAATGTGTGCCATTCACAATCCTACTGGAGATCCATCCTAACCAGCACATGTTAGTTAACAGCACATCTTGAGATACAACAGTTAGGAAGCCATCAAGGCTCAAAATTGAATTTTGTCTTCTTTCTTGGGGTGAAAAGAGGAAATAGACAAGGATGAAATTGATACATTTCCCTGAAAGCTGCAAATCATAATAAAAACATAATATAAATAAAGAACTTTTCTGAGGCAATTTTTCACACTAAGACAGTGACCCTTGTCCTTTTCCAAAACAGACTGAAGCACTTCTCCTGACAATACCAGGCAGGTGCAGCTTTTTATTATTTAAAAAACATTAAATGGTTATTAAGAAAGTGAAAGGCATGCAACATTTAGGGATATAACAAAGAACAATGAGAGGCCAGGGGCCTCCTTTAGTAACAAGCAAGGAACAACTGCAATTCACTGTTGTTGGGCTACTTTGTGCAAACCAAACAGCTTAATAAAATGCATTGTATACAGCACTAAGCACTTATGAGGTGACCTGCCTCTATAGACAGTCCTGGAACTTACTACATCTTCCTAGCACTCTGCTGTAAGTTTCAATAATCCTGTTAAAAGAACTGTTGGGATGATAGCAAATGTTAAACGTTGGGAGGGTTTTGTCACAAATCTCTCTGGTTTATTGCAAGAAAAACAAAGAAAAGTACTCAAATAGCTGCACAAGTTACACTAAAAAAAAAAACCTAAAAACTTGAAGTTCTATCTCACTTGATATAGCAATGGACACAGCAATGCCAAGTTTGTGATTCCTTATGTACGACCTAAATGTTGAACGTCATCTATAATATAAACGTATTGACAAGATATCAAGGAAATACTAAAAACTTGACAACTTTCTGTTTTCAGGATACACTACATTCAAAGGTATCCTTGCTAGAAATTCCCTTTCCTCTTGCTTAATTTAAAAGAACTATTTCAAGTTCCAATGTGATACAGAAATTTTTTCAGCAGAAGCAATACAAGACAGTAATTTTTGTATCCTGCTCCTCCCTACATCAGCACACCTGAATCACTGGGCTCTGTGAATGTGGAACTAATATCACTGCAGCAGTACAGAGATAGGGAGACATCTTCCAAGCCAAAACTGGGGTCATCACACAAGGGATGTTAACAGCAAACAGGAAATGCATCAGAACCAAGGGTGGAACATTACCCAAAGAATCTGATTTTTTTTTTTTTTTCCTTCTTTGTTGGCAGAAAAAAATTAGTTAAATAATAGATTTGCTTGCCTTTAAATTGATTGCAACTACTACCCCACCTCCTTGTTTCCCTTACCACTCATTCGAGCACCCTGAAACCTGCATTGCTCAATCTCTTCCACGGCTTCTCACCTCCACGGTTCTCTCAGAGGTGCCAGCCTCAGTCTCAATGACACCCTGCTCTAGCTCAATGTCACCAACTGACAAGTGTCATACAAGTGACACCACCAGAACACTCAAGAGAGTACTCACTGTAGAGGACTTGCTCAATAATTGTCTGTCATTATTAAGTGCTGGCTGAGGAACATATCCACCCTCTCGGGAAAAAATGCCGAACAGCATGGAGCTGAAAAAAGATTCTGTGTTCATATCCAGAGCTCTTAAACAGAGCTATTCTTCAGGTAAACAGCAGCATTAACAGGAAAATTTGCTTCTATTGCCTACATTAAAAAGCTGCTCATTCCATGTCAGAAGTAGAAACACTCAGTTACACCGAAGCAGAGTATTCCAATTCAGCTACAAGAAAGTCATTCCCTTTTTATCAAGAAAATGTATTTCAAAATTAATAAAGAATTGCTATTTCAACCCAATATGTACTTGTTCAATAAAATATGCAATCATATTCCACTGCAAACACTGAATAAATTTTCTTCCAAAAATCCTCTTTTTGTGGTGGTACATCCTGCCTCCCCTGCTTTTCATGCCACACTGTGATCTGAGAAATGCTTGTTAGACACAGCCTTGATGAGCAGCACCTTGATGAACCAGTCCTGCCTCACTTACAGAGATTCAACTGCTTGTGAGAGTGTACTGCAAACCATGTAAGGAGATGGTTCTCTTGGTAAAAGCGCATTTCTTTTTTCTCATCCTTCAGTTGCCTAACTCAGCTCACTAAACATTTCCTTGAATAATTACAATTACACAACTGCTAAAAGAGGGGAAATGAGAAAAGAGGACTGTACTGGTTTGGGCAGGGTTACAGTTGATTTAGCTGATTTTCCTCAGAGTAGCTGGCATGGTGCTGTGTTTTGGATTTGTCACCAAAACAGTGTTGTACAAATTGTAAACAAAGGAATCTTGTATTTGTTTCTACAAAATTTCAGGACATCTGATACTGAAATAATTCCTTTCTAATGCTTTTTCTCAATGAATTGACACAGCAGCAAAAAGGAATATTTCTATATTATTATAGCTTCAGCATGAATTCATTTGCAGATATGAGCTGTACTCTTGCCTCTTCAAGGTTTGCCTTCCCAAATTTTATAGAATAATTCAACACAAGAATCCAGGTTAAGATTATACAATGCCCTATCCATAGAAAATTCATGTCTCTAAGTAGCTTTAAATTCTTTAGTACCAGCTCTTCTCTTACTGAAATTCTGTCACCCTTTTGATCCTCAATCTATTGCTCTAAACAATGCTTTACCGGGGTTTTCTTCAGTAGAGAATACTAGAGAACCCACAGCTTAGTCTTGTTTCCATGCCCTTCCAAGCATGGCATGTCAGTAGTTCTTTTCCATAGGAAAAAGCATAAAGCAATCTTATTGCAGAGTTGGTTCCATTTGCTTTTTTGAAAGCTGATTTTTTTTTTCTTTTTTAACCTTTCTGGTCACCCAGAATACCCACTTATTCCAAAGGTTCATGTTTAGTGAAGTATAAGATTACAGACAGTTTCCAAATCTCTACTCCCTAAACCTGTAGCAAGAAGTACACTCTGGACTAGAAAACACCTCACTGATATCGTTGCCATGGCAAAGCCTAGTATGAGTTTAGAGACTGGGCACACAGCCAAGAAGAAAATGAGGAGAGCTGGCACATGACATTTCCCCCTTTGTTTTTTTCATACAATTTGTTTTCTGCAGCTCTTAAGAGCACAAGAAATGTTTCAGCTTCAATTATCTCCACAGGAGCTTCATTTTTCCCCCTTTTCTTTACTTTGCTCTAAAACAATAGTCAGAGCTATTGTGACTTCTTGTGATTTTTTTCCTTCAATTCCCAAAGAACTATATATGTGTACATAGCAAATAATTCCTACAAAGATTGTTAGCATATGGGCTATGGTTTCCTTTTTATTAAAGGAAACTAGATTGGAAGTTGGGAACACAAACCTAATGGCTTCCCTTCAACTACAGTTTAATCTCACAGCCAATAAAGACAACATTTTCAGGGCAAAAAAAAAAAAGGTACCAGTCTATTGTAAAACACAGATATTATTATTATTATTTGTTTATCATTCTAAACAGTGATTCACTTATTGTATCACTGTTTAAGTCCCATCATCTTTAGCCAGTGTTGGGCAAGGTTGGTGTAACCTGATTCAGCAATTTTATCCAGTTAACTTTACATAAACTGTATAGTAAAATTTAAGTATCTTTAAATATAGAGACTCTCTATAAATATAGAGCCTCCTAGACCTCTGATCCTTTATACTGTGAGCTTGGCCAAGGCCATCACTCTAAAGGGGATTCTGGCTGGCACAAGGAGTTTGTGACTTTGCCAGCACAGTTCCAGAGCAGCCCTGGCCCAGGTGGGGACAAAGGCTGCCTTCCCTCAGTGCTGCTGAACTGTTGACACAGTCCTGCTGTGCTTTCTGCTGTGTTCTACAGCTGAGCCCAGCCTCCTCTTCTACTTTCTAGCCCCAAGATGTCCCAGCACAGCTTTAGACATCACAGGAGTACAGCCTGCAGAATTCTGCACCTTCTGAATGTCTGAGTCCTGTTGCCATTCTACCACAATTCAAGAAAGCTTCTCTCCCTTGGATACCAATAATGCTCAAGGTTAAACACATCTAAAATGAAAGCCCTGGTCTGTTACAACAGAGAGCAAATTAAACTTAGCATCTGGCAACTATAACCTGATCATACATCTTTATTATTCTAAAACAAGCAATTCCAGAAAACTTCTTTCAAATATACTGATGTTTTCATTTTATTCAGACTCCAGAATGAAATTTAGAGTTTCTTTTACAGCAGTGAAACTGTCTCCCAACTGATTTTAAGAAATCCACTACAAAATAAATAACTTCACGACAAAAAGGACAGGTTTGAGCTGTTCCACTGTATTCTATTCCCTCACAGTAATTAGTTGGAGGCCTAGATTTCTAAACTCTTTCATAAGCTGTAGTCTATCAGACATGCCTCTTAGCAGGATTTGTAGCAAACAAGTAAACCCTTGGTGAAATGTTCTAAAACCCAGAAATACTTTAAACTCATACCCTCAATGAAATACAATTTTGAGGAAGGAAAGTAATCAGTAGGCTAGTGCACAGTAAGCAACTTATACAGCAGGTGTAAGGTGGACAATCCTTTGAAACTATGAGAGCTATCAATAGCAATATTAAATTAGGAGGAAATAAAATAGAAACATGAAGTATTTATTCATGATCTTGAGCTTATAAACAAGGGCTGGCAGCCACTATCCTTAATTACAAGGACAGCCATTCTCCCTGTCACATGGAAGCAATCACTTATTGGCAAAAGCACCTGTAGGGATGCTACAAGGAGTAACTGCCACAGGCAGGCATTTCTGACTAGATCAAAATTTTTTTAATATGAATGGTGACAGTGTTCAGCTGAAATGACTGAATGTGGACTAGGTTGAAAAAAAGGACCCTATAACCTGATGGCATTATGAACATAATGAAAACTCGGCACAGCAGAACAAGAGGCTTTACAACTGCTGCAATCTATTTAGCCATCTGTCCAGAAAAAGGTCAATGTAATTAACAGTTTAAATACACCCACTGACATGGAAAAGTAGAGACCAGACTTCACATAAAAGAAGAGAATCTAAACCAAGAAAATAAATACTTTGATTCCAGAGATAAAATCATTAATTTCTTCCAGAAACACAGATCTATTTCCATATAAAATGCTGTAGAAAAATGTTACTATAACCCTTAAACAGATGTTTCAGCCATATTAAAACACCAAGGATGTCAAGCTTGAAGACCTGGTTCTGGAATATTAGATCATATTAAGAAGTTTACAGTTACACACATAAAACCACATTTGATCAGACAGCAAAGCCCATTCAAGAAGCAACTCTAAAAAGTTCCACCCTTTCAGCCCTTTTTCTAGGTTGCCGACTTGAAAACATCAACTGTATTTTTAATATATGATTACATTGCACAGAATTGGGAAAGCACAAAGAAGGTGATCACAAGAAATGCTAAAAAAATAAACAGCATTTAAAGGACACAATTCTAACAAATAGGAATGGCTAGAGGCCAAGAAAAGGCAATTGTTTGGGTGATGAACACATGTAGCTGAATCTGCAGGGAAATGCCAGAGGTTTCCAAACCAGCAATGGTCTATGGAAAGCTGCTCCAACTCATGGTTTCAATTCTCCTGCTTTTGCTATCCGTAGTAAATTCCTGCTCCCAAATACCTGACAGGTATTCTGCCATGCCCAGATCTTAGGGTGCATTTATAGAAAACCTGCACGGGGCTTTCAAGCACAGCACCCCACATCAAGTGCAGCAGCACCTGAGGGCTGCTACTGCTTTGAAAATCCCAGAAACATCACTGTGTCTATGCTGGAAACATCCAAACTGGATGGTCACAGACATCTAGAAACTCTAAGCCTAGCTCTGCCATCTGAAAATCTACCCAGGTAGAAAATGCAGTCAGATCCAGGAAAAACAGCAGCCTTAACTTAAATGAAAATGCATGTACTAGATTTTATTTTCATATTAGCAGTTGCAAAAGGGATGTTTCCTGGGATCTTTTAAGCTTAAATCGCATGGTCTTAAAAACAATGTGGGACCAACCATACAACTTCCAGCCACACCATGCTCAGAACAAGCACTACTCTGATGTGCACTGCTGGGGATCCAACATCCACACCCTCAGGGACAAATGGGTGTCAACAACCCAGCAAACCACTTGGGGTGCAGCAAAGAAGTGAATCTTGCTCCTTTTTCCTCTTTTGGAAGCATTGCATCTGTCACAAATCCAGAAAGCTGGCAGCTTAAGTAGGAACAATTCTGAAGCTTCTGATGAGCATATGTGGGAGCAAGTTCCAGACAAAGAAAAACATTTACTGCTGAGTGATTTTAAGAACTAATATCCAGTTTAAGTTTTTCTTTATTAAAAAATTCTAAACCTACTGAAAATATTAGGCTGCCTAAACTTAATCCTTACTTGGTAGAAATCTATATAGTTTTACTGAACTTAGCACAAGTACAAAAATTTTTCTCTGGCCAAAGATCTAAATGCAATTTGGACACAAGTAAGTTCTGTGAAACTTCATAGGAATTAGGCACACAGAATTCTAAAAAATTCATTTACAAACCCCTAGAGATGGGGAATGACAATCTTTACACAGAATTTTTGATCTATCCTTAGGAAGAAGGAGTTCTCAAATGCACTATTGTTCTGCTACAAAAGATTTTAAAAAAAAGGTAAATTTTTTCCTTCTTCATGAAAAGGTTTCAGCAACCGCATAAGGCAAGTAGAAATAGGTTAAATTCTTATTGAGTGAGAAATATATGGGTCTCCATAACCTACAGCTGTTAATGATGATGAAATATCTGCCAGCTGCCATAATCAAAGAAACAGTAACTCAACTAGTTAAAATACCACAGTTGAAGAATGACTGCCTGCCAAAGCATATTTAACTTCAGGTAGCATCTCTGCAATTGACAAAATAGACATCCATTCCAAAGATAAACCTCAAATTATAATTTTCTCACTTAGTGGATTTACATGATCTAACATGCAGTCATTTTCTCATTAAAGACCTAAATATAAAGTACTTGAACAAGTGATTGCTGTATTCGAACCATTACAGAACATTTATTTCGTGGTGCTCCTGCCTGTGGTACCCAGAACACGTAAGGGTTTGCTTTTAAAAGCCACCATGCTGTAGGAGTCAGGCATCCTTAAGCTACTTCACACATCCAGCTGCTGTAGGAAACAGCCACTGGGGCCTGGACAGGTCAGACATTAAAGCCAGTCAGCTTCTCTACAACATCCTCCCCTGCAAGCAAGATCACCCCACTGCAGATATCCCATCTAAGCCTTTTAAAACCTTGACCTTCAATCCTTTAGACCTTCTCTTGTTCTCTCAGAGTTCTGGTTTATCAGATGACTCTGGAGCAACAACAATTACCCCCACAACTGCACGCATCTTGAGCCAAGGACATTGTCGCTGCCAAGTGGCCTTGCAGCCTTCCCCAGGGCAGCTGGAAACAGCTCTATGTGCAGTATGTGCACCCTTCCACAGCTGAATGAAGGGAACTGTGATTGTCAAAGTTCCAGATTAGATGACATCAGACAGGTAACAAGTGATATCATTTACACAAAAAAAATCCAAACCCAATTACTAATTCCATTTTAAGAAAGAAGTGTTTTACACTTACAGAAATGGTGATACATTAAAAAACTGGATTTGCAGAGGTAGTAGATTCCCTCATGTAAATGGATTCTAAGTGCATCTTAGATATTTAAAAAGTCAGAGATAGTCAAGATTTTTAAATTTACAGTTCATAAGCTCCACGTTATTTACTTGCTAGTGTATCAAACTGCCACAGGTATACCCATCTCTAAACACCACCTTGCACACCCAACCCCAAAGCTGTCCTTCTCAAAAGTCACAAAATAGTAAAGCTTTCAATGAAACCTAGCAGCAAACTAATGTCCAGAGCTCTTTAAATATAAGTGTATTCTTAATTTTCATTTGCTACAGTAAAGCATGACAGGCACAGGCTGGATCATGCCGCTTGTGAAATCCGGAACACTCCCTGAATTTTTAAAGGGCTTTCAGGCATGCACAAATACTTCTGGCACATTGTGAACAAAGTCTGAGATATGACATAAAATGAAGATGATGTTATGAATACCATTTCTGTTCTTCATATTCCAAATGATGCCACATATATCCAGCCACAGAGTTTTTAATGATGGCATTGCAAAACAAATTGTTCAGGGGTTCCTAAACAATATACCTTTAACACGTTTCATCAAAATGATGGATATTCACCTGTCAGAGCAACCTAGGTGACACTGAGGTTTGGGGTGGAAGAGGACAGGACAACACTGTAAAAAGCAGAAGCTTCAAGTACCAAGGCACTGAAAACTAGCAACTGAATTTAGAAGTCCAATCCTACCCTAGTTAGCTGACTAATCATAATGAAAACACAACTGAGCCAGGCACTCTGAGTTCTTGTACACAACTATCTAAAATTACCTGTTAAAAAACCTATTCATTAGTGACCACTGTGTTACAAGAGGGTTTTCAGAAGCTGGCAAACAGTACATTAACTAAAAATGCTTTCCTAATTAGAATTCATAAAATAAATTGTACAGCTCTAGTCTCTAATAAATAACAAACCTCATGTTGAAAGGCTTTCTTCCCCTCATTCACAGCAAAATGAGATATGGTATTTCAGTGCTGTTCTCAATAGGCAGCCATAATAAATATCTACTGAATAAATCACATACTCTTCCACATATAGAGAAAGGCTATTAGTGAACCAAATATAGATACACCTCTTGACATCAGTAACTAAGAACACAGCCACACTCTTCAGTGTGCTTTGCTTCCCTTTTCTTTTTTACCTGTTTAGTATTTTTGAAAACACCCAAAAGCTTTCAAAAAGGGTTTCCAAATAGTCCAATGATTTAGAATTTCATAGAACAGAATACTATATTATTCAGATATTTGTATCCTTTAAAGTAAAAGTTATAACTTCACAGCACAAGAAAAGAGGTGGGGTGACAGAAACAAGCTACCCAGAAAATGGGTTTGCAGGTTATGGGAAATGCCAGGACCAATTTGAAGAGCATGCAGTGGATGTTAGAAATGGGAAAGTTGATTATGCTTGGGGTTTTTTTCTTACACCACAAAACTATTTTAATGACAAAAAAAAATCCCTGCTGTTGAGAATGAAAAACTAAGAAGTCAACAGTCATACAGTCAAAGCAAAAAGAATCCTCAAGTTTAGAGTATTAGTATGGCCTTGGGAAGAGCCAACCCACAGCTGACAGCAGCTACCCACTGACTCTGCAATGAACAAATGATTAAGCTACTCTTATTGGTTTTACCCTGAATTTACTCAAGGCATTGTTAGTTTTTTTATCTTTAGTGCAGAAAACAAGAACTCCCCATACCAGGGACTCTGTTTCTTCACAGACATCAGTCTCTACATAAGAGTTCCATAGAAGAGATTTTTTTCAAAGCACTTCACAAACAAGGTCTCGATAAAAAAATGCTTACTTCTCCTTGTGTGAACAATCCAAACAAGCATAATATCCTCTCTGAGAAAGGCAGAAGAAACCTGCATGCCTTTCCTCCTTTGCAAATTATGCGAGCACCAACACAATCCCCCTTGGGACTACTCCAACAGCAACGGGTTATGGTGAAGCTGCATCAAAAGCCAGAATACATCTCTTCTTCAAATCATGCAGCACACATTCTGCACACTGTGCCCAATCACAGGAAAACAGAAAAATAAGGGTCACTTTGTAGTGTCACAGCTGACTTAACTATGATTCAAAGAGCTCACTGAAGTCAAAGGGGGAAAAAGACTTGGCATAAGTGTCAGTAATTCCACTGAGTTATGTGTGAACACAGTTCTTCAGGCAGACTATCTGCCACAACACTGCCTCTCAAGCTCCTCTTGGAGTATACTAAATTCCCTGCTTATAAAATTACCATGAACTATCAGCTGTGATGGTTTAGACCCACATCTGCTACCACCACGTAGTACTCCACAGCCCACTACAAGCAACTGAAAGTGCAGGTAGCTCTAGGCTGGCTGCTGCTCCTTAGCCATAGCAACCCAGGCAGGAGAAATCCATTTGCAATTGTTTATAACCACAGTCATCACCACAACACTGCAGCACTCTCACATTCAACTGGAGTCAGGCTGAAATAGTCTTCTTTATCTTGTGGGGTTGAAATAAGCAGCTTTTCAGAAAAATAACACAACAGGAGCCATACCAAGCTACTGTTAATGGAGTGGCTGAAAGGGGTCACAGAAAGGTCCTCCAGATCAAAGAACGGAATGACACTTGTAAGACAGCCAAGAACAAATCAAAACAAGACAGGCAGACTTCTGGCAAGGATGAAGCTGATGGTCAATATTAGAGGGCACAGATAGAATCCCCTCCCAGATGAGATCCACAATACACAGGTCAATAAGACAGACTCACAAACTGATGGGGGTGGGGAGAAAGACTTCAACTACTACTCCAGTTCTCAGATGAACACAAGAGCCAGAGGCAGTCTAAAATCTAGGAAACATTAGTTTGTGCATCATGGGACTAGTTCCACTGCACATTGGGGCTGGGGAGGAGCATTTCATAGCACTGCACTCATCCACAGTATGAAACACATGCCACAGCACTTTGTCCCACCATTTTAATAAGTGTATTTCACAGCATTCTAACAGGGTTTATCATATTGCACAACATATTAATAGGCAGAAGAGGTTATTTTGGGAGAACATGATATAACAGTGATTTGCATTCACATGATAGTTCACAAAAATAGGTATTACTGTGGTAGGAATAAGAGGCAGACACTTAGCCCCTTCTGTTTCAAATCATTTCTTATAGAACTGTATTTTACTGTATTGCCCCAAGACATAAAATGGAACTTTAAGAAATGGTGTTCTGTAATGGTGATAAGATTGCAAAGCAGAACTGCCCTGCTACTTGCACTAGATTAGACCACAGTGCTTTTTCTGTGCCTCAGGGGAGCTAGTCCAGCAAACTATTTTGTTCTGTATCTTTTTGAGCTCTTCTTTATTTCTAAACAATCAACCTTCTGATTTCCTTAACACACAAAAAAATTTAATTAATTCTTCAAAATAGGTACCTACACTACTTCCAATGTCACTAAGGCAAACTGAGCCCTTCCTACACTTCCCCTCACACTTAGCAAGCTCCCCTCCAGCCCTGCTGCCCTTCTCAGCGCCAGGCTCTCTTGAACAGCCACACACAAGCAGATGAATGCATAGCATATAAAGACACTAGGGGTAAGTCTTATTTCAAATACAAGCTGTAAGAGAAGAGGTATTAAAAAACAAAATCTTTAGTCTCAACACTGGAAAAAGTCCAAAGGGGTGGTAGTTCAAATAAAAGATTTTTTTTCTTAATCTGTGCTGGAAATTGGAAAGAATAACAACCATCTGCTACTTTCAGTTCTCTTGTGGACACTGTATTGAATGATGCAATGTTTTGCCTTTCAGAGCTTCAGAAACTGTGCAGAGATCTGCAGGGGAAGCTGAGAGAAAGAGGAGAAAAATGAGACTGAAGATAGCCCCAAAGTCTGAGGTCCAGACAGCTCAGCAAGGGAGCTTAGATCTGCCAAGAAGGCGGTGAAGCAACACAGCAGGACCCCACCAGAGCCACAGAGCAAACAGCCTGACTGCTCACCAGCTCACTGCAGAGAGCCTTCTTCTGAGCCAGGACTTGGTGGAAAATAACAGCAAGAAGGAGCTCAGGAACAAAAAGACCACTTGGCTCGAGACCATGCTCCAGGCAGAGGGACTCTGCTTCTCCAAGAGCAGCTTGCTGCAGCCCCTCAGCTCTGGAAGCAGCTAGCCCTAGCAAGTTCCTGCCTCCCGCAAGCCCCTGGCACTGCCCAGGGGCCCTCTGGTGCCTCGAGCTATGTGTTGGTGCTCGCTGTCACAGCTGCCCCACATTCCTGCAGCAGGCCAAGATGAAAGCAAGTTGCGCAGTGGAAACGTTTTTCCACAGCCTTTTTTTTCCAAGCACTGAGTACCTAAATGTGAACTCCCCTACTATTTATTTCCAACTTCCATCATTTTAACTGCTGTTGATTTAACTCAAACATTTGGGCTTTTGGCTCAAAGCATTCACAAAAGGTGTAATAACTCCATTCAGTAAAGCTAAATAACAAATAATAATAACAACTCCAGTATATTTGTATAGGTACATAGACATATATATATATATGTATCTGTAATTATGAAAATGTGCCAAGGTTTCATTCAAGTTCCATAATAATCAGACTTCCCAAAATCAGCTGAACTTTGATCAAACACAAAAAAACCACCCATGGAAACTCACTAAATAATATTTATAAATCATTCCATACCATCACCCTTGACACTTCAGTAACTAGTTCTGATGTTCCATGGAAACACTGAAGAAAAATGCTCAAATTAATTGTTATTAAAACACTACTAAACAAATAAGTTGATTTTACGTAAAGATTTATTTTGTGAAACATGCCCATTAAGAACTCACCAGACAACATCCCAATTATCTTTTCAACTTTAGTAACATTTTATCACAATACAAATGGAGTATAAAAAGTTGAAGTCAAAATTCCAATAAACTCCCAAGCTTTTCATAAAGAAAAGGTTATAGAAAATAGCTCACATACCAAACAGGAAAATACAACCTTAATAGGTAACAAAAACTATTGTGGTTTCATAAAAACACTCAAGAAATAGTACTCCAAAACACTCAGACAACTTCATAAAGCACAAAAAAAATACATACCAGAACCACAGCTCCTGAAGTCACTAAAATCAGTTCCTATACTCATGGCAAATGTCCTCAGTAGTTTTGACAAAGCTGTCTCAGCACCTGCTTACAGAACCCTCACCTCTCCAACGTTTAATTCCTCTCACAACCCAAACCCACTTCTCCAAACCCCTACCACATTATGCTTCTGCAGCTGCTTATATACTCACCCAATTTGTGGCTGTGATTGAAATCAGCAGCAAGCAATTAAGACTAATGATGAACAGGTGATCAGTCTCCCAAAATAACAAGGGCCATGACCAACACTCTCATCCATGGCAACTGGGGAAAACAAACGAAAAAAAACCAAAGACTATGCTGGACCCCAGCATCACAAGTCTTTCTTCATGAAGAACCCAGCTTTTGATCAAGGAGGACTTGACTTTTATTGGTCAGAAGCTGGAACTTCACTGACTTTCACAGGGCAACAGGGACTAGCTTACTAAGCCCCAAAGAGCAGCCAACATTTCCCAGCCAGAACCTGTATGAAGCAGCAGGGTTCCCACAGGACACTGACCCCACGAGAAGCCAGCCATGGCAGCCGTGGGCTGGGCAGGTCCATGTGCTCTAGGGTGCATTGTCAGACACCTTGGATCAGGTGTCTGTGGCAGGCACTGGCAGTGGGGATGGCCACTGTGAGTGAAGGCTGAGGCTGATTCCATATGGCTCCACAACAGTTCCACAGCCAGGCACTGCTGAGCCCTCAGAGAAAGTTGGTGGTGCCTCTCTGAAAGAAAAAAAACATTTAAGAAAGGGCAAAACTCTGTGAGGCAGCAAGCAAGAACTGTAAGAAAAAGCCCTGCAACCACCGAAGTCAGAGAAGGAGGGAAAGACAAGAAGGTCCTCCAGGCATCCAAAGGGCACAGAGCCCACAGAGGAGCCCACACTGGAGCAGGTGGAGATGCCCTGAAGGAAACTACAGCCTGTAGAGAGCCCGTGCAGGAGCCAGGAGAAGAGTGAGGAGGAAGGAGCAGCAGATAGGAGCTGTTATGAAGTGACCACAACCCCCTATCACCTCTATATCACTCACTATGTTATTTCATTTCCTGTGTTTGTCACCACCCAAATCTAATTTCATTGGCAATAAATTAATTTCCCCCTAAGTGAATCTGTTTTTCCTGTGATGGTAGTCAGTAAGTGATCTGATTTTTGTCTCAACCTACAAGATTTTCATTTTGTCCTCTCACCCTGCCCTGTTGACAGGGAGAGTGAGTGGGCAGCTAGGTGGGCATTTGGCTGCAGTACACGGTCAACCCACCACACATCTCCAGCCAGTGATCTTGATGACCTGACCTTCCACAGCCTCCACCACTTTGCAGTCGTTCTGCAGAGCTGAACATTTGCTGAAAACCCCTCCAATACTCTGTGATGTTTATTTCATGGCTCCAGGTGCAACACCATGGTGAGGAGGACAGATGGGTAACACCGTCTCTTCCCCCCAACCTGAACCTCCTGTGGGGGTGGTAGGGCAACTACCAGGGCTGCTGCAAAAATGGCTGTGTAGTGCTGAAAAAGGGGTTGCCTTACAAAATCCTGGCCATCTCTCAGTGGAATTTCAAGTACACATCCACAAGCCTCTGTACGTGCCTGCATTTGCCTCAGGAGTCTTGCATCACATTGTTTTTCGGTCATGCAGAAAGCAGGACCAGCCAGTCAATAAAAATCCCAGAGCTAGGGCTCAAGGGATAACAAAGGAGAAATAACATGAATTTATGTGATTCCAGCATATGCAACCACAACAGCTTGCAGATGGGGATATGGGGAGGAATAACATAATCCACAAACATCAGAAGGACATGACACCAATTAAGAATACCAAACACTTAATACAGGAAGTCTTACAGTCCGAAAAGAAATACTGCAGTAGGGCTGGGGTTTGTTTGTTTCTGTCCACATGTATTGTCATCTGTCTGCACAAGCCATAGGAATTCAATACAAAGCAGACTGCCAAGTTCCAGCAGCTTTGGAAACCCGCACTTCTCTTTCCTCATGCATGGACAATTCATAGAGCCACACTCAGGATGCTGAGCCAAATTCAGTGTGTCAGGGGGGCAACTGGTTAAAATGACTTCTCAAATTTAAATGTTATTTAAACCATCGAAACAAGGATGCATAGGAAATTAAAAATTTAGTTCAAAAATGTATCCATAGCTCTAACTTCAAATGTATCTAGAATCACAGTTTTCAAAGTGGACATGAAGAAATACTCAACTATACATATGTCATTCCTCACAAATACCTGTGTAATCCAGCCTAAAAAGACTTTCAGGAAAGAAGCTACACCACCTTTTCATGGGTGATAAGTTTCCTCTGTGCTTAGAAAGAAATGGTGCTCTGGATAGAAGCCTGAGTCAATTAAAAAATGATAAAAGAAGACAGTGAACACTCATACTCGTTGTACAAAAAAAGATAATGGAGCAATCACTGAAAACCCCTACACAGGGGGAATCATCCTGACACAAAGATGCTTTACTAGCTAGTTCAACTGTGCCTCGAACCCAAATTATACTTACCCTTCTTCCTGTGGTATTTATTGATATTCTGCACACTGACCCTTTCCTAAACTTTAACCTTTCCTTGAAAGTACTAGTAGGTCTTATTCAACCCAGTTATCTCCGTCTCCGCCATGGGCAAAGACGGCTTGCTTCACTTGCTGTCACTCTCATTTATCTTTGCATTTCCATCAGCCCTCAGAAAGGCTCATGGCGCAGCCCCTGGCAAATTGCTCAATCTTTCCTCTTCCTCATGCCAACATTTTAAAGGTTCCCTTTGATCTTAGCTGGAAGTTTAGGATGAATAAACCTCACCAGACCAGCAGAGGCTACAAAAACAAATCACAAGTTTTATCATTGCTTCATTGTCCTCAAGGACCCTTGGCATTTTGTAGAGTCTATCTTCTTATAGGCACTCTTTCAGCTCCACTTAGTTTATATTTCCAGCCCTGTTCAGCATAACCCCGAATTCTGGCATAAAGTTGCATAAACGTAAGTACGCTTGTTAAAAAGAAATATGTATTTACACACACACAACTTGCTCTCATTCTTTAGTTATAAATAACATGTCTTGTCTTCCCTGACTAAGTAACACACCTTTCAACATCTTTAAAACAAGCCAAATTACAGCCCTGACCCAAATACCCTCTTTTTTAGTAGGCAAATTATATTGCTGTTGTGAATGCTATGCTTAGGTGAAATTATCTTCAGTTTAGCTTGCACTATACTTATGAAGTCATGCAGTGGTATTTTTGCCTTATGCTTCTCCAGATATTGAAGCAAGGAGATTAGATGGATAAAAGCATATTTCAGACTCTAGTGATCTGATTTATACTTGGATATATTATTATTTTTAGCTGTACAGACTCGTAAGTATTCTGAAAAACCAAATTAGAAACAGATACTAGGTTTAGGAGAAACTAGAAGAAACTTTTTAAACCAATATGAGAAATAAAATACCCTAAATCCAACAGAGCTACCAAAGGAGCATAGGCATTAAAGCAATTGGATATATAGAATTCCTTTATTGCTAAGATTTTACAGTTTTAAAATGTAGAAAATTTTTTTCTGTCTTTTGTCATCAATATTCTGCATCTGTCTTCTGCAATTTATAGATACTAAATGCTTCTTTGTGTTCCTAAATTGAAAAGAGCTGAAGAACAATTTTCCTGAGATCTTGATTTCTAATAAATGTGGGGTTATACATAGATGAACTAACTAAGCAGAAGAAGATACTACGTCTGAAGATAAAGGTGTGAGCACAGACAAGGCGAAGAGGGCAGCAGGGCCCATCCCACGGCACCTGACCCAGAGAGCAGGGCAGCTCTGGAGATGGCAGCCAGCTTTAATCAGGATCTTCATCCATCAGATGGTTCAAGGTGATGAGGCAAGTCTGAGGGCAGGCTTGGTGGTCAGTGGGTCAGACATAGTCTAGAGATGTCCAGACAGACCCACAGTGACAGGACAGCCCTACTACCAAGCCAGGAATCCTGTGTATGTGTCAGAGTCCATGGACAAGGACAAACTGTGCCTAAGCTGGAGAGCAGCAATCTGGAAGCACTGCTTAAACAGGCATTGGCTCAGGGTTGAGTTTAAATCCTGCTCCTGGGGTGGGAGGCCCCAGTGAGGCTGGTCAGGGCTGTTACCAGTGACCCAGGACACTTGACAGAAGCTTCCTTGAAATCAGTGGGATGCTGCCCTGTTGAAGTTTGCTGTTGGAAGAAGTGTGTTGCTCACCCCAAAGAACTACAGCTGGAGACGAACAAATTTTAAGGTATTATCAGTGTTGTCTTCATTATGGTATCATTACAGGGAAATCAGAAAATTAATCTTTAGTGAACAAGGAGCAAATTAATTTGCTATAGCTCTCAGTCTCTCTAAATCCTTTCTCCATTATAATTTAGTAGGGTTTTAGTATATAGGATTTCCATCCACCCCCTCACCTACCACCACCACCCCTCCCAGTGCTTTTGTGGAGAGAATTTTGCTCAAAGGACAGCACAGCTCTCAGTAAAAAGTACAAGTGAAAGGAATTGTCTCTTTCTAACAGGACAAGTTTCCATTAAGTTCATTCTACACCACTACTCAATGTGTTTTACAAATCAGACAGGTGATTTTCTTATCGAGACTTTTAGAATGCAGCTTAGATTTGCTCGTGTATAAATGGAAAAAAGAAAAAAACTCACAAGTCATCTCAACCCATGGAGAATCAATCTCTTCCAGAATCAATGAGGTCTCTACAAAGGCAATTGTTTTACAGCAACCAGAGAACCGATGAAAGTCAGAGAAGTTCCTTCTGGCAGATGTGTCTAATAAACACAGCTCCCATATATGTTCAGATGGCTGAAGCTGTTTATACAACGTTCCATCCGAGCAATTTCTCCATTGCAGTTTTATCTTTTAGTTCTTGTGCTTGGCTGTCAGCAGGGTTTATTTTCAACTGGTTTAAATTAAAAAAAAAAAAATTCCAAAACAAAAAGACAAATGTAACACAGTCACTATTCAATCCATAGTGATTCCTGCAATGTTTCTAGCAAAGCATGCATATATAACAGTGACCTGAGCTATCTCACTGGGCCCAGAGGAGAAAGATCACCTTCTTTCTGAGAGAGTTGCATGTTTTCTGTACCCTGCTGTTGGAGCCACTTGGAGAGACTGCAGATGGTGAGCTACCACAGCAAAGAACAGAGGAATAATTCCAAAACCTAGTCCAAACTCTTTTAGCACAAAAAGCCTATCCTTAATCCCTTGCATAGTTTGATTTAACTTGAGCATAACATGGTCTGACCTTTCAAATATCTTTTTAAATTAATTTTCTTCCCAACACTTTAATTTCCACAGTGGACAAAGCTAGAAGGAACAGTCTAACCTATACAACCATTAGCATCACCCAGGTTTTTTAATCTGTAAAGTCTGGAACAATTAACTCAGAGTAAAAGTTTGTTTCACAGTGGTTTGGAAATGACACAGTGTGCAGAAAGTTTCACAGCTCATCAGTTTTAGAACATTTTCTAAACAAGTGCTTGTAATTTAAGATAAATTTTAATCTAACTCATGCATGTTTTCTAATGAAGTCAAATAGTGACATAATAATTTTAAAGATATTTTTAATTCCCAGTTAGGAAACCAGTAGCAAATCTAAAAATTCTAACACATTTCCAACAGTTCTTTCTTTAGTGCTTTTGGCTTAACACCAAAGGCAGATTTTTATTTATCTTCAAAATACTGTTGCCTCTGAAAGTGATGTGTCACAAATGGAAGAAAGATAATTTTAGCTGGATGTGTAAATCAGTTTGTTTTCTGCAAATTTATACCATTTGGAGAATACATTTGGAAGTTATGCATGGCACTTTTTAATAGACTGTATATTTGCAGCACAATTCTGAGTGAAACTGGCATTTATTCCTGTTTCAATTTCACACTTATTATTTGCCAGTTGTATTTTAGCCGGTCCATATTCATATCTTGAGTTAGCACAATGCAACCAAATTGTCTGCATGCAAAATTCAGTGCAATGTTGTCCTAGTTTTAACACATTTGGAAGACAGATAGAACAAATGACTCAGAGATATTCTGAGTAGTGGTAAACAGAAGATAACTGCCAGTGCGTGAACAAAGCCATTAATTCCCTGTTCCTCTATAACTTGATTTAAAAATTAAAATGGGATAATTACTATATGACTCTTCTGTCAATGTCATGAGACATGGTGTTAAGACAATAGCAGGCGTTTCTCAAAAACCATGCTAAGACTATTTTTTTCTTGTCAGTTTATGTTCAAAACAACTATATACTTGAGTTCTCAGTTCTGGAATGTATTAATATCTATGGAAGTCAACAGTGCTTGTTTCCATGTGGGTAAAGGGACCACAAAGCCTATACCTCAGTCTTTTAGAGCATTCCCTGCAAAGTACTTATCCCCTTTAACACCCGTATGTGAGGAGATGTTGAGGCTCTGTTATAAATGGGTTCCTGAACAATGCAGACCTGTGATATGGCTTAAAAAGCCACATCTGTTGCAGGGATTAAAATCATCCTGCAGCAGCAGTCACATAACATTTGGCTGCGAAATGCGGAGTAACATCAAGAGAAAACCTCTGAGATGTTGAAAAATGGAGTGGTGGTGCTTGTGAGACAGTGGGCTTTGAGTTGCTCTGAGTGCTGCCCAGCCCTAAATTAGGAGCTGATACAAGTTTCAGAAAGGAGTTATGGCCATTTCCACTTTCTATCCCCCTAGGCAAGGGGTCTGTTGGAACATTTAACTTGCATATTGGAGCAAAGGAGCAAAGATTGTCAGAGCTCTGTGTTTGACCGTCTAGCATTTCAAGTTGAAGAATAGATATAAGAAAATAGGAAAAGGCTAAAAAGCAACTGTTAAATGACGTAAGTTAAAAAAATATCTGATGGACCTGGATAAAAATGGCAGTCTTTGCCCCCTAGGCTTCTGCCTCCAGACTAACCTAACAGACCTAGGGAAGCAAAGTTGCAAGGAAGAAATGAGCTAATAGGCATGGCCCTACAAGAATTATGATCAATTAAATCCAAGATGTAATTTACCTGGTTTCAAGTTACCATACAAATCCCAAGTGTGAAGGATTTCCCTGGGACATTAAGTTGGGCTCACAAACCCTTCAAGAGACTGAAGGATCCATTGCAATGGATGGTTACTTCAGCGCTGTGGAATTAACTAGCTCTGTGTAATTCTTCTTTTCAAACGTGTCCTTACAAACTGGGCATTCCTTCTGCTATTTGCCTGTTTGCTGCTGCCAGAGTCATAAAAAGCAAGAGCTGGCAACATGGAAGAGAAGAGCAGCTTTGGTACATTAGTTTTCATCACTTTTTTTCTCTTGGTTGCTATGCTAGTGTGTTAAGCATAACAGATTAGATTTTGACATGCAATCTCATGGAAAGAGAGGCTTAAATATTGATTATAGTTAAAGTCTAGCTTGCTTTCAGAACCCCTGAAGTTTACCTCAGTCTTAAACAATACTTGGAAAAGCACCTGATGAAGAAACCATGACTATGTGTCTATTCTCATCAAGACTTAGAAATAAGCCAGAGAAGACTTTGCTACAAAACTCCACAGAGTAAAAGAGCATCTAAAGCTATATACAAGTATTTTGTTCTCTATGTAGCTAGTACTAACCCAAAATATTCTGAGTCCTAGGAATGACCCAGATTGGCACAGTGATGTAGTCAGAAAGAGACCAGTCCATCAATCAAAAGAGAAAGCAGAGGTTTGCAAAACCACTGAAACTTCCACTTTGTGGCAAATTCATCATATGTCTAAAGAATCAGTGCTCTGTTTTTCTTCATCATGGCCCACATTATAGGCCTTTACATTGAACACAAGGCCCCCATCACTTATTCTAGCTGTTGTTGCAATTCTGTCTCAAAAGGCTCATAGGAACAGGAATACAGGGAGTTTGTCTCAGGCTTACAGTGCATCTAAGGCTTGCTTTAATCTGCGCTGTATCACAGCAGGCTCCGAGGGACCATTCAACCACTGACTGGCTGAATGAGTGGGCTACAGACTTCTCCGTGCCCTTCCTCGTCTCTGATCATGAGCTGAGCTTCAAACTCCAAAGGTATTCCCAGAACATGGCAGTGACTTTGACAAACTGGCTCAAATCCTAAGAGGCCAGTTCAGATCTGACTGCATCATTATTAATTTGTTAAGTAACAGAGAGCATGTCAAAAGTGTTGGGGGTGCTGAAGCAGGGCTCCATGTCCTGCTGTTACTGTTAACACTCCCCGTGGCAGAGTGAAACTCTAACACAAGTTTGCAGCGTTTGCCCTGTCCCCACTGGCCTGCTGAGTATTTGTCTCATGCACTAGGCATTAGCAGGGAAAATTTTTAAAAGAAGAGTTATATTACTTACATATTAAACAAAAACAACTCACATTTTCTCTAGCTGCTAGTAATTCTGATTAGGAAAAATAGCTGACCCTCTTACTCCTTGCAAAATTAAAGAATCACGCTGTTCTTCCCGTGGTTTTCTTGCTTATGACTTTCCATGGCAATTCATTAAGTGTTACAGTATTAACAGGGACCCAAAACACCAAATTTAATCAACACTACTTCTCACGTATCAACATTTGTGCTCAGAAAACTGTACATTAAATAGTGGCTTTAGTGAATTATCTGACCTTTCCCTCTCAAGTCTGCACCTCCTAATTGCAACATTCCTTCTTTTGGTATAAAATATGGGCAAAGTCAAACCCTGCCATAACACCTGCAAATTTCCTCAAATGGCTCACAGAACCAGCCTATCTAATGGTACAAACCATGACTGCAAATGTGTTTGGATTATCTATATATTTGGTATTCATGAGGTTTACAGTTCTAGCTTGTAGCCAGGAAAATTGCTTTGATTTTTTATAAGTCTCAGAGCAGAAGGCAAATAAAAAATATAATATGTTTACTACCACACACAGTTCTTTAAACTCCTGCTACATTTCCCCTGACAATTCCTTTGCCATCAATCCTCCTGCTCTTGAATATCTCTCTGATATTTCTGCCTTGGCAGCAAAGGACATCTTCTGGTCGACATAATGTAAAATTAATTCTACTAAAGAACATTATTTTCTTCTCTTATACTTAAAAGCAGCTGGACTTCATTCCTGGGTCTGAGAGAAACAAATAACATGAATAAATCGTCATATTCAACATATCATTACTCTGTGGCACAATGGGTAGGTGAGTCTAACTGGAATACCTCCAGGTACCCATCCCATTCTGAAGCAATTAAGAGAATATATATAAGGTCACTATATATATAAGGTCACTATAAACACTACCGGTTTGCTCCTGGAGTTTGAGCATAACTGAAGCCTTTGGAAAAAACTCCAGTCCTACCAATGGATCTGACCAGTCTTCAAGAGTGTAAACAACCACTGGTATCCTCAGCATGTATAAATGCTCTTTGCCTCCTTCTCTGAAAATTGTCTGAGGGGCAGAGATAAAAAGCAAACTCCAGTCTCACTGTCTAGTGCTTTACTCACTGCACCTTAGATCTGGGTCAGACCCTGTCCTCATCTGCCCTCTGCATCTCCAGCTCATGGGGGTGCTTCTCTCCAGGCATTTCATCAGGAAGATAGCAAAATCTCATTGGCAGTTTGGAAAGTTTTCCTTCTTACACTATGATTAAGTGTCTCTCATCTCATTTCCAGGTATTTCAATTTTGGCTGAACAAAGGTTTTTCAAACATAAAGTCTACCACAGGAGCCTGTAACACTATTTTTCTTCCTAAAAAAACCCTGCATAGACAGTTTCATCTAGGGGAAGATTCATTTACTTTGATTAAGAATATTGAAATCCCCCTTTTTTTTTTTTCTCCTTCATTTTGTGTCTTCATACCATATTTTAAATACCTGACCTGAATTTCAGTAGCATGCTGGCATGACTCTGGAGCTCCCTGAGGAAAAAAGGGGTATTTCAACCCTGCCCCATCACTGCTTCTGCAATACTAATATATTTTGCTGGGTGTATTCCAGTCCATTTGATAATTATATCCACATTAGGAGGTGAAAAATGCAGGACATAATGCAGAGTACAGCTGGCACATTTGCACTTAAGAAAATATCACTTCTACTAGAGTCAAACTCACATTCTGCTGGAATTTTAGCAGCTTTTCCTTCATGAAAAGATTTTAATAGCATTTTTCTATTGGTTCACTTTGTCTCTCCATGACATATGTGAGTAAAGATTTCATGTTTTAATAAATGAGAGCGCTGGTTTAAAAGACAGTAGGGGGAAGCTGTTGTCTTGATTTAGTTTACTATTTGGAAAGGGTTCAATAAATGCAGTACAGCAAGTGCTGAAGCAAAATAGATTAAAGAGGAAGCCTTCTCTCCATAGAACATAGAATGACATTTACAGATGTATGCTCACAGCACACAGTACTAACAACTGGGTAAGGGCAACAGTCTGTTCAGCACCATCTTTCATACCATTTGCTCCCTTTGAAGCTTAAAATCTCAATAGGTGACCCAGAAGAGAAGATTGGTTCCTGCAGACAAGTATTTTGGCCTGGTCAGGCAGCAGAGGAAGATTTCTCACCCAACAGATGGGTGAGAAGTGTGCTTGTCCTGGATGCAGAGTGAAAAGTGCAGGTAAATGTAGCCATGTTCACTGCTCTCATTGCCACCAAAGAAGGCAAACTGCAGGCTGCCTGTCTTTTCTCCTCTAAAGAGTTTCAAGGAGTCTGCATCAGAAAGAGTCCACAAAGGTCTGCTACTCTGGCAACTCCAGGAAGTAGACTTAGAGGACATGCCTGGAGGGCAGCAGGCCCACACTCTCAGCACTGCCACATATCCCACTGCCAGGTGCAAAGGACAGCCAGGAATTCCCCACAAACTGTCACAGCTCTGGTATTCTGAACAGACACAGCCAGAGAAGATTCTGAGAAGCAGCCTCCAGGAATAAGCTGAGTTTTGAAAGTTAAGGGAGAAAGAAATAGCGAGGATCAAGGGTGGGAGAAGGCATTGGAAGGACAACACAACCTGGAACCTGACCACTAAAAAAATAATTAATTGTTAAAAGAAGTGAGACTGCAAAAACCTGTTCAGTGAAGATTCAGGAAGAGCAGAGGAAGGGACTGTAAAAAGCATTCTCAGAAATGTGGAAGCAAAAGCATTGGGAGGACCTGAGAAAAACTTGAATATTTGTTCCTAGTCTGAAGTAATTTCTTCTAGTGTGATATGTGATGCCATTGAATGCTGACAGGACGGAGACAATCAAGCAGCTTTTCCTCAAGAATATCTCCCTTCTGTACTTCAGCTTCCTTGCAGTGGGAAGCATTTGAACAAGACAAACCAACATGCACAAGTCACTTCTCAGCAGAGCAAATGAACTCACAATGCCTTATGCGCTGGTAGGCTGCTGTGTGTACCAGAGCTCACTCAGGCATCTCCCTGCTGCACTGCAGCCAGTTTGCTGCTGCACCATCAGCATAACCCAAGTCTGCGAAATACGAGCCTTTAGACGCACCTGTACACCTTCAAATCCAGAAGGCTTGTCATCTTCCCACTAATCTGTTGGACAGGCTACTTACCGTACTTCATAGGACCGATCTGGGGGAGCTGAAAAAGCTATTTGTTGTCATAGAAACAGCAGGACTTCGTGCTACTGTGCAGGCTGATATGTGAGGGTATTATTGTTTGGCCTTTTTCCAGGTAACCAGATTGAGAAACGCTAAAAAGCTTTTAAAACAGCTCCTGAAATTTTGCCAAATAATCAGACCTACAGTTCTTACAAACACACTCAAATATTTGCTAATTGTTGTGGAAAAATCTGAAAATTCCTGAGTATGGGAAACACTGTTGAAAAAAATATGTTCTTGACCCCCCAAAACAAACAAGCAATGGACATCTGGTAAGGCTGAAGGGAATGGCCAAAAATCTGAAACCAGTTTTGAAGAAGCAATTAAAACTACAGCCATTGTCTTCAGTTCCCTCCACTCAGCTGAGGCTAGTATTTTGAAAGCCTATAGTTAGAGCAGTAATTTAGGTCAATCCTGGAAAAGGAAATATCCCACGGGCTTACCAGCTGCCAGAGAGCACCACTCACTGACCCCACTGCCAGGGCAGGTAAGGGGTTTGTGACTTTACTTTCTGTTCTTTGCTGCTGGAGAATAACAGTGCCAGTAAATCACTGAACTGAACACTGTGAATGACCAAACCTCCTGGCACTGCAGGGGAACAGCTGTGCTTCCCTGGTAGCTCCAGAGGAAGACAGGTTTACACCCAAATTACAGAATCACAGAAGCATTTAGGTTGGAAAAGACGGCTAAGGTCATCAAGTCCACTCCTTGACCAATCACCACCTTGTCAGCTAAACCATAGCCCTAAGTGCCACATCCAGTGGTTTCTTGAATACCTCTGGGGACGGTGACCTCCCCACCTCCCTGGGCTCCCTGTTCCAGTGATTAAATCACACTTCCATCAAGAAGTTCTTCATTACTCACTAGCCACAGAAATACATGGCATGTGTCTTAGATATCATTTACTTTAGACAAAAAAAGTCCTTTTACCAGAATATCTTTTTGTTGTTGTTGTTTTTCTTACAATTTTTCTTAAAACATCTTTATCCTCCACCTGCAGAACAGTATTTCTTGGTTATGACAGAATGGAAAGATAATTCTCAGAGTGTTGCTAGTTTGTAGAAAAGGTGGAATTTTTACCTATTTGTCTTGGCAAATGAGTGCATATGACTAGGATAGGTAATGCAAATATTTAGCTGTATGCTGGGCACAGGTGGGAGATAGAAAAAGCAGTTTAGATTATAAAGGTCTTAATCCATCTGCATAGAAACTTCCCACTCTTATTTCAACAGTCCAATTTTCTCCCCATCTGTTCCAAATAGTTCAAAACCCTGTCCCATTTAACACAGAAATCACCGCTTCCTTGCTGTAAGCCATAAAAAATGATCCAAATGGCCTTACATGTCCTGTGTGGAGGAAAAAAAATAGCCCTGTGACTTGCAAACAGCCTGTCTCCGTCATGCAGGTATGACATCATCTGACATCTGTGAGTTAACATCCAGCTGGTCTATTGCCCCATAAAAATATACTCCATTTTTCTTACTGAAGTAATCTGCTTCTATTACAGAATACATCTTACCCTTCTCCCATTGCCACAGAAACAGTCAGAATGCCTTAGGAATTGCAAATATACAATTACTAAACTTTCAGCTCTCTCAGGCTGTGAAACTGGACGGATGCGACACTAAATTGAGCCATGAAAAGAATACAGGAAAATGGCTGGAGGAGCAATTCGTGTGGGAGTGCTTTTCTTAGATTTAATTTCTAATTTTTTGTTGGACAACAGCCTAGGGCTGCAGCCAGCCACACAGCCTCCTCCTATGCCAGGTCCAGCATCCATCCTCTATTCCAGCTTCCTTTTACAGGTTTAGTCCCTTCATGTTCAACTCACTTGCCAGCTGAGGAGCAATCTAATGTGACGCAGAAAGGCAGAAGCCTTCAGGAAAAGACAAGCATGTGAAAGACCAATTTGTCCTGTAAAGGGCTACTAATTTACACTAAACAGAAACAGAACTGCAAGGTAAATGAAAAAAAAAAAAAAAAAGCTGCCATTTTCTAGATTCTCCTTACTTCACTGGCTATTCAGACTGTTGCCACTTGTTAGAGTTCAACAAAAGAGAGAACTGAGAAGCCTTTGGTGATTCTATTTCTGACCTAACCCTAGAACACAGAGGCTTTTAGCCTACACTCCTCTTCAATAGAAACCCTGTGTGACCATCAGCTGTGGCAAACCCAGCCCAAGCACTTTTCCTTTCCCTCCATATGCTGAATAAGGTATCTCTTTAAAGGCAAAGAGAGTGTGACTAGATATGCCAGTTTTTTCCAAGAGAGGAGAGGTCATGACTTGCAAAGCCCATGAGTCTGGGTTATATACTTAATCATCAAAATAATCCACTTGTTGCAAAAGCCTGGGATTATGCAAGCAGGGGAGTGTTGGCTGTTCTGGCATCTGTAGTTACTCACACAGACTACAGCTCTTCACTGGGTGGCACCACAACACAGATGTCTGTCACTGCAATTTGTAGACATTCTGGTGCTATAAACAGTAACACCATCATGCACACAAACACAGCAAAGTCCAGCTGGTTTTGGAATTATGCCTCATATACCGATATTTATAACAACAGCTATTAACTGACATGATACACTTTTGCTTTGCAGAAAGTCACAGTATTTTACTGTGATGAAATATAGTTTGATCTGGAGTCCCTGGACATCACTTGGAGACATGGAATGAAGTGAAAATACAACCATATTGCATATAAACATTTAAAGAGCTGTAGGTTAAGTATCTGCTTCTTGTGATACCCCTAACTTAGTTAGGTAAAACCTAAAAATTCATGTCTATTTCAAACACACAAAATAATCACCTGGGCATTCTGATACTGACTTAGGTCCCAGATATTATAGGACATGTTCCCTGCAGGACATATGAAACAAACTACAACGACATAGTAAAAATCACAGTGCTCCCATTGTATGCATCCGTGCCTCACATGAATACAAGAAAACAGCAAATTTGTTGATATGAACTCTACTTCAGAATATTTTCTCAAAGCTAAAAGCAAACTCTTAACATTTGCATGACAGGAAAATTAAGGTGATCTGGATACAACAGACATGGAGTCAGACTGAGACATAAGCACCAGGTATCACTGGGCTGAAGAGAACCTCTGAAATTTCTCTGCATGACAATTGCAGGCTTGTGAAATTCCTGCAGCCACAAATTTTCCTTCTGTCATGTCCCTTCCCTGGCTGGGGAATCAGTTTTCTGCAGGAAGCAAATTAATTTCATATCAAGAGTGACATCCTACCACTCCCCCAGAAGGCCCAGATTCTATGTTGGAAGACACCAGGGCCTGTTATAAGGTCATACTGGTGAGATATTGAGAAGGCAGGTCAGGTAAGTTGCTTACAACTCACCAAACTGAAATCTGCAGACCCAGAGATTACTCAGATTGTGCTTCAGGAAAGAAGTAATGGGTGTCCAAGGGAGAAGCATATGCTGTGCCTGGGTCATGGGATGAGTGCTGCAGTACCAGCTGGAAGAAATCTGGCAGGAAACTTGACGATAATCAGAATCTGCAGCTAAGGAAAAATAAAGAGTAGACTTTGCACAATAGAGAACAGTGAGAGTAGATGTAATTTCCCCATCCTTATGTATCATTTATATAATACTAGAAAATTACTAACCAAAGAGGGTAAAACTGGAAAGAAAACAGCTGATGTAATGAGATTAATGTTAAAAAAAGGTTAGAAAAAGAATTATGCTAAAACATCAACTGAAAAGCTGATGTTGCAAATTTTTGCTCATTTGTCTTTACTTTTATATGAAAAGCTTGTTTTGATTTTATTTCATCTTCTTTTCACAGATTCATAATCTATTTCTGCAATATACAAAACTTGCTGTTCCTGTTTTCACAGTGGAACTTTCCTTTGCAAATACTGGAGAGGTTGGAAAAAGGTGTGTTTATCTGCCCTCTGCTGGAAATACAGCACTGGCAGCACTGGCAAAAAAAAACGGTTCCCTCTCCACACAGAGATCAGCTTCATCATGGGTTCAGCAGCTACACACCACACGAGTTGGATTTTGTTTAATGTACCTAGTCAAAATAAACTTTGTCTTAGTTGTTCAATATTGACTTACTCTTCTATATAAATACTGCGATCCAAAAACTGGAGTAAATAAAAAGTATCTCTGGGGAAATCAAGGAAATTATGCTTTACAAAGCTGTTTAAGTGAAAGTTGAATTATACTGTTAGAAATGGAACTGGTAAAATTTGCATTGCCACATTCACAGACAGAGGCACTGAGTATACCAGCCACCCCTAGGGCAGTGAGGAAGCAAAGGACCTCCCAAAACACTAAACACAATCCAGCCCCATTACTACACTTACCCTTCTTCTGAAGTCATTCCTCCCCATAATCAACCTTATCAGAAAATGTTACTTTTCCTTAAGAATTTGCTTCTATTCCTTGACTTCAACCCATTACTTTTTTTTTTTTTTTTTTTTTTTTTTTTTTTTTTTTTTGAGGGAAGACTCACACAGGGATGCAAGGGTCTGACTAAAACATGTATTTTTCCAGCAGTTTTGCAGTAAGTTAATAGTTAAAATAATAGCAGCTATAAGAGAGATTTTTCTTGCAGTCTTTCAGGGCTACTACTTTTTTTAGCCCAGGTCCAGCTGTGCTATCTGTTAGGCCAGCATCTTAACCCAGAGTTCTAGCTAGCATAGGAAAAAGCATGATTAGTTAAAGCTGACAGAAACAACCCACTAATTAACATGCAGATTGTATTCTAAAAATCACGCAGCTTCTTTTGCCTGCTCTGCATTTAGCTCATCTCCTCCTATAAGCTGATTCAGACCAGCCAAACCTCAAAGAGCCCAGATGTTTTTCCAGAAACAACCTTTAGGATTACAAGGCATATATGCAGCACTGCTCTTTGTGCTGCACTCTATATGCATTTAACATTAATTCAGTTAGTCTGTGTGGTAGTGGATCTTCAGCATTCAGATGGTGCAGATTATCATAATGACAAATGGAAAAATACTGCACTGGCCATCATGCAGCACTTCTGGGCTTGGCTTCACCTCTTGAAAGACTTCACCCTTTGTGCTTTTTTTCTTACTAAAAGAAAATTACATCATATGCAACACTGACACAACTGTCCTAATTTTCTTTCTCTACACGATGCTTTGATCTTGCTAGTCTTGTATCTATAAAAGAACTTTTTTTATTATTTGGTTTCCTCAAAGTAACATTCCACACACACACCCCTCATGGAGGCTGTGACTGAGTTGCATCCTATGGACTTCACTGTCGTAACTAAATTTACGCTGCAGAAACATAGGTTGGTAAAAACATTTAAATAAAACATTAGCTTGTCCTCTTCTACCTTTCATGCTGTTATTGTAAATTAATTTTTAATCAGTTCCTACCCCAGATACGTCCCCCCTTTAAACATACACTTATCACATACTGTTAAAAGCATTTCTAAAAGGCCAACTGAAACACAGTGCTGAAGCTGCTCCTTAGCAGCCCTCTAATTCACATTTATCTCTGGTATCAGCTTCAGCCATGATGTTCTTCCTTTTTACAAGCTGCTGGATGGGTATTCGAGCTGTGCTTTGGATTACAGTCCATTTCTGCCTTCTGAGCTTGCTGAAGGGGATTCTGTATTAAACAGGAGGCTTTCAGAGCTGCAAAGAGCAGTTGGGAATCCATCTACCACACATATTTTAGAAAGTTCCTCCTAATGCTTTATGTCTATCAAAACATACAAGTATTTAAAAAATCCAGCTAGTTACACTGCTACAAACTTGGGTCCTGTTCTGTATGACTGAAGCTCTCTCTTACATAAAAGGAGAGGAAGAGGTCAATGATTCACAATGCATAAATTAAAAATTACCAAAGATACAGCTAACACTGCTTAGCAACCATCCTTCCATTCTAAACTCTCCTGTTGCTTCTCCTTGCCAGATTTTAGACATTTTGCCTTCATTTACCACTGAGCTGTCTGCATCAGACTAAGGGTTTGGCTTTGGGTTTTTATTGGGGTTTTTTGTGGGGGAGAGGGGAAGAAGAAGAAAAAAAAGGAAAACCCAACCAACCAAAAAAAACCAAAACAAAACCAAAAACAAACACAAGGGACCTCAAAATCACCTGCTTCTCATCACTGCAAATTCCTCTCTCACTGGGAAGTTCTAACATGTCTACCTTTGAAATGGGTCCAGCTAAGAAGTATACTATTGTTGGACCTTGTCACCACCAAAACCTGACTAAATCCTTCCCAAACCTTCACCAATGCTAATTCATCAAAATTGCAATGGACTTTAGTGGTTGAATTTTCTGAGGATTTTCTCCCACAAAGCACATTCCAGCACTTCATACCAGACAACGAAACCATAAAAACACCAGCTACAGACAAGGCTGCAACACCCAGGATGGGATTTCCCAGAAGTCACTTGTCAAAGTTAAAGCTCCCCTGGGGTGCAAGGGGTACTCGGGGCTTTCTGACTTCTGGAGTGTTTGGCTTTACAACTTTAACATTACATCCAGGTAGCCTTTATGAAATAATCGCATGATAACAGTATAAGATGTATGAAAACATAGGTGCATTTTGCAAAAGCATTCCATATTGTCATCATATTCTCTACCAGGCCAACTTCCACTGTAAAGCTTTCAAGTCTTGCCATAAAAATGAACACTAACAAAATTAAATATTTCAGGTTAACAACTGTTTCAAAGCGCCTAGGGTGAGGCTCAGCAGAGGATTTGGGATCCAGTGCAGATTTATTCTTTAGAACAAAGATGTGACATACGTACTAAGACTGTTTATTATAGCAGTACATTTCTAAGCTATTGCCAAGAATGTCTGGTACAATGAAATTACATAAACACAAAGCAACAGGCATCCAACTTTGGATCTGATTATTTTTGGACCAAGGTGATCATAGGAGGTTTTACAGGCTGGATTGCATCCAGGAGGGGAAGAAAGAAAAACGTTAAGTAATCGTGGCAGAAGTTGTACCCTTTCAATTCATGATCAGCTGACAAAAACTGATGGCACAGCACAGAACCAAGCATCATTAATCCCAGCCAGTTACTTACCTTCAGTGCATGCCCTGTACTTTAACTGTTACTGCTGTTCTAAAAGGAAAACAAAATAAACCCCAGAGGGATATGGATTTCTGTAATGGCTTATACAGCTCCAGTTGACACAAGCTCTGTGCAGGATATTTCCAGAGACTTAACATCTTACTGACAAAACCATAGATGTTATGGATGGATGATATCTGCTAAGCCATCTGTTCTGTTTCATTGCCAAGGCAAAACTCTTCCTACTGCATATTTATTTGACTTTTGCAGTAGTTTTAAATACTCTAGTGAATGGAGCTTCCCCTGTTCCCCTGGGGAGGTTGGGCTCACTACAGAATACTTTTCACAGGCAGAATTTTTTTCTGGTGTTCAGCCGAAGCTTCCCCTTTTTAATTGCAACCTATGACGTTCCCTGACCTCCCTGCGTGTGCCAGTCTCCATGTTTCAGCACACAGGGAAGAGAAGCTGTACGCATCAAGGACTAATACATAAATGTTTTTAAAAGACTAAAGAGTACATACACAGAGGGTCTCAGACAAAATAGCATCTACTCTCCTCCCAGAGAATGTCAGAACAGTGGAGTCTCAGATTTCTCAGGTAGGGGCTATAATTACTGCAGTGTTTTCCAGCATTTCTAGTAGGTAGAGACAGACAACAGTTTCAAGACACCAACCCTCCTTCATCCATATGAAAGCAGCAGCAACTTATTTTTAGGCCAGAAGCTCTGCGGAGGCACAGCAGGCAAGCAGCCCCCAGTCCTCCTGTTTGTGGAGGGTGGAACAGGAGAGGCTGCAGAGACAGAGGAGAGCTGGATGGAGTCTCCCAGCCATCAGCCAGCCTTGTCTCACCACAGACTAACAACTGACCCAGTGTCACACCTTCCACGGGGTGCTCCGACAGGCTCAAAATCACACCTCAAGTCCAGCTTTATTGCCGTTCTTTCTGAAACTCTCCAGGTAGTATTTTAGTGTACCCCTTTTGGTTTCAATTGTTACATGTCAACAATCCTCAAATCTGCAGTGCTGATAGAAGGATTTTGTACAGCTGTACATCTGCACTGACTACATTTTGTTCTCCTCAAAACTGATTAAGATCTGACATCTTAAATGCTTCCCCTCATTGCCTTTAGCATCTTTCCCTATGCAGAGGTTGTTCTCCAGTTTAAAAGACTTTGTTCTGTAATAAGGTTAACAACAAGACTTTTTACACTGAATCAGCCTCCTACATCCTTGCTAATTTGTAGATTAGGTAACTGAGGTTAACCATTACAAGATTCCAGGTCTGGTTTTGTCCTGGTTTTAATAAGAGTAGCAGAACTCTTCTATGTATTTAAATCTCATTGAACTTGTATACCTAAGTAACATTTAAAACCAGCTTGTTGATAATTGGTAACTTTTCTACATGGCTTAAGGCTGGGCATTTTTGTGCTTTGTTTTGTTTTCTCCTAGAAGATGAAGCTGACAAATGTAATTTCAGATAATTTCATTACAAATTGCCACTTTCACTATTTCTCACTGTTTCCAGTGGGAACATTACTTTTTTCAAGGAAGACAGTGGCCTATAGCAATACTGATAAATATCATTAACAGAGGCATAAAGTTCATGCATGTATTTTTAAAAGTTTAGTACTGCATCTAGGTACCATATACAGAGTCTTCATTAAAAAATCCTAGGAATCTGCAGCAGTTACTGTCTCCAATGAGATTCCATAAGATTGTGGCACATTCTGGCTAATCTAGAAACAGATTTGCAGTCCCAGCCCCACAAGTCATTTATAAAAACTATTGTCTCAACTTTTCTATTGCCTTACAAAAAATCTGGTAACAGCATCCTCTCTTCTGTTCACATCTCCATCTTCTTCTGACTAAATCAGAGCAGTCAGAACAACAGAAATGTTAAATATCATTGAGTCTAAAAAGTTCTCCTATAAACAACGACGTTTTATTACCTATTTTAGATATCTAATTTTAAATCCTTTCCCAGCAAACACTTGATTTTGTATCACACTTCTGTCTTTACCAAAATATCGCACGGGACCACGTCATTGCGCTACGAAATTCCTTGCGTGTGCAGCACAGGTAGCCCTGGATTTCAGGGACCGGGAGGAGGAGAAGCGTCCATCCCGCGGCGGCGCACGGCCGCAGCTCCCGCCGCCGCCGCCAGGTGTCGGTCGCGCCGCGCCCGGGGAGCGACCGGCAGCACCGGGATCCATCCCGATCCATCCCGATCCATCCCGCCCGCCCTCTCACACGCGGCTGGAAGCCAGCGACGGGCGCTGGGAAGCATCCAGGGACACTTCCACTCCCTCACGGGTTCCCTCGACTCCCGCAGCGCGGCTGAAAGCCAAGCCAGAGTCTCGGCAAAGTTTGTTTGAGGCACTCTAACTAAAGCACCCACGACCTGTAAGCGATATTAACTCGGAAGTGAACTAATTAATCACTTGCTACCTGATTACACATTACCTAATCACAGGCTCAACGGCTGACTTTTTTTTGTCTGGGTATGTAGATTGGCATCTAAGTAAGGTCAAACTAAGCACTGCTTCTGGACAGAACACAGGAGGAATGCAATGATAAACCAGGAATACAACAGAAATGGGGAAAGGTCTGTTGACAACTGTTTCGGGCTCATGGGAAAATTAACAGCTGGGGTAGGACCATTTCCCCCCTCCAGGATAGCAATGCACTTCCCCTCTATTTTCCCCCAAATTGAAGCTGTAAGCGTCTCCTCCTGGAAGCTCTCTTCTGCCTTTCAGAGTGAGCAGTTTTTAATGGAAAACGAAAAGCAGATAAGGGTAGAAGAAGCAGGGGGTGAACACAGGCAGGTGGTGAAGGTGGGAGGAACAGGAAGATCCTGGAGCAGGGGGATTTCCCGGCCCTGTCACTATTGCTGAATCCTGGAGAAGCCCTATCGATCAGTTGCTGTCAGAATCCTGAGATGTCAGAAGACCACAACAAAGATAAAGGCAGTAGAAAGATTGCATTGGGCAGGCAACAGAACACACATCCATGGGAAAACACATTCTATTGCCCTCAGCAGTCACAGAGGAATCTGGGTTTAAATTAGATTTTGGGGCAGAAAACAATAAAAAGAGCAAAAGTTCCTGTTTGCTGTCATATGCTAAGTTGATTGAACAAATTCTCTGCAATATTTACAGGTGACAGACTGCAAGCAAAGTACCAAACGAGAGAAAATTCATTTTATATCAGCACAGAATTCCATGAGTTTTCACTAGCAAGTACCAAGAAGAACCAGACAACCATTTCAGAGAGCATCTGTAGACAAATTCAAATGCAGGAAGGAACATTTCTCCTGCTTTTATTAAAAAACTGTCCCCATTAGTAGCCAGTGTTTCTCACTCATCTGAGCTGACACTCAAAACAGCTTTTGACTGCAGCAGACTTTGTCTTCAGCCTTTTGGAACAATCGTACTCTCTTCACTAATGTTTGTTAAAAAGGGGCGTTCTCATTAATTTTAAATGACATTTTTAAAACTAGTAACATGATGTATTCACATAGACATTGTTATTTGCTGTACACAATGCTTTCCGTTCAAAGCTCTAAGACCTTTTAGTTCATTCTTAAAAAATTTATATGCATGCTCACATCGAGTATTATTCAATTAAAGAGAGTCCAGAGGGAAAAAATAAAAATCACTGGAGGTATAGAAAAAAATTACCTTTGAGGAATAATTACTTTCATAAGTTAGTCTAAAGACTAAGAGAATGAGGTGACAGCCTGCCAGATTTTAAATACATAAAAATTTTCCACAGCTGCAAAATGGAAGACTAACCGCTATCGGCAAAGTGGATAGAATAAGAAGCGATGGGCTTAAACTGTAAAAAGAGAATTTTAGGGATTTTAGTGGTAAGGGTAGCAAAGTTCTAGAATAGATGGCTTAAAGAACTTGGAAGTCTTCACCTACAAAGATAATTAAAACAAGTTTAAAATGTCTCTTGGATGACTTTCTATACTCATTATGGCTAAAGGTACGACAATATATTAGATTACTTTTCTGTCATCTTTTCTGTTACATGAATTTACGCAAAACCAAGATTTTGTGATATTGCAAGCTTCATAATGTACAGGTTTGTAGATCATGTTGACTGATCCCCAATGGAATGCACAACGATGTTTTCCCTGCGTCAGTCATACTATAACCCCATGGGAATGCTCATTTCTCGTAGACTTTTCCTATTTCTCCTTCTATGCCTGGCAGAATCAGGAAAGGCAGAGGCAGGTTCCGAAAACTGAAAGAAAAATAGTAGCCAGGGTCCAGGAGTCACCTATGTTTAACAATGAGCAAAACCAAAATGGACTCTGAAGGGGTTCATCTTCCCCACAACCAGAGTTTCAAACAAAGATGCACATTTTGAGAGATTAAAGAAAAATAAAATGTATTTAAGTGGATAATCCCATTATTCTTATGATGTGTGAAGGCTTGAGACAGAAAAGCTCTATCTGGCACAGACAGGTAAAGATCCTCAGCCCACAGGAGAATCTTCCAACTTCACCTCCTAAACTACTGGTTAACTGTTTAATCTTCTACACAGTGGGAGTTGTGAGCAACCTGGACTTACCTTTTGTTTCTTTTATGGTTTTTGATTTAGTGCAAGTTAACTGAGATAGAAGAAACTGAGTTAGCTCACGACTCAGTTGTTAAACACCAGCCCTTTCAGAGATCGGAGCCCAACATTTGCAGTGCTTGATCTGTAGTGTAAATTGGGACAAATATTATTTCACAAAATACCTCTATGCCTATGACATGAATTCCATTTCATGCAAAGAAATAGACCTTTTCACAGCTGCCATTCACTTGTTTTGCTCTATTCTGGATTCTCAAGAATGAGCAAAAAAACTGTTTATTTTTTGCTGATGCAGGCTGTCTGAGTTTGCCCAACCACACATTTGACTATGCCTGGCAGGGTGGGGCTGAAGTTTGGTTTTTCTAAACATCTCAGATTGTCATTCTGAAACTCACAGGCGTGATCAACTCTGCCGGATTTCCCTTTCACGCTGGAGAGAAAAAATGCAGATGGCATGCAAGGAGCAGCAGAGGAAAAAATAGTAACTGCAGCTATCATTTATTTTTCGCAACAGTTCCAACACCACTTCCATCCAAACTCATGGTAAGTCTTACACTGACATCCAGAGTCCAAAGTCTGACCCAGAGACAGTGCCAATGTGTTAGGCTGTGATCACTGAGAGGGTCAGCTGCAGGCCTTGTCTAAGTGGGCTGAACTTCTATCAACTTTGATGGAACCTCCACCACCTAGTACGAAGAACAAATTTGATCTGAGTGTAGTCCCTGCATCAAATGAGTATCATCCTTGCACTACTCTTGCAGTGTCCCTTCTGCTTTATGATGCTTTCCATTCATATTCCCATTGCTAATTAACTGTTGTGTAATAACAAAGACTAACCAAAAGTGCCTTTTAGAGACCAATCAGCAGAGTCCTGTGACAGTCCTTGTGAACAAGGAATAATGGGATGACACCTGAGCTGCTTTAAAAAACCCAACCAAACCAACAAAATAAAACACTTATGAAAAGCAAGACAAAACATATGAACTTTTATCCTTGTCCAGAAAAGACAAGTAAACAGTCTAATTTCAACTTCCCTAGAACTTTACATATAAAAGCTTGCTTTTGAAATTCACAGAGAAACCACAAACGGAACTGTAGTAATGCCTCTGCAATCAAAACAGCTTTGGGTACATCTGCATGCCTGGGGGCAGATAAATTAGAGTATCTAGGGCTGGAAGGATGAAAGACAAATCAAGTCCAGACAGCAGCTATCCATGTTAGCACTGCTGAAACTTGTAAGCCACAGAAAATATAGTACATTAGCTTAGGTTGCCCTGTGGTTACCCAGCTTTACAGCATTCAGGCTCAGCTGACCAGGTCAAAGCACACAGGAGACGTGTCCGCACTTGACATACCTTCCATGTGAAAGGTAAATTAAATTCAAACACAAACCTCCAGAAACGTGTAGCTACAAATGGAAAGAAGAAGGGCAGCCTGTTCTTCTGGTCTTCTTTTGCTTTTCATCTAACTTACTCTTCAAACTTCATCTTTGCCAACTAATAAATTCACCAGATACTGCAGCAGCATTTTAGAGATTGCTGGGATCAAGGCAGACGAAAGTCCAAGCCTCTTTCCTAAATCACACTCCGGATCAAGCTCGTTTAACTGAAATGCAAACGCACACACAGCCACCCAGAACGGGGAGTCAAAGGCTAATGACAGTGTTTACGTTCTCCTTTCATATATCATCAGCGACAGAAACTGCTGTACCTCAACCACAACTAGTCAAACAGGCCAGACATTTCTTTGTAATGGACACAGCAGTAACATACAATATGTGTGAGAGTGACTGCACCCCTGGTATCATCCTGACAGCATGGGAAATCTGCTCATGAACCCCTTATGAATTATGTTTGTGACCATCTCTGTTAGACCAAAAATTTATTTCATTTGCAGGACTTATTTATGCTCCACAACCTCCACCTCTGTCTAAAATTCCAAGTGTAACAGCAGGGCTAATGGCAGAGTACAAACAACCTCTAGGGGCAGTCAATTTACGCAGTATTTCCAGGCCAGCACGCCGTGAGCCAAAGAGGGTCACAATCACAACCAAAGCCAGCTCAGCAGCTAGCCACCCTAGAAAAGAACTGAGCAGAAACCTAAGACATGTTGGTTTCTCTCTTAATGTAAGGAGTTCATTTTTTGACATCCTCGTCACACCTATAACCCAACAAAATGTAGGGATTACAGTATTGCCTGAATGTGCAAGTTTTTCAAGCTTTTTAAGTGTCATAAAGACTCAGAACATGTTCAAGTTATATTATTTCCAAAACCCTGGCACACCTGCTTGATGTACCCAAGCAATGCTCACAGGAGACATGCTTTTTTCAGTTCCCTGACTCTGAATAAGAGGTCTCATGCCTGCAATTTTATCAGTGAAAATCCCACTTCTGATTTGTGGGAACTTTTCCACTTTCAGTTTCATTAAATTATTGCCAAATTCTGATCACAATGAGGAAACACAGTTAAGGCATTCCAGTTGATTGACAGAAGGAGGGAGAACTCGTGCTGGTGAGTTCTGACTGCCATTATTTTGAAGTTAATATTGTTTCTTTCCTGACTCATTGTATTATAACAATGACACTCACTTAGAAGGGAAGGAGCAGTTTTATTACGTTGATTTCCCATAACAGAAAGAGAGTAGAGGCCACACACAAGGCTGAGGCTGCAAGTGGCACAAAATGCCTTTACAGCTAAAAATGCTTTGCTATTTGTTCCACTTTGCTCTGAAGACAAGTGTAGATCAGAGCCATATTAGCCTCACATCATGCAGGGACACAGTCAAACAGGACAGAAAGCATGACTTCTAGGAATACTTACACTTTCTCCAGTGTACCTGCGTGACTTCGTTTGTTTGAAGTCCTTTCTATACCTACAAATAATTGCTTTGATTAAACGAACCAGTCCCAAGGAAACTTTTTCAAGAAGGAACGTCAAAACAATGGTTATTTTGTCAACGAAGTATCTGCATAAATGCACACAAGATCAACAAAGGCCAGTGTGAAGGTTGCTTGATAACCTGCGTGAGAAAGCTGGGTCCTCTCTCTGAGCAAGCATTAATTTGTATCATAATTCCCAAGGTGTCAGGCTGGGGTAGTACCGGCCTGTTCTGTGTCTTGCATCTTCAGTAACCTGTTCCCAGAAGGCTGCCCACAGGTGGATCAAGATAACACTCAGGTAAGTTTGAAGGACCACAGTAAAGGCAAAACTGAAATAAACACTTTGTCTACGATCTGTGCCTCAGCTTTTGCACGTGTGCTTAATGAATTTGTAATTAAACTGTAGCTACCAAGACTTCACTAGTCTGGGCTTTAATTTCAAACAGCATCTACTCTGCCTGCACTTGAGCAGGGGAATTGTCCTGTAGCCACAAATACTTACACGAGCACACATACACACCACAACACTGTAAATCTACACCGCTCCCACACAAATACCACAGCCCCCCATAATGTGAGGGGACAAATCAAGCTAGACCAGAGGTCTTCCTTTCTCTGGGACACAATGCCCGAGAGACCCTTCCCTGCCTTAGCGAGGCTCCCGGCGCTGGGCCTCAGCCCTGCCCGCCCCCGGCCCGCGGGTTTCCCCGCACTGCCCCACGCCTCGGGGGAGGGAGCAGCGCCCACGCTGAGCTACACCCGAGCTGGCGGGGCTGGGGGCCCCCCTGGGCACGGCCTCGGCCCCACCGCCTCCCCCGGCCAGCGGCTGAGCTGGTGCTGCTTCAGCCGAGCGAAAATAAAACTCGAGCTTTCAACAAAAATCCTTTCACAAACAATCCTAGACCAGCAGTACACTTCGGGGGGGGGGGGGGGGGGAGGGGAATGAGGGGAAAGGGGTGTAAGAAAAAAGACAAGAGAAGGACGGGAGAAAAGACTTCTGGTTGTTTTCACATTGCCACAAAGCTCCCCCTTGCCGGCAGGAGGAGAGGCTGCCCGGGGGCTGGAGGTGTCCACGGCAGGGGGGGTCCCTCGCTCCGCCTGAGGGGAGCAGACTCGGCCCGGCCGCTCGCCGCGCCTCAAAGGCTGCTCTGAAGGGGGTGATTTGGTGCTCCCGTGAAATACTCTGCAGTAAATAGACTTAAGTACTTAAGCACCAATGAAAACACTGTTTCTGAGATAGCCTGGCTAGCTTTACAGCTGCCGCGCTTGGCTTCTCACCTTTCGGGCTTGGGCTTAACACCCGCTGCGTAACCCGGCACTGGCGGAGCCCGGCGGCGTTTCTCGGTCTCTGAGGCGCTGCTGAAACCTTTCGAGGGCTGAGAGGCGCGGGGGCTGCAGCCGCAGCAGCGCGCCCGCAGAACGGGGCAGCCTTTAACTTCTGCGAGACCCTTTAAACTTCTCCCCGTCACAGCTTTCTGTTCATGTGCTTATCACCAAGATAAAAGCGTTTTTCAGTGCTTTTTCTGTCTGTTCGGGTTGGTTTGTCCTGTCGGTTCGGGGGTGGCTGCGGTTCCCGCGCTGTGGCTCGGGGCTCCCCGCGGCCCCGGCCCCAGACAGCGCCGGGAAGCGCTGGGGAAGGGAAACGCGGCGCAGGAAGCGCCGGGCCGGGCCGGCAGGAAAACCGTGGGGAGCGCAGGAACGGCACGCAGGAAGGGGCCCGAGGGCGAGGGCAGCGGGAACCGTCTCGGTGGCCTCGAAAGGGGCCTGGAGAGGAAGGGAGGGTGGTGTTCGCCTCCGAACGTGCCCCTCGGAGCCGCTGCTGGCCTAATTCGGAGGGCTGGGAGCCGCCGTTCCCGGCCCCGGGCGGTGTGTTCGGAGCTGGGGGGCGGTGGGGTGTGACTGCGGGTGCCGCAGGAAAGAGCCCGTACTCAAGTGCAGGAGTTGTGCTTAAATAAAATAACAATAAAGACCAACCACCCTTAATTATATTCTGAAATACTGAGGTACTTTGAATCTTCAAACATCAAAATACTCTGAAAATACTCTAAAATACTTTACATGTTTTAACTGGTTCTGGTTTCTATAGACAGACTGCTTTTTGTCTGGAGCTTTAAAAAGTTTTCTTTCTGTACCACCCAGCATACTTCCATAGCGTAGCTGCTGGGCTGAGTATTGTGTTTCCCCATTCTCGCCGATGTGGTGAGAAAAGGCTTTGCTCACTGAGCCTTTTATGTTAGTTCATCCTATTAAAGCGCCTTGCTTTGTTGTCCTCTGAATCCTCTTTAATGCTTCTGCATTTTTCAGCAAGTTTAGTGAAAAGAAAAACTTCACCCTGTATCATTAAATCGTTCTGACTAGAGCCACATTCACTGATGAACCATTTCAAGTTGAAATAGTCACTGTTCCTTCACTATCACCTTAGTTGTGCAAACAAGTTCTCTTTCTCACACCTATGTTATTAGAAAAATAAAATCCAAATATTTTTGCTTGGGAAGTGGACAGTCTCTGAGAGGAAGGTTAATCTGTAAGATTTCCTTAAACAACATTTGCAATATGACATACAAAAATAGTAAGAGAGCTGATAAAATGCAAAATGTATTGAATTTCTGAGAACAGCGGGAAAAAAAAGTTGTTACACTTTTTGGAACAGAGTTGTAGGCTGCTTTGAAGTAATGTCTCTGTGCCAACATAAAGCATTTGTTCAAAAGGTGCATGGATCATATAACCCTGATCAGAGAGAGAAAATACGCACTAGCTGCAAGCAATTTCTTATCTTGTGTCTAAACCAGCAGTAGAAGTGGGAGTTGTGATGGAAATAAAAAACATATTAAAGTGCCTGGTGTTTGGGAAATGGATTCCTTGTGCAGCAGGCATCAAAGTGGTCACCAGATTAGCAGAAATCGTTAGACCATAGTTGTGTCTTGCCTGAAAGCAAGAAAGATAACAATGCAGGCTGTGGTGAGTTGTTTTTCAGCACTTCATCAGAATGTCTTTTCCAGCTAACATCTTCATCCTTTTCCCAAACACGAGGATAGAGTTGCACATGTTGGTAGAATTTTTTTTTCTTCCACCTTAGAGTAACTGATACAGCAGCATCCAGCTCATCAAAGCACAAGGAAATACTGCAAGTAGCTGGGTAATAATTGACCTGGCAAACTCTCCCCCTTATTCAAAATGCCACAGATACCAGCTCTTTGAACAGTGCCACAAAATTCGAAGTATTCACTTGTAAACATCCCTGTGTGTCTATTATACATATCTCTATGTGGGAGGGTTCACGAGACCTTGCCCAGAGTTGCTCAGGAAAGAATTACAGATCTAAGGATAGAGTTCACAAGTGAAAATCCTCAAAATCCTCAGCTTTGTGTCTGCATTAGCACAGAGGATTCTTTCATTTCAAGTGGAAAATATCACACTGTAGTCCAGCTCCCTCCCCCAACAATCCCAAATTGTCCTTGAAACCTGTTCTCCCATATACTCTCAATCACAGTCTTGTGCCAAATACAATTTTTACATAATGAAAATTGTTACTACATATTCTGTGTAACCATATAAATTCTATTTCTATTGTTTAAAGTAATTCACACCCTCACCTTCATATTATTCAGCTCTAGCTGCTCAGTATGGGCAAGAATGTGTCTGAGACAATATTCCAGCAATTTACACCACTGTGCTGCTAAGTCAAGAAGTCTTGGTTTATGCCAAGTGTTTCTGTGTTTAAGAGAGCAAAACTACCTTTAGCAGACAGCTCAGGTCAGGACCTGTAAGTGTCAGCTGTCAGCTGTGGTTCACACCAGATTTTTCCCAGGTTGTGAAACAGTTTTCATCCATGATTTCACAAAGCCCAGCCGATGATTTTAACCCAGTATTTATTTGGTGATTTCCCTCTACCCCGTGTTTTCCAAATGTCCATTTGTTTTCAAAGCTGTGCATTCAGTATTTTAATCCCACTTTTAGCTGAGTCGAGTGATTCTGAATAAACACTGCAATTGCTACAGACACATCTTAATATTTAATGTGGCTTGGGTCACACACGTTTCTGACGAGCCATTTTTATGTACAGTCATTGTACCGTGCACCTAAATATGGGTCTTCTCCAAGCAATCATTCACGAAAGTTCAAAATAAATATTAGCCTTTGTATCAGGTTACCATTATGTGACTGCTACCCCAGGCTCAGTGGAAGGTTCACAGAGGGTTGACAGAGCTTTGTGAGCTCTGCTTTATTAGGACTTTTCCATGCTGGAGCATTCCTGGGTGTGGTTGATGGGATTTCCTGCCTTTTTGTCTCATGAAGGTAGCACGGAAACTCCAAGTGCAAGGAAACACTTCCCGCTTTGCTCCCCGTGTAGGGTTTTTCAGCAGAGTAAGAGATCTGGCAGTATAGAACAGGCTTGGGGAGCTCTATTAATTTCATTTTCAAAAGAAAAAAACCCAAAAAAACAGTATGGGGAATTATTGAAATACAATAGATGTTTTCCCGGCAAACTTCAGAACCTTGGGGAATTTCCAGCATTTCAGAGCTGAGCAGGTTACATAGCTCTGGTTTGCATATCCATGTTTTTGAATGCTTTGTCAGTTTGACCCTTTTTACAACATCTGATAATGCCTCAGCCCATACAAAATGCAACCAGTATTGAGATCTTGCAGGCCAGATTAGGAACTAAGAAATGTTACAGTTGGGCAATCCCTGTATTTCTTAGGTGACAGGGTAAGAAAAGGATGGATAACAGTATTTTTACACCTTTCTGTTCCCTAGTTTTAGTCCTGGCAGGCTTGGTGTACAGCATGCTCAAGGTTAGTTCCTGCTGAGCAGTCTGTGGGGCATCCTGGCTACAGCCCCTCTCTTGCTCAATATAAACCCTGCTATACCTGGCTCTCACACAGGAACACCTAGACAGGGAGTTGCCAGGGAAGTAACAGACAGATTTTATGCTAATTTTCTATCCCTGTTGTATTCCTCGCTTCCTTGCTATTACTGGAAGAACAGCTAAGAAAAAGAACAAACATCAAAGGACCAGGTTGCTCCAAATAATTCAGGCCATTCTATTTCACATAGACATTTGGTATAATGCACCTTTTCAGTTCTCAGATCATTTTCTCTGCCTGTTTGTCACACAGCCATCACGAGGACAAAGCTGCATGCTCTTCCCATGCACACAGAAGGCAGGCCAGGGCTTGGAAGGGTGCTTTGTACACTGTGTCCTCAAATTGCACTGTACCTCTGGCCTAATCTGCTGGTGTATGGGAATGCGGGGCCATGACTGAGGAGCTGCAGGGTTCCCCCCAAGGAGCAGGACAAAATGGCCTTTTTATTTTTTTTCACAGCAGGAACCCTTACTGTTATTAATTTTATTGGTTTATTACAGTTGTTGTTGCTTGTCCAAATCTTGTCTCCATGCATAGATGTGGCGTGTCTGTGGAGGAAGCAGATTTCAGTCATCATGACCAGGAGTGTAGGAAATGCTTCCCATGGCCCAGTGCCACACTCTGGTGCATGCATATTTTTTATTGCGTGAATTACGTAGGGCTTTGAGTTCCCTCCCAGAACTGGGCTCCCATCACGAAGTCACCTCCATAGGGGAAACTGTCATTTTCCACACAGGCCCACAGTGCTTAGATGAGACAGATAAGAAAGGGATACAGAAACATCGGCAAAGGGAAGTGACTCACCTGTGGGCTATCAGCTCCCAGTGCAGATACAGGGTGGTTGTCACAAGGGGTCAGTGGCACAATCTGGGATGACACAGCTCAGCCCTTGTCACAGGACCTCAGATGTGTGGGGCAAACAACCTTAATGCCTGTAAGGCTGCAGGAACAGAAGGGCTCCTGTCCCTTGGATAAAAACACCCCTAACAAATTCAGATGTCCCCATGCATTGCCTCATCCCCATACATTGCCTTTATTTACTCACTGGTAGCATGAGGGTTTAACTTGGACTTTCATGGTTTGTACAGTTTTGGTGCTCTGTACAGAAGTGACTATATCCCTATGACAAAGCAGTGCTTTCTCTCATGACTGTCAGCACCCAGGGTATACCATCCCTGCGCAAATGAAGGCCTGAGCCAAGAGACATTTTATCTTGTGCACAAATACGGATTTGACGTTTTTTCCAGCCCTGCTCAGGTCACTAACTAAAAGGCTAGGAAGTGAGCACACATGAAATCATTCCTTCCGTACAGGCAGACAGATGGAGAGAAATTCCAGCCTGTTTCCACTCTTTTGTCTTCAGGGCATTTTTGGAATTTCCTTCAGGAAGTGAGGTTATGAACCAGAGCCTTCCTCAGTGAGTAGACTCTCATTTCCCACAGTAAACCCTGCACAGCGATGACATACAGTACGAGAAGGTGAGGTTTATCTTCACACTCCGACTGCATCCTGTATGAGCTCCATGGAACTTAAAAGTAATACTGAGAGGGAACAGCCACAAGAAAGGAAGTCAAACCTTTGGAAGAAGTAATGCAGTACCCATTCAGCTACACTGCCATGGTCTTCGCTGGCAGCCCCAGTGGAGCTGCAGCACTTGCGCAGTTGAGGTCATCATGCTGCGTTTCATAAACTTCCCTGATGTTTGCAATAAGCTAAGAATTGAATTTACAAATTATATTGGTGATACAAGTGAATTACTTCACTTTTCTACTCAAGGCAGTCAAGGTAAAACTGGCAGGCAGCTTGTTTTCCTCCTGTTTGTACTTCACTGCCTGTCAGAGGATTGCTACTGTAGAGATTCTTCTGGTGGCATTTCAGCCATACAGTACATGCTGAAAAAAAGCTACAGTTCAAAATTAATTTTGTATTTTACATGATCCTGTGACATTACACATTATGTCCCCACAGAATTGACTTAATCCCAGTATGTACTAAAATCAAGGAATTCTTTCACTGACTTCTGTCAACAGGAAACCACACCTGGCATGAAACCACCACAACAGTACAAAACTGCTAGTAATCTGATAAAAGAATCATTTAAAAAATCAGTTTATTAATGTTTAGAAGTCAATAAAGCTATGTGCAAATTGAACAATAAAAGTCAGAAACATTTTAAATACTATTTTTTAAACCAGAAAAAAAAATAAAACCCAACAGTTTAATTGCACTGGAAATTTTACTACAAAGGCAGTACATTTTCTTTACAAAATACCAGTCCTAGGAGTTGCCGATGACTGTAGATCAGTCAGCTGCTCTCAGCTATCCCAGATATACCACTTTTGTTATAGTAATACTCTAGGCGCATGAAAACTCCTGTATCTTATTTACATTGTACACATTCAACTCCATTAGCACAGGTTAGAAAAACAGAGAAGTAAAAATGATGCTGTAAAACAAATACATTCAATTTAATGACAGGTACTTCTTCCATGATAAAATACAGACATCTTTGCAGAAATTATAAACATTAATAAAATGTGCCAAAATGTATTGCATTTTGTTATGGAAGTGCATTTATCTATAGTCATTTCACTTCAACTTTCTTTTTCTTTTTCTGAAACCCGACGTACTCTTCTGATTTTCCAGCTGATCCTTACTTTTGGAAAGACTGTGAACCTGACACTGAAATACACTTTCAGTTTTTAGCTCTTCTTACTTAGGCAAAAATCTACTGTTGCCAATAGTATTTTTTACTCTTATGTAGACTTTCGGTCATCTTGAAGAGAAATGCTGTTTAATTCTACCTTGCATTTGTCATGATAATGCTGTGTATTTAATGCTATAGAATAAGAAGGCAATCAAAATATGGGGCCAAATGCCGTTCTGAGCTACTCCATTAAATCTGACGCAGCCAGTGGAATTGTACAGGTGAAAGTAACTGCAGAATCTAGCTCATGGTCTTCAAATGTAATACAGACTGACAGCAAAAATTCACAGCTATGATCTTGCTAAGTAAAACCCCAAGAGCTTTGGACTCTGCAAATACAACCTTATGACATAGCTAAAAGCTCTGCAAAATTATGCCAATTATGGTTGTATGTGGTCTAAGTTATATTTGTGTGATCTTTCCATGTTATGTGCTAAACAAACACACTTCTTACCAACGATACCAGGGCCACCACTAAATTCAGTACAGAAAGATCTTTGTGTCAGTGGTTTGCTGTGAAGAGAAAAAACTTCACATTCTTCTCACAGGGGAAAAAAAAAGATTCATTCTCCCTTTCCCTCCTCCCCCTCTCTCTTTCTCTCACACACACCAGGCATCATTTCACCAAGGCATCAGTCTTTCAGAGTTACTAAGGAGATTTCAGGATATGAATGCGCCTGACAATCCTGAGCTGCCTCAGTGCAAAGACAAAACATGCTCCAGGGAAAAAGATTTTCAAGCCAGAACAGTCTGTCCCATTTCTTGAACTCCAGCCTCGCAAGTGCACCGTTTGCCTCATTAGAACTAATGCTACTTGCTCACTCAGCCCAACACTGCTGCTGTGAGCAGGAGGCGTCCCAGCTCCCTGATTTCAGAGGAAGGCTCTGAAATACACCCCCATGGTTACTCCTAAGAAGATGAGGTAACATTGCCAGAAGACATGATGGTTTCAGGATGGTCACCGTCCTCCTTCTGTGGGTGTGAGGAGTTGTCAGACTTACTCCGGCTGAACTCCATCCCCCCAATGATTGGCCGTTTGAATTTGGTCCCAGAATCTGCTGGGGGACATTTGCAGCAGCACAAAATCTTGATGAAAGCCCTGCGCATCTCTTTGTTTGTCAAGGTGTAGATGATAGGGTTCGTGGCTGAATTGAGCACGGCCAGTACTAAGAAATACTCTGCTTTATAGAGGATTGGGCAGGACTTCACTTTGCACCCCACATCCAATAAAAGCAAGATGAACAGAGGAGCCCAGCAGGCAATGAAGACACTCAGGACTATGATCACTGTCTTGAGCAAGGCTAGTGACTTTTCTGAGCTCCTAGTAGCTTTGGTAATGTTTTTCCGAAATGTCAGCCTGCGGCTCCTAGTCCTCACCATGGAGTAGATCCTGCAATAGAGGACAACAATAGATAACAAAAGGCCAGTGAAAACGGTTGTGCAAAAGAGAATATAGTGCTTGTGGTAGAGAGGCAGCACGGTGGAGCAGTTGGACAAGAGGTTCTTGCAGTTCCAGCCCATGATCGGGAGTCCCCCTAGGATCGCAGAGATGACCCAGCACGCACTGATCAGCAAGAAGGAGCGGAAGCTGTTGCTGCCATTGTGGAGTTTCATCTTCAGCATGGTGATGTATCTCTCAATGGCAATGGCCAACAAGCTGAACACAGAAGCTGACAAGGCAACAAACATGGTGCCTTCTCTTACAAACCACTGGTTGGGGGTCAGACTGTAGGTTTTGTGTCCAGATAGCAGGAGGTTGGCAGTGTAAGCCACACCAGCCAGCAAGTCTGAAAGAGCCAAGTTCCCAATGAAATAGTACATGGGTCTGTGAAACTTCTTGGTTTTCCAGATGGTAAGCAAGACAAAAATGTTCTCTAAGATTATAAAGCAGCAAATGATGATAAAAACCACCGACGTCACTTTAATTCCAGTGTCCACACTCTCATTTAGCTTTCCCGTATAATTATAATGCTCTTTGATGACATAGTTGACATCAGTGTTGGTGGGGTTGCTGGTGACCTTCTGCGGGGCAGTGGTGCCGGAGTTCATGGTGCCCAGCTGGGGACTGCTCCCCCAGCGGCCACCGGACGGTGACGCCGACCGCAAACCCGGTGGCTGCCCTGCAGCTCCTTGGCGCCACAGCCTGCCCGGCACTGCTGCACAGCCTCAGAAACTGAAGCCCTGAGAACAACAGGCACAAAACCCAGAGTTAAAAGAAGGAAGACAAACAGTGTAGCAAATGCTAAAGGGTTTAAGATAATCGGCTAGCTTAACTGTGCATCACAGTCATAAATATATTCACACGTGAATCAGTTTCATTCAGCTGGTAAAATACATTTAAAAGGTGGTTAGGCATATTCAATAGATAAAGGTAGTAGGACAAAAAAAGTTCTGTCACGCAGAACTGAACAAGTTGGAGTCAGCAAGGACTGCATTACTGGACTTCTTCCAACACAAAAGATCTCAAAGCTCCCCAGCAGTTAGTTCTAGTCTTTTTTCTTCAGCAGAAAATACAATAGCAGAGATTTAGAAAGGGAAAGGGCTTGCTTGATGAAATTTAACTCCAAATGTAAGACAGTCTACACAGAAATTACTTGACAAGAGACCCGTATTCTCCTCCATTAATAAAGTCAGAATACACTTTGGAAGGGGGTAGTTACGCAACTTACTGATGCCATCTCAAACAGTGATAAATTCACTGGTGTAAATATAAACAAGAGATCATCTCAAAGCTGTAAACAGGTAAGGGGTGCCCTTGCTAAATGCAAGTGAGAACATGCTTTACAAAACCCACAGCAGTATAAAGTTTAGAAAAGCAAGAAAAATATGTAATTAAGCTAAAGAGCAAGCCCATTCCATGGGTCTGAAACAAAGAATGTCAAAAAAACCCTTTGCATTTAAATAACTAGTATTGCAAGCTTTTGAAATGGGCATAATTAAGGAATACACATACAGAGGAAACTCCCTTTACATATGAAGGTTTTTAGTGGACATTTTAAAAGAATTAAACCCATAATATCACTCAAGGAAAGAAGAACAGGCAGATTTGTTAAACTGCAGCCTACGCGGGGCACAGCAAGAGGTGCGAGGCCAGTGGGTTCAGGTCCCTGCTCTGTTCCCGGGTTCCAATCCGCACCGCTCCTGCTCCGCTTCGGTCTCCAGCGCGCGCGGCTCGCGTCCCGCACTGCCTCCGCCGGACGCGGCACCCAGCCGGGCACGCCGGGGTCCGGGCAGCCTCCTCCCCACCCCTTCTTTTTTGTTTCGTAGCCCCGGGGGTCGCGCCGAGCGGGGACTGCAGCGCTGGGGGGACTGCGAGCCTTACCTCGCTCAGGCGCGACGCGGAGCCCAGACCGGCCCCGCACATCTTGCGTGCCCGCGGAGCAACTCCGGTGGGCGGGCTGGGGGGCTCGGTGGTTTTAATCTTTCTGCAGCTGCCACTCTCCACCCCGTTTCCGATTCCCTGTCTCCTCCCTGCACGGACCTGCACGCCCAGCCCGGCCCAGCCACCGCCGCCGCCGGGACACCCCCGCCCGCCGCCCCGGCCCTGCCCCGCCCCGCCCGCCGGAGCGTGAGCAGCCGCTGCTGTGCCGCGCTGGAATAGAATAGACCCCGCGCTGGAATAGACCCCGCGCTGGAATAGACCCCGCGGGGCCGCAGCGGGCAGCACAGGAAGGCGTGAGGCGAAGAACTCCCCCGCGGGACCCTTCGCCCGGCCGGGGGACGCGGGGAGGGGACGTCGCAGCCAGGCTCCAGCCGTCTCTGACCTGGGAGCCGCCGCCTCCCGCTACCGGGCGCACCCGGCGTTCCGGGGAAGGAGGTGTTGGCACGGCCCGGCCGGCTCCGAGCACGGCTCCTGCGCCTCGCGGGGTGCCGGGGGCAGCTTCCCGCCCGCCCGTCTTTCTTGCCCCCCGGGTAGGCACAGAAAGGCTATGGCCAAAGGCAGGATCCCTTTGGAGGTATGCTACCTCCGTTCTCTCTCTTAGAGGACAGTGTAAGTCATGTTTAAGGAAACACCTGGGAGAAGCTCTTCCATTTTCTCCCTACACCAAGGTGTGTTTTTGCCCTGGCAGGCCCGGTGGCTGCCACCCGCACTCGTGGCCTGCAGTGACTCACCAGCGGCTCCCCCCCGGCAGGCAGCAGCCCGATGGGGCAAGCATGGTGCCAGGCTGCACGCTGCGGGGCAGAAGCCAGAGCTGGCCCATGGGGGATAAGCGCAGTTTCTGCCACTGTCAAACAGCACCAGGTGTTGGTGTTCCCACATGCAAAAGGACCCCAAAAACAAACACCTACCCCCCACCCCCCCAACCCAAAATCAACCTCTCCATGTTCAGGGAATGCTGTAAAATACCTACATGTTTGAAAGTAGGAAGTTTTAAATACATTTTTTTAGAAACAAAATTGGCAATGGCAACTATGTAACACTGTTACCACTGTATTACATAAAGACAAATACAGAAGTGACTTTAGATTTTAGAATTCCTTCTCCCTTCAAACTTTTAAAAGAAAAACCACCTTTGGTGTGTGTGAAATGCCAGCTCTGGTGGTATTCTACTGTTGCACTTACTGCAGAAATTTTCCCCTTCCCTCCTTGCTCTGCTTTTGTTAACTCCAAATTGAAATGCAAAAGAATATCACAATAGGCCAGAGCTCAATATATTAGGTCTTTCAGTTTATAGCATAGTGCCCGTCAATTAGCAGTAGCAGTTGTTATGGGGAAGCACCTTTCCTCTGAAAGTATGAGTACTGTACCCTCAGGAAGAGGGTCCCTCTCCTATTTATGCTAATAGTCATGCTTCAATTGCTCCACGCCTCTCCCAGAATGACTCAGATAAATTACACCAGCAAACAGACATTTACTCTTCCACCGCAAAGCTAGAAACTTGAAAAGATATTCAGCCTCCTGAGAGCCTGGAGGAAAATACAGCCGTTAAGTCACAACTGTCAGAAAAGGCACACAAGATAAATCATGCTTGAGGTTGACATATGCATCCCCTGCAACTGCCTGACATACCCCAGATAGTTCAAGCTTTCCTCCTTATTTATCTAATATCCAGAAAATACTAAATAAAAGTGCATTCATTAGGCATTTTCCTCTAGGAAATAATTCTCACATAATTTTAAGTAAGAGGAACTTATTAAAGGAACATGCTTTAATTAAAGGATAGAATGACTCAGGGTTTCATTAGTCAGATGTGCAGGCTTTCATGTTCAAACTACTGGTTACCAACTGAGAGGACACCAACTCAGAGATGTGACATCCAACAAATTAATTGTCAGAGGCTGTGTAAAATCACAGAACCATCAGAATGGTTTGGGTTGGAATGGACCTTAAAGTTCTTACTCTGCTGCCATGGGCAGGGACCCCTTCCACTGGGCCAGGATGCTCAAAGCCCCATCCAACCTTGCCTTGAACACTTCCAGGGATGGGACATCCACCCTTTGGGCAACCTGTTCCAGGGCCTCACCACCCTCACCAAAGAAATTCTTACCAATATCTAAACTAAATCTACTCTCTCTCAATTTGAAGCCATTCTCTCGTCCTGTCTCTACATGCTCTTGTAAAATGTCCCTCTCCAGCTTTCCTGTAGGGCCCTCTTTAGATACTGAAGCGCCACAATAAAGTAATCCCAGAGCCTTCTCTTTTCCAGGCTGAACAAACCCAACTCTCTCAGCCTTTCCTTCTAAGAGGTGCTCCAGCCCTGTGATCATTATCTGCATCTTTCCTCTGGACCTGCTCTGACAGGTCCATGTCCTTCCTGTGCTGAGAACCCCAGGGCTGGACACAGCACTGCAGCTGGGGTCTCACCAGCGCAGAGCAGAGGGGCAGAATCCCCTCCCTTGACCTGCTGCCCACACTGCTTATGGTGCAGCCCAGGATACAACTGGCTTTCTGGGCTGCAAGCTCACATTGCCAGGTCATGTCCAGCCTCCCATCCACCAGCACCCCCAAGTCCTTCTTCATCTCAGCCTATAGTTATACAAGGAGTTGCCCCAACTGAGGTGCAGCACTGAGCAAAATATGCAGGCAATTTCAGTTGCACTCCAAAAATGTTGGGTATTTGTATCACAAAAAGCATCATTCAACTTAGATGACCACACACATTTACAGCCTTCTTGACATTTTTGCAGAGGGGAAACTGAAATATAGCTTCACTCTTCACAGGCAAATGAAGCCAGATCAGCTGGATTTGTACTGAAGGCTGCCTAAACCCTCAGAGAAGATGGGTTAACATGGCTCAACTGCACAGGTTCTAACCTGCTTACAAGGGCTCAAACACAAACACAGGTGAACTCAGGTTGGTCCAGCCAACTCTACCAAAACTGTAGTTGCTGGTAAGTGTTTAGTTGGGGGGTTTACATCAGGGTTATACTCCAGCCTCACCCAGAGAACAAGCCACCAACAGAATGAGAACTCTTTTTCTCAGTACCTCTCCTACTGCCTGGTCCAATGATAAGGAAGCTTGTACTTGTACTACAGAAATCCAGTGTATATATAGCTCCTTTGAGAACTTGACTCTGGAATTGCCTATGGTCAGAATAAGGAGAAAGAGCAACACAGTGTTATTGATGCATTTCAGAAATAACCAGAATGCAGGTCTTGGTCAAATGCCAGCAGGAAGGCTGCACACATCAGGACACCAAACCAACACATTACAGATGCCTCACCTGGGTAAACTGGTTAAAAAAAATGTTCTGCAATATGTCTACTAGCATAAAGGGCAGATGCATTCTTCACAGGGATCCTGAATACGTACATGCTCTTAGGCAGTTTTTAGGATGAGCAGAAACTCATGTTTTAGGGAATGTCGAGAACAACAACAAAATAATACTGACTGTGTGTGACAGCCAAAGTTCTTGTGGAACTTCCAGTGAGAATTTAGTGTGGTGGGGATTGCAGAAACCTGGCTAGTCACAGAGCAATTTCCTTGCAGGAAAATGTTTTGATCTTGTCAGAAAAGAAGCTGTAAGCTGGGGTCCACCCAATGCCTGCATACCAAAAGACTGATGGCCTCTGACACTACCAGCCCGATCTCTGCCAGTGCTGCTGGATAACTCACAATTGCATCAGAGTGTCTGAATGCTATCCATCTTGAAAAGATAGTGACAATTCCTGCAAGAGAGATTAGCAAAGGATTTTTCTCCAACACATCATTCTTTTGAACTTTAAAAAGTCTTTGTCCATATAAGCAAAAACTACTTTTATTCATTCTGATGCAACTTAGGTCACAAAGGGAGCCATTTCTCTCTGAAGTGCTGGGTCATGACAGGAGATTCGTGAAACAGTATCAGAGTGCAGGTTTGGTCACCAAGAAAATATCAAGAGTGGCCTGCAGAATCCCCCAAAATTCACATGACTAGAAGAAATATAAAGTCAGATTCATTATTCTGCTAAAATCCCTGAACAAATATTCTGTATTTTAAATCATTTGTCAAGATTTACTTGCAATGTAGCGTGCTCTGATGTGCCTTCAAGTAATTAATACTTTTCAAAATATGTAAGGAAAAAACCCAAAACCCTAATTTGTTCAAATGGGTTCAAATGACACCTTAAATGAAGTACATGAAGGCAGAAGAAAATGATAATATTGTGAGATAACTCATACTGAGAGACTATACCAGAAAGTTCCAAGGGAGCAGAGAAGACACTGAAAGTATTTCTGCATCTGTAAGAAAGCTACAAAGAGTAAATTAAATTACTTTATTAATTTGTTAACATCAGAGTAAATACAAACCATTTATATTGATTCTTGAGTGATACTGAATACCTAAGAGAAAAATTCAGATTTATTGTTTAGTTTAAACTTATTTAAATTATTTCAGTTGCATCACGTTTCCAGTTTAGAACAATCTGGTTTTAAATTATTCTTCCCACAGGGAATAGGTTAGATGAATTAATTTTCTGTTGATATTCACAGTGTTCAAAAATTCCATATCTTCTTTCCTCAGATTAGAATCAAAAACCTGGTTTGGAGAAAAAAAAAGTCATGAGAACATTGCAAAGACTAAAGCACACATATTTGTTCAGTATTAGTATTCTTTAATTTAGATGGTCTGGTTTTAAGTTCTTGATACTGATAAGTAACATTAATTAAGTGGCCTTTTTTGTTTTAAAAGGAATTTTTAAGAAGTTTACTATATTCATTTTTGTGAGAATCTGTACTTTATTTTTAGATCACTAAGCTGACAATATTATTAGGAAAAGCTCAAGTCTGAAGGGAAAGAATTGAAGTAGTTGAGAAAGTGACATGCAATAGTTTGCATGGATATCACTGTACCCGAAACTGTAACACACTTTAATATTTGGAGCAATCATCAACTGCTGGTTGATAAACAACTGGATGATAAAACTGCTAATATATTCTTGAACTTCCTATTAGTAGTTCAACTACGGAATGTTTCTCAAAGGGCACTGGCTGGCCAGGCCACTATTACGATCACAAACATTCCTCTTGGGCACAGCCATTGAGATCTGCTACAGTTAGTCGGTGCTGGGCTCCGTGGAGCAGCACATCCCACAGCTTTGGCCACACCTACAATGCCCTATAGAGTGATACATATTACAGCACTGGCAAATACAGTGCGAATAGTCAGTTTTCTTTCAAGTGTGTAGATATCTTACTGGAGGGTGCAAAAAGTTAAAAAAAAAAACCAAACTAGGTACGTGAAAAGTCTCCCAACACAGCAACATAAAAAATTTTCAGAAGGTTGGCTTATCTGTTATTTTTACCCAATGCACAGTAGTGAGAGGTGAGCTTCAAAGCTTTGGAAGGGGTGTGGCAATGTGGAAGGAATTAACTGCCTTGGATTCAATCAGTAGCAGCAAGAGCTACACCACCTTTACCCCATTTTCAAGAGCATGGGTTAACCGCAGTGCAAAAAGAGGTGTGAATATTATTCAGTTGGCTTGGCCTAGTAGATTTGTGAACTTATCAGTATTAAAGTTTCTTTTTTACACATGCTACTCGGAAAATAATGCCTTGGAAGTCATGTTGGGGGGACAGGTGTGACAGAAACACTTCTGCAGCCTGATTAAAAAAAATTGTGAATATGCACTTTAAAAAGCCATTTCCATTATTTTCCAATGTAACATTCTTAGGTGCCTTCATCTCCTGTACTATAAGAGATGAAAAGCAGAAAGAAGCAAGAAAAATAAGAGAGGAAGCTACTCAGAGTCAGGCAGGAAACTACTTGGCTGCACAGAAAATGGCCTCACCCTTTTCACTGACTTTTAGTTTATATTTTTCTTTTCCTTGTTTGTTTCAAGAGAGTTTCCTTCCACTTGGAGTCACAGAGCTCCTGCAAAGGCAGCTGACTGCACTTAGGTAGACAGCACTGATAAATTGCATCTTATTTTAAGTAATGGTTTATCTCAACTGAAAAGGAGTGTCCCAATCAGTCACCACCATAAATGACATAATGATAGGGAAGAAAAAGTGCCTTCAGTTTTCTGGTGTATTCCCTGATCCTACTGGCAAGATGATGGGTTACATAGATGAAATGGATGCATTGATGTATCTTAAAAAGGGTCACTGTAGAAAGGTGAAAAACTTTTCTCTCTAGGGGAAGTTTGTTTTACAGAAATAAGAACAAGAGTTTCAACCCTGGGGAAGAATATAATTCCAAGAATTCACTTGAGAGATAAATTCTGAGTTTAAAACAAAACAAAATCTTAAAAGATGAGCACCTCCAGGCTAACTGAAGAAGAAATAAAAAATGGAAATCAACTTCCTGGTTTTGTATGTCCAGCACTTTTGTATCCTTTTGGTCTTCTATTACCATAAATCACTCCTCCCTGCTACTCCTAAATCTTCACTTGCCAATTTCTTATTAGTTGTCTTATTTCTTTGATCAGTGTTGGCAGTACTTTAGAAAGGTTCATTTGGATGGGGTGATGTGGACTTATTCTTCAGCCACCTTTGCTTAGGAAGAAAACTATTACTGCAAGAGTAATGCCAATGTAGTTGTAAGATAGGAGCATAAAATATGAATCCACCAAGTCTGTCTTTCCTTCTGCAACCTCACCAAAAGAGGACTTGCTCAATGATTGTAAATTAACAAACATGGTATAAAGCTTGTGAATACCACTACATTCAAAGAAAGAGGCTTCAGTGATAGATGCCAAGGCCACAGGAAATAACAGGGTTTCAGTCTCTTGGGCCATTATAGCTTCTAGCAGAAAACAATGGCTATTAGTGAGGCACAATGTGCAAAACTGCTCATCACACCTAGGAGAAAGATAGCTTGGGTCAGCTGAGTCCCAGCTTGTATCGTCTCAAATTACACCTCACTTTGTACACAGCTAAAATTAAACTCTTCTGTAGTTATAAAGCCACTAATTGGCAGCAATGGAAATGCTAGGAAAGATAACAAAATAATAATGAAAAAAATCCCACCACAGAAAAAAGTCCTGAACCAACAACAATTCACCCTGATTGTAATTAGAAAAGTATCAGATTAAAACTGTAACTTGCCACAGCTACTCCCTAAGAAGAATGCTTTTTTAGTAATACTACTTCTGATTATTCCTCTCATTACTCATTGAACTGCTTAGATACTATGACCTAGATTGAGAAAATGGTGGCTTGCTTTCCTCACAAAAGCAGGTGCAGACACCAGAAACATTGTAGAGGAACACTGAAATATATTAATGAATTCAAAGCCATTCTCACTGTAGCCTAAGGTCACCTATGTGGGGCATTAGCAAGAAAATCAGGTTTAATTCCAATTAGCTCAGAACAGGGAGGTGACCAGCCAGAGTCAAGTGCAAAAACCCCAAAAGTGTTCTAACCATTATGGAGCTCTAGCCACGTAGCTAGTCCTAACTGACCCTGTTCTGGTAATACTGGAGCTAGAATTTGCTAACCTACATAAGGATTTGGTTCCTTCTGCACATCGTTTATGTTGGAAGCAGTATGTTGATGTGATGTCTGTTTCTTCAGAGAGAACTAGAAGTGAAACTCCCAACTTGTGTTTTTTAAATTCTTAGAAAGTCATCACTGCCAAAAGCCATATTTAGGGAATATTAGGCACATGACTCACTTCTAGTCCTTGTTCTATTAATTCAGATACACTGTGAAGTAAGAAGTACCTCAACAGCACAGTTTGAGGTTTTTTTATATTGCTAAGGTGTTACTCTATAAAGTGACTTTTCAAAAGCAGTATTAGCTGATAGCCACTGGTAGAAAGGTTTGTTTCTGAAATCTTTCCAACTTTCACTTAGTCATTGCCATAGTTTTCTGCAAAAGCTAAAAAAAGCCTAAAAATTACATTAGTTTTATAAATGAGCTTTACTGTTTGGACTGACTACTGAACCCCTCATCACAACAGTAGAGCCTGGTACAGAGCTGTTCTTAGACACCTAAAGTGGCATTCCCAGGTACTGGAGCTCCCCAGACTGCAGGCCATGCTTGAAACTAGAAAATAACCTTGCTGTGGAGATTGTGTATATTTCTCAGAACAACACACTGTGCAGGTATTAGTGAACAGCATTTCATACAATACCTTGTTTTTCATAAAAATTATTCTAGAGGCAAATCTAGCCAAATTTTTGTGGAAAAGTTTACCAGAAAAAACTAGACAATAATTCTGAGGAGCTGTTATCCAAAAGGTAAAATTGTCTGGATTTTAGCCAAGCTGCATAGAAGCTCTACACTTTGAGGACAAACAATGCAGGCTAAAATATATGATTGCTGTAAGTCACTTCTTGATAAAAAGCTAAGGAGCTTTGTTTCCCAATATGACTAAAGCAGAACAGCACTGGGAAAACTGCCTCAGGAAGTCCACACAATATAAATCATAATCAGATTTTCCATACCTTTCTAGACACAGGAACTCCTAAAATATCAAACCAATGCGACTAGAAGTTGAATACTAAGCCAATAGATTCTGCAGGCGTATTTCTCAAAACAGATCTGTGGGCTACATATATCCATATTTATCTCTCTATATAGATACCTATTTTATAAGAAAATCTGAACAACAGTATAGTTTCTCAATGAGATTTCCTGAACAAACCCAAAATGAAAGCTAAACTAGTTCTCACAAAAAGCTACACAAAACTCACCCCAATTTCCAGTAAGTAATAACAAAGATGTCTCTTTGGCTCTTGGAGCTCACTGCTCACCTCTTGGCCCTGTAAATAGTTTATTTGTACATGGACTTGTCTGGAAAGATTTCTACTTTGGTTTATCTACAGGCTAGTAAGTAATATGCATAGAACTATCTGAGTAATGCCATAGTAATGCTGTGATATGCATAAAACATTTTTGGTGATGCTCAGATATTGTGTATTACAATGAGATTATATTTTTGATGGAGATCTGCAGTATATTGTACAACATAAATACTGTTATGATAATGGCAGTAACATTTTTTTTATCCAGATTTTTCTTCGTCATATATTGTATCTGTCTTACAAAGTACTTGAAAAATTATTTCATATTCAACACCTATATTGTACACTAACAGGTAGCATTTTTTCCCTACATTTTTCACAGAGTATCTCCTCGTGCACTTTGAATTAAACAGCCTGATGCAGAGTCCATGGTATAAATAGGAGTCTTTGCATGGACTTCACTGAACTAAGGAAAAGCATTTGAGATGGAAATAGAAAATCTCTTGAGGGTTGTACAAAAGTGCTACCCTCAAACATACCTTTCGTCTGTTGCCAGTGTTAAGGATTTCAAATCAGTGATCATTATTAGCAGACATCACTATCATGATTAGATTCTTACTGTAACCTTCTCTGAATTTAAATTACATGGCATGACTCGCTGATCCCCGAGAAAGCAAAAATAGCTCAAACCTTGATTCACACAATGAAACTTGGATCCCAGGAAACATGTCTCCCATCATGCATTCCATTCAGAATTTCAACATCATCTTCTGCTATTGTAAAATCAAACACCTGCAGGAATGCATATATAGTTAACATCATGAACACATGATGAGAATCAACAACCTGATATATCTTCTAGTATTTAACTGACCAAAATTCATTTAAATGTGAGGCTGAATTTTTATATATTTTTCCTTTGGAAAATTCTTCTTATGTTTCGTCATAGAAAAGTACTCCATCAAGATGACAGGCTCCACTGGGTGTTTTGCTCCTTTAGTGACTTATTTTTATTTGCAGACTATGTTAAGATGGTTTTGTAGCCTTCATGCCTCAGGCAAGGGCCCAAGACAAGGGTAGTGTCTGGGCTGGTTTTGACAGCACTCTCTGTTGTCACTGCTAGAGGTATAGGAATACCCTGATAGCAATCTCTTTGAAAGAACGAGCTCAGTATTTCACTTATATCCCAATGTTCAGTTTAGAGTGTTACAGTTCTCTTTCTAAGACTTTAGACAAAGAGAATTCTTAGAAGATATCGGGACATTCACAAAGCTAGCAAACCAAAGGCTGTCTATCTTTTCTATGACTCTACTTTGACAAAACTTTTACCAATCAGCTAAATACAGAAAGAGTGCTACAGTGCCTCAGTACTAACTCAAACTTGAAAGCAATCACCTGTCTTCAAACACAGGTTCTTACAGCCACTGACTTCTCCTGTGGCCAGACCTGCGATGTGAACGATGGTGTCAGTGCTTTCTTAGCAGGTGTCCTATTGAGACATTATCAGCAGGAAGTTGCTTCTGTTCTCGTTGTCAGAGCTCCTCTGTGCTCAGTAAAAAGATTCTGTGGAGCCTGAACTGTAGCCAAATGAACTCCTCCCATCCTGCATTATCCAGCAACCACTGTTTTCTGGAATGATCCTTGTAGTCAAATCTCAGTGCTCTCTCAAGCCTTTTAAGCTTAAACCAGGGACCAGTTACAGAACTAGAAACCCTATATATTATATACTGAGGGTTTAATGAGGACCAGCTTGACCAGAAGTGGTAGAGACTCAAGCCAACACAGAAACACGAGGGAAAGAAAAAAAGGGAGATGTGATAAACAACTGTGCCAGTTTCTTTCTCTCTCCATCTTAAGTGTTTTAAGTTTGGATGTAACACATTTCCTCCGTTGTGTGAAATGAATTGGTGGTGCCATAGAGTAAACTCTGTAAAAAGTAAAATTAATCTGGATTTAAAATATCACCGGGGAAAATAAAGCATAAGGAAGGATTTTTAAACTGGTTTTGTTCTCTGATCGGATTCCCAATACAGTACCACAAGCAGCTGTGCTTGTACCACAGAAGGCAGTATGTATGTCAGAATAAACAGTCAAGGCAGGAGCTACATAAACAGGCATGGCCGCCAGCAGAAAGCCTCATTATGTGTATATTGATTTACACCTACACACATATACACACACACACACACACAGAGACACAGAGAAGGATAAAAATAGCAGACAGAAGTTTCCTGTCTTCTTGCAAAGTTTTTTCCTGATTTGCTAAAACAGTTCATACAATAACAGTAAGTTGTGGTTTTGCCTCCCCTAAAGAAAGAACACTTTCAGATTAGAGAAATAGAGAGCCAAAGAAATTAATGAATTAAAACTATTTGGTATGAAAAGGAAATTTTAAAAAGGTGTGGAGGAGGAATCATGCTGCCAATTCTCATTCATTCCCACTTTTCTTTGTCCAGCCCCTTCATGCTGGGACCTTTTCTGCATGTTGAGTAGAAGGAGAAGGTAGGGGAAGAGGCAGCTCTGGCAGGACTGCGATCTCCCTGGAAGGTCCCATCTTCCCCTGGAAGTTATCCCCAAGTTAAAGCTTTCATAAAACTGTTATGCATAGCATCCAAACTTGACCTACGTGCCTGTCACAAAAAGAATGTAACCATAAGCAGATTAGATGTTCTACAAGCAGACAAGTAGTAAATAGAACTATTAATTAAAAAATCAACTACAAAAGGTCTTCTATGGATTTTTCTTTATACACAGTGATTAGTTCTCCAGTTCTTTTCTGACATTTGTGAGTTATGGTTTTTTCCTACATTGTGGTCATTTTATGGTACCATCATTTACCAATTTTGACTGAGTTACCCCAGAATAGAACTGGGAAGGAAAATGGGAAGGCAGACCAAAATATTAAAAACTCTTACTTTAGTCAGACTTGAGTGCATAACCAAATCTTACCTTGCAGTTTTCCTCTATCCGCTCCACTTTTGTTGACTTTGGAATAGTGACAATTCCATTCTGAAAAGAATAATGCTTCTCATCATTAAAATCTGCAGTTTTTAAGAAAATTATCTGTCTTCGAAACATTACAATAAATTCCTCACATCTTCTGAGGTTTTAATTTCATTTTCTTGGGGACATTGACATTTCTCTATGCCATTTGAAACTGCAGTTATATACACTGTGTTGACTTCCAACACACATTACGTGGTTTATATCAACTGTGACAGAAATATCATGGTGACAGAAATGGAATGATGAGGGATACTGCTTGTAACATTTACTTTGGAAACATCTCTTATTGGTGGCTCTTATTCTCTACAACCAGATTATTTAAAATAATTAATATTTGAAATACTGGCATGATTTGTGAACTACATTCTGAATTTCCAGTACAGCCATCAGTTCACACAATATCAACATACTGAAAGCAGAAAATACCTTCTGTAAAAATTCTGGTTTGATGCACAAACCCCAAACTATTTGCATTTTTTTCCTGAGAAAGGAGGCACATTTTTATTACCACCCTCCATTACCTGAATGCTCCAGCGTATGCAAATCTGTGCTGGAGTTCTGCCATACTTCTTTGCCAGCTGAATGATAGTAGGATGTGTGAGTGCTTCACCTTTGGCTAAAGGACAGTAGCCTTCAAAAACAATATCTCTTCTCCGACAATAATCAACCAGCTCCTGAGGTCTTTGGAAAGGGTGGTATTCAACCTTAGATAAACAGAAATAAACTTTTAGTAAAAACCCTGAGAGTATGTTTCATAGCAAACATCAATGAAAATGAATATAATTTTTCTCTTGTTTTAAAAATAGAATGGGTGAATAATAAATAATAATAAATAATAATAAAAATAAAATGGGTGAAATCATTGCTTCTGGGAAGTAGGTGTAAGGTATTAGTTTTAGAAGACACATGAAGGGTATTAATCAACAAGTATTTTACCAGTAATTGGCACAACAGTTACCTTATTTTATGTTTCCCTCAGAAACAAGGTGCAGTTGTCTGCCTGACCTGCAGCTGGACTTTCAATACTGCTCTGTTTTTAAGAAATATATACAGATGCACAGTGGAAGTCAGCATCAGGTCTTTTTTATTGGTGCTTTGAGACTGTTTCTTTACTAATGATTCTTTCTAATGATCTTTGAGTTGCACAGGCAAGGGGAGGGGGCTGAGCAGGGGCTGGGTTTGCAGAGACCAACCAGAACAGTTTGCTTAGGGTGAGGACCTGACCTTGGAAGCAAAGCCTGTTGGCATGGATTGCACATGGCAAGTCCTGTATTCTGTGTGTGGTGTCACCATCAGCTTATGCAGGGAAGCAATCATGCTGTGGAATGAAGTGTGAAGGAGACCCTTTGTAGGAAGGAAGATCACAAATTGCCAAGAACCAGTTAAAAGAGGAAAAGTAACAAGCTACAAAGACACAGTTGTTGGGAGCAAAACGAAGAAGTTGTTATTGGACAGTAATGATCTCAGAGGAGAGACGTATTCTGGCATGTAGCTAAAGCCAAAAGAGAAACTCTGTAATATTCTTTAATAAGTTATTTAAATAAGTATTTCACAGTTTATACATTGTAAGAAGCATACACTCCTCTGCATTTTGATGAAAGTGGGTAGTGTTTTCTTTTACAAAATACGTAATCATGTGATGGATTTTTGTGACCGCTCATCACCATTGTTCCAGGCATCGAACTCTTGCGCATTTTGAAGAAAAATACTCTTCTGAGCAATTACCTCAACACGTGGAATCTGGAAAATTTCTTCTGCCACAAAGAGGACAAATGAACATTTCCTGTTTCTCATCTTTAGTACATGTTGTCTTTGCAGACAACAATAGTCAGGAACAATAGGCTGGCAGTCATTCAACATGAGCTAAGAAAAAACTGTGCCCCTGGAAGGCTGGGCTGAGTCAGCCTAAAGCTGCTATGATCTAAATTACTAGGTGGACTCGGGAACAAGGTTCAAGCAGCAGACATCCATGTCTTCAACCTTTGATGTTTCTTGACCTTTGAGTACCCTTTGTATTTCACATTTAAATGTGTGAGAGCAGTGCTTAGGTCATACAGTTATTCATTTGTTTGCACCTGAGCTGAATACGAAATATTCTCATTGTATCTATGCAAAATTACGAGGGGAGAAAAGAAAGAGCATGCAGGGTGTATTACTGGATCATTACAAGAGTAATAAGCAATTTTAGCAGCTGTTCTTTACACTAAGTATAGCAAATAATGTAGCTCAGAAAATATTAAATAAAGAATTACATATTTAGGATCAAATTCTGAAACATCTGCAGTGCCTCTATGGCATCATGTGACTTATTCAGCATTTACTACTAATTAAACTGCAAGCAGAATTTACCTGCTGGTTTAGTAAGATTCCAGGCAGCACAGTTCCAGGTTACACCAGAAATGCTTAAATCAAGAGCAGTATGCTGAGATATCACCTGCCTGCTTCACAAGCAGAATACATAGCAACAACTACTTCCCACCTGAAAAGATCATATTTTGTGCCTTTCTCTGAATCAAGAGACTCCCAAATTTTGTGATTCAGATTTTGTCACATGGAGTAGTGTGTTGGTAGAAGCAAGTATTTTTCTTCTTAGATAGAGATATTACTAAAATAATCAAATGCATAAAATAAAATTTATTTTTTAAAAATAAAAACGTTCTGGAAGGTTCTAGCAGTATCTCAATGCAAGGGACTAGGATCCTGAGCTACAAGAGGCATAAGGTGAGTGGTCAACTTTGCTTCCCCTCAAAATAACAATTCCTACTTCCTGCCTTGCCCCACCCTTGCTATTTTCATCACCAGACTTCTCTCAGGCAAGGGATGTCTGTCACATGATGGCAGAGGAAGATCTTGATCTTTTCTGGCTCCCTACCCTGATTGACTGGCATGTAAAAACTGGCATCTGTTTAACAGAACAGTTTGCAGTTCACATTACAGAACTTCACAGCTGCTACTTGCTCAGCCACAGGGGACCTCCAACCAAAGGGCTGGTTTTTTACAACAGTCATAGCAAATGGGGAAAAGTTGAGCCCACTAACAATCCTGACACATGGCCCTAGAAAGTCATACCTCAGATGATGGTGCACAGAGGTCTTACTCTTTCCACCCTGCTGTGGTCCTTTTCACATGATAAAGTTTCTGCACATCTGGAATTCAGTAATTTTCTCAGTGGGAATGCTGTCTTACAATTATTTCTTTTTATGAAACTGAAATACAAGCCTGTAAATATTTCCTATATAGAGGAACAGTTCAGGTGAGTTTATGTACAAAGGGGTTGTTTTCTAATGTCTTATATACATTTCTACCTTGTACAAATTTACACAATAGAAATCAGTGTTAATGGCAATATCAACAACATAACTAAGTCTCTCTGAGGTCATTACACAGTAATTTGCACTTCTCCAAAACTGGAAAAATATTGATGAGCATTCCTACATGGAATTCATGGAGGAACAGTTTATATTTGGGCTCAGTACATTGCTTTAGTAAATGAAACATATATGTATTAAATACTTATAAAATGTATTTTTTTCCTGTAATGAGTGACAGGCCTATGAGCCTTCAGAGAGACTTCAAAGATTTCTTTGAGCATAAATCCAAACTTCCTACTGCCAAGTCAATTATAAACTCTGGCATACAAACCTCGAACTTCCAGGTTGTAAGTTTCACTCTATGTGATGCTAGAATAAAGTACCATCATTTACAGTGTTTACCAGTACTTTTAATAGTATATTGAAATTTTAAAAGGTTATTATTATTTATTAAAAAATAACTTAGCAAGACAATATTCTTGAAAAGACAGGCCTTTCCTACTTCTTTAAAAGATATGACAATACTGGGGTTTTTTTCCAGGAACTGAGAAGAAAGGCAGTACTTAAAACTTGGTTTGTAAAATAGAAGTATTGCTTACTTCTCCTGCCTTCCTCATTTTTCCTCTTCACAGAAGAACACCCCCAATTTTCAATTTTAACTGTTGTTAAAAGGACTGTTGTAGTTGTAAGAACACCCTGAATTCTAAAAGGGAAGTGGTTTTCCTCCACTCGTTTCTTCAATATTTAGACTTTGTATACAATGACTATTTGCAAATGTTTTGCATTTAGAAGTCCATTGAAATAGTACACTATTTTATGCATAAATATAGCAAAAAAACTGTATTATAAATTGTGGACAGTGAAATAAGAACTCAACACAGCATTTCCAGTCCCAATTTGAATTTAGAAATTCATTACTTATTTGATGGTACTTAAGTAATCTCACCGTCAGATTCAGTAACTCTCTAACACTAAGCAAAAAACAGAATAAATACTCTTTTGAGAATAATCTGAAGTATAGTTTATAAGATTCCTTTAACTCTAGAAAAGTATAAATTAATGCTATAACAAAAGTGTTCAAGGTGGGGCACTTTGCAGTGGTATGGGTAATTCATTGTTGGATTTTGTTTTCAATTCAGAACAATGCTGTGTAGCACCTCAAAGAAATGACTAGCAGGGCCCCTCTCCAACCCCTCAGGATCACCACCACCTCAACTTTTTGTCTCCTCTTTTTCAGCCTCAGAAAAAGAGTTTTGTCAAATAGCACCAAGAAACAGCTTGTCTCCATGAAACAGTACCACTGAAACAGTAAGACTGGTAACATTTGGACACTGTGGGTAAGAAGAAATTTCAAAAAATAAAACCACTTTTTTTCCTTGCAGTGACTTAGTAGAACACTGAAAAGCTACTATCATTTAACAGGCAGTAACAACTCATGCCAAACTCTAGTAAGCCTTTGTAGGTGTGTATGTCTTGAACCTTGGTAAAGTCACCAACTATTAAACAGTCATCAACCTGCCCACCTTAACGTATATTTCAATGGTTTATTTTGAAGAACTGAATTTAAATATTTTATATGGTTTTATGCCAATTTAACATTACTTAATTGTCCTTTAGTAACCTTTAGTGGACAGCTAAAATTGTTTGGTTCTGACAGTCACACTCTGAGCAACATTTTTATGTCTGTTAATGACATTAAACCATAAACAGCTGCCAGAAATCCTGACCACCTGTACAAAGGGGAAAAGCCCGTGCCTGCACTCCATCCATTCCAGTTCCCACATCCCATGTCAGCATAAGCACACTTTCTCTGGCAGGAGGTGGAAGGAACGGGAGCATGAACTTCCAGCACAGCTGGAGGCAGAAACCTGCAACAAGGGAACATTTGTCGAGTGTCCTGGCAGCCTGCCGGTACGTAGGTGGCTATCCTAGATCTGCCTAGGGCAGCAAAAAAAATTTTGCCAGGGCTGTCACAGCACCTGCCTAAATGAGGAGCTCACTGAATTTACATGAAATAGGAAATGAGGGGGGAGCAAGGGAAAGGGCACCCTTGCATGGATCTGTAATTAACTGAGGCTTTCAGTGTTGTTGACAGGAAGTACAAAAGTATCTGAACACAGGCTTTCTAAAAACTTGTTCACTCTGAAGATGCTCAGTGGTCTGTGATTCTCGAATTTTATTTCTAAACTGTTTTATCATCAATAAACTGTCACAGGGACCTTTTGGTTGTCTTAAATCCAGACACAAACAAGTAGCCTGGGAGAAACTGGGTGGGGGAAATAGGAGGAGGGACTTCCCTACCCTTCGGGTCATCTTCCTGAATGGTTTTCAATACGTGAATAGAAATGGAAGAAGAAATTGTATGACTAAGGCAACAGTTTGGGTGTAGCCTTTCATGCATAGGAGTGGGGAGGATGTTGCTAGCCAAAAAAACCAGAGTAAAAACCCAAACCCAGATACTTTAAATACATTTATCCACTCACCTGATTAACATGTGGAGTAATCACACAGTCCTCCTTTAGGTGCTCAAGATGGCTGATAAGAAAATTGCTTACGCCAATAGATTTACACAAACCTAAAGAAAACCAGAACAAGAAAAAGTTTTGGGACAATCCTAACTACTTGGGTGGATGATTTGAAAAATAATCACTTTCAAGAGACAAAATGATTTTTCACATCATTTCCGTAGAGTAAAATACTGCAAAGAAACACAGAAAAACAGCACCAAAATCTAGTTTGACAGTGTTATCTGAAAGCATGGCTCTGTCACAGTCACATTAGGAAATCATTTTATAATCTAAACACACTGGAAACTCCCCAGTGTATAAAAACTCCAGGCTAAATTCTGGGAAAGGCTAATGTAGTATAAGCAAAGAACAATTGGACTCCACCAGAATGAAAAGAAGGAAATGGTGTTCCAAGCCACTTGCCAAAACTAAAGGAAAGTGGAACATTTGCTGAGGACTAATAAGGTGTGAGCAATACAACCCAAGGACACACAGCCCAAATGAACCATGTCACACTGCCTATATTTCTGTTAGATCATTACAAGATGTTACATAACACTCAGTGTAAAACCTTCAATTAAATGAGCAGTATCTAGCAAGAATCATGAAGCTTAAAAATGTAGCTAGATTTCTCAGCTCCTGTTGACAAGCAAATGAAGTTAAATGGGACCTAGGTGATATGAAGGCTATTTTTTAAATAAACCTCAAGTGTGCATGCATGTGTATAAATTAAGAGCTGACAGTCCTGAAATCAGATGTCTTCCTTCAAACCTCAGATGTGATAAAGGCCAACTCCCAGTCTTGGCCTGCCACCACCCCTCAGCCCTGACTCGTCTGGGGTGCTTTGGTCCTTCTGCTGTGCTAAACACAGCTAGCAGGGAAGGCAGCTGGGGCTAGGCTGCAGGGGTCTCCTTAGGCTGTGCATTCTGTGGACCACGACTCAGATTAATTTCTTCAGTACGTGAACTTTGTCTGGATTGACTTGAGCTGCATTTCAGTTTGTTACTCTACAGATGAAAAGTCTGTCTCTGTGTGTGAACACAGAAGTCTGATCACTGTTCTTAATCCAGTATTTATTTGAGCTGACCAATTCTATAAAATGCATAGACATGTGCGTATCTACATACACGGAAAGAAATTACATTTTTCTAGTCCTCTATGAAATTCTGTAAGTGACGTTAGTTTACTTCTAATTCTTATAAACAGATTGTTAAAGTCCTAAAAAAAATAAAGTCAGCTTTCACATACTTCAGCAGCATAAGCTAAAGCATAAGCTGCACTGCAGCAAAACCTGCGCACACACAGAGACACTTTTTAATGTGGCTTCTTTCGTGGAATACCAAAAGAATGAAAATATATTAACATCAAAAATGCCAGACATCTTTCCCTTACAGAAATTATCAATGTTCAAGATGTATAACATAATTAGGTTAAAACCTGCACTATAGTGATTTACATAATTTGTATGTAATCTGCCAGAAGGAGCAAAAGCTGAGCTTTTGACAAACAACCCTGGAGTGTCAACACTAATAAATCATTATGCCACAGCAGTCAGAAAAACACAGTTTTAGCACAATGGTGAACCAAAATATTATACACTACTGTTGAAAGCTAAGGAGTTACAAAAACCATGCCATTATTGCCCTTGAAGAATAAAGCTTTCATTTCAGGTTGAAATAAAACAAAATTCAGTCGCAGACAAGAAACAGTACACTTCCACAAAAAGCTTCCATTTTTTCCCCCTACAGTATGCTCTAAGATGTTTTGCTTCTAACATATTTCTCATAGGAGACTTCGAAGTCTGTTCCATCATGTTAGATTTCCCATCAAGAAATTTCAGGTCATCTATGTTTTGCATTAAAAGTCATCTGAGCCATTCCTACTAAAATCAGTATGACAGCATTCGTGTGTTTAGACTGATGTCCCACAGAGAAAGCTTAATTCAAAGCTGCCAAGAAAGTAAACATTTTCCCAGGAAACAGAGAAATAATTAGAATTTCAATGCTTTTGCAGAACCAGTATTTTCTTAAGGGAAATTTTTTTTAAAGAACTTTTCTTTAAGGGAATACAATTGAAACATTTCACTTTCATTAAATAGGCATACTTAGTTTGGGTAAAGTTAGAACCCTTCATTTCAACTCCATTGCTTTGGTGTTAGTTACAGGTTAATACATGACAGTTAAAGTATTTTGACTTTTGCATTAAATTACAATGTAAAATACAAAAAGTATTAAAACAATTGCACAGTCTAACTGCATTAAAAAAATCTTATTCCAATGCATGGTGGAAACATGAATTCAAAACACTGGAATTTCCTGAAAAATAGAACCTGAATTTGAACAATCAATCAGTGGATTCTACTCTAGAGAATTGCTTCCATTTGCCTGGTGGAAGATTAACACAGTTGCTCTGCATTGTCCAAATCTCAGAAAGACTGCCTTTAAGAAGAAGCTTATACAGAATTATTTCCACATTTACATCTTCTGGATTAATTCCTAAGAATGAAGGTTTACAAAAACATGGATATGAAACAGAAGGCCTGGTTAGCTCCTGGGCCTTATCTGACAGATTGACATTTGTGACTATGTCTATCAAACAAGATCCATGAAATCATATCAACAGTAGAAATAAAAAACCTGCATATTGAGTACCTTGTGTAAAATGGTCCTGACTCATTGCCTTGAAATAACCTGGGAGATGCAGGAGGCACATTTCCTTATATTTCCTCTCTAATGGAGTACCAACAGAGGGGTAAGTTCCCCAGAGCTCCTGCCATGGGTCTTAAAAACACCAGAATGCTCTTGAAAATGGGGGCAGGCTTTTTTTTTTTTCCGGGGGGGGGGGGGGGGGTAGGAGGGTTTTGTTTTGTTTCAATTTAATACCTGTTTAGAATGCTTAAAAATCTCATTTCAGACCATTCAGGCACCATACATGTCGTTAGAGCTGTTGTGACTGCAGGTGGTTTTAAAGTCTATACTTCTTTTTAACTTAACCATTTTAACAAGTCCTGAAGTTCAGGTTTCCTGAGATAAGAGCTTGCAATATATTAGCTATAATCTCTCTAGAAAGTACCCTTAAAATATACATTTTTACTGTCTTATTTACAAACTCACAGAGTTTTGACTCAGGGAGAGAAAGCATCCTCCTCATCTGCTTCAGGAAATGATTGGTCTGGCCCCTATGAAGCAGATTTTGAGAAAGTGCCAGGTGCAACAAACAGTTTGCAATTCCCCATCAGCTCCCAAAGGCTCCTGTTCTATCTTCTGAGGCTTTGTTCTATTCCTTATGACTCTGACTTCACAGGCTCAAAGAAAAACTTAGGAACACTGCTTCTTTTATGCATGCAAAAAACTGACTGACCACAATATTGGAACAGAAAATTTCATCCAGCTTTGAAAGCCTATCATGAAACTCTGCAAGACACATCAGAAAACATATGGGCAAAAGAACAGCTGATTATAATGGGGAAAAAATGAGATCTTTTCTATTCTACACAAAAAAATCTTGGCCCCCACCACATTGGTAATTTCACCACACTGTGTTTCTCCCAGCTACTGTGAAGCACTACATCATGCTAATGGACTGGTTTGCAGTATAGTTGAGTATTAAGCTTCAAGCATTTTTTATTGCAACTTAGAGAACGATTGGGTATTTTTATCTTTACTCTGTATAATACCAAATTATACAAAATTTGATGGGCACTGTTAGTCTTGCAACAGAAAAGCATAAATATACTGTCTTGGCACCACAACACTGTTTTAGTACAATAGCGAGCCTTATCTTTCTCTAGCACTACTACAGACTTTTATCAAACTTCTAAATACTCTCTGGAATATTAAATGGACAAAGTTCAGATCAAAAAGATTTTTTAAATTACAAAACTGGATACTGGGTTTGTGGGGCCCATTTTCCTCCCCCTCCCTGCTGCTCTACATGAGTCAGAGCAAGGGAGAATTCCCACGTCCAGTGAACAGTGCCCATTCTGTTACATCTTCTATTCAGGCCACAGAATAAAAACACAAATGGATCTACTTTTCACAAGAGGTCAACTGCAGTCACTGTATCTTTATTAACGAAGGTTGCACAGGTTGGAAAGGTCCATATTCTCTCTGATACACACGCTGCGTGTAAATCACGTTACTCATAGAAACCGTACAAGATTTGATTTCAGCATATCTTGCTAAATCAAAGCTGTAGGCTGAGAGTGCCCCACATGCAGACTGAAAGCCAAAGCCTTGATAAATAAAGCAGACTACTCTTAGACAGAATCAATGGGGAATTAACTTCTAGATCTGTGAAATAACACGTGTTCCCATACCACAGGCTAAAATACACAGACGCCAGAAGGCTAAGTGCCCCCTCTGAGAGACACAGGAAGACTGTGGCAAAACTGAAAATACACAAATCGTACTTCCTCCTCCAAAGGATTTCTTTTTAGTCTATTCACTGCCACAATATAGGTGCTTGTCTGCAATTCTGTGACCATTACTCCTGCTACACATCACCTGTGAACCATGATAAACCATGAGGACAACAGAGAGCAGGCATGAATAGAAGTCAAATTGTTAACTTTTTAACTGAAAACTCTTTACAAGCAGCCAGTTTCCACAACTGTTATATGGCAACCTAAACAGCATTGTGCAGCATAGTACTGGCTTAATGCACATTGTCTCTGACCCTGGCTGCTCATTCTGACTATTTCAGTGCAATGCTATCTTAGTTATGTTGACATATTTTTATTCTTACAGTTGACATTACGAATGAGACCAGATTAAAAAAACCCAATCCACTACAAGGTACAAAATCAATTGCACTATACCTTAATTCAATAATGCCACCACACACTGTGATGTGAAAATGTGATCAAAATTATCAGCAACTCAGCTATGTGCCTAGAGGCTAATAGAATATGTACCCCCAAAAGTAGCACTTTGGAGGTATTACAGAGAGCACATAAGTAAGATTTTAAATAGTTTGTTCCCCCTGTAACTATGATGACACAGTTTCATAAACTGGGGTACTTTTTGGGCTTCCATATCAGAGAAGATAATGATTCCTTCCTAATGGTATGAATAAGAGCAACCTAACTGATGTTAATAAATGAATACTGATTTAAAATAGTTAAGAATCTAAGGCTTTACTTCAACATATGCAAAACAGATAAATTATGCCTTTTCCACAAATCACGTACATCATTTATTGAGACAAAAAGTTATTTTAGACAAGGACTTTCCTTTGAAAGATATTTCAACCTTGCCTTCTTCACAAGAATTCTTGTGTTCACACTGGGACCTCTTGGTACATCTGTATTGGTACACAGCTGTGTATATTTGCTTTAAATCTTTTTGCTTAGCTTGATTATTTACAGTTTTGACAAAAAGGATTCACTTGCTAGCAGAAAAGGCACAAACCATTCACTGTAATAAGTGATGAAACAAAGTCCTCTGAGGACTTACTTTTACACTTAGAATTACCCATGAACTCCTTGACATTAAGAAAGAAAAATAAGCAAAACAAATGAGCATAGATGTTAATGCAAGTTTAGACTCATTCTCACTTCTACATCTATACCAAAAGGACTTTTTCTATGGCAATTTCTTATTTTTAAATAAGATACTAAAATATTAAATTTCTTTATGATCTTTAACATAAATAAGTGTTGCATTCTTTTTTACATATGTCTTTATTGCTCTCTTATCTGATGAAGAGGGTGTGGTGCAACCAAAATCTTCACCAACCTCCAACCACTTCCAACCCATGAAAACACATCTCTAAACTGTGTTTCTCATAATAACAAACCCACAAGATATCCTCATCTATGCAGACAGAATATTATCAACAATGTGGAAAAAAAAAAACGTTTCTAGGCAAATAAGTTACTTGATTTTGCTTATTAAAACTTTAGTGCAACTTATGAACACAGCATTCACATATGACTTCTACCACCATAAACACACTCAAGACAAACATTTTGTGGAGCTGTAACACAACAGTTTGAATTGTCAGGTGTTCATCATTTGACAATATACATATAGACTTAAAATATGTCACCTAGCAGAGGATGTGCTAGAAATTTGTGCCACCTGCACAAGAACTGTATTTGGTTCACTGAACCCTTTTCCTGCCCACTTTTAAGAACAGATAGAAAATGGAGGAAGAAAATACGATGACTGAACTGGTCTATGCCCAACAATGAAGATGGTAAGAATATTATTAAGGTTGATTAGATATCTTCTCTCACTTGGAATTAAAAAAAACAACTTTTTTTTCCCAAGAACAAAGTTACATGGCTTTAATTACTGGGCTAAACAATTTCTGTAACTTTCTGAGGCTCTCTTCAAATCGCACACATAATCATAACAAAAACGTGTTAAGACACATCAAGGAATTTCTGATGCAAGTAAGAATATTTCACGTCAGCATGAGCTGCACTGCTAAACATTAAAAAGATAAGCAAACAATTTTAGTAAAATGGCAGTGAGTTCAAGTGGGATGTGAACCCACAACAACCACCACAGTACTACTCTTGCTAACTTCAGGCAAAAGCCCTGGCTAGAAGCCCTCATTCTTCCCAGCATTTTTAGATAGAGGGACAAGTTAATCATGTGCATGTGTATATATGAAAGCTTGCTGAGATGATGGGCTAGCCACAGTGCCAAAATCAAGGTCATTAAAGACAGTGCTTATGGAAAGGCTCACTCTGCTAGGAACAGCCCAATTACCAGTGAGCACATATAGTGACTATTCCCCATATCAGAGCAGTTTGCCATCCTGCCTTCCTCTGCCAGCCAACAAATGCCTATACAGGAATGTTGCAGCTGTCAAGGGAATATATGACTCAATGTATGTATCTTGGAATGGATTCTGTAGGCAGCCTGGCCTCTCTTCTGAGGTACTGGGGAAGATAATTCCACAAAAGGACAATTTTGAGACCACAAAAATTCAAACCATAGCCTTGATATTACAAGAATTCTAGTTGATTTCAGCTGTTACAACAGAAATAACCAGTTACTATGCACAAATGTCTCACTGACCAAGTTTTAGAATTTTTTTGCTCTCTTTTCCCTCAGCACTGTTTATCCCATAACTCTTTAAAGGAAAACACAAATGCAGGCTATTGAACAAAGATATATGTCTGCAATTCTCTACCTCTCAGCACTGCAGTACAGATAGAATCTTCTTTATTCTGGCTGTGACCTGAGTCATCTGGCTCCTGTGAAACAGCTCCAATCAAACAGGAGCAGATTAACAAGTCAGAGAAGATAACAATAATTTTAAAAAGCATTTAACAGCATTTAAAGAAACTAATTATTAAAACTGTGTTGTCCTCAGGTAGTAGAAATCAGTTTAGCAACAAGATATTTTCTGCTATGAATAGAAAGCTATCGGTTTGGTCTATCACAAGGCACACAGGATTTTTTAATGGCAGTTTTTAGTGCAGGTAAACACTATCCTAAATTCCATTCCAAATCCTTTACCTTATACTTTCAGGTAACTACTAAAATTTTCTAAAATCAGTAAAGAAAATAATAATTCTCCTTTCCCATTCACTTGTTCCTAATCCTCAACATAAAGAAGTTGCAATGGCTGATCAGTAGAAGCTCCTCAGGACGTTGTTCATTAAAAAAATCTTCTGATCACTGGAGCTGAATACCAAGACCAGGTGCAGAATTCTGATCCCTGAGCTACTGTAAGAGTTGGCACAATTCCCTCTGGAAGCAAGGTCAGACCTAAATGCATGCAAATCCCAGGGTCTGAAGACATATGGAAGACAGCAGACTGTAGGACAAAACAGAAATGTCTGCACTGAATTATTTCTTAACCAGCACATGAATGTCTCATGAATAAAGCAGTTGTAATTCATCAGTATGACAAATAAGCATTCTAATACTTTCTGTATGATTTGAGGAAATGTTCATAATATTTGTCAGTTTGGTTCATGGTATGGAATGATACAACTGCTATAGGTTTGGATACCACCATAAATACCTATCTACCTTTGCTGACCAGAACTGTATCACAGTTTTCCCTGAAAAGATATTAATGGAAACCAGCAAATTTAATGACTTGGCTCTGTCTATACAATAGGAATACTACCAAAAAAAAAAAGTATAATCTTGCCTTTGTAGCAAAGAGAAGATAGAGGGCATAAATATACAAATTTCATGTTAAAGAGGGAAAGATGCTGGTAGAACATTTAATAGACTCTAAGGAACCTACTGAAGGGTTTAGCCTGGACAAAAGATGAGTATGTTTAGCCAAAGACTGTCTAGCTCAAGGGCAAAACAGAAAGACACAGGACCACGTTCCAGATGCAATTCAGATGTATTAAAACACCTGAAGAAGGTAAAACTTCCAGGGTGTGTTATTTTAACACAGATAATTAATGTAGCATGTCATACTGTTACAGTAAAAGACAACAATGGCTTTAGAATGCCTAGGAGTGTTTTTGGGCATATCTGTCATGATATCCCTTAGGATTCTGGAAAATTGTTTTTAACCTGAAGTGCAATCTTGAGATAGCTGCTCAGTTGCCTTAGGCAATTGAACAGTGTACTCAAGCACAAGGGAGAGTGCTAAAACATGAAGCTTTCTTTCAAGTGTTCCTGAGATTCCAGCCTTGGGGCAGTAACCAGATTCCATTTAGTTTCCAAAGCATGTTGGATCCAAGTAGTGCAGCCCAAAACTTCAGTATGGTGAGCAATCAATTGGAGAGGGTAACCAGATCCCCAACAAACACTATTTAGATTCTCATTTTAAATAGTTCATGTTTCCAGTTCACATCGTATCAGGACAAAAGAGTCTTTCACAAAACGCTAACCTCAAATTCCTTTTGATGAAATACAAGAGTAGTGGTAAGCCAGAGCAGGGATTTTTCAGTTTAGAAAATTTTTCAGATTTTATCATTTTTCAGATAGCAAAGGATCTCTCTTGTCACTTGAAACTACTATTTTCTATTTATGATCATATTTTGATGTTACAGCTCAACTCCAAACCTTCATTAGGAGTATATATAAGAAGCATTACTAAGCAGCTATGGCTTAAGAAACAGTAAACTTAAGGATGCCCACACATCTCAATGAACACACATCTACCAATTCCACACCAAGTTCATTGGCACCTGCTGCATTCAAATAGCAATAAACCTGAACAATACACCCTCTACAGCCAGAGGTACTTGAGAGTTTGTGAAAATCAGACTCTAGAGTATGATTTTTAACTATTTATGCAAGTTTTCTGCTTCCTAAAATATTTATTTTAATAATTCTGACAAATATTCAGATTTTTTTAAAACTTATTCCACAAACTTTCTATTTCTTGGGGAAAGGGTCTTATAAATTAGTGCAGATTGACCTGGAATGGGCAGAGACCCAGCACCTCTGTCTCTCCTCAGTTAGCTGGGTGGGAAGACACTTGAGGCCAGAGTCCTGCAAGTCCTTTGTTACTGCAGCCCTGTGTCCCAGCAGCTCCGTGTGGGCTCTCAGATGAACCTGAATGAATCTTTGTAGACATGACTTAAAAAAATTCTCAGAGCTATGCATATAGATGGAGTTGGTATTTTGCTTGTGTCAACTTTTGACCAATGTGACCAATCTAAAAGTTAATATAATCTTTAAAAAAAAACCTTTATAAATTTTTACAGTCTTGAGTACTAACAGTTTATTTACTTTCCTTCTAGTGTAATTGATAATAATAATAGATTATGAATAATTTACATTATTTTAAAATAATGTTTCTTGCCCCAGGTAGGTGCAATTTTGCAGAATCAATATTAACCTGGCTTTAAACTGAGGAATGAGATTTACAAATATGTGCATTCAAAATATCTGAGAATACAGAGAAGTGATTAAAGAAATTCTTGGTAACTTCAGCCAGATCAAAGACTTTGTCAATACTTACATCTTTTAACCACCTCACACAACTCTTGCAGATAGTTCCACAACACAAACCAATTTGTGTTTCTACAGAGGACAGTGGTTATTATCTCTGCACTTCCAGATACTCTTCAGGTACTAGACACACTACCAAGATGAATAATTTCAGTATTACCTTTGTGAATTGACTGCAGAAGCAAATTATTTGTTTAAAACGTCAATCTTTGAATGTGAAGCATTTAGTTTCTAACTTTTTTTTACAGAATAAACATTTCAAAAAAAAAAAAGTTAACAGAATTCCAAACAGGAACCAATGACTACCTGAACTAATGTCAAGTTCAGAGTAGACAAAGAACTCACTTGTTCATAGGACTTAAAATTTCTTCCTCTAATAAATGAAGATTTTATTTTTTTCCTCAAGTAAGGATTTTGACCAAATCCTATGTTCAATTCAAACCAAGGCAAACATGTTGCTCACATAACACATAGTAAGTCACAAAGATATGCAGCAAGTGTTTAATCTTCAGTGGAAAATCTAGTGGTTAACCACGCAAACAAATTATTTAAGATTTTGCTCAGGAATCATTGCATTTCCAACTCCAGAGTGGTTAACATCTGCGTGTCATTTCAGGAACACATAGTTATGGTCAGGACATCCAGAGTCTGTATCCACTAAAGCAAAAGTGTGGAAGTTAAGGCTCTAAGGCACTTGACTCAACCAGACTATTAAATTTTCCTTCCCCTGTAACTGATCTGAGGTAATTTTGACAACCAGAGTTGGAAAACTTACCCTCAGCTAAATGAATCATGAGTCTACAGAATGCTTAAATTCAGAAAATGACTGACAGTAGCAACACGCAAATTGAACAAAAATGTTGAAGAAATGCAACCACAGGAAAAATAAATACAGCATGGGATGTCTGTAAAGAGGTATCATACATAGGGACAAAAATCAAAGGCAACTTTTCTCTGTTTGTGAGAACAGCAGTAGTATTTCCAGTGACTTATTAAAAGACCACTCAATAGCTCATAGTTTTTTCCATTAGGAAGATGTAGAGAAAGAAGAAGTTGCATAAGATAGGAAAGATCACAAAGATGCATGCAGAAGCAGAATAAATAGGATAGGATAGGAATAATAACAGAATGTGAAAAATACAACCTGTTTGCAGCAAATTAGGATGGCATATCTAGGCACAAAGGGCATGCAGTAACTTAAATACGCATCAGAAAAAAAACTTCACAGTGGAAAGATGAAATACCTTGTGAAATAACCCATCTTTGGATGCAAGAGTCATTCCTACTTTGAAATACTAGGTCAGTGAAGCATTTCTTTAAAAACTGAATGTTGTAATGTCTTACATGGCAGAAAACACTTTTAGCAACTTCTCTTATGCTCAGTATAAAAAGAAAGAACAAAAGATGTAACAAAGATAATTTACTTCTGTTTTTGCAGAGCCAGAGCAAAAATAAATGAAGGATTGAAGTGTAAGAGGTGCATGGCTCTGATAAAGCTGGTAGTGAAACACAGCCTGTAATTGCCTTTGTACAACTCTCCTGCTACAATCACTATTTCAGTAACTCTGGGTTAGTGGATAGGCTATTTTATCCAAGAAGTCTTCTCCTCACTTGTGGAACTTCTCTGAAGCTACGAACAGGGTGGCCCACATGGCCCAAGAATGGCATGACAGGATCTTCTCTCACACCGTTTCTAATAATTCTGCATACTTCAGGAGCAAAATCATCCTACTCAATCTACAGTCTACTCCTCCTATTGCTATGAGCATAAACTGAAGTTTGCTGTGCACTGAAAATCAAAGTGAGTTACCCAAACTTGAGAGAGTAGCTCTGTTCTTTGACAATTCTTCCCAAAAGTTAGCACCAAAGAATCTGCAGTTGAGTATTCGTTCCTCATTTAGCCATTTTATTTTGTTAACTTTTAAAACACAAATGCAGTTATAAAACACCACAATGTATGATAAATTGGAAAATGGCATCATACAATTATTAAAAAATATCTAAAGGAGATAAAATTTGGCATGATTTATACTTAAAAAAGAGGAGGTTACTACAAAGATGTTCTATAGTGTTCAGTGGTGTTCTATAGTGGCATAGAGATTTCAAGAAATCAGTAGATTTCTTCAAGAAGCATGCACACCATTATTAATCTCATGGACAGAATTTGACAATGTATTATTTACAAGCAGCACCAAATTGCTAATGCTGCAATTTTCAAAGAGATTTTCATAACTTACACACCCAAATTCCACTGAAATATGAGCATCCAGTTCAAATTAGAGTTTTTTAAACATCTCTCACTATGAGTTTCCCAATCCCAAAGCACACTATAATTCCTTCTTCTAAGGTAGGTTTTGTTATTTATCACCTTTCTCATAGAGCTCTTCCATCGCTCTCCAGGTTTCAGCTCGGACCTCTCGATTGCTTTTACCTGGAACTTGTGCATCAGGCCAGTGTATCAAATAAAGATCTAAAACAGAAACAGAACCAGACTGCTTATTAAAGTGTCCAAAAAATAAATATATCAAAGCACATGAGACAGCATTTGACCTCCACAATGGCCCCTAACACATTATCATCATAATAGTTCCAATTACTATTCAGTGATCATTACTGTATATATCCAGCTGTAATAAATGAATTCTATAACATCACATTAACAACTAAGGGTAGCAGAACATGCACATGTTCCACATGTTTAGGTCACTGTAATCAGAATTTCATGGTTACATATGTACTTAATAAACTTTCCACTCATAACAAGCCCCATTTAAATCAAAAGGATTTTGGTCACTGGAATTATGAGTGGACTACTACTTACTAAGTGCTGCAAGTCTTCCACTTCACGGAAGAGAAATACATTTGACAGTTCTGCAGATATTTTATACAACCTCAGCAGTGGGTCTGTCTTTTTCCTTTCTAAAGAATACTTCCACTTATGAATTTCTGTAGGAAACCACAGCACAGTCTATATGCAGATTTTTTGTCTTAAGTTTTGTGGCAGCCTTTGTGATTTTTTTAAAGAAATTTTTAAAGCAATATTTTAAGGTGAGAAAATTATGCTTTATTACATTTTTTGGCACGATTAGCATGATTTCAAACACAATTAAGATTTACCACTGGTGAAATTCCCATAGAATCATAGAATCATTTCCTAATATCCAACCTAAACCTTCCCTAACACAACTCCATGCCATTGCTCAGGTCACTGGTCACCAGAGAAGGTACCAGTGCTGCCCCTCCACTGCCCCTCGTGAGGAGGCTCTTTGTGTGCTGTCTTCCTGCAAGAAAAGACTTCCATCAATTGAAAAAGGAAGCACTTCCAACATAAACTGAGAAATGTACATGTACTGGACTCAAGAGTTCCAAATCAGATTTAAATTTTAAAAATGACAGGATCTCTAACTCCTTTGTAAGTTTGTAGACACTGCTAGACATTCTGAAGGAGAAATTTAGAGATACTTGGAAGACAATTACATTTCTATTCAAATTCTAACTGCAGATTAAACAGGTAACTGCAGGTATCCCAGTCAAACAGGTTTTGGCCTTTGCTGCATATATTAGTCTGATGAAAAACAGGAAAAGAAAGTAAATAGATGACTGAGATGTGTGCCATTTTCTTTGTGCTTTATAATATTCCTTTTCTGGCAGTTCAGATAGAGTTAAGAAAAAAACCCAACTTGTTTGCAAGAAGAGGTTTTTGCTCTTTGACTACACCACACCATTCATTTACAGCACTTCTTTGTGAAATACAGATCCTCTGCATTGCGAATAATGAAAAAATTGAGAAAAAAAAGGAAAAAAATTCCTTTTATTCGCAATTTAATGACTGCACTAATGATTATTGTATCAGGGGGTTGGTATATTAGCTTTCTCCCTCTAAAAATACAAATTCAACCTTGATTTACGATGAAAATGTAACATGAAATTCACTATAATACACCAGCTCCAATTTTGGTACATCAATGCAGCACATTAAAAGTGCTTTACTTACCTTAAGAATCTAATTAGAACAGTACAGAATTCTGTATAGTAAAATACACTAGAGAGATAGCAAGGCAAACATTTTGTATGTGTCACAAAAATCACAAGCTACATTTGCACTTTCTGATATCAATAACCATTTAAATACAACTTTAAACTTTTAGGCTTTTAAATACAATAGCTCTGACAAGCAAATAATCACTTATATATAATCATCTGCAGCATCTGGTTTTGTATCACATATAAGGAGAATGTTGCTCGCTCTTTGGCCTTTTATCCATAAAGTCCACATCCAATTCCACATGCATTCTTATTCATCACCAATCTATGAATAATTACTTCTTCACTAATTTCTCTGAGAAACAAAGTTGTATTTATTAAAAATATATACCAATGTATGGCATTGGAATAAATACCAATTCTGTGATATTTAACTGAAAACTAGTATTGGGATATTGATTAAAACGTTCGGTGAGGTTATGTTCAAAACTCAGGACTACTGAAATACTGTTGCAAATAAAATTTCCACTAATTTATATTAGACATCAACCTAAGGATTTGCATTAGGAATTGCTAACATCAAGTATTCATTTTGATCCAAAATTACATATGCTACTGGACCTACTTACTGCATGGAGACTGCCATGTTTGTATTTAAACTTTTTTGCTTGTATAAAGCAAGTGTCGTATAGAAGTAAGTGAAAGTATCTACCTCACAGAAAAATGGAAGAATTTTATTTTTTTAGTTGCTGCTTGCTATGTTCTCCAAACCAGACTAATAAGAACTGCTTAACTATGCAGAAAAATGTCATTTAGCAAAAATAATCAAACTTCAGCAGAATTTCACCACCAGTTACTTCTCCAAAAGCCTGACTATTCAGTGAGACACCACAGTTTGCAAATGCTCACAGAAATAGTTACATCATGGATTTCCACAGACACAGATGCATTGTACTCTGCTCAGGAAACTTAAACATTCTCCAAAGAAAGACTTTTAAGAGATTCGATAACTGAATGATCTCTGGCTTTGGACATCTAAAAAAATGCAACACATCTCCCGTCTCTGTATTAGTGTCTGAGGCCTCTGATGCAAACAAGACTAGCTGCTGGTCCTTTAATTTAGGAAGGTTTTGTTACTAGGTACACCATGTCCATATCATCCTATTATGTTTATTTCAATTTAGGCTTTCTCATTTAAATAAAAATTATTTCACTTTTAGAAATATTGGCATATAGGGCTAGAAAGCAATCTACTAAATCAGCAAGTACAGTCTTCCTGACTGCAAGAAGTATTCATGAAAGATGTGGAGCAAAGGTGCCTTATCTCATAAAGAGTAGAATAGTCCTCCTGCCAGTCATGTGTAAAGCACCTCAGCACAGCTAGGATCTTACTTCTACTGCATAGAAAACTTTCCCTCATACCTGCAGGCCAGTAAAAACAAGCACCTCACAAAACAAGGTCTATGATTTCATTTTTATTTGTACACACATTCACACCCTACACCCACACACATTTTCTTTTGCTTAAACTATTTTCCCTCCTGGGGTACTGTGTTTGTGAGAACAGAAACACTCTTAAATTCCATTTGGAGGCAAGAAATTAGCTTTAAATCATTGATTGAAATAGCTTAAAGCTCTAGTAATCAAGAAATATATAACTTTATCACTGGGGTTTTTTAAGAACAGACTACATTTTTGTTGAGAACAAGGTTGTGCCTTGTAGCATGGGAAAGATTAATCAGTATCTTGAGATGCCTTCCAACCACGTACTTTTTAAAAATAAACTTGAATCAAAAAATCCACCTTGAATCACAGTATCAGGATGCACTTTAGAAAGAAGAAAAAACCTCCAAACATTCACAATCTGGTTTTGTATTTACCAGCTCTTTAAAACATCCTCTGCAGACAGTCAGGCTGTAACGGTGCAGCAATAAGCGAAGGCCTAAAGGTCATTAAATATCAATGCACAGTGGTGCAGGAAAGCTAAAACTAACACTTGAGTTGCTTTCACACAGACATTTAAAATAGAATGGTTTATTGCTTCTTAGTGGTTGCAGCACCTACAATGAACACACTTCCTCTTAACTGGAAAGTACAGGGCCATTTTACACATTTAAAAGCCAACATGATGTTGTGGAAATAAAAGTTTGCAATTCTATTCAAATCCCTAATACAATATTTTTTAAAAAGTCAAAATTGACTAAAACAAACCTAGTTGTATGAAAAACAAGCCCTGCCTTATAGCAAGCCTAAAAGCAAAAGTATATTTTGTAATGTTTCCCAGCTGTCTTAATGCAGTGATCATATTTCCTTGCTTTTCTCAGTAGCCACTGCACTTAATATTGATATGATGTATTTTTCTTTCTCGCTCAATCCTTTTTGTTTTGTGTTTCCTTCCATTGAACAAGGATCAATGTGAAACAACCTCCAAAGTGTTTTGAAGCAATACAGAATCTGGATTACGATAACACACTCATTTCATGTGGCTCATCTATTACAGTGAAGATGCTGATAGCGCATTTCTCCAGCTCTAGTTGGGGATTTGTCATAGGCCAGATTTGCCTGAATGGGACAAACTCGGAACAGTCGAAAGGAAAATAAAATTGTTTATGAATTCGGTAACCCACATCAGCATTCAAGAAGTTACTTTAGAGGCTGGATCTAAATCCCAAGGAATGTATTCTGCTACTGCCAAACCTGTAATATCTGCTGCCATTTCATATTGGTTTACTGTGACTGCTAGTTGAGGATCACATTTAGAAAATGGAAGGAGCACAGTATCTGTTACAACCACTGCCCACAATAAATTTCCATCATGTCATGGATATATAATCTACCAGCTCAAATAAAAATCCTGCAACACTGCTCTCCTAGTACCATTTGTTTGAGAAGTGTTTATTGAAAAGGCTTCATAATAAGTATTTTACATGGAGCATTTTTCTCTTAAAAAGCTGTGACTGCTTTCAACAGCTCATCTGTTTCAACAGCTGGCATTCTATATATTGATAATGCACAGATTTATTAATTCCTGTTAGATTATTTCCCAGGTTTCTAATTCAGTCTTTATGGATGGACTCAGTAACCCATAAAGACCCTCAAGAAAATGAACATGAACAAAAAGCCTAGCTGCACATTTAGCTGCCAGGGCTCCTGCAGCTTTTTCTTTTTGTACTCTTCTAAATTACTAACTTTCCCTCCAACAGAAAGATCTAACATCACAGATGTATTATTTAGGATCTTTCAGTTTTCTTTATGAACTATGTATCTTTACAAAAGATGTGAACCCCCACATACTTGGTTAATACCATAGAATGAAATCAGGAAATTCTGATTTATCCGGATCAGCATTGATTTAGGTCACTATGGCTGACTAAGTGGTCCAGGAACAGCGATATAAATTTTTCAGACATCTCCACATCAGTGGAAGAAAGGTGAAGAAGAAGGGAATATGAGTGAGTGTATTAAAAAAAACCAAAACAAATATATTTTTTAAAAAAGGAAAAATGTAGTATGGAGACAAATTGTGCAGGGAGCTGTAACATTCCTTAATTGGTCTTAATAGTATGTGCACAAGAAGTCTCAGCTCTAAACACATCTGACAAACAAGTTCTGTTTATGCCATTCCAAGGATTCACTCATATGGTGACAGCATTAGTACATTTCTTGTTCTCAGATATTCTTCTTCTTCTTTCAGGCATTTCTGCTTAGCAACAATACACAAACTCAGTATTTTTGTGAGCATCTACTCCAACCTACTACCTGAGAAAATAAGAACAACTTACAGTACTAGAAGGAATCAGTGCAAATGACTTCTTGGAAGTGAATCAAGTTTTCCTCTCATCAACATTCAGCACCAGTGCCAGAGCAAGCAGAAGAAAAAAGAACGCAAACACAAAATATAACAAGCAGAAAACAGAGAGGAGGAATAATGTTATTTCTCAGTTTAAAGGAGAAAGTCAGGGCTTGAAATTTTGAGACCTGCATTTGCACGGGACAAACAGAAAGGAATTTTAATTCATTTTGCATTATTCTGTACCTGTGGAAGAAGTTAAGGGATACATTTCCAAAAAGAATGGAGCCAAAGGTGTGCATACAAGAATCTCTGCCTAACAAATACAAGTTTTTCCTTGTTCACCTTGTAAAGTAGTCAGCCAAAAAAAAAGCCAGTGAATACAGCACACAGCTGCCATTAATATTATACATTATTAATTCAGCAAAATTCACTTCCTCATTGAAGTTTGTTTATTGCTAAAATAAGCAAATATGTTTATTTTCAGGTACCTCCTCTCCTATGACCTGTTGCAGGAATTAATTGGCATCATTACTGCAACTCTGCCTGTGTAATAAGGTAGTAGCAATATTACATCTTTGACTACAAGGAGTTTATGATCAGGGTAAATTTACAAGTGCAGCGTTAGTTAAGCTTTTAGTTTTCTAAAGTCTTGTAGATACTTCTAAAATTTTCCCCAAAGCATATTCCATCAGACAGACCAAACCAAAGGCAGTATACAGAATTTTAAAAAGTTAAAAGACCTACAAAGTAAGTTTTAGAAAGGACTCCCATTCCTTGATAAAAAGAAAATAGACCACCGAAGAAACCAGGCATCTTTGTCACCCTGTTGCCAATATATTATTGTAAAGTTTATAAATCCTTATTTCATAGGTTTTGGGTGTTTTTTAGCAAAATATATAAAACTCACATAGTTGTTCCTCAAATAATTTTACAATAAAAAATACCTTTACAAAACATTTGCAACAAGAAAAAACTCTGTGCTCTCAACTGTACACGTGAACTTCCTAGAGAACAAAGAGAACAAGAAACCTGCAAATGTGTAAATAAAGGCAGAATTTGGTTTCTTCGACCCATCTGTATTACATAATTGTTTTCAGAACTCATTCATCTTTGCAAGTACTCCCATGGAAGGCACAATAAATGAGCTATATGGAAAGATTCATACCAAGATACTCAACACCAAGCCTTTCACATGACTCCAGGCAGGCCTTTTTTGTGCTTTCATAGCCACAATCACTGTGCCACAGTTTGGTAGTTATCCAGAGGTCCTCTCGCTTCACAGCACTCTCTCTGATGGCCCTTTGGAGGAGGGATTCACAGCCGTATCTTTTTGCTGTGTCAATGTGACGAATGCCGCATTTCTGTAGGGCATGGACCACTGCAGTGTGGGAATAGCCACCCTGGTGGGAAGTACCTAAACAACGAAAGCAGAAGTGAATTGTCAGCAGTGAATTATGAGGGGCATATTTTATCATTGTTTTCAATTTTTCTTTCTTTTTTTTTGATATATTGACACAAAACCTTCTTAATTAATTTTCATTTCCTAATAGTAAAGGAATGGGAACTGACTGATCTTTAGGCTTGTAAAATACATGAAAAGGGAGAAGTTAGTGCTGATCAGAAGTAACTCCATCAAAATCAAATATCAACAGCATTTAGCTATAAAGAAGTGATTTAAGGAGTTAGGCTGAAAATCATCAAAGATAAAACACATACTTTATGGAAAATTAATATATGTCTCTTAATTTTCATATAGAAGCATAAGCAGATGAAAATATTTGAAAGAAACCAAAACCCCAAACTGTGGAAGGTATCTTTTCAGCTTTATACCGGCTAGGCTAGTACTTTAATGCCTTAGAAAGCCTCGAGCAGCCTAGAGAGGTAGCACGGGCGATCTAGCACTTTAGTAGCTCTAAAACAGGCAGCAACACCAAACAACTTCTAAAACCATTTACTTTGCAAAAAGCATATCCTGAAACCTTTATTCTGTTGGACTCTTGGTAGCTTGAAGTTATTATTGCATTGTACAATCCCAGGCTGCGCCATAGTGCAGGTGCCATTTACATAATGTAAAACTCAGCAGTAACCAAAACAATGGAATCCTACACAGGAGTTACAGAATGGGCATATGCAAGGAGTTTCAGTAACAAAATCCTGTTACTGTCATTGTGTGGGGATTCACTGGACGTGTATTTTGCATGTCAAGGGGACGGAAGGAGGAGGAGACTCAGCAGGAAAAGCAACCAGCAGGAGGACTTCAGATAAAGAACTGGTTGAGAGCAAGGAGGATGATGTTTCTACTTACCCTTTCCTGTTAGTTGTTTTTCCTGCCATGAGCCCCTCACCCATTCACCCTCACTCCACACACTTCCCACAAACAGTATTTTCTAGTTTGTTGGAGGAAATGCTCAGTCAGTTCCAGTCAGCTCCCAAGTCACCTCCTTCCAAGCTGATAACAGTACTTAAAGGCCCTCATGCCATAAACAACAGGCAGCACAAAGTGGTTCTGTCGCTGACTTCAGAAATGGCCCTGCACAGTCCTCAACAGGCCACAGCAACCGGGCTTCAGCCACTGCTAAATCTAAATAAATGAATAAAGGACTCCAGGTCAAAGAATTATTTAAAGTGAAATTTGTGTCTGTTCTTACCCTTCTCTTTCCCTCCAAACATGGTATTTATTTGTACCTCAAGGACTACCTGCACATTATGAAATTACCCCTGCAAATGGCCACCCAGGCTGCCAGGAAAAGGGCACAAATGAAAGCACAGGTGCTCCTCCTCAGAGCTTCCTAACCCCAATGGGGCAACAATGCCCAGGGGAGGCTGCAGGACTTTCTCACTCATTTTAACAGCACGTGACAAGGCAGAGAACTTATGTAAGGCAAGCCAGGTTTTCCTAAATGCTTATCTTTTTTGCTCATTCCTGGTCTTAGAAGGAAAGCCAATAAGTCTTGCCCAACACCCAAAGTCATTTACACTAAGATATAATATGGTTGATGTCACATCCATAGAGATCAGGATCATGACATCCTGCTGATCACAGTAGGACAATTTCCACTTTATATTTGAGACCAACAAAATGTGGAGTAGTGAATTCTTGACTTACCTTCATAGACTTTAAAGTGATGAAATTATAATACTATATTCCTATAATTTTGACATGCATATCATAAGTAATTTACTTTCATAAATTAAAAAATACATAAATAAAGTTTTTAATGTTCTAGAAGACAAAACTTTAAATCTTTTTTTATAGCAACTAAATATGATTACTAACTGGCTTAATTTCTGAGCCAACTAAAAATAAATGTCTCTACAACTTGTTTTACATCAAAATAACTTAAGCTAAGTCAACTTGGTTTTCAAAATAGCTATTTCAAAATCCTCATGAATGTTTAAGAATTTTAGGTGACTGCAATGCTACTACATTACAATTATGGGCTAAGAATATATATGCAATTTTACATTATTCAAGTCCAAAAGGAATTTCAATACGGAATTATATAACTAGCATAGAAACATTACTATACTTCTTCATAACAAACCCTTCACTTTTAATATGCTGGTACTGGTGCAAAATGAGGTTGTAACTATTGTGTCTGTTTCTGGCTGAATGGACATTTCTAAGCACAGAATGAATGGAGTTCATTTAGAGGTCTTGCAAATGGACTCTGACTCTTTTCATGCATAATGGATTTCAGTAAGAACATTTAGGACAAACAACTTTTTTTTTTTTTTTTTTTTCTAATTTAACCCTTTAAGTTAAAGGGAGAGAGGGGCTAAGAAGGAAAAATCAGAAGAATTTTGTTATTGTTCCCCATTCAGTGATGGCACGCACACTCGTTACACAAGAAATAAAGACAGCAAGATCAATCTGGAGGACATTATCTCAATTTCTATGCTTAAAAATGAACTACAACAGTCCTGGTACACTAAACAGTAATTAAAAAGAAATCAGCAATTATTTAATATTACCACTTTGCAAGCCAACTTAATCATGAACAATAGGTTGATAAGCTAATTATGCTACTACAATAACACTCCTAGACTTTAGAAATCACAGTTTTCTTGTGTTTACACATGTGATTAAAGAAGTTACAAGTCATAGATGCAGAAGGATGACAAAAGAAGGTGGAATGACTGAACTTTCTAATTTTTTTTATATTAGAAATTCAAACAATGCTATTTCAACACATTAACATTCTTACAGGTTTGGGATTCCCCTTTGCTCATAGCGACGTAATTCACACTGTACATGTATATTTAAAGACAAAATTCAATCATGCATTTAAAACTAGTATGGACCTGCACCCTTTCCATCCCCGTCCTGTTTCTAAAAATATTTAATACTTTTTTTTCCCTAGAATTCGCTGATAAGAAATAGGAATTCCTTTCAAGAAACTATGTCAAATATACATACGTTTGGAAAAGCTTCCTATTTTTTAGCTAGTATTTTAACTTGTTTCCTAGGGAAAGAGCACTGTTACCTCACTGACTGAACTAAGCCAAATTTGACAGATTGGAAGATGTGCAAGACAATTACATTCCTATGGATTTTGTGAAAAACTGGGGGTTGTAAGGGACAAGGATACTGCAGTGAAAATACGGATAGGTCAGAGGACACAAATCCATGGAAAGTAGGCTTAATTAGTTACGCTGTTATTTTGTCACAGTTACTCATCACTTTGTTGGTACCCTGAAGAACACTGCCATCAAAACTGGAGTGAGAAAATGCTCTGAACAACCCATAAAATGATACAAAGATTATCAGAAAGGCAGAATCCTTTTCATAATGCAGTTGCTACAGGGGACAAAAACCCAACATGCCAATCAGCAACACCTCCCCCAATCCCTCAAAAATAGAAAATCAGCAACATCTCCACCTCTGACACCACCAAATATGTAGAACAAGTAACAAACCACCCGCTATCCCCCCTCCCAGATTTATGCACCAGCTCAGCTCTCAGCCTCATTAAACTTTCTGTTCTCCCTTGCAAAGCTGTAGAGCTACAGAGAGAGATCCAAAGCACCAACAGTTTTTCAAAAAGAACCAGGATCTACTTTCTCTCCCTGCTTTCTCCCTCCCTTTATGGAGAAACGTCTTCATGTTCTTTATGAAATGTGAAATGATTATTCATTTGCATATATAAAAACGTCCAGTGATATGAATAACTTTGGCGACTTGAATTCAGTGGAATAACACTAGGAAAGTTCCTGCTGGTGAAACCCCAGCCAGAATAATTAGAGATCATGTCAGGGATTAATGATCTTCTGACATCAGTACTAAATTAAAAGAGTTGACAAAGAAAACACCTGCAAAAATGCCCATTCCTTGCTGATTTTTTTACCTCCAAGTAAGAGCAAAAGCTCAAACATCCTTTTATCAATTTTTACACACTCATTGTGTATATTTGGTACTGTATGCCATAACAGGCTTGACATACCTCATTCTATTAGTTTTATTTCTACTAGTTCAACATTACATCAATATAACATCTTATGAATATATTGATTTTTTTTGGTGTTCATATAGTTTGATTTCCTAATTACCTTATGAGCAAATGTGATGATAAAACATAAAATGGCCATATATAATGCAAATGAACATATAACACATTTCAAGGTTAACTGCTAATCCACTCACAAAACCACATGCCTCTTCTATGGAAAGGCTCAAGGACAGACAATCCTTACTTGCTGTCCATCTCACATCCTCCTCCTAATTTTGTATTCATATGATCGTCTGACAAGCTGACTCAGATGGTTAAATGGCCAAAAAGAGAGAGTACAGTTTCAGAATTATTCATGAACCTGAATAATTCCTCAGAGGTGAAAACCCACTAAATTTTGGGCCAGGGATGGAGCAAAACAAGTTCCCCCCTTGGCAGCCACAGTTAAATAATTTGATTTAATAAATGCTTTTATTCACATTTTAAAAAAAAATAAAATCACGGCTGTGTCCCAGCCAATCAGCAAACGATCAGAAAGACCTTCTCCATGAACTTGTCTCCTGGAGCCTTTCTTTCTATTATATTCCCCAACACCATCCCTACAGCTGCTCTCAGACAAGCAGATAATGTCACACTTACTTTCTATCACCACAGCACTACAATCCAGGTGTTCTTACTGCCATAGTAAACTATTTGGCACAGTTTTATCTTAACAGGGTCAGTTACTCTGAAAATCCTATGTAGCATCACAGGACAAAGTATTCAAGCATCCCCTCTCTTCTGGAGTGTAGGGTTTTCCTCTGCAGCAGCTGAAATCAAAGTCAACCTCACTATGAAGTTCCTACACTCTACCATTTTCATGGGGCAACTAGAGACTATTTCAAGCCAAGAGATCCAAATTTAATAACAATTACTTTTACAAAATAACTTGGATAATTTATTCAGAGTACAAGACTGGCACCCAATGTGTATATAAAACAGGGCAGCTACTCCTGAGGGAATGGAGCCTATAGACACAATCGGCTTCTGGAAAAACTGGTAGGACCCCATCAACAATAACAGAGAGACACTGAGCACACTCCCTTATATAACCAATGGTTCTCTAACTGGTCAGAATGAAAACAGCACACAGGTTTATCTAAAACTCAGTCATTTAAGGCAAGTTTCTCCTGCTTCTGTAAAAGTTATTTGGATTATGAATGGTTTAATTTTTTTAGTATGTAAGTTTTACTTTGGCAATGCTTCTCTTTCTTATTCTTTTGTTTGTTTGCTTATTTGTCTGCTAAACAGATGATGCATTGCTTAGTGCAAAGGTGTCACTCTGGGACTGCTTTTCCCCTGTACGACTCAGAACACACTAACAGAATTCAGTAACAGAAGAAAAAAAGTAAGCAAGCACGATTTTAAACTCCGTAATTCTACTCAGGCAAGTCTACACAGGCACCAAGAAACAAAATGCAGGAATACAACCTTGCCTCAAGGAAAGAGGGTAGGAGAGAGCCATTACATGTTTATTATGTATCCAGGGAAAGGGAAGCCAGAATTGCTGGTTTTCTCTCTTCCTGAGAGGAAGGAAGAAATAGCAATGAGCCATTGTTGATAGAAGCACTCTATTCCCTCCATCCCAAAGAGACTCTGGTTGTAAAGGATATTCAGATCATCTACTTTAAAATGACCACACATTTCTGTTCACTGACCCACCATTTATCTCCTCAGAACCTTAGACAGGAAAGTAGGTTCAAGAGCAACTTCTCAGAAAGTGTCTCACAGCAATCCCAGAAAGTCTGCAAGTGGCATCTGACATCAGTGGGATGCTATTGCTCTGATACGGCACCAATTCACTAATGTATTTCTGGCAGCAGAAATAACTATCACCCCAAAAATGCAAGTATTTTTTCAGCAATAGTAAAGAGATTTCCACTGGAAAAGTGCCAGATATTTAAATTATTCATCTGTAGAAGTCAAATATTTTAATCATGCACAACTTATCAATAAAATCTGAAAAGAGACCTATACATTTGAAAGGCAATTATGAATGTGCAATTCACGTAGAAATTTCATAAGCAGAGCAGCAGCACACATTTATTTAAATGCCTTTACAGACAGACTGCCAAATCTTGAAGCCTCTCTTTCACTCCACACTTTCCCACCACCGTGAGAACTATTTCTCATTAACAACCAAATTGGTTTCAGATGCTCTGCTATAAGATGTTACCTTAGAAACCATTTGGTAAAAGACTGTGGCTTCCTTCCATAGAAATCTCAAGCAGTGAAAAGGCAGATTTTCTGGCATAAATCAAATCCAATTTCTAGGGTTCACTAAACCTTTTCTCCTCAGAATAATGTTTTGTGACTAGATCTTAGCAGTTAATAGTGCACGAAGAATTGCTGGTGTGAACCAGTTTTAAATTATTTTCATTCTATTCTCTTTCTTAACTCAATTGAAATTACTTCCAATACTTACCGTACCTTGATAGAACGTTTAACTTCATAACTAATAGGATATGTACTATGTACAGCAAATAAACAGACTGAACAAAAGTATTATTTCCCTTCCTGTTTCAAATATGTCCTTAGACTGCTCTACCTGATGAGGATGACATTAATTAACTAACGTTAGACATTTGGAGATACTTTACAAATAAGACAAATACTACAAATGAGATAAACCCAATATTTTTCTCCTGCATGAAACTTTCATAAAAAAGAATGATCAAAAGAAAATAAAATATTAAACCCATATTCTGTACTTAATTAGAACATTATCATAATCATTCCTGCTGTGAAAGGCTGACCTAAAAATAAATTATATTAATAATTTATAATTATGCATAATCAACATACAATTATGTAGAGGGACAGCAAATTTAAGTGTAGTTGAACATGAGACCAATGATTCAAAGCCAGTTAAAACACTGTAAAGATAATATTATAGGAAAAATTACAAAGAGAATTGTGATTTGTAGTGACTCATAGCTTTACACAATGAAAATGTATGTACAATAATTACCATTGTGACATCCTAATTCAAGCTGATGGGTAATTTCTGACATCATACCAGTGCCCTTTACTTGCAAAGTGTAATTGTGAATCATGACAGATCCTCCTCCTGCACTACCACGTGGCAGTGTGAGGTCTGAGACTTGCCATGTCCCACTGGTAACTAATTGCTTTCATGAGCTCCAAGGACAGCAACAACCCAGTTCCCCTTAGTGCAAACTACGCTGAACAATAAAGAATGTTTCTGATTAAACGCTTATTTTTCCCCGCAAATTTTATCTTAACAATTTAAAACGCATTTTCTAAAAGTTTCTGAGACAAATAACATCTCCTCTAGCCCCTCCTCTCACACTGCACATTCAGCCTTAGAACTTTATGCATTAGAATGCAAAGCACTTCCATTCAGGCACTAAGAAAGAATAAACAGACCTTAAAGTTATGAAATTGGTGCAAAGCCACAAAGATGGCTTTCCCCTTTCTCTCCCTTCTTCCCCTACAACAAGGATTTTGTATCACTTTTTGTGCTGTACTTTGCATAAACGTTAGAACTGAAGAGAGTTCAGGAATGAGTACCTCCTTTCTCCCCATTTGGTGGCATGAGGAACTACTGCAATTCAGGTTAAAGGAGCATGTGACATCACCATTCAATGCTGCCAAAACTATGCTAGCAAGCTCTGGCAAAAAAAAAAGGTACGATGACTAAAATCTGCTATATGAAGGTTGAAAGATAAAGTTTAGCTTTCTTTTATTTCCCCCCACAAAGTTTGGTATAATTTTTTTACACCAAAAAGCCATGCTGAAATACAAAAATGATATATACTGGAGCTTGCTTCTCTGTTGATTTCAAATTGCTTACAAATAATTTGTTTTTCTCTTGGGCAATTAGGCTTGTAACATTTAAAAGTCTTAATGGCAACAGGAAAGTTAAAAGCATACACATGAAGTGCCTCTGCTTATACTGCCTCTGCTTATACTGGTAAAAGTCTTAATTATTAAACAGTGGTAGAAACCTAAATTGATTTATTACTTAGAATTAGTGAAGGACCTCTAAAATTCATCTGTATCATATCAGCAATACAGTGTTTACCAAAAAGAATCCAGCATGAGAAATGAAGCTATTTTTCTGCTATTAAATCACAGTTCGTATGCCATAATATAAGGTAAAATCCCCAGCAAACATACAAAAAGCTGACCTCATAGATTTATAGGTGTACAAGAGAGCAGAGACAAAGCAGCAACTTCCGTCAGAAAAAAAGAGCGTATTTCTGTACCTTGTAGACTCTGATGTAAGCAAAAGTTGGCCCAGCATTTTTCCCCAGATGCATTTATTAGTACCCCTTAAAACAACACTTGTACAGTGTTCAGGTTTTTTTAAGGAATGAAACAGCACCAGGATGGAAGGAGGTGAAGCTGGAAGAAAGCAAGGGAGGTAGGAGCTCACCAGGTTTAGTCAGGTTGGGAGAGGACACTGCTTTGTTCCACTGTCTGCAAACACCCAGCTGCCTGGGACATGGCCACATTCTGTACAGGAGAGAAGTTAAATATCTGGAGGCCCTCAAAGATCAAGTACAACTTCTCAAGGTCAGATCTACCGAAACAGTGGATGAATTGAGACAGAAAGATTTATAGAGGTGGCATTTTGTTCATCACAAGAGGCTATTAAGGCAACTTGGTAACCATGGGTGAGAAGCAGAGCCCCAAGAGAATAAAAAAAAAAATGGTTGAGACATAAAACAAAGGGAAGAAATAAACAGCCAATTCTTATTACAGGGTAAGATTAATAGCAGGGAGTGCCATAGGTCTTGGTACCAGGACCACTGTTCCATAAATTTCCTTAAGAACCAAAGCCATGAAGAAACAAGAGCCATGAATTCTAAAAAAGGCAGTAACAGTAGAAAATAAGCGAAGGCTTGATTCTACTGCCATTGAGTTGAAAAGCAAAATCTAATTTTATTCCAGTCCAGCAGGACTGGGCCTTCTTTTGACCACAGCTAAGTTTAAGAATGAAAATAAGCAACTTTAGGATTAATAATTAAAAAGTAGGTAATTAGTGGATTAGTAAACATAATGGAATGTTAAAGTATTTCCACTCAGCATTAAGATTAAAATTTATGTAGCATTTTGAGGAAAAAAAAACCAACACAACCTGATGCAATGAAAATGGAGCAATCTGATGCTGTGCTTTTTGCCAGGAGGCCTATTTGTTGTGAAAAGAACTGGGAACAATACAAGAAGTCCTGAGTGATTGCAATGCAAATGATACAATGTCTTAATGCAATCAGCAAACTAAAAATCAGTAAAAACTTACTTTTACGGTTTATTTACTTAGACAAGGGTACAGCAGAGTATCAGGAACGTTATCTATCAAACACCCTGAAATGAGGCCAGAGATATTTTAATGGTTTCCCTTGAGTCTGGAAGGACTGTGTGTGTGTGTGTGTGTGTATTACTTTCTCCCCAGGCTTTGGCTGTTTGATCAGAAGCTGCCCAGAGCAGTACCTGACTGCTTTCCCAGCTACAGTACCTACAATAATGGTGCTGGGCATTCTTGAATGATGTTCTGTACAGACCATTATTACTACTGATAAAATATTCACTGTGTGTGACATGAGCAAGGCACGGTGAGTATAAAGACTTGATTATTTTGTTTATTAATTGCCTGTCCTGATGCCCCTTCCCTAACAAGCATGCAATTAATTTTATTCTTTCATAGGAGGGTATCGTTAGAGAATTTTTTATCTCATCAAGTTGTTGTTAATTCTAGCTGCCCCAAAGATTACATAGAAAGCAACTTTACACAAAAACATTCTATGTATTTTTGGTATCACCAGCACATCTTTCCAAGAAATCACTGGCTACTTGACCAACCCACCTGAATGCAATTATTACCATCCCTAAAAAAACCCCAACAAAACAGCAAACACAAAGAAACACACAAAACCCTGTTCTAATGGGAATATAACTACCACATAAAGGGGATGAAGAGCATTTCAACAGAAAGTGCCAAAACCTTAAGAGATGTCAACCATTCAGCACATGAGCTTGACAAAGGTCCTAATATTTCAGTTACAGGAAGAAAAGCCCTTGTGCTACTGAATTATAATCAAATGCTTTAGAGAGTGGCATTTTCACTCCTCAGACTTACAAAAAAAGGAAGTGACAACTTTCTAAGTGAGAGCTTCCTACTTAACAGAAGTAAGCATGAGCAGTTCAAATTACGCATTTTTCTTCCAAAACCTGGCAAGGATGATACTGTGTGTACCATTTTGACAAGTGATACGTTTTTGAGGATGCTCCTTTAGATAAGCACCAACTATTCTGCAGTTAAGAAATTGAAAGAATATAGTTTTCTACTATAGTACAAAGTCACCAGCAGATTCTCAGACACATGTAGCTCCTATGAAAAAGTGTAACTATATCTGTAACTTTTAAACAGTGTCACGTTTTATATCAGTTATTTGCCATGCACTTCTAAAACACTAATAAGGTCTTACAAACTATCTTGTTAGCAAGATAGTGAATGTATCCTTTTTCAAAAGCAATCTAAAGCCACTATGAGGTAATGCACTCTCGAGGGCATAGATTTACACTCGAGACAAGCATTAGGGCCAAAATGCCAATTCATTTTAGACTTAAGCCTACTCCAGTAGAAAGCCTTTGTAATGAAAATTGACCATAAACATGCCTGACCCTCTGCACATGAATAATGTTGGCTAACACAACTGTTAGCATTAAACCATATGAAATATAAAGTTACCAGCAGTTTTCATAATCATACAATAAACAAGGTGCATATTGTTTTTATTTGTTAATTAAAATGTTAGCTATACAATATATTTCTAACATAAAAGTGAGCTGCCTTATAACAATTGCTTTGTGTCTCAGAAAAGTCAGTGTGTTTTACCATTGTTAGCAGACTGGTCTTTTGCCAGACACAAGACACTATGAATACGCATCTAAGTAGATAGGAAATTTTGCACGTACAGAATTCAGCATGCTATTCAAAGTAATCCTTCAGATTGAACACAAATTTTGCACACTCCATGGCCTTCTCTGGTGTAAAAAAAATTCATCTTTCTCACTAGAGATTTTAATGGAAATGGATCCTCATCACTAAGAACAGTTTATGTAAGAGCACAGAACCCCAGAAAGAGAATGGTAACCTAATGAAAGACTTAACCTCCTTCCCCTCATCTCCCCTTTTGCATCAAACCTGGACCAACTTACTGAACTTCTATGCAAATGACAAATAAGCTGTGGCATGGAAACCCATTTTTACAAAAAAACCCAAAGCATAAAACCACCATCACAAATACATTTTGATAACTGAAGCTTGAAGAGGAAGAAGAAATATTTTTGACAGAATGCTATTCCAGGGTGTTGTTGCACCCTTTTGAGCAACGTGTTCTGGCCAAGATGTGCATTAGCTGTCTCCTAATTTGGCTCTCAGATACCACAAAAGGGGTTTCATCACTTTAGAATAACTTGCATAGCTATCTGAGCTGCCTTCCAGGTGGTACAACTGGAGAGCTGGAACCATCTTTATGCATATTTAGCATATTTATCTCTCTGAAGCTTTTAGAAAGATTATCTAGCAACAGAGGCAACATCTGTGACTATTAAAGTTGTCTTTGAGGGATCAGATAACAATTAGGTCTGCATGTTTAGAGGGATAAGAAAGGACAAACAAATCTTAAATCCTACAGAAAATGGCCTTGCAGAAAATGCATTCTCATTTAAGAAAGTTCTCCTCTACTTCATATCTGAGTAAATCTTTTGCACTGCAAATATTAGTTAATGCAGTGAGACTGTAACAAAAATAAGCCATTAATGTGGAAAAGAGCAGTTAAGTGAGAATAACTACCATAAAGATCCCATTGTGTTGGGCTGCATATTGTGGTATTTACAGCTTGACCACAAATGCAAGCGTGGCGAGTCTTCAACTTTTTTTTCTCTGTTCTTTTCTTAAATTCTCAGCATTTTGCAGTGTATATCAAGGACTCCTTAAAATGACCTGACTGGTTCCTGTCTGTTACATAATTGTCAAAGATCTGCAGAATATATAAAGCACTATGTAAAGTGTTCCTCTAGCAAGACAAGAATAGGTAGGTGAAATCAAAGAACCAAATCCTGTTCATGACAACACCACCACTGTAAGTCAAGAGAAGCTCCTTGAAAACCAAGAGAAGCTCCTTGAAAGCCATACCTGGCAGAAGTTACTGGGCCAGAAAAATTCAACTTGATTTTCCTGTATGCCACTATCCATTTACTGTGGTATGAATTCAGGCTTAACAACAGGCTGCTCAGGACTTTCCAACACAGCAAAAGGACAGGGAGCAGCTATTGGGTGGAGAGTACAAAGGAGTCTTTCTGCATGTCTACTTTCTAGCCAGTTTATTCTTCCCATAACCCAAGAAATGCATTACATCCTCGATAAAAAAGGTGGTTCTGTAGACAGTCTGAAGCACAGTTCAGCATATACTGAAACAATAGACATAAGACAACCAAGTCCATTCTCTAAAACAGACTATGTACATTATTTTTTTATTATTATTTTTATAAAAAGTCTCCAAGAAAAGTATATTGGCAGTAAGTGTTACAGATTAAAATAACCAACCAACCCCTCAAAAAAACCCAAACCAAACCGACCAACCAACCAAAAAACAGCAAAAGAGAAAAAAAATAGTAATTTTTGAACAACATAAGCCGTTTTGCTCACTACATAGTAATTTTTGAACAACATAAGCCGTTTTGCTCGCTACATAGTGACTAAGAGACAGCTGCATCAAGTATCCTTCATCATCAACCACCATTCCCTTGTGCCTCACAGATGCTGAGATTCCTACACAGGCTCTCAGTCCAACAGGTGCAATAAGGTTAATTCTATCATGAGAGTCTGCTCTAAAGAAAAGTCTGCTCCCAAGCCTCGTAAGAAAACACACCCAAACCACCGCACAGCGCCCCGGGCCAGGTGGGAGGGGAGCGGTGCAGTGGTGCTGGGAGCACACCGCTCCCCAGCAGGCCTAGCTGGTCGCATTTGGCAGGAGCACGAAGCCTCACCGGGCAGCACAGGGGCTCTTGGAGGAGCACCAGGCTCAGCGCGGGCAGCTCGGCAGGAGGCTCCGGTCCGGGCTGCCCTGGGGCGAGTCCGGCTGCGGGCCAAAGGCAGCGCCGAACCTGCCGAGCCGGCCTGGCCGGGCCGGGCCCCGGGGTGACCCCCGTCCTCTCACAACGCCTCTGGCAGGGAGGCGGGCTCTGGGCGGGCCCGCCGCCACTTACCGAGCCCCAGCACCGGGATGCTGTGGCCACTGGCGACTGGTACCACGGGGACACTACCCGCCCCTGGCCGGTCCGCCACCGCCATGGTCTCTCTGCGGCCCAAGACTACAACTCCCGGCGTCCCTTGCGTCCCAACGGCACCGCGGGCAGCCGGGAGTCGGGCGAGAGGAGCCGGGAAACGAGGAGCTGCGAGTCGGGAAACGGGCAGCTGGGAGCCGGGAAACGGGCAGCTGGGAGCCGGGAAACGGGCACCTGGGGGCCAGGCTGTCCCCCGGACCTGGGCCCGGGTCCCCGCCAGTGGTGGGGCGTGCGGCGCCCCGGCCGATCCCGCTTCCGTGTCCCTCCTGAGGCAGGTGGCGGCTCGGCCGCGCTCCCTGAGCATGCTGTACCTGGTGGGGCTGGGCCTGGGGGATGCCAAGGACATCACGGTGAAGGGGTTGGAGGCGGTGCGGCGGTGCCGCAGGGTGTACCTGGAGGCCTACACGTCCGTGCTCACCGTGGGCAAGGAAGCGCTGGTAGGTCTGGCCACAGGGCCCGAGGCCTCTCGTACCACGGAGCCAGGGGCGTGCTGGGGCTGGTGGGTCCGTGGGAGAAACTAGCGGTGCCCGTTCTCGGGAGACGTGACCTTCACTCTGTTTTATAGGAGAAATCTTGCTACCTTGCAAGAAGACTGCAGCAAAAATAAAATGTTCCTTCTTACAACTGTTGGCACTAGTTTTCATCTCAAAACCTACCAATGTGTGCAGGCCTTGAGATACTGGAGGACTTGGTTGGAAAAGTGTCTAATCTGTTTTAAAAAAAAAAAAATCCCAAAAGTCATACCAGAAAAATACATGGTTTGAAGCCCTGAACCTCTGTATCAGCCTGAGGTGTTACGGCGTGCCTGCTGGGAATAACAATTTTATTATCTCACATTTCCACGTTTCCACGTGGGCCAAGCTGCCTCACCGTCTTGGGATTCCCAGAAAGGCACAGTTCAGCCAGAGATGGGCTGTTGAACAACATGGAGATAAACTTTTCATTAGCAAACACACCTCATGGAAGACAACAGTAGTAAAAATGTGCAGATCATAACTCTGAGGGGTTCATAGCTAGTCACAGAAGGATACGGTGTAGTTCTGAAATAATACCAGAAAAATAGCATAGCTGCCCACAGACCAGAGGTCTTGCCTCTGAATAAGCTGATGCTATCTGGGTCTTGGGTGCTGTATGGCCATAATGTACCTGTATGCAGACCTGCATATACATAGAGCATGTGAGAGTTTTGGCTTGTAATCAGCATTACATGCTTTCCAGATACAAGGTAGGCTAGAATATTTGGGGCCATCTCTGGTTTATCTGCTGTATGAAGATATGCTCTGTGGTTTTATGTTTCTTTTCAGTACACTGAAGCAATCTAAATTGTAGTCAGTCTGTTCAAAACAAAATGTTCTTTTTTATGGATGGTTGATAGTTGGAAAACTGCTACATGGAAAGGATTACCTGGAGATTTTTACTTCTCAAAATGTGCATTTGCTATAAAAAAAAAATTAATGGATTCCTATCCATCCGAACATAGAACATTGAATAATAGAAAAATGCTGAATATTTTTGATGTGGTTATTTGGGGTTTTCTTGTTGTATATTTCTTATCGTTTTAAGTCTTTTGCAAACCTTGAAATCACAAAGATGAGATAACTGGGAAAAGAGATCAATAAAAACAAAGTAAAAGATATGGTCTTACCTGAAACCACCTAAGAGGGAACATAGGAATTAATGACCAAGGGTTTATCATACAGCCTGGTTTACATACAGGTGACAATGCTGAATAGTTTATTTACTAATCTGAAGGTCAATCTCTCCTAAGCACCATGAAAAGTTAGAGGAAAAGTCTCAAGAAGTAATGAGGAGATCTTTTCCTGCAGAGACTTCCTAGAAATCCTTCTGTGTTGATGGTATTGAAATCAGATCTTAAAATTCAAATGACATGACTCGCTTAGTTTATCTGGTTGGCCTAAAATGTATATTAAAATTTATTTGATGTTGACCATCCAAATTGGCCCAGAGTTTGGTGAAAGAACTGTTTGGACCCAGTGGCCTCCCAGTGAGTCTCCATTTTACTTCTTGCTAGGAGATTGCTTTTTCTATATTCTCTACTTAGCTTGCTTTGATTAGCATTGTGGAGCAGTCTCAAAGCATGCAAATAGATTCCCTTGGATGAAGCCAAACTGAAAGATGTGTTCCTGGGACTGCACCCCATCTGTTCTGGAGCATGCATTTGCTCACAGTGTGGGGCCAAAGCCAGCCTGGTGCAATGGTAGCCCACGGAAAGGGATGCATAGTTATGGAGTGCTTTGCTTTAGAGACCAGCTCCCATTGTGCTGATGTGCATCTGGGCTAAGGTACCTAATGAAAACCTGTGGGGTGTCAAAATTTGCTGCAGTTAGCTTAGCATCAATCTCAGCATTCTCCCAGGGTGACTGTCAGTCGTTCCAAATCACAGGTACAAGAGTTGCTTACACATTTATTTGGTCCCCTTTCCGTTGAATCTGTACAGGTTGCAGTCTGTTTCACGAGGAAAATAATATCCTGATTTTATAGAGTTAGGAAAACTTACCCAAAATGGGCAGGAACTCATGTTCAGGAACGGGAATGTAACCTGGTAACAGAGGTCCCATACCTATTACTCTAGCTATGGGGTGGATTTTTTAGTGAAAGCACTACTCCGCTTCTGTACAGGTGTGATAGTTCTCTTGTCAGTTCACTGTGTGGGCAAAGAAGGCACAGAAGTCAGAGGAAAACCTTTCTGGGCCATAACTGACTTGAATAGTTTTATCAATTTATTAATATTCATAATACCACACAAATTTGCTGACTACTACTTAGCACAAAAACACCTTTCTTGGTCTTCGCCCTACAAAAAGAACTTTAATCATGTAAAGAGCATATAAAATGCACGGTGACACATGACATGGCAGTATGATCAGAAAACGTGTTCTAGAACTAACTGAAGTTTCATTGCATGTGTGAAGTTGATTCTGGAAATAAAGGCCTTTAAAATGTACAAAGAGACATGATTACTAAGCTGCTGAAGAAAAATTAGGACATGATCAAATACATGTTCACCTGTATACATGGTAAAGTACTTCTTAAAAAGTTCTTAAAAAGAACTCAAGATGAAGGATTAATATGAAGTCATTCCTTAGATGTGGTTAGCTAAAATGTACTAAGGAAAAACTTGAGAGAGCAGGTTGTGGTGTAGCTAGTGTGGTATTTGTATCTGGTTGGGTGCCAGTATTGTAAGTAGCCTAAGAGCTGGGCTCAGGCTTTGAGAGGGGATACCTTACATAGAGCAGCAGGTTAAATTAACTCTACCTGGAGTCCACCCAGGTACCCTCAGTGTGCAGGTGTGATTGAGCTGCTTTAGGTGCAGCTCCTCAACTGACACAGAAGGCATGAAAAACCAAGTCAGTATCAGGATAAAGTGGTTCACCAATTTTTGTCAGCTCAGGAGCTGCCTTATGGGGAGCTCAGGTATTCTTGCAAGCAGAGGTGAGGTTCTCCAGGACATGGGGCAGACTGCTGGGAAGAATAATAAAGTTACCTATTCCACTGTCCACTGTCTGTATTCCTGAGAGAGCACACAGAGAGATAGAAAAGCGTTCCTAAGTGTCTTATTTTGATGGTTATTTTTAATTTCAATTTCTAGGAAGAGTTTTATGGAAAAGAGTTGATTTTGGCTGACCGAGAAATGGTGGAACAAGAAGCAGATAGCCTTTTAAAAGAAGCTGATGTTTGTGATGTCGCATTTCTTGTAGTTGGTGATCCTTTTGGGTAAGACAAAGCAACATTTTAATTATTGTTGTAGCTTGATCACTCTTTTTTCAATAGGAAGAAGCCAATTCTGTTACTGTAGTTCTTTTTGAGGAAACTGATTTTCAGACCAGAAACACTTCTTATGTCTGTATATTCCTTATGGTATTAAAAATATACATACAGTTTTCCACACTTTATCTTGCTTTGGAGTTTCTTTGCCCAGATGTTCATTATAGATAATGTGGACTCTGCATGATGTATGAATCTTTCCTTCAGCAGACATTTATAATTTCATTAGTTATCATTCTCTGTGCTAGCTTTTATAACAATGCTTTGCCTCATTATTTGTCTGCTAACAGAAGAAATTCTAGGTTATCACATAAATAAGAAATGTGGTTTTTGGGGGGAGTATTCTTTTAGTTGCTGTTTGTATTTATAAACTCCAGCTTTTATACTCAGTTGTTTTAGAATGAATACAGATTATTGGTTGTATGGTGCATCAGCTTTGATTTATGCTAGTTTTTAAAATCACTTATGTCATTATAAATGTCTTCTCATGTTGGTTTATTAGGACTTTTGTTTCCACTTTTTATTCCTGCTGGAAAGTACATTTGCTTTGGTCTTTTTCTATGACCAGAGGGATCTCCTTCTGTCTCTTTGGTCAGGCATCATCAATCTGTAATGTCAAGCCATGCAGAAAAGCTTTTCATCTTCAGCTGGTGATGCAAGATTTATACCACAGTATAAGGGGCACAAGAAAAATGAAATCTGAGCACCTTATTTGTGAGTGAAAAAATGGAGCTCATGAAAAAAAGGAGCAGTGTGCACATCTGTCAAAAGCAGATAATTTGTGTAAATACAGGTTAAAGGCAACTGGCAAGAGAATATTATATTAAACTAATTATGGGCAGATGACCCTGTATTTCAGAAATATTAATTATACTTGCAGTCCATGTTTACTTTAAGGATTCGTGCAGAGTGTAGAGCCATGTTACCTGTACCCTTGTGCTCTGATCCAGTGACTGATCTAAGTACACAAGATGAAAAAAACCTACATGGATTGAAATGTAGTTGCTACTTGTAAGCAGTATTCTGATCTGCCTCAGTTATCTTCAGTTTCAGTGTCAAATACTTTAGTTCTGGTCAACGTATTACATAATTTTTAGTTGTTAATTAAAATGTTAGCTATACAATATATTTCTAACATAAAAGTGAGCTGCCTTATAACAATTGCTTTGTGTCTCAGAAAAGTCAGTGTGTTTTACCATTGTTAGCAGACTGGTCTTTTGCCAGACACAAGACACTATGAATACGCATCTAAGTAGATAGGAAATTTTGCACGTACAGAATTCAGCATGCTATTCAAAGTAATCCTTCAGATTGAACACAAATTTTGCACACTCCATGGCCTTCTCTGGTGTAAAAAAAATTCATCTTTCTCACTAGAGATTTTAATGGAAATGGATCCTCATCACTAAGAACAGTTTATGTAAGAGCACAGAACCCCAGAAAGAGAATGGTAACCTAATGAAAGACTTAACCTCCTTCCCCTCATCTCCCCTTTTGCATCAAACCTGGACCAACTTACTGAACTTCTATGCAAATGACAAATAAGCTGTGGCATGGAAACCCATTTTTACAAAAAAAAACCCAAACCATAAAACCATCATCACAAATACCTTTTGATAACTGAAGCTTGAAGAGGAAGAAGAAATATTTTTGACAGAATGCTATTCCAGGGTGTTGTTGCACCCTTTTGAGCAATGTGTTCTGGCCAAGATGTGCATTAGCTGTCTCCTAATTCAGCTCTCAGATACTACAAAAGGGGTTTCATCACTTTAGAATAACTTGCATAGCTATCTGAGCTGCCTTCTAGGTGGCACAACTGGAGAGCTGAAAAAGCTCAGTTAAAAAACTACCCTTTTTTTGAATGAGTTGCTTCTCTCTATATGTTTATGTTCTTAGCTCTTAATACTGCAGCTAGAACTGCTCCTATGATCACATAGAGCCCTAAGAAGGTTATTAGGACAGAGTACTGTTTCTGTCCTAAGAGAGACCATAGGGGAGGAGGATAGAGGCCACTTGCAGGTGATCACAGACTTTCAAGTATATTTGTAGGTGAGCAGAGTACCTGGCAGCCACAGGAAATGCCAGGTGTTGGTGGTTAATGGTTAAAGCAATTAAGCAGGCTGTGCTCTGTCACCCTCACTGTTGTTCTCTGCAAGTTTTTATCTGTGTATGTGGTAACACCCATGGATGTGCTACAAGAACCTGACAACTTTAGTAGTACAGTGGAAAGCCCACCACTCCAGGCTGGTGTTAACATTCATGTTATTTCTACCCATAAAACTTAAAGTCTGTATCAGTGACAGAAAATACTACTATAGTTATGGGTGTACAGGGATGACTCCATGAAACTTTTCCTGGTATTAGCTGAGTGCTCATAAGGGCACTTCTGCTTTTAGGTACAGTCATTATAAACAAATCTACTGGGTGAAAAAAAATATTGGCTGGAGCAAATTTCAGTGAATAAAGCCAGCTGATCCCTAGGTCAGTATTAGCATAACCACAAAATCCTCCAGTGCTCCTTGTCCTTCGTATGTGCATGGACTAACACAAGGCTGTAAAACTAGTCTCCTCTTCTCTTAGAGCAGACATTTTTAATTCACCTTTGCTTCTGCAAGGCAGAAGCAATGTTTGTGTAGTAGCTAAATATTAGTTTAGATCACTTTACTGCCTTCTCCTCGGTCTGGGAGCCTGTTTGTATAAGCGTTTCAGATTTCCCAAATTCAAATTCCTGGGTTTTTTTCTTCCACTGAAATTGATTTCTTTTTTAAAATATTGATCCTTGCCAGCTGATGCCACATTTGTGTTCCAGTCTGAAGCACCTGATCTGCTGACTGGGTGCTGGTCAGACACAAGGCATCAAAATTATCAGGCTAAGATCAGGGGAATTCTGTTAGGGTAACTGAACAAGGCCAGGGTGAAAGCAATTTTCCTAGTTCATTGTTCTGATGGCCAAATGTTATTTCTTTTCTTCCTTCTTTGGAATGGCCACACAGAAGTGTGTGGTACATCTTGAGATTGAAATTGATAAGGTCATTGATCAGGTTTGATAAATTTAGGCAAGGGGCAGGTGCATTTTTATATTTCACAAACATATAAGCATACATACAAGCAAGATAGGTAAACAATGTTGCAGTTTAAATATTTGCTCAATCTATATGTATTTACCATTTTAGAAAGGCTCTAATCTCAACTGCTTACCTGCAAACCCAGTAATTCTTGCAGCAGTCAATCACTGCAAGCCTTAGACCTAGAACCAAACTTAGCTCTGTTTGAAACTTAAACTAGAATATTCTTAACTCTTTCAGAATGAACTTGATCACTCAGATTTAGGTATTGTTAATTTGAGTAATCTGCATTAAATATTATTAATGTTGATTCAGTCTAAGGGTGTTTATTCTATGTAAACATGCAGTTTCCCTCTGTCTGTTCAGAGTTCTTGTCTGAGCGTGGGGCTTTCTTGGCACACATTGGTGCTGGTGGGAGAGGGCCTGGCTGTGCAGCCAGTAACAAAATCCTGGAGTTTTGTGTAAGTGAGTGCCAAATAGAGTCGACATTTACAGTTCAACACATGTTCAACAGATACTGCAGAAGACAAAGCATAAATGGAACTTTCCTTTTCAAGTACTTGCCAAGGCTGCTCTATGAAGTAACAGTTGTAATAGTGTTACAGTTTTAATGATGCCAGGAAGCTGCAAAGAGCTGTACCATACTGAGGATGCCTGGCATTCCAGCGGGGGAAGATGACATATGGAAGCCTTATTGGAGTTTTTACTTTCCTGTAACAATTAGGATATTGTTGCCATCTTCCCACCTCGGCATTGCCCTTGTTTTGAAGGGTTTCATTTTACTTTCAAAACAAACTGTAGTGCTAGTAACACTTGGTAACATCACGTTTTCAGTGTTTAATTCCTTCCTTTCCTTACCACAGGGCCACGACACACAGTGATTTAGTGCTACGTGCAGTAAAATTGGGGATTCCTTACAAGGTCATTCATAATGCTTCAATAATGAATGCAGTGGGCTGCTGTGGTTTGCAGGTAATATTTTTGTATATGAATATATGTTATTTCACAACTGCTAAGCTTAGAATTGGTGAGCTCTTCTGCTGTGGCAGTGCATGTTGCAATCTCAACTTTGAAGATCTGTACCAACTGTACACTTAATGTTAGAATTTTTTAACACTTCCTTTTAGCATGCTACATGTCAGCAAAAGCCCCTTTTGATGAGCTCATATGAAAATGAATAGTAACACTTCTGTTCTTCTCTGCTTTCTAACTTCCCTCTGCCCCAGGAGCCTTTGGTATTTAAAGTTATTTTACAGGTAAAGCTTTGTTCATGTTGGCTTCCTTCTACTACTGATGGTAGTATTAGGTATCAGGTAATACCTGATAAATTTACTCTTAAATAAGGTTGTTACCCTGTAGAGAAATATGCTGATCTTGTCATAAGAGAAATACATGCACAAGCCTGCACATATGTCCAACTCAGATCATAACTAATTCCAAAGTCTTGAATATGGCGCACGCTTTAAGTTTGATCTGTCTCCACTTTCTGCCCATCTGATGAGGAGGGACTTGCCTAGCCAAGGACTAGTAAAACAAATGACAGTTTTTGTGTATCCTGAATGGCTAAAGTAGAAAAAGTCTAGTGTTCCCCAAGAAAATACTTCTTTTTACACATGTATGGGTCCATTATTACTTTTCCTGCATGAAAGATATTGTGGCAGTGTATAAATCATAACTAATCACATATAAGTTAGATGAAGCTTCCCCCTCTTGTTTTCATTCATCACTTTAACATAGAACCTGGCCTCTCAAGGTTCAGAATAGCTCCCTGTGTACGGGAACCACTAAACCAGGTTCCCACTTTACAAAAGCCAAAAGCAAGCACAGGAATGTAAATGTCCTACAGACAAGTTGAGGGTTTGAACAATAACTTTCCGTCACTGAAGGAGGAATTCCTTCCTAGCCATACAAAAAAGAACACAATTTATTTTAATTTCAGTAAACACCTGATACCTTCAAATTTGCACTGACAAACTCCAATACTCTAAACTCCATTCAAATAATAATGCTGACCAACAGCAGAAAATCTGTTGCAATGAGTTTGGGTATTATCTTTGGTTTTGATTTGAAATCTGAGTGCCCTGTCTGACCTGGCTCAGTGCAGTGACACCTGTCCCATTAGTTAATGCTAAAGGGAATGCTAGACAGCAGTCACATTCTTTATAATTCTTCTTGTGAGCATTTTCTTAGTGATACCTGCCTATTGCTGCAAGACTTGGGCAAAATTATCTTTTAGGAAGGAAACAGGCTTCTTGGTGCCTAAAATCTACATGTACAGCAGACAGATGGCAGCTGTCGCATGACTGCACTTACTAGGGTGGGTAAAACAAGAGTTGGGGCTGGGGCTCACCCTTCCCCTTTTGGCTGGATGGTGGTGCAAAATTTGCTCCTGCTGTCAGGCTGTTGATAAGTAGTTTCTACTACTTGCTCTCTTTTTTTACTGTTCTTTTACATTCATTAGTAAGGAAGATGCAAGGCCCAAAGAGTTTTCTAAGTTTTCTGAAAGTTTGCTTCCCTCACAATTCAGCCAGGCATAGGAAGGAGGAGTATAGAGCTTTTAGGTAAATTGAAAAAAAAGACCAGAAACCTAACATGGGTATATTATAAACAGTCTGTAAAGTCTTTCACATATGCAGAGTTTTGGAGATTAGATTGCTATTTCCTTATCCCATGCTGAAGGGAGCAGACCATAAAGGAAATGTGATGTTATTCACTCTGGCATTAGTCCCCTTTTCCATTCTGGCTTGGGAGGGGCTCCCTTCTCATAAATCAACATTCCTGTTGTCGTATAAGGCATTTTAGGAAATAGTGATTGTATTACCAGACAGAATATAACCAGTTGTATGTTTCACTCTTGATTGCTCCTTACTGGCATAAACAGCAAGTGAGGTTTTATCTTACAAAAAAGCAGCCTTTGATTAGTTAGAGTTGTGCTGGAAGTTAATAGTTTCTTTCAAAAGCCTTTACTTTCATGGCTGTCTGCTGCCATCAATTTAGTTTTGGAGTTATTGTGTCTCAAATTGCAAAGTTCCTGTCAAGTACAGGAGGGATTCCTCTTTTGCTTCACCACAGAAAAGGGTTTGCCTTTTTTCTTGTTTTAATGTGATTGTGATACAAACCTTCTCTCTTTCTTAGTAGAGAAAAACAGGAAACACCTTTATATGCCGTTTAGAGAGCCATGTGCGTAGTGAGCTGTAACTGCTGATTAGGCTGTCAGTGAAATGCAGCTACAGCACAGTCTGGTCACAAAAGAATGTCTCTGGTCATCCGAGCAATGTTTCTGTGCAGCCAACAACCTTTGGGTACTTGCGCAATTTTCCTTTACGATGATTTAATGAAGTCAATAGAGCATCAGTAATGGTTCGTTACCTTCATTCCATAGCTGTAGTTCTTGCCAAATAATAAAGAGGGGTGCTATTTTCAAATACTTTTTTTTAACTGTCTTTCCCATTTAACAGAATTAGTGCAGCTTTTTTTGAATATTGAAGAAAAGAGTGGGGTTTTAATTTTGAAAATTAAACTTCTTGAACTTCTTGGAAGCGCTCACATTGATAAATTGTGCTGGGATAGTATAACTTAGCAAAGTGGTAGTCTGACTGTGCATAATGCTCTGTGATTTGCTGTGCCTTCCTCTTTTACACTGTTTTTGCTGTGCTTTACCGTGCCAGATTTCTTTTTCCATGGCTGAAGCTATTTTCCCTTAAAACAAATGAATATGGTTATGGGAGATAAACCAGGAAAAGTGCTTCTATGTTAGTGCTTCTTAGCATGTTCTCTGCAGGTTCACCTCCCTTCTCTGGAGTCTGCCATGTGGGTGTGTTTGTCACTCTGACTCCTGTTGCAGTGGGGAATAACCACCAGTGAGGACAGTCAGGCACTTTGGTATCTGCACACACTGCCAGGGAAGCACAGACTTTACCTGTGCCCACACTCAGTTTTTCAGAATAGTGCTGATTGCTACGGCTTTTAGCCCTAGAATAAAGAGGCAGGAAACTGAGGATCTCTAATTTGCATCTTTCTCATTCCTATCTAATCTGCATGACATCTGGGTTAGTTTGGGAAGATCAGTGGCCAGAGTGGTGCTTTCAAGACAGAATTCTCTCTGACCCAGTGCTGGTAATGTGTCCTTGAGGTAGAACTACTGGTGGTCAAACACATCAGGAATATTCTACATTGTGCTGACCTGTGATGCACATGAAGGAATGATGCCACTTGAAATGGCTTGAGGTAATGGCATTAACATAAAGAAAGAGGATTGAGAACTGAAGTGCAAAGCTGGAGGCAAGTCACAGGGTGGGAGAAAGGACTAAAATGAGACACTCATTTCTGAGTGGTGTTGTTCATTTTGAAAGCATTGGCTTTATATTTTGGTTGGGTAGCTAGGAAAAAAACATGTTATAGCAAAGAGCTGCCTTTCTTTTGAGATGTACCCACTTTCCACCTGAATAGCTTCAGAACAAACATCTGCATGTGCCCTTGTGTCTTTCAGTGACGCATCTTGGGTTTTTTGTTTGCAGTCCAGTTAATTCTTGAAGACAATTACAGTTATAAAATAGAAAATAGCCTTTTTGCTACCAGCTGATCACTTAAACATAAAAGCCATGCTTACTGTGTTATTTTTGAGTTTTTACTGAACAGGTGAGTACATTTCCAGTGTCAAGTTGAAAAATATTACTTAAAGATGAGGAAGCTGAAGGATGCTATCATTAATCACTGTGCTCGTAGTCAAATAGAAACCCTGTAGTAGCTGCAGGAGTGGAGCCTCTGCGTCCCACCCTCTCTGTGTGCCTTAATCTTCAAAACCACTCTTTGCTCTAACAGGAGGTACTTTACACAAAATGACTGACTGTTGAACTGTCTTCTGTCGCTAGTTGGTTTTTTTCAGTTACTACCAGCTTCTGAGCCTTTAAGAAATTGGCATTTGTTTCTCAAGCCAATTAAAGGTTAAATCAGTGCTAGTCACGCTACTTCGCGGGTCACAATTGCTGTCCAACTTAGTGCCATTTGTCACCAGCAAACATGACCCAAAAACATCTATTTAATCAGGTTTGGTTTTTTTTTCTTTTAGATATCTTCATTTCATATTGGTAACTGAAGTCACCAGGGTAGGAAGGGAACATTGCTTGATATTGGTGGAAAGAATCTTAGAAGGTTATTAAAGATAAGGTGACATTACCTTGGGGGAGAATCCTCTCCTATTCAAACTTGCTTGTGGATTTTCACAGTATTTTGAGAGCTGAATTTTGTTCTGCTTGTGGAGTGGCTATTTCCTAAGCAGATCCAAGAGGCAGCCATGGAAAAATGTGCTTGTCCCTTCAACTGATTTTATGTGATTTGTCTCAGCTGCCTTCTGAAGACTGCAGTTATGTGGAGTGGGTTTCCCTCAGCAAAATGGCCAAATGTATTTTTTTCACAGTTCCTTTCTCTCTGGCATGTACTATGGAGATGGGAAGTTTTTGGGACAGCTAGGGCGATTTCTTGGCTTGCAGTACAAAAAGGAGTGAAAGCCACATATATGTGAATGGTTAAACATTTCAGTTTCATGTGAAGGTTCTCATGAGAGGCATTTGAAGTTGCTAAAGGTCTGTGGTACTAAATAAGGTAGTGTAAAGGGCAAGAGCTAGGCTTGTGATTGTTTCATATGACCAATTCCAAGCAAAAACAGACTGAGTGATTCTTGCTACCTCTTTGTTGGCAATTGCACTACTTCTTAAGCTGCTATCAAGCAACAATATGTAATACAAAGAACAGTAGGAGCCCTTTAATCTGATGTATATGGTCTGGAGGGTTGTTAACAGGTTAGGGAGAATAAAGGGAAAAACCTGACTCCTTAGGGTCCTTATCTTTGAGCATGAACATTGCATAGCATCATGTCAGAACCCCTATGACAAAGATAAAGAAAATATGTCTTAGCTTTTTTGGGTATGTTCATTGGGATCTATCAGGAAGTAACCTGGGATAATGCAAGGTGCTCTGCAGTCTCCAAATCCATTGAGGGAGACTCTTAGGAGAAAAAGCCTCTTAGTTCCTACCAGTGAGTTGTGATTAGGCTGTGAAGAGTCTGAATTTGCATAATTCACCTGTCCTTTGAGAACTATCTGCAGTGTAACCTGTGAGCAGCTCAACACAGAACATAGCTCGGTAGCATTTCAGCCCTCCAGGGTTTTCAGGTATTTGGTTGTGTATGGTGGCAGGACTGAAGAATGCAGTGACTCCTTTTTTTTACTTTCTTCCCCAGACATGTGACCAGTTCTGAAGTGGTTTGAAATGTTAGGAAAGTAGGTAGGTTCATAAGTGAAAAATTGCTGTGTCATTATTGCAGCTGATACAGCAATAATTCTGGGAAAGATGCTGTAAAAATAGATGTCTGTGTTTTGAAATGTTTACTTCTTGGTTTCTCTGCAGCTGTTGGCCAACTGACCTTTAATATTATTTTGCATCTTCTCTCCTGCTTGCTTTAGTACTTTTTAGAGGGGATGGTGGATCTTCCTTTTTTAATTTCCCTATTTAGTCTCAGCTTGTTCCATCTTTTATGCCTAAATTTTTGTGGTGATTGACCACACCACTGTTTCAAGTTGATCAGGACAGTTTCAGGTATCTGATATCATTCAGACTGGTCTTTAACAAAGTAGCTCAGCAGTTTCATTGAAATTCCCCTTGCATTCAGATTTTCCAAGGTGAGATCATGGTACAGCACTTTTTCTCTCACAGTTCATTCTGGCCTCTCAATTTGCAATCAACTCTGCTTATATAAACAAGAAGTAAAATAAGAAATAGCATTAATAGAAGGGTTAAAATACTAACAGAAAACAAGCACCAGAAGTTGTCATTCTTTCATATCGTGTATAAATAAAATAGGAAGTTATATCTTGTTCTGAGGTGATGTAACTGTGAGTTGAAGAACTGCTTTCTGCAGTATGAGGCAGAAAACTCTAGCAGCAGGGCATTGCCTCAGAGTAGAGAATTCTGGCTTCCTTTGCTGACCTGAGCTATTGCATTGCAAAATTTAAGTGCACAAAGTTTTGCTTAAGCCAGTCACTACTTGGAGGGAGGGTGGGGAGAAAGGGATATTTCCAAAGACTGAGGTCTTTCAAAATGACCTTTTGAAACCTTTCTGTGAAGTTTTTGAGCATTGAGGAGAAGGTAAGAAGTTTGGTTTCCAAGCTGAAAACACGAAATATCTGTCCAACCATTTCATTGCGCACCTTTGAAATTCTGGCAGTTTTGTGCCTGAGCAGAATGTAGGCACTGTAACAAATCTGCTCATCAGTGCACGTGTGGTGCCTGAGATGTTTGGGCTTGTACAGAACATACATTGCCCACTCCTAAACCCCAGGTGCTTCATGGAGAGTGCAGCACACAGAATTTGGCTGTGAAATTTAATTTGCTGTTGCCTCTCTTTAGAGCTGTGCCAGCCACTGTACAGCCTGATCCTGTCACTGCAAATACACACAGCTCATCATCTTACTAAACTTGGGAACAGTCTAAAAGCATGGCAGTAATCCTTAGTTGTGTTGTAACACTCCTTGGTTAACAAACGTGTCAGACAGTTTTATTTCAGTGACAAGCATGATTCCTGGAATTTTGGGACCCTCTGCAGCCTTTTATGGTTGGTGGAAAGAATGCTTTTTAATTTCAGTGGGTTTTGTCTTTAGTGGACCTGCTGTCTTCTGTAACTCCTGAATCCTTAGGATAATAGTGGAATTTTAGACATTTCCTGCTTTCTTTGCAGCAAGGCTTTTCTTGAAAGTCAGATACTTCATGCAGAAGTTCAAGAGGTAGAAACTAGAACACAGCAGAGAAAACTTAATTAGGAACAAATTGAATTCTGCATGAGGTACAAGGAGAGCATTTAAAGTGTAAGTTCTGATACAGTCATGTGTTCCTTCTTTAATGCAGGCTTGCCCTGGTGAAGAGCAGTTCCTATGTTTGATTAAATGTCACATGTCTGCAGAGATCAAATACTGGATGAGAAAGAAATATTGGTTTGTGTCTGTAGAAGTGTTTGTAAGGTAATTGGTTATAAGTATTCAAGCACAATAAAGGTATCTACTTACTGCTTCAGTTCCTCAGCATTCAGATTGATGGTGTACCAGGGACTTTCCAAAGTAGTATTCTGCCCTCTGTAATTTAAAGTAAAAATATGTGTGCATTAATGCTAGGAAATCTGTTCTTCACAAGTTTAGTTAGTAGAGGGGCATAAACTGCAAAGACATTTCTAGGAGGTTGATAAAATGTGCCCCAGTCTATCTTAATTGGCTACTTCTGTGCTTTCCAGGTGCTGAGAAAACAGGTGTATTTTTTTGAAACTGTAAGGTTTTCTGTGATATCAATACTTCATGAAGGTGTTCTGAAGGTATTTCTACTGAATAGACAGGCGATTTCCAACAAAAATGTTTTACTCTTTTTGACATCCAGGCTTCAGTATTAATGCAAAACCCAGTAAACCAAGGACAGATTAGTGAATCTGACTGGCAGGGCTTGTACAAAAAAGGATAGCTTGCTTAACTTCTTGTTGGCAAAGAGGATGGAGAATCTTTGTAATGAATAATGGAAAAGAGAACGATAACAATCAGAACAAGCACTGTAGGGTATCAAGTTTAATGTCCAACTCATTCTTAACATGTGGCAGAGTGGCTTAGAAGTTCTGATTCCCAACAAAATACCTCTCAGATAGTAACACTTTGCCCATTTCTGCACATCCTTTTTTTTCCTAAAGGACGGAGGTGAAAGTTTCTCTTCCTTGGGTTATCAAAATGCCAAAGGGACAAGGTAAGATTTAAGGTTAATTGAGGCCACTTTCTGTTCTGAACAAGGACTGCTGCTTTTGGGAAGTGGCTGCAGGGATTTCAGGTGGCTGATGGGAAGCACTTAGGTTGGCACCAGACATTGCAGCACTCGGGGAAGACTGCAGGAATACTATCAGCGAGATTAAAGGTATCTTGCTCCCAGATGCTCTAACAATGAAGGGGAGAAGGAGAAACTTTTTGTACTAATAGTTTTTTTACAGATTTGGTACAAAATGGGAAAGAGTTCTAGGCAGCCACATGGAAAATGGGCAAAGCACAGTTTGACTTTTCTTTCATTTTCTAGAACACAGCATTGAAAGAGCTAACAAGTTACATCAGGAGCAATTTATTTTGTTCAACCTGTATTTACTTTACTGGAAGAACCTTTAGGTTGTGAAATGTACACAGCATGTTCTTGTCCTTGTTCTAGAATGAAATACTTAAAAGAGGAAATGTTTTCAGCTACATTCCAGGAATCTTTGAATAAGTTTTATCAGCATGAATGGTTAAAATTTGAGCTTTTGGTCCCTTGAAAACAAACATGTTTCTGTTTTGATTCAAGTTCTGCTCTACCAGCATAAAGGAGTTAAAACCACAGCCTAATGCCACAGTAACATACGTATGTATAGGAGAATCCCCACATGGCACAGGGCTGCCAGAGCTGCTTCTACACAGGGTCCTCTGCCAAAGGACACAAAGTGCCTTTGTCTCCTATTGTGGGCTTGGCAAAGCAGTTTTTCCTTGCAGGATTACAGAGCAGCTGGGAAGGGTAGTCCATGTAGGTGTTGTTTCTGTGGTGAGCTTGAGCAGATAGGATATCGGCAAGCCGTAAAATCCATCTGGGATGGCCCCATTCCAGAGCTGAATAGACCAAAATTGATGCATGGTTTTCCCCTATTGCAGGGCAAAAACTGCTTCCAAGCCAAATACTGCTTTAAGTTACATATGACTTTCACTTTTGCATCACCAGAGATGATTGGCAAGACTATTGCTTCAAATGTCTTAACCAAGATTAGGGACTTAGAGCAATGAACATATTAAGACTGAGAATAGAGTCAGTGAGTATGCTTGACATAGAATCTGCTAGCAGTATTCTGCTAGCAATATTCTTACCATATGTACATAAACCATGTTGTACCTCTCAGCTTCCTGCACAATCTGTCTTCAGATCTTCATATCCACTGTCTCCTTAACTGTAACTTCTTTTGCCTGCTAGAGCTTCCATCTGCAGCAAAATGCCATTTTAATATAAACACTACTGTATCAGTAGAATCAAAACATTGAATTATGGCACTATTCGAAGCTGTCTAGCCTTAATCAAAGTAAGAAATAACAAATAATAATTTTGGTGCTAATCTTACAAAGTTTTTGCCTTTAAAAGGCATTACTTCAGAATGAAGTAATGATAGAAAGTATATTGAAAGTTACTTATGCATTGGAAAGGTGACTGCAGCGATAGGTAAAAACTTTACAGGTAGTTCATGACTTGGTCTTTAACATTATTGCATGCTCTTATTTTTTGTTATTGCACATGTATGTTACTGCATTTGCTCTGTTTTACAGTTGTACAATTTTGGAGAGATGGTTTCTATAGTGTTCTGGACAGATACATGGAAGCCAGAAAGCTTCTTTGACAAGATTGAGAAGAACAGGCAGAATGGAATGCACACCCTGTGCTTACTCGGTGAGCAGCAGCCACTCCTCCTGCATTTTAGTCTATGTGTTGAGTGTTTACCCAACTGTCTAGATCACCAGATAAGCAAATGTGACATTAAAAAGATGAGTGGTGATAAACTTTTGAATTCAAAGTGACTTCATGGATGTAGAAGCAATTTGGTAAACTGGACACTTAAAATCTTGGGGGTTTGCATGTTAAACCCCTTTCATCTGAGTCACTTTGGTTTAGAAGTTGATTATGTAACAAGGAATACTTATTCAAGGTTTAAAATGTATCCAGCTTTCAGTATGATAATTTGGGGGGGAGGGCATTTGAGTACAGGTAACGTTTGAATTCCTCTTGGAGAGATTATGGTCAATTTATTTCATAAAATTGCAGCTGTGCAGAGTCTTACCTACCTGACCTCTTCTCTATTTCAAATCCTTTTTTTTCCCATAACAGAAGTTTGTTCTAAATTTTCATTGGGACAGGAAAGAAGTGCTAATGAAAGTCAGATTCCTGCATGACAGTGATGTAATCACTGTCGAGCAGTCAGACTGTATTACCTTTTGTGACATAATGTGCTCATGGTTTAAGAGTAGTCCCAATGCACTGGTGTGCTCAAATGTGCTGGTATTTAACTGTCTTATGGTAAATATGCTTATCTGTATATTTACTAGGATTTTTATTTGGCTGTGTTGCTCTGAAATCTGTGAAATTTGCCCTATCTTTGGATAAAATCACGTGCATAAAGTCACAGGATTTTGAAATTAACTAACACATGAAACAGTACAGTGTGATCCATATTCTAATAGCTAAATATAGTAATAATTTTAATAACAGCTAAAATGTTGTTAAAGCTTTACCTACATAGAAAACTAAGTGGGGAACTTGTAGGGAACCTGTGTTCTAATGTGTTTTGTTCTACAGATATTAAAGTGAAGGAGCAGTCTCTGGAGAATCTCATGAAGTGAGTCACCATTTTGAAAATTCATAGAAACACACAGTGCACTTAAGGTTTTTTTTTGTACAAGGAACAACGGTTCTTTGCCCATAGTCTAATACTGAACTTACCTGCCTTCTCCTCTTGTGCTTTTCAGTGGCCTTTTGATTCTTAGGAGTGAAACTCTTTTGTTCGTTGCAATAGGGCCTGGCTTTATTTAAAGTAACTGAATGGAGTTGCAGCAGAACATGATCTTTTATATAACTGTCCCTGTGAGAAGCACTAAGTCAGAATGGGGTAGACTTTCCTCTTGGTGAATGAAGTGTTATTTCTCTACTGTTCTGTGCCTCCTGAAACAGATTAATATCTGAGAGTGTTATAAATTTATTCTTCTGTACACTGGGTAGCAACAGTGCAAAGTACATAATATGTAACACCCTTCTTAAAGAGTTAAATAAGCAATATATGCTCTTATGTTTGTTTAACTGTATTCAAAAAGCTTTTGCCACATTTTAGTCATCTCTGCAATCTGTATGTTTTGACAGTAGTGAATATAAATGGCTCCTTTATACACATGCTGTAACTGGTCTAAATTGACATTTGTGAAGTCTCACAGTATCATTGAGGTTTGTTTATTCTGTAGTTTCAAAATAAAATGTTTGACTAAATCCACAGTTGGCAAAGAAAGCAGCATTTCATTTAAGAATACATTTCTAGTCTGTAATCATCTGTCTACAGGGCATTTAACAGAAAAACAGTTGCATGCCCTTGAATTTAAGTCTAATGCATCCTTCCAGAGTAGCTGCAAAACCTGCACATTGCTTCTAGCAGCTGAATTTGTTTTTAGGATCTAAATGATCTACCAGCTGGAGCCCAGCTGTATCACAGGTGTGATGAGAGCACAACAGATTACTGTACTCTTTAAAAATCCACTCTTGTCTAAAAGGCCCAGCCTGAGAGCCTGTGCCTGTTTAAGTTCAACCTGCTGGTCTAGAGGTCTCTTGACATAAGCTGTAAGATTGCTGGGGATAACAAAATGAGTTATATGTGAAATTTCTCTGCTTTTCCTTCCCTGCAGAGGAAGAAAGATTTATGAGCCACCACGCTACATGAGTGTAAATCAAGCTGCAGAACAGCTTCTTGCCATTATTCAAAACAGGAGGCTCCAAGGAGAAAAACCAGGTATGACTGCAGTGCTTCTGTCTGCTACCACCCCTCTCCAGTCACACCTATTGATGAGCTGCTGAACTCCGCTCCCTTCCTCTGACTCTCCAAATTCTGTTTGCAGTGGATTTGGGCTGCCTTAAATCTTAGTCATGAGATGGATTTGGCCAAGTTTCAACAGCATAGTTCAGTGAGCATCGATGAAGGTGTGCTGGTGGCTCCTGGAGGTTTAGTCGAAGCCTTAGTCTGGAAACCCTGGACTATCCACATTTAACTGTGAGCTCTTTGGTCCATTAGAATTGCAGGAGGCAGAAGGACTCTGAGCATTTTAGATCAGTCAAGCTTCAACAAAATCTCTGCTATATTTTACTCACACTCTATTCTACATGAACACCAGCCTGAAGCTAGGTTAACCTAAAGATGCAGAACTGTGATTTTTACCTTGAATTCTTAACACTAGTCAAGAGCAAACTGTGAAATGTTTATTGAGACCAAGGGTAAAATCACAGCAGCTAATAAAGATGACGCAGTTGTATCACAGAAATTTAACAGAAATTGTTTTAGGTCTACTCATTTAAAATGTTTATTCCTTCAATACTATTAAAATGAAAATCCCTTAATTTTATCCTTTACGTAGAATGAATCAGAAGCAGCAGTTTCCTCAAAGTGAACAGAATTCCTGAATGAATTCTTCCTTATCAACATCCTTAAGCTTTATTTTCTCTGAAGAGCAAGCTTCTTTCTAGACCACTCCAATAATTTAATAATTGGAGGTTTAAGAAAGCAGTTAAGGTTTAAGCATTTTGAGTACTTTTTTCCATATGGTAGGACCATTAGTCAATAAATTAAACATTTAATCTTCTTTCTTACAGAAATAACTGAAAACACAATTTGTGTTGGCCTTGCTCGTGTGGGTGCTCCAGATGAGAAGATTGCTTCAGGCACACTACAGCAGATGTCCACTGTGGAACTGGGTGCTCCACTACATTCGTTAATTGTTACAGGCACTATGCATCCTCTGGAATTGGAAATGCTTAAACTTTTCTCTGTTGATAGTTCCAGTTTTGAAAATAATGCATGTCAAAAGACTACTTAAATAAAAATGAGGCATTTACATTTTTATTCCATATTTAATTGCATAAACAGCATAAAGTTATTGCTGTGACTATTTAAGACTTGTCTAACTGCAGTTAGACTCTGTTGCTTCAGAAGACAAGACTGCAGGAAGATGGACCTGCTTCTACCCGAGGCTGCAAACTGCACCTGCTGGTATCAGCTTCTACCATGCAGACACCTCCAGAAACTTTTAAATCTTTGATTCAGGTCATTGACATCCACATCAGTCTTGGGCTGCTGATTAGGGTAAGAAGAGTACCAGGTATCTGTGTGGCAGCACTTGCTGTAGTGCATTAACCAAACTTACTGCATACACTGTAATAAGTGCATTAGATGTTAAATTTCGCTTTTCAATTTTCCAGGAACTTAGGAGTTCTCTTACCAATACAAAACATTAGTGTGCAAAACCTTTTAGGTCTGTGTCCATGTTTGCCTTGGGAGAGTAAATACAGACAGGTGAGAATGCTTTAAACCAAAGAAAACCAAGAACTTTCCTGTTGGACAGCTGGTGAAACAGGGTGAGAAGCTGCACAGAATTTCTTATTTCAGAAGACTCCAACATAAAATAGAACTGGATTTCTGCTAGCATTTATGAAGGGCTGGACTCAACTGCAGCAACCACAATTAACCTCCAGCCAAGTCTCAGCAAACAGACTACAAGAATTCTCTTTAAATCAGCTAGTAGATGATGATGGTTGCTATTTCAATTATTCTTCACAGTATGATGAGAACAAAGCAGACCTATATGCATATTTTTTTTAAAACTGAAGATTTATTGGAAAGACATTTGATCCCATATCTTTTCAGCAATATAGGATAGTTAACATTTTATATAGACTGTATTCAAGTAGAAAAGATTACATTAAAAATTTCTTAATATTGCACTTGGGACAAGCCGTGGCTAAGCTACTAACATTAGCATTCCAGAACAAAATCATACATAGTCTTCAGAATTTTAGTGAGCTGCCTTGTGTTACCTGCAAGATTTCTTCACAGGTGCTTTCACACACATTGCTATTCAACTGAAGCTCACTGCTAAGAGTAATTCCTGTAATTTAAAGGTAAAGGCAAGCAATATGCTGTATGGTACCAGGAATGACTTTGGCAATTGCTTCATTCACATTATTTCACACTTCAGCCAAGATACTGTAGCGATTCACTTAACTCTTGTACAAGATCCCAGCATACATGTGAGAGGCTCCAATGCACATGGGAAGTGAAATACCCAGCTCCTTTTACACATTATTTCCGCCAAATTACCACACAGGCAGGAACCTTTTGTGGCTCACTGAGACAGACGAGTAGATTGAGCAGTATTCGCACACAGCAAGACTCAGTCTTCACGTGCCAGGCGCAGCATGGCTGGCATTGCTTCACATTATAGCAGTGTCTGGCCAAGGAAGTCCCAACGGGGGCAGGCATTGCAACAAAGCCTGAACGGGGACAAATCCAAAAGGGAACCCCAGCAAGCTGCAGATAGGGATTTTCACAGAACTGTAAAGGAGGAAATAACTATTGAGTCTGTACTGAGGATCAGAGAGAAATGAAAAAGAAAAAAGAAAAAGAGAAAAACCTGTTTAAAGGGGTGGGATAGCCAAGAACTGTAGTGAGTGGCAGTCTGATGGCTGCTGGAGAAAACAGGACAGGGTTTAATTATTAACTAAAATTGTTGCTCTGAACTGGTATTTAGAGACCTTGTTTCATGAAGAAGGATAAGTGCATTTTATAGAAGCATGCAACTGAACATCTGCACTGTGTAACTGCAACTGAAATCTGCACTGTGAAAGAAAAGCCATGGACTTTACAATTTGTTTGCAGACTGTGTGCAGAGGGTAGAAAACTGCAATTCAGCAGCAGCTTCTCCCCTCTTGTGTCTTGTTTATATTCCCAAAACAGGTTCGCTTACAACAGTTAAAAAGAGAAACCGTTAGCCTACCTTCACCTTTAAATGCTGCTTTACTTCTTAAAAAAAAAGTAAATTACGACTGTTAAGTCACTAAGGTCTATTTTATTAGTAGCAGCTTCAATTTTTGTGTAAAAATAGTGTCAGCAGCTTTTACTAATGACGCAACTAAACTTTCGCTTTAGTAAGCATTATTACACAAAAAGCAGAGTCATTTATTTACTTTTCATCTTAGGGTAGCAAATCACACAAGTAACTCAGCTCTCTGTGGGGACCCTCCTGATGTAAGGAGCCAGTCCATCCAGAGCTGTAGACTTACCCAATTAGCCTATAAAGGACCAGTCCTTACTGCGTGTATTCCTAAGAGTTTTCCACTGTTACTTAGCACAAAAAACATGGAGGCATTTTAACACAGACACTCTGTAACATTTGTTTTATCTTCTTTTTTGCTGTAGGTGTGTTAAGAATCATGCAGTTTGCAGGCTTGGTCTTTGGAACAATAGGGTTTTAAGTTACTGGTTTCAGTCACAGAAAAAAATAACCCACAAAGACAGACCAGCAAAAGCACAGAAAAGTATGAGCTACAAGAGAACATGAGAAAACCACACTTTAAAAACTTGATTCAAAACTCAGTGGTGGATACAAGGAAGCTGAGTTTTAGCACATGATCTGCAGACGTTCATCCATCTCTGGATGTTCATCATTCACACAAGTCTTTGTTTAAATCATGCCTTGCATCTCCAATAAAGTGTCAATAGCAAAGTGTTACATAAGCAGCCAGTGTTAAGTAATTAGCAAAACACAAATAATGGTGCTTTGGCTTTTAGGGTAAGGAAAACTGTGCTTTCAACTGCATGTTTTGTACTCTCCTAAAACCTGAGCAAGTATCCCCTTAGTAGGTGAAAAAAAAAAAAATCAGATGTCCCTTGTTTACTGCCATACTAGATGTGACTGCAGTTACTGACTAAACATGTCATACACTGTGTTTTGCAGAATTTTGTGATGCTTACCCTTTATCAGAAAGCCTAAAAAGGCTTAAAGTCTATTTTGAATCTAACTTCTCTACACTATCCCCAATTATATTTGACAAATAAATGATTCATTTCTTTAAACATAATGAAGTGCTATCTTTCTTAGCTAGAAAACTCAGACTTGTACATATGCTTCCAACAATCAGCTAAATCATAATAAGCAAAAAGTTATTAAAATAATTCAACAGGCTTATAGGCTGTTTCACTCCATTTCCCATATTAAAAAAGTTTGCAGATGTACATTTAAAAGAATACCATCACCACCACCAAACAAACTGCCACTCTGCCAGGTTCTCACTTGGAAACTTTTCATTAAGAAACTAAAATAGTGGCAAAGCTCAGCAACTTGGGCAGGACTACAGTATTTCAACAAGTCCTGGAATAGTCTGTCCTGAAACATGCTGGTATAAAGATGACTTAAACCAAAGCCTGCTCTTGGATCATGACAGAATTGCAATGCATCTGTCTGGTGCTTGCCTTTAAAGTGGTATCAATTGATCTTCTCTAGCCTCAAATAGCAGTAATAGTAACTATTAAAAAATGAGGAAATCCTCTGGCAGCCAGCAAGCAGCAGTCTATATGCACCACACTACAAAACAGTACCTCCACCCTATAATCACAGCCAGATTTTAATCACCTTGTCTGTGAACATACATGCACACGGTATCTTAAACTGCAGCGCTCAAATCTGCTCAACGGATTGCTGCACCCCACCCCATGCCATGTAACTTCCACCTTTCAGTCAGGAACTCTGGGCCTGGCAGAGCATCTTCCAGGTGGGACAGGGAGAGAGCCTGACAGAGTGCCAGGCAGGAGGCCAGGGAAGAGAGATGTGGAACATGCAGCCTGCTGGGAGGACACTGCACCTGCGTCTGCAGGGAAAACAAACAGGATCAGAAATAGGCAATGGAAGGATCTGAAGACTGGAAGAGACTGCAAAGATTAAAACCAATATTATAGGTGACTTTGTACCATTTTTAAACCAGGTGCCATTTATTTTGCACCCGGTTTCCAGTTCCAAGCACAAGAGTACACCCCCAAGATATGGACAAAATCAACATTCATGTTTCAAAATCTCAACTGGAAAATTCAGGAATCACGTATCAAATTTGGCAAGTGTTGTGTTTTCACATAAAAAGAAATCAGGTGCTATATAGGAACAACAGAATGAATGCAAGAAACTCTTAATACCTGTGATGAATTCAACAATATCAGTGGCAAACAAACCATTTCTGCAAATCAATCTTCAGTAATTTCATAGTGCCTAGCACTTACTACACAGACATTGTCAGCTTCTCAGGGCCTTGATTTTACTATTACCTTTAACAGGTACCAAAATTAATAGAAAACCCATACCAATCAGTGGAAGCTATGATTTCTCGGAAGAATGCCTGTCTTGCTTTTTACTCCACCATGTTCTCTTTGTAAAATGTCCTCTTAAAAAGTCTTCCATTACTAAGTGAACTACTACAGCATAGTGGAACTATCATCTGTAATACCAAGCATAGCAGATTGCTTTTGAAAAAGACACTCAGATATCTGAGTGAAATGACTATAAATGCTAGAAAATATATGACAGACAAATGTTTCTGGAAAAAACCCAAATCTAATAACCCTTACTGCACTGAGAACATTCTCCCCTATGAAAACATACAAGGCTACAGTAAAATAGTCAAAGATGTAAGATTTGTCAACCTGGAAAAAGCATAAGCTTAAACAACATGAAATGTGGTCCTTATTTCCATTTCAGGTATAACCACCAGAAACAACCATTTTCAGTATTTGGAAAGGCAAAATTTGAATTTGATCACTTTAATAAAAATTATTACAACCTATTAAAATCAAGGAGACTTAAGCTTTCACAATTTCAGGATTTAGTTTTTTCCACCACATAATTTCGAAAATAAAAAACTTCAAGCATTTCTTCCATCACCAGCATCCTCCTTCAACTGCCCACTGTGCCCATGAGCAGCATCATGTAATGTCTCATTACTCTCAACAGTATGAAGAGACTAAGAAGTGGAGTTAAATCTAATATTTTGACTAAAATAATTTTCACAAGACATCTGCAACAAAATACCCAGCTTGTCTCAGAAGCAAGTCTCTTCACAATAGCTTTGTCTTTTACATTTAGAATTTTTCTGTCTGGTAAGATGCAAATATAATGGAAGTCTAACATCTACAGTTATGCAAGTACACAACCCCCCCGCATACATCACTAGTAAATAATCAGACTGCATACAAGATTACTTGTAAAAGTAATAAAACCCTTTGATGCTCCGTATTTATGCTGGCAAATAGCTCTCCTGATATAAAAGGCACTTTGAAACCCAATATGGTTTGGTTCATTAAGTTTGCAAAGTACAAACAATTGTACAAACATACAATTATATTGAAGCATGTCAGCCATTGTGACATTGTCTACAAAACAAGTTTCCAATTGTTGATAACACTGGTTTTATGGGAATGAGCAGTGGTTTCAGCAGCTTTACTGAAGACATGACAGGGTTTCCAGTACCACAATCTTATTAAGTAAAAAACCCTCAAAAACTTACGAGTTTAGGGGCCCCCAAAAAAACAAGACCCGAAGTCCATAACATTCATTCAATATTTACTCCTTAGAAGTGAACTCCATCCATAGCCCGAGGGCAGAAATCTATTCAGTCGATTCCAGACGTGGTGGAGGCAGGCTCTGTTTCAAGAAGTGTTGGTACACCAGTACAGTACTGAAAACTTTGGTCCAACAGCACCATTCCAGAAGTTCACTACATGGCTGCAACATCAATCTGTATGTAAAGCTGCCTTACTCCTGCCTGTGGAAAAGGGAAGGAGGGTTAAAAATGCTGTAAAGCCAAAGCAGCTTCCTGTCCTGAACATCAGCCCACATCAGTAAGTGACCTAGCAAAAAACCTCAATGTCTTATTTTTCTGTAATTCATCTCCTACATTTAGCACATCACTCAGAGAGCATGGGATGAGTAAGGAGTTCTTCACACAGTCAAGTGCACACACATAATGATGTATTAACATTAGCTTTGCCATTATTACCTCTTCTGATTCATCCTAAATAACTGCCACACGTGAAGCTGCACAAAAGCACTTCTTACTTTCTTTTGTGCCACTTCCTGAAAAGCAAGCTGCTTGAAGAACTGTCAGGTTAAAATGGAGCTAAGCACAAGAGCGTAACGTGGGACTTGTTCAAACCAGTTCTACATTATGATTTTATCCAGAAAGCCATCACATGTGCAAGCAGCCAATGAGTAGCTTTGAGTAGGTCCAGTCTGTTGTGAGAAACCCTAAGCTAAGAGAAGCCTCATCTATTTTCTTAGTTCCTTATAGGTCAATATAGATCAACCAAACTGGATACACCTGAGACAATTACATCTGTTATTTCCATAAAGTGGCATGAAAAACTAATGCAGAGAGGTACAGTAATTCCATCTACACAACTGAGTATTTTGAAATTGTTCTATACAGTTGGAGCAGAGAAGCTTTTCAAAACAGATACCAAACTCAGAAATATTCAACCTTTCCTGATAAGAATTACGTCACATCACATGACAAGCAATTTACACTTTGAGATGTGATTTCTACTGATAAGACATACCTGAGTAAAAATATTGTGAGTCTGGCTTAGAATCCACCTTCCATCAGCATCAGGAGCTACTAATAACTTCAAAGTCCCTATGTAAACATCAGTACAGAGGGTCCAGAAATGTGGATCATGTAAACTGTAAACTCCTTGCAACTGCTGCACCTAAAAATAGAGGCAAATTTTAGAAAGTGTATTTCAGAAAATATTTGTCTGTACTATGTTTTTTTTATAGAAAATATTATAAAAGCCAATGCATTCTTTTACTTCTAGTTCACTGGGCATTTTGTGATCTTTTCCAGAACTTCTTATTACTATCTCTGTTATTGTAAGGAAGATGAAAACATACAGAGGATTTGTGTCTGTGTGATGATTTTGTGTATGTGTTGTGATTTTGTACTCTGCTGCATTTACATTCTACATGTGTTTTACTGAAACCGTTTCTGAAAATAGAGGTGTTCAAGAGAGAAAAGTCAGTTACTGGATTTGAGATGGCATTCAATTAAAACTGCTCTTTTTGCAAATGTGGGAATTTTGCCATGAAACATACACACAGCTGAAGCTCAGTCAGTCAGCAGCTTGATCAGTCAGAGCAAAAACAGCTTAACAGCTCACCCTCTGGTAGCACTGAGGCAGGGCATTTTCCAGAGAAGGAGGAGTTCTCTGCATCAAAATCCCAATGGATTCTTTTAAAAGTGGAACAATACTAGAAAGAAAAAAGGAAATTAGCTATTATTACTTTTTCAAAAGGTGCAAGGAGCAACCTAAGATTCCTTAATGCTGAAAAATTTTTCTTCAGTTCTTCCACCAGAAGCTGAGAAAGTTGCCATGAAATACCAGTACAGAAAATAAAAGCATTGACAAAATTGCTATGGTGTCCTATCAAAGGCAAGACTATTTCTCTCTCACAGTTTCCACAGAGTTAACTAGTGGCTAGTCACAAAAGATTAATGGTTTAATCACGGGATTTGAGAGGAAATCTCTTAGTGTCTTGGAAGTTATACAACAAAGCAGCTGTATAGCTCAAAACCAACTTCAATGGCAAATCATTCACAAACAACCATAAAAATACTCAACTGAAATGGGGTTTGCCTCTGTGTTTGGGTTAAGGCATATTTTTCTTATGAACTAAGATAATAATGGGGCAATCATAAAACAAAATTATTGTGGAACAGTCCAGCTACAACAGAGTTATTTTGTCAGAAACAGACAACTTGGCATATTCTTGAAGTAAACTAAGTGTAGGGTCTCATCCAAGCTCAAGGGTTAAACATTTGGAAGCAATTAGAGGTTCCCTCCTGGCCAAATAGTCTTGTTTAATCAGCAAACTAAGAAGACATTTAATACCCTTTTTTGTCATTATTACTTTTTGTTTTTTAATAAAACCAGGAGACCAGTAAGCCTATGCCCTGAAGCTACCACTAAAAGGTTATACTCTTATTAAGCATTCAGCATGGTGATTTTTTTGTTGAGGTGTAGTGCATCATGTCTGGTTCAGTAGCACATCCTAAAATTTTCAAGTGGATGACATATATCTGTAGCCCAACACTGAAGCTCAAAGAGCAATTTAATTTCAAGAGCATACAAGTCACCTAACACTCTGGACCGAAAGTGATTATGTATTTCAGAAATTGTAAGCTGCATTTCAGAGTTCAGCACTGGCATCACAGCTACACTACCTGGAGTTATGGGATTAAAAGCACACCTAAAACGTTTGTAAGAGATTAACTGGACCAGCTGTTAAAGGACACTGCAGAAGCTTTGTTTAAAATCTCATGAAGTGATGTGGAATGCACAGCACAGACCAGCTGTGTATTTGCAGATGTGAACAAATGACCTAACCATTTTAAAAAAGGTGTTTCCATTTGAACATGGGAGCAGTGCTGGCTGATGGACTGCTCAGCTCACTCCCTGGTTAAACCCTGGCCAGGGATGGGAGGGAGCAAGAGGCTGCGTGACTCTTGTCTAATGACCCCCTGGAAAAACCACCACCCTAAAATTAAGTCTTCTTGCAGGCACAATGCTTGTTCTAGCCAAATTCACTGCCTGGTGCTCTCTAGCACATGGCCTCCCACGTTTGCACTGCCACCAAGGCATCGGTTCAGAGATAGAAGCAATTAGGGGCAAGCATTAGGACCAGGAGTTGCCTGAACTGGACCTGTCACCAAGACAAACAGTTAGCAATGCAATAACTGTCAATCTGTCTAAAGGAAGCTTAATTGGAGTGTCACATTCTACAGTGGATTACAGAAGTTTAGGGAAAAAAGGTTCTCTTATTAATGAACCCATCTCACTAAATAATGTCCATGTCACAAGCACTACATCAAAGGGAGGTGGAGCTGCCAACATACTCCACTGCTGAATTGATTTCAGTTTAACTCCCTATTTAAAATGCACGTTTGCTTCTTAATAAAAACCTTGAAAGACCAATACACAAGTTCAGGATGCAAACTGAATGCAAGAATTTTGAACACTGACTCCATTCCCATAAATTTAACAAAGCCTCTGTAACTTATGCATCCAAAGGTTTCAAAAACCACACACATACAGGCTGCATATTATTTTCCCAGAGAATCAACTAAAAGAATAGAGAACGTAGTAGTCTGCCTTTTTATTGAAACATACCACTAAAAGTGAGAAAAGCCATGAAAGAAAGCTAACAAAAATGTCTAATTTGTACAACTTATTTACATCATTTAATAAAACTGTTGTACATTATCTGATGGAAGAGAAATTAATTGTCAAGTAGATTTGAAGAGACAGGCTAAGAACACCTTGAAAGTCCAAAGAATAGAGGTAAACCAGGATGTGGCTTGATGCTGTCAGTGAAAGTTGACGCACAACCCGGGTCACACCTTCTTCCTCTATCTTAGAGCCAATGTTCAGATACAAAGTTTATCTTTTGCAAAGCTGAAAAGGCCAAAAGACAGCTGCAGTGATGGGACAGGCCCTCACAAATGCTGTTCAGAGCAAAGAAGGACATGGATGCCCCTCTGCATCCAAGGGATACTAACTTACGTGGTAGTCTTACTGTAAGCCAAACTAACACAACAAACAACAGAATCCAGTTTTATGATGCCTGATGTTTTCCATTGTTTCATGCATATTACTGAAGTATAAAACCTTTAATTTAAAAGCCAAGACTCCAGAGAGTATGCTCTTTTCTCAAACATTAACTAAAACCAGTATTACTTAATCACTAAGAGGCACTAGAAATATCAGTTCCATTTCATGTGACTGAAGAAAACGTTAGGGAAGATGACAAAACCAAGCAGGCTGAAAATATGGTTAGAGACTTTGACCAAGCTCTCTCTTTTTTTTGGCTTCATCATTAGTGAAAAAAAAACCATGCGGCTGCCTCCACAGCAACTATTGCACTGGTGCTTCCCCCCTTGTTTGTTTTAATTTATGAGATTATTGAGGAAAACAAATAATGCTGAATTGTCACCAAGTGGAAAGCATTCTCATGCATAAGCAGTCAGTAAGCTTTGCTATTAGAGACAATTCCATTGCTTTCTGATTACCAAGCCTTAAATCTAAAATATCACACTCTTTTACAAGACAATAAAATTTGAAAGAGGCACCAACCCACAGCAAGATTTGGGTTAAAAACATACTCTCTACAAAAGCCAGAAGAGCAAAGGCAGCTAATGTTACAGCACATCACATTCCCACACAAACTGTTACAGAAGAAGTGAAAGGTGTTCCAACAAATAAAAACAAACTAACTATTGAGATGAACATGATAAATCCAGCCTGCCACTACTACACATGGATTGATTAAAAATTAAGAGTGAAAGCATCAAACTCTTAATTAACCTGCATCACATTCAGATACTACTCACATCCCTTCCAGTGCCATCCTGTTTGTGCCACTGTTTCTGTAGGCATAGCTAGCAAGACCCTGCCATTGTCATGATCTTGGACTGCAAAGCTGAAAACAACTCTGGGTAAAGAACCCTTTACACAGACATTGCATGCAGAGCACAGCAGGAAATTCATTCAGTGCTCTCAGCACTACAGAAAATAGAAGGTATTTGTGACAGGTTTCATGGAAGGTAAACAAACATTGCTAAGGATCAAGACCAGCTATGGTTCTTCAAATACCATAGCTCAACATCTACAGCCAGATTTCCAAATTCTGGGTTTTTCCCCAGCCATCATCCATATCGTCAGTGTGAAGAGTGTTGGCCTAGTTCAGAACTTTAATAAAATTTTTTTATTAGGCAATGGCAATTTTAATCAGACTACAAGCTTTGCTTAAGACAAAGACCACAGGTTTAACATTTGCTTTACTGATTTTGAATTCTTTGTTCTCATAACAATGTAGCACCTTGATTCTCAAGCAAGGCTGACAGGTACCATTACTCTGTAAATAAAGGTAGTGCTTGACATTTAGCAAAAATGGCTTAAAATAACACCACCAGTAAACATACTAGTTTGGAGGAGTTTTGCTATAGAAAGTTCCTTCTGAATCTTAGTGAATGCAGCACTTCATTAAAAAAAAGTAATTTTTTTTATACTGTTATGCCTCAAACATGAAAGACCCCAAATGTTACTGGCACACCCTCCCCTGAAGCTCTTTCATATTGTATCATGTTCAAGCAGCTCTAGATTTTATGCAAAAAATTATGTAACCCGTGGAAACAACTTCACTAAATGACTGAAGTAAATTGCCTCATTTCTTTGACCACTTAATATGCAGTCTGCATGCTCTATGCAATCTAGTATCAGATTTAGTCTACTGTGCCTTTCTAGAAACATGTGGGTCTAATAGTGGTTTAGGACAAACTTGATTTATACCAATTGTGGCTTTTGCATGGTGACTAGTTTCACATAGCTGACTGAAATACTAAAATTGCTTCAACATTTCAGAATAAGGCTTAGAATACCAAGTTTAAAAACTAAATGAATATTTAGTTTTAAATATTGAAAGCAGTTTAGAGACTTGAGAAATTGTTTATTGATTCAATGCATATATAATTATGTGGACAACACCTTGGAAAAAACTTGAAGAGTGCCAGCCTGAACTACAATAAAATAGTCAAGCTTCTGTTAAAAAAAAAATTTAAATGGTGGTAAGACAGACTTGTCTATTTTAAGCATGTCCTATTTATGCTTTACTTGCATAAGATAGTAGAGAATAATCAAAGAAAGAGTCATTAGATATTAGTGGTTGCATCCAGGAAAATTCAGATCCCACACAGGATTTTCACTGGGCAGTCAGAATGTTCTGTGCTAACTCACGAGGAGTTAGGCAGAGAATGTCACCCTAGAGCAGTCTTAGCAGAGGATCACAAGAGCAACAGAGCAACTGTGTCAGCAGCTGACAATTTGCACTAATTAGAGATGCTGTCTACAAAAAGGCTCAACCATTTGATTTAAACGCACTGCTTGACTTCTCTGAAGAAGCATTTCTTAACCCTTCTGCACTTACACAAGATAAAACAGGTTACAACGTGGAGTCTGTACAGCTTTACACTGCCCCAGTAAGTTTTTCAGTCATCTTATACAGGTATTTTTGTGATTTCTTTTGCAAGCGTGGCCATCATTTCAAACAACTGAATGGAGAGGACCCACTAATAGGAGCAGGCAAGGCTTGAATAAACCAGGGAGAGCTGCCCAACACTGAAGCAAGCAAACACTCAATCGAAAACGAATGAACAGTTATCTCACATAGACACAAGCAATCCTAGATTAAGAACCGTGATTTTCCTTTGCATTCTCATCCAACAGATTTGATATGCTATCAGTTCACCAGACATAGTTCCATAAAAGAGAATAAGGATTTCTGTTCTGCCTTTATTCCTTCTTTTTATACAAAAGTATCATAGAAAGAATACAGATTAAAAACCAAAACCCTAAACAAAACCAAACTAAAACAAACCCCACAACAACAAAAACCCCCAACAAGACAAGAGAAAAACAGGAATCCTGGATCTAACCTACCCCCTACTCATACCCTGCACACTCTGTAAGTCAAACTCAGACCATTAAGCAGTAACTTGGAGAATACAGTTCCAACTAGGGCAAAGTCCCCAAAAACCATTAAAACTTTTGAATGACTTTATCAGACTGGCTTTTGCATTTCTGGCTCAAAACTATGCTTCTTTTATTACAGCCACAAAGATCCTGATTACAGAACAGATCCTGATTTTTAAACACCCGTGGATGGGGTCTGCTTGTTGGGGCACACACATGCTCTTACTCCACTTTACCTAGTTGGTTTAACTAGTAAAAGGGATACAAACAAAATTGACAAATATTCATTTGAAACAGCAGACAATTATTTAATCTGAAGCCAGATTTACCCCAAAAAATTATGTCCTTCCCACCTCAAACCCACAGGTATCCCATGAGCAGACAGACAATTAAAAAAACCCAAACAAACAAAACCCAAAATCCCCCTCACATCCTGAACTAGACATAGCTCTTGCCATGACCAGTTTAAAGTATTTCTGCAGTGTTATTCCCCTCAAATTTTAAATTTCACAGCACTTCAGTAAATTTTTTTTCTCTAGGTTAGATTTAGGTGACTGTAAAAGATTAAGTACAAAACTATTATATATCCTAGCAAGCATCACCTGGGCTCCCATATTACTGTTACAGAAGATCACCTTATGGGAAAATCTGAAAATCTTTTTGTGCTAATTCTTAAAGAACACTTCAAACACAGCATAGTGAAGAATAGGCAAAATTAACAGTGGTTTTATGTCCAGAAGTGTAAATGAAGATTACTAAAGTCAAACACCATAGAAAGGCACTCAAGTTCTCAATATCCATCTGAAACTGCCAGTTATCTAATTTATAATCTTAAAGTGCATTTCAAGCAAAACCATCAATAGTTAAGTCTGTTGGACTGCTTAGAAAACAAAATATCATCACAAAACCACCCAACCCTGCAATTAGTGCTCGCTCCACTGATGTGCCAGGATGTGTCAGTCTGCAAGAAACGCAGGCTTGCTTCTATCAGCTAAGATGCAGCTGACTGCACTGATAGCAGAATTATTCTACTGATCATTTATAGCATCAAGGACCAACAAAATAACATCACAGGCTGAAGTCTGGCATCAGATCAAAAAACACATCAAATAGTGAACTTCTCCAGCATTTTCAGCATAGAACACGGGTCTCAAATGTTCCTTCTATCTGTGCTAGAAAACCTATCAACAGCATTATTATGACACCTCTGTTATGGAATTCAGTGTTATTTCAACTACTGTATGAATGGAAGAAAAAAATGAATTGTCATTCATATGGTATTTTCTGCTGTACACAAAGCTAGACCCTTAAAATATAAAGTGTATGGAAACCTGTGTTTTAGCCAGCCACCACCTCTACCTCAGCAATAGTTTCTTCCCCCTTGGAAACATGCACATTTTCTTTCCCATTTTCTGAGATTTCAGTAACAGAAGTAGTTTGTAATAATTTGTCATTTATGAAATCACAGAATGTTTAAGTCAAAACCTCCGAAGTTTATATTAAAGTGGTGATTTAATAGTGATTTCTATCACCGACAGTTCTGTGGGTGTTGTGTCTGAAGCCTGCTGCCCTACTCTGACAAACAGGGAGATTCACATCAACAATCCTGTGAACGCTGCCATGCACAAGCCATAAACATGCCATACATGGTATGAGCATAAGCAGCTGCAGTTCATCAGATGACACTCACCACTGCCGAACAGACAAAGGTGTTCAGTTATTAGGTTGTAACTGGAGTTGTGGTATGCTACCCTATGCCACCATTGAAACTGCTGCCAAAAAAGCCTTATAGCATCACTGAATGAAATATTTGCTTGACCAGTCTAATCCAAATAGCTTCACATTTACAGTGATCTTGTCCAGGAGTACTTGAAGCATTTCCATCAGATCTTAAAAGGAATAAGGATGTCTCAGCGTACAAATACAAATAAAAAGTTCTTGTTGAGGTAAGAAAACAAAATTAAAACCTACCAGCCTTGATTTGTCAAGGACAAGGGCACATCCTGTGCCAGCAGTCTCGACTCTGCTGCCCTGAAAGCATTCTGCTCCATTTACTGGAGTACACTGGTTTATATAAGCATGTACTAAATACAGAGATGAATCTTTCTACAGTTTGAACCTGAAAGACATTTTTGTATTATTATGCAAAGAAGGACAAAATATGCAGATTTAAGAGCTGAAGTTGTAGCTGAGGAAAAGGGAAAGAAAGACAGCTCATGTAAGAGCTCACCAGAACGGCTGTATAGAACAGAGGTAACACACCACTCTTGGAAGAAAAGCAAATGTTATAAGTCATTAGCATAACAAAAACCCTTTTTCTTCTGAGCTGTAATTTCTGCTGTAACTAGCATCAAAAATACTACCAAATACCAGTGATAGCAACACTTACCTTACACCTATAAGTAGTGCTATCAGCATTGAACAAATAGGATCTGCTATCATTAGACCATAGTTCTGCATCAGTATAGCAGATATGATTACACCAATACTTCCCAGCGTGTCTGCCACAATGTGCAGAAATACACCTGTAAGAGATTAAGTGATACCATTACAACTTGCTATTCTTAAAGCTAATGCAGCATTTCAGAGATGTTTTACAAAAAGAAGTCTCAAGAACTAGATAATATGATCTATACTTGTTAAATTTGTGGTCAGTTTTGGGTCCAACACGCAAAGATTTTAATGTATTTGTGGAATATGGGCCATTTGAAGAATTTACATTCTTTTCTGCACTTAGCAGTAATAAGTATTTCATAGCAAGGCTATTAAGTTAAACAGTGATTAACAGCTGCAGCTAGACTTTTCTCATTCAATACCCACTCATATTATAGCACAGAAACTCATAGTCCCTGATGCCTACAGTAGTGAGTACTGTATAAGATGGCCAGACTGTTAGAGAAACAGTTCTGTGAAGCTTTGACACATGCTAATGTTTAACTGACAACACCTTCTAGAAGTTACTTGGCAAAGAAATCCAAGACAAATAGTTTTGAGAATTAAACTATGCTGCAGACATGAAAAGCTTTACTCTTACTCTGAAGAATAACACTGCCTTCAAGTACAAAGAAACACATACTTTGCAGCTAGTCAAAGTTTAGCCTTTGGAGCTCTCTGCTGGCAGTGACTGGAAGTCATTCAGAAACAGCTTCTTGAATGCAATTCTCCAGACAGATAATCCCCTCTCCTAAAAACAACACACGACTATAAACCAGCTCTTTGGGGATTTCTCCAAGTCTACATTTGTACTGGGTCTGGCTGGGACAGAGCCAGATTTCTCCAAAGCAGCCTGCACCAAGGCCTTCTGTTTCTCACAGCCCCACAGCAAGAAAGCTGGGGCAGGCAAGATGCTGGGAGGGCACCACAGCCAGGCCAGCTGATCCAAACGGACCAGAGGGATATTCCACACCACCCAACACCATGCTCCCCAGTAAGACTAGAGTGTTGTCTTTTCCAAGTAGCTGTCGGTCAGACTTCCCTAGGCAGTGATCTGCTGGTGGGAGGTAATTGCTTGTGAGTGACTGTCTCAAGAGTGATGGACTTTGTATCACTTGGTGAGGTTTTTCACTCAATATTGAAAAATTAAAATAAAACCAGGTCTTTTTAAAATGCTTCAATTAAAATGAGTCTTTCACAAAAAGACTGACTTTTGAGTATCTTCAACTGAAGTACTGAGTATACATATACATACTATGGTGTACTGTAAATTCTGGAAGAACGTGTAAATGTTTCCTTTTCAAGGACTACAAACAAGCCAGAAAATCATCCCATGAGAGAAAACCCTACGTACATTTGGGTATGCCAAATAATTACTACCTCCTCCATCTCATAATTGCCTCCCTTCAACTTCCGAACATTTAAAAAAAGTAAAACAAAACCAACAAACAGCCAACCAAAGATCAAAACCAACATCTAAATTATCCATAACTAATGCTCAGGAGATCAGGGACTCCAATTCTACTTCAAGAAATTTAGATGCATTACCATCTGCTCTAAACCAACTCTAAGAGCTTGATGAAATGCATATTTTAAGCTCAGGTACTCTTTAACAATTATATCAATCTGCATTTTTAAAATACCTTCTATCTTAATCACACTGTTCTTCATGTTACAGAACATATATTGCAAATAGGCTCCTTAGGTTTCTGCTTTTAACCACTCTTTCCTAGTTTTTCATTGATTTTTCAGCATCAATAACAGAAGCCGAATCCCAACTTTTGGGATGTCTCTTTTAAACTGTGTTGACACTGCACTACATTTAGACTTCTGTGAATGTCTTGACATGTCATGCACAGAGTACAGCAGAGCTATTTACAGGGGGAATGGAACTTCATTAAATAGCTCCTTTAAGAAAAACGTGGCATTTATCCAGAGGGACCCTCTAAAACACGTGTGATAGACCCAGGCAGGCAGACTGATAAAACCAATAAACCATCATACTTATTCTCATCATACCTTGTAAAATCTGTTTGCTGGATCCAGCCATCACTTCAAGAGAATGGTCATCTGTGAAGACAATTATTGACATATTAACCTAGACAAAGGCTCTCTCTAGTGGTCCTTCTGTTACACTCTTCCTTTTGGAAATGTCTTGAACAGAGGCTGCTCACAATGACCAGCTTTTACTCAAGCTATTGTTTTTTAATGCAGCAATTAAGTCTTAACATGCATTTTTTTAAATAAAACATCACTTCACACAATAGATTTCTACCTATGTATATATAAAAATAAATAATATACATTTGTTCTTAATTAAAACAAACTGAGAGGGAAGACCTTGCTAGTATATAACAAAATAAGACCCCCTCAAGAAACCAAGTCATGTACACAAGTGAGAAGAGTAGGTTTAAATAAATCTGCTAACCAGAAATACTTCACTTAAGCAAGCATTTATACCTAATGTAAGACAACAAGGATAAGACTTGGAGAAAGAAGAAGTAAGTAAAAAATCTTCTCATCCAAGCAGATTAATGCCTCTGTAGCATTAATCTGAAAGATATTTTAAGAAAAACTTGTTAAGGGATAGCAAAAGGCTTCTAGTGAAGATATACAATAATTTACACAACAGATGATTTGAACACCAAATTGCACAAAACAGATAGCCACATTCACTGGTCTACAAGGGTGAGGGCCATGGGGAAAGTATGGAAGAGGCAGCAGCAGGGAACTCCTGCTTTCCAACCAAATTCCAGGAGAACTACCGGAAAACAAATGCCAATTTTCTAAGAATAGCAGGGAAGGGACAAGTAAATATTTTTACACTCTTTCTCACCTCCTGTCTGCCACGTCCCACACTATTCCCTGCTCTGAATGTGCACATTTTGAGTCACATCAGCTCCCAGCTTATAGCTTAGGCAGGAAGGACTGACAACCCTGCATTACCACAAGGCTTTCACTTGCACTGTTTCAAATAGGTGGTATCTACACAATCTCTTCTCCCATAGTGAGGGCTACTGATCATATTTTGCATGAATGTCTCTTCTCAGATTGTTTGCCTTCATAGAAAAGATTTAAGCATAGCTAACATAACATGTATCTTTTTCATAACCATCTTAAAAGAGATTACAACTACACAAAATGGGGAAAGTCTCACTTGAGATCACAAACCAAGTACAACTAACAATCCCTAAGTACCCAAAGTTCATTGGTTCATTTTTTCTAATATCTTGAGCTGTAAAATTATTCAAATGGAGAACACCAGCAAAGCAGTTTAACTTTGTCGATTGATTTTAATGAAAAAAATGAAATAGGGCACTTAATAACTAATTTCACTATATTGCAATAGCATACAGCTGTTCCATCTTTTGCCAACACATAACATTACGGTGAACATTCAAAAACCAGAGGTAAAGCAAAATCTTTAAAAAACTAACACTGAAATTACCGCAAGTGAAACACAAAATGAGTCACAAAACACGCTAGTTGCAGAGCACACCAAACATTTAATGAAGCTATGTCCAGGTATAATCACAATAAGCTGCCAGCACATTTTTTTTTTTTTTTTTCAGTGAATTATTAATAGCAGATTTAGACTGAGTCAGGATGATCTGTGACATCAACTCAGTACTTACCATGACAATAATCCTGACCATGAGAGTGTCCATGGCCGTGACCATGAGTGTGTCCATGGGAATGTTTATGTTCGTGGCTGTGCCCATGATTTCCGTGACTGTGCCCATGGCTGAGACCACCGTTAAATAGAGAATGGCTGTGCTCGTGCCCTATAAACAAATATCACCATCAGAGCATGATGAATACATAAATGATGAATACAAGTACACTTACTTTTGTTTCTCAGCTACTCAAACCTATTCATCTTTTAGGTCATCTTAAAGTATGCCTTTAAATAAGTTAAGAAACTTAACAAGCTGTTTGTCATCTACAGCTCTGCTGTGCAGACTTATTTTATATATATATATGTACACATAAAATACACCAGATTTGAGAAGTGCTTTTATACATTCCCACTTCTGAGACTTGTGCTAGACTTTTAATATAATTTGAAAAATGTACACCTAATTAAATATAAGCACTTTAAAAATAGCTGTTTTAAGAAACCAGAAATTGACTGTCATTCACAGATTAAAAATTCAAGCTTAGATTGCTGCTTAAAGACCAAAGACTATGTTCTTTCACCAGTATATGTAAGTTTATATGTTAAGCTCAAAGAGAGACCCATAGGCTTTGCAGAAAAAAACCCCAGAGTGTTTACCACGTGTATTTAGACAAATAAATTCTGCATTTCAATTCAAAAGACACTAAGCTGAGAAGCATCTGAAGCAGAATCATCTCATGCTTAAAGTTTGGTTCAGATACTGTTTTCTAAATTTTCCAGCAACAACCTTGCTTAAGTACAGCTTAAATTTGTCCAAAAAGATGCTCAGCAAATCTCTTTCAGTAAGGTGCAGAAGAGTGCATTAACTCCAGAAAGCAGATTCTGGACTTCTAGGTGTTCCAGTTAATGGATATTAACATGAGAAGTACAACAGTGGCATACCAGGGCTAGTAATAAAATACAGAAGTCAACAATGCAAGAAGAGGTCACAAACACATTTGGCTAGGATTGCCATTAACAAGACATCAAATGTAATACTGGGGTTCTCATTGGGGGTTAATAAGGTCCTGGAACACAGGCTGCCACTAAAGGAAACAGTACTGGAAGTTACATCCTACCAGAGCCATGTGAATGCCCGTGACCTCCATGCTGAAAAACAAATATTCCTATGAGATTTACAATGAATCCTAGTATGGAAACAGGAAGAAGTCTCTCATGATGCACATCGGGAGGCTCAAGTGCTCTCTAAAAAAAAAAAATAAAATGAAACAAACCAAAAAGTAAACATAGAGTTTTACAATCTCTTTACGTTATTAAAAGGCACCAAAAAACTACTTAGATACAGGAGCATTCTTATATATAACATATATATATAGACATACTTTAAAATTATTCTGGGCTTTCAGTTTTTGGGATGATACATAGACCAAATCTCACTGTCTGAAAATAAAGTTCTATTATTAAAGCTGTGAAAGTACAGTAGCATATTCTCAAGAGTCTAGCTCAGCTTTATCATAAGATTGAGTTATGCTGTGGGATGTGGCTCAACACCATTTGAAAACATTCAGGTTTGTTCCAGTATGTGGATTGCTTAAGTCACCACCTGTAAGACTTCCAAGAGACTAGAATGCCATTTCTTCCTTTCTCCTTAGAAAGGTGAGGCAATGAGGGTAATGAAATGAAGACTGAGAACAAATTATGACATTTTTTAGAAATTCTCAAATCTAGATTGATTTTTTTTTTCAATTCTTTTTTACCCTACTTCCTCTGGAATTTTTTCCCCATGAGACATTATAGACCTAATACAATTTGCATCTGGAGCTAAGTATTGATGAGTGTAAATTACTACTGGCAGAAGAGAAAAACATTCACCATCTCTCCACAAGGATGAAAGGTACAGGCAGTAAATAGCAAGGCAGTAAAACTTCTAGCAGATGTAAAATTTTAAAGCAACTGAGAGAAAGAGATTCACAAGCAAAGAGAATACTTAGCATGGGAGCTCAGATCAGCAGGAAGAGAATTATCTTTCAACATTGCCCTTGACCCTGTCATTGTTTTTAATTTTTGTAGTAAGTTTTGCTCCTGTATCTAGATTTGGAGTAAAGTTTTCCCAGGCTTTTAGGCAATTTCAGCCCAGCTTTAACTGATTGTGAAGTATTTACAGGCCTAACAATGTAGAAAAATGTTCCTGAAAGCTCTTCCCAATTCTCTGTTAGCAAAAGGAAAATTCAAGAGACTTACTCTGAACTAGAAGTCTAAACAAATTTACAGTGTATTTCCCATTAAAAAGTAAAATTATTAATTGAAGCTGATTAGCTCTTAATCCTTGATGTTGCCCTTAATGTCTAAATTTCAATCTTGAAATTATCACCTGAACCATCATGTAAAACAAATTCAAGAAAAAAGCCCTTGTAAATGTTTAACCTATCACTATTTGCCATTTATATCAGACTTCAAGATTTGGAAAACAGTGCTCTTTCTTTAACAAGCTGGTCCAACCTCACAGAATGTTACTTATGACTAACTTCCCTCCTCTGAATGACTAGTTTGGGCCTTTCTTTCTTGGCCTCATCTGTTCTTTAACAATGAGAAGTGAAGATCCTTCTAAAATATCCTTAACTGGATGAAAAAAAGGGACAGGCTCCATCTCACAGAATCTTTACACATAAACAAAATACACTATTTAAGAAGCTAGTACCAATAAACTGAAAAAGCTGGGCTTCTCTGTCATGAAACAGCAATTTCAGACGGCCCCATTCTCTGTTCAAATCACAGATTTTTAATCAACTATGAACATAATTTAATTTTTCAATTCATTAATTTCAATAATTTATTCCTAGTAAAAATAGAAATGTTTATCCATATTAATTATAGAATGAAATAGTGTAATTGATTTCATAACATACCTCAACACCTTCAGAAAAAATGAAGAATGCTGTAAAGATGAGGAATAAACCATTTACAAAACCAGCAAGTACTTCTGCTCGAACATACCTTCAAGAAAAAAAAAAGCAATAGCAGATATTACCACCTTCGTTTAAATGCTGAAAATTAGAAGTAGAACTTAAGAGACTGGAATGCAATCTTCTAGCTCTCAAACAGTTTTATTACACAGGGATTTGCTACATGGAAGATGGCATATAAATTATGGATGACTATATAAAACTGGCCACGTTGTATTTTGACAGAGACCTGATCCAGATCAGCCATTCCCTGACCTAGATGAAAGAAATCTTCCAGTGTCAAAACCTTTCCATTTAAGATTACGTCTACTCGAAGTTACGGTATAAACGCATATTTGGAAGCCACAAACTAAGATAAGCATGCGAAATCTAATCAACATTTTCTGATGTCAAGTTACGTTTAATATTAAACAGACATATATTAATTTGCTTCCCCTCTCAAAGGTGAAATTTTAGTAAAAGTTTTAAGTAGAAATTAATCATTCTAACATCAAATTTTGACAATGACAAACTGCCAGCTTAGAATAACATGTAATTTCACTGTAGCAAACATCAGACTTAACAAAGTGGGGCTGTTATCTGATAAATGGAACACCAGCTGTTTAAATGCTGAGCAGTAATTAATACAGAACTTGCTTTCACTGCAATTAGTTCATGGTACGATTCTCTCTAAATTGATTTCTATGCACACTGGAGCTTCCACCTAAATTAAACTGTGCTTTAAGTTTCAAACTATATGATTCACACGTAAGCAAGGCAGCTGAAGCTAAGTGCTGACACTCAAGTCAATAATGCTGTGGGGAATGCCCATGTTGCAACTCACTTGCTGTTAGTCAGTATTACCAATTAATAATATTGTACCACCAGTATTGTTTTATGGGGCACAATTGCAACGTTCAGTGGAACCAAGTGCCTGCCAAATGCCAGCTGCAGCAGGTAAATCCACCAAAGGCAGTATGGGATGACACACCTCAGCTTTGAGGCTCTGTATTAACGGCAGTCACAGCTCCAAATCCTGCTGGTTCCAAGGATCTTAGTTTATAATCTCCAATGCAGCATCACTGAGACTTAGCTCCTTTCAGCTGTAACTTCCTGTTCCAAAGAAGGAGTGGGACACCAGCAGTCTGGGAATCGCTGTCGCACTCCTCACTGCACTGTGAGGACAAACCCAGGATGTGGCTGCTCGTTCTTCACTGGTACCATTAAAACATGACAAGGCAGGGCAACTTTCTGCTCTGTAACTTGTTTCCACTAGCATGATCAGAGAGATCTTGGAAGTGATAAACCTTCTTCCCAAAAGCAATGCCCTCATATTTTTATCCTTTTTAGTGGGATATTAACTTACACGTTGACATAGCTCACCTTAAAAAACCCTTCACTTTCAACAAAGTTTTTCCACATTCTGCAAAAAGCTTTTGTTTGTACAGTGAAAAGTGACTATCTAAACATTTACTATAATACATGAAGGTAACAGCCTGGAGTTTCTTACCCATATGAGAAAGCATCGTTTGACCTCCATTTTGAAATAACTGAAGCTGCTAATCCAGCCAATAGAGCAGTACAGTCAAAAAACATATGAAAAGAATCTGATATTAGACCTAAACTGGAAGAGAACAGGAAAAGTGTTATGTTTCATATGCTACATGTTGAGTATGAAAAATAAAAAAAAAAACCACAGACATTAATCTTTTACACACTGGCAAAATACACCGTGTTTCTAAGCTTCAGGCATGGTTTTGCTAGCACAGAAGAGAAAGAGACATCCACACTTCATCACCAACAAAAATATGATGCCAAAACTGCTTTTGTCAGCTTAGGGAAGGCACTTTGGAAGAGTGCTTGGCAAAAATATCCTCCTAGCATATGATTTTGGTGATAGTGAAAGGTGGTTTCCACTGACACAAACCAAAATCCCTGGAGTAGATGTACCCACAGCCACATCTCTCATCAATATAATTCAACCTTAAATCTTTGCCTTAGCAGTGGCAAGGCACTGACTAGAAGATACACACCTCTGAGATCTAGAGGCTGAAGGAATTAGAGGCTGAGAGGCTTATTTCAAAGACCAATGTCAATATTGATTGACGAACACAGTTAAAGGAAACCAGCATGCTAAAAAGTTCAAAGCAACTTAAATTAGTTCATGAGTTAGCCAGTCAGTAGAACTTGTATCAGTTTGTAGGCTACAGGTAAACTGTAAACAAGAGTTGCCAAAGTTTACCAAAGTACTCATGAACAGGTTCTGTAAGTCTGCAGGGAAGTACGTGCATTGAAACAAAAAAAATTGCTTCATATTTTAAAAGACATTTGATACAGAGGTACTGTTGAGCACTTGTTAGTCAATAGTCCCAAAAGTTCAATTTTCCCAGTCATTTGGTTATCTAAGAATAAATACATTACATACACAACTTACTTCTTGGAAACTCAAGCACAAGAAGCAAGTACTGGTTTAACAAGTTCTAGAGGATAGTTGCATACTCACATTGAAGTCAAATACAGTTTCATTAGCCAAAATTCCACCACTTCACATTAAAAAGCCAAACCATTTCAGCCTTACTGAAAACAATTACAACAGTAATCTTAAGTGATCCAGATGAAACACTCAACACTGGAAGTAGATTTGAGGGAGAGGAAAGAGAACAAGTGTCTTGCTCTATATAGTTACACATATACTTTATGGATACATACAGAGTTATACATACACACAACTGTAACATATATGGCAGAGGAATGATGGCATGGTAAATTGTCCTTAGGTGCTATGGCCACCGAAGCAGGAGAGATGAAGCTGTTCTGAACAAACTTGATAACAAGACCCATAGGCTAGATGCCTACAAAGCACCAAAATGGAATTTGCTATTGAATTCTTAAAGGGGTTTAGTGACATCTTCCCCCTTCCCAAAACCAGGTGACATCTTTAGGGAAACAGCTCATTTTAGGTTTGTTTCTGAGCAGTTAAGAAGATCCAGTGAGGAAAAAAAAAACCACCACAAAGCACACCAAATATTCAGGTAGAAGGCAATTACTGACAGGAACTTAAGTTGTAATGATTATGAAATGGAAGGAATAAGCATGGCTAAACAGAGAGAGCTACTGCTTTCTGAGGTATTTGGGTTTTGGTGGGTTTTTTTCTTTCTTTTTTCTTTTATAAAGCCTTCCGGGAAAGAGAAGTGTATAAGAACTGCGACTCTAACAAAATCCCATACAAGTTCTAGAACCAGAAATCATACAGCAAGTTATCACGGCACAGAGCTCACACCTGCCAAGTCTCACTAAGGCAAGACTTACCTTAAGGGCAACACCAATACACCCGCACTGCTTTCAAGACCTAAGCTAACAATTGCAGGTGGCCAGAGGCATGTGGATTTATCAGCAGGGGTCAGCAGACTGCATCTGCAACGCAATTCACCTCCTGGCATAACCATGCTCTGTATCATAGGTACAGCTACAAGTGATTGAGCTGCACAAATGGCAGGAAGACTGGTAAGAGACCAATCTCATTTCATCTGAGGCTTTTTTAAAGTGACCTGTACAGTAACAAGACCTTAGAAAAAAGGGGTGCAAAGTGATTACTAAAGTAATCAAGCGATCCAGTCAATGACCAGCAATACGGTGAACCACAGCAACATGGGATTCATGCAAGAACTCCTGTTAGAACCAAACACATCATCCAGAGTATAAACTAGTAGAAACCCTGTACTCAGACACACTGTGTCTAAATAAAGACACTTCCACAGCTGATTTAGTTTAACATCAAATTAAACAAATGTGCACATGTAGCAAATTTCAACCTTAAACAAGCAAACAAGCTCTCAGCCAGCAAACTCGTGACCAGTGACAGAACTCAAGGAAAAGGCATGAAGCTGAGTCGGGGGAGGTTTAGAAATTAGACGTTAGGAAAAGGTTTTTCACCCAGCAGGTGGCTGAGCACTAGAACAGGCTCCCCAGAGAAGTAGTTGCAGCGCCAAGCCTGACAGAGGAAGGACAACACTCTTATGTGAGTTCAGGAAATAACCTATTTGGCAAACAAAAGCTCAGGAGAACTGTAAGGGCAATGGAACTGTGTCTTCAAAATGACAAAATAATTTTCCCTATGGGGTTCCTTGTTTGCTTGTTACATGTTTGCTCTTCCAAGGCATGACCTGTCTGCTTTGACTGAAGACATTCCTCATTATGTTCTCTGCTACCCCTGTCTACTAAAGTGCTTACTAACACACTGTTTTGTTCTAGCCCAAAATCTAGGCTTAGAGATACTTAACACTAGTGACTTGAAATACAAATGAAAGGTTCAACTAATGGCTATGCAGCAAATCCTAATTCTTAATCTCAAGTATGAACAAAAATAAGTAAGTGCCTTCTGAATTCCAATATGCCAGATTCTTCAGTGACAAAGTTCTCTAAGTGTCACTAAAGTTTCTCAGTTTAGTTTTCTCATATACAGGACTTTTTATGGTCATACCACCAAAAAAAATTGTTACACTTAAAAAGACAGACATCAGAACAAAGTCACATGAACACAAAGCTCTTTGTATCAGAACAGCTAAGAAAAATATTTACATCTGCTGAGTTACTAGAAAAAAAATCCATACTCAAATAGGCAAACTATGCATACAATAACCCTCACACAATTGCAAAGTGAATCAACATCAAAGCCTAAACCAAACACATTCAAAATTATCTGGGTGCTGCCAAGATAGTCTGTACCCATGACAGTGCTGCATGCTCACTGGTGCCACAGTAGCAATTACTGTAATCAAGGTTAAGGATTTTATAGTGTCATTTGAGAGATTCAGAACAACATGGCAAATATTAGGATGCAACCGTTTCCAAATTCACGTGCTCCAGTCGCTCAAGACTTTTAAGAGCTCCAGTAATTTGTGTCTATAGTACAGCTTTTGGTAAAGAGGACACTGCAGGACCTAAATGACATTTCCATGCCAGTCCACTCTGAACTGAACTATTAACAGAGACTGAAATATCATCATAAAACAACTTCTCTATCACTAATGAAGCATGATGGAAATACTGGCACCAGTGCCTGTTCTCTACCTTTATACTGTACACCAGTACTGAAGTTATTCTGCATTTCCACTTTTATTTTGCTACAGATTTTTCAGGAGCAATTTAGTCAAGTCTCTTCCATTTTCTTCACTCTTGTGAATTTTTGTGCTATGTAAAGTACCGCTCAGCTATACAAGGATGCATCAATTCCTGTTTTGCCCTCGAGACAAGGATGTTTGAGTCAGCGATATCCAGGAATCAACCTACAGACGAAGCCACACTCCCCAACAGAGGATCTCTGCGGCAAGCGGCAGCTACAGCCCCCGAGTCCCGTAAATCAGGCCAAAGCCAGGCTTCCTCCTCAGCAAAGCACCGAGCATAACAGCAACTCCAAACAGCATTCCTCCGCAACGCGTCGAGTCGCGCCCGCCAGCCGGAGCGCCTCCCCCGCGTCGCCGGGACCCGGCAGAGGGGATGGCGGCACCGGTCGCTGCCCACGAGAGCGGTCCCAGTCAGGGGAAGCTGCCCAGCCGCCCCCAAGGCTCTGCCGAGCGGCCCCTCCGGACGGCGAGCCAGGAGGCCCGGCCCCGCCGAGAGGAGACGTGGCACTGGCCGGGCGGGACGCGCCGCTTCCTGCGCGCTGCAGCCGCGCTCGCCCCGCCGCGCCCCCGCCCCGGTACCTGTTACTCCAGATGCCGTAGAGCAGCTCCACAAAGGCGAAGGAGAGGTTGAGACAGAGGAAGGAGAAGAGGTTGCGGGAAGTCTTGTCCGCCAGGATAGACCTGCGCACGGAGCACACCGCGGGTCACCGTCCGCCGCTACAGCGCCAGGAGGCCGGACCCGCTCGCCGGGCGGCCCAGGCGCCTCGGCACCAGCCGGCACAGCCCCTCCGCGGGGGCTCGGCCGCGGCGCCGGCAGCGCCCGGCCTCGCCCGCCCTGGGCCACTCACCTGAACCAGCCCGACACCTTCCTGAGCAGGTTGAGCCTGGGCGGCTTGTACTCATCGTCCTTGATGGAGAGGGGCAGCATCTTTCCGGCGGCGGAGCCGCGGCGCGCCGGGCCGGCAGAACGGGCAGGCGGATCGGGAGCGCTGCCCGGCCGGCCCACACGCCGCTTCCGGCCGCCACCGCGCCTGCGCCGCCGGGCACCGGGGCTGAGGGGGCGCGCCGGGGGCCGGGCCGGGGCTGCGGAGGCTGCTCGGTCTCGGGGCTGCGCCGCCCGCTAATGAAACACAACACACCCCGAACGTGAACTCGTATCCGTCCCGTGCCAGCCGCTCGCTCGCGTTCCGCTTGCGATGCCGGGTGCTCTCGGCGCAGCTGTTGCGGCAGCGCCCGGCACGGGGCGGGGGCGGCAGAGCAGCGCGCTCGGCGTGTGACAGCCAGAGCCGCCGGAGCGCCCCGCCCGCCGCAGCGCACTGGACTACAACCCGGGGCGTGCCGGGAGGAAGCGCAGGGACGCCCCGCAGGAAGCGGGGCACGGCGGCGCCGCCGTAGCGCTGCCGCGGTCCCGCACGGCCGCCCCTGAGTCACCGGAGCGGCTTGTGCGGGGCCGAGCGGCGGGGCCGGGCCGGCACCTCCTCTGCCCTGCCGTGCCGTGCTGCCGGTGACCCAGAGAAGCACAGCACGGCCGGAAGAAGCGGCGATAGCGGCGCCTGCAGAACGTGAGCGAAGCCGTGGGGGAGGGGCGGCGAGCGGGGCGGGCGATGCTGAGCGCTGCTGTGCTGTGCTGCTGCCTGGCTGCGCCCAACTACGGCGGGGTGCTGTTAAGAAGTCCTGTCCGCCAAGAAAGGGGACCCCGTTCGAGAGCTCTTTTTCTTGGAACGAGGATTAAAATACTGGTCTTTGATACAGGGGTTTCGTTGCCGTCAATTTTGTGTTGTCTGCAGGGAGTATTGTATGATTTTTAAAAAGAGGTCAATCTGGCATTGCAATTTCATAACTTAATTGGCAAAACTGATCTGCATCTGCTTATTGGAAAGGGCCATGATGCTAATTTTAAAACACCTAAATAAGTGTTTATTTTGAGATTATATAATAATATCATCATTGCTTATCACTACACCTAATGTAAACACTACATGGTGTGGTAAGCAAAGTCTCATAAACAGCAAACACTATTTATATTTTCGTCTTAAGTAGGGTTTTAGATTTTAATTAATGATTATAATAGCCCTGGTAAGTATTGTTGCAAACTGCGGAAAGAGGACCTAAAGTTCAAGTGCTTTTCAAAAGCACATTTGATGGAGATATAGTGGACCTCATAAATGCTGAGTTGCCACTTCGGCTAATAATTTTTACAAGTCAGGTATGATTGGTTGTTCCTATAGAATGAAGCAACCAGAACAAGCAATTAGCTTCTGGAAATAGTTTCAGCGACCTCTTGTCACAAAGTAATAGTAAGATTTGATCTCAGCTTTGGGAAGACCTGTATATGGGGACATATTCAGATTGGTATGCACGCAAATGACAAATCTGTATTTTTAAAAAGCAAATTGGTATAGCCCAAACAAATTACTCTTACGGAATTTCACACAGGTTCAATTATTCAACAAGTTCAACAAATTCTTGTTCTTTAAGTTTTCACAGTACCATTCTCAGATCAAAATTAATGACTCTGGTTATTCAGCCAGTTTTAAAGGAACAAAAATCCCTCCAACAACCTAGGAGCACAGCTTTCTTATATTGCTGTCCTGCATCCTGTGTATCCCTCTTCTATGTGCTTGCACTCATACTTTCCAAGCTGCCAAACCTCATGGGAAGACCAAAATCCTGTGTCTTGAACCTCTGATACAACTGATAATCTTAGTGAAAGGGGAGTGTGAAGGGGATAACCCAGAAATAAAATAATTTTAGTGGGGTAAAATTTTATTTTATTTGCCTGACTGTGGTAACCAAATATATATTTTAGTGGTGCCTGATGAACAAAACAACAGCTGTCAGGTTCTGGAGACCTATTTGCATCTTCAGAGTGGAACTTAAGGATGGAACACAGACTGGATGGAACACTGGCACAAAGCAGCAATTTTAAAAGCAGAGACACAGAGTGTTCTTTTCTTTTTAACCATCTGGTGTACTAACTTCTTTCTGGAGTGTTCACTGAAAGGCAGAGGCAATTATTCAACTGACCAATAGGAAAAGGGATGGGATAATTGCCATGAATGCATGTATCAGTCAATAACTGAGAGGAACTTCTACTTGTAAAAGAATGCTGGGTAGCATGTGGATAACTGTTGATCTTCAGTTATAGAGTCCCTTTAATTTCCAACAGATTCAAAGATCACACACAACTGCCCTGTAAAAACAAGAGGCAAAAACAATCCTACTTGTCAACAATGAGGTAAGTTGCAAGGCTTTTTAGATTAAAATAATTTACATTCATATTTTCAGGCATAGCATTTGCACTTTGGAAAAAAATGATTCAAAATTCTGTGAAAAAAACCCACAGATATTCTCTCAAAAACTATACTTGTTTGGCTGTCCTGGATCACTGAATTTGATCAGAATTCCCTGCTGAAAGTCTAGAAATTACTCACAGAATAACGTGAGTAGTATGTATAGATGAGTAACAGTATTACAATAATATGTATAGAGGAGTTAGTAGCAAGCTTAGAATGTTCATCTTATATTCAATTTTACTAATCTTGCAAGTACAGGAGGAGAAAAGGAAAACTGTATGAAGTTCCACAAAGAAAAGTGCCCGATTCTGCACCTAGAATGGGACAACCCTGGATGTGCAGACTGGGGAATGAGAGGCTGGAGAGCAGTGCCACGGAAAAGGACCTGGGGGTCCTGGTCGATGGCAAATTGAACATGAGTCAGCCGTGCCCTGGCAGCCAGGAGGGGGCTGTCCTGGGGGGCATCAGGCACAGCATCGCCAGCTGGGCAAGGGAGGGGATTGTCCCGCTCTGCACTGATGCAGCCTCACCTCAAGGTGGTTCTGTGCAGTTTTATAAGAATAAAAGAATACAATATAAGAAGGATATAAAGCTGTTAGTGTCCAAATAAAAGCTGCAAAGATGGTGAAGGGCCTTGAGGGGAAGCCATCTGAGGAGTGGCTGAGGTCACTTGTCTGTTCAGCCTGGAGAAAAGGGGTCTGAGGGGAGACCTCACAGCTGTCTACAGCTTCCTCACTTGGGGAAGTGGAGGGGCAAAGCACCGATCTCTTCTCTGATGACCAGTGACAGGACTTGAGGGAATGGCATGAAGCTGGGTCAGGGGGTTTAGGTTGGGTATTAGGAAATATCTAACCATCCTAGCCAGATGGTAGTTGGGCACTGGAACAGACTCCCCAGGGAAGTGGTAACAGCACCAGCCTGACAGAGTTCAAGAAGTGTTTGGATGATGCCCTCAGGCACACGGCAGGATTCTGGGGCCTCTCCTGTGCAGGGCCAGGAGTTGGACTTCAGTGATCCTTGAGTCCCTTCCAACTCAGGATATCCTCTCATTCTGTGAAGAACATTTGAGGGGCTATCTTTCTAGAAGCTGCTTTTTAAGAGCTTCTGTTTAGTTCCAAGATCACGAGGATCCAGAAACCTCTGCCTTAAACTAAATCCGCCCTTACAGCTGGTAGGTACCACCTAGCATCTGACATTGCCATTTTCTCATGAGTTCTAGATGTATCAGTTCAGCTGTTGCTGAGATTGTTGCATTCCTGTATTACTCCACTTGACATGTTTCTTTTGCTCCACCTGTGTTGTAACCTTAGTATGATCAGCATCACATTTTTTGTACTATCGTTATCAAGCATATATACAAACTATTGACAAAATGTCCAGCAAATCAGTTATAGAGATTGTTCCTTCTGTGTGGTGCCTGAGCAACAGAAAGAGAGTGAGCATTTTGTTTCCTCCTTTCTGCCAGAGCTTTTGAGAAGGCACCTTCTCTCCTTTTTGCTTCCCAGTTAAGGTAGAGCTCCTGCAAATCCTGAAAACATTGAATCTCTGTACAAATTTGCTTTCTACTTTCAGCTGGATAGATTTGGTGAGGTGCATAAATGATCAATCAAAAATTAGTTCTAAGAAAACAGGAAACAATGAACACTCTGAAGAACTACTCTAGATTTATTTTCACAAAACAATGAAATCCAAAGTTAACCAAAAAAAGTGAAAAGCAAGTGAACATAGAAACTGAGTACCAGAAGCACCTGTCTCAATAGTTGAAAGTAATTTGCCAAAGTGCTGAAATCCTCCTTATTTACTTACTTAAATGAAAATCTACCTAATGTTTTGGGAGTTTTGATCAAGGGAGAAAACTGTACACGGGTTTAATGACTTCCTTTCCTGTTACTTGTTTTAAAGGTGTTTTCACTTCTGTAAGCTTCCAGGAAGAGTTATGGGAATCCGCCTACTGCGTTTCACCTCTGTGGTGATCATCGTCTTGCTTCTTGTGGCAGGTGCTTTAACAGCTTTGCTTCCCACTATCAAAGATGACAAATTGCCCAATTCAAGAAGGGAACCAAAAACCCAGAGTCAGTCTGCCTTGGATTCATTCACTCTTATTATGCAGACATACAATAGAACTGACTTACTGCTAAAGCTTTTAAATCATTATCAAGCAATCCCCCACCTACATAAAGTAATTGTTGTGTGGAACAACATTGGTGAGAAGACACCAGAGGAAATGTGGAATTCCTTGGGGCCTCATCCTGTCCCTGTTGTCTTCAAAGTTCAAACTGTAAATCGTATGAGAAACAGGCTGCAGAATTTCCCTGATCTGGAAACAAAAGGTAATCACAGTTCATATCACTATTACTAATAATATTTTCACGTTTGAAATCTGAATGCTAAAAGAGAGGTCATTGAGTCATACTGTGTAATAAATCAATGGATCTTTTGGGTCGTTTAATAGAATGTGGGTAGTATAGAGGAAACCTGTGTTAGGAGATCAGATGCACACCACCACCAGGCTGTCAGTGAAGAGTAATGGGAAAAAAAGAGGAATGTCAAATGCATTTCAAGGGCTTTTGCAAGTTCTCAATTTCCTTTGTGAGGCAGACATGGGTAGTTCAGCTTCTCTTCCTTCTGTAGCATAAACTGAAATTCATAATGCATGTATTTGTTGAGTCTCTGCACTAATCTGGACTTAAGTCATCTGGTAAAGACTTGATTTAGTCCATTCCTCTTAAGACTAAGTTCTCAAGCGTGTTGTGCTCTTCCGAGAAACTTCCCTCCCTAGCTGTCTGGCTTTCTATCTCAAATTATGCATCCTTTTAGTTAAGAGTACTTTCCCCAGTCTCCTGGGTATTCATCTAAATATTCTTCCTAAGCTCTTTCTAGGAGGTGTACAACAATAAATCCTGTTTGTCTCAAGTGGAAAAAAAACCCCTATGTTGCATTACAGACCTGACCTTACTCATGATTAGTAAAGGTAATTCTATTTACTGCCCCCTTCCTAACATGTCTGCTAGTCCAAACATATGATTTCAAGGAAGACACTGGAAGCTTCCAACTGCCCAAGTGTTTTACTTACTGTAGTAAGATCTGTGCTGACTGTAAACTTTCAAAGCTTTAATGCGTCTGCAGTTCAAATCTAAGAATATCCTTCCTTTTCCACTTCCTGGTAGTCTTTTATCTAAAACTTAAGGGAAAGAGTCTTCTTTCTGTAGTTAATAATAGTGAATGTTGCCTGGGTAATTTGTTTAACTTGCTTATGTAGAACTTTCAAGTAGTGAGATGAGTAAAATTTTATACTAAGGAACCCTTATAAGTCTCATATGCTAAAGAAAAGCATCTAACTCTATTCTAGTTGTATCTTTACACAAGATTAGTAGAATTTTAAATTGCTTTGCCAAACACTCCCAAGTTTTCTAACACCTATCTCTCCAGCTGTACTACAGATGATCAAAGGTTGCTGAGTCTTGTAACAGCCTGGCAAATAATCTAAAACTTAGGTTTGGTTCCAGTCACCACAAAGCTGTAACCTTGCTTTAGCTTTGAAATCTAATTATTTTTTATCAATCTACTTTCAAGGAATTGCAATTCAGCTTAATAGTTGTAGAAATTTTATATTCAGTTTTTCAAATATTGTGCCATATATCACGCTCATGTATTTAATCTTCTGATCAATTAAAAGTTTTTCTCTTTTTTTCCTCCCTTCAGCTGTTTTAATGATGGATGATGATACACTAGTCAGTGCTCATGACCTCGCTTTTGCCTTTTCCGTTTGGCAGGTAATGTTTGGCATCTTGGCAGGCAGTATTTGAGTTGCAATTGAGAGTAATATTTTTAATTAGAGTAGTACTGTATCATATTGTTTTGCCATTGGTTTTCTAGATGTCAAGTTAGATTTTAGCAAGTTCGAAGTGTTGAATAGTAGAAATTACAAGAATGTTCTTTAGTAGTAGCTATATCTGTAATCTATAACTTTAAAATTTTAACTCTTACTCTACAAAACCATGAAGTTGCTAACTGCTGAATTTATTTAAATGTATAGTAGTCTGTGTGTTTTGTTTTGCAAAACACAACAAATTGTCTGTAAAGTTATTTTCAGTGCCAAATACACAGCTGCCAATTGTGGCTGGATGTTTTGTTGGCACTATGTGATGTGGAATGAGGCAGACAGTCAGTTTCGTGAAACTGTATTTAATTGCAACATTTATGCAGATCAAAGGACCATATGCCAACAACTTAATTCTTTCCTGGCAATAATGTTGTCCTCCTTTTATTTAAAAAATGCATATATCTCTCTTATGACATACTTAAGTGAACCCCACACTGTGAAATATGTGTTGAATTTCTTTTTTTCTTTCAGCAATTTCCAGAGCATATAGTGGGATTTGTTCCTAGAAAGCACATTTCTACTCCTTCAGGCGTATACAGCTATGGCAGCTTTGAATTGCAGAACCCTGGATTTGGGAATGGAGATCAGTATTCTATGGTGCTTATCGGCGCAGCATTTTTTCACAGTGGGTATTTAGAAGACTTTCAACGGCAGCCAGAAGCAGTGTACGCCTTAATAGATGAAACTCAAAATTGTGATGATATTGCCATGAATTTTCTGGTAGCCAAGCATACTGGAAAGCCTTCAGGAGTGTTTGTGAAGCCTGTTGATATAAGAAATTTAGAAAAAGACACTAACAGTGGCTATTCTGGAATGTGGCACCGAGCAGAGCATTTGTTACAGAGATCCTACTGTGTAAATAAACTGGTTAATATTTATGATGGCATGCCCTTAAAATATTCTAATATCATGATTTCTCAGTTTGGTTTTCCTAATTATGCCAATCACAAAAATAAAATGTAAGCAAATGAATTTAAGGTGTTAAATGTTAAACAATACTCAGTGAATTGTACTGAGTTCAAGGAGAGAAGAAGGTGTAATTACTGCATCTTGGCCATCCCTCTTTGTAGCCTCTGATTTTTCTCCACTAGGCTTTTTATGTATTTTCTTTCTTTTCTAACTAATTCACAAAGGTAAGTTTTGAGAAAACTTAAAGAATATATAGTCATGCTTAGCTGTGGTAAAATCATACTCTTTCCTTAAAACCTGAAAAGCTACTCTTAATTAATTAGGCCAGTTCTTCAGAAACATGCAGACAAAAATGCAATCCTACTCTTCAGATCTTAACGTTTGGATTTTTTCCTTGAATATACAGATCTAGTCAAATGAGGTCTAGGCATATTTTTGACAGTTATATGTTGAGATGCTTCCTTGCCTTCCCACTCCTCACCTCCTCCTACCCAGTTTCCAGTGAAGCTGTAGAAGAGCTACAGTGAACTGCTGGCCAGGCTTCTGGCCTCGTGTACAAAACCCCTTTGAAATCTGTATATAAGCTACTCGGTGTTCTGAGATGTTCTTGAAGCTGCTATGAAAGCCAGAAGAGTACCTCACCTTAATCTCAGATAGTCTTTAAACCATTGCCTACAATATCTACTCCTGCTGAGATAATGGAAAATGATCTCTGATGTGGCATTTTTTTTTCTTATTGATTTGCCTAGAGTTGCTGAAACACTGCAAGCAGCTGAAAGGTAAATCCTAGTAGCTGGAAATACAAGAAACATGAATACAAGAAATACAAAACTTATAAGCAGCCAGAAGAAATGGACGGAATGTTACTTATTAATATTCTCTTTAGTACTTAGTCTTATTTTAGTATTTTGCATATATGTTATTACAAACATCCACCCAGGAAAATCCTCAATTTGTTAAAAATTTCTTATTTACAATTCCTAGTAAGAGCAGGGTGTTCAACATTTATTACAGTGTACATTTTGTAATTTTACAGGTCTACTGGGTTTTTAGCTACTCTTTCAAATGAGTATTTACTTTATAGTTCCTTTTTTTCTCTGTTTCTGGTGGCTATGACAACAGAGTTAAAATGTACAATAAAAGGGTAAAGCATTACGGAAAAAAAAGTATTTTAAGGTACAGTGATATTTGACAGGGATGTACTATTATCAGTCTCTGAATTCCCTGACTTTATAGCAAGAAACAGAGCTGCTGTTAATGACTTTAGTTAGATTGGGACTCTGTAATTCTGGAAACCTGATATTGATATAGACAGGGCAAACCTTTTCCAATGAAGTTGCAGAAAGGTTGGGCCTTTTTTTTTGTGGTATGGAGAATAAAAAACAGTGATTTTCCTGGATCACAGAATCAGATTTGGCATCCAAAGCAGATTTAGTTTCATCTGCATCAGCTTTTAATTGATTCTTAGAATCAGTTCAAAGGTAACTGTGGGCAACCAGTAACAGCTAATACCTAGTATAAAAATAGCATCTGCACAAATGGTGTATAATTTTATCATTTTTTGTAATAAGTTAGCTGAACAAACAGTGAAAAATATGACAAGTTCTTTACAGCAGGGCGTGAGTCTTTGAGGGGAACGAAGAATTCTTTTGCCTTGTTCTATCAGTATTAAAGGATTTGATTTCTGTTCAGTGAAGTCTTCCTAGTACTATTTTTAAGTTTTAAAGGGCAGAATCTTTAACATGGCAATGTAAAGTCTGCTTAATTTTGTTGTAATAGTGAAAAGTAGTTTTTAATTATTGTGCTGTAGTGCTAAGTAGTATAAAACAGGTCTATGATCTTTCCAGAAAAGCAAATTTCCCAGTGGTAGTTTACTGTATTTCATTTACTTACTCATCTTCCATGATTTCTGTTCTGTGCAATATCAGCTAGAGTTGTGAAGACTCACAGTTGTTGTTAACCTTTTTTTTGAAATGTGAAACAAACTGTCAACCCAGCCAAATCTTAGTTTTGGGCTCTTTGTTGGAGCGAAGGAGTTGGTTTGGTTTTGGGATGGTCTTTTGTTCTTCTGTGTCAGTGAAAGAATTAATAGAACAAGCTTTTAATTATACTGTTAAATTTAATTTGCACCATTGTCAAATAAAGTACAGAAAGCAGACCTGTGATGTATTTATTTTCAGACTATTAACCAAATTTTTCAGTGTTAAGATATGTAAAGTAAGTTCACAGTTTGCATACTCATGAGCAGCACCAAGATTTCTTTTTTAAAAAAAAGTGTACTTTCTGGCACATTCATTCATTTAATTTAGGTGAGGCCTACTTATGAAGGAGGAAAAGACATAAAAAAACCCAACAGCCTTAATAATTTAGTCTCAGGTAGGAAAGGAAATACAAAGATAAGACTTAAGTTCCAGCCATAATTCACTGTACTTTGGAACCAAAAGGGGTTGTTTGCTTATTTTTTAAAAGTGGATTTTTTATCCCTTAGTCGTTATAAAAGTGCCTTAAGATTCTTTAGTGAAAATACATTACCAAAAAATTGTATTTTAAACAAAATTATATGCATGTGATTATTTCTTCTGAGAGATTATCTATATGTCATTTAGAAATATTTTGGAGTCCAAACAATCATCACCGCCTCTGAATGTTCTGTTGAAATTACTGTTAAAGCAACACAGGGTTTTAAACATGGTATCTAAAATATATATTTAAAAATCCTTGACAAAAAATCAGGATATAATGCTAAAATGATACAACAGGACAAGAAAATTGCTTCTTTACAAAAAATACCACAAGATGTCACTGCAGCCTTGATATTTGATCTCAAAATGAGTACATAGTATTGATTAGAATACCAAAGTTATACTAGTTGAAAATATTCTTAAAGCTAGCGTTTTACAAAGTGAAATTCATTAACTAATAGCTACGAGACACAATATTGGAATTGAAAAAACACAGATTATTTTGCACGTATTTTTACAGGGAGGAAAAGAAAGGTTAGTTTATTTCTGATGCTTACAAAGGCTGCAGCTAATTGCCACAAATGAGAGCTTTAATGCAACAAAAACAGTTTTGTAACTTTGCAGAAGACATATAAGCAGTATACAAACATTTTACAGCTGGGCTTCAGTTTCTAATCATATTTGCCTCCTAGATTCACCAGTCTAGCTAGATGGGTTTACATATTTTAGGCTTTAACACAAACTCTGTTTCTAGAGATTCTGGATACTGGATAGGAGGCTGTAGACTGTTCCATCTTTGCTTCTGTTGCCGAAGAGAGCGTTGCTAAGGCTGTTTCAACTATGCTCATTCAAATTCCCCTTAAGAAGAGTGCAGCACTGACTGAGAAATGTGTTACATTGAACTGTAGTGAAAGTCTGAGTAACAAAGGGCATTAAAAAAACTGCAGTTCTGGACAATATACCTTAATATCCCTTCTCTTTCATGGGATATAGTACCCCTTAGAGAATTGCTTGTGAATAAAAAAACACCAATGAAATACTTGATTTTGTTAAAGGTTACACACAAGTGAAAGTCGTAAAGAAAAACAAACACTGATTTCCATGGAAAGCAAATACCCTCCAACAACCTTTATTTAATTTGCTGCTACATAATATTGCAGTCTCATTCTTGTAAGCATCTTGTATGGAATAGTACTTACTACTGAGAATGAGGTTTTCTCAGGTTTCAGGATCAGGCACAAACAGGGGCATATTTAGCATATTCGTTTTGGAGCTTTTCAAAAAAAGTTGAAAAAAAGCAGTGCAAGAACATAGGTACGAAGCATTAGAATCAACACAAAAATTAAATGAGCAACTACAAAACAGCTGAACTGTTTCCTGTGTCCTTCGCCTTATTTGTAAAGCTTTAAAGATTATCCAGTGCTTACGACACCACATAAAAAACTTAAAGAGTCAGAAGTGTTTCACACTCATGTTTAGCCTCATTAGCAGACACACCAGGATTAATTATATGAACTGTGGTTACAGTAGGTTATTTACAGTGTTACGGGAAGATGGTGATACTAATGTGAACCTCAGGGCTGCACATGCCTTTAAACAGTATCTTTTAAAGGTGTTTCAAGAGTGGATTTTTTTGTTTGCTTGTTTGTTAGGGGGAAAAGTATCTTTTTTCCCCCTTTTCTTCTCTCCTCAAGGAACCTCTCCTTTGCAATCTTTTGCTTTAGTTGTAAAACTGAGGCGGACCGTCTGCCCCGTTTGGCACTTACCAGATCTTTCTAAAGGGGAGAGGCGGAAGAACGCGCCCACAGCCCGAAGCAGCGCGTTAGAAGAGCTCCGTGCCTCAGGCGTGCGCAGCGTCTGCTGCTGTTCGCAAGCGGCTCCCCAGCACAGCCAGCCCCGCGCCCGAGGGCGGCCCGCACTGCCCCGCCGGGAAGCGGCCGCCGCGGGGGTCCGGGGGCGGGGCGCTCCCCGGCGCGCCGCCAGCTCATTGGCTGCAGGCGTAGGAAGGCGGCCTCTGATTGGTCAGCCGGCTTGTCTGTCACGACAAATGGTGCCCCAGGTAGCGCAACGCGCGCTCTGCCGGTTCTCCCGTGCCTGAGACGGCCCCGCCGCTCCGCTCGCCCCCGTCCGGAGCGCGCCCGCGCTGCTGAGGCAGCGCTCCGGCTCAGCCCCGCTCCGAGCTGTACGGGACACTCGCCCGGTGCCCGTGGGGCGCTCTGCCACGGACCGCCCCCGGGCGGGGAAAATCAGCACCAGCGCAGCGGGGAGCGGCGGCGCTGCCCGGGCAGGCGGGGCGGAGGGCGGGGCTGTTCCGGGCGCTGGGCCGCTGCCTGCTGGAGCAGGGGCGCTGCTGGGCTGGGGAGCGGGGGGGCCGGTCACTCGCAGCGCCAGCCCTGGGCCGGCCGACACAAAGGCTCCGTAGCGCGGTTGCCAGAGCGCCGCCGGTCGCTTGGTAACTGCCCGCTGCCGCTTTATCCGGGGGCGTCTCCTGGCTGGGGGCGGGGTGGAGCTGGAGTCCCTGCGGGCGCTTGCCCGCCGTGTCCCAGGGCTCATTCTCGGCTCCGCTCCCGCTCCTATGCGGGCTGCGGCCGCCGTGCTCGCAGCACCGTGCCCGGCGGGCGGCCCCTCCGGGCAGCGGGTCCCGTCCCTGCGAGCGCGCCCCAGCCCCGCCGGCGCTGCCCCGGAGCGCCATGAGCTCGGAGCCGCCCCGCGCCTCGCTGCTCCGCGCCCTCTTTAAGATGGAGCCGGCGGCGGCCGCCTCCGAAGTACTGGGGGGAGCCTCGGAGTTCGTGAAAGGTGAGAGCGGGGCGGGAGCCGCCCTGTCCCCTGCCCGCGGGGTCCCGAAGCCTCCCCCAGAGAGGAAACCCCCTGGCTTCTCTCCCGCCCTCCCCGCCCCGGCTTTGCTGCGTGCCCGGCTCGGCCCCGGCCCCTTTGCCCGGCAGGTTCGCGGGCTGCCCGCCCCGGCTGCCGCGGGCACCCCCCGGTGCTGCTTTCCCCGCTCTCTTGGGCCAGGCGCGGGGCCGGCACCTGTTGCTGCGCGCTGCTCGATGGGTCGGAGCCGCTGCCGAGGGGTGGCCGGCAGGGGCAGGGCCCGCGGGCGGAGCGGTCCCGGCGCTCCCGCCGCCGCTCACGCAGCAGAAAAAGGAGCGGCAGAGCCTCTTCCGCTCCGCGGTGACAGGCGTGCCCCGGGGCGGTGGCCGGCTGCCTTCCCTGTCCCACGCCGTTCCTCTAATCTGTCTTTCAGATCGGTTGTACTTCGCTACTTTACGAAATAAACCGAAAAGTACTGTAAATACCCACTACTTCTGTACCGATGAGGAACTGGTCTATGAAAAGTAAGTGTTGTGGTTTGCATATTCAAAGTAATCACCTGAGAGTCTCCCCAGCACACTTTGATATATATTCTATAGAATATTTTTGCCCCATTAAGTTACTTGCATAGAATATGAGCGTGAAGTTTGTCCGAATGTATTTATTTATTAGCTGAAACTACGTTAACAAGGTGACTCTTTAAAGAAAGACCCACAAAAACAGCTGCAAGGCCAGTTTAATGGCTTAAATTGTGGGTGAGCTAGAACAAGGATATCTGAGCCTTGTAGGATGTGTTTAAAACATGGAGGTCTATTAGGACTAATTGCACTTTATTGAATGTTGTCTTAAATAGAAGACTTATTTGGTATGAAGAGATAAACAGTAGTTTGTTTTATATTTCCTGTATTTTCCTGTATAGAGAGTATGGAGTTTACAGAATCATAAGAATGCAATGCTTAAATGTGCTCTTGAAGAGCATCTGCAACTTTTTTTATAACTCTGGTTTTATTAGAGGGTTTTGAGATACAAAAGCCATCAGGAAGTGCTATCTTTAGAACAGCAGAAAAAGTCTTTTATGTGAAGTAAAAGGCTCATGTGTTTGTAAGACACTGACTGCACATAGAAGGTAAAAAGAAAACGTGATTATAGTTGTGAATACTATTAAAAGACATAAAAAAATTAAATAATCACTGTATGCTGTGGCTAAAAAGTCGATACTCTGCCCTGCGTTCCCAGATCAACTGTTTCCCGTGTGATGATATGTGTCTATCTGCTTGACACGGGGTTTGCTGCAGCAGAAGTGAAACAAAAAGTGTGTTCCTATTTTAAGTGTAACTTGTTTTCCATATGTTTTGAAGCAATTGTGAGCATGAGCCATTCTTACCTCCTTTCTCCAGTGACCAGTACTGCTTCTGTGGAGATGTAAACCAATATTCCTTAGTTTTTAGCTTACTTTCTGTACACAGCTTGTAGTTTCAGGGTATCTTTTCTACACGTTTTTGAGTCTTTCTGATGTTAAGCTGTGTGTCATCTACTGGAGTTCCCAATGGTTCATTCTGAAAGTTGACTTTTGTAATGGGCTGCTTGGGTTGGGAGTAAGTTCCTTAATGATCATTAAGGAATTTTGATTGGAAAGGACCTTGGGAGTATCCTAAGGGAGGGTTGACCTAATATTAAAGGCAGAATTCAGCTGGGGAAGGTCCTGAGTAGTTTGTGTTGTATGAAAGTGTTCCACTTTCTTTAAGAAAGGAAACTTGTATCTCTTCTTGACTTCTGTATTATGTTTTAATTCTTAATGTGCTTTTAGGAAGTGTGAAGGAATCTTATGTGGCATTTGATCTTGTGGGTAGGAAGGGGGAGCAGTTCTGTACTGTTAGTTACAGATGACTGTACTAACCAAGGCCTGTAACTGAAGTATTTTGTGTGAGGATAGTGTCATATTAAAAAAAAAAAAAAAGTACTGAGAAATTTGAAGGGGGAGGAAAGTAATTTTCTTTAGCATGTAAAGGAAAATCTGTAGGTATGTTCCTTAACCCAGTGTTAACTACGTATGAGGGTGTAACCTGATGCCAGATATAGTTACCAGGTAATGGAAAGAAGCAAAGTTTCCTTTATCTTCTAGGGCACATCTAAAGACTTTGAACACGTAACTCCTGGTGTATGTTCTGAATTGATGGTTCCTAATCTGTTTGGCCCATTTTAAAGTTGTTGTCCTCTATCTGATACCATAAAGATACTCTCCCTTTTGTGCTCATAAAATGCTAAAATGTGATATGAGGTAGAAAATAAGTGACAGTTACCAGGTGGTACCAAGGACTTGTGTAATAACCTTTTACATATCATTGCTAACCTTTCCCCTGGTATTTGTACTGCAGCACCCATCCCTATCAGTGTATGCAATATTTGGTAATAAACCCATGCCTGGTTTTATTTTTTTTCTTTTTTGCCCTCTCATATCCAAGGAAGTTTATATGGTTTCGGGGAAGTAAAGGCAGGTGTCAGTAGAGTTACCATTTTAATGTATATTTTTAATATCTTTCTGAATTTGGAAATCTAGAGGTAAATTGGGGAATAGAATGCAAGACTCAGTTCTTGGGGAAGTACTAATTTTTCTATAGCTTCCCTTATGCTCATCAAGAAGCTTGACATCAGTCTATTGTCTTTCCCAGGCTGCCCACGAAGTGGGGGGCCTGACAATAGGGCTGGTCTGTGAGTAGTAGTAGAGCGTAACTTTAGTACAATAGATCAGATGGTCTCCTCACTTCCTCAGAAATGCAGTCTTCTTTCTGAGAAAGTGATTAGAAGTATTTGTTGCATGATAGCAAAATAAATATTTGGAAGTGAGTTTTGAAGTGCTGTAGCTCAGAACAGTGGTTTGCAGAGTCTTCATGGAAATGGCCTGCCTGGGTGGTTCTTGTGGTCAGAATTCCACAGCCACTTTCGCTTTTTAATCAAATGAGTTGTTCAGAGAGTTCCAAGGAGGAGGATAGGAGATGTCCACTCAGGCATTAAATCCTGAGCACCTGGGAGGTATGTAAGTAATTACATTCATACAATTGTTTATTGACTTAACTTTGCTTAGATGCATCTTCATAGTGACAAGACAAAGATACTTCATTGTGCTTGGAAGTAAACTGCTTTTCTTTCAGCTCTTATTCTGTTTAAATTGCTTTTCTTTGGGCTCCTATTCTGTTAGCTTGTTACAGAATTTTATTTAGCTGACTTTACAGAGGTGTCAGTTTGCTTCACGGAGCAGTATCTGATCTGAAAACGTCATGAATATGTAGGTTTGGAGTTGCCTGATTACAAAGAGCCTGCTACTGGATCACAGAGTACTTAAAAACTCGCTGCCTTGCTTCCCTTTTTTTTCCCCCCCACTCTTGAAGAGACATAAGGAAGCAATTTTGTACATTAGTACTATACCCCTTTTATTAAACAAAACAGCTGTAGTGCTAGATTTGATGGTTTGGGAAGTTTGGGGTTGACTTGCTCCTGTAGCTTGTCATGTGATTTATCACTAAATTATACACAAAGTATGGTTATGTAATCTTGAGCACTTTAGCCTTCAGTTCTCACTTGAAGTTTTTAACCATTCTAATGACTTCATAACACTGTCTAACTTAAACATTCACACTTTAAAAAGATAATAAAGACATTCTTAAAACCATTTAAGCCTATCTCAAATGCTAGCTGACTAGGAACTTGCTAGTAGAACTGTCACTATTTCAGTTAAATGTGCTGCAATTTAACCTTGAACCTATTATGCCAGGGAAATGGTATGCAAATGCCTCTGTTAAGAGAACAGGAAACCTGAATGGAATGATACAATTCTGAAATATCTTCTTTGATGGTTCTGTTTCTGTAAGATTTTCTCCGAGTCTTTCTCAAACTCTCTGAGGTTCCTCCTGAGGAAGTGCACTACTTCTTATAAGGGAACACAGTCTTTCAGGATTGTGTACTACAGGTAACTATTACTTCAGAAAAATGGAGTTAATGAGAAACAATCCATCTTGATGAAGATTGTCATTTGGCAAATAGACAAACCTTGCCTTGGCAAGAGCTCAATTAATGAGTTAGGCACTAGTAAGAAGCTTTTTATTCTCTAAGAATAGCGTCTTTCACATTTCACCTTCCAGTAAGCAGATCTGGGTTGAGAATACTACACTTGACTGGTTAACTTGGCTTTCACATAGTTTATCAAAGCAACTTTTAATGTCTTTTTTATTTCTGAGAAGTTTTCTCAAGCAAAATCAGAATTAAATAACGTAAAATGGAAATCTCTTACTGATGAATTATAATGGCAGCCTTCATAAATCATACTGCTTTTATTCAGTCATTTGTTCTGACTTTGGATCTCTTGTATAAACAGTTTTTGCAGATCTAATCTCTGACATTGTGTAAGCAGCTGTAGAAGTAGTAAATATGGTAGTCTCTGTATATCGTGCTTTACACTAAAACTTTCTTTCAAGCTATGGTATGCTACTTGCCCATTTCACAGCAGTCTTCATGATAGCTACTTCAGTTATGTAGCAACAGAGCAAGACTCAAGTGCTTAGCTGCAGCAATATTAAATGAGTACTGTTTCTTCTACTGCATGTGTATATGCAAAGAAGCAGTTTATCTCTCCTGTGAGAAGAGTAAGGGTTAGCCTATCGGGTTTTGCTTTGGTTAAATGCTGCTTTTCTGTGCCTCTCCAGTAACAGTACTTGCACAGGAAACCTGAACTTCTCCATCTTTCTGTGGCTTAAATCATTTGAAAGGAAAAAGAAAACTTAGCATTGTTACAACAGTCAGAGCTGTCATTTCACACAGAAAACAGGGAATTCCTTGTTTGCATCAGTAATTTTGAAGATTTGACCTTGACTATTGGATGACCAAGATAGCTTAGTAAAATGAAGTCCAAAATTAAAAAAAGGGAATTTCCTTAATTTTGTACCTATACGTTGCTTTACCATTTCTGTCTTTGCTTTTTATAAGTAAAATATAAAATGCATTTGCCAGTAGTACTGAGGAGTTTTTTCTTTTGTTTGCAGTAAAAGGGTACCAGGATAAAACAGCAGCTTTCTAAGCTCCAGTTTTATATTGGATGGGAATGTAGCTTGTTTAGGAAACCGCTTAGGTGCATCTTGGCCTCTGCTAAGATGACTTTTTTTCCAAAGAGACTAGGCTTCTGACATGACCTGAAGGTTCTTCTATAGGGAAACTTTCTATGGGAGAACCTCTTCATTGATATTTTGGTTTTGATATCAAGGAGCATTGGATTAAAAAATCACGTATCTGGAATAAGTATTTAATTATGTGTAATTTAGATCTGTGAGTTGTTGGGTTTTGAAGAATCAGGATCTTGAGGAGGATTTGGAACTTCCAAGAGGAAATGGACTTAATACCTGGGCTTTTTTGCATAATCCAGGGCCTCTGCATTATTTTTACCTTTAGATATTTCCAGGGTTATGTTTGCTGTATCATCCTTTGTCTGTTCAGAAGCGTGCAATCCCTAAGTAGCATTAAGCATTAGGGATTTTGTCTCGGCCCGATTAAGAAAGCTCCTAACAATTCACGTGTTATTGGAATCAGTGGACTAGAGGAGGAAAACAGTGGCCACCTTTTTTCGTGTGCTTGAGAAGTGGGGAGGAGAAACACAGTCCAGGAAACTGGAGTTGGAGAAAAAAGCCTGAATTGGTAAGATTTCCCAACCAGCAGTTAGGTTGTAATGAGTGTGCACACTGATCCTCTCTCACCCAGAGACTTTGTTGCATGTGAGATGTGCTCATCTTGTGGTTTGAAGCAAGTAGCTGTACTAATCAGTTGGCCACTTCTGCAACACCTGGCTCTTGTATTGTTGAGTGGCCAGGCTCAGAACCGATGCAGCAAGGCCTTTAGAGGGTAGTAACCTGAATGTTCCTGCGTAGAAAAGAGGGAGGGAGGAGCAAGAAGGATGAATCACTATAAGAGAAACAATCTCATTGCTTAATTTTAATAGGAAGCTGGACATTTATAAAATGCTGAAAAATTTGAGAAGTTTTGCAGTTATTTCACCAGTTTCTTAGGTTTTAGCTTTTGACTTAAGTAATTGCAAGCTTGGTAGGGGCTCCTGTTTTGGCAGGAAAGTGGCTTTATATGATGAAAAGCCTTCAGTAAGGCAAACATTATACTTTAAGGAGTCCTTGTGCTGTAGTTCAGGGATATGTACTCCAGAAAATGATTGCAGTTATTAAATGATGCCTCTGTTTTCAAGTTACCAAACCAATGACTGAATAAGGTGGCAAGCAAGAAACCTCATGCCCTTATTGGAAGCGAATGGCAGTACAAAACTACTGCTCTGTAGGGAAAAAGTACCAGGCATGTGGAGTAAAGTATAAGTAATGCATTTTATCTTTGAAAGATGGTATCTTGGCCTGATAGATTGACTGATGTTAATACGGACCTTAACAAATTAGGGAGATGGACGATCACCAACTGTATGAAGTTTAACAAGGGCAAGTGCCAGATTCTGCACCTGGGATGGGGCAACCCTGGGTGTATGGGCAGACTGGGGAATGAGAAGCTGGAGAGCAACATTGCAGAGAGGCACCTCCGCATACTCTATGATTCTGTGGAGGTTATCAATTCAGTTAAAAGTCTGCTAGGCTATAGTATTCCTTCATTGAATGGCACCATCTAATAATTCAGGATGGCAAATCTGTTTCATTTTTCTCTGGCACAAGGGTCGAGTGCTTAGTAAGAAGTGGTGTTGGCATTCCGAAGTGCTGGTTCAGGCTTGAACTGACTGATGGCACCTTCATGTGGCATCCCATGGAACTGCAGTTGGAAACGACTTGTTACTAAGGGGTGTGGGCTGCATTTCTTTCACCATTAAATTCCCTGGAAGAATTTACAGTAACTGTTTGCATGGCAGAGTATACCCATGGGCTGGCCTTTCTAGGGGGAAGACCATACCTCTGATACAGTACAGCAAGTGCCTCAGATATTATACTGCAACAAAGTACAGGTAGGAAGAAATGGTTCTAGGAGTCTAATCTACAGAGAAAACAGATACCAGAAACTTTTGCTACTGCTTCCAGGTGGCATCATGATGGTATTTTTGAAGTAGAGTATTTAAATGTCATCTAGTATATTCTGGGGTTTTGCCGCTTGGTTTGAGAAGCGTAATGATAGCAAGTCTCCATGGGATGAGGGGGAAGAATAATTTAAGGTATCATCTAAGTATTTGATTAAAACAAAATACAATTAAATGTTAATTAATACCATACCTGCCTTTTGTTCCTCTGATTTCCACCTCCATTGTAAATGACTGTCTCTCTAACTGGCTTAAGCTTCAGAGACATTCCAATTTCTTACTGTATTTAAATGCTTTGTTCAAATATCTAGAGGTAAAAGAGATGGAAGTAAAATGATACTGGATTAATTGTTATCAGTGACTCCTTGACTTCTCTTATGTTGATCTTCAACTTTTGCCAACTAAAATTCTTTATTCAGATGGTGACTTGGTATGCCATTTCATCCCCATTCCCTATATATACCCTGCCTATTTCCTATGTTCCACTTACATTCACTTAAAGTTGTGGTCTTAACGTGAAAATCCTTTGGGTGAATCAGGATCAAGTGTCACTAGTTCAAGTATAAAAATGGCCTTTTATAGAAAAAGTAATGAGGGTGCATAGGATTAAATCCTTCTGCTTAAACATGTCAGAAACTGTATTTAGGTCCAGGGATGTAAATTGAAGAAAGATTTTGTAGATCAGAGCTCATTGACTTCAGTACAGAGCCTTGTATTATCTTTCAAAGAACTCTTTTGATTTGAAGGTTGTAAAGCACATTTTTAACTTAGCCCAAATAAAGAAGGGATAATTAACTTATTCAGTTTAGAGGTATAAAATGGAGAAGGATTATGTTACATGCATTATTTTAACTTTCAGCCTCACATGTCAACCACAATGTTTTATCAGCAAAGTCAATGGCTGGTTTATACTGCCTCTGTGGTAGTAGGGAAATAACTTGGGACGTGCCAGTGGTTTTCTGTATGGGTAGTAATGCTGGTGCAGCAGTGACCAAAAGTGCCTTTCCTTTGATTGTGTTTGGATTCTGAGAAATATCTTGTTTCTGCAGCATAGACAAACAGTGGCAGTATGAGAGTCTTAAACTCAGGTACTTCTACCCCCACTCTACCATATTAAGAGAAGCGCTGGATTCTCAATGGTAATCAGTGATGGAGAAATAGTCAAAGATTGTGCCATCTTTAACTTGGTGGCTGAGAGAAGCTGAATAGTTTCATTTTGTAGAAATACAATTACTTCCTGGATAGACTCAAATGTGTTTTATCCTTATATCCCCCAAAATAGTAATTTGTCTTGTGGATAAATTTGAAAATTGGTTTTCATGTACTTTTCCTACACTGATGTTTGAATTAATTTAATCACATGGAAAAGTAGAAGTGGGTATGACTTCATATTGATGTACTTCAAATGAATCGTAATACATCTTATCGTAAAACATGGCTGTACTTGTTCAGTTCTTTAGATGAGCTGTGTATTCAGTTACATCTTTCAGATACTTTGCTCACAATGGTTTTTAAAAAAGTATTCTGTATTACAGTAACTATCCCATTCCATATTTTTCCACAAGACTTTAAAAAGTATTTTTCCAAAATAATTTTAATATCATAAGTTTTACTCTTCATCATATATTTAAGTGAAAGAATGCTCTAAAATTGATGGAGTAAGATAGGGTGGGGGTGTTTGATTCAAGTTAGTGCCGCTGTGTGGGTGGAGATGTTAGGAAGCTTTCTATATGACTTTCCTAGTAGCTACATTCACTCCAGTGTTGTTAGAGCTCCAGTTTTAACTTCTTGTTTGTCCTAACTCATACTTGTCCTTAGAACTTTTTATTTCATCTCTATGAAAAACTGTATGGAGGGTTTTCTTTTAAAAATAACTATTGACCGTATCTGGCAGACTTATCTCTAAGAGAAGATGAGGAATTCTGAAGTTAAACCCTGCTTTACTGCTACTGCAGTTTTCTCTTGGTTTAGTTAACTTCTGTCCAACCTGCAAATTAAGTTCTAGTAGTTGAACAGCTTGGTCTTTTTCCCAGCTAATTAGCTTCTGTAATTACATCATAGTGTTTTGTGCTGAACTGAATATTAACCAATACTTGTATTGTTACTTGATGTTGTAAAGTAGATGATAGTGAAGTAGCATTGGTGTGGCAGGAAGGCTGCTTGTCTTAGTGATCAACCTAATATGATTGTCTCTTTTTGCACTGGTCTTGGCGTTCTTGGTTGAGAGAATGTGGGGAGGATGATATCAATGACGTTATAAGCACTAAAAAGATAAAGCACTCCTAATTTGGTTTTGTGTCTGCACAGAAGGGGTGAAGCCAGAAGGCACCTCTGCAGATATGTAATGCAACCTGTGGGCTCAAAGCAAGGCTGAGAAGAGCAGGTTGTTCAGATCCTTGTACAACTTGGTTGTGACTTTACAACCTCTCTGTGCAATTGCTCCCCAGTGTTTGACTGCTCTCAAAGTGGAAATTTTCTTTTTATATTCAACTGGAAAAATAAACCCTTTGCCACGGGGAAGAAAGCTTGATAGGTACTGCCATCTATCCTATCTTGTAATTTCAGTAAGTTCTGGACATACGGTCTTTGAATTGTAATTCAAAGACCGTAAATCCAGAACAACTTTTTCCTTTGTGATTCCCCAAATAGAATGCATTCAGATGCCAATGGCTTGTTTTGTTTGTCAGTAGGCAAGAAGCTTCCTGTCTCTTTTATCAAAAAGGCTTATGGCAGATCAGATTAAAGCAGTTTAAGTAGTTGTCCATTCTCACTGTAATTCATAACGTGTGCTTCAATAAATTTGCATAGCCCATCAAGATTAAGATTTTTATGCACAAAAGGAGAATTACTGGAGGACACGACATTTGCAGCTTAAATTTTGACCAGTTTTGCACAATTGATGGAGAGGGAGCTCTAGAAGAGTTTGCTGTAAGTTGCTTGCAAAAAGGCTTCTGTTACTTGTAAAGGTGCCTATATAGAGGGTTTGCTAGGAAGAGCACTGTGAATCACTGCAAGGAATGCCTGTTGTGCAATAATTTTCCTGTACAGACTACTGCTACTAACTCTTACCTTAAGGCCAGAGAGTGTTGCTTCAAATACAACACAGTTTAAAAATGTAGAAGTGAGAAACAAGAACAATGAGAAGTTGATATTTAGAACAGGAAATAATAAATTAGAAGAGCAGCCCATAGGTGAGGGGAGGAAAAAAGGAAACATAATTAGATTTAAAGTGTGTATGTAACATCTAATCTCTGGAATAGCGAAGGAAGGGGTATAAAGAAATGAGCTTAAATTTCAGACAGAGATCAAGACTAGATGTTACTACATAAATTTTATCACCCATAAGAAATTCTATTTAGCTTATTCTTGAGAGTATGTAATGACATATTCTTATCTTACGCAGTTGTAGAATCTTTAGGATGATATCAGCATGGTTTAAATGTATATCATGTCTTCAAATTCTTCAGTCTATGGTTTTGGCCAAAGCCAGACTGGATGTCATGGGATGAAGAAAAAAATTCTATAGTTAGTGTGTGTATATAATGGGAAAAATAGTTACTGGAATACCTTAAACTGAAGCTATAAGTAAGTTTAAATTAATTGCTCCTATTGTCCTTTTAAATTAATCAAGAAAGGACTTATCTGTTGTTCCATGTGTATTGGCTACTCAGTATCCTTTATTTCCAGCTTTAATTATCAACGACATGCATGTTGAAATTTGCTTAGCTCTTTTGTATTAATAACTCTGGGCTTTGGTTTTTTTCCCCAGTTTCTACGGAGATTTTGGACCTTTAAATTTGGCAATGCTATACAGATACTGCTGTAAACTAAATAAGAAATTAAAGGTAAGCTTCATTTAAAAACAATGTTCCTGTATTTTTGTATTTTCAAATTGAAATAAAATTTGCCAGTTTGAAAGTGTTTATTAGGTGCTCATTAGCTAGATGGTTATTGCTAAGGATTATTATTAAGGATGTTCTTTGTTCCAAGTTTGTTTCCCTCTGAAGAGTGGAAGAAAATAATATGCTCTCATTTTGGCTTAGGAGGTGAGGCAGGTGACTGAAGGCTTTGTTCATCTTTTTGCATAACCTTAACACCTTCAAGACAATAGTAACAAAAGCTTCTGCTCGTGTCACGGGTTTTCAGCTAATGAAGTGTGTATGCTGGTCTGAATAACTGAAAAAGCAGGTACTCAAGGAAGAAAACATGGGTCCTGAAATCACACTTTTTAAAGTAAGCCTCAGTGGAAAGGAGGGTGGGGGGCAGAGCAAGAGAGAGAAGGCCTTGGTACTATGAGAGCACTGCTAGGCAGTAGGTAAAACATGGGTGTCTTATCAACACAGTTTTGGTCACAAATCTAAAGCACGGCTGATGTGGCTAAACCCCAGCTCCATCTCAGCCAGACCCACTGAATGTTATGTACAGCTGCAGACTTAACCTTCTCCAAATACCTGTGAAGAAGTGATTTTCAGCGTGTATAGAAAATCCATCAACTGCAAGAATCGAAAGATGTTTTAATTCCAAAATGCTAATTAACGTAACTTGTGGGCAAATAGTGAGGAAGCCCTTCACTAAATATTACAGATTTAAAATATTAGACCTATTACTGAAAGAAGGGGAAAATAGGACAACAGATGTGATTGCTTTGGCCACTGTTAAGAGGGTCCCTTTATGGAAAATGGCATTATGTCTAGGTGCACAAATAAAACCCTTAGTTAAGATGACTCATGCTACCTACTGCTTTCAGGGGCATGCTGAATTCCATGTGTTCTTAAGAGGAGGCCCTGCAAACTGAGGGACTTGTAGAGTGCTATAAATTTCTTGGGAAAAAAGGAAGTGCTTCTAGTGAAAATTTACATTGCTTCTTAGTTTAAAAAGATATTTATAAAGATAAAAAGTTAAACTCTGCTATTTGCTATTTTGAATGCCTGTGCTCATATTGGGAAAACATTGGATTTGCCATTTGATAACACCAGAGACCTTATAAATACATTATCACCCTATTCTGCAGTGCCACTGTCCCATTCAAATGCATGACCAATGATTCTTACTCAGTAGGAATCTATTTTTTTTCACCTTAATTCTGCTGTGTGTGACCTTATATTTGAGTTATTAAAAACTGAAGAATGTTTGCTCTGTGAAGCAGTTTCTCCAGAGAAGAACCAATAATAAACCTACTGTTCTAACTTCACTGTGCCCATGGGAACTAGAGATATCAGTTGTGTCTTTTCCAGATTTGGATTGAGACACTGATCAGTTTGGAACCTTAATATAGTCTCATGTATTACTGTATGCCTTCAGTCTTCAACCTAGGTACCAAGAGTTTCACCCAGAAAAGAAGTATGCAACTAATAAATATCTTGGAGGTTTTTTTAATGGTTCGGTATTAAACAGGAATGTGTCTGCAGTCTTTATTTTTGTTGTGAGACCATCATCTTGCTCATTGAATGAGGCAAGCTAATTGTCAGAAGTGGCTTGTAAGCATGATGGTGAAGATTGGATGTTATGATGGCAAAAATAAGGGAGCTAAATTGGAACTGAACTATTAACCCCAATATTTGCAGGGTTGGTTTAGCAAACTGTAATGTCATTTTAATGTAACTTCTCTATTTTTTGAAAAGAGTGAATGTACTTGTGCTGCTGGGTGAAGGGTACAGCTGGCCAGGACTGGGACAGAGAAGTCTCCACTGGGAGGAAGTACAGTGTGTTGCTGCTGGCGTGCCAGAGGCTAATTCCAAATAGGTTAAATTAAACTCCTAATGCATGAGAGAGAAGGGTAACCTGATAGTGCAGCCACTTGAAAGTAATACCTGGAATCAAACAGCTAAAGCTTGGAATACTGCCAGAGTGGTATAGAAACTTCTATATGAATAGACTCCTGTCTGGCTGATTGGCACTGCTCCTGGGGTAGGCCAGCACTGCTAGTGTAAGCTTCTGGTAGTTAAAATACGTGCCACACTCTGTCCTAATTTAGATACCATCTGCAGAGGGTAAGTAGGCTTGTAAGATGGAGTCCCTGGGCTGAAGCCTGCCTCTGCATGTGTATTTACATGCCTCAGAGGAGTGCATCTGCTGGGGACTGTAGGCCTAGCTTCAGTGGCTGCTGCTTAGCTTCCCCAGGCCAGAATTACAGAGTCATCATTTCTACGTCTCATCTTGTGTCTGTCCTTCACGTGTCCCCAAGAGGAGTTCTGGGGCCTGAACCAGTGTGTTCACAAGTTCATGACCTGTGCCTTGTCTGCCCTGCAGCAGCAAAAGTATGGTAATGCTCGTGTGGCACCAGGTGATGTGTAAGCAGCCTGGGATGAGCGTTTCAGAGGTGGAAAGTACAGATTGGACTAAGGACAGAGAGAGAGTCCTATTGGGCAACTGCTGCTTGCACACCCTTGCCGAAAGGGTGCCCTGTGACCAGCAGCAGGATTTGTTTGATCATAGGAAGTAAAAGACACTGCAGATTATCATGGGATGGTTGCTATTACCATACTGCAATACATCTGAGACCCTGAAGCAATCATAGTGCTTAAGCCCAGATGATTTGGTATACTTGGCTGGGTAATCGGGGAGTGTTGCTGATAAAAATGATACAAGTATTGAAGATCAATGGCAGGAGAGAAAAGGTACTGGCAGGCTTATAAACTATGGAGTTCACATTTTTTGTATGCTAACTGTATTGCTGCTGAATCATAGAGGGGTTTGGCTAATTGTTTTGTTTTAATATAAATAAACTGCTGGGCATACACATGGAACTATAGTAATTGCAAAGCATCTCCTTTAGGACAGCCTAGATTTTGAGGCAGGGTTGCATGCATGTGTTTAATTATTTTCTATTAAGTTTGTCAGTCTTGTATTCACTGCTGTTTACGTGTACATATTACCTATATATACACACCTGTATATATATAAAAGTAGAATTTGCGTAGATGTAGGCTTATTAAACACATTGAAGTAATTTCTTGCTTGAACAGTACAACTGTGTTAAACCATGCCATTTTATAAAATGCTGTCAAATATATGGTAATTTTACACAGCTATCGATCCAGTAATTGTCCACGGCACTTTTTAATCCTGTCATCAATTTCTCTGCAAATAAATCTATTTTGAGATTTACAAGGAACTTTTAAAAAAGAAAAATGTAATCTTACAGTGAAAGTAAATGTTCTGTAACCCTCTCATACACTTCATGAATTAGTTTTATCACCTAAAGCAAAAACTGCTACATTTTCTGTGTAACCTCTGCTTTTAATTCACAAGATTGTCTTTCAGTATATTCCGCTGGGGTATATATTGGCAGATGCTGTTGTGTTATACTGTTAAAATTTTATCTTTTAATGATGTGTGAAACTGATGAAATTTTCTTACTGGTAAAGGATATTTTTTGTGCTTTATAGCGTGTGCACCTCAGTTTTATTGCGGAAAAAAAAGTTTATTGGCAACTAAGTTATCTGCAACTATAGTTATTCCCTCGAAGACCTGTATTGAAAAAGTCTGTTTTGAAACATTCCTAGTTCTTCAGAGCTGTGCAGTGCCTAAGGGAACTAAAGCCCTAATCCATTCAGGTGGAGCTCTGGAGCTGTAAAAACAGTCACCTCCCAGAACTGTTGTGAAAGCTTGTCATTGGACCTGGCCACAGGAGTAGATGTAGTTTATGAAATATGGTCAGAAAATCGGTATTTTTAAAAATAGATCCAACAGCTTAGTTTTGATAGTGAAAGTGTACCGAGTTGACAAACTGCACATTAATGTTAACGGATGCATTACATTGATGCTTCAGCAAACACCTACTGTAAAACTTAATTTTCTGATACTAGTGTGTAAATAAAAACAGTGATCTGTTTTATAGGCTTCTGAAAAGTTAAATTGTGCTGCTGTTTTCCACTGCTTTCTGTGCTATTAGGCATTAATGTCGGTTTTCAATTTTGTGTTAAAGCTTTAGTCAGGATTCAAAACACATTTAAGTATTTCATATAACGAGGATTAAACCCTTACATTTTGAAAATTATGCACTAAAACTGATACATTGTTTTCATCTAAATATTCTGGAAACTTCAGGTTATGGCTGCTTTGGGTACAAAAGTGTCTCAAAATTGGAATGACTTGATATACCCATATGATTAAAAAATCCATTCTATAAAATAAGAAATATGGTCTTATTACATAGAACTTACTTCTCACTAGCTAGCTTTGCAGTTTAAAATAGTGTTTTAGGTGAACTGTAAACTGCTGCAAAGAACTTTGCTTTAAAATAAGTAGTAGTCAATAAGTTATAATTGAAGTTCTGTCACTGTTGCATAACTACTGTAATCTTATCCCACCTACACATCATGGGTGGAATTGCAGTTAGAGAACACTAAAATTAAAAAATTGAGGAGGGGGAAGAAGGGAGGAATCTTAAAGTACTGGGATTCATTTTGTCAAGTTTTAATAATAATTGAATGCTTCACTAATTAAGTAACAACTTGTGCTTTGTATGTTTGCATATACACTGAGAGATGTTGCTGTTGGCCTCAAGATACAACCTCTTCCAATCAACAGCAACCATCTATTTCAGGAATTAACAGTCCTATTTAGATACACTCAGTTGCATTAACTCTCACTCCTTCCACCTCTGGAAGTTGTGGCTTGTAAGACCAGACGGGAAGGTGCAGTTAGAACTGTGACTAAGGGTGCTGTTTCTGTGGGGGGTGGGAGTAAGAAACTCACTGTTGTACCTACATCAGTTTTCTCCTGAGTTGATTGGCTATTTGATACTTTTTTTTTCGTAAAATTTGATAAAACTGTTCTAAAATTTGCAACAAGTTTTGAGCTGAGAGCAACATTGACAGATTTCTGGAAGTGAAATACAGTTGGCACTACAAATGAAAGAAACACTGTTCTGAAGCAGTTACCTTATCTCCCCTCCCCAAGTGTCAACAGTGTCAAGAGTTAGAAACCTGAAGTTGGATAATAGCAGCGGTGTTAGGGCATTTTATAGAATGTGCAACTTTTAAAACTAGAAAAATGCTTCAAATATTTAGAAACAGAATCTAGTATGTCTGTTGATCACTTCCTCAAAACTGTAGGAGCACTGTAAAAATCAGTCAGGAAAAACGTGTAGTTGTGTAGCAGAATGGAAGTGTGGCAATTTGTGAAGTTTAAAAAATTGTTGGTGTGGTAAATTGTCCAACTTGCCAACTTGACAATATTTGTCTCTCTCTGGCTTTAAATAGTTTTGCCGCAGCTTGTCATTATTGTTCTTTTCTGGTGCTTGTTGATTTTGTTTTCAATGAGAGGTTTGTCTGCAGGATTCTGACACAGGCTTCTTTTCTTCCTAAAGAAACAAGAATTGCGAGTTTTGTCTTTGCCTAGCCTTTTCTTCAGGCTTTTCTCTTATGCAATCTTTTTTTTCTTACTTTTAAAATGAATTCTTGCTGTTGAAGCTTTCTAAAGATGTCTGTCACCCCATTTTAAAATAGTATAGATGGAAGTGTTTAAGTTAAAAAATGCCTGTAAGGTTGATTGCTTGAGTTTTTCTTCTGTCTTCTCCACAGAATTGTGTGCTAAAGAGATTTAACATACAGGAGGATGTTTTAGTTTGAAAATGTCAATGTCTTTAATCAGTGTTCATAAGCTAATGTTTCAAATATCTAAACGTGGGGGAAAAAAATCCAGTTTTTTATACTGAAGATTTTGGTTCATCTGCACATTGTAGCATGTTTTTGTAGAGCTAACCAAGAGATCTGCCTGGAAACAGTGGCTATTTCCTTGCACTCTTACTTATCTGTGATATAAGATTGTTCAGAGTATCAGTAATTTTTTCTCTTTTAATTTTAATCTTTTATAAGAATTTTTTCTGACCTATTTTGCAGTTTTGGAAAACTGGTTTGGCTAAAGTATTCTTAAAGTGTATTCTTTTCTTAGTAAATATGCTGTTTTGTTTGTTTACTTTCTTTTAAACAGTATTTCAGTCTATCAAGAAAGAAGATCGTGTACTACACCAGTTTTGACCAGCGGAAGCGAGCGAATGCAGCGTTTCTAATAGGTGCATATGCTGTAAGTATTTTTGATCCCATGGATACTTTAACCTTCCTTAAGAGACTTCGGCTTTGTGTGAAATGGCTTCTCTAGGGGTGCTCCTTTAGGGAGGTGAGCAGATGGTCATTTCATTTGTCTCTAAGCTGTCTTTGAAAACTCTGTGGTATGAGTTTTAGGGAAACCCTGTCTTCGTCCCTTAACTCCTTTTATTTTACTGCACAGGGAGTGGCTTTGGCAGATCCTCTGCATGTTTTTCCATAGAGTACCAATTTCTTGAATGTGGAAAATCCGAATCACAAACTGACCTCTAACTGATCATACTAGAATCAATTGCTTTTCATGTCATTAGTGAGATTCAGAGTGAGAAGGAGAAAAGATTTTTCTCACAGCCTTCTAAAAGTTATTAGACCAGAGGCATAGTGATTATTGAATTGATTTCTTTTCTCATTTAATTTTCACAGCCTACCCAGAATAATAGACAGCGTGCCACAACTCTACCAGTGTTTGAGAGTTAATTGAGGAGGTTCGGTTTATTTGTCCTGGTTCCTGTTCCTTTTCCTTATAGGTAGCAGATAGACTGGACATATTTCTTTCTCATGATTCCTTTGAGTGTGTATTTTGTTAGTAATACCTTTATTAGATTTCTGTAATGCCAGTAAGAGAGAAAAGCTGTTAAGTTCTTAAGTTTGTAGTTCTAATGGCAGCAAATGACCAGATAATAGCAAACTACTAGGGCATGTCCAGTTAATTTGCTTGCATGAGTGTTTTTTCCTAATTTAAAAATCTAAATTACACATCTCAGTCCTACCTGAAACATGCTGGTAATCTAAGCAGCTCTAGAGGGGATCTGTTGCATATACTTCTGATTTGTAAATGGCAGGTGCAGGTGGGAAAAAATGAATCTAAATTGCACTTGAAATACTGTGGATAAGTGTTAAGGTGGACTTGGAAAATACTGATTCCCTTTTTGTTCTGTAAGCTTCTTAGGAAATACGATATGAGTTTTCTTGACAGCAGGTGTGTGTGGCCAGTATTGCTACATGTCATGTGCCTGCAGAGTGCCCTAACTGTGGGGAACTTTCAACCACATCATTGCTCAGGAGGTTGAGAACATAAAAATGAAAACATCAGAGAAAAAAAGGTTTAAATGTTCAGTATTTATTGAATCGAGGTTTTACAAGTAGTGGTGCCATATGGTAAGATTTACAGTAGTGACAGTGGGGCAAGGGAAGAAGACCTTGTCCCTGGTAAAAAAACTCTTGTAAGAGAATAGTTACTGTCTATAAAGTACTTTTTTTTCAAGCTTTTACTCACATTGCTTTTTAAATACCAGTTCAGTTTATCCAAACTATTCACAACGGGCTTTTTGGGTTGTTGGGATTTTTTTTGTGTATGTTGCAGAAAGAAAGCACTCCAAAGATTTGTTAGGTTAAAAACTAAGCTAAGATTTGGTTGCTGACGCTTCATTGATACAGATGAGTCGGAAAATGTGTCCTTGATTTTTCTTAATGGAATTCACTACTTTTTAGGTGCTGAAGATGTCTGTGATCTTCTCCTTTTCATTTCATGATCCTTTCTCCTTCAGTTAGTGTATTGCTCTTGACATCCAAGATAATTCCGATTTTTTCAGGAGCTTGTTCAGTGTTTCTTTCCCTCTCCTCTTTCGTGTTCTTAATTCCTTTTTTTGTGTTTCCTCCTGGTGTTTTTATTATGAGCCTTTATGAGCTGTGTGGACAGTGTTTGGTTGAAGATGTCATGTATACATGTCTTTGAGTAGACACAGCTTTGAAGGGCCATAACTTTTGTCAAATAAAACCTGCAGTGTTGGGAAAACATGTAGTACGAATTCGCCCCTACTTCAGATTCACAGGTCCTTGATAAGATGGAAACTCATCTTTTTCCTGAAGTCCTCTGAACTACCCTCTAAGGATCTTTTGTCTATAATCAAGAATTTAGGCTTTAAATGTAATCTATTTTACAGTAATTCATGCAACATTAAAGTCTTTAAGTTGCAGCAGTGTGTGACATTTTCTCCAATTTTTTCTTTTTAAAATAAGGGACTGATAGAAAACAAAGTTTCTGTTGATATCTGAATCTTTCCTTTGTATGGGTATGTCTGTTTCTGATGTCATGAAAGGAGTATAACATGCATTCTTAGGAGTTTAGTGTGCTGGAGGAAGTTACTATATGGTTAAAGACATTTCAGACTCAGGGCTGATTTTTTCTTTTTCCTCCTCTTCCCCCATCCCTTTTAGGTTATATACTTGAAGAAAACACCAGAAGAAGCTTACAGGATGCTTTTGTCTGGATCTAATCCACCATATCTTCCATTTAGGTATGTGAACATAAGAAATGAGGCTACCTTTTCTGTTTTGGAATTTGCTAAACAATTTGGGTTTAGATTGCCTCCTGAAAAGGTGTATCATGTCTGATACAGACATTGTACCAAAAGGACTGATCTCCAGAAAAAATATTTTTTACATTTTGTGTAATTACCTGGGGAATAATAAATTATTTAGATTGCTAAAAGTCTTACATAAGACTCTTAACCTTGTAAACTGTCAGGTTTTGAAAATAGTTCTTAGCATGTTTGTGATTTAGCACTTAAACCTTTTCTTCATAATGCATCATGTGTTACTATTTGGAAGTCATTAAAATATTTTAAATTACCTAGTCCCTAGCTAGTGAGACTTACAGGATTGAAGGGGGTTTTATGCTGTTACATTTTCTCTAGTTTACAGAACAAGTACTGATATTAAGGTTACAGAATGTTTTCAGTGAATCATAGATTGATAGAAACTGTCTTTATTCTCTGTACTACGGTCACATTGGGGCTTGGATCTAAGGAAGTTTAGCTATCATGCTTATCTAATAAAGAGACTTCCAAATATTTTTCATGCTGTGCACTATGAAATGCACTTACGCTTGATGAATGTGACTACCTCATGGTATTCTTATGCAAACAGTGACAATAAAAGGCAACTGCAAGAAGGTCAATACCCTCTCTTTTAGGGGAATCTGCATTTTGCAAGTAGTGTTCACTGTCAGCCAAGGCATTTGTAAATGCAGACCTACTTTGTCTATATCCAATTCATCTGATTGTTCAGCCACTCAGCAAAGGAAGATCAGATTGTCGCTTCTCATACCTTGCACAGAAGCCAGATGCAGTATCTGTTGGGGTGGTAGATTTTTTTATGTCAAGACCAGTTTGACTACAAAATCTTAAACTATCAGCTACATTTAAAAAAAAAAAAGGTATTAAATCAGTGATAGCTTTTATTGACAGAGAATTTATTCACTGACCTGGTCACTGATAGCTCTCCAGAGCCCAAGAAGTTTACTGAGCTACTGGTATCCATATTTTTTTCAGCTAATTATAAAAGATACTTGGTACAATGCATTTAAAAAGTCAGTTATTTTAAACATGTCAGTGTTTTTTAACATCTCCAAATTCTGTGTAAGATACAGATTTACATTAAGTGTCATGATTTACATTAAACAATGCCTTGCATGTGCCTTAGCATTGCTTCCTTGAGTATCTGCTCCATGATCCTCCCAGGCAGGCATAGAGGATGGTACTCACCAGCCTGCAGTTCTCTGGCTCTCCCTTTCTACCCTTTTTAAAAATAGGAGCAATGTTTCCCTTTTTCCGGTCACTGGGGACTGGGCCTGACTGCTGTGACTTTTCAGATACGGTGGAGAGTGGCTTCACAACAACACCAGCCAGTTCCCTCAGGACCCTGGGATACATCTCATCAGGCCCCATAGCTGAATAGCTGTTTCTTGTTGACCAGTTAAAGAAATTTGCTGTTTGGCATTATAGTAAATTGATATGTCTTTGGGTTTTTGTCTCCCCTGCCAAGGTGAAGATTAAGGTGTGTAGAAAAGCGGTTTTGACAAAATGAAGAAACTTAACTTGTCAGATCCCAAAATTGTAAGATAGAAAACTTGGGAGGAATAGTGTGTTTGCAGAACAGTCTCACAGGACTTTGCTCCAATCAAAGGCTATAGATTCTTGCCTTGCAACTGATTCCTTATAATACTGATAGTAGTAGCAATAATAAGAAAATGCTGTTTCTGCTTGACTGGTAATGAAAGTGTCTCTGTGATTTCTTGTAATGCTGATTGGAACCACAATAAGAAATTTAATGATACAAAACAATTTCCTATTAAGTGTTAATTGATTATAGGTAATCCTTGTGAGTTTGAATTCATGAAATTTTATTCCAAAATAGAATAGTTAGCTACTCTAGAATCAGCAAAGGAGGGATCAAAAAAATAGAAGAAACAGCAAGATTTTCTAGAGAGAATTTTATATTATGTACAAAAGAGCTTTTTGTGTTTCCTTGGGAAGAGTATACTTACCAAAAACATCGAAGAAGGCAAAGTCCAGCAAAGGGGCTACTCAGGTTTTGAGGTGTGGGTTGGCAGAATGATTATGAAAGAATAATTGCTTAATTCCATTTGTCAGCTTCAGGAGAAGACGGCAATAAATTTATAGAGTAGGATATTCTGAAACATAACTACTTTGCAGTCTTCTTCTATGTGCTTCAAGCCCTAGGTTGCTGTGAGAGAAATGATTGTCTAAAACTAAAGCTTTTGACAATTACGGGGTTTTTGTGGTGGGTTTTGTCTGGTGTGGATGGGATCTGGTAGGTGTTTGGGCTTTTGTTGCTCGGTTTGGTTTTTTTAACACAAAGCTTTGGCAATATTAGAGGGAGGCAGTCTTCTTGAGCCTTGCTGTTTCTAGAAGGAATATAGTGTTAGGAGCTTTTGCTAGAAAAATTAAACATCCTGATTTCTTGAGCATTCTTGCATGGTGTGGGGTTGGAAAGCACTTAAATGTCTTTTGGATCTGCTTTGGACTACATCAGGTCTTGGCACTGGATTAGAGCCTAAGCAAATTCTGTTACCTGCGGTGTAGTTTGTCCTGATGGGAAGGATGAATGTGTAATCTGGCTGTACTGGAGGTGAGGCAAAGAGGAGTGAGGAAGTAAACTGAATGATTGTGGTAAGATAAGAAGCTAGATGAGAGCTGGGAAGTCTGATAGGGAGGGGCTATTTGGGTATTCAATTCATAGGTAGAGGTTGGTGTATATATATAAGGAGCTTAAGAATTACTGATGCTGAGAGAAGGACAAGTAGATCTGATGAGGGTCTGCAGTGGGACAGTCTAGAGTAGCTGGGAGTGGGAAAGAAATAATTTAATCCTCCTTCCTGGTTTTTCAAGGCCTTAGAAATATTTCCCCCTCCCCCCCCATTCCGAGACATTTGGAACATCTCTGTTGCAAAATGTAGCATAGTACAGAGGCTCAAGCGATTGAACCTGTGCTGGAAGCAGTAGCTCTGCCTTACGTAGTGTGTCTGCTTGGCATCAGGCTGTACTATGAAGAAACAAGGTTGGTGCTATGAGGAATTTTGCACTCTTTCCACACCTTTAGTGTCTTGAAAAAGACTAAAATAACTCTTATTTACAATTCAAAACATAACCCAAATGTCTTACCAAATGTCCTCATATTCTAAGGTCCATGAAGGAAATAATTTGGAGATATTAATCATTGCTATCCAGTACTTATTGACTTGATTTTATTCTGGCAGTGTGGAATTTAGATAATACATAACTTCTGTAATATAGGTCATCTCTGTTTGAATAGTTCAAGAGTTTATCAGTGAGCAATGATCAGTTAAGCGTTACAACTGGACTATTTAACAAGTTTAATTTGATATCTGAAGTGTCTGCTATTTAAAAAAAAAAGACAACCTTGAATAGGTAGAAGCTGCAGCATTGTCACATTCTTTGTGACATACTGAGGTAGGTTTACATGAAGTGATTGCTGGGAAACTGATCTACTTTCATGTAGCTTGGTGACCTCAAAAAGCCTTAATCGGCTTAGGTCTTCAGCTGGTATTTCATTTAAAGACAGCTTCAGCAAATACAGTTCAGGGGTGGAAGGAAATCACATCACTCCTCTTACAAAATTCATAGAAATTTGTATTGTTTTGTTTTTATAATAGAAAAGCTAAAGATAACTTGGAAGGATAAGGCACTGCTGTCTTCGAGACACTTATTTTTGGCTGATTCACTGTCACTTGGTGACGCTCTAGTCTCTTGAAGATCTTATACTGTATCTTCTCACTTTCATTTAAAAAACAGTGCTAAAACCATTTAAAATTGTCATGAATACCAGTTGCCTACTGAGAAGCAGAGTTTCAGAGTTTTACCTCAAACTACTCTGTATTGATTTTATGTTCAAAAGAAAAAACAACTATATTTTTATTATTATTGTGTTCAGTCTCTAAATAATGACATGAATTTCAGAGACAGATTTTAGTTTATAGCTTCTGGGGTTTGTTTCTTTGTTGGCAAGTGCTGGGGAAACAAACTGTTTTGTTATTGACAGTGTTTAGAGGTTTGGTGAAAGGGAAAGCATTAGGCAGTATTGAGGTCAGCTACAACAACTGTGAAATCGGATGTGGGATGTGCAGCTCTGTATTGCCAGCTCAGATTCATACGAAATCAGTATCTCCTGGGAATATCCACATTCCTTCTTGCTTTGAAAGTGAATAGAGTTCTATCAGGTAATAGCTGGTAAAACACTGTTTGAAAAGTAAGCTGGCTATTCATTTGAGCATAAAAGACTGTAAGAATACTGTAATGAAATGTGATCAGCAACCTACTTTAATGGTCACGTGCACATCAGCAGAAATGAGACATTTGAGACATGGGTGATGGAGGCAAACCATGTTAGCTGCCAGCATCCATGTGCATGTCACTGCTAACAGCTGGCTGTGGGAACTGTAGCTGAGAATACTGTACACCTGGAATTGTACATCTAGGTCAACTTCACCAGCCTCCTGCCCTCCTTCACAGTATTTCTTATTAATGGATTAGAGATTATGTGGCTTTTCCCCAGTATTGTTTTTATGTACTGCCCTGTCAGATGCCTTATCAGTCAAAGAGGTCAAATATGCATACAGATAAAATAGAAGTTATATTCTTGTTACAGCAAAATAACGTGTAAAATAGAACCTGTCTGCTACAATCATATCTTCTGTTCATATTTCTCTAAATACTTAATTTTGTGGTTTGCATTGGTTTGGATTTAATTTCTGTCAGCCCCTCCAGAAAACTGGTACAGCTTTTAAAACCTTTCTGCTATATATGTGTTCCCATTGGGCCCTTAATTTTTTTTTGCTCACAAGACCTTTTTGTTTGCTAAAATGCTTTTGTATTAAAATGATCAGTTGATAAAATGTGATGTTCAAAATAATCATGTTAATCCATTATCTGTCAAAAATGTATTGTCTGTAAAATTCATATATTAAGTTTTGATATGTTCTGCTTATTCAGTGTAATGAAAATGGCTTCTCATTTTTAAAACTTCTGTGTGGGATTTGGATATGGAAAGTTGATACACACTTCAAAGTTCCCATTCCAAAACGTTATGGTTAAGTGTGTTTTAATAATCTAGTAATTTGAAAGCTTTTTTAGATTGGCCTGCCTGCACTATGACACTACCAAAATTATGGATTTAATTTTCTTTAAAGCATTTTCTACAAACAGTGCTTGCTCAAAACTGCTAAACTTATTCTGCTCTTAAAGAGCAGGTGAGAATTTTCTGCTCTTTAAGTACTTGAGATTGAAGGAGTGTATCACAAACTTCATAGTACTTACAGTAAGTTTTATCAAAAAAGGAAAGTTTTCAATGAAAGATTGAAATTTTGATTCCTTTATAGATTAAATATGTATCTGTCTGAACCTAAAATTTGGCTATTCTGATAAATTGCAGTTCTTAGGACTCTGTCTAAGATAGCTAAGAGAAAAGCTACAAAGGATTTCCTTTATGAGTGATAAGGAAATAGTCTGCTCAGGCAAAGTTTCGTTAAAATCAAACTGATCTGGAGCACACTTCAAAAAGTACTTTTTCGTTTTTTCACAATGCATTTTTTTAGTGGTGTTATTTTTCTTCTTTTAATGTTGCTGTCTCTTACCACTTGAATATGTTTTGATTTGGAGTCTCACTTCATCTTTTACAGACAGGTTGTCATTTTCATAGTGGTAGAACTGAGGTTAAGTAATTTTAAAGTTAATTGTATCGGGATAACTTTTGATCACATCTGTAATCAGGCATCAAAAGTGAAAGCCTGTACATTAATTCCAAGCTAGTAGTCTTATTTGCCTGCCCCTGTTAGTGTAACTCAGTTGACACTTGAATAATGGTTAAAGCAAGCTGTGCTTTATTTGCTACTATCTTTACACAATCCAGAGAGGATGCAAACCTTTCTGTTCCAGGAAAGCATAAATAATTTGGCAAAAAGCATGTAGTTACTTCATGTAAAATATGCATCTAAAATAGCTTGCAGTATCTAGCTGCATTTACTCTGAGCTGCATCTTGGGTAGGGGAGTACTTCAGCCTGAACAAGCTTCTAAAAAGATATCTTTAATCCAGAGTTCTCAAAGGGGATCGAATAGCTTGAATGTATTCTGTTGTGTGCTGCTGTTCCCCTAGTTCTTAAAAGAATTCTATGTACATTAAATTCATTTGTGTTAAATCTATAGGGATGCTTCATTTGGGAACTGCACATACAATCTTACCATCTTGGACTGTTTACAGGGAGTAAATAAGGTAATAACATTTTTTCTTACAAAACAGGTTTAAATTGATTTTTAAAACATGAAGAAAAATACTGTTAAAATAGATTATAAAACCTGGTTTCAGAGCAGACTGTGTGAATGAGTAGCATGCTCTCCTGAAGCCTAAGTTACTGAGACTGTGTTTGAGTAGTGATGGCTGAGAAAGGTTGCATTTTGACCTGTCTGGCCCGGCCTTTGACAGCTTTTTGAACTTCACCTCATGAATTGGGACGTGCAAATGCACCAGCCCTGGCTGGGGGACAGCTCCTAATGCAAGACACTGTGCTAGGTCTGCTAATAGATCATTTATAACCATTGGTGAGAGGGAATGACAGGTGGATGAAATCAAGTGAAACAGATACCTAGATGTACTGTGACTTAATCTGAAGAGTTTTTGCATGTACTTGGCCCCAGCTTTCCCCAAAACACTTGGTTCAGTGTTTGACACTGATCTTTTCAGAATTGTTTAACATCCATGAAAACTAAAGTATCTTACTAGTGGTTTGATGTGTCACTTTAGCTCCAGTATTGTTTTCTTTAAAAAATTTACATCAGTTCTTAATTGGGGACCTTTAAATTTTGTTCATTTCCCATTGGCCTTGATGAAGGGAGCAGGCTATAGGAACAGTTCTGTGCAGACACTTCATAGACCATTTGAAGCTCTTAAAAATATGGCAAAACAAATGTTTTTTAAAAATTGGAGAAAGAGAGATCAAGCTTAATATTTTTAGTTCTGTGGGGGTGGGAAAGGAGCTGTCAGTTACCAGCAAGACTGTAATTTGTGAGGCATTCTACGGATCCTGAAGATGTGAAGTAGTCAGTGCAGTCACTGTAATTTATCTGCAGCTAATACATCAAAAGGACGGTGAGAATCAGTTTTTCCTCCTTTGTTCTTATGAAATTTATTACTGGAATTTTGTCTAGTTCACCTACAGAGGTAAAAACACTTCGGGCAGAAAACATGTGCCTTAATTGAAAGTAGTTTTAGTTTACCTGGATAAATTTGGTGTTTATGTGTGTGTATATCATATACATGTAATTCAGGGGGCCTGAGTTCTGGAGTGCAGCCAGCCAGCCATGCTTAAATGAAATACATTTTTCAAAATCAGCTGTTCAGACAAACCTCTCAGTATCTTAGGTTTCGTGACAGGTCCAGTCACTGAGCCTATGTTGTCTATAACAAAGCTGGTTTTGTCCTAAAAAGGTCTTCTATATGTAGCAAACAATGGCAGTTTGATGATTGATTACTGGTTTTAAATCATAGACCTGTGATGTGTTCTTATCACACCTTAATTCCAGAATGTTGTGCAATATCTGTATTTCTCAGAATGCAATAGGTTCAGTATAAATATACACTGCAGAAATGTCTTCCACCAATTTGGAATAAATTTTGGCTATGAATTTCATATCCATAGAATTGTTTTCAATATGGTTGTTATACACAAATCTTTAGTACAAAAGTGGCATAATTAATAACAGTACAGTAATCAAATATAAAACTTCTTTAGTCCTGTAATAAATACTGTCTAATGTAGTCTAGTGGACTTTATTCTGCCTGTGAAATGTGTATTAAAAGAAATACTAAAATACAGATTATACATGGTACTGCATGTATATGCCATTTTGCCTAGGTATTATGGTGGTGAAACCAGACTATTATATTAAGTGCAGAAAATCGATAAACTCTCAGTGTTCGATGTTTTGTTATGTCCGACTGTATGAAAGTACATTTGGCATAAGAATCATTGAATGAGTGTATGACAAAAAGGGAATTGCTTTTTAACTTGTTGTCTGCCTTACAGAAAAAAACCCCACATGGTGGGGTGTGGAGAATCAATGTTACGATTTAAGTGATATGCAACAACCGTATGTCCCATCCTAATGTCTTCAGAGGGGAAATAATGAGCCTATTGTGTTTCAGTGACATTGTTGGAGTTCTTGTTGTCTGTGGTGTTAATCTGTGAAGAATGTAATGTTGTTTTAATGTAAAAGCTTCAATAATCCACAACCACAAACACTTAGGGATTTAGTTTTTCTCAAAAAAGTATTATAAAATGAGATTATATATTGTATTTCAGTGTGAACTGACACCTTGTTGCCTTTTAGGCCTTGCAGCATGGATTTTTTGACTTTAAGACATTTGATGTGGATGAATATGAACACTATGAGGTTTGTACATTTAATAATCCATTGAATGTGTTTGAGTTACCTAAAATAAGAGTATACAGTATCCCCCAGCTTAAAACATACTGGAAACACATTTTAATTCAAGTAAAACCCAGTGTTCATATGTTAGGTATGTACATGGAAACCTATATGCTCTTTGTGAAGAACATGCAGGATTACTGTCCTTGCAATTTCAGTGCATCATATCATAAATCTACTGTTTTCTTGTAGCATTTCTGCCTTCTGGGATCTCTGTTATGCTTTCCCAACATTCTCACAGGATATGATCCACAGTCTCTCAGCTGACCCACAGAATATGTTTTCTTTCAGCACTTGCTAGCCTCCTTCTTCCATTCCTATTAGTCCCAAATACATGACAGATTTTTGTAGCCATATAGATTAAGCAGATTTTGAGGTTTTTTTTTAGTAAGGATGCATTATGTGGAATTCTAGTAAAGGAAATACATCCAAAATACTTCCCTAACAAAGTCCCAGAAAGCTAATAGATGTCATTCATTGTTCTGCCAACTTTCTTACAAAGATACTGTGGCTTTAGATGCTTCTGGGACTTCGTAACCTGCGCACCCTTATCTGCTAGTAGTAGAAAGTTATCTCAAGCTACGTTGCTTTAGCAAAGCTTTAAAATATGCCATGCTGTACCTGTGGGCTGGGCTGTGTGCAGAGGAAATCTCAGGCACAGAAGGTGTACATACATCTGGTCCAAAATAGTTGCATGGTCTTTGTCTACCGTGTCTCACTCCAAGGAAGGGAAAGGGTTTTTACTGAAATCAGTGACAATCGTTTAGTTTATTGGACACTGTCTTTGGAACAACTATAAATTCCTGTAGTTTTATTGGTTAAGTGGAAAGATATATAAACTAGAGGTGTACTAAATATTTGGATATAAATTAAACCCTCTTTTTAAACTTGAGTTGCTTTACTGTAGCCAGTATTCTTCCCCTCTATTGCAGTTTTCAGAAAACTTGGAAGTAATGAGAATAAAGTTGCTTAGTTTGAAAATCTCAGTTTTAAAAGTATTTCCTATAACTGTATGTATTTCAGATACATACTGAAATGCTTCATAAATGATCAAGAAAATGAAGTCAGAAGAGGAATAAAATGTGGAAAAAGTTAATTGACAGCTCATCTATACAGTAGATGCCTGCAATAGGCAGTCTATAACACAAAACTGCCTATTTCACTAAACTTGAAAGCATTTATAGGAGGATTTCTGTATCTGTAATGTTCCCTAATGATTAGGTTGAGAGATTGATATAGCCTTTGCTGGATTACCAAAATTAAATGAACAAAACTAAAATTTAAAGTATGAAATTGCTGCTTTTTTGTTTATTCTATGTACAAAAAGAAAAGGCTTATTCTAAAAACAAATGGTAGTTAGGAATTCTTGGGATTCTGTACACATGGTAGGCATTTGTCTGCTTGAAAAAGAGTATTAAAATAATTGACTAAAGCTATCCCATTATCTTGTTTAAGTCTTAACATTATTTTAGTTTGTGAAAAGTACATATATGTGAATGATGTTTATAGTAGGCTGCTTGCTGAGATTAAGAAGGAAGAACTTGGAATCATCTTTAATTTTTTGTCCATTTTTTGGTATGTCTTCTTTTTTTTTACATATGGTGGTCAGCTTTATGTTTAGTTATGTCCTGTGCTGTATTTCAAAAACTTTAAATGTTACAGGTTTTTGCTATGTTAGGTCTTTAGATGTGTGGTTATGTAGACAAAAGTTGCATACGACTTAAATGGAGCAGGCTAAAAGGAAATTTTATTTCATGTTTATAGTTCTTTCATCTTGCTGTGTTATCAAGGCAGCTAATTCCCCTTTTGTTGGACTGGAAGTAAATTACTGATTGGGTTTTTTAATAATAATGGTGTTTGCATGTAGTGTTGAGCACATATATACAGAGATACCTGTAGTTCATGTTGCTTAAAATTAAAATTACTTGCTGCGACCCCTGTAACTATAAAGAACTTAATCCACAAATGAAACTGGTGATACAAATACAAAAATATTTTTAGCTTACTAAACAGGACTTCTTCCCTTAAGGGAGTAGGGGTGCTGCAGTGCTGAGATGGCAGTCTGTGCTACCAATGGGGGGCAGGGGTCCTGGCTTGGCACTAAGGTTGGTTCTCTAGTCCTTATGCAACCTGGGTAACCTCCAGGAGTTTCCATTGTGCAAGGACGTTGGGAGCAAGCCTAATGGGCTCAGCTAACAAACAGTTGCTGAATTGATTACAGTGATGTCCATTATCAGAACCTTTCACTCATTAGGATGTTCTGATGGGCTGAGAGCTAAAAACACAAGCTTAATAATGCAGCTGAACTGAGTGCTTTGTCCTTAAGTCATGCTGAGAATAACTGCATTGCCAAATGAGGAATGAGCAGTCTTCAATTAAAGAAAGAAAAGAAGGCAGTTTTGAACTACAGTTCATGTTATGTATTTCCAAAGAAGCTTTCATTTTCAGCAGTGACAGAATTTGAAGAGCCTTTTTAGGTTTTCATTTAAAAGTGAGCAAGAAATGCAAAATGTCAGAGTTTGAAAGTTTATTAAAATCGAGTCTCTTAATTTCATTTACACTTTTCTTCTGTGATTACCGGCTCATCAGACCTTATGCCAATATGTAAATTTCAGTTTCTACAGGGAAAGGGTAATTGTTTCGAAGGCTAATTGGTTTTTAATTTGTTTTCTGTGAGCTGGGTTTTTAGCTAGTGCCTCATGAGCAAGCACTTTTCCATAATTTTTGATTAAAACATAGAAGAATGTTGGTGTTTGTCAATGTTATTAATAGGTGTCCCAAATCACTGAACCTTCTCAAGGAGAAATATCTTAAATAAAGGATCTTTCTGCTTTTATTGGAAAGCTTCAGCAAATTTTGTTTACGTTTCATGTTATTAAGATAGATCTGAGAAGCAGTTTATGGTTAATTTGTCCCATAGAGTTAAGCTAGCTAATTACATTTGAAGTGTTTCATTTTAATGCAACAAGAACATAATAAAGAGTAAAATAAAATAATGAGTAATTTTTTTTACCTTGTATATACAGATACTAAAATGTTTTTCTCTTCTGAAATTTTTGTAGCGAGTGGAAAATGGTGACTTCAACTGGATTATTCCAGGAAAATTTTTGGCTTTTAGTGGACCACACCCAAAAAGCAAACTTGAAAATGGTATGGTGTATGTTTTAATGCTGTGCTATGCTCTTATTTTTCCAGTATGTAAAACCATCACAGCAAATGAGCAGAAGATAATAGAGAGTTATAGATCCGTTTTAATCTTCAGAAATAATCATCCAGTGAGGATTTTATATACAATCATAGAACTTAATTCAAAAAGTTTTGGAATTCTTCTTTGCCAGAAGAATTTCAATTTTTCTAACAGTCAGTGACAAGGTGCCTGAGAGACTCAGGTCCCTTACTGTTCTTCTGGAACCTGCCACCTGATACAGTAAGTGTGCAGAATTAAAGGTGAGTTGCATTAAACACAGAAGACTCCGTTAAAGAGTTTTGTAACACAGACCAGAAAAGATTTTTAAAGGAAGCTTGCCTTTACTACTTGAGATACTTGGGATAATGTGCAGAACCTATGGAATGTGATTCTAGTGGAATAAAAGAAAAGAGAAGCTTGACTGGCAGAGGGGAAGTAGAAATTTGGTCCAGCTAAAAGGAAAATCAGTCATTTAAATACTACAATCAGTTTTTTTCTGAATTTGTCTGTATTATTTGTGCCATGTCCCACTGTTTATGTGAGCATATTTTCTGGATATCTACCTTCCCTCCCCACCCCCTTCTTCTGTTCTCTCATGTTTCTTTTATGACTGAAATGCTGCCAGTTTCATGGTGTCCACTGAAAATTTAAACAAAATCCAGAAAGCAAATATTCAGGTTGATTTGGGTTTCTTCCCCAATCATTGTTGCAGTCTTTTCTTGCAGATTTTTTTCTAAATTTACTTAAATTGTTCCATGGAATTTGGAAAACCTGTGTTTTATTTATAACATATATAAATGAAAATTACTAAATTAACACACTTAAAATCCAGTTACATAACTATAAGTAACCCTTTCCCAGGTGTTTGTAAGTACACATTACAAAGGTACATTTTTCACATTATGTTGTGACTCAAATTGCATTTACTAATGTATATGTGACTTGTCCTGAACAGCTGTGTTGTGGTTGGTCATTGACCCGCTTCCCTGTCCCCCTGTCTTCAGCTAGAGGATCCTTTTGTCTCTCAACTGAGAATCAAGGCAATAAAGCTTTCTTACTTCACAGTAAGACAGTAAGAAAGAATATTTTTGGTACTGCAGTTTATCCTTTGACTGTTTCTCTCGTCCATAATATAGATCAGCAATCTATTTTCCTCATGAACAGTGTTTGCTCTTTAAGCATGCTTTTATTCTTTGATCTGCAGCTTGACTATAGATAAACAGCTGTTCTGAAGTGTTGAGTTCATATATGTCCCTAGCTTTATGTATAAATCCTCCTTGCAGAGAGGAGTGGGGACTTAATGGGAGACAGTACAGCGTTTCACATAGGCTGTGTTTTAAATTTTTTCCTCCTAATACTTTTTTTAGTAAAAGTGGTCTTCATGAGCATTTGTTGGACAATTTTTTTATATCACTTAACATGTCTGTTATGAATAAAGTATAAAAGCATTTTTAATATTAGCGTGTCTATCATTCAAAAAAGGTTTCAGGGACAATTTTGAGTAGTGAGGTCTTGAGCTTCATGAACCTATGACATTAAATGATTGTGGCTTTATTTTTTTTATAGGTTATCCTCTTCATGCACCTGAATCCTACTTTCCCTATTTCAAGAAGCATAACGTCACATCAATCATAAGACTAAACAAAAAAATTTATGAGGCAAAACGCTTTACTGATGCTGGTTTTGAGCATTATGATCTGTTCTTCATAGATGGCAGCACACCAAGTGACAGTATAGTTCAGAGGTTCCTGAATATCTGTGAAAATGCTGATGGTGCCATTGCTGTACATTGTAAAGGTTTGTGCACTTACTCATTTCTCAGACTGAAATTCATAGTAAGTATAAATCCATAGAGTTTATCCCAGAAATCCCACAGCATTTAAGAACACTTTCAGATTGTGAGAGTAATAATGCTTTATGGTACTTGACTGCAAGTATGCCAAATATTTGTTCTTTTCCCATGTATATGAAGTCCTTACATCCTACACTGTTACTTGCAGTAACTGACAATCTGTTGTTCATTGTTCTGTGTTTTTTTTAATATGACTTGAAAACTTGAGATTTAGTTGATGCAGGATTCTTTTTTGCATTATGCTTTCACAGCATTATGATAATTGGCTAGGAAATGCAAAACACTAAAAGGTTTTCTTTGTGCTTTTTGACTGTTCTACATTTTTCTGTGGAGTATGAATTCCAAATTTCAAGTTGATGTGAGTTATTGTGATGCCAGCATTTCAAACCAGCTTAATTCAGCAAACCAGCCAGAAAATGTACAAAACATGCTTAATCAAGAGAGATTAACAAAGGCTTTTAAGGGTTCAGCTTGATTTATGCTTAGAATTGTGTAAGGACATTGTGGAGATGAATGTCTTTCCTGATCAGAAGCAAAAATAATGTTATTCATAATTTTCCCATGACCAGTAAATATGCATATGAAAGATAAATAGGTTTATATGCCAACAAGTTGTTACTGTGGGTAGAACCCAGAAATTCTGGCATTAATAAGCTGGACATCTGCTAATTGGCTAAATGAGAGTATGAACTATTGATTAGCAGGAGGTTGTTAGTAGGTTGTTACTCTCCAGGGTTAGGTGCTAAGGGAATATAACGTAGTAGTAGTGAGTTAGAGATGTGCTTTTTACACTGAAATATTTTTGGTCTTTTATCTGACCATTTAGTAAGCAAACCAGCAATCTTGTTTTTTTTAGTTTTTACACCATCCTAAATAATCCTCTCCGGTGTTAAATCAACAGTTAACTCAGGCCGAGTTACATTGCGGAGGTGTTCTGAGCACTGCTTTCACACTAGAAAGTGCTTGTCTCAGATGATATAGAACAGTTAATTGCAAAGGATTGTAATGGAAAGTTTGTACATTAGCAGAATGTTGGAGCAAAGAACTGAAATCAATACTTCTCTTTTTAAATGAATCTTCAGAGCTTGTCTTCCAAGCTACAGTTATGGAAGCTCACTATGTGTGAACTTCTACCTTCATCCTTCTATCTAAATCATTTTTACTTTTGTCAGAGCAAGATTTAGTTACTGGTTAAATGTGAAGAGCTTGTAGTTGTGTATAGAATTGTCAGCAGAGATGTCTGGCTGCTTAGAGAGTTTCCATTTGGATAGTTGGTACATAAATAGTAGGCTACTGTGAGACTGTAAATTGCAAATACTGTATTTGTGGGAAAAAGTTTAAATGGGGAAACACTTTACTAGTAGATGAGACACAGAGCTAGAAAGAGATTAATTCTCACTCTGTAGTTTGAGATTTTACTGATAGTAAAAGCTAATTTTTCTGTGTCTCTGTCCCCTTGAAAACATTGGGCAATGAGTTAAATTATTTTAAGCTATTGATACCTAAAATTATACACTAGTCAACAGTCATTGCTGTTTATACACTTAGCAGTGAATAGTTTTATGTGTTGGTTTCACAACAAAACTGATTCAAAAAGAAAAAGCTTGCTTTTCAAAAAGAAAAAGGTCGCTCTGAGATGTGACTTGTATTTGCACCACAGTTTTTAGGTACGTGTGTTGGCCCCTCAAAGGTACTTTGATTATGTTTTTTTACTGGTATTGTAAATATAAAGCTGGTATCCAGCTTGATCACAGCTTTTTTTTAAAATATTGGCCTTTTTTTAAACAAAGTTTGGAGTAGAATTGTTCAAGTGCCATGAGTGATTGCTGTTGTAGGTGTTCTTTTAAACATTTTTTCTAAGTATGAAATATTTGTATCTACAGCATTGAAATTGAATTATGTGATAAATAGGACACTGAATCAGAAATTCTTTCTTCAAATACTAATATGGTGAATAACAGTGCATGGAAGTTTTCTTATAGCCTATACTTTTATCTGATAATTATGGAATGCTCATTACTTCATATGTGGCTGTTGATACTTGTGGTTCTATAGCTGGCCTGGGGAGAACAGGAACACTGATTGCCTGCTACATAATGAAGCACTACAAGTTCACACATGCTGAAGCCATTGCTTGGATAAGAATATGTCGCCCAGGCTCTATTATAGGACCCCAGCAACACTTCTTGGAAGAGTATGTATATATATATATACACACACACACACACCTTCTTTGCTCCTCTCCATCCCTATCCATCTTGCACTGTTTATAGCATCTGATTTGTCTACTGACATCTGTATGTTATTGCCTGTTCAATATATTTAAGGTTAGTTAATGGGGGATTGAAATCTGAGTTACTCAGAAGCAGTCAGCTTCTCTGGAGTTCTAGACCAGAACTTTTCATTTTGACCCCTTAAAGGGGCACAGGGCCTCAAGACTGCAGGTTTCTGTTCTGGGGAATTTAGGACTTAGACAAATGTGTTGAAGTGGACAGATGTGGACAAAAGATTAAATCAACAGATAGGATTTATTAAATATTAGCATCAAAAGAATAGTCTTTAAATACTTTATCATGTGTGGCACTTAAAATTAATCCTAAAATGGTATAATTTGTATGTTTTTTGTTTATTAATAATAAACTAAAGATTAAGTAAGTACTTGGTGTAGAAAGCTTATGATCTCCATCAGATTCTTTAGGATGTTGTATAATACATTTCTGATTTGGAGCTGGTAGTTGTAGCCAAACAAATGTATGGTTTTAATACAGCTTCAGATTTGATCCTGACTGGAAATGAATGATAGTGATGTAGACAGTAAGTTTAGTATCATAGTGGTTTCTGTGTTGTGCATTTACTGTTACAGTGGTTATGCTGATATATTTGAGCTGATGGCAGGATGATATTTACTTGGAGGCATTTTCACTATTATGGGAGCAAACATTTAAGAAAGCCCACTCCAAGTAGGAAAAAGAGAATTCATCAGCTCTGCTAGATACTGTGTAAATAGAGTAAAAGATGCATCGATGCACTCGCATCTTAAAATCCATAGGATATTGGAGAGAAAGCGGTATTACTGTAATTCTTAAGAGAAATTGAGCATGAATGAGCATAAATTTATTTAATTTCCAGTGCAACTAAATGGACACTACTCTGAGAGGTGGCTTGCCATTATTCAAAATACCGCAGATCACAAACTTTGACAAACCACAGGTGTTTACTGGAGGCAGATTAGTCTTCTTCAGACAGTGCTGATGCTTGGATACACTCCTAAAAATAATTTGCACAATAGAGCAAAATTACAAGAAAGGTAGTAGGTAATGTAAATCATAAGTGCTGTTTACTTACAAGGTAGGAAAAACAAGGCTCATGTCCTTTTTTGGTTTGATTGAATGAATAGTTGGCTTGATTTTATAGATAGGCAAAGATCCTTCAGATCTACCTACATTATTCACAGCTAAGAGCTGTAGTGTTGTTCAGTAAGAATTTTCTACTCTCCTAAGGGTAGTAGATACCTGTTTCGAAAATCAAACAAAATTCAAGCAATGTCACCAGTGGTGCCAGCATGGGATTGGAAAAGAGTGTCAGTTACATCTTCCTAGTATCAAATGTCTTGCCCTCAGGGCTGCAAAGTTGAATCTGACAAAAAGGTAAAATCTTGCAGTTTCGATCTCCGAAACTTTATAGGTGTCAAAGCTTAATCTCTTAGGTTCTTTGAGGTTTGATAAGGGAAGTTTGACTAGTTTTGGTTTTTTTATAGAAACTCTTCCACTTAAGTGTGTATCAAATCAATTTGTTACTGTGTATGCAATTAATCGTGACAGATTTCAAAGGTATTTAAATTCAAGCATGTTTTCTAGGCTACTTCTGTTAGGTGGACTAAGTGGTATTCCCTTTCCCCCTCCCCCCCCCCCCCCCACCCTTTTGTTCTCATTCTCATGATGTTTTCTTGGGATGTAGTGGAATTTTTCTGGAAGTGCTTACCTTTTGCATTTATTATTGATCAAGCTTAAGACAGTTGGCTCAGATCGCCTTGCTCTTAAGCTTTGACGTAATATTTTGTTTCTGAACAAGAAAAGTTTCCAGTGAAAGTAGATTCTGATTTCATTATTTTTTTTTTCTGTTCAGTGTAGGAATTAATTTTGTTTCAATAGTATGTAATAGGGTCTCAGTTCTTGGATGGAACTAGCACAACTGGTACCTACCCAGCAAGCATCCTTGACAAGGAATAATGCAGCCTCATCCAGAAAGTCTGCTGTGCCCATTCACATTGTAGCAATTAAATTGTTATTATTTTACCACCTGTGTGAAGGATATATTCTTTCAGTTTCTGAGTCAATATTGGAATCCTGTTGAACTTTACATGAATACATCCACTTGCACATCACAGGTCAGCTGCAGTTTCACTGCACAATATCTGTATCCAGAAAACTGACCCTAGTAAGTTGCAAAGTTCTGTAGTATCATTTATGCTACACGTGATGTATATAAAGGCATTGTTTAATATTATTTTTTAAGTTGTGTTTTAAAGGCCTTTAAAATATGATTGCAAATTCCTGTTTAGTTAACCCCTTTCTCCAGAAAGATTTGGTGAAATGAAGTTTTAGTACTGTGTGGTGACTACAGACTCGTTTGGTGATCTTGGAGGGTTTTTTGTTGCTGTTTTTAAGTCTGGAGTTTTTAAAAATTTTGTGATAGACATGTAGATTTTTTTCCAGATGAAAATGTACAGAACGTTCAAATACTGGCAATCTGTAAGTGTGGCATGTTTTCATATGGTTTTTTTATGTGTATGCACATCTGTTGATATGAATGGCTTTGGTTTTGTATCCTGAAGGAAGCAAGCAATGTTATGGCTGGAGGGAGATCTCATCCGATCAAAGCAGAACCAGCGAGGAATTGATGCAAACATTAACAGAGTTCTTTGTAGCTTGAATGACATTTCCATCAGTGACACTCTGAATAAAGTGCAAGACTTGGATCAATACAAGGAGGTAAGTGTTCTTAGGAAAAATTTCAAGCAGACTGAAGCTGAGCTTTTAATAACTAGCTGTAGATAACTTCTAGATTTTCAGCTTTTTTAGGCTTATATTAGTATTAGATTGCTTTTTCTCAGATTAACTTTTTTAGAGGTCATAATTAGAACAAATCTCCACTTAAAAAAAAAAGAAGAAAGATAAATAATATTTAAAACTGTTACAGGTAATTTTTCAGGGTTCAGAAGGTTTGCATTATTCCAAGTCATTCTCTCAGGATTTTAAGTTGTTTTTCTGAGAATGAAGGAAAACAAAAAGTCAGCTTTCCTCCCGGAAATAAAAAATCCGTGTAGTCCAAGTTTTTAACTAATAATGCGGGAGTGTATAAATGTCGATTCTTTTATCACAGTGTTAAAGATGAGGTGATGTGTAGGTTTAGGTTAAGGACTTTACAGTTATATTTTGGGAGCACAGGCATGAAGTCTGAATTGAAGTGAACATAGTTTTGTTTCCAGACTAGTAAAAATCTAAAACTGTAGTTTCTTACATTATGTATAAAAAACAGTCTAGAGGAACTATGCATTTGGTTAATCCCTCCTGAGGTCTGTAATGACGAAAGAGGTTTTAGGTTCCTGATGGAACTGTTTGCTTGATGTAGAAGACCAGGCATGTAGTGGGCACATTTTTCATGTAGTTACTAGTATAAATTAAAATAAGCATATATGATAATCTGGAAGAGTATTTTAAATGCATTTCTGTAAAGATGCTGTTTCCCTGTATTTCACTTTCTTACAGATGTCATATTAAAGCTGTTCAACATTCAGTTTTCAAAACATTTAACTTATTATCTTTTTGGGTATTTGGTTTTATCTCAAGACCTCATTAACTAGAATCTAATTCTAGTAACTCTAGAATCTCAAAACAAAGTAATTTTCCCAGTCCCAGAAATTCATCAGCATTGTGGCTGGATGATAGGTAACAATGGCCTAGCATGTAATCTGCAATGAAATCTAGCTAAGCTATTTATGTTTTCCTATAGTGAAATATTATATATAATTAATATATATTTCCTACAGTTAGACTATCATATCATTTGATTAACTTCTATCGTATTACTTCTGTCAGTCCTTTATGTTGGTTAATGGCAGAAACTATTGTTCTGTTTTATGCAGAGCAGTGAGTTCACTTAAGTACGAAAGGAACTGCATTAATAAAAATACTCCATCTGAGGTCAAATGAAGTGTAACTGATATAAGTTTGTTTTCATCTGGAAAAAGAAAATCAGTTCTTCTCTTGCTTTGTGTTACTTCTGTATTTCTCTGCTACGTAAGATACTGTCTCTCCATAATAGTTGGGTCTTAGAAAAGTGTTTTGAGACCAATCTGAAATTATAAATAGGTATTGAAACAGTGTTGGCATACACTTTTAATATATCTTAGAGTTTATAATATTTTCTAAAGCTAGAAGAAATGAGGATAAAACTCTAAAATGTGTTCATCCTATATTCCTTATTAAGTTTACATGGGGAAATTTTTTCCAAAACTTACTTTTGCAGAGAACATAAGAACTTTCAGGTTTTTATTTTTTAAATCTAGTAATTTAGTTGATTTTTTAGCTCCTCTTATGAGACACAGCTTTATTTAAATTTCTTCCTTCCTTGTGCATAGCAAAATTTTGTGTTACTGTTTCCCTTGCGTGTTGCTGACAACTTTAAAAATAGTTATGAAGAAAGTTCATGTTCTATAAAAACAAACTTCCTTGAAGTAAACGAATGCTGGCATTAGGCTTGAGCATCCTGAACTGTCTTTAAGGTCAGATTCTGCAAAAGTCCTGTGTGAGTATGTTTGTACAGAGGCACATTAAATGTACCAGAACTATGCAAAGGGTAGTGCCGCATCTGCGGAGGATGGTAGATCAGCCTTCTGGATTCTCATCTTTGTGAAGGAGATGCTCAGTACTTTGAAACTACACTGCTCCTAGGATTTGATAGATTCCCTTGCTTGCATACTTTCGTGTTTCCCAGAATGATTCTGAAGACAAAGCAGATGTGGAAGCTCAGAATGGCATGACACAGGGAGATAAGCTTAATGCCTTAAAAAGTCGGAGACGGCCTTGTTCTGCTACAACTGGAGCTCTGAGGTAATGATACCATTCTGAGGTGATGTGCAATTTTAAATTCAGTCCATGCTATCAGATCTGTGTGGCAAGTACATGATCTTGTTTAACGCAGTGGTACTACCTGTACCACCTTTTGTGGTGGAAATTACTCCAGGTATGTATCTATTAGTTGCAGATTTGGTTTGTTAATCGTTTCCTTCTCTCCTTTTTTGCCATCTGTCTCCCTGTTTAGGGGTACCTTCTTACTGTGTAGCACTAAAAGATAATGTAAAAAATACTTCAAAATCTTCGAATTTAAATCTAGCATTTTAGAACATATGACTTGAACAAAATATTTTTAATCGAACTTAGTTGTCTTTCTGTAATTACTTTTCTATACTCCTTATATAAATTTAGAATTTTTCAGATCCAGTAAAAATGTGAACTGTGAAATTAAACCTGAAGTAACTCTCTGTTCTTTAACTGTAAATTAAAACACTGATTTTCAATAATTCTAACTCTTATTTTTATATTTTAAGCCAACCTGAGACATACAGATATGTTTGGCAGAGGGGAAAGGCGTTTTATCCTTGCATAAAGTTTACTGCTTTTGTTTCTTCAGGCTGCAAGACATGAAACTGCACACCAGGTCAATATCACAACCCTTCAGGTATTGACTTTAAAATTTTTTTCTAAATGTGTATCACTTGACTAGGATCTTAATTTCCAGTGTTTTGGATCATTGCTAATCAATTGATGTGATAACTATTTCAGGCTTCTGAGCACAGGCAGGTAACAAACATTTTTAAACACCTGCCAATTGCATGCCTTACCCCATTGAATCTAAAATACAATATGTAGGACAAAATTACTATCATTATCAAGCGTTAATACTAAAAAGAGCACATTTTTCAGTTTCATGACCTGAATTTTTGAGTTGAATTACTCCAGATGGCTAGCAGTGGAAATGAATGTTTTACCCTTTCTTGGTGTGTAATTAAAGCTGCTCAATGTCATTTTCCTTCCGTGCTTGTAGTTGGAGATCTGTACCCAAGTTTTTTCATCCTTTCATCCATTGTTGTATCTCCTGGTCTAGGGTTGGAGAAAATTAATTGTTTTAATTAATGTGGACAGCCATAACAGTAACAATTTGAGTAGTCCTGTGTAACGTACATACAGCTTATTATCAACACATGGAGCATTTTGTCATTAAAAATCCCACCCTAAAAAGAGCTGCATGTTCTGTGCAACTTAGGGAAAATGTTCATTTGGAAATGATGATGACCTCTTGAAACCTACAGTTTTGGTTTTTTCTACTCATACTTGCTCTATAAGCTCAAAAAGTACTCCTACTCAAATTTACATTTTAAGTTCTAAAATTTATGATAAAATTTACAGTAAATCTATAAAAAATGGACACTTGGCCTTCATAAATTATCAAGGTGAAAAGTAGCCTGTAACTGTTTAATAAGGTGCAGCTGTGGAAATACTTGGAGTGGGATATCTGCAAAGTTTTTTTTTAAAAAAGATGTTTTAAAAGGCAAACTTGAATTTTTGCTGTTGAGCTCTCAGACTTGAAAATTCACACTTTTTAAAATACCAGTCTGTGTACTGAAAGGCTTATGTGTTTGAGAGGTATATTATAAAATCTTGCTTCTCACTGGAACTCTGCGCTCTTTTTAGACTGAATACTTCAGGTAGCCCAGAAGGGTCCATATCTCCTCTGAAGGCCTCCCGAGTGATGGCAGTTACTTCACCATCTGCAGAAAGAATAAGCAGACTTTCCACGTCCTCAGGCTCTAACCTTAAAAGGTTTTTTTTCTTCTTCTCATTTTGGTATAAATGCTTGCTGTATCCTGCAGTGGTTGTCAGCACATCTGCAGTCTATGAAGCGCTTGCTGTTCTTGGCTATAAGAAGACTTAAATTTACTTACAGAATGATGTGCTGTTCCACTAGCCAAACTTTAGTTGCCTACAGATTTAAAAAACAAGCAAAACCCAAAATCTATCCCACTGGTCTGAGAGTTTTATTGAGATTGTGTCATCAGACACAGTATTGCATTGCTCAAGTGGGTTGTTTCGGTTTTTTTTACTTATCTCAGTTTATAGATGTTTTGCAGGTATTCCCACAAGTCTCTATACTAGTACTCTCAGAATACTGAGTGGTAATTAATACCATTTTTTTAATGAACCATTTTTTTATTACTATTTATTTCCATTATTACTATTGTTCTAAGTAATTATATGTGTTAAATGACACTCAGAATGACTGGTGCATTTTTAATAACTATGTGCAGAAATGTTTGCCTGAAGAGAATAACCAGCTTGAGGTATTTCAGGACACCCTATTTCTATTCTATTTATCATGTAATTTCTTGGTTACTTGGAGGCTTGTATCACAAAACTGATTTCAAGAAACGGAGGAGGAGTTCTTAAACTGTTCCATGTACACAAAGTACTTCAGGGTTAATCAAATACTGCCTAAACCTTTTAACACCGTCTCCTGCATGTGTGTATGGTTTGACAGAGGTGAAAGCTGGCCATGGTGTAGTGCTTGAATAAGCAAAACCCTGACAAAGAATTCTGCTTTTCATTACTTGGGAGCTAAAAAATGAGCCTGTGTGCAAACACAGATTCTTTCAGAAGAATCTGTGTTATTCACCTAATGTCTTCTGAATTGTCTGTTACATTTTTTGTATATATCTCTACATACCTTGTGTATATTTTTTTTCCCTGCATGTGTTTTCCATTCAGCGTTTCCATAAGCTCCAGACTAGCCAGTTCTCTAGGGAACCTGTATGCTGCTTCAGATGATGATGAGAGCAAAATGACATCATCGTCCTCTAGGACAGGTTTTTCTGTAAGCCATATCTCCAGTCACCTGAATGGCAGCTTGCAGCTCCCACACAGGAAAAACCATGAACTGAACAACAACTTATACAACAGAAGCAGCAGTAGTGGCAACAACCTGAGCAGCCAAAGCAGCTTTCACAGCACTGTGACAGATGAGTACACACCAGCCTTCCTTTATGGGCCTTACAACTCCTCCAGCACGATCCCAGAGTCAATTCCTGTAAGTCACAGTCACAACAGCACTTTCAGGCAGCTCACTGATGCTTTTCTTTCTTGCTTCTGTGAGCAAAACTGTTGAAAAAAGAATTCTTAACTCAGCATAATTCTCCAACTTCCTCTAGTGTGTCTGAATTGCACCTTTGTCTGTTACCTATCATTTCAGCTGCTTTTTTTTTCCATCTCTTCTAAGCATCTAGTACATGGAAGCTTCATGAAAATAAATCACACCTGAACTTTAACACCTTTTCTGATATCTTTTTTAATGGACCTTCTTCCCTTTAGATTTTATTTCAAATTATCCATAACAGTCTAACACAAGTTAATTTTATGACTTTATCTTTGTGCAGTAACAGATTTCAAGAAGCCTTTGTATGTATCATAGTAAATACAAGGTAGAACATCCTTAAAGATAGGACTTATTTGCTCTTCACTTGAAACCTACTCCCTTTTCTAACATCAAATGTGGAAAGTATTATAAGCAAGGTCTCACATTGCAGCTTTCATTCTCAACAACTTTGGTGCCTTGGGCTTATTTTGTGCTCTTTTTCTGTGTAAAAGAGTCTGTATGAAGAGGATGTACAGATAAACTAATGCAACTTGGAAGTGTTTCTATACAAAACGCAGAGAGAGAGACTAAAGAAACTTCAATTATGAAATCAGAAATAGCTTCATCTATCCTAGGGAAAAAAATAAGCATATCTACTACTATAAATCTAAAATCAATTTAAAATTCCTGGTTTCCAAGGATTTGATAGCCTACTAATTATAAAAAATAGTACACTGTTTTTAATAGATTTTGCCTATGATTAAGGGAACCTGTCAGCCTCTCTTGACTAGTACTGACACAATTTTTATTTTTTTTTACTGGGTGGAAATAAAATTGGCTGTGTGTAAAATTAACTTCAGAGTATTGCACATTGCTCTTCTGTTTCCTTACCACTAATAAATTGTTTCAATATAAAGAAAGTTTTGTTCCTATACCTGCTAGTGGTTTTGAGTGTGGTGAGTCTGTCTTAAAACAGCTAATAACATACAGCTAATAACATACATTGCATGTAACTAGTTTGTCCTGAGAAAGATCATTCCTTGGGCTGTGTTCTCTTTTCCCTGTGGAAGTGGAGGACCTACCCTCTTGTTAACAGCTCAGATATGGCACCACTTACAGTTCAGAAGCCACATCTTTGTAGCTTGGGAGTGTGAATTGCACTTTCTGAGGATAGATGACAGTAGGAAATAAAATTTCATTGTTCCATTATGGAATTAAACTGCCATGTGACTGAAACCTAACCTGTATAGAAAGAACTTGGGAAATGAAGTTAGTTGAGGGAATGTGATTCTGTATTCTCTTACTCAGTGGGTTCTTCCTACTGTGGTAAAATCTGCTTGACCTAAAGCAGGTCTTTGAAATACTTTATGCTTTCAGACTCCTTGTTTACAAAAAAATGTAGCTTCTTATCCGCTACAGTTTATCTGGAAATAAGTACTGATATTCCATGATCTTAGAACCACTGTTCTGCATTGAGTTTGAAATTGAGTTTAAACTTTAAACAGCAGCAGTAACTTGTTTGCAAGGGAGTTCTTGAATGTTGCCACATCTTCACCTCTTTGACTGTGTTTTTCCCTACTATGTGTGATTGAAATAAACTACATATAATTGAGATTTTTCAAGTGAGATACAGAAACCATAACAGGTTTTCTATGATGAAACAAATTCTAGAACAAGAGGACTGTTCTTGTTTGACTAATTTGTTTAATTTCTTCAGGCATAGAGATGAGGAGAGAGGTGAAAAGCTGTATAACAAGCCAGGAGTGTTTGTTTTGAGACACATTGATGAGTCTTTCATTTGTTCATACATTCTGATTGCTCTGGAAAGTCATCATTTTACGTGTTCCCAGTCTTTAATCCAAGATGCTTACAGAATTTCAGTCCACGGGAGTTCAGACCTCAGCTCCTGTTGAGTATACTGGAACTAAAAGTCGATATACCAACAGTGGCTGAGAAAAATCACTCATCTGAATAGTAAGTGGTAAATTGGCTGATTTTTTTTTTTTTTTTTTTTTTTCCTAAAGTCTCACTTTCAGTACTGTCTTATATTTAATGTATCGAACAATAATTCTTTGGAGAATCAGCCCATTCCCATTCTTTTCAGTTGTTTCTTTTGTAAATTATATGCTGCCAGCAGCATTTCTTAGAGGGGTTTTTTTCACAGTTTTCTTACAGCTACATATTATGCATAAAGTATATGCATGTAAATTTTCATGAGGCACCCTAAGGGGAAGAAACTCCTTGTAACTGTAGTGTGACTTAGTCATGAAAATAAGCTGACGTTATTCACAATGGGCCAAAATTTACAGGAGTACCAAATCATAATATAAAGCATTACAGAAACAATTAGCCTGTTTCCTCAAGCAGCTTAAAAGGTTGAATGTAAATATAATATCTTAAAAACTAAGAACTGTCACCTCCTTTGGAGAGGTACTTGCCATAACTTAATGCTACAAATGATTTTTAGCAGTGGAGGCCAAGTTAGTGGGCTTGTTCCATAAGCATAGGACAGGAAATTAAGTTTTGGTGACAGTTTGTTTCTTTTTTATATGCAGATATTTACAAAATTCTAGGATAGTGTTGTGTTTCTCCTTAATCTCATAAACCCTCCAGGGTTCAACATAATTGGCTTGACACAAAAGTTCCCCAAATCTATGTGGGGAGGGAGGGTGGTTTACAATGTAACAAGTCTTCCAGAAGTGTAGCATGCCTTTCTTTCTTGGATAAGGATGACTTAGGAAAAGGGAGGAAAGCAAGGAGTGGTGGTTACTGTGTAGTTTAAGGAACGGGAAAAGAGCAATTCATGAACAGGTGAAAACAGCCATGTTGCCAGCAGAGAGGCACTTACAGCTCTGTTGATTGCAGTGGACAAGGAAATTAATTTTTGTCTCTTTGCAGTGAAACTATTGTGATTTAAAATATTGATTTAAATGAAATATGCTAGGCATAGTGTAAAGTTTTAGGTTGAATGGAAAACATTTTTAAAGAAAACAAAACCTTTCTAAAATGCACAATTCTTTTGTTTTAAGAACATCTTTAATTTTTTTCCTACCAATCTCAATGACTTAGTAATGCATGGAAGGATATAAGGGTGTAACCTTTGAATAATTCTTGGTTTGATATTGCTTGCTGTTGAGTAGAGGTTACACACAATCAAATGCAGCAAGATCTTTAAATGAGATTCCATCTCCAGTCTTCTCTGAAGAGTGAGGTGAGCTAAAAATACTCTTATTTTATATATTATATGCTGTGATATGAGAAGCAGCATTTCTTAGTAAGAGTGATGCCATGCAAAGCCTACATAGCAACGTGCAACTTTGTTTTACCTGTAAACTAATACTCTTTCAATATAATAATGGCTAAAAAGTGTTCCTGTTTGCAATGTTTTCAGATATGTTCTCATTAATGCATTTGCTTCTAAATGCACCCTATAGCCCTGTGCATCTATCCCAGTCACAGAGGAGTGCACTGAATTGTTACCCATTTTATGCACAATTGACTGAGTGGAGTTACTGTGGTATTCTGAGGTTTAAGACAAGAGTAGATTTTTTGATCATTTAATTTCTGAATGCTAGGAGTGTCTGATAATGAGCATCTCACTGACTAATTCAGATGGTTTATTTTGAGGACAACATAAACTTTCTGAAAGATGATTTCCACTGATTGAACACAGTCATGCTTAAAACTTTCACTTTTAAGCTGAAACTTTCTGTATCTCTTTATGTCAGTGTTACAGCCCTGTTACCTTATTTTCTTGTCATGGAGATATCTCATGCTAGTCATCTCAACTTGATTTTCTTTTGATAAGCTAAGTTAGCTCAAAAATCCTTTTGAAAAGTGTTAAAATTCTTTAGTGTTTGAAAATCTGTCTGGTCCAGAGAGCTGCTACTCAGTGTTATCCTGCTTAGAAATACACAGCTTGTTTTATCTTCTTTTACTGTAATACACTGGAAGCTGAGGAGGAGAAGAAAAAAAAAATTTCTTGCCATTGATGATACTGACTTCTATTTCTTGTATTTTAGTCCCATGTCCTGCATTCCCTGAGGGTGGTTTGGTTTGAGGTTTTTTTTCTTTTTTTGTGTGGAACTCCATGGAAAAGTATAATCTCTTTTCTTTTTATTTGGTTGGTTGGTTTTTTCTCCTCCCCCGCCCTTCTTCTTAACTGACCAAGGAAGATTGGTTTTTCTTACTGCTTCAGCCCCGACATGCAGCTGCTTTGCTTTTCATGGCACTTACCAGTGGTCTGAAGCTCATCAGCAAAATACAGACTAGTATCAAGCCTTAGTACAAGTTCTGGCAGAATTCTTTTAAAAACAGAATTCTGTTTAATCATTTTGACTTCACTACTTCAGATGCTGAAGTTACTTGGAAGTCATGACAGCCCAGCCTAGGCTTGTTGGAGTGTTTGTGTTAACCCTGCACTTCTTTCTAATTGGAGCACATCAGATGATGGACCTGACAGAAGTCTATTACATGTCCTGGTGTTTTGTTTATTCACTTAGCTCATCAAAGGACTCTTGAATGATACTGATGAATTCTCTTTCTCTTTATTGCCAAAATCTCCTTTCCCTGAGTTAGATATCAAGCTAACCAGCTGTAGTAATGCAGTACTTTTATTTTATAAAATCACCTTATCACTCTTACTTGTTTGTCTTTATTAACATGAGTGGTTCAGGAGCATTTTGAGATGGTTAGGACAGCAATTTTTCAGTTCTAGTTTGTGTTCAGTGAACTCATTAATGAGCTTTTTCCCCAGTATGGAAGAGAAAGTTATTCACTGATCTTTTTTTCCCCTGTTCTGCAATGAAACGGCATTAATACTGCTGTTCCACATTCCATTTAATAAAAAAGAATAAAAAATAACCACAGCTGTAACTATTGTCTCCAGCCACATATTTTTCTCAGATGGTTTTTGTCCTTCATAAGTGCAAGCTTATAATCCACTTTATTGTGTTTATGCTGATGAACTAGAAGAAAAGTTTGATTTTCAAAGAGTAGAAAACTTGCTGTTCTACTCAGAATAAATACTTTTATTTACAAATTTTACAAAGTGTGTATTTTGATTAAACAGAATCTCTCAAAATTACAATTTGCAGAATTACTCCCTTCAAGTATAATCACATTTAAGGTACTGCTATAAGATTTTTGCTTTGTTCTTAGAATAGTTCTAAATCCAAATGTTGCTCTTTAGTATGTATTTTTATTGGATAATATGTAACTGGGTAGTCTCAAGATGAGTCACCTTTTGCTTCTATAGCTGTCATGGAAACCGGCAAGATGGAAACATTTCGAAAAAATTGAGAAGTGTTAGCAGTGTTTTAAAATTCATATACATCATCTTTACCTGTAACATAGTTTTTCTTAATAAGAACTTACCATTAATGAAGATAGGACAGGCTTTGCAAAAAACAGACAAACACTAGTGCATCATGCTGATGTGTAAATGTAGCAGACCCACAGGATCACTTCAAGTGTGTGTGTGTTTTCTCTAATGCATCCTGAGTTAGTTTAGTGGCTCTTGTGTGTTCATGGTAGTTCTTGCCTGCAGCAACATTCCTATTGCAACAGTGTTTTGGGACAGTTGATGCACAATTCAAAAAACTTAAATTACATTTTTGCAATTATCTGGGGAAAGTGCATGTTCAAATCCTAACAAATAGCTCTAAATGCTGTAGGGTTTTTCTGTCTTGAAAGAGAATTCGGGCTGACGTTGTCCTGTAGTTGCATGTCTGCAAATACAGTTCTTGTGCCTTGGTGGATCTGGTGCCTATTTTCTCTTCCAGGAGGCTTTCCGTGCCTCCTGTTGAAGAAGAAAAATGAAAGTGATCTAAGCAGTTGTTTCAGCATGAGCTTCATTAGATATCCTTATTGGTAGTGAAACTATCTAATTATGAGTTCTTTGTTTAAATGTCTGTTACTTGGGTATAAAATGGCAAGCTTGACATGGCATGGGATCACTGTAGGAATACACATTGAGATTTCTTTTCCACTAACTGATTTTATACTCTCATCTTTGCAATTCAGCAGTCAATTTTCTTTGGTTTTTCTTTCTTCTTCTATTTTTACCTCTATTTTAAATAAGATTTTGTTAAATCCAGCAAATTACTTGTAAAAGTGGATTGGGGTTTTTTGGTCTTAATAAAGCTTTCAGAGGCATAGGCTATACTTTGAGTCATGGCAGATACAAATTTTAAAATAGAAAACTCAAAAGATTTAAAAGAAAAAAGGAAGAAAACCACAATTACAGGCTTTGAAACATTACAGTCAATTTCTTCAGACATGTGAAGAGATTTAAGAGCACAAATTACTTCCCCGAAAATGCAGAAAAAATCAAAACAACAAGCTTCTTCTGCTATATTTAAATTTTTCAAACTCAAATGTGAGTCTGTATATTTCACAGTAGCTCAGTTGCTACAGCTGTCACCATGTTTTTAGTAATAAAAATTTTTGTGAAGTCACATAGATTAACCTGGGAAAGATGCTGTTTAGATTTAATTATTTCTCTGTATTCAGAAAATACTTTGAAACATTAGGAAGAAATCATTGCAATGTGAAGTAGAGTTATGATGAGGGTGGGAACACACTGAAAAACGTATTTCTCCATTTGAAAGTAAATAAACTCTGCTTGCCCATCTGTAATGAAAATTACCAAAACATGGTATCCTGTTTCCAAACAATATATGCTGCTAGATATTTGTTCTTTTTTTATGTTTCCCTGATTTTTTTCCTTTTTTTTGGAACTTGGATTACTAACAATTTTAAGAATTACAGTTTGAACTTCAGAATTTAAATTTAATTTATGGTTTGCTTCTTTTATTTAAATAATGATGTAGAATTCCTGGTTACTGCTGTCTGCTGAGTGAAGGGCTGGCGTTCACAGTTCTTTGTAACTAACGCTGGCTTTGAGTGTACAGTGCTTTCTGGTCATCTTTCATCTGTCCAAGCTTAAAGTAATCTATTGCTGTACAACATATGGGAGTATATAATTACATTTCATGCCATTTTTAATGGTTATCAACTTTACTTGGGATTCAGTTTTGATGGATCCATTTCAAATACTGCACTTACTAAGTGTAACCATCTTTCCAGTTGTTAAAATACACATCTGAAAATGAGAAACCCTGGAAGATCATTAAGAGAGCAGAAGCTTCAAGTGCTCATCAGCAAAGGGCTATTCTTTCTGCCTCGCTCTTACTACAACCAGACCCTTTTTAGTCAGTGGTATTCAAATCTATATGCTGACAGCACTTTTTCTAGGAAGGAATATCCAGATGGTCTCAAATCTTCAAGATATGAAAATGCATTTAAAAGACAACTTTGAAAATACACACTGAGACTTAAAATACAGGGGAAATGTGGTTGTGTGATATTAGTTAGAGCTATAAAGGTATATATAACTGTATTGTGCACTTCTGCTAATAGGTTTCACTATGGGTACCAAAGAGCATTTCTATAATGACTAGTTAGGAATAGTAGGAAAATGGAAAACTGTGAGGTTCCAATCTGTCTTAGGAGTCATGTTGGTCTCCAGTAGTTCTAATTCTGAAGAATTGATGCAGTTTTAAAATATGTTTGGTTTTTTATTTGCTATTTGTTTATAACCATACTAATCTGGGACAGCTCATCACTATACAAGACCAGTTATTCATGAGAGTGACTTCTTAAACACATCTCTATAGGAGCTAATAAAATTATTGGATACTGTCTAAACTGATTAATCAGTTTCTAATAAAACTTCAGACTTTAGTAGAAACAGAAATGTAAATAAATATAGTAGACCAAGTTATGGTTTTCTCTTAATTATAGTGACTTGTTACTAATCCAGATTAACCATTTGCAGAGCTTCATTTTCATCTGGTTCTGGTAATCAGACATAAATTTATCCATGTGCATAAAATTGCTAATGTAGATTTTTTCCTCAATAATGAGCTACACCATATGTTTCCTTTATCATTTTCTGAATCAACATATAAAGTAAGCTGACTCTTCTACAGTAGCAGTTGGATTCTCATTCAGGATAAGTGGAAACAATTCAATTACAGTAGCAGTGGTATTTTAAAGGACTTATAACACTTCAAGAGTCTCAAGAAATTGGTTTGGAAAAGTAAGCGTAGGAACAGGCAAATTGATGGACTTTACTGTGCTCAGATTTTAATTTCTTCTATTTTATTCATCTTTACCTATGCAGAGATTCAAGTCCCCCTCCAACTGTTTATTTTTCTCCTTTCTGTCCTTCCTCTACTGCTTAAGTGAAAAATACATGTTATGTATAAATAAAACCTCTCCAGTGAGTTTTAATCAGTTTTTCTTCTCCGCACAGTCCCTTCAGTCTGAGTATGTTCAGTACTAAAGCCTTGCTGCTTTGGTGAAACCTGCTGAGCTCTTCGAATCTATGGTCCTTCATGGTGCAGAAGAACTGAAGAAAGGAAGCTGCTCATTAAAAGGAGGAACCTTCAATACAAGATGTCTTAAAACCTTAACACCAAGAGGAGACTTCTTAACAGGAAGAAATTTATCATTAATGACTACTGCAGATGCACTGAAGTTGAATTTATGGAAATTACTACCCCCATGTTATATACAAATTTAAATTTTTTATGTTGAGACAGCTTGAATGTATTTCTAATGAGTTTCATTAAGACATTTATTAACTTGTGTACAGTGTTAAAATATGTATTAAGAGAATATTTTGGTAAACTATATATAAAAATTATGTAAAAACTAGAATATATTTTAATTTAGGGTCTACTTTGCTACAAAAATGTGTATTTTAAAGAATTTGTATATGTTTATCAAAGATATAAAATTTTTTTATGAACAAGAGATTTTTCTTGTTTTATGGGTCCATCATTATTGCTTAGAGCCTAATGTAATTTACTTTTTTATTAATTGGTCTTCTGGTAACTTGATAAAAGTCTAACTAGTGAGAGACTTGTTATCACAATATCAACTAAAAGTACTTGATACATTGTCTGCTTTCCACTTCTAGCTGCTAACGTTTCTTAAGGAAACACTATGAAAGAAAAATAAAGGGAAAATATTTGTTGAGATGTGATGTAATTACATCTTCTACTACAACAAAGGTAATTTATGTGATGATTCAGTTGTACAGTTAACACCCTTTCAATATGTCTTAAAGGATTTATGTTTTGTTTTCAATGTAGAATGTTAACTTTTGCTATGCAATATATGCTGCAAAAATGAAGGCAGACCAAACTGAAGTTGGAAAAAATGTACAATGAATTTAGGTAGCACTGCATACTTGTATGCTTTTAACCTACATTTGGCGGTATGTGTACAATTTCCTTAGCAACACACAGTAAATGTTGGAAGTATATTAAATTTTCATCTATCAATTGGATGTTTCATAAACCTTTAAATTTGTTGAGCATATGGCTGCAGTAACCTCCTGCATCATGGAATGTTTGTCAATAGTAAAGATGCCCTTTAATCTATGGAATGTAGAGTTTAGTCAGATATGATCAGAAATGAGACGTAGGATGAAGTGGTGTTACAGGGAGGCAGTAAAGATTGTGTGTAAAATTTTCAGAACTCCACAAGTGCGTGGTAGGGAAAAGAACGTAAGCAACCAAGGATTTGATTTGCCACTAATTTACAAGACAAAAACAAAACAGAGTTGTTACCTATTGGCTTTTCCAGTATCTGCAGAAACTTGAAAATAAAACCTGGTTGAATTGTCAATCTTGTTCCTGAAAACCTGTGAATACCCTGCATTTGCTTTAAAACTGACCTTAAGTGCTACATCATTTTTTTTAAAAGATCAGATCACAAATTGCTATGGAAAGTTGTACTGAAAGTGTTAAAAAGCGATACTGAGAGCAGCTATAAAAATCAAAATCACTGAATAAAATTTACATGCAATATTGTACATTTTTGCAACTGTGTATATGTAACATATACACACACAAAGTAGTGTGTGTGCATATATATATACAATATACTGTATATGAATTATAGATTAATGGTAGGGTAATTCTACCTCTCATAAAGAATTTTCTCATGTACTTTGTTATAAATAGTTTTCCTTAATAAAATACTGATTAATTTTGAAATGTAGATAGATAGATATATATACACACATTCAGGTAATTGATAATAAAATGCCTTTATAAGCCAGCCTCCTTGTTTCTTGGTTTTTTCTTAGATCTTTTGATTATTTGATCTCTAATTGAAGGTAATTCTTCAAAATCACCACCTTTCTTCAAAACCATGTAATATACTTAAAAGTAGGATGACATTGCAAAAGGCCATTAGCATGATAGATACCATTTTTAACAATTTCTCTAAACCTTCTCATATTTGCTTTATATAATGTCAGGTATTTAATCAACATGTTGATATTATGATGATGGAGTTATATTTCAAAATACAGTAATTTCAAAGCTGTGACTGAATTGAGGAATCCTTCCTGGGCGAGGCCCCTTTTTACAGGTATAATACAGCTTGACTTTTTTGCATGTGCAACAGGTTTCTTAGTCCCACCACCAGCAGGTTCTCTGCGCATAAGAATCGAAACAATTTAGCTTTCTTTAGCTTTTTGTCCTTCCTTCCTTCAATTAAAAACTAGTCACAAATGGTTCTAACATTTGTTTAATTCTGTTGCTGATTTTCTGCAATTTTTTTGCATTGCATGATTATTTATCTGTTATTTATTAGTGCTTAATATTCCTGTCAGCGTCTCTTGCAATAGAAGATGTGGACAGTGTGTAACTGTTACACAGCCATTCTAAAGGAATAGGAAAGCTGGGAATAGAGCAGATGCTTTCCAAGTTACCCAAATTCTGGTGACAGTCTGATCTAAAAGGTCAACAAAAGGCTTCTGTCACTGCATTCAGATGAATAATGGATGGTGATTTGGATGGGTAGAGTAAATAATATACAGCAAGAACAGCTAATTAAAATGTTTCTAGTACATAGGAATCAACCTCTCCCTTGGCCTTTTTCTAGACTTTTATTGATTTATTAGATGAAATACATAGCAGCTCGTGTACAGTATTTTTTTTAGTTCATGAATAAGTCAGTATTCTACAACAATCAACTTCTTAACAGCAACAAAAAGTGCTGGGACATTGAAGGGTCAGGGAGGTCTTTTAGAACCTTGTAGCTTTTAAGAAATAGCCTGAAATTTATTTCATATCCTGTGTTCACTTGTCCTTGAACTTTACCATTTCTGTTCCTTCTTATAGGAACATATCTGGTTCTGGGAAAACAAGGTGTAGCACACAAGATCTCTAAAACTGTGAATGGATGGATCAAATAAATCTAAAGGTCTCTACTGGGCATATTATTCTGTGGCTAACATCTTATGAAACAGTTAATCATCTCTTCTAAAGTATGCTTTATGAAGCTTTTTGGTTAGGGAGATATTTCTTGTTACAAATTCAGAGACTATTTTTCAATTAGAGTACTGCAGAAAGAGGAGGATTTTAGTTTCTATAATAACTGTTCTTTACTGACAGCTAAACAATGAAAGGCCTCAAAAGGTTTGACACTTGATTAGATCTACACTGTAAAGTGCAGCAGGCAAAAAATATGGTAATTAAGGACCTGATCAAGTAAATCACTGAGGTATGTCTTTACCCTTAAGCACATGAGCCATCTAATTAATTAAAAATGAATATAGATATTCCTGTTTGTAACAAATTCACCTTTGGATCAATATTTCTGTCAATTGCTAACGTGAGCCTTTCTGTAAAATAGGAGATGTGCTATATTGCAGCATCCATTAACCCACACAAACTAACTTTTTTGACTTGAAAAAATGTATGTTGCAACTACGACTACCTCCTAATATATTATTTTGGTATTGCCATTTTTTAGCATCAAGGGTTTTAACAGTATCTAAAAATGCTTTACGAAGGTCTTTGGTACAGATAATATTATGAGCTGTGATCTCCTGCTTTTGTAGCCTGTATCTAACCTACCTGTAAAAGCAGCTTTTTTCCTTAAACTCATCACAAAATTAACCAGCATTCCATATCTGAAAAGCTTTTCAAAGTAAATGTAAGTTCTTTTACTGAGTTTCTTATTAAGTCTTGTCCAGGTAAGGACAGTTAACATTTTGTCCCTGTTTGAGTAAAGCAGGGTAGAGTTCCTGGGAGAATCCCATGACTAATTATTCTCCATCTGGGAATGGATTGTTAATGCCTACCCTTCAGCCAGTTTTTAGTCCACCTCAGGAGCTGTTGTTCATCTCTGCAGGAACTGATTTTGGAGTGAGACCATTTTAAATACTACACCAATTCTGTGTTACCTGTGTCCTCACCAACACCAGTGTTCACCTCTGGCAGGTCGGCAATGCAGGATTTCCTGTGAGTTGAGACAGGCTGAGAGGTTTATGAAGAGATGTAAAATGTTCAGATCGAGAACCAGCTTCCTCAAATACGTACTGTCTTACAAGGATTGGTCTATTTATTGTGTTTGAAAATTTTCATTCAGAAAGGATATTGTTATTATAGACCAGTTCTAACTAAGATTGCAGAAGCATACTGAGCTTTCTCTTAACAAAAATAAGATCAGAAAAAAAACTGTTAAAAAGTGAGTATCCAGCAGAGGGATTTCTACAGTATATAGACTGTATTTCAGACAGAAGTGACTGACACTGGTTTAAAACCTTTCTTCAACTGAAAGTTGTGTAAGTGGGTTAGACCCAGAACACTGGTAAGGCAGGGAGAAAAGAGTCAGACTGTGTAGTTGGAGTATTTCTGGAGCGTGATAGGGTTTGGCTTTTTCTTTTTTTTTTCTTCTTGATTTAACAAGTTGAAAATCTGCTGAATAATTCATGAAGAGTGGAAGGGCTGAATCTTCCTGGAATGATATACAGTGTACGTACTGTGGCACAGGAGAAACTGCAAAGCTTTGTATCAGTTGCTGCCGTTTCTGCTGCGGATTGCAAGGTGCTGCTGCTTTTGCTGTTTTCACAGCTACAGAAACCTCAGTCGTGCTCTGGTCTGCCAACAGCCATTTGCCTCCCTATGGACCCACCTTCACCAGCTACAATCTGTAGAATCTCTTGCTGCATACCTGCCTTGGACACTGCTGTTCTTTGGATCGTTACTTGCAAACAGCATTTTCTGGACCTTGCAGCTTGTATGACTGAAACCTGCCTTAGAGTTCCTCAGCAGCACAGCCTCCCGTGTGCTTGGTGAGGACTCCTGCAGCAGAACTTCTGACCCAGACAAGGATGGGATTTACAGGGCAAAGTCAAAACTGAGCTGCATTCAGCGAGATGCCCAACGCCTCTTCCTGGAGTGCTAGCTCGCCTCTGCTGCTGCTCTGGGAGGACTCCTCCGGGACCCGCATCTTTCTGTCGCTGCTCTACGCAGTCTTAGCTATCTCAGGGACTTTATCCAATGTGATGGTCATCTATTTAGTCTTTTCCTTCAAGAAGCTGCAGACAACCAGCAATGCCTTCATCGTGAACGGCTGTGCGGCAGACCTGAGCGTGTGCGCCCTGTGGATGCCCCAGGAGGCCGTGCTGGGGCTGCTGCCCCCCAATTCCTCCTCCCTTCGCTCGGCGGAGTACCGGCTGCTCCGAGGGGGGCTCCTGGGCCTCGGCCTCACCGTCTCCCTGGCCTCGCACCTGCTGGTGGCTTTCAACAGGTACGTGCTCATCACCAAGCTGCCCAGCGTGTACCAGGCCCTCTACCAGCGGAGGCACACGGGCTGCATGATCGGGCTCTCCTGGGCCCTCGCCCTGCTCCCGGTCCCGCTGCTGCCCGGGCTCTGGACCCTGGGCTCTGCCCAGTCGGACGGCAGCTCTCGCTACACCGCCCTGCTCCTCGCCCTGGCCGTGCTGGGCCAGACTGCGCTGCTGCTCCACTGCTACCTCGGCATCGTGCGGCGGGTGCGGGGCAGCGCCAAGCGGGTCAGCGTCCTCAATTTCCACCTGCTGCACCAGCTGCCCTTCCCCGCCGCGCCGCCGCCGCCTCGCCGCGCCCAGCGCCGCCTCAGCAGCGTCTCCGTCCTGCTGCTCTGCTGCGTGTTCCTGCTGGGCACCCAGCCCCTGGTCTGGGTGAGCCTCCTGGGCTTCTTCCTGCGCCCGGCGCCGCCGGCGCTGCAGGCCGCCAGCTGGCTGCTGCTCTGCTCGCTCTCGGCCCTCAACCCGCTGCTCTACACGTGGCGCAGCGAGGAGTTCCGCCGCGCGGCCCGCTCCGTCCTGCCCCGCGGCGAGGGCCCGGCCGCCGCTCCGCGCCCCGCCGCCGCCGCCGCGGGCCCCGCCGCCGCCCCGCCCTGCCCGCAGCTGCCGCGGCGCCGGGGCACGGGGAGCAGCGCCAGCGCCGCGGCCGCGCCGCTCTGAGGGGCCGGGGCAGCGCCAAGGACCGCGGCGGCCGCGCGCGCGGGAACGGGCGCGGCCCCTGAGGCCGCTTCGCTATCTCCGCCGGCGGTCACCGCCCGCCGGGCAGCCGAGCGGCCTCGGCCCCCGCCCCGGTAGCGCTTCTTCCTCTGCACATTGTCCTGTTGCTCCTTTCTGACCCCATGCACTTCTTGCTCGCTCCCTCTTCCACCGCACAGCTGGGCAGCACCGGGTGCTTTCCCAAGGCACAGGGACGGACACTGGGGTGGGATCTCCCGCCCGCGCCCTCAGCCCCGCTCCCGGCACGGCTGCTGTCCACCCCCGGGAGCCGGCCAGGACTCCAGCCAAAGCGGTGGATTTAGGAATCTGGGATAACCGGTAAATATGGCAACGCACGTAACTGTTGTTATGCTCTAAAGATTTCGGTATGAGACAGGCACATAGACAGCTCTTTTTGAGACGTACTGCAAGTTTGTTTTTATAAAATCGATGTAATTCTTTCAGCATTTAAAGTAGTTCTTTGAAGTGAGCTCCCTGAACACAAGGTTCATTTGTGAAGAACTGGCAGGTGTCTCATTACACACACACTCACACACAGACACCGGGAGCTGCTTCCTTTCCCCCAGCATACCTGATCTCTGTGCTCCATACAAGACCCTCCTTCAGCTTTCTCTGACAAACTTCAGGATGATGCTATCTATGGAAACTGTTAAAAACAAAAGCATATGCAGCTTTGTGGTGATCTGGTTTGGATATTTTGTTTTGAAAGCTCTTTAAGGCCTGTTTTAACAAAGGCCTCTGCCCATGGGTACTCAATAAAATACAATGCAATATGAAGACTGGTATTGTCCATCTAACCTTGTCACCTGTTCAGTTACCAGTTTGTTGTGCTTCTCTTAAATATATTATTGCAGAAGTATGATTTCACAGCCTCTGCCAGATACAAAATGACAGATTCTGTGCGGCATTTGGAAAGGAGACAGCTCCTCGCACCAAAACTGCGGTGGTGAGTGCTGAAGGCCCATTCCTCTCAGGAATGGTCTTTAAATCCTTGTATTTCCTTCTCTTTTGCTTGACTTCCTCCTTCTTCTTTGACAACACGGTTGCTCTTGTTCTCATGGTGATGATACTTAGTGCTGTGTTTGCCTTTTGACACAAACGACTGGAAGAAGGTGGTTGTTTTCTGAATCCATGGGCATCTGCAAGCAGTATCACCTAAATTGTGCTGTCTTGAGAAGAATGGACTCATGGGAACATAGGAAACTTTGTCACAACAAGAGTTTGTTGCACTGGGCGACACAAACTTAGCAGCTCTCAGGAAGATATTTTAATGGTGGGATAAGAACAAGGAAAAGACTTGTGTGATGGGTAATAACATAAAAGGCCCTTTGGCCATATTTTATGGTGCCCTACACACTTTGCTCGCTTTACTTGATGGGGTTTGAGTTTCCACAGAAAATGCTTTAAGAGAAAGGGAATAATTTAATTTTTTCCCATGACTGGGACCTGTTAGGTATCTGTGATACAGTGATGTGTCTAAAAGCCCCATGCCAATACTGTTTCCCTCCATAAAAAAAATCTCCATCATCACGGAAGAGATACTTATTAAGGTCAGGATTTGAAAAACACAAGGAACGAAGGCCTCAAAAGGATTTTTAATTGATATCCTGAAAATGTATTAACATCTTGAAAACAGCTTTAGCCACTTGCAAGGACCTGTGGAAAAGTAAGAGAAGTTTTGTAGAGCCTGAGGCTTACAGAAAACTTGTTCCTTCATCTTGGAGACAGTGTTCTGAGTGACAGCATCAGAATGATAGGGAGGGCCTGTAAGGAAATATTGAACATAGAAGATATGCAAGATTTATTTTATTAACACTGTGCACATATCTTGGAGAGTGAAGGAGCCACTATATCCTTGTTGTAATAGCTCATCCTAATCGCAGTGGCTGTGCTTTAGCTTTCTTTGTGTAGCAAATGGAGAAGAAAAACTGTTTCAACCTCACCTATCCCAATATTGGAGAATATTCTGGTTCACTTCCAAAATAAAGCTCAACCAAGGGCCACCTGAGGGTAAGACCCTGTTCAACTATAAAATAATCCTTAGGCTGGAACCCACAGAAGAATGTATATTGCCACCTCCCACCATGGCTAGAAGAACTCAAGACACTTGGTAAAGTTCAATATTGGGCCCATAAGCAAAAAAAAAACCCCCAAACTCTAAAATAAAAACTTAGACAACTCCTCTCCCCTGTTTTTGGCTATGGAACACGTTAGTCTGGAATTAAAGCAATAACAGGTTTCAGAATTCAATGTCCAAACCATCAGATAACTGGAACTTCTGGGCTTCTTCCCTTGTAAAATAGCATGCAAGTTAAATCTGAAATGCCTGTATTTTATATAGACTACATTTTAAATGCAAACATGTATAAAAATGCTATGATGTACAAAACTCCAGACCGCTATCCTTATGCTATGCATCAATTCCAGAAAACAACTGGAAATCCCTTGGAAATTTTGATGTAATTACATCTGACTGTAAATCTTTGACTGTTTCAATATACTCAGGTGACCTAAATAGCATTACGCAGAAAAAAAATTAATTTAAAGTAATTAAGAAAGAGTATTTGTCTCAAGATCAGTTTCTCTGAGAAATTACTGCTCTGAAAAGTCCTGTATGCCTTGTTCTACAGCCATAATCATTGTATTTCCACATTGTAAATACTCCATGGTAAATTGCAATGGAAGCTTGGCTTGGCTTAAGTTCTCCTGGCTCTGTGGTACTGCTTCTTGGTTAAGAAAATGGATCTCATTCTCAGTTTTTGTCATTCTATGCTTTACTTTTACAGATGATTTATACGTGTCCTCTGCTAGTTTAATGGTGACTTTTTTTCGATGTGAATTTCTGTCATGCTCAAACAACTAATTTACAGACACAAGGGATATGTTGCCAATTGTCCTTTAAAATGTCTCAACCAAACAGTATTTCAAGAGGTGTAAGTGAAGATGATGGAAAATCCTGTCAGCAATTCTAATGAGGTTTTGTTGAACTGAGTTGCTCCTTTTCTCTGGTGTTGTGCCAAGCAAGTTGTCTGAGCGTGGCCTAAAGCTGCCCTTCCTAGACTGGCTTGCATTGACATGTATTAGCTGGCTTCATGTGCATTAGATGGGAGGTGTGAGCTCATTAAAACGTTGAATTTATGTTGCAGTAGTGATACAGTAGTGCAGATCAGCCACATTGCTCATGTGCAATAGTTGCCTATTCCTTTGCTATTTTCTCAGGGCTTCTGGAAACAGGAGCATGTAGGAGATAGTAATAGGCTGGATGAATTGTGGCCAGTTGCACTGATGTGCTTGGAAAGTGCCATTTGGTGTATTATGGCCCAAATAAATCTGCCACTCAGTTTGTGGATTGCCCATGCAGAAATATATGGGAATCTGCTTTTTGAAAGTAAAATTGTGATGCCTCAAAATAACACCGTAAGGCATGGGTTATTTGTGAAAATTGCTTGTAGAGGGTGTTCCTGAAGTTATAGTTTGGATTCAATCTTTTGAAGTTACCCTTGATTTACAATAGTTATAAAAGGCCGTTATAAAGAGCGGCTTTGCAGAATTAGGTAGCTACAACAGTAGGAGTCTCCACCAAAACTGGGCAATCATTGCCCTCAATAAAGGTCTGTAAAAAAGTACAGGCAGCAAAGTGAAGCTGGGAAATCATGACAAGGGGAGATGAAGATGGCAGGACAGGGGCACTAATAGTTTGATCCTGAGAGAGAACACAGAGAAAAATCTGGAAGCCAGAAGAGGCCTGGGATTATGATAAAATTACCCATCTCAGATTCTTTGATTCTTTATATGTGAGGAAATAGAATTCTATGCTTTTCTTAATAAATAAAAACATGCAATTGTATTCTCAATTTCTTCCTTTAACAAAGCATTCCATACACCAGCAAATTTTCTTTAAACTCTGAAATCAAAAAAGACTAAAGGTGTGAGTTGCGTCAGCATTCTTGTGGAGACTGCATTCAGCAGCAGTACTGGACTGACAAGCAGAGATAATATCTTAGCTAACCTCCAGATTCAGTCAGCCATAAGCACACTGTGAACCTTTTTTTTCTAACTACCAAGTTGATGCTATTTTTAAAAAAACCCACATACAGATTATTTTCAAATGAAGACATTTAAGTGTAGCATTTCATTAAAGAAAAAAGTGACAACATATACTTTAGCTTTCTATTTCATCTTAAATCACATAACTAGATTATTGCAATATTCTTTAAATTCAGAAGTCCCTTTCTCAAATGGCAGCGAAAATAGCTTTTCTCGTGACTGTTTAACTTCTAAGAAAGCTACTTTTTTTTTGCTCTTTTATGTCAATCCTTCCCATGCACTGTCATCATTTTACCAGGGTAATAGTCTATTTTCTTTCCTTCTCTTTCCCTTTCTTCAGTATCTTCTGTAATTTTCTTCACTAAGGGAAAAGTTCTTGATTCTGCTGATCAGGGCACAACTGCTCGAGCGGTGTAAGTTTTGGGAGACAATTGTAAACTAAGACTAAAGAAATGATGGACAAATCCCACATACATAAATTTCTGTTTAAAGAATGAGTAAGTATTGAAGTTGGGCTTTTCCTGTGTAGGGCAGTGGAGAAATTCTGTGTCTATATGTACAGATACTTGCATTTGAGTAAGGCTGTGTAAAAAAAAAGGTAATATGAAAAAAAAATCCAAAAATGGGTTGAAGGCTGGAGAAAAAAACCTTTGTGGTTTAAGAGTTCAATATTAGTAACTTAGCAAAAGTGACATCATTACAGAATATGCACCTTTATGCAGGTATTCAATCTATTACCATACATGGTGATCTAACAATCTCTTCTGGTGTGGAAAATGTGACTTTACAGGAAAATAGCTCTGCTTTAAGAGTGTGGGCCACCTTGTCTGTTTATTGTCAAGGAGTTCAATATGATAAGGGTCCCTTTGGAGCCTGCCCTACAAAAAGTCTGGGTGGATATTAATGAAACTAAAGAGCTGGAAACAATCCCGAGAAAAAACCACTTGTGGCTGCCTTCTTGCCTGTAGCTTTGTGGGTTTCTGAAGGGGCATAATAACCACTCCAGGAAGGTTGTCTGTTTGGTGTTTAGGGAAAACTAGGTTGTCTAACCTGCAACCCCAAACATCAAACTTGTTATGAGTTTAAAGCCAAGCTTTTGAGAGTTGTTCAGAAGGAAAGCAAACTGCCAGTTAGAAGGGGAGCTCAAGCCAATCAAGGGAGCTGTGTAGCACCACAGACTTCACCAGGCTGAACTTACCCTCTTGTAAGACAATGGGTTGAAATAACGAATAATAAAAATGTGCCTCTGCCAAAATTTTTCATCATTCTTTAAATGTCTTTTTTTTCTGTACTTCTGTGAGATCCACCTCTGCTTCCAAAGTTTTTCTGCTGCTGTAGAATTGACAGCTGATGAAAACCATAATTAGTATTAATTACTAAAGAAGTGCAAAGGAAGGAAGAATAAGTCTCATCCTTATTGGACGGAATCAGCTCTGGTGGTTCAACAACCTAGGCACACAGAACAGGAACAGAGCACCTGTTATTGAAAAGCTCCCCTTAAGACCAAAGATGCCTTGTGTTCAGGCTGTCTTCACCTGCTGTGTGAGAGTCTCAGGGAAGAATTAAATGCACAGCTATGCTTCAGGTGAGAGCTGCATCCCCCCTGATCTGTTCTGAAGTTGATGATGTGATGGAGGTGTAATGTCAGTTGCAAAGCAACAAAGTGAGCATTAGCAACAGAAGAAAACTGTGAAAGGGAGAGCTTGAGAGACAAAAATGATGAATTGAAAAATAGTCGGTTTTGTAAAACATTTTGCAAACTTTGCTTCATGCTTGTTCCATATCCTCTGTTTTCTTCTGACCCCTTTGTCTGCCTTGCCTCTGTGTACCATAGTGCTGAGATAGCCAATTCCTCAGCCTAGAACCTCTGACCCTGACTTTGATGTCATTTCATTAAACACTGTTTCTATGATTCTCTATAAACTTTGCATCTTCCATTCTAAGGTTCAGTGAAATGGCTGTAGCAGTGTTGTCGCTGTGGAGACAGGAGCACCAAGGTTTGAACAGAGTTAGTAACCAGGAATGTTGTGAAGATATGTGAGTAGTACTTCTTCATATCTATGTTTGAGTATTACTCCTTTGTGTTCTGTTGCATTTCACCCATGGCCATCTACACATACTGGAATAGCTTCATTGCAGGAGCGTCCTTTTCCATAAAAATATCTCTTTCAATTAATCCTTTTTTATAAAGGTAGTGATAAAATCTTGCAGGATTTGAAATGCTCAGCCATATTAGCTCCTTCAGTGAACATAATTGTCCCTCTTTCATTCAACCGAGCATCTCCCCTTGCTCTAGATTAGTTTTTCTCAGTTTATGGCATTATTTCTCTCAGACAGATTAAATGAAAGAGTTGGTAGGTTGCAATATGGAAAGAAAAAAAGCCAGTCTCACTACTGCTTCTATTTGGTTTCAAGCAAAGACATTTTTTATACCTTTCACTGTGGCTACTAGGTTTTTTTTCATATGCTAATTAAATCAAGGCAGTAGAACTATATTGTATTAAAAATAGAGATAAATAGGAACACAAAAATTATACATTGTATATAAAGAGTAAATATAAGCTCTCTGATTTCCCAGCAAATATCTTGCTTGGCTCTTTGTTGTTTATTGTTAACTGTTATGTACATATGAACAGGATTAGAAAAGTCATGCAAATTTAACAAATGATGGCTCTGAGCTGAATTAAAGGCATGAATTAATTTTCTTTTATCTCATGCATCATTAAATATTGCTGTCTACTGATTATCTATATAATACCTGTCACCTGATAGCAACCACGGTCGTTATGGTAATGTCAAGATTATAATTATAGTCCCTTCTGCAATGTAGTCATACTATGCTAAAAAAATCCTTGAAATGATAGTGTCCCATGCTTGATATCAGCCCAAATACAAATACATTTTGAGATTGTTGAGGGGAAGATATTTTGTTACTAAGTTATTAACATTCAAGAAGAATTATGTACTGACATGTACATACATGTGTATGTAATTATGTAATATGTAGCCTTTTGAACTATGGCTTTATTTCATTTGAGATAGACAAAACTTGTCAGAACTTCATGTCCCTTGACAAGCATCCCTTTGGCTGAGTTTGGGAATTTAAGAATATTTCAAAAATGAAGTTATTGCTCAGAGAAATCATGTGAAAATTTGTTTGGCAGCATATATCAGAGTGGTAGATGAGCCCATACCCTTTTGCAGTAGAGCACATGATGCACTGGGTGTTCTGGCTGCTCCTTCCAAGGTCTCTGTCATGGCAGAAGCTGGTGACCCCCAAAGCCCAGAAGCTGGTCTGGAGATCAGGACTCCTGGGAGACACATGTTTACAAGACTGCAAGTTGTGGGTGGCAGAGAGAGTGTGGCTTTCCAGAGGATAAAATAGGTCTGATTTCTGTAGAATGTATGGCAGAACTCTGAGAAAAAAATTTAAGTCATTATCTGGTATCTTCTTCAGATTTTATTAATACAGTTGGCCTATTTTCTTTTAGATTCCAGAGACAATTTTCATTTAATTATAAAGAAAAAATATTGTCTGATAAGTGTACAAATGTATAAAACAGTCTCTTCTCAAATGTAAAAAATGTTCCAGGAAAAGCATATTGAGGAATCTGTGTGAATTCAACTTGTGGAGCAAATAATTCAGAATAAAAACCCACTACACATAAAACTAAGAGCATTCTAACCATTATCTCATCTAGTAACATCTAACACTATAAATATTATGTTAACCTAATGAATAAAATAGCTGATTATATGTTATTCTTATCTATAATTTGAAAGTAATTGTGATCAACTTAACCAGGGTAGAATGGCCCATACACGTTTATATCTGTAAATGAGATACCAGTAGAAATACTGAAGTGTTCTTTTGTTTCTTATTCTCATCATTTACGCAGTACTATATTGAAATACTGTTTTCTATTAATTGATTTTGGGAACAAAGTTGGTGACTTGTTTCATGTGTATTTGGTAACATTTTGACATCAGTATTTGGTTTCAAGCAGAATTGTACAAAGTTGTTTATGCGCCAGCCATTCTTAGGCTGGCACAGGTACCTGTTAAATAAATACTTTTATTCAGATAATCTATGGACAAGCTCTTGCCAAGAGTGTCCATGAAAAAATTCAGTGTTGCCAAGGTTGTCTGTAGCTGTTAACCAAGGGTGTCTGGTGCTGGTGGATGCTGTCACAGTGCAGACCGCTGTGTCTGTCAGCTCTTTAGGAACAAGAAGGCTGCTCAGCTGCAGCTGCTCTCTTACAGGGGCCACCCAGTGATCTGAGTTGTTCTCCCTCATACAAGCCCATTGCAAAAGGCCACAACTACTGCATCTCTCTAAAAGCTGCACATTTATGCCACCTTTACACGTTCAGTCATTTATCCTCATCTTCTTATCTTTATCGTTCAGATTTATCCTCATCTCTTCACAGACTCAAGGAATAAGACCAGTGGAATCTCAATTAATTTGTTAATTATTTAGGTATTAAGGACTTAATATACCCTGATCATTTAAGAAGTTTGGTTGATTAGTAGGATTTCATGAAAAATCTTTATCTTGATACTCATTCTGAAGTAAATGTTTGAAGATTCAGCTGTTTTCCTATTTGGCATTAACAGCATTAACTACTTGGCACTCCAGTAGTAAGAAGTTCCTGTATGGTGCCAGTGGAGGAACAAACCATACTCATGGGACAGAGCAGGAAATACCTATCCCTCCTGGTAGTGACGAGCACAGCAGTGAATTAGAAAGAAAGACTAAGCAAACTAGATTGAATCTTGTGAGTCCTGGCTCACCAGAAGCTGCCAAAGACGTGAGTCAGACCCAGACCTGGAAGAGACTTTATCTGTTCTACTACTGCAGCTCTTGTTCTGAAGTCATACCCTCATTAAAGGGACTGGATTTGTGGTATGCTTACATATAGTTAGGTCCTGCATATATTGCAAAGACAAATGAAAACCAGGCATCTTTGAGTGGATCTCAGATTCCATGTGTATACAAGGAAGTCCATTACCCTCCCACCACATCGGGTGAGGGGAAAGTTACTTTCTCTAGCATTTTTCCTTTCTAGGCACCTCCAGGAATTTTCCAAGTCTCTTCAAATTTTATTCATTTGAAAGCAGAGATTTTTCTGTAAGAGACAAATGCCTTCAGCAATGTGAGAGGATTTAGTCATGCTGTCCTTGCTGTCCTGTGAAGTGTGTATTAGTATTGGTATGGTGCCAGAGCTTTTCCAAAGGCATTGGTAGCTTGCCTAGACCATCAGTAAGGATCTTTATTTTCCCATTTTGAGGGGGAGCAAAAAGACCTATTCTAAAGGAAAATACATGCTTTTGTCTCACATTTGTATTATCAAAGAGGGGTTTATTGTCAGGCTCCCCTAATTCAGCTGTATGTCTAGATAAATAGTCAAATAACTTGACAGCTCTATTAGTGGTTGTTCCCTGGCCCTACTTTTGCTACATCACTCAACTGTGTCCACACATGGAATTACTGAGGTCAGGAGAAGAGAAGCTAGATGGCACTATGGTCCAAAGGGATCATGTGCTGCCGGTGAACAGGGTGAAGTTGTGCAAGTTATCTGCTCTAAAAAGCCTCTAGAATTCCATAAACATCAGCAAAACCAGGATCATAATTTTTGGAGTGGAATTAGGGAGAGAAGAGGCTGATAAAATTAGTTACCTTTTGGATTTTATAATACAAACAGACTTAAGCATGTAGACATGAAAAAGAATGCAGATGTAAAATGGTTTTAAGATTGCCTACACAGAAAAAGCTGTGAGAAATAGTTTATGCATCATTGCCTCAACATAACTTAAACATATTTGTGATTTTTAAACATATGCTCAGCTATTTCTGTTTATATATGTTATTATTTATGGAAGTAGATAAGCTATGTACCACATGTCTGCAATTACAGGAAATCAACACGCTCATCTGATTTGGTCCAGCAAACTAAAGAGGAAAAATAATCCACCCTGAAGCCCTCATTAAACCTTCCTTTAATGACTTTAAGGATAGAGCTAAAGGGACCTACACTGCCAAAGTATACATTTTGTTCAAGCAAATGTCTAGTGTAGTTATTGTAAGACATTCACTAAGTTGTCTGTATATACATATATTTTCACTATGACATGTCAATTTCCCTAATCTCTACTTTTTACTGTTTTTTAGTTAACAAATATATGTAATTAATCCATTTGTATTTTTATCAGAAATGAAAGTCAGACAAGAATATATAAATACAGTTTTTATCAAAATTATAAGGCAAACCAAAGTCTTTACCTAACCAGTAATTACTATTTAAGAGCACAAGTAGGCAGTTTAAGCTTAAGAACTACTTAGAAAAATGTCAAAGTTATTAAAACACAAAACAAATAAAAACATCTGGAATCTTTGAAAATCTGCACAGGTAGGCAGTTTAAGCTTAAGAATTCCTTAAGAGAATGTAGAAGTTGTTAAAACACAAAACAAATAAACAAAAACATCTGTGAGCATTGGAAGTCTGGGGAGGTCTTATTTTGTACTTACTTTAAAGTCTCAATATTTGAAAGTAAATAGAACCCAGTCAGACAAACAACTTTGCATCTGTAGTAAAGCCAGCCTCTCGGCTTTTTCGTTTGTATCATTTGCTTATGCAGTGAAGGGTCTGCACTGCAGCATGCCATGTTTGAACCAAGGTCTTTTGCTAAAGGAAGAGTCCTTTTTTCTTTTTTCGGGAGTTCAATAGTTGTTGTTTTGGAGGTAAGGTATTGCTGTACAAGTTACACAAGTGTGCATCTGTCACAAAAGAGATGCAAAAAATAACAGATTTAGTAGGATTTTATGGCAGAAGGTAACCAAAAAATACCATACTGTTTTTTCAGAGTTCAGTATGTCGTTAATGTGACAGTAAGAGCTATGGATGAGCATGTAACTACTTTGAAAATGCTAGGAAATCTTCAAGGTTAGTAGTTGCAAGGAAGACACTTGCAGAACTTCTGCAAATCCTGCAAAAAAGGATGAGCAAGATGACTTCAAACGCTTAATGTAATTACAGAATTTTAATGCTTACACATTTGCAAGACAGCATATGAAAGTCACTGAAGTAAATTCATAGAACTGCAATCCTACAAGGACAGTGTTCAGGAACAAGCAGGAAAACAAATAGAGGAGTTGGAACAAAGAGGAGAAAATGGGATCGGGAGGAATGGGAGAGAGAGCAAGACACCTCTTTGGAAGTGAAAATGAGATAATGGACATAGTCAACACTGTCAAGAAAACAGGAAGTTTATCAAAGCTTCAGGAGAGGCTAGAAGAGAAGGAATCATCTGTGGACAGGAGGCACAGTGGAGGAAGTTCAAAAGTTTGTAAAAAGTGTGCAGAGAGGTAGGTGCATACTAATTTGGGCAGTGGGATTGCAGATTTGAAGAACCTAGTAGAAGGCTATTAAAACAACCAGTAGTAGCAGCAAACATATCCTTTAGGTTAGCAAAGAGCAAAAAAATCAGTTACTTTTAACATGGCAGTCTGTTTAAAAATAATTTAATAAAAGAAATTAATTTCACAGCAATTTTTTTTTTACATCTTCCTCGCATTTCGAGATACACTGAATTTGCCAGCTCCTGCTTTATTGTGTATATGGTGATTCAAGAGTCCTTCTTAACTCCTGTGCTTAGTATCAGTATTCTAGAAGGACATTCTTCAAGTTTAAATGGGAAAAATGATGCTTTCCAAGAAATGGAAACCGTGATAGGCCTCCATCACAAAAAAGGTGGTGGCATTTAGGAATAAGATTCAGAAGAAATTATAACCAATTACTAAATCTTTCTCTTCTATCAGCAACATGTGAAAAACTATAGCTCCTGTTAACACCTTTTAGAAAGAACCCCTGGTGCTGATCTGCGCATTTGCATGGAATACAGAGATGCCATAGATTACCCAGGAAGGTGAGCATCATCCAGGTAGTACTACCTTTTTTCTAACTTATATTAAGACATGGCAGATCATGAGCCTCGTCCTTAGTTAACCATGGATTCCTGCTGCCTTATTTAAAACCAGCCTTAATTTTTTAATTTCTTTTATTATTTTATTTCTTTGGGAGTCACACATTTTTCCCTTAGTGGGGACTGTACCATGCAGTTTGCCACTTGGTTCTGGACTTCGGAGAACTGACTGCAGGTTTCAGCCTTCAAAACCCTAAGAAATACTTTAGGGCTGATACAGTATTTGTACAGCTGGGAGTGTTGCTTTGTGCTGCTTCAGCAGCAAGGAGGAGGACTGTCTGACCTGACAATATTTCTGTGCTTTTCTTTTTTTTTCTTTTTGCCATTCAAGTGCTGTCCCCCTAGAATTCAAGGAAACTCATATTTTGTTTTTTCTGATGATGTGTCAAATCCTTTTAGAGTAGTGTGGATGTTGGCTGAACCTTCTGCAGGTTTAGTCTATAGTGGCTAAACTGAATGGAAGCCAAAAAGCTCTCTAATGTCTCTTATAAGTCAAGGGTCATGTTGTATACGGAGCAAAATGCATGTATAGTGACAGGAAGCAGAGTTTTCCCTATGTTTTAAATAAACAATAGCAAGTCCAAATTCTAGTTATTGGTGATAGGAAGATCTTTTTGTTCTGTGAGATTTCTGTTTCCTGTGACACTCTATAAGGTACATCTCCTTCATGTTTTCTGGCATTATTTGTGTTTTCTAAATGTATGATGCAGCACATTCTTAAAAATAACTGTCAACTTTGTATTTGTTTTCAAGAAAGTGCTGATACTAAATAAAGTACTAATTTTGGATTGCAGCAACAGCCATAAAATAGGCACACTCAGCAAGAAATCTAACATGACTGTGTTTTGGATTTAGTGTAATAGGTGAAGAAAGCATAATAAATTTAATGTACTTTAAATCTGTGAATATGTTTAAAAATAAGTTCTAAAAAATAATGTATTTTTAAGCTGCTTATCACACATTGAAACTGGTTATTTTACTTCACTAACCCTGGATGAACTTATTCACTAGATGGTTCATCAAAACAGTGCATTATAAGGGCTATATATTTAAAAAACACTAAAAGTATCAGGATAGTTAAATTTTGACTGGTGACTGTTCACAGAAAGTCCAAGCAGGGCCTATGAAATATGCCTAGGGCCTTGTGAGTCTTCTAGCAGTACAGAAAAACATTAAAACTTCTTAAAGTTGTTAATTTCTCTGAATAAATCAACAGTTATTTATTACAATGAAGATTGTTTCTTGGAAATACCAGGAGTGCTTTAGAAATACACAACATTCTAATGGGGTGTTGAATAGGTTCATTGACATGGCATTTTGCGACGTACTGATTTGAAGAGCAGGTCAGAATTTCAGATGATGATTATAAATACATTTATACTGCAATAGTCACTTGAAAATGACTCTTCTTATTAGTTTCTGATGAATTAATTTGTTTAACATCCTTGGAAGGTGCCAAATTAATTATGTTTGTTTATTTCAATCATCTGTGAATGTTTGCTGCCATATTCCATTGCAAATTACATAACAAATTCCCAATGCTGGCTCAGTGTTTCCAGAGACACCCTAGGTTAGTTGCCCTAATTCAGGTACAGTGTGTCTTCCAGGCTGCCTGCTGAAGAAGGCAGGCTGGAGGACAGAGTAGGAGCTGAGGCCAAATGTGCATTTTTCTGCTTGCTTCAGTTTAGGATTAAAACCCAGGCCTGCTACTGCATTTGCAGTTAAGGGACAGCTTGTGGAAAGACACGTCCTCCTTTTCAGCTTCTGTTGCAATTGGTAATTTTGCTGTCATAGTTTATGTGCAAGTGACCCCTGTCTGCCTGCCCAAGGACTAAATGCAGCTTCCCCAGTGTTCCTAACCCATGAGCTGCCTTCCTAGGAGCTGAAGCCTTCCTTCCAGGGCCCATGGTGTGGGGGAACGATAGAGATTCCCGCTTGCCCCTCACTCTTTTTTTGCTTTTCTTCTCTCTCTGTTTTCTCTCTGAGTGTAAACTTTGACCAGTACTGCAGTTCTAAGCTGCAGTATTTCTATTATGAGCAGGAATGTCTAAAAGCAACTTAACTCCAGCACAGGTGAGGACTAAAGAAAAAGCTGAGAACGTTCAAAACCAGTGCAACAAGCCAGAGTAAGGAGCCAAGCCTCCCTGTGCCTGGTCTGTCTGCAGCATTTGCTTGAAGCAGGAGTTAATTTGACCCGCACATTCCTTTTCTTTTTCTTTCAGTTCTAGTCTTGTCTTGCGAAATACAAGAGCTATTCCAACTTAATTTAAGGAAGGGACCAATATCTAACAGAGATAAAGTTTTTACTGAGAAAGAATAGTTATAAGCAGGAGATTTTGGAACCATACAGGCCTCTATAGATCTTCACAAAATATCCAGAATGCAAGAAGGTTTTTCCATATTCCTAAACATTCAACTCCATCCATGACTATGATATTAATATTATATAAAATATTTTGAAGTAATAATGGATGAGAGGGGGATTTCCATTTCCTCTCTTTTACAAGGGTATTTCCACAGCTTTAAAACCCTCATTAAACAGTGTTTACTTTATTACATAGGTACAAAACATGTTCAGAGCTATTAAGATGTGATTGCTGTAGAAAAAGTTTGTTAGAGATTTTTTACACAAAGCCTGTGAGCCTCTGAGTTCATTGCTGAATGCTCTACCAGCTAAAGGGGTGGTTTCTTGCATTTTTATACCTCCATTTACAATTCTTATTTAATGATAGTAAGGATTCTTCTAGCAAAACGTTTAAGCCTATATGAGGCTTGTATCACATAGTTAACTGGAAATAGTACACTCTATTTATGTTATGTATATATTTCAGTATTTTACACAACTAATAATCAGAAATACTTTCCTGTGAAGTAACATCTAGTTATTTTTTCAGTTTTGAGATTGTGCAACATGCCAAGAGCCTACACTGAACTTAGTATGATGAGCATTTTTTTAATCCTATCTTCTTTTGTTTCATTTCACAAATACCACATTTTATCCATTTTTTTCTTTTTTCTTTTTTCTTTATCCTCTTGGAGAAGTTTCAGTTTCGATATCTCAGAAATGTTTCCATGTTTCCAAGTAGTGGGGGCATTTCTAGCAAGATAACTGAAGGAAAGAATAGCAGGAAATCTTAATTAATTGTACTGATTTTGTACAAATGAAGTAACCGAGGGACAGAGCAGGAACTAGGTGGGAAAAGAAAATAGTTTGAGCACACAATACCAAGAAATAACATAGGACCAGATTTGGGAAGTATTTGGAAGCAAGGACTTTGAGAATTTAGCTAGTATTGGACATGCAAAGAGGTTAAATGTCTGCAAATACACCTGCTATAAAATATCTTATAGTTCTGCTAGTTTTAACTATCAGGGCAACTGCAGTCTCCGTTCAGTAGTGCCTTGAGCCATTAATGGCTTGTGAAAAAGTAGTCATCTGAGTGATCTTGCTAACTCTTTCCAGGTGCCAGTGAGGAAATATTTACAAAGGAGTAAGAGAGGTATTTGTCATACTGAATGAGAGACTGGCTGTAATTCAAAGTGTAAGAAACTGACTTTTAGAAAGGCATATTGGAAAGGAAATGAGAACATTTAGTGTGTGATTTTGAGATGACTGGAAAAAGTCCCAAGAGCAATTATGGTGATAGGAAATGTGAGACCTGTCAGAGTAGAAGAGAGTCTTTTAAAAAAGTAGAAGCAGTTTTGAAGTTACCCTCTGATTACCTGGGAAGAGAAAATAAATATACAAAGGAAAACTGGGTATACTGAAACCAGTGTATAAAGGTGCAGGTGCTTTCATAATTAAGAAGAAAGATAGTCAAACTGAACTACTGAAAATAAGATGAAAAACTAATTACCAGAAAGAAGAGTTTCAAAATAACTCTTAATTTACTGATAACTGAAAGAAACAGAAAGAGGAGAGTGCAGGTACTTAAGAGATGCTACTGCAAGAAAGGTTCAGAAGTTTTATATACCTGCTGTGACTTTAAATGCTAGTACTTGGAACTGTTCTACCACAGAGAATAGCCAGTGTTTGGTATTGTACAGCCTTGTAAAAACAGAATGTCAGAACAAGTTACCTTATTCAGCAGATTGCCTTCATCGTTCTAGGTTATTGTTGTCTGTATGGACAAAAGTGCCCAAGAGTTGCAAGGAACCAGAGGATGCTGGGCCTACAATAATCAAGAAGGAAGTATAGACATGTGATAGTGAAGGAGGAAATATTTTAAGTTCCTTTGAGTCTGAGAACAATTTTGTCTATCTGGAGATCTAAATGCTTGTGTGAGCACTGTGCAGATACTTTTCAAGCAGTAGCATGTAAATTTTTCGAGTGCTTTGCACAGTGGGGCTTCCCCAATTTTGACCTCACCAAAATAACTTGGGGCATTTGCCATTGCAGTACTGCAAAACTTGGCAGAGAGAGAGCTTCCCAAAGGTGCATTTCTCTTTGTAGCTATCTTCTCATAAGAGACAGAGTTTTTACATGTTTGTGCTCATTAGATATGTATACTTTGACTTCCTGTTCTCCACTGCATCAGTGGAGACCATTGCCATACTTGGAAGGCATTTGCACAACTACAGACTGTCCAAAAGGAAAAGAACAAAAGGAAATCATTGTGCATAAAGTTGTGCATGTTGTGAACATGTTATAAGGCAGACTCTTAATTTTGCCATTCTATAATGTACCCTACTGTGCATGGGACATCTAGCTGGCAATGACTGGTACCACAACTAGTTGCAGCAGAAGATTCTAACGTGAGCAAAGTTTTGTCTCATAGCATAGGCCCATCTGAGTTTGGAAATGGAGATAATAGTAATGACAGAATCTTTAATGTTGGAAAGTACCTCCAAGATTAAATGTAACCGTTGAATATTCTGAAGATTTTAAAACCTCCAGAGCATATGCTTTTGTATGTTTATTGTAATCTTTTTATGGTAACAAATATGAAGTTGTCTGATATTAAACAGGCTCAGTTTTGGTACTTTTTTCTGTTGTAATTCTGTACTCCAAGTGTTATGCCACACAAAATCCCCACAGTTAGGAATCACTGTTGAGTCTAAATTCTGCATGAGGTTTTTCTCTCCATAGTCTAATTGTTGTTCTTTGCTTGATAAGCTGTCTGGATAGATTTTTAATGGTTAACTTTAAGACTTTCTTGTGGGAACCCAGAGGAGCCTGTGCTGTGGAGGGGCTCACAGCAGACATTGCTGGCTGCTGGGTTCAGGCACTTGGGTTCTCCACAAGTGCTGGGTTGTTATCTGTGAGTCACTCCTCATCCAAGCTTCACTGATCTCAGATTTCTTGTGTTTTATAAGATGGCCTGTCACAGAACAGTTCTTTATCAGGCCAATTTCTATAAATGAAGTTCTTTCCTCCTGTAACTCAAGGACTCCACAGGTGTGCTGCTCCAGGGACTAAAATCGCAGTTTCTGCTCGGAGGTGTCATTTCCCTTGAGCTGTCTGGAATTTAGGTTCACTTAGTATAGCAAAACATACCAAGGAAAATTGCTGTGAGGATCTGGGTCTTGCTTGGTGTTCTTCCCTTGTAGAAGTGGTTGTAGATGTAGGAAATGGGACAAAATGGGTGTTACTTCTCATATAAAAACTGTTTAGAAGCTGGATATGGCCTAAAGCTGTTTTTTTCTATTGCTCTGTTATTATATCTTCTCTTTTTAGTCTGTAATCTCAAAGCATTTCCTCATAATCATGAGGATATTACGGCAATTCCTATTAATAACAGGATTTAAAAACTTTCCCCTCCCTTGCAGCTTATTCAAAGGATGATAGATGTACTGAGCTGGACACATGTGCTTATATTGTACCTAGGCCAACATACTTGATGTAGATCACCAAAACATGAAAGACAGATGCCACTGATTAATTTATTGGTGTTTTCTACCCACTTCTCTGGAGCACCTCAACTCTATTAACTTTGATTACCTAAGTTAAGCACCTGAATTTTCAAGTAATAAACATTCCTTACTACTGTAATTAGGCAAATGGCAGTGTTCAGTAACTTTAATTGTGGCTAAATGAGACAAAGTTTGGGTACAAAGGGTCTCCTTTTTAGTCCAACCCCTCACTCATTACCACAATCAATTTATCTCTTCTAGTAAAGAAATGGAAGGCTTCCTGGGGGAAAAAAAATATATCTGGGAACATACAAACATACAAGTTTTAATTATCTTCTTTCCCATTTTATAGCATGTGGATTTGCAACCATAATAGCAATTTAAAATAAAACATCTCATTGCAGAAATTCCTTCATAGCATGTCATACTGACAGAGACCATGGGAATGCAGCTGCAGGAGACCATCTGTCCTGTTGAGCTACAATGTAGGTGCATTTAAGACTATCCTGAGCACATGCAAGCAAGAGCTGAGACAGGTTTATTTGCTCTGAAGGGATGATGGTGTGTGTGTGTGTATGGTCTGGTCATACACCATACTTGGATAATACCTCCATTTGAAATAACTGAAGCTTTTGATTAAAAAAAAAATTAAAACCGTAAAAATTTGCAGAGTTGTGAGCATTTTAAGGAACATTTTAAAATAAGTAATGTGAACAACTATATGTTTTTGGATGCAGGATATTAAAAATTATTTTGTAAGAGTAGCATTTATACCATGACATCTACCGGGGACTTTGCAATGACCAGTCTGTTTTACACAAAATTTTGTAAAATACTGGTGATGTAGTTTTAAACTCCGTCATGGCTGAATGAGCAAGAACTGTAAAACACATTTTCTGCTGTATTTGTAAAATATGAATCTACACAGGCATTCATATGTGTAGGAAATGATCATGCTTCAAAGCTTACCAGATTGAAAAAAAAATTTTAAATATCAAAAGGAATGTCGACTATTTTCTGATTTTACCTAGGAAGTTATTCTCTAGTGATTTTTAAGGATGTGGGTAGTATGGAAAATTTACACAATCAAGTGGAGTTAGGAGTGCAGACATTTTCAAAATAATCTTAATTGCCTGGAGATATCTCGAAGCCAAAAAGCCTTTATAGGAAAAATACAGTAATTCCCATCAATGTGCTTTAACTCATGAACTGTAAAGACAAAGAGTGAGGACTAGGAGGCTTTGTATTTTCTGATCAATTTTTTCCTTTCTTTGAGGAGGGGTAGAGGTTTTATGAAAGTCTGAAAATAAGATCAGTGCAGTAAAGCAGGAGTACAGGTCTAAGTGGATTCCATGCTGTTGCAGCCTGGACTTTGAAAATTACTGCTTGAGATGTCAGGAAAAAAATAGTACACTAAGCAAATTAAGAGATTCTAGGAAAATGCTGTTTTACATCTTTATCTAGAGAATTCTTATTTTACAAGAAAAAAAAGTCTGAGGTAATCTGAAAGTCTCCTAAGATCTTGGACATAAGTCGGAAGGGCAGTACTTCCTAAGCATCTACTATCCAGGCTTCTTACAAGCCTGATTCATTCTCTTTTTATCAAATAGAGAAAATGGGCTAGAACAGAGACATGCCTTGGAAGGGACCCTGAGATGGATTTTGTTTAATCAAGTGATGTCAATACAGATTTGACTATGTAATTTTTTTTTTGTTTCTACATATAGCTATTGATGTGGGAGTTTCTAAGAAAGTGTTTTGATCAATAGTCATCTTCACTAGAACAAGTTTGGAAGTACAAAGCACTTCCATTTTATTAACAGTATTTGATCCGTGACTAATTGCTTTTATCCTGTGAAGCTGTGTTTCTGTAAATGTATCTTTATGGTTTTAATGAGTGTTTTTAAAGTCTAAAACTAACCGTATAGCTGTATGAACAAGCTCTTCAAGAACTAGAAGATGAGTTTAGTTCAGTGCTTCAATTTTCCTACTTTTTGTGTGTATTTCTAAGACTTTTAATTATTCCTGTAGGATCTCAGAAACATGAGGTATCCCACAGTGAAAATGAGAAGACTGGTTTCTTAACTCAAGCTCACACCAGATTCTAGTTTGGCACATAGCAGTGGTTAGTTTGAATAGATTTCACAGCTGTATGAAAGCTTAATTTCAGTGACAGATTTACAAACAGGATGTAGGGGCTGTAATGAATGAGCTGCATTAAAGTAATCTTTTAGCATTTAGCATCAGTAGCTGAGGTTTTGAAAAACAGGAAACAGTTTCAGGGTGGAGACTTCAGAAGCACCTAATGTTCTTTAATATAATTGTGTGAATGCCTGTGTTTCTGTAACCATAGGTTTCTATAACATAGTTGGGGTTTATTATTTCGAATGGAAGGCCCTACCTCCCTTTTCTCCCTAAAAGGTTGCATATAAAAAAATGTAGAGGGAAACTTCCAGTGACCTATTGCATTGTATTGTTTTTTTCCTAGCAAAGGTTGCTTTTCTCGGCAGTCATTCATAATTTTGAAGTCCTTCCAAAGGAAGACAAAGCTCTTTGAATTGGTCTAAAAGAATCAAAATTCAATGGCTAGTGCTAATTCTTGCCAATAATTTTCTGAAGTTACTGCAAATAAAGAACTCGCAAAACCTGATTGGTGGCGTGATTTACAGGGCCCGCATACAGACTCATGGATTTTTTGTATGGCCAAACCATTCTGGTCACACATTTCTCCACAGGGAAACAAATAAGAAATTTTAGTGCCTCTCAACTGCCTTAATCTTTTTTTTCCCAAATTAATACATTAATACTATCTCTATTACTATTATTATCTCTGATGCTTTACTACATAACAATGCTGATAGACGTTTATAAATATATGACTAGAATACAAATGAAAATAACCCAACTATAGTAATATGGTAAGAAATAGAATGTATTACACAAGTAAAAAAGTCAGCCAGGATGTTGAAAGCAATTGGGTACCTGCATCAGGGAGATGAATTCTGTGTTCTGTCGGAGAACACACATGACAGTTAGCCAAACTCAAAAGAATATATGCATAAATATTTATTGGGTTTTAATTAAAAATGTTTTTCAACCATTTTTTAAAGAGAACTGGAATTGATAATGGCTTCCCTAATTGCTTGTATATGGGTTTAATGTGCCCTGTAGGGAATACAGTACTTTTGAAGATTGATGTAATTCAACATATAGGTACATTGATTCAACATTTGAGTTGCCTACAAGGATTCCAATAGAACTTGGAATGTTGTAGCATTTTCTCTCCTTTTGCTACAACAGGTAAGTCTTTAACTTTACTGTGTAGTTCACTCACAGTGTTTTCCATTTCCTTTGAGCTTATTAGACAAGTCAAATGACAGTTTCTATCAGAAACAGTAGTCCTTGGCCTCCACTTGTATGCATGCAAGCAACTTGGTGATTTTGGCATTCACCCGCAAATCAAGAAAAACATTTTTAAATTAACTGAGATTTAAATATACCTGAGATGATTTAAGATATAAATTCCCTGTCTTGTGGAGAATAGGACTAATAGATTCGTTGTTGAAATGAGTCTTAATCCTGACAAAATACTATAGCATTTTTGTGGGACCAGAAAACAAATTTGTGTTTATGTACCTTTAATAAAGGTAGCTTATAGAAGACATTTTCAGGAGCAATCTGCATTATGCACATAAATCACTAAGTAAAAAGTTTTTTCTAAAAGAAATTATAACATATTGAAAAAGATCTATGTATTTTCTCCTTTGCATATAATTATTTAGTCTATATGCTACATATTAATATTAATATCTCATTATATTGATGTATTTGCATATGTTTCACATAACACAGAGCATTTACGTATTACAAGTGTAGGCCATAAGGTTTTGTGTTGTAAGGAGTTTTAAAACTGGGCAAGAATATCCTTCCAGTGGGGTTAAACTGCAGATATAAACACTGACATGTAGGATATTTGTAGGTGTCCATGTGTCAACTCATGCAGTTAGTGAAGTCCAGTAAAACTGGTCTAAGTCCTACATCTAGTTGGAATATATAAAAACTAAAAAATCAGTTTTTACATGGCAATGATTTTAACTTCTAGAACGTCATAAACCTTAAATTCCTTTTTTAAAATATATCTTTTTGTCTTTCTATAACTTACTTCAATTAAAGGTCAAATATAAAGGTCACAGACTAAATACAGGCAGTTCAAATGTTATAAATATCACAGCATAGATGAAATGAGGAAAATTACTTTTTAACTCTGAAGATTAGCATGAACTGTGATTTAATAAGTGAGAATTCCTCTCATTTCCAGTCAATGTTTCGCATTTCCTTGATTTAAGTATGTTGTGATTTCTGAAACTGATAGTGTCTGATTATACAGTAATTTGTAGGTGGGAAACTTTCGGGAAGTTTATTGCTGTCTTCAGACATAAAATGTTTAAATTATACAAATTTATATGCTCCAGTATTTACCAGTCTTTCTATGTATTGTTCATTCTACATGGGTTTGGACTTCTCAAAAAATTTTGTGGTTTTTACTATTGAAGGAATAATAATTGCAGTAAAGTAAGACAAGCTAAAGAAGGAACTCATATGTCAAATAAGGAGACATTATCTCAGCAAATAAGGACATTATTTAAAGAACTGCATGATGAACTTGGCCAGTTATGTGCAGTCTTCATCTTCTGCTGAAGCCACTGCTATTGACTATTGCTGTAAGTTAGACAGTGGTCCTACAGTAAATGCAAAAATGGGAAATTATCTGTTCCTCAGGAAGATTTTGCCAGAGCACTCTCTACTCTTGCATTTCTGAGAATGATGGGTGTCTCTGTCCAGGTGGCCAACTTTGTCAGGATAATAAATCGATGCCCTTTCTTCTCTGTCCCAGAGGAACTGTGCAGGAGGGAAAATGGTCTTCCTTCCAGAGGATATTTGCCTTTGCCATAGTGATAGGAAAAGCTGATGAATAAATCAGCCAGAAAAAAACCAAAACAAAACAAAAACCCAGAAAGGTCAGAAAACTTAGGGCAAAGGAAAAAACAGTGAAAATATTGTGTATGTCAGGACTCTGGTTGCCATTTCATAAACAACCTTCTTCCTATTTTTGTATAATTTACTTGGACATCCTGTTTCTTTCTTTATCCCATGTGTGGCTTTGGGATTTTGAAAAGGGCTGTAGCCACAGAAAGGTTTCATCTATTATGTACTGGCAGAAGGTGGAGGCTTTTCTGATAAGACTGAGAAATGTTTAAAGAGAGATAATAGATGCTACTAAAATGATAAATGCCAACTTTCTCCCACGAGGAGAATGGAAAGAAACACCACAGAAAGAAAAGAGATTTTTATTATATGCATTAGAGGTTTACTATTTCATATATTTCATTTGAAACATCTTTGCATTTTGAGATCAGTTTTGACATGATTTTCAAGCTGTTTTCCAAAGCCAACTTCCATTCTTTAGGTAAGAACATGTATTCTTGTGATAAAATTTGCATATTTTTATGCTATGGCAAAGACAGCCTTCTAAATTTTATCCATGCTTCATGCTGAGTGGCCCAGCATAGCAGGAGCTCTATAAATTTTCATGGTCCTCATGAGTTCAGTTACACTAATCCATGTTGCAAAGAAGCAAGCAAAGTAGCTCCTTAGCCTTTCAGTCATTCCGGTTTGTAGTGTTAGTAAATGTGGTGCTTTCAGGGTTAAAAAATCATTTAGTAAGTCATTACACAGCTGAAGAGGACAATGCAAAGTCTAAAAGTGTATCTAGAAGATTCTCTGTTTGAGTCTATTGGGCTTTAGACTAGGTCAGAATGGAAACCTAAGTAAGAAAGTGACATTATTAATTTAGGGAAATCTTACCTTTACAGCTACCAACAGGCAGCTCTGTGACACTTGTAGTGCAAAGTCAGTAGATGGTGACATGGCCCAACCGGTAACAGGACTGAGGTGGCCTGGGAGCAGTGCACTGGCAGGCAGCAACAGCTGTGGGACAATTCAAAACTTTGACAGAGGCTCTGTGCAAAGTTGGGATGCTAAGAGCTCAGTTGATAAAGTTCAGTGACATTCTAGATTCAGAAATGACAGAGATTATTTTAAAGTAGCATGGAGAAAAAGATCTTGCAGTAGTAGTGCAGGGGAAAGTAAAACAGCAGAGCTGGTTTTAGCGTGGCGGAACAGAGCAGGTGATTCCTAGTTCCAACTGAAATAGTGTTAGGTAATACTATTAATTTCTATTTTTCTATGCTGTTTAGGATAAGATTTTAAAGGCTGCAAGCTTTAGAAATACATGACAACTTGTGTTTCCAAATCTCTTAGATATTTCTCAAATTTCATTTGCTCGTATATTTTTCTTGTAATGAATTACACTCTCAAAAACACAGTGCAGAGACCTTTTGTCAAAGTCCCTGTGTAAGCAGTTGTATCATTTGTGCTTCCACCATTCTCAAGCTTTTATCTTCTAATCTGCTTTTGGCCAGTGTCAGGGATGGGATTCTGGCTTGAAAAATTCTGACTGATCCACTGTAGGTATATTCTGTCCATCTCAGTCTCCTTGTAACAGCTACACTGATAAGCACATTCAAACAGGACTTGAATTCCAAAATACTGGAAATGGGGAAATAGGACTGAGATCTCAGGTACTAGCCAGCTTCTGGCCTACTTTCTGTGATTCTCACCAAGGTTTAGAGGAATATTTAATTAACTAGAAAAACCTTCTTTCTCTTGCAAAAGCAGACCTTTCTGTTAAAGGTTTTGGTGTACAGTTGCATTTCTTTTAATATATGCTGGAAAAGATAATAAGAAAATAGTTCTAAATGTAAGGCAGCAGCAGCAGCAGCAGCATGTAATTATGAAAAGGTTTCCTTCTGGTGTAAGAAGGAAAAAAGTGTAGCCTCCAACCCAAAACATGTAATGTGTTCTGTAATATGTGGAAATAATAATAAGAGAATAGGAATATTATCTATAATATCTATCATCACTGTATGTGTTAGCACTATTTGTCCTTTCATTTGAGCTACTTCATAAGAAAAGAGTTTTCCTGAAGTATGTGAGATACTGAAGCAAGACTTCAATAACATTTTCAGGATTTTCTGTAATAACCATTTCCTGTTTTCTCTTTTTTCTGGGTTTTGTTCTTTTATCTATTTGCATTATTTATTGTGTTTTGTGGAGCAATGGTAAGTGATTCCTGGTTTGACAAGAAAGATTTTAAGTTTTAGCATAAGAAGAACTTAATGATATTTAGAAGAATTTGTTTTACCACTCTTTCAACTAGCCTCTTAATATGTGGCAGGGTCTGACATTCACACATACCTCGAGTAGTAGGTTTCTTAGAGAAGAACCTGTGAAATTCACCTCTATGTAAAGAGCTGTTACATTGGCAGGAATGGTAGATTTCATTTCTCTTTAACAGCAAGATTTTAAAGCTGCCTTGGGCTCCTGGGTAGTTCCTGCATATTCATATGGGAAGCATCAAGCTGCTCTCACTGTTTACTGAACACTTCTTCGTGTTGTAAACCCAGACGTGACAATCCAAACTATACTCACTTTCCCTACAGACTCTTGACATTCCATGAACTCTAGAGAGCTTTCTGAATAATGTAGAGATCTTGCTTTTGAGACACAGCCAGTAATTACAGCCAAGGTGAAACTGAAGTTCCAATCACATATCCAGTTAGGCTTGCACTGTGTTTAACCCTCAGTGACTTTAAGGAGTTACTATGAAATTGTTGCAACTGATGTCACTCAGTAATCATGAGATTACCAAGAAGTTGCAGACGACTTCTTGCTTGGTTTCATGTCCTATTTCTTCTAATTAGATCCTGACAGGATTTCCAGTTATTCACAATGGTTTGCTTTACAGCTATGTGCCAGCTATGTGCTACCCACACTCAAGTCCATAAATAATTGTGTTCGTCAGTCAAAACACTAACATGGTTGTCTGAGTTTTTCCTTTCGTTTTCTGTCTAGAACAGCATTGGAAGGATAAACTGAATCTTAAATGGCACACTATAGAAATCCTTATGAAAACAGCTTAATGCTGTAATATGAAATGCATTCACTGAAACATTAGATTTTATTAGGAAGAGTAAGAAAATAAAAGATCAAGGCAAGTTTACTAATGATTCACGAAACCAAAACTAACTTCACAAGGAATGTTGTGCAGGATTGTCATCTCCTCATTATTCATCTTTATAACCATCTGCAGCTTTAGTCTAAATTAATAGCATTTTTCAGCTGTACTGTACAATCCTTCTGAAAACTTAAAAAACAGTTATTTCTTTCATTAAGAAAGGAATATGATGGGCTAGTAGGAACTAGTAAATAGTGCAGATTAATTCAGTAATTGCTTTCGTCCTGGGTAGTATGGAGTTTTGAACACATACACTGCTTACTTTTCAATCTTGTGATAAATTTCTCTTCATTCTTGTAATCATTCTGTACTATAGACTTCACCTGTAAATTTTTCCTCCTTTGTGTTAAATGTGCAAATCTTCTGGTAATCTTTAAAAATAAATTTTCAATTATTAATTTTCCAATCAATGAATTAGAAAAATAAAATTTAAAATAAACATTCCCATTAATAAATAAAATATGCAGGATAAAGAGAAACAATTTTTCTTAAATCGTCTGAGATCCTAAATTGTTAATAGACTGTATTTGTTATGTAGCAGCACATTTTGTGAAACCATGAGCTACAGCAGGATGCATATGCTGACCTTAGAGGTAGAATGAAAATCTCTTCATGCCACAAAAATTCAATAGCCATGATACAAGACACCTAAGAGTGCAAGAAAAGCAAAGTCAGCAGCTGGATCTTGGTGCCATAGCAGATGAATCAATATGATAAAATGTAAAAATAAATCACTTACAGGCTGATGGGTTTATGTCAAATACTTTAAATCAATAATACAGAATTCCTAGAGTGTATTTCTTTTTTGTGTGAGATGGTTGTGTTATATTCATTCAAATAATCTAGGAAACTCCGTGTAAGAGAATTTGCTTAAAATCTGACTGAATTCACCCTCATACACCTCTGGAAGTTTCTGTGCCTGGATCCTGATGGTCATGCAGATCCCAAGTCACCATGCTACTGATATCCTGAGTACTGAAAGGCACTACAGAGGTAAGATTAATCTCGAGCTCATGAGCCTACAAGAACTTAACTGGATTTGATCTTGGATCCACAAAAGGATTCAACACTGCTTGTGAAACGTTCATGTCTTTATATTTTAGAAACTGTGGGTTGCACAGAATTGTTCCCTTTCCCATTAGGATGTTCCAGCTTCCAAGAGAAAGCCCTGGCAATAGCTGCATGGTCATCTCACTTAGTCAGTAGTGATTTTATTCAGATGCAAGAGAACCATATAGGTTTGTCTAGAGCTGAGCTGTTGAAAGAGAGCTACCAATAGCCACTCCTCATGGTGCAGAGCTAACGACAGTAAGAAATTAAGTCAAATGGGGCAAAATTTATCCAACCAAGAAGGTCATTAAACAATCTGTTACTTATGGTTTGGTATTCACTTACAATTCTTGGGAAATTTCAGGAGAGATGCTTGGCTAAGAGGTATGGGAATGTTGGAAGTCAGATATTTCTCATACTAATTCAGCACAGACTTTTATCCTGCCTGACAGCAATTTCAAACATGTGTCACACTTCTCAAGTTGCCTCTCTTATCACTAGAGAGTAACATGGTCTGTGATAGAGGGTGACACAACTATGAAAGTAATTCTTGCTCTGTTGTCTATATCGGACTACAAGGGCCGGGGCTTTGATGCCTAGCCAAGTAATTGTCTGGGGAGGGGAAATAAATTCCAGTAACTCGCATCTTTCTTACCCTTGCCTGTCAAGAAAAATTCAGCTGCTTATGGTTTTTAGCACTTAGCCACTCCTACTTTGGCATATTCTTCTCGTGGAGGTGTTAACAAACAAAGCAGTTAAGATGATACCTAACTGTCTGGGGAAAAAAAAGAAAGAGAGAAATAGTTCAAGTAACAAAATAGCATGCTTTTTATTTAGGGTAGAGCACATTCAAGAGATAAAAGAAAGGTGCCAGATCCTTAATAGGTTTGCATCTTGTTTCAAGCATCACTTGATTTATCAGTATATGTACAGAAACACAAACATATATATTTTGCTACTGTAAAATGCTTTCTCTTGAATACTTGTCATTCTGGCTTGATGGAAGTAAAAACTGGTTCATTCCCTCTTGTTTCTATTTGGAAGGTCAGTTTCTTCAGGACTTTCAGTCCACTTCCATAGACGGGAAGGTGACAAAATCTAGGTAAAAGGAAGACTTCCTTTGTGCATGTCTTTAAAAAAAAAAAAATAAAATAAACTGAACAATCCCTGTAATTCTTACCTATATGGAGGATTTAAAAATTATGAATCTTGAATCCTGCAATGTTAAGTCATTTAATTTCTTTCTGACATCTGTGTAATATTTCTACCTGTTGGTGAGCCAGTCCACTGTGGGACAACAAAGATAACATTTCTATAACACAAGACAGCAAAAACACACAGCCAAGCACAGTTCTTCAGAACATGAACCATTGTAAGAGAATAAAAAAGAATGTATTCTGGTGGACAAGTTGAAGGACAATCAAGTAGTAGCAGTGCAGTTTTCAGTAGCCTGTCTAGGAGAATCCAAGTTCTACATTTCTTGCAGGTGGAATGGTGTGTCACGGACCTTGCTCTCATTGTTCCCCTTTGTCTTTCTTGGTCCATAGGGACATCCATGTGCTTCATGACTGACGGGCAGGAAGGATGTCGGAAACAGGGAAGTGACTGGTCTACAAGTGCATTGGAGAGCTGCTGCTGGTGAGTAATAAAAAGCTTGGTCAAAAAGTTCTGCAGCATTGTCTTGATAAACTTCTGACCATGTGAAATACTGGCCTTAATAAAGTACAGAACAAGATTTAATGGTATTGGAATTTCCTGTGGAATGTTGGGGGAATTAAGTAACTTGCTCATATTCCTTCTTAAATGTTTTTATCTGACTTTACCTTGCCGTATCCTAAGTTCTAGCTATCATCTGCATGTTGACCCAGAGCCCACTCTATTTTTTTACTCTGTCCATTCAAAATGAGTTTTGTCTGGGCTTTTTTTGGTTGTTTTCCCCTGTGAGAACAAGTGACTTTTATATGCCTTAGTATACTCAGATCAAAATAAAAGTAGATCTGAAGTCTTACTTCAGAATTCCCAAAGAGATTTTGAATGCTCCAAGGCTCATATTTGAATTGACTCTTGTTGTATACTAGATAATATTTCAGGAGGGAAACTTTTTTTTGCCTATGTCACTATGAAGAAAATAGGAGCTCAGCTAATAAAGTTTGGCTTGGAATACAGTACTTGGCACTTAAGTATGTGGATTTAAAGGCTATCCAACGGTTTCGTTTTTAGATCCAGAATCACTAAAATCATACTTTCGGTTTTATAGAAATTAAGTCTGGAATTTCCACAGCTTGTCTCTTGCCAGCAACAAAAGACTAAGATAAAAAGTAGGGACTTTTTTCTCTAGTGGCTTTTATTTATTATTAGATGAAATTTTTGTTCATTCTGTGAAGTGGACAATGCCTCTGAACAGAAGAAAATAAGAAATTAGCTATTCTGTAATCTGCACAAGTTATCACACTTCTGTATTATTTTATCTGGCACCTCTGTGGATTCTGGAACTAACCAAACAGGAAGTGTCCTAACTGAGAAGCTGGTGCCTGAGAAAGATAATGCAGGAAGTAGATGCATTTATTTTTACATACAGTATTTAAGAAATTCCAGAAAAGGAAAAGAAGCAGATGATAAGACTTTCTTAAGATGTTTCTTTTTCTTTCCTTCTTGCAATAGATGACAAGTTAGATGTGGAGTACAATTGTGAGGTGTGATGTGGGTTACAGGGTAATGCGTTGGTGTTCTTTTTGTAGTTAGGTACAAAGTTACAATTCCTGAAACAGACACAACCCTTTAAATAGATCTGCATGTAGATCTCATCCTTCCCATCCCGAGATGAAAATTATAGGGAGTCAGTGATGCTCTCCTCCCCCTCCTGGGGCTATACAGAGGTTGTATTATTGTCAGGTGGTGAGAAAGCAGGTGGAGGGAGTCAGGAAAAGCAAAGTGTTGGGGAAGCTTTGGGAACCGAAACCCCAGGTGCTCTGAGGAAGGAGACGGTGTATAACCCACAGAGCAGGCTACTGAGGTTGCTGAGAACTGAAAATGTTGAGGCTGGCAGATCATTTCCGTCTGTATTATCCATGTAGTCAGCAGTATTCATACATGTCCTCCAGCTTCATGTTTTTTCGGTTATATTATCAAGATATGACCATATTAAAGGTACTACCTTGCATGTGGTGCCTGGAGGGCATTCCTTCTTTGCTGATGCCTGTAAGTTTTCTCTCCGAGATTAACTCCCATTTGAGTTACAGCACAGTCCTCTGGCTCTTTTTCTTTAGGCATGATCATCCTGTAGATGTATCAGACACTCTTTGCATGGGGTGGAAGCTCTTCATCCCAGATGCTTCCGTAAAGCATCAGAAACTCTGTAAGAGGCTTTCTGTACTCAGACCTCCAGTGCACACTCCAAGAATATCCTTCTTGAGATGTGTGAGGGCTGCAGTTCAAATGGGGGACCTAAGTATGGACTTGCTCTAACATCTCTTTGATATGAGGCTGAAGAACTGTTGAGTCAGACTTTGCTGCATCCTCTCACCTGAATGTCAAGCTTTCCACAGAAGGATTCTGACCTCTCAAGCTCTCAATCATCTTTAGTGATAAACACGTTGCACATGGTTCTGTGCTGGGCTTCTGTAGAGAAGTTATGATTCCAGAACTGAGTATTTTTAGCAGAAGTCCCAAATTGTCGCTCTAGATGCAGATACAGGAATGAAGTGCCATGAAGAATTTTATTGCTACACAGGAAACAGAATATCATGTTAGATGACTTTCCTCCCACCTTCTTTTTTTTAAAATTTCCTCTGCCAAAAGGATCATCACTCTTCACCATAGGTCCTTGGCCATGAATCACAAAATCAGTAGTGAAGGTTTTAAGAGTCCAGATTCTGCAAAAGATTAGCCTTTCAGCTTTCCCCTAACAGCCTCCATGAGACAATGCAGTATGTTAAAAATGCAGGAAGAGGTGTATAAATGTTGGATAACTAACATGTTGGATAATCTTCATTTTGTTCAAATAATTCATTAAGATATCAAGAACTTGTTATCTCTTTTGCTTAGAAGAAACTTATAAATGCATCATATAGGTATTTAACAAGATTGCAGAAGTATGAGTTAAAGCAAATGCTTAGCACAGTTCTGAAATGGTTTATTTTCTTAAATTCCAGGAGAGTCTGATGTAAATATCCTGAAGGACACTTGTGTTTTCTTATGCCAGGCCAAAAATTGTGTTCAGTATTTCCAAACTCCCTTTTGCAACACACAATTGTTTTATCTTTGTCCATCAAAGCCTTAGAAGTCTCTTTTGATTACTAGATGTATTGAAAAACATGTAGTTACATCCCTGTGCTTAATTCTTTTAATCTTTTTTGCCTTTAGTAATATTCTTGTAATATTTGTTTCATTCCAGTCTTCATTACACTCTGCATGTGTCAAGATTTCTTCCAGTTGATCCTATAATACTTATCTCACTGTGGATGTAGATGCATCCTCTATTTTTACCCCCAGCATCCACCTTTCTGCTATTTGAATAAAAAGCTAGATTATCTGAACTCTCAAGGTCGAGTGCTAGAATTTGTCAGCTGATCTCTATTTGTTTACAGACAGAACAGACAATTCTGAAAATAAGCAAACTTGGTGCCCATTTTCCTATTTTGAGGTTGATGCTGAGGGTAGCAGGAGCAACAGTAAAGTACACATTCTTTTTAAAATACACAGAAGGCTCACATTTGAAGTTGTGTAAAGAGAAAGTTTTAAGAAACTTTTAAATTTTTTAGCAGATTTGTACTTCCTTTAGTAATATTTGTTGGCTAACTCTGCTCTTACTTAAACTGTCTGAATTCAGTTTGTCCAATCACTCAGTATAGCGGTCCCTCTGGTAAGGCTCCAACTCCAGTAAAGTTGTCCAGTTTATTTTACTGAGAGCAGGATCAGAGTTATTTCCTATTTCATGTTATCTGATGAAGGACTTGATTAAAACTTCTCCAGCATGCAGACATGACCTCCTATGTTTAAATCTTTTTCTGTCTAGAAACTAATTTCCCAGAAACAAGGAAGTATTGCCCTTTCTCTTTCAGCTTAGCTTCTGATGATTATTTAAGGAGGCCAAGCAGAAGAGTTTCGTTTCTTGCTTCTCTGTGACTATGGTTTAAAAGTAATTATTTACAACGTAAGTGAGAGAGTACACTTTTCTTCAACAAAACCATTTTCTCTGAAGTAAAATCACATTGTGTAGATGTGTTGTTTCCTATCCGGGATAGCTTTTGGGGTTTTGGGTTTGATAGCAGTACTTCCAGAACTGTACTCTGCTTGCATTTTGTGACACTTAAGAGTGTTTTATTCTTCCTCCTTCTCCACCTCCTCCTCCACCTTCTCCTCCTCCTTCTGCTCCTTTCCCTCCTTCTCTAACAAAAAAATTATGATGGTGATAATAAAAATAAAATATTATGGTAGAATGCACTGTGGCAATTTAATTTAATTTTAGTTTTAGTGACTTTTGATTAGGCATTTCTAGATGCTTCAGATTTCCCTGTTTTATTGCCTTCTGGGCAATTCTTGGATTGTCTTTGGTTTGGTTTTTTTTTTTTCATTATTTACAATTATTATTATTATTAATAGTAGTAATACATACTTTCTCCTGAGATCACAATTTATCTTTTCACGATCTTTACATCCCTTTTATACTTATGTGTTTATGATGAGTGCATGAAAAAATTCGTTGATGCTTCTTGTTTTACCCAGTGTGTTTCTGTAGCAGCTTATACTCTCCAGCTATCCTTTGATGAGGATGCAAAGCTATGGCAGCATCTACAGTCATGTAAAAAGCATTAAAAAATACTTTCTGTAGAAGACATGCTTCCTGCAGGACAGCAGGGCCCTCACATCCTCTGATGCAACTCTCACCTGACCATGGTATTTTTGGAGCTAGCATGAGGTTATTAACGATATAAACTCTGACTGACTTAAAACATATATCAGTGGAGAGCCAATTTTTCAGCAAATACATTTCTTTAACATTTACAGCATTGCTACTTCAGCCTTTTTTTTTCCAAGTTATTAATCACTTACTAGATATTTGAATCTGTGCTGTTTATAAAATACAGACATCAAATGACCAAACTATTACATACCAAATGATTTGCCAGAGACATTTTAAAAACATATATGTTTCATTTTGAATTTCTTGCTGCATTTATTTAGTGATTTTTAATTGACCAATATAGAATCATTAAATTCTTTAGGCTGGAAAAGCCCTGTAGGGTCAAATCCAACTGTTAAACCTGCACTGCCATGTTCAGCACTAGACCATCTCCTCACGTGCAACAGCCACACATTTTTGAAAATTCCAGGGATGGTGATTCTACCGCTTCCCTGGGCAGCCTGTTACAATGCCTGACACCCTTTCAGTGAAGAAATTTTTCCTAATCTATGATCTTAACTTTCCCTGGTGTTATTCAAGGCCATTTCATCTCGTCCTGTCACTTGTTACCTGGGAGAAGAGACCAACCCCCACCTCAGCACAACCTCCTTTCAGGGAGTTGTAAAGAGCCGTAAGGTTCCCCCTGAGACTCCTTTTCTCCAGGCTAAATCCCAGCTCCCTCAGCCACTCCTTGTCAGACTTGTGCTCCAGCCCCTTCCCCAGCTCCATTGTCCTTCTGTGGATACTCTCCAGCATTTAAATGTTTTTCTTGAGGTGATGGGCCCAGAACTGGACGTAGCACTCGAGGTGTGGCCTCACCAGTGTGGATCACAAGGGGACAATCCCTGCCCTGGTCCTGCTGGCTGCACTATTGCTGATACAGGCCAGGATGCCATTGGCCTTCTTGGCCACCTGGGAACACTCTGGCTCATGTTCAGCCACTGTCAATCACCACCCCCAGGTCCTTTTGCCCTGGACAGATTTCCAGCCACTCTTCCTTGGGCTTGTAGTGCTGCACAGGGTTGTTGTGAGCCAAGTGCAGGACCTGACACTTCATCTTGTTGAACCTCATCCAATTGGCCTCCGCAAACTGATCCAGCCTGTCCAGATCCCTCTGTAGTGCCTAAATTACTCAAGTAGTTGAATATATAAACAACTGAGATTTAGAAGCCTTTATCCATTCTTTGCATTTATAGCATTTTCCAATTGAAAATTATACATTGAAAATGTTATTTTACTTTTTTTCATAACATTGCTGCCTTATTAGCCATTAACAGTTGTCCTCAGAAATATTCCAAACTGGATTTGTATATCCCCTGCAAAGTGGTATTGGGAATATTAGTTAATTCAGTTAATTTGAACAGTATGAGCCTGATTCAAACTGATGAAGTCAGATCTCCAGACTTCTGTTATCTGATGATATTTCTTCGTTTTTAGAGATCAAACATACTTGGTAGCACAGTTTTCAAAGGAAATACTGAGTCATGTAATGTTATTTACAGAGCTGAGCATTGTTAGAAGTATTCTGAAGACCCACAAAAATATTTTCATTAAAAGCAAATTTGAATAACTGCTTTATCTGGGATATAGTTGCATTCAATTACTTGGACTTACGCACATTCTTTCATTTTATCAGTTGTTTGCAGGATCAGATCTGAAACTGATTTTTTTAAATGCAGTAGGCACTGTATCTATGAGTGTTACCATTTATTTTCCTGGGCTTTCACAGAAGCAGCAGAGGGCGCTGAGCCAATGGGCACGGCCCGATATGGGTCTCTTCCTCCCTGCTCTGGTTTTTCCCGTCCAGGGATTTCCCACTCCACCTCGAGCAGAGCCCTTATAAAGAGCACTCTGGAGCTCTTGTAATAAACTGTTGCAGAGCAGCAAGATCTCGCTGTGCTTCTTCACAGAAGATAGAAAGCAAAACTCTTGAATTTACTTTCTTTACCCAGTAACAGCAATTACAAATGTTTAAAGAGATGGGAAGAACAAGCCAGGCTGTGCTAGTAATTTTGTGTGTGTTAAGGACTGGTAAGTTGGGGAAGGTGGGGGTTGGTGCTGCTTGTTTTATTTGTTTTAACTTTGTTAAGTGTAAACTGACCTAAAATTTGCTGTTCGATCTTTATTTCACTTTGCTCCAGTTACCTTTTCATTTCAGTGAATACAACTGTCAATTAAGAAGTTCCGTCAAAATGTCAGGAAGCTTTTTTTGACATTTACTTTGAGTTTTTCTGTGCTCTGCAATGACTCAGTCGTTTTCCTATTGAGTTTGCTAAAAGACAGTCTAGGAGACAACTGCAGTATATCAATGCATGTTTGACTTTTTACTGTCATTCCTGACAGTGTCAGTCAAGTTTGGTACTAAATGTCCTGTTGGAAGTGTTTCTGCTGTTGTCTTTGCTATCTACCTGCTACCTCTCCCCTCAAATGTTACAAAGTTTTAGAACCAGCTCCACCTGACAAAAAAAAGTTATATTGTGCCAATGCATTTATTTTCACTGACAGCATTTGGTTTATGCCATTTTATACATGAAAATTATCTGTTAGTCATCTGAGTCTGTATTATCTTTGACAAAAATAGCAATGTTTATGGGGTGTTTTGAATATGTAAACCACTGCATGAGCTTTATTAGTTTAATTTCCACACAACTATAAAGTAAAGAATTGAAACATTGAAAGACCTCATGTCACAGTAGAACATGAGAAGAAATAGGGAGATAAAAGTTGAGGAAAATGCTGAATTGATGTGTGTTTTTCCTTTTGTAGTTAAAGCTTTTGAAATGGAGATTATACCTGCTAAGAGAATTGTTGCACAGATTGGAGACACACTCATACTCACATGCAATACTACTGGCTGTGCATCACCAAGTTTTTCCTGGAGAACACATTTGGACAACCCCCTTGGAGGAAAAGTCAGCAACCACAGGACATATTCTACACTGACTATGAATCCAGTTAGCAGTGTGAATTCTCATGCTTATCTTTGTACTGTCACATGTGATGAGAAAGAGAAAAAAGAGAAGCAGGTCCAAGTTGAACCTTACTGTAAGTAAAAATGCAAAATTCTCTTTAAATAGTACGTGTTGATAGAAAACTCAATAATTGTTTTAGATATTGTGGTTACCAGTTAGCTTTTAATTCTAGGATAATGAGTCTGCTATAGCTCAACATATACTTCCTTCTAAGATTCCTTTTATATGTCTCCTTCTCTGCTTAGCTTTCTGCACTGAAGGATTGTATGTACTAGTATTATTTTTTCTTATTTTTGGTAATTCTTGAAAGCCAAAACTGCCTGAATGCGTTCACAGAGCTGGGGGGGAAAAAGAATCAAAGCCTTTGTAGTTTGCAGGGGAGTGATTCAGATGTCTAAACCTACCAGCACAGAAAACAGGATAGCACTAGTGTATGGATTGCTCTGAATGCCTATGTTTAGGCAGCTGTATCACTGCCCAGGTGCCATGCTGAATTTTACTAGATATTCTGTGATCATATTTCAGCAATTGTACAAATAAAATTCCCCTTAGTAAAAGAACTGCTTATAAAAGACTTGTAGGTCTTCAGATCAAGATATGTCTTGTAATAAAGTTGATAGAATGTCATGTTCTGAGCACCTCTAAACTCAAGATGTTTAATGTCTGGATCTTGCTCTTATGTTGACCCTACTATTCGTCTCTGCTAGTCTAAAGAAATTGATTTTATTCTTTTAGCTTTCCCCAGTGATCCTATCATTGAGATCCGCTCATCCTTAGTTGCTGGAGAACCAGCCACTGTCATCTGTCAAATTCCTGATGTGTATCCCTCTAATGGCCTGGAAGTTCTCCTAAAGAAAGATGAGTATGTTCTTCATGAGAAAAATTTCTTTGAAGATGGCAGCACAAATACAGAGACCAAAATTGTGACATATACATTTCATCCTGTGGCTGAAGATATTGGGAAAGAGATTACCTGTGTGGCCAGGTTACTAATTCCTGATATGGAATTTGAACCCAAAGAAAGAACATCTTCTCAGAAACTTAATGCAAATTGTAAGTATTTTTGTACTAGGGCTTTCGCACAAAAAATGTTGAGTTTTGTGAAATGGTTTAATGAAGTGTGTACTATAAAAAATTTATAATCTGCACTTCTTACCTATATTATTTATGTCAATAATATACTGGATTCTATTGTATTCAGTAGCACTCACTGAGTAATTAAATATCCAGAAGTTAGGCAGAAGTTAGGCAATGCTTTAGTAACTCTCTTCTCTTGCCTTGGACAGTCTGTCAGAAAGTAAAGACCAGAAGAAAAATGGTATCACACTGCTAGATGTTTTCAAAATTGTATTGTATGCTTAGGAATTCCAATTTTAGTCATAAATGATAATTAGAAGAAAAAAAAAGAGAAAACCAAAAATTGTACACATTTTGTCTAGCTTAGCTTTCAAAGCTGTAAGCAAAACATCTTACTAAGCCTGGAAGAATTGTTCCACTGTGTTACTGCAATACACATTATTCATTTTTTTCTTAGTATTCTGTGAAATGTACCTCTAAAATAGCTAGTGTTAGAGATGTGCATGTCATTCTTCATTTACTTACTGATCTTGTCTTCCTTTTGTTCTCTTACAGTTGGTCCACAAAATACTATCATTACTGCATCTCCAGGCAACTCACCAATGGAAGGAGACTCTCTAAACCTTACTTGTGTGACTCAGAGTAACCCACCACCACAAATAGTTTGGAATAAATATTCGGCTGAAGAAAGCATTCAGCATCTGACAAATAACAATGTTCTTTCTATTCCCCATGTCCATTTCAATGATTCAGGACTGTATATCTGTGAAGTAATTAATCTGGTAACCAATAAAATAGAGAAAGCAACTGTGGACATTATTATACAAGGTACAATTCTGCTTGAGTTTCACTTGTATTATCCAGTACCTAACTGGCAGATCTCTGTTAGGTTGGAGGAGGCTGAAATATTGAAAATTAGGAAAATACGGGGCCCTCCTTGTTACATATTCAGGATGCAGCTTCAATTTAAGGCTGCTCTTCATGAGTTGGACTTTTTCTTTCTATAGTTAATTTTCGGCTAATTCTCTCTGTACTGCTGTTGTATGTTCACACTTCTATACATTTCACACAATGCAACATTCAAAGTCACAAAAGAATCTGAGAAAGTGGTGGGGGGACACACACTTGTTTCCTTGAAATACAATGTATGTAGCAGTTTCACAGGGACATCACAGTCTCCTTCTTTGAACTAATAGTTTTAGTCATTAGTAATAAATGTAATAGTAATTTAATGGTAAAAATCTTTTGGACATAATAATATTGTTGTTGTAATATTTTATGATTGACTGATTGATTGCTACTGTTTTGATAGAGCCGAAAGTCTTAGATTGTCTGGGATCAAAACCAAAATAAAAAGATCCTTGAGCAAGCAATTCCCGCTTTCTTAAAAACCTCTCCATCTTTAGTACCTTGTGTTAGTTTAACAGCCTTTTCTTTTGTCATGCAGGTGCTCCAGTCATTACAAAATTCTCCATTGAACCTTCTACAACAGTTCAAGAAGGAGAAAATGTTTCCATACAATGTTCTGCTGAAAGTAGCCCTCCTCCCAAGATTATTTTAAGGAGAAAATCTGACAATGCAGACATGGGGCCTGACAGTGCCAGGAGTATCCTTCTTCCATCTGTGACATTCCAAAATGGAGGAGACTATGAATGTATAGCAGAAAATAAGTTTGGGAACAGTAGAAGTGAAATCACACTTAATGTGAAATGTAAGTATGTGTAAAGTTTTCCCAGTAATTCAAAATTATTTAGTTAGTTCTTCAGTGATAAATATAACCATCAAATTAAACAAAACCCTGTGAGAACAAAAAAATCAACGTTGTCCTCTGCTCTTCCCTAAGAAAGGAGCAGTGCTGACGAACAAAACAAAGTCATGAAATCTTAAATATAATGACATTCTAAAGTCCAGATCTGAATGAGTGAGAAATTGATCTACATGGTTAGAAGTACTTGGTTAGTATGTTTAGGCTATGGAGGGTTTGTATGGAATCTCTGATACTGTGTGCTTTACTTTTCTTTTTGAGAATGGAAAAGAAATTAATGTTGGGAGGCTGACATCCAGTAGGACATGTAGGATCCATCACTAAAAATCCAGTGGTGATTTACTATAGGACTCTTCCTTTCAGATGGACCAAAGAACACAATGATCACTGTTATCCCTACTGCTGCTCTTAAAGAAGGAGAAACTGTGACAATGAAATGTACTAGTTCTGGTAATCCAGCTCCTGTGATCTCCTGGAAGAAAAAGAAGGCCACTGGGGAATCTGAGAAAATTTTTAGAAATGCAACTTTAACTATACAGAACTTGAAAAGTCAAGATCTGGGGCTTTATGAATGTGAAGCTTATAATCCATTTGGCAAGGAAGAAAAATCTGTGAAATTACATGTTCAAGGTTTGTAGAACAAGCCAGAAAACAAGTTTTTTGGTTTATATATTTTAGGTCCAGATCTTCTTTGTGAAGGATGAGGTAATTCTGTCTTTGATGTCAATGGAATTAAAAAGTGGCCCTAACATCACTAAGTCATTTAGGAAGCTTTAAACAATGAAGCATGAAGTCTGCCTCAGTACAGATAGCTTATGAAATGTTCGTAAGTCAGCGGGGCTTCCATCACTCCTTCCAACTGACGAATGTATGCTTGAGGTAAAGAAGGTATGCAGTGCCTGTATTTCCTTCCAAACAGGCCTCAGTGGAAATCTGCATACAAAATATTCCAGGAGAAAGTGCATGCTGAAACTGCTCTGTGGAAGCACTGTGTTACAGCTCCTTGCTTCTTCCCTAAGTTACAACTCTGTTTCCTCCTCTTGCAATCTGCATTTAAGCTACACAAAATGCTAGTTCCTCAACTTAAAATGAAATGATAGCAAAGTTTCATTTTCAATAGTAATCAGGCTTCTCTCCTTTAGCTCTGCTGCTTCTGCCTCTTGCATGGCAAAAGGGTATTGCTTTGGGATCACTTCTGCCACCAATTCAGCTCTCTTCCCTATTCTTTACTATTTTAATAGCTGCACCAAAAAATACACTTTTGATTTCCCCTTCAAGCAAAGCAAAACAAGGACAAAGTGTTACCATTCCTTGCATATCTGCAAATGTTACATCTCTTAGGAGTACTCTATAAAAGAAAATTGCTGATGGGTTCACAACCCTTGAAACAATAGATAGCAAATATACCGCAGACAGGGCTTGGCTAAGGGATGCAGGAAAATACACATGCATACCTTTAATGAACTGGGAGAGTAGTCTCAGCACATAGTACTTACATCAAATGTTAGTTAATATAAATGCTCTACGGAGTTCATATTAGGATTTCTTTTATGCAGATAGAGTGACATCTTCAGTTTCATTAAGAATGAATTGTCTTTAAAAAAACTGAGATAAGTTGTACAGGTCTTTGTCATAAGTGGTCTTAATGCTAGTGAAAACTTCAGTCCAAAATGGTAGATACGCAAAATAATTGCTGCCTCAACATTTTTCATATTTCCACTTCCATCTTTTGAAAACAGGATATAAAATTGAGGAACCTAGTGGAAAAAAAATACACTTCTAGGACTCCTTCCTTTGCCTTTTCTGTTTCTCTTGTGTTGAAAGTGGACATAGACCTCTGGTTTTGTTGGTCTGTGCCCTTTCATGAACTCAAACAAATAAATAGTGAATTTGAAATAAGAAAAGAAGAAGAGGCTCCATATAATTTAAAAGTTATGCAACATACTCCATCAATTGATAAAATGTTCTTTTTGGCAGCTGCTGTTGGCTTCAGTGTGTGAAGGATAGCTGGTGACAGCGTAGTGTCTAAAGCCACGTGCTCAACTACTATAGTGGGCCCATTGACTGGATTAGTATTTTGCCTGTAAAAGCTGCTGATGCCTCACGAGTTTTGCTTCTGTTTATTGCTAAATCCTACCTTGCATTTCTTTTCAGTCCCTCTCCAAAATATTGCTGTGTTAGTATATCCATGAGAAAATGTTAAAGTAGAAAATATCACTATTACATGTAGCATATATACCCTCAGAGATTGTCCTGAAAAAAAGCCCATCAGGAGAAATTATTCTGCCATCAATGAATGGAAATTTATACTCTGCACTGTCACCAAAAATTATACAAGCAGATATGTACTTCATATTTCCAGTAAGGTTGGAACAACATTTCAGAGATCGAGATAGCTGTTGTAGATGGGTGGGTCTATTGCTTTAATCCTACTTTGTTTGTACTTTCTAGTGAATTTTTTGTCAAGGTGAGCACAACTAGTTCATAGCTGATCCTTGCATGACAGTACTGCAGTTAACCTAAAAAAAACCCCTCACCCAAAATCAAACCAAACAACCTGGTCAGAATAAGCTGTATTTAACCTCCTTTCAGTGTGGATGTCTTTGTCTCTCTTACGTGAGTTGGTGTGGTAGCTTTAGGGATAGGGCCAGAAAAATGTGGATCCCAGCTGCATTTCTGTCCACATGTGTGAACAGTGAGAGTAATCCAGAGAAAGTTCTGTTTCACAAAAATAACTAAATATTGGACTTTTAAAACATGGTCTTCCCCTTGAAAGATGAATTCCAGGAGGTTGAAATGCACTCAAACGTTTCCTGAGTAAAGTATGTGGTATTCCTCTTGTATTCTTCATTAATTTCATGATATTCTTCATTGTAGATGATATCAGATGGGTTTGAACTTGCAAAGCAAATTTAAGATCGAGATAGTGGCTAGAAATTAAAGTGTGTAATATGAAGTTACTAAAGGAGAAAATGTAAGGAAAACACAAAAAACATGCTTTGTGCATGAAAACAGAAATATGTTCCAGATGAAGGTCATTAATAACACTGCTTTTACAGTGATGTACATGTATCTGTTTCAAAGAATATTTACACAATTTTTTTCTCCTTTTGTCTCCATTTTCAGCAAGGTTGGAGGAACCAGATCAGATGATACCATTGATTATTGCATTCTCATCTGTAGCAGCAGTAGCAGTACCTGCAGTTGCAATTTTGATCTATGTGTCAAGGCAAGCAAAGATCAATGGATCCTACAGTCTTGTAAAAGCACTCAGGTTGAAAGTGTGATCATGTGAATACAAGTCTTTAGTTGATAATAAGCGCATTTATTTATTGCTGTGACTGGTTCTACTCTTCTGTAACATATGGTAACAAACAAGTGACTTAAGAACAGCACCATGTGATAGCAAATGGATTTTTTTTTTCATGTTTTGAGAAGTGTTTTGGTATTTAAATTAAAGGAAGAGCTAGAATCCTATCCTAGAAATTGGTAAATCACTTCTGTGTTGAAGCATGCTGAACAAAGAGCTCTGTGAAGAACTAGGTTTGTACATAGTGTATAATTTGTGTCATAAATATGTTCAACTAAATATCAGTTTGTAAAACTGAAGTCTTGTTGCAACTGTACAGAGTAATTTTGTTAATTCAAAGATATAAATGAATATTTCTTGAGCTGATCAGGTGATTTTTATTTTGTATTACTCTGCAGTACGAATGTTTTTTATATAATTTGTCTGTTTGTGGTAATGTTTGGAAAATGTTCTCTTTTCACTGATATTGCCATAAACTGCATCTTCAATGAAGTTATGCAATCACTGGGCTATGCATTTCTAACAAATTTAAACTAATTTAAGACTTCGAGGCTCATTTGTGAAATGTTTTATTTTAAATATTATTAAAAAAATGCCTGGGGTAATAATCTAGTAAATTCTAGGACTGCCAAGGTATTTTTGTAGGCTTTGATCATTCTTAGATCAATGTCAGAATTCTGTTATTTTGTGATGAGCCAAATCAGACTCTTCTTGTAAAATCTAAGCTGATTTTAAATATACTTTACCAATTTCCACTGCAAAATAAAACTGCCAGTAGATTTCTTTGACTAAATCCCACTAGTGATGCTTGTTTAAGATGATGCCAGAATACACATTACTATGGAAGGAGATTGTCCTTAGCAGCAGCAGCTGTGGGTGTTGTGGGAAGCCCCAGATGCAAAGGCACAAGCAAGGCTGGCAGCAACCTCAATGCACAGGCAGGGGGCACAAGCAAAATCTGTGCACTTGGCAATGGTGGGCGAGTCGTTTCCTGAAGAAATGCCCTTCCCAAGCTGCTCACTGTGGAAATCTAAACCACTTGCCTGACTACTTTCCCTTTAACAGAGAACCAGTGTCTGCATGCTTCACTCTGGTTAGTGCCTGTTTCACCACACACTTGCCAGTGTTGGCAAAATGGCTGTGAAAAGTGTGGACTTCCTGTGCAGACGCAAAGACAGAAGGAAGGAGAGGTGGAATTTGATAGTATTTATCCTTACCTCTCTTCTTCTGACTAGCAGTGGTGCTTTGACTCATCTGGGTGCTGATATTCAGCACTGAAGGCAAAGTTGTGGGAGGTGCAGGCTCTGTGGCTGAGAGGTTGAAATGTATCCTGGTCCAGTGTGGCCTGATCCATCGTTCTAGGCACAGGAAGGTGGGCCTGGCCCCTCCAAACTTGCACACAGAAGCTCAAGCAGACATACGTGAAAATAATATATCTTTACATTACATACATGGTAACAACTGCTGCCAACAGCAATGCAAATGCAGGTGCTAGCTCTGGGATGAGGCTAGCTCTGGGATGAGGCAGTGGTGCACATCTCCCATATCTTTTTCATAGTGTGTTCAGCAGTGTTTTGTGCACAGTAAATCAGTTCATGCAAGATGTCTACCTAGATTGGAAAGGCAGGCTTGGAAAGTGGGGGTGTAGCAGAAAAATGGAGAGCAGTGTGGACTTGGCTTGGAGGAATGTGAGCATGCAGTAGGAGGGTGAAGAAAAGATTGAAGACAGAGGAGGAGGAGAGCTTTGACAGGCCCATGACATAAATTTCTTGGAGGTGGTGCCAGGCATATTTATTCAGAATAATGTCAGGCCTGTCTCAATGCTGCCTTGTGAATAAACCAGAAAGCATGATTTTTTTCCACTGTGCAAAACTTTGGTGCACACACATTTTGCCTACTCAGTGAGGTTCTGGTGTCTGTATTGCAGGAAGGATAGTTAGGAAAGACACAGAGAAGGAGAACTGGAAAATGAGACTAATTAAAATGCCTGGGACTTTCCAGGTTGGAGAGAGAATGCTGAAGGAGGAGGGGTTCTGACTGATGTTTTCCAAATGTGAAGACAGCTGATAGAAAACAACAGATGCAGAACTCTTTGCTAAATCATGCAATTCCAGAACTACAAGACACGCAAACTAAGGAGAAAGTGGTTTAACAAAAACAATAGAACAGTACTTCTTTACAGGGTGAGTGTTAATCTTCTGGAAGCTGCTGCAGAAGGCTCATGGGGGATAACACTGTCAATTGGCTCAAAAGCAGAATGGAAAAAATAATGGGCTGAAGGTCCATAAACAAAAACGAAAGGGAGTAGGCAGAAATGTGTTGTACAGCATCCCTAATTCAATGGCCATTGATGCTGAGCAATACTCAGGATGTATACCAAAGGAACTGGCCAGTGTATGATGTCCTGAAATAATGTCTTTCACTGCTGGAGACGTCCTGGGGTAGCTGGGCTGCTGGTGAGACCCACCAAGGTATGCCTTGTCTTCTTACTCCTCCTCTGAGCTGCCTTGGGCCAGATCTACTTGCAGAAGGGGCATGAAAGTTCCTGTGCTGTTTTTCCCTCTCCTGTGGACTGAAAAGACAAAAGCTGGGTGGAAGAGAAATAGGAGTCATCTTGCAACAGTGCTTTGGTACTTGAGTAGTCTTTACTGGAAATTCCTCCATGAGTTCCCAGTATCCTTTTAGCTGTTGGTTTCATCAGTATTTCTGATACAGATACAGATGCTAATGTCCACCTGGCTTGTCTGCCCTCTCAGGACCTCTATTAGGGTATTAAGTTACTTGAGTGGATAGGAATTGTTCTGTGATTTCAACAGGGCCAGCTTTTCCCCCAGAAACATTAAGTGAATAGATAGAACTTCCAGTTCGCGTTTTAGGAGAGTTTGCTCTTGTGTGGGCAGTGAGCTTCCTAGCAGTGAAATCACAAAGAAGGGTTTTGCCAGGGGATTTCCTTCCCTACTGTCTGGTTCTCGGTATTTTCCAGGGAACTAAATGATATCAGTACAAACTTGTCCTGTGGAGGCTGAAAGTTCACAGTCTAATAACTTCTCTTTTTATTCAAAATTACAGAAGCTTCTCCTTGCACAATTTCTCATAAGCAACTTGCAGAGCCTCTGCCTTGGCAAAAAGTCATGAACAGCAGCTCCAGCCCAGCAAGTTGTTTCAGAGCTGCCTTGAGGTCTAGGTAAGAGTCCCTGCCACAGGGCCTGTCTTTATGATCAAGAAAGTGGTCTGTAAAGCAAAGAGCTGTGACGGGTCCTCTCAGGTTTTCTCTATAAAGTCACTTCACAAGTTACAGATATGCATTTTCCCCTGTCTGATCTGTGCTCAAGAATAGCTGTTGCTTTTTTGTCCTCAGGACTTTAGCCCAAAAATACCACTGGGCAATGCTAATATGAGTCTGGATTTTAACAGGTGATTGCAAAATCTCACTCCCTCAAGTCAGTCCAGGATGTATTCTTTCTTAAAATATAAAGCTCAAACAGAAAAAGATACATTTTTTAAACATCTCCAAGAATGCTTTCAAATAATTTTTAGGTATCCTGAAGGGAACAGTTAATATATCCCATGAGAGAAGTACTGTTATGTGCTGGAGATAACATTGTTGGCCTTGTATTTGAAGGGGCAGGCTCCTCCTGTTTTCAGGGCATGATCAGGGCATGATCAGGATGTTTAAGGGCAAATGATGATCTCCTGTCTCTGAATGGGGTAGGCCATTCAGCTTCATGGACTTGCTGCTGTGCTGGACCACATAATTTCTTTAAGCAGAGTGTGTTCCCCTGTAAGGGATCTGATCTGGAAATTCATCATAAACAGAGAATATGCAGTTGTCCTTGGTAATTAGTGGTGCCCTTCCAGTCATACATCCATGGCGTACTTCCTAATCGGATTTTTCTATCCTTTTACACCATTCTCCCCCAACTGATAATTTGGGCATGCTGCAACCAAGTAATCTCTTATTTCTTTGATAAACTAAAGCCATAGGGCTGTTGGTAGCTACATTTGTCTTTTCTACAGCAATAAATAATCCTTGTGGTTTTTTCTAAATCCTCTCCAGCACTACACATACCTTTTAACTTGAGGCAAAAAAACTTTGTCAAACTAAGCAGTCGGAATTTTACCTATACCTTTCAACCTACCAATCAAAACCTGACAGAGTTTTTGACACTACTCCATACTCAGTTTGAAGGCCACTTCACATTTTAGGAAGAAGTGAGAGAAGTGGTTACGTCAGGGAAACTCCCTCTCTTGTTCCATTGTCATTTGTGCAGCTCAACAGTCTTTAAGTCTCACAACCTTTTGGGATCCATGTGCTACATATTCTGCCACCAAAGTGGTGCAAGTTATGTTACTAGAAATATGGAAATGCTTGTAAAAAGAGTGATGTGCTTTGCTATTAGCTACCAGGCATCTTAGTAGTGTATTGTTGCAAGTATCTGGGCACCCAGTGGGTACAAAAGCAGGGAACCTCCTGTCTGTCCCTCTGCCCTTCTCGCCTGAGGAGTCCTTCTGGTGCTGCTAAAATACATGGAATGGCCAAATGTGTGGCTGTGAGACACAGGAGTGGGAAGTTCCCCTTGCTTATGAGGTCCTTTTTTCCTCTCAGTGGTTCTGCTATGTTTAACAAGGGAAACAGTTTTTTTGACAGGTTGAAAATTTACCCTTACAAGGGCACCTTTTACTTTCTGCAATGCGAAGAAATTGGGAAGTTTAAATCTGAACATTTATTTTTAAAAAAGGAAAATATGTATTTTATAAACAGATGTGATAGACAGTCTGTGACTCTGTGCTTATGTGACTAGAAGTAGGACAACAAATACTCTCTTTTTCTTTTCTTTTTTTTAAATTGCAGTAATAAACACTATATCCATATGTGTTAAAGGAGCCAGAAAGGAGGAAATATGAGGAAAGTAAGACCACTTGACTTTAATCCTCTTTGCTGTGATTGTAAAAGCCAAAATGTTCTGTCCTAATGGTGCTGATTTTTCTCTTAAATATTTTTCCTTTCCTTTGAATGAGAGGCAGATATGGGACATCTGCTCTCAGCAGTTGAAAGAAATGGTGGCATAGGATGTTCCAACACAGATGTCATGTCTTGAACACTCCCACATATTTCCAACTGTTATATTGCATGTCGTTCTTTCGTATTTATTGGAGATTTCCAGTGATGGAGATTATCAGTTTTAACAGTGAGGTAATTTTGAGACACTGCTACCAGTTGAGCTACAGGGCCTCTTTGCTAGTCAAACCTGGTAGATTAAACTAGCTTTTTACATTCCCAGGCACACAGTGTACAGGGCAGAAAACAGCCCTTGATCCTTTGGCACCACTGATAACATGCAGCTGAATGGAGAACTTCAGAACATAGGGCTGTGGTATTTACTTGACTTACAACTAACGGGCTTAAACAACAAAATCTTACCACAAATGGTGCATTCATCTGCTTGTTGCAATATCAGCAATACATATAAAATAGAGTTAAAACACAACTGCATTCCATTTTTAAAATTACATTGAAAATGTATCTACTATTTTTCCTATTGATTTCCCGTTCAACTAAAAATGAATATTTGTCCCTTCGTTTATATCCAAGCTTCATAACCGGAGAGTGAGGCAAGACAGCATGATTCTTCACTGTTGAGTAATCATTCAGGCACTCCTATCTGAGAAGCATACAGAAATAAATATTTTAGTGATGTAATTTAGGTTTTGTAGATAAGCTCTGGGAAGAAGGAAAGAAAACTTCCTTCTTACAAACAAAATGCAATTCCAGTGCCACATTGTTGTTGAGGCTTTTGTTCTAGTTCATAGTCACAATGGTCTTGGTGCTGATAACTGAGCAGGGATGGAGCAGATAGCAAGATTTTGTTTGTATTGATTAAAGATCACTCCTTTTGAGAAATCATGACAATGTTGGCACTTTTCCCAAGCTGTCTGAGGGGAAGTAAAAAACAAGAACATGGCAGAATCAGGCTCTGCATGCTTTTTCTGACAGCCAAAAAAGTGGTGTATCTGTAGAATCAGATAAAGAAATTAATAGAATACAGGAGAATGTATTTTGACATCTAAAAGTAATTCCTAGGCTGAAATTCTGTGTTCAAAATACAAATGTACTGAAATATCCCATTTATTTTATGATACATATAAACTTTCTGTCAGAACATAATTCTTCTTTCTCTTGTTTCCTGTTTAGTAGTGTCTGTAGCAGCAAGCAGTTGAAGAGCACACTTTACCAGTAGGCTGCAAGTGTGATTATTCCTGTTTTCTTTCCTGTGTCTAACTCACTGTTAATTCGATAAAATGAGAAGGTATAAACCTCCAATATTTGCACTTCTTCAGACATGAAAATCAACTTTATAAAAGCTGTTGTGATTTTTAATTAGCAAAGTTCTCTTGCTGCAAAAATGAGAAACAGGTGAGTAGATGTGAGCTATGATCAAGGCACCTGTTTAGCCTTGGGCGTGATTTAATAGGGAAGAGAATATAAATTCTGTGTGAGCTTAATGCTGAATCACCCACAAGGTTTCTGCAGCTTTTATAGATGCATATGCTTAATTTTGGAATGAGACCAAATTAAGAAGGTAGCAAGATAATTTTAGGAAGACTCAGTGAAAGGAAAATGACATTCATTTTGATGTAGAGCGTGAGAATGACCACACCATGTCAAGCCAAAGCTTTTAACCACCATCAGGTAAAACTGAATGCCTAAAAAAAAATGCTGTAAAAGCAACAAGCATGGTAATATGTTCTCTAAATGCACTCCCAACCTCCAGCTTCTTCGAAGCTCAGGAGTCTCCTGAGTCAGAGTTTCCTTCACTGCATTTAGTAACTTGCAAGGGGTTTGTTTTCATTTTGACACTTGAAATTATGTAAATCCATAGCATGCACAACATCCTTGTTTGCAAGAGATGAAGTACTGCTTTGCTGAGTTTGAGATCTTATGGTGGTATGTTTGGGAGCTTTTGAAATTTCTGCCTTGTACTGTTTTGGTTTGTGTTTTTTTCAAAATGGAAGAAAGTGGGGAAAAGTTTGAGCCATCTTTCAACACTGAACTATCTAGATTTCTAGATAATGTCTGGGGCACAAGAGAATGCAGTGTGAAGAACTCTGCACAGCATTGCCACAAGCTGTCAACAGCCGAAGAGAGGGATTTGGCAGTGATCCCACAACCTAGCTGGAGAGCTGCATGTTCCAGACCTATTAAGGAGTAATTCTGCATGCAATTTATATTGCCAATTGCTGTATTTAACACAGTACAGGTGAGTAATCAATTACTTTCACATTTGAAGAACTCTCACTTAGATATTTAATATTCAAATACAACAAAGCAGGGGATGACTGTGACAGTCAGGGTCAGGACTAGCAGGAGCAAGACTGGCCACCACACCTGCTTTTGTTCATTGCAAACAAAATAAAGCCTTCCCAGTCGTTTCCACAAAAACCCTGGGAAAATTTTTGAGGTAGATTACTTGGATTATAGGAGAGACTAAGGTTTTTGGTATGTAGAAGTCTGGACCAGAGGGTATGAAAGAATTTCTGATGTATTGTTAAATGTCCTACACTTATTTTAATAACAGTAATAATAAAACATGGTAAGGACTATAAAACAGGTAAGAGAAAAATATTGGGAATCTTACTGAATTAGTAGAACATTTTAACAAACAGAATTTTATAAAAGATTGTTTATGTAGGTATTGTTTCCACTGTTAATGACAAAAACTTAATTTCAAGGTAGCATTTTGTATGATTTATCAAAATGAATATGTGAAACAATAGACCAATAGCATGAAGCACAGAGGAAACAAGAGCTTCTTTTGTTGGAGCCTCTGAAGAGTGTGTAATCAGAGCTCAAGTCTATGACACTTGAAAAGAAAAACTGTCAGTTTTGAACCACAAGATTAACTTCGTTGCCTGTACTTAAAAGATGAATACCTCTTTTCAGTTATCTTTCCTGCAGCTGAACTGTCAAGAACAGACATCTTGAAAGCATGTTTTTTGAGTGTCTTAAAAGAACCATCCGCAGGATGGAAAGAGACAGAAGTCTGCAGTCTAAAGGAATGTAGTGCAGTGCACCTTCTAGGTCACCCTGATATAATGGCCCAAGCAAAAATTGTACAAAGAAGTACCTTAAATTTCATTTAATATGCTTGGCCAATCTAGTTCTTGATAACCTGATCTCCTAACATTCAAGAGATCACAAGCAGCCTGAGTTAAAGCTACGACTTTTTCAAAAATACTCTGATGGCAGGTTTAAAAATCGAAGTGTGAGAAATTTTGTGGCAAATGCCGGCCTACTTCTCCATGTCATTTAATCTGTTTTGCAATTTGAAATTTTTAAGCTGCAGATATGTCTAAATACTGATGCTAGGTAAAAAAATGTATCTTAGAAGGGAAAAGTATATTTCTGGACTGATTGAAGCCTTTCCATATCCCTCCAGTCATCAGAAATTAGAGAGAACACAGAGCCAGTCCCTTCTCAGAGGTGTACAGTAAAAAGAGAAGGGGATATGGCCAAAACATGTGATAAGGGAAGTTCCTGTTGTACGTGAGCAACAAATACACGGTGAGGGTTTTCAGAAGCCAAAACAGGACCTCAGCAGCTGGAGGACCTCTGCCCTTGGGGCTTTTGCAATTCAGCTGGAAAAGACCATGATCAATCTAATCTAACTGTAAAGTTTGCCTGCTTTCAGTGAAACACTGGACTTGATGATCTCCGGTGATCATCCCTGCCTAAATTTTTCTGTAACTATGCATGACAGAGGCTTCCATGAGATACCATTGTTTTTTTTATAAGGAGCAGTGTAATTCCCGTATAAGAGCAGATGAAAAATATTCAAACAGACACTGATCTTGGGCAATAAGCAGCAACCAAAGTTTCACAAGAGGATGCAAGAAACATCCCTGAAGACAGATACAGGACCAGCTGCTTCTACAGCATTAAGGGGGTTTTTTCCATCTGGTATATCTTGCCTAAAGGCAGGCATAAGATTCAGTCTATCTTCCAAATCCATGGCATAGTCATAAGTCTAAAAGTCCCGTAATTTCATGACTCCTTTAAAAGTGCTGTCCCAATTACTTCCTGTGGAAAAGAGTTGCACAGTTTAATAAGACACTTTGTGAAGAGTGTTTCCTTTGATCAGTTTAAAATACTTCTCCTTTTTGTCTTCTTGTTTCTGAGTAATCTGTATCACCCTCTCTAAAACCTCTAGTGCAGTGTCACCTTTCATAAGCAATTATCAGTGCAGTACTTCCTATTCCAAAGGAAGTTCCATCATTTATTTACCTTAAGGGAGCTATAATGTTTCTTGGATTATTCTGCATCTTATTCCTTGCATTGTAATATTTTTGGGATATTGTTGTCTTAAGGTGACCTGGTCTGGCTGATAACCATAGTTTCCAATCCCAAACACCAATTAAGTCAAAGAGAGGGTCTGCTCCTTACAGAAAACTAGTTTCTCATTCACCCCTCCCTTTTTTTCTTTTCCTCTGGATTAATTTTCTGACTGGATCAGGTCCTGAATTGAAAGTGCTGTAGGATCTCACACTTGTTTAGGCTAGTGCAACCAAGGCAGAGATGCTGATCATCAGAATGAAGACAGAGCCATCTCTCCCACTCTTGCATCAGTTGAAAGTGTCTGTGACCGATTACTCCTGCTAGCTGACCTTTATTTAACCATAGATGCACACTCAGCAGAAATTTTACTGCTCCTAGAACAGTGATTTTTAATTGCCTACTTATTAATAACTTCATCTAAATGGTCATTGTTCAACATGTCACACAGAAAAATTTCCTGTAGGAAGTGGAAAGCAATTGGCTGCTCTCTGGAAGACTTTGATATTTATAAAGCCTGACCTGGATTTTCCAACTCATTTGACTGAAAAATATTTTCCATTTCCCAGAACAGTTTTGGTGTATTTGATAACCACATTTAGGACTTCCTTTAGAGTATCCTTGATTGAAAAGATTATACAAGTAAATCTGTATTCCCAGAAAGAGTTTAAGGTTGCCTTAACTTTCTTTTAAGTGTGAAGACCTGTACTGTAAAGATAAATGAGACCATCAGAGGTCACACAGGATGAAGAATTCAGCCCTTACAAAGGAAGATGTGATGATGGACTATATCTCTCCTACCATTGCCCTGCAGTGCTTTGCAGCCATATCCCTTTCCAGCTTATTGCAAATGGCATTTAGGATCAGCCATCCATAAATCACCAATATCACCAAAAACCTACGGAAGTATAGATTTGCTCACCCTGAAAACTTCTAAGAAGCTTTGATGTAGGGTAAGGTCAGAATATTTTGGTTTAATGAATAAGCATTGAGTAAAAGAGAAGTTTTCACTTCTTGTTCAGTATTAGTTACAGAAAACACCTCTTCTGCTCATTTCCTGTTTGAAAATTCTCACTTGTACATCCACTCTGGATTCCAGTCGTGTGACCATTTCAGTCACATCCCATGAACTCCAGTAAGTGCTTCCCTGTGTTACTGGTATAAAACCTCTTCAGTGGCTTCCACCTCAGCAACTGCATTAGCCAAGAGTCCAGCTGGGTGAAACAGTGGGACACCAGCACAAACCCAGGGCTGTGAGCTGCATCATGGTGGTTCAGTGTCCACTGCCCCTGGAGAAAGCCTGCAGTCTAGAACCTTTTGCTAAGGAACCCGGGAGCAGATACAGAGCTGCAGACGAATGTATGCTCTGAGTCGCTTTCAGCAGTTTTGTTGTATGAGTGATACATATTGATATGTCAGCATCTTCCCAGTATTGTTTTGAAACAGCAAGTTGGTTAAGAACACATTTTGTTCCTGTTGTCTTGTATTATGACTCACTTTCTCAACAATAAAAAATACCAAAACCCCTGAAACTTTGTGTCAAAATCCATGAGCTGAGAACATAAATCTGCAAATAGTTGCTGTTTGTCTTCCTACTCTCTTCTCATAAACAAATTTCTTGGGAAATTATTTTTCATGATACTCTAGAGTCAGCTGCTTTACACACATATTTGTGTAACATCAAAATTCATGTCAACCAACAGCAGTGCCTTTTTAGAGGAGTGTAACTACAGTGTGATCTGCCAGCCATCCATGCAGCTATTTAATCCCCTGACCTAAATTTGGGTGTTTGTCACCACCACCACCACTACTACTATTTGCTTCTAAGATTAAAGGGGGAAATAGTGTCTCTATCTGCATGGAGTTGTAAAGCTGTGCCAGAGTAGGTTTTGCTCTGTTTATTACTTCTGCTGAGGCAGAAGAGTGTTCTTCCTCATACAGTGGTAATTTTAGTGCAGGGTAGATAAAGCATATGTAGAAGTAAAATGCTGGGAAAGAGACCATTCTAAAATTTGAACACATTTTATTTAATCTTTTATTTCTGGGCTTTTGTGGATATTGCATATCTTGGTTTAACTGAAGATCAGTCTTACATTTACGTGAGAAAAATCAGTCTTGTTCTTTTCCTGCATGAAGTTGGGAAACCTCAGGAATCTCATGCAAGTAATTTTGTGAAATTTCTATCCCAGCTTCCCAGCAGTTTAGATGCAGTCTTAGTCATACTCTGAGGAACATTCTGCCACCTAAACAAGGAGTACTAAAAGAAAAATGCTCTTCTTTCAAAGATGTCTCTTGTTTATGGGCCAATAACTTATTTTGCTAAGGACTGAAAGGTAATTGCAAGACCTCACAAATCTCCATGTATACAGTGGGGATCCAGTTTTGCTAGAATGGTATTTGACTGACTTTCCTTTTTAGCTTACTTGAGCCATAACTCCCAGATAATTCATGCTGCCTACACATTAAATCTTACTTTGTCTAAGGTGGGTGAGCCAAGATCCTGCCAGGAGGAGTGACTCAGACATGGGGATAGCCAGGTTCCCATGAAAGTCTCCCTCCAGGCTCTGTGGGTGCAGCTGGCTCCAGGAACTTGACCATAAACGTAGGCTCAGCTACAGCATTATATGCACGAGCCTAATTTGCCTCAGTCTCATGTGGTTTAAATAACAAATTGTTATTTGCAAAAAACTCCAACCCAGCTCTGTAGGAGGATGTGTCTCTCCTCTATTTATGCAGAAAAAACGTGAATCCCATGTTATAGTATTCCTTTTATTTCATAAGACATCACGAACCACCATTTCTGCAGCTGTCTCTGCAGACAGAGGCTGGTGCTGCATTCATGGGAACTGAGCCTCTGCTCGTTTAAACTGTAGGAGGGGCTTACAGAGATGTCCTTGAACACTTTCTGCATCTCCAATTGTGGTTTTTAGGAAGTGAAGTGGTTTTACAAGGACCAAGGTTAGCTGGAGCCAGACTGTACTTCTAAATCTGTAGTCTAACAATACTTTGATATTGTAACGCTTCTCTCAGTAGATGTGAATGTGAGAGGAAGGCGGGAAAAGGAAATGAGGGAAATGTAAAGTTGGAGAGAAGGTGAGACATGCACATAAAGCAGGAAAGAAATGAACTTGAAAGCAGAATGTAGAAAATAAAAATAGAAGCAGAAAAGGAAATTTTAGAAAAACAAGAAGTAAAAAAGACAATTTAAAAAAATTGTTTCTATTTGTCATAAGCACTTGGCTCAACTGCAACTGAGTCTGCAAGATGGAGACTGATAGTCTGCAGTGCAGGAAATGGGCATTGCTCACTTCTTCACAGACTCACATGCTACAACGAACTAATGAAAGAAAGAAAGAGAAGCTTAGACAAGTAGGGTAATTTAAACCCGCTAAGTGTCAGAAATTTTGTAATATGTCATGAGATCCTATGGAAAATTGTGCACTTTTTGCTGAGGTTTTCTTACCGTCTTCTGTTGAATTTTGTCCTTGTTTCACTTGCCCGTACCATCTGCTCAGGGGAGTGGTGGATCTTGGAAACAGCCTGCTTATGATTTACTAGAAACTTGAATTTCATGCAGACAGATGTGGGAGAAGAAGCTTTAAGTAAAAATGGTTGGATGGTGGTGGCTGGCTCTGAGACTCAAATTCCTGGACAGTGGGAGCCCTGGTTTGTGCTCCCAGGTTCACTATGCAGCCCATGAGGAGTGGAGCAGGGAGGCATCGGAATTCTTGCAGGCTGCTACTGAGCCCTAAGTGGTATGTGGGTAACTTCAAAACTCAGTTCTTTCTGCAGGAATGTCATTCCTTCCATTCGTGGTCTTGTATTGTGGGGACCAACAGCCTTTTCATCAGAAAACCCCAGTAGTCATTTAACAGTCAGAACAGAGGTGGTGAAGTTTCCTTCTTTTTACAGTATGTGCATTAAAGTATCTCCCAGGAAGTAAAAGATCCAGGTGTCAACTTCTTCCTCTGCCAGAATGGGTTTAACTACCTTTCCCTCCAAATTACAACAATCCGTAGCTGTCCAATTTGCTGTGGGACAGAGTCTCTCCTTTTTTCCTGCATGATAACAAGGATGACTGGGGTGTTCATATGGAAGAAAGTTTCATTGATTCTGTTTCAGGATTTCTGTTTCATTGGATAAAACACCTAAATTCTGTCTAAATGTGGGCTTGGGCTTGACTCTTGACAGAATGGCAAGGCATTTGAATTGTGCTTATTTTACAGAGCACATATTAAATAATAAACAGGATACAGGAATCTGGCTTGCAGTCAGAGGACATAAATCTTGTCCTGGAGGTCACCGTCCTATGAGACGGAAGCAAACAAATCTATCTAAAAGCACAGTTTAAAAACTTTTTGTGCTGACTGACCAAAGTATGTTAAAAGGAAGTTAGTTCAACATCACATTGACCTTTTCTCTATGAAGGTGGCTATCATTGATTCAGTGTCAGATTACCTTAATTTCTTACTGCAAGCACAAAGGGTTACTATATAAAGTATTTTGTTTAGTATATGAGTTTTGTACTATCTTAACCCATTCTAAATAGTCTATTTCATTGTTAATAATCAAATCTGTCTTCAGCTGTGCAGGTTCTACAACTGATTATAAAAAAAAAGAAGGCAAAAAAAAAATAAACATGTCCTCAATTTCAGAGGAGATGAGCACACTGCAAGAATCATAAACTTCAGTGGAAATACAAGAAGCCACTTCTGGAAACAAGACTTCATACAGGTATGTAAATATTCCCAACTTTACCTGGGAGCAGGCTCTGTCCTATTGAAAGATATAAACTTCTAAACCAGTTAACTGGTCTGTCAAGTTTAAAAATTTTGCTCCAGTTGTAATTAATAAGATGAAAGAAATTAGCACATTTGAATGTTTCCATCAAATGGCTGCGTAGGTCTTTTCCTTGCCCTTCAGCAAAATCAGCAGCTTAGACAGATTTTGTTGTTGTTGTTGTTGTTTTTTGAAATAATTCCATTTCAGAAGTGAAAAACAGATAAAATAAAAATACAGAATTGAGAGTTATTTTTGAATGCTTTTGAGAACAGAGACTTGTACACTTTGGAATGGAAAGAGGAAAAACCCCAGCAGTGGTAATATTAAGAATCTTTCAGCTGAGAACTCAATGGTGTGTAACAAAATCATTGGTAAAACTGAGGAACTGAAGTTCAAAGCCCAGAGCTATGATGTGGGAAGTAATAAAAAGATGAAAGCTTTGAATAGATAGAAGGCCCAAGATTTGCTGGTCTTTACAAAATGTAATTAATTTTTAAGTCCTATTTTGAGTTCATACAGTTCAGCTTAACTCAGAGAGTCTTTCTTTCTTTACCGTTTTACATCTGATAATTTGATTATGAAAATGAACTCTCCCACATAGCAGAGAATGCTAGCAATCCTGTTCTGATAAGAGATATTTATACAGCACCACCAAATCACTTAAACATAAGGGGGCCATGTGTTTATCCTCATGTCTGATGACGAGTCCACTGTAGCTATCTAAGATTTGTCAGCACATGTTGATATTCCCTGTTCAGTCAGGGCCAGTGCTTTCCAGTGCTGCTTCAGGGCAACGATTTTGACTTACTTGGATATTCTGTGCATTTAATTGCTGTGAATTGAGACTGTTTCTTTATGCTTGCAGCTTAGAATAGATAGGTGCTGATTGAGGACCTAATTTTAACCTATCCTTGATCAGGGAGAAAAGAAAAATCTAAGGAATCTTGAGAAACAGAGCAAGGGAAGAAAGGACTAACTTTTGTAAAAAGCAATGTAATTGGTAAATTTTCATGGCAGAAAGGTATATTGAGTGAGCATAAAATGTTTGCTGTAAAGTATTTCTTAGCAAGCCATCATGGCAAAGTAGAATTCAAAATCATAGTTGTCTGTGGAAAATTTGGGGGAGATGATGGTGGAATAAAAGTGATGGAAATTATGTTCAGACTCATGGCTTACTCTCCCCTCCTTTCTTTGCCAAATGATATAATCTAATAATCATTTTATTTATGTCTATAGCCCAAAATCCATCTTCAGTTAAACAAATGTAAATTCCCATAGTCATGGTTTCATCATATTAAAAGCAAATATTTGCTATTATATTGCAATGAAGCCTTGACTGCTGTTTCTAAAACACAGTATACTGGGATTTGTATTAGTCTGCACAGACATTTTGTATAAGACCCCATTCTATTAAAAAGTGAATTCTTTATTCATCACATTTTTAAATGGAATACAATACCAATATAAGAAAGAAGTAATGACTGTAAGCCTGACTGTTCTGATGCTACAAACATTAATAGCTGAGAAAATAAATGATCTCCTAGAGCATTTCTGGATTACAAGAGTTGCACAAACTTCAAGTCAGCTGGCATTGTATAAACTAATAGAGTGCAGTGCATGTAAAATTCTGTTTCTAGAGAGGTTTCCAAATGAAAAAAAATCATTAAACCCCTTCACAAATTGTCTTTTTATACAGGAACAATTTATCAGGTAAGGATGGTCTTAAATAGCTAGAAAAATATCTCTGGAAGGAGAGAAATAAAAATAACATTAGATGTTTTCTGAGCTAATACTTGTTCTTTTTATGGATCTTTGAAAACTTGTATGGTGTGACAGAAAATGTCTAAAATTTAATCCTAAAAAAGTTTTATGAGAAGAAAAAGATTCAGTTATTATTTGAATGTGTGATTTTCAAAAAGAGTTCCCTGTTCTAGCAGATGTCCTATCACTATGGGACCCCAAATACTTTGGATTTGGAAAGCATTGCACAGAAAGCCTCCTGGGCAGAGGAGAGGCAGTTGGGTGGGACAAAAAGTCACACAGCTTGTGTTGGGACCTTCTCCATATGCGCACTCCACAAGAGCTTTTAGCTTTTAAGTACACTTATCGGTAGGCTTCCTAAGCTTTGAACTCTGGTCTTCAAGGCAGTAGAAATCTGGGATTAAAACAAAAATTCTGGTTCTGCCCATGTTTATGCAAGACTGTGTTCTCACTTGTTTTACCTGTCTTTCCTGACCTTTCTGCAGTCAAATATTAGGGAAGCACTTTTCAACTGATCTATTTTACTTGATTATTGGATATTGATGTTACTTCCTATTCTCTCCAATCACCAACAGATTTGACATCTGTGCTTGCAGTCACTTCTTTTGAATTCAAGATGTAGTTCTAATTTTAAAAAAATTTCTTCATTGTTCCCATTCTAAAGAATTTGTGTTGGCAATATTTTCCTACATGCACCTTTGTTTAGTGTAGTGCTTTATTTAACCAGTGGTTGATATCAGCATCGTCAGTTATAGATAACCTGTGCTGGAATATTTTAGAGAATTCTTCCACATTATGTTTCCACATCAGTTGCCAGATAGGGATTTCAGGATCATAGGATAAGGTGGGAAGGGATCACAGGAGGGCTCTGGTCAAAACTGCTGCACAATGCAGGCTGAGCCATGAGCTTAAGCTGTGTCAGTCAGGGCTTTGGCCAGTCTGAGCATCTCTCATTTCTGTTCCTCACCCTCTGCCACGGACCATGGGCCTGATTCCATCTCCTCCATCACCTCTGTGCAAGCACTGGCCATTTACTGGCAGGTATCCAAACCCATCCCCTCCCCAGGCTGAGCGAGTCCCGTTCCCTCAGCCTCTCTTCACAGAGCTCCAGCCCCAGACCGACTTCACCACCGGTGTTCTCCTTGTATGGAGGGGCTCAAAACTGGATGAAGTATTCCCAGCATGGGCTAGAAAATAGTAAATGTGTCAGTAACATTTTAGTGACCACAACGAGACATCTGGGCTCAGAAGACGAACAGTCACCCATTGATCTAAGGGCATGAGAGGAGAAAAGGTTCAAAAATATCCTTTTTGATAGTTACAGTCAGAACCAGAGTACAGTATTTCCTGGAGAAATTTTTGTAACTGGCTGCATATGATGCCCTTATTATTTATCTTTCAACTTCAGTCCCCACATACCTGAGTGCAGTGCCTCTGATCATTGCAGTCATCCAAACACAATTCTCTCTCATGCAAGTACACTAGACACACAGTTTGAGAGGATTTATCCCATTTCCTTGGTACATAGAACTTCTGAGTCATTGCCACTACTTGTTTGAGCAGTACTAAATGTAAGCATCTTAGTTGTATCTATACACCCACACTGAAGTTTTTATATAAGATTCAAATGTGCCTGATTAACATAAGAAAACCCTGTGCATATTTGTGGAGCAGGTGCAAGCAATGTCTCATCTCTTCCTGAACAAAAGGTTAATACATTCTCACAAGTGACTTAATCCAACCTTATAGTTAAAAATTATGTGATTGTAAATGGATAAAAATGAAAATTAAAAAGCTTCAAGTAATGCAAAGTAAATATCAGTTAGTATTCAAAAAGGACAGGATGTTTAAAAGAAAAGTTACACCACTACTACCAACAACTAATTTGCACACATTGCATTAATTTTAAGAATTAATTATGCTGTAAAATTTAAGCTTAAGTACATACAGCACGTGCAATGTAGGAGTGTGATGTAACAAGGTCTGCAACCTGTGTTTTGACTTCTAGATTTAAAATCAAGTGAATTGAAAGTAATTGTAAACCTGGAGGATTTAAGTTTTATGGTGCAGAACCCCACTGAAAAGGGAAGGTAGGAACTTGGTAAATATGAATACCAGTAGTCTCAAATTCATTTTATGGTTTTTATCACCTCAGTTAAAGTCTACATGTAATGAAGAGTAATTAATCATTATATATAGAAAAATAAGAGGAATTATAATAAATAAGGGGTTACCATGAGGTGATAGGATGTGAATTGGACCTGGGTAACAAAATTCTGTGTGGGTGTGTCTAAGTGTGTGTATGTGTGTAGCAGCAGGTAACAATTATTTGGGGAATTTAATCCCATCAAGGAGTAAAACTTGTTGTGGATGACTCCCATCCAGAGATTTTCTAATCCTGAGGAGAAAAAGGTTGCATGAATATCCTTATCAAATCAGCTCCAGGTTCTCCAGTGCAGGCAACACAGCAGGGATGGCATTAGGGCACAGACCTCACATTGACAAGGCGAGCAAGGAAGGAGCAGCTCTGCAGCCTCTCCTCTGCCCACTGCTGGCCCCTGAGGTCGGGTCACAGGAGTGAGGGCTGGGTATTTGACCAGGCCTGCCAGGAAACCACCAAGGACTGCCAGTTTTGAATGACAGCTGCTCTTTGTAACAGACTGGTGGAGCTCAGGGAGATGCAGCAAGAGGTGTCAGGGTTGCTGAGCTGCTCTTTACTGTACATTTACAAAGAGGAGGTTTATTTCTGGTATCCTGGGTTTTATTAATCTTTGTTAAAAATGTGTTGGCTGAGCATGTACATGCTTTTCTACGTCTGGAAGACAAAAATTGCACTTCAGTTTTTCAATGGAATTTTTTTGTTCGTCTGAATTTTGTTTTATTTTGTGACTTTTAACTTTCATTGGTAACAAAATCTGCACATTTGAAAACCAAGTCAAGTATATTAATTTTCTGAATACTGGAAACAGGTAAAGATCCATTCAAATGTGGTTAATGAGAGCTTGTTTTCTTAAGCACAGACAGCAACTTCTCTGGAATTTTCTTTCAAGTTTTTTTTTTTTAAATACATTCAGAATTCTTCAAAAAGGAAACATTGAAAATCATTAGCAGCACAGCAATGATAGCAACTCAGAGAGGGGGCCTTCAAAGGATGTTGACTGTCTGTGTCCCAAACATACTTCAGTGGGTGTCTATTGCCCCCTTCAGACTAGTCCCAGTACTAGAGAAAAATAATTAGCTGGAAATTAATAGCATTCCTTTCCTTTCCACTAAGGAAAAAACCCTAAGAAGAAAGATATTGTTAAGTAGATGGTTGGTGAACATTTTTTAGATATTAGCAAAGGTCTTTCTTGTTATTAGAAATGCACGGTAATGCAATTAACTTAATTAGTACAGCAAACAATACCTCAAGTTACGTCTTCAGCAGTTAGGTTCAAAAGTCACAATTGAGGAAAAATGGTCTCAGAGCAATGGCTGCAGGATGGGCTGGAAAACTTGGAAATCAATTCAAGCTTCCAGAGTGCATTTATACAGTTTTGGTTAAGTGATTCCAACTCTGTGATTCAGGTCTTCATATGGAAAAAAATATGCGCCCTATTTCTCCTCTTACTTTCCTTCTACTTCAGAAGAAGTTTTTGTAGCATGATCAAGGCCAGCCTGGTAGAAGGTCTTCTTTACTTAATCCCCAGATGGGGGATAACACACCTTGATTTCATATGCCTATACAAACTGTGTGTATTTACAGTGTTCCATGTCCATACACATAGACATCTGTGTCTATAAAGCACCCTAATCTCAGCTGAAATTAAGTACTCCCTTCAAAAAGAACAAACCACCACCTCAGTGAAAATGTAGCCTCAGTTAGTATGCTAAGTGACAGGGACAACTGTAGCTAGAAAATAAAATTGTATCATGAGGTTACTACTTCGTGTCTGGGCTGTAATGTGGTATATGGATTTAGCTTGCCTGAGAAGGCTTTTTAAAATAGATGAAAAAAGAAGATATAAAAGATCATCTTACGCATTGAGTCTTCTCTCCCTAAGGAGAACAAGAAACTATGCTGCTGGAAAGTTATTTTGTATCCACCTTTCTCAAGCACAACCTGCTGAGATAACAGCACATATAAATACCAGCCTTTTATAGGGTGATACTGCTTTATTATTTAACCAAATGGCTAAGGAAGAACAGCAGTACAGATTTGATGGTGCATTTCATTCCATGTATCTCATAACATAAAGGTTTCCAGAGAATAAAACTTTTATTTTTTTTAAAAGGGAAAGAAATACTGAACTGAAATAGTTATTTTCTACTTAGATAAAGCTGAGTTTTCAAAGCTTCTAACTGAAGGTCTTGCATACCTACAATATATTCTATTTGCTGTCCCGTTGCTACTCATTTTGCTGCTAATAGTGAAAAAAAAAATAAAGTTTTCATTTTTCACATGACAGGTTCTCACCATACCAAGGGAAATCCTGGTATCAACCTTCAAGTTAAATCACTCCGATGTGACAGAAGGCTCCTCCTCTTCAGGCAGATTATACATCCATTGAAGTGTAGTGCAATACATCACTGAGGTATGTTGAGTGTTTGGCAGCTTGCTGCCTTTTTTGTTTTTAACCCTATAAGTTTGGGTTTATCATCCCCATTCCTTGGCACTCAATGATGTAGGTATCATTACTGGGGTCTTCCTCTTCTGACTTTGTCACAGTAAATTTGGCCTAAAAGAGGATTAGAAATGTATCACTAATTAAGTTATCACACACAGCAGTTTAAATATTCAGTATCTGATGTCCAATAATTGTATTGCCATGTGTTTATGTATATTACAGCTTTGACAGATTTAATTCAAAAAAACATTTAAATAAAAGTGGTAAAATTATCTAATCATTCTAAAAGCTTTTAACTCCAGAGTATGCTCACTTTCTACAGGAAAACTACCAGTTAATACTATAGCAATTGTTTTATCAATGCTTGTCCTCCATGATCAAGTTCAGCTCACTGCCTGATGAACTGTACATTGCCAGGTTACAGGAAAACAACTGATAGGTAAAACTTCCTGAAATTTTGGACTCACCTTTGTTAGCTGCTCTGCAAAGTGTATAGCTGTTTGAGTATGAAGTGTAATTGGTCCACTTTTCACTCTAGATACTCCCTTCGCTAGTGCCATAAAAATGATCAGCTGAAAGGGAGGGAAAGGTAATTATGAAGCCATTCTTCAGATTCTAGGAATTTACTGATTAAAAACAACCCAACCAAAACATGCAAAATGCCTGTAGATATAAAAATTTGGTTTTCCAAGTTTCATAAAAGTTCATGAAGCTGAGTTTGAAGAGTGATCCAAGCTCCAGAAGTTTGGAGATTACTACTGCAATGCCTGTTACAGAAGAGCTACTTTTCCACAGTGGAGACTGCCCCTGAATTCCTATTACTGAATTCTTGTTACTGAATTCCTGTCACTACATTTAACTTTGCTCTCCCTCACTGTATTGCCCCAAAATTCCCCAAAGTCATGTCAGACTCCAGATTAGTAGATTACCTATATGGAGAGAAACTTGGGAAGAGGTACTTTAATTCTAACACTTCCTGATCACATATTCACCAGACAGACACCTAGAAACCTCTGATTTGACTTACAAACATCACCATGACAAGAATACTGTAAGGTGTGATGTAACTCTACACAGTTCCCATACACAGCAACTCTGGCTGTGGCTTGTTCCCACCAATTGTACTTGCATGCTTTGAAAAAAGTAGGATGAGTCCAACACCTAAATACTGACTATACTACACAATACCAACGTGAGCCCAGGATTTTACAGCTAAGAGGTAACATCATCCTAACTAAACCAGCCCAAGATCCTTATCAGGCTAAGATAAGGCAGTGGAGGGCCTTCATTCTCAAATGCAGTTAGGTGACCAAGATAATCAGGAGCACATCCTAGATAGCCTCCAATACCTTTCCTTAGTATCATTCTATATATGTAAGCAGGGAGCTATTATCACTGTACTACAGGGAATGCCAAATAGAAACAAATTCCTGCGTCTTTTTCCATTCTTACTGAGGGTTAGAAAACGGGAAAAATTTGAGGGTGTTGTGCAAACCCAACAGCACTTGTGGTTCATAAGAACTGTATGTGATTTGCTAATCCTTGTGATGTTGTGACTACACATCTCTGAGACTTCTAACATCTTGTTCCTTCCCTGTTCAGATCTATATTGTTTACAAGTAAAGCAGTCATGTTCTTGCTACCTCAACTTCATGTAAACAAATATATGAACCTTACTTGGTCTTGCAGAGAATCATCCACAGTTCCACCATGTTTAAGATTCTGAAGCAGCCTCTCAGCTGCTTCAATGCCAACCTTGTCAGAATTCTTTCCTAACAGAGAAATTAGAAAGCTGAAAATTACTATTTAAAGTTTTAAAAATACAAAAGAAAAAAACCCCCATGAAATTATCAACTTTTTAAACCTTATTTTCATGCTCTTGCCTCAAATGTCTGCTAAAAAAAAAAACCCTTCCCATCTTATGCTCATATACAGTTCATACTTCCTAAGCAGTGGAAAGAAAGTAGCCTCATTTAGTCAGAAAAACATTTGATTCAAATAATTTAAAACAAAGATCACTTCTATTCATTTTAATCAAGATTCACTCTTGAGCAAAAACTTCCCATGTAAAACACAAAGTCTATGTTCTTAAAGTTCACAAATATTTCCAGTGATTCTCCAGTGATCCTTAACATTCCATTCTGATAAAAGGTAAAGTTAACAGTTTTGTAATTTTTATAAATTTCCATTTACTATGCTTTAAATCTGCTCACTTCTGCTGTCCTTTATTACCAAACAACATACATTTAAAAATGCAACATTCAAAGCATCAGATCTTTAAACAGATGATATCTCAGATTCTTATTTGTTACTGGTATATTCAGTTAAGTCTCAAAGAATTAATGGAATTCTTACCTCTCTTGCCAAGTGATGATCCAGCTAACAAACAACCTGTTGAGGTCTCTGCAACAATGCTACGCAAAAAAGAAAAAAAAAAAAAAGAACAAAATCACTCATATTACAGTTTATTTATCAGAAACGTAATCAAGATCTAGCTAATCAATCAGCAAGATTAGAGTGATCAATAGAAAGCTTGGAGTCATCTTACATTATTCCACTTCCAGTCCCAACGGCTTGATCATCAGGTTCTCTGACAGGGTGAATGTTAATGTAAAGATCTCTGATTTCTCTTCTGATGCATCTCACTGCTGCTGCTGACATGTCTTTTGCCAGCTAACAAGACAAGACATAAACCCAGTAATTAGGTTATGTAACTACAGCAATACTTTTTCCTCATAAATCTAATTATTACAGTTAATCCCCAAATAAAGGAGCTACTCTATTAACTAGAAAAACAAAGAATTTTTATAAAATCCCTACAAGCAAGAACTGAACGTGATTTTTTTCTGACAGTTTTTCTACAAAATTAAGGTAACATTAAATGCTGTACAAATTACAGTTATAGAAATATATGTAGAAACTTCAGTCTCAATAGAAATTCAAGAACTTTTCTTCATTTATAGATAAAAAGATTTGATTTTAGTCTTACCCCAAAACATTGGAGTCTAAAAAACACTCACCCCAAAACCAACTGCGAAAACCCCACCCCACAACTGTTATGTACAGAATACACTCTGTAAGAGCGAATACATAAAATAACAATTTTAAATGACAGGCAAGTGGGGACATATGAAGCTTATCCCATTCCTGTGATCTAATCATAGCTATATTCATAGCTTTGGAGATTTTAAGACCAAAACGAGCAATCCACAGCTCTTCAAAAAGTAACTAAGTTTCTCTTCTTCCTTCCTCTACTAATTCCTAGCCTGTTTGTGAGAAGGAACCCTAAGAAGATCCCACCACTCAGGACAGAAAGAATACAAAGGAGATATAAAGGAGAAAATTTCTCTCCTTTTAATTTTTGGCTATACCCACCCTTAACCTGTTCTAATACCCTTAGCAGTGGTTGAAAAACTTGTTGTAATCTGGCCTCCACCTATTAACAGTGCCCACAGTCTATGAACAAGGGCCCTAATTTCAGATTTAAAATAATTCCCATGAACAATACATAAATCAGGTAGGAGATACCCCTCAATATATGCTAAAGACTTTTGAATAGTCCTATGAAGGATCATGAGGATACTATTCTCATTTCCTGTTTTAGCTTTACACTGCTGTGCAATGAACGAATTTTAGGTATGTCCAATATAATATTCTACAGCCTGAACAATTGAAACCATTTAATAAGGTTGCTTATCTTGTGTAAGAGTGCAGAAAACAGGGGAGTAGAGGAATGTTAAGCAGATTACATGCAATTTTATATAGCATACAAAGTTGGATACTACCAGAGCCGTTATCAGCACTTACTTTGATAGGCAGTGCTCCAGCAACAAATGCCCTTCCGTATATCTTTGTCACTGTGCCACGTTCTGTTAAGTTTATTGGGCTCAGCTCTTTGACTGGAGACATCTGGACCACAACTTCACCACCTCCTTGAGGATAGTAGCCCCTTTTTAGAAACAGTAATCAGATATAACTAAATGCAATGATCACAAGGAAACTAAGAAAAGGGCCAGAAGACTCTTTGTATATTTCACTATACATTTTTATGTTCCCGGTTACCGTACATACAAATTTTCTTGATGTGTGCCTTAGAAACCCTTATAATGGAATTAGGTTCTCTAACAGTAATCCTTTGTAATGCACATCTTATTAACTTCCTAACACTAACCTACCAGGCACCTCAAAAAAAAGCTCAGTAATGCACTGCCTGTTCAGCATGTGCTCCTCTCAGGGAAGCCAACGGGAAACATTACACAGCAGCTGTAGACTCAGCATGGAAAAAATAAGACAGGAAGGAATCACATCCCATTCATCATACGGTGACAGTACACACAGGGGCAGCTAATGCAGATTAGTTCATGTATTATAATTTCATCGCTCAGTTTGATTGAGAGCACCTTGTGTGTGCCCCTGAGCTCACACATATGTTCAGTAAGGCCCAGCTCTGCTGCACATCTCCACAACTCACCTCCTTTTTATATCACAATTAAATGTGAAATTGAACTTTTCAACTATTGGCTTGAAAACCTGAAAAATAAACACATAAAAAAACACAGAGTGAATTTATTTTGCATTGATAATCTCCCACTCTTTATTGCAACCTTATTTTAAAAAAAAATCAACAAAAAAATTTCAGTTACATTATTAAAAAAACCAATAGCCAGTCTCATCCATATAGCTTATTTGACATTCCTCATATTTCATTATCAATGTCACTTTGTGTAAAAGGATTTTCTTATGGAAAACAGAAGAGTAATTCACAGCACTTCTAGAATAAAGAATACATTTTAAGTGAAATTTTCTGTAGTAATTAAAACCAAAGAGACCATTTGCTGTTTCAGGAAATTCCATGAAACATTGGTTGCTCTCTACACCCAGTACACTAATAGTGTTACATTCCCATGCCTAATTCCATAATCACAAATAGACTTGCAGTAAGAGCAACAGAGAACAGCAGTTACGTTGCACACATATTCATGGAAGATGCACTAAGGCAAAGGAATTTCTCCCTACCATGACTGTGTAGTCTATCTGAGGAGCCATCTCCGCATTAGTCCCACCTTTTAAATGGAGCTCTGATGGGGAAGCAGCAAACAGCACACAGGGCATTGCTACCTGCATCAGTAGACACACACTCCTAAAAGCAATTACAAGATACTCAAATGTCATACACTCACAATCCATAGAACTCCATAGAATCATTATATATCAAAGGCAAATGACTTTCCAGAGTGTTTGCTTCTGCATTTTATTTTCAAAATTATCTATAAACTTATTAGTCTTAAAAAAAAAAAATTTAAAACTTCATGTCCTTAGCAAGCCTAAATACGAAAGTTTTCATTTCACAATAATTGCATCTTTAATAGTTCTGTTTGAAATAAAGTTTTATGTATCTTACTTAGTATACTGATGGGACCATGAAAACTGCGGGTTTAGGTAGCAGAAAAGGCTTAGGCAGCAGTAACATTTTAATACTTATTCAATAACAAAATAATTCTAAAAGCTACAAAATTGCTTAGGAGCTGCTCAGCGCAAGAGAGTTCAGGGGCATAGAGAACATGCTTTTAAATACAAGATTCCTCTATCACTGAATCTCTCCACATATCACAGAGATAAAAAAACTTCCAAAATAAGTTTTGCAAAAGTGAAAGTTTGTTTGGCAAAACAAAACAGTTATCTCATAGGGGTTTCAAACATAATTTTGAATTGTAAAAACAGTAATCACCACAGAACTGAAGATAAACATGGGTTTGTTTTCTTAAGTAACTCTCAAATATATTTGTGAACCATAGTGTGTCTCTTTTTTTCTTGTGCTTAATGAATAATTCTACTGCATTGTTCCTTACCCAAGCTCTTTTGTGCTAAGTAAAAGGCATCAACTTAGTTGTTTATACTACTGCAGCTCAGAAAAATATTTCTTAACTTAAAGAAAATTTTAACTTATGCCTGCTCTGGCTTATGCTTCCAAACAGCTCTTCCAAACAACACCAGCTTTCCACAGCTCAGCCCACTTGGTCAGTTTTGCAACAGATTCCAAGAACAAAGGGCCCAACACAGAAATACGGAAGAAACAGATAGAAAGGATCATGGATGAAATATGTTCCCAGTTCCAAAAGTATAACACGCTGTGCCACTATGAGTGTAAGTAAAATGTCAAAATTTACCTTATTATATGGTGATAATTTCAGACCTCATGGATGTGAGGTATTTATCTAATTTAATGCATTTGGTCCAATATGTAACATACTAAGGTGAGAAATTAACACCTAAAGTTTTAAATACATGGGCAGCTGCTTTTTGCATAACATGGACCAAGTGTTCAGCTTTTATATCAATCACACTTTTAAACTTTGCACGTACTTCATGCATATCCTGCCTATACTACAGGTTCTTTGGTCACATAAATCTGGCTCAGGCAGCACATATCCTGGGTCATTACCAAAGCATAAATGTTCTTACCCCTCTGACTCCCCCATCTATTGTGATAATTTTAAAGTTATCAGAAGCTGTGTACAAAGACATACCCTGCTGTTTTTGTATCTGCTATGTGGGTTCCACCTTTGATCTTCCCAGGAGTGAAGGTTATTTCTGTTGAGCCAATTTCTCCACCATTCAGCTTCCCATCACACAGATCTCGAACAATCTCCAATCCAGACAGATGCTGAGGTCTTAGAATGACAATACAAAGTTAAAGATACATGCAGGTAGACTACATGCTCATGCTACATTAAAAGAACCAGTAAACACCAACTAAGAAAAACTACAATTGCAAATTTCGATCAGACAAGGATCAGAAATTCACTCTGGTTGCTACAGTACTTCTCCTGAGTTGACAGGAGCCAAAGGAGCAGCATTCAGGCCATTCTGGAATATGCAGGATTCTGGTATCTTTTCCACTAGAATGGGTCCAGACAGATAGATGAGATGCAGGAGCAGTTGCTCGTCCTAATGTGATAAATGTGTGGACAGAAATGCAGGGGGATAATGATGGCAGTACTGGCTGAGCCAGAATCGGTTGCAGCGCTACAAGAGACTTAACAGGTTTTCTATGTACCTGCCTTGTGCTTGTTTCCATTAGTTAGGGTAATTTAAATAGGAAATACACCAGCTCTTCTTAACACTGGAAATACACTAACTGTAGCAACACTAGGATATGCACTAGCTGTTCTTAACGCTGTACGCTCGGTAAGCTATGTTTTGCTCAGGCATTACATGACTGTATTTCGTGTTTCAAACCGTGTTCTTCTTAGCATCTTCAGAACCATTTTCGAGGCGGCGGCCGGGCCCTCACCTGCCCCGGCTGCAGCCCGAGGCGGGAGCCGCTGAAGGCACTGGCGAAGGAACCCAGCCCGGCTCATGCCCCAGCGTTCCCACTCATTCCTTGTGAGCCACAGACGGGATTTTCTGGTAAAAAGGCTCTTTTAAAGCAATGGAAACACAGCGGTTTCAGACGAGAGCAGCCGAGGCCTTGAGCGGCCGTGTCCCGGCCCCGGAGGGCGCCACACGCCGTAAGTGACCGGCTGAGCGGCCCGGGACCGCCCGGGGAGGGTCTCACCTGAGGCCGGGCTGGCTCCGCCCGGCGCGGATCCGGCGCACCCGCAGCGGCAGCCCCAGCAGGCAGCTCAGCGCCGTGGACACCCGCAGGATCTGCCCGCCCTGCACGGAGAAACGGCGCTCGTCAGGCGCTACGGCACTTCCCGCCCACCCGGCCAGCCCTTACCGCTGCCCGGGGCCAGGTAAGCCGCGGCCCGCTGGCTCTCACCCCCTCCATGATCCCGCCATCTATCTCCACCATGTCCCCGTCCATGGCTGGGGGGGAGCGGTGTCTCTCACAGAGGCCGCGTCGATGGGATCCCGGCGGGGCCCTAAACACGGCGAGCCCTCGGCAAAGCAGCCCCAGCTCAAAGAGTGCTTGACGATGCAGGCACGCCCGGGATGCTCGGGCGCCGGGGCTGGGGGCGGGCGGCGGTGCCGGGCAGGCGCAGAGCAGAGGCACCTCCCCGCCGGGGCGGCTCCGCCGCAGGGAGGAGCAGCCGCCGGGCCCCGGCGGCCAGGCAGCGGGGCGGTACGGAGCGCGTCCCGGCGTTCTGCAGGAGGCAGTGCCTTTCCCCTGTTCTGCACGGTGCGCGGAGCACGGGGACCGGACAACAGAGGCACTTAGGAGATCACAGCCATGGGTGCAGCGCTGCCGCCGGAGCAGAGCGGCCGGATTGCTGCCCTTCCCCGTTAAAAGCGAGTTTTCCTCAGAATCACAGAATGAATTAGGTTGTAAAAGACTCCTGTGCGAATACCACAATGTCAACCAGACCATGGCACTAAGTACCACGTCCAGTCTTTTCCTTAAACGCCTCCAGGGTTGGTAACTCCACCACTACCCTGGGCAGCCCGTTCCAATGTCTAATCACCCTTTCTATGAAGAGATTCTTCCTACTAATGTTCAAAGTAAACCTCCCCTGGCGCCTCTTAAGACTATGTCCTGTCGCTTGTCACCTGGGAGACCAGGTCGACCCTCACCTGGCTACAGCCTCCTTTCAGGTAGAACCACAGACACGGGCGTGTTGGTCTGGCAGGCGCGCTCAGGACTTTATCACACGTGTATCGGGAATGGCCGGGCCCTTCGCGCTGCCCCTCCCGCTAGTGCGGCTCGGGGAAGCCTCACGCCCTGCACCGCCACCAGCGGCTCTGCTCCGGGAGCCCCCGCACAGGGGGACGCTCTCCCGGTCCCTCCCGTGGGCGTGTGCGGGCCCCGAGCGCCGCCCGGCCCGCGGCCCCCGCCCGCTCCCGGTTGGCTGTGCCGGCGCGGCCGCCGCCGGTTGGCTGTGCCGGGGGTGTGTACGGGGCCGCTCTGCGCGGGTAAGATGGCGGCCGTGACCGCGCTGAGGAGCAGCTGCCGAGCCGCGGGGCGCCTGGTAAGGGGAGCGGGGGCCCCGCGGGCGGCGGCGCTCCCGGCCAGCCGGGGCGGGGAGGGATAACGCGCGGCATCCCCGTGTCCTGTTGCTGCCGTCCGGCGGGCAGACAGCGAGCACCGCGCCTCTGCAAACACGACGCGCTCGCGGACCTGCCGCCTCGGCAGTGCCCGGGGGCGGGCGGCGCCTCAGCTCCCCTCCCCGCTGTGCGCTCCCCGTGCTCCGCGCAGGTGACCGAGCCCCCGGCGGTGCCTGGGACCGCCCGCCCCGCGCTGCACAGGGAGCCCCACAATTGACACCCTCCGCCCCGCGCAGCCCCCGGAGTGCCCTGCCCTTGCCCATGCTCTCTGTGAAAGAAACGTGTGCCTTTCTGTAATAAGCCAGTGACATCCTCCTCTTCTGTTATTTCTAAGTCATCCCATTATTGCTTTGCCCATACGTTGCTGTGCCATCACCGCTTCTCCTCCCTTTGCATACCGCATCTGCACGGAGACGGTGTGGCTACACGTACAAAAAAGGGAAATGGGTTTCTTTGAATCCCAGGAGCCTTGATACTTAAAAAGTAGTTGAGATACCTTACCATAAGAAGTGAATCTACTTGGTTGCCTTTTAGGATACTTACAATCTCATGAACATAGATTTAGTTCATGCTTCCTTCTGTCTTCTTGTATTACAGTCTTTTTGCTGTTATGAAGAGTGTAGGCTTCCAATTATATCACCCCTGTTTTGTGGGATGTCAGAGAAGAAATAGCTTTTGAAACTTAGAAACAAAATTAAGGATCGGTTCCAGTTTCTATTATTTTTTTCCTCTTAATAATTCATATTGTAATTTTAAAGCATGATGATGAGGAATTTTTAAATGATACTTTTGTAATCTAGTTTTAAGCTAGTAATTTATAAGTATTTATTAATAATTTTACTAATTAGGAGCACTGAAAATAACGCTTTCTTTTTAGTTTTATTTCTAACCATCTACTCTTAAATCCAGAGGGAGATTCTGATGAGAATGCTCATCTTATCCACCTTATCTAAGTACATGCTGAACTATAGAATTGGCTGGTTTATAGTGCGTGTTTCTTGCAAGCACATTTTCAGTCTGAGCCAGGGGGCCTTTGTGTTAAGTGGTAGGGAAATGGCAGTTACCAGGACACTGGGACGTGTGCTAGGTTTTTAAATAAGGGATGACATCGGACTAAAACATGTTACGAGGGGTGTTGCTCTAGTATATAGGTAACTATATACTTGGAAATATAGAATAGGTATGCAAAACAGATGCAATGCTCATTAAAATGACTCAATGGGACAGAAGTCAAGAGAGTTCAGCAGGGCAGTATCCTTTAATGCAAAGTCATTGCCTGTGAGCATGTACTGTTCAATTTGACTTGGAAATTTAGTGTTACTCAATCAGGTAATCAGTTCTCTGCAGGCTGCTTAAAAATATTTTGTTCTGAGGCCAGCATACATTTTCAGGATCAGTGGTAACTTAGAAAACCAGAGTTGGCTTGTTTTTGAGGAAACAACCAGAGCTGAACCTGAGGAGCAAGGCAGTTCTCCCCCAGAGTGCACTCAGCTCCGCTGTTGGCTCGGGTCAAACCACAGCTCTGTCAGCCAGGCTGGTGTGGCCTCAGTCCCAGCAAGAGACTGAGTGGGCCCTCAGTTTCTTTTTGCCAGTGTCACTCTGCACATCGAAGACTTGCACAGGAAAGGTGTTACCTTGCTGTGGCATTATTGCCTTTAAATTGCTGTATAGTGTAATAGTAGTGACATTAACAAGCTCAGTACCAGCAGTTATGTTTGGGGTTTATTGATAGATCTTTCCAGACATGGGAATATGTAGATGGGTATGCTATGGATATTAGAGCTAATTTTGTCTTTTAGGTACCGTTTTTATTTCCTTATTTGGCATTACACCAGTATTATGGTGATTAAATGCTGAAATTGTAAGCACAGTCTCTTTGTTTAGTGGCTTTTCATTTTTTCCTTGTTAGTAAGGAACACTGTTCTGTGAAGAGATTGTGTACTGTATTATTACTCTTAACATGCTAGCACACCAACTTTTTGGTAGAGAATGTGCAAAACTGAGAACCAGAAAGATTCCGTTTTTAAAACTGCTGTAGTTTTGAATTATTCCTACAGATATAATATGAAACAGCATGGTAACTCTTCTGTAACAACACCAGTCTCTTTTTTTGGCAGTGACATTACTAATTCACTACCTGCATTGGTAACCAAAGGTTAAAAACACATGGAAATCATTGTGAAACTTCACATTTAGAAATAGTTCAGAGATTTGATGTGCTCCTTGTGATCATCTTCACAGGTAAATACTGAATGTTTTTCATTTAGGGTCATATAAAGAGAAAAGAGGGTTTTTGCAAGTTTGTGACAAAAAGGTCTAGTTGAACAATTTTTTCAGTAACATTTTTATGTAAACATGTACCCTTCAAGTGGGAAGAAAGCAGAATTAAAAATAGGAGAAAATAGGATTGTGAAGAGGTATGTTATATACCAGTTTTGTAATTTAAGGAGAACTTTAAATGTATTCCTAAAATATGACTTTTCATAGCTTAAAATTGCCATGTTACCTGATTGTTGAATACGGAAAGTTGTTTGGAGGACCAATGGAAAAATTTTGTGTTTGCTTGTTATAGGAAGTAGAAAAATACTCATTTTAAATCAGTAGGTATGATCTTAGTAGCAGGCAACTGAAAGATAACTCATATGATACAACTTTGATGTGTCCGTTATGATGGATTGTGTTGTATAAATGTTTGTTCCTTAAAGAAAGGTGATATTAAATATAACTTGCAGTACTAGGTTAAATAATACAGAAAATGAGTACATTGTCAGTTCAGAATTGTATGGCCTGCTGAATAATGTACTTTTTAAAGAGTGAAATGTGGTAGCAAATAGTTGAACAGTTTGGGGTGTGGGGGGGGGAAACAGGAAGTTTCATATGCTCTGTAGTTACTGAAAGGATTTTTTAAACAAGAAGTTAAAATGAACTTTCCCATGCAGGTGTGCTGTTTTCTGGCTCCTCTAAGAAGATAATTTCTAAATTTTACAGTTTTGAGCTACTTGAGGTACATTGTAGCACCTGAATTTTTTTCGTATCTCTGAGTAAGTTAGAGATAGTATCTACAGAGAGACTGTTATTTTTATAACTTTTACAGCACTTTTAATACAATATAACACCAGAATTACATTAAATTTAATAAATTTTACTAGACAAGAACAGGTCTAAACTAACTTGTGTTGAGATTAATAAAATACCTGTTTATGTCAATGCAAGCGCTACCAGCTTTGCTTTTGTTCACAATCATGACTGATTACATGATGCTTTAAAGCATAAAGTTTTGTCTGAAGAATCTTTCAGAAAATTCTGTAGACTGTTTTAAATTGATTTCTGGATAAATATAATTGTAACCATAAAAGGAAACCATCTCATGCCCAGTTCTTACAAAATATCTTTGAAGCTAATTTGGAATGATGTTTACTTGGAAATTATTGCCTCCTATATAGGAACAAAAACGAAAGGGCACCTCCCTGTGCCCTCTGGTGTGAATTTCCTTTCTGATTAGTACTTCTGATCAACCTCTGGTGGGAATTAGAGCTGATGAAGAAAAATATGCTGGTTTTCCCTGCAGTCTAGGAAAATCTTCCAGCATTCATCCTGGATAGGAATATTTCAGATGGCTGATGTACTTGATAGTATGTGTGCTTTTTGTGTGCCTGTCCTGATTAAGCTAATTCCTGAGAGAAACAATAGCAGTGAATCACTCACCAAATCCTGTCATGATTTTTGTTAATCAGTTATGTCACTGTGACTTTGATCTCCCCATGTGTTGTGTTAGTGAAAGAAGTTAAAGAACTGCAAAGCTTTTGCTAATGTAAGGGTTATTGTATATTCAAGAATGTATTCAGCATCATTGTGTTTCGGAAAGAACTTCTCTTACATAGACTAGAATGAAACGATTTCAGTATTGATGTTACATCAGGAATGTTAAATGAGCTCTGCATCCTCAGTCCATTGTATTAACCCTTGAGACTTTTCTCCCCAGGTTTGCACTCATCGCATTAGATCGTGCAGCAGCATTCGCTTTATAAAATCAAAATATGTGTGCGTGTTTGACAAATCTGCCCTCAAGTTTAGTCATCAACAGCGATTATTCAGAACATCTGCTGGTAATCCTTTTCATAATAAAATAATTCATTTTAATTTGCTATTTTATGAGTGTTATGTTAGAGGTTTGCATATGGCTGGTGTGTAGACTATTTCTGATTAATTCAGATTTTTCTGCCTGATATCTTGTATTTAATGTTAAACACACTGTATTTTCTTATTCTCTGTTTCAAGTTTCCTGTGGCCAAATTGTCCAGTTTAAGCTTTCTGACATTGGGGAAGGAATTACAGAGGTGACTGTAAAAGAATGGTAAGCTCTGCTTTTCTGGAAATCCACTAAGAAATCAGCAGGTAGTTTAGCAGCTTTAGTTATATTATCAATTAATTATCTGAGAACATTTCCTGGGTTACTAGTGAAGTTGTTCTGGTTTCATTTTCCACATTTTAAAACCTTGTACATACGGAGCTTCACATTTTGTTCATTTGCAATCTGGTATATTTGTGAGTGGAAAAAGTGGAAGGAATGGGATGCACCTGTATATAGGATTTTCCTTCAGTGATTAATGTTTTTTAAGTTCAGGAGACCTGTCTTTCATTATGTTTACTTAGACTGAGCTTTAGAAACAAATGACTAGTCCGGAGAGTCCACATAATTTTATCCTATAACCCTTCTCTATTGCTTTTAGTAAAAGATTTGAACTTTTAAATTGTTTGTAGAAAGCCAGCGATTAATGGATTAAACAAAATCAATGTGCACAGTGAATAAAGGCAGTGCTGAAAGGCCTTGTTCTTTGCACAAATACCTCTCTTTGCATGGAAGACAGTGTTCCCCACTATCCATCTCTTTCCTGAAACTGATCGTGTACTTCTGACAATTTGAAACTAAGAACTTCCTTGCATTCAGATTAAGCTGGGCTCATTCTTATTTTTAGATGCTTTATAATCTGACAGGAAAACTCTGCTTTACTAAAGTAGATGTAGTATGTGTATAATGATATTCATAATCATTGTGTCATTTCACCCAACAAAGGGTTCTGCAGCAGTCAGGCAAAATGCATATAGCCGACACATCCAGTATGTAGAATTTGTCTTCTCGTCTGGAATGCATTTCCATGTTGTGGGGATGTATATTACTGAACTTAGCAAAGGAATACACAGAACAGATTTTTACACTGACTGTGTTTCACAGTAGGCTGTGTGTTGCCTCCTAGGTACATAAAGGAGGGTGACAGTGTGTCTCAGTTTGACAGCATCTGTGAGGTACAGAGCGATAAAGCCTCTGTTACTATCACCAGTCGTTACGATGGCATCATTAGAAAACTCCATTACAGCATAGATGATATTGCTTTTGTTGGAAAACCACTAGTGGACATTGAAATTGATGCTTCAAAAGGTACTGTAAGCCATTTTTTTTTCTTGCATATTTTATGTTCGTTGCCATAAAACAATCAGTGACACAGAAGCTTACTTTTTCCTCCTGAAAATCTTAAAAGATTTTTTTCCCTTTATAAACTCAAGGAATTTAAATAGAGAAAGTTGCAATATTTTATTAGAGTTTAAAATCTCCTAGACATTTCCTATTGCATATTTAGCTTAAGCAGCAGCCTTTAACAAACTGTGTTCCCGTCCATATTAAATCAAAGTAAATAGTAAAAACTTCAGCTGTCACAGAATCACAGAATGGTTGAGGTGGGAATTTAACAAATGCTTATATAATGTAGTAAAGTTAGTTACTTTCTTTTTGTTTGCAGGTGTTTCTCCAGAAGAAGATGTTGTTGAAACACCTCCTATGTCTCACGAAGAGCACACTCACCAAGAAATAAAAGGTCACAAAACATTAGCAACCCCTGCAGTTCGTCGCCTGGCCATGGAGAACAATGTAGGTTTGCTGAATAAGGTCCTGCTGCATTTTACCCAGCTTTTATATGGCAGTTTGACTGTCTAGAAGAACACTGATCTAGATGAAACACTTGTTTTCAAATACATTTTACATGTATGAAAACTGTTGTAGAAATGAAGAGGATTGTGCTTTCTGATGATTACGGTGGATAGAAAAAGAATTACTGGGCTTAAAACACAGCTAGGAAGCTTTAGGCTGAAGATTGAGAAGACCTTTCTAGAATAAAAATAAGAAACTGTCAGAGGAGATTCCTGAGAATCTCTACAGAGAAAGAAGGAGGGGAAAAAAAACCCAAAACAACCTTGTTTTGTTTTTTAGATTTGTATTAGAGCAGAGGATATACTAAGTGATGTTTTACATGCTTTTCTAATGCCTTTTTTCCCCTATGAATATTCCATTGGTTTTGAAAGCTTATGATGCATTTTTGGAGAGAATTAACTCAAATGAATACTTCACTATTGATCCTGTGAGGTAATTAAGAGGTTAATAGTATTCTCAGTTCCTCCTTGAAGTATGCAATCAAACATAGTGGGACTAGTGGGACTTTTGGATGATTTGAACAATGTTGAATACCTAGTAAATTATAGAAAGGGAAAGAAAACTGCAGATATGTTGGATCAGAAATGGGAGCAATTTTAACCTTAGCTCACAATATAAGATATTTTTATAGTGCTGTGAAACTAAAGTGTCACAGCTTGTTATGTACTTTTCAGATTAAATTGAGTGAAGTTGTTGGGACAGGGAAAGATAACAGAATCCTTAAAGAAGATATACTCAACTACTTGGCCAAACAAACAGGAGCTATTCTGCCTCCATCACCGAAGGCTGAAATTGTCCCACCTCTGCGAAAAACAGAGACTGTGCCAGCTGCTCCAAAGGACAAAGCACGGAAAATCCCTCTACCTGTTTCCAGACCCATTGCATTTTCAGGAAAAGATAAAACTGAACCTGTAACAGGTAAATCATGAAATACAGAGTCTTGAGACCATGGTCACAGTAGGCTACCAGTAAATGTTGCTCTGTGAAAAGCTGATTCTTTTTGATGGGAGTGTTTCATGTTAGTGTTATGCAAGTGAGCGTTTAGGAAAACATTCTCTATAAGAAGCATCTCCACTGAAATTATTTTATGAAATATTTGTTGATGTTTTGGTTGGAAGGAGTTGGGCTGCAAATTGCATTTGGTCATTCTTCAAATGTATGCTGAAACAGGTAGGAATTCTGAAACGTGGATTTGTCATGGTAGGGATCATTATGCAATGATAATGGCAAAGTGCAGCGAATTTAAGGGTTTATCAGTGCTTGATAATAGCATACTGCACTATTATGTGAACAGTATTCACACTTGTTCAGGAGAACAGTGCCATAAAAGACACTAAAGTAACAAAAAATCACATTAAAAGGGGAAGATTAAGGTTTTTTGCTTGCCTTTCAAGCAATGTTTATTGGGAGAGGCTGGAAAGAGAAATGCAGATTATCATATTATGATTTCACATTCATGCATACATAGGAGAGAGATGTAGTAATATAGTCTGAAATGTTACAGTCATCAAAATTGAGTTCTGTGAACTGAATAACTCAGTAAGTGCTGTTTACCCTGTTCTTTTCTGGTTATGGTTTGGCTTTAGTTTGGTTTTTGTAAGCTGTGTAATTTGTTTAATGGAAACAGATGAAATTTCACCATAACTTCACAGAAGCTCCTTTTGTTGGTTTAAGAAGACAATAAATATTTTCCAGGTTTTCAGAAGGCCATGGTAAAGACTATGAGTGCAGCCCTGAAGATTCCCCACTTTGGTTATTGTGATGAGATTGATTTGACTCAACTTGTTCAGCTGCGAGAAGAGTTGAAACCTCTAGCTGAACTCCATGGAGTTAAGCTTTCCTTTATGCCTTTCTTCATAAAGGTGAGGCATGCAGCAGAGCCCTGCAGGGAGTACTTACACAGGTTTTGCCAAAATCTGTTCAATGATTGTTGTAAGTTTGGAGCACCTCTCTATCATCTGAGTTATGGCAGATCACAAGAAAACTTTAAACTTGTTTTTTGTTTATTGAGCCACTTATCAATTTACAGTTGGAATTGCAGCTAGGGTTATGCAATATAATTGAAATTTTTAAAAACATTAATGGGAAAGGGTAGAGTGCCTTCAGCATCATTTAATATGGAGGTAAGCATCACTAGGTGTTTGCATCGCACAAAACAAATTTTTGAAATTGTCTGTATTTTTTGAGCTCCTTTAAAATGAACCTCATATGAAATGCATCACCTTTGTTGTTGATGTTATTTTTATAATCTTTGTATTGCTAATGAATCCCTTAGATCTCTCACTGTTGTCCCTTCTATTGTTCAGAAGAGCAGGCAGTTGCACTCATTTAGTTGCCATGGTTCCATTTCCAACTGTTGGCCTCGCTGAAGGCTGATGCGCTGCCTAAGCTGTGCAGTGAATGCACAGCTTAGTCTGAAATTTCTCATGATGCTGTTGCACTCAGAGTGCTACCTAAACACTCGTTCCATATTGTTATTAATCTAAATTTTCTCCTACCATTACTTCTTTCCCATGGAGCTCTCTGGTTATAAAATATAAACCTCTTATTTCGTTTCCTTTTGTTTTATTCAACCAGGCAGCCTCTCTGGGATTGTTGCAGTATCCCATTCTTAACGCTTCTTTGGATGAGAACTGTCAAAATGTCACATATAAGGTTTGTAAACTATGGATAAACGTTGTGAGCAGAAAGTGTACAGTAATGTCTAACAGGGGCTTTTCAGAAGCCTGAGCTAATTGTAAGAACCAAAATTATGGTGTTGTGCAGGAAAATAATTTGTGTGCTCAGATTTTGAGATCTAGATTTGATTTATTATTGGTCTTGTTTCAGTAGATAGTTTCAGTTTGTTAGATAAGAGTCACTTTGTTATTCAGACTTGCCTCAAAAATGCATACTGATATGTTGATTTCCTATTTTTCGCCTGAATATAGGCCAAGCTTTTAAAATGAGAACATTTCAAATCTAATACAACAATTTTTAAGTAATAGCACAGTGATTCTACTATTCCAACACTCAACCCTTATATATTAAAGTACAGTCTTGATAAAAGTTACAGCATTTTCATACAAGCTGCTGGATTGATACTTCTGGGCAGCAAATATCTATTTTCTTAAGTTATGTGTACTTGCTCCTTGAAGTACAAACTCTTTTTGTGCTGTTTTATAAATAGCTCTCAGAATCCTTATATTCCTTCCAACAAATGAAAAGCAACTCCGTTTCTTTTTTTTTTTGTAATTTTAGTGTTCTCTTTAAAATCTGCTATGCATGTTTTGTTACACATATGATCATCCTAAAGTGCGATGTTTTCAGTGTGAAATTGATTCCAGGACTTTGTATTCTCTGAAGGTGAAACTGTTAGCATCAATTTACAGTTTGCAGATGTGAGGCTAATATTAAAAAAACTACATCATTTTCTCTCCTCAGAGTTGTATGCAGGAGTTGCTTACTAAATACAGCACTTTCAGGTTAAAAAGATAAATAAGAAAAATGTCATTTAAGTGTCTTTTTATGTAAGATACATTTTGTGTTGACAGTTTATATTAATATCTGGTTAATGACACTTGTTGCAGGCTTCACACAACATTGGAGTTGCAATGGACACAGAGCAAGGTTTAATTGTCCCAAACGTGAAAAATGTTCAAGTCTGCAGTGTGTTTGACATTGCTGTGGAATTGAATCGCCTACAGTCCTTGGGCTCTGCAGGCCAACTGGGAACAAGTGACCTCACTGGGGGAACATTCACCCTTTCAAATATTGGCACAGTAAGTACAGGAAAAATGAGAGCTACATCTGAAATCTGCTTCTGAAATGCAAACTTTACTGAAGTTTAATATGCAGAGAACAAAACCTGTAGCAAATAATTCAAAAGGCAATCTGCTTTAAAAACAACTGTTAAATAATATCCCCACCTTTTCCTTTTCTAGATTGGTGGCACTTATGCCAAACCAGTGATACTACCTCCTGAAGTAGCTATTGGAGCACTGGGAAAGATACAGGTATATTAACTTTATCTCAGTGATGTGAATGTTAGCTAAGGTCATGCAAATGGAACATAGAGTCTCTCTTTGTTGCAGAGAAACTGCATAACTCATGGTTGAAAAGTTTGTGGTGTTTTTAGACGTTTAAATGTTTAATTAGAAGTCTCTTACGCCGAAGTTTTATATTTATTTTCTAGAATCCTGTTATATTTCACTCACATCTGTGTTTAGCCTGCTAGTTACTAAGAAACAATCTAAACATAGTTGTACAAGTTTACCAGCATGGCAATTGCAATTTTGCTATCATCAGGGAAAAAGCTTAAGAAGTATTCCGAAAATGAAGTTTAATTTCATGAGCCAGATAGCTGAATCCATACAGAATTTTGAATGTGAAGGCAGTTTTATATTTTCTGAATTTCAGGCTTTAAGTCTTTAATGTAGACATTTGAGCTCAATGCTGGAAATGAAATTAGTACTAACTGAAATTACTTCTTCTATGTGCTTCCTCTGAGCATTTTTTTAGACATGCTTTAAAGAAACAGACATGTTGAGAACTAACAGTGCAATAAACTATTCAGGAGGAAACTTTTGAGTCAGGAAAGGCTGTTACTATTTCAGTATTTCCATTGTGGTGGAAAAGGGCTATGACTGTTTATTATGCAGGCTTGCAATATATTCTAATCTACAGCACAAACAGTAATGGAAAGGTCTTGGGTTTTAGTGTGGTGCTACTGCTGTCTGTCTAATTCAGCAAAATGTTTAAATTTAGATCAACAAATTAACAAGAACAAAAAAAATACAGATTTGCTAATGGAAGTATCTATTATTTCTGGTTTTGTCCTTCCTCTGATTTTTAGGTTCTTCCTCGGTTTAATGGGAAAGGTGAAGTATTTAAAGCACAAATAATGAATGTGAGTTGGTCAGCTGATCATCGCATCATTGACGGAGCTACAATGGCCCGGTTTTCTAACTTGTGGAAATCTTACTTGGAGAACCCTGCTTCGATGCTGCTGGACCTTAAATAAAGGAAATCATGGCTAGAATATGCCTTTAAACTGTGGATTAGACTGAATAGCTAGAAAAGCTGTCTCTGCTAACATGTGCCCTTTGCTACGTGCATTATATAGTAATGTTATGTGGTTAAAAGTTCTCAACAGCTGATATCAGTCTCAGTTAGTTGTTACTTCTTTTAATTAGTATTGCTGTAATTTCTTCTACAGCAAACTGTCAAACTAAATAGGTCACAGCTTCTGAATATGGTGGTGGAATGTCTTTATTTTGCCTTTTATAGTAAGAATGATTGTCAGGCTGGTGTGACTGAGTGCCACTGCTCTACACCTGCAGTATTTATAATCTGAAGGGGAATTCTAGAGGGGCATACTCATAGTTCTTCCATTTTGGACACGTAAATTTATTTTAACAAATAATATCTGAATTCCCAAAAGGGATTATGCAAAAATCATGTACAAATAAAATGCCTTTAATGCTTCTGCCATAAGATGTTCAGAGAGCTTTTTGTTGTTTAATTGAGTAAACCTCTTAAGTCTTTTGCTAGTCCACTTTTTCCTGGCAAGTACTTGCACAGGTACTCTTTATCAAACTATAAATGAAGAGGCCATATTTATTCAAATGCTTACTGACAACACTGATTGATAACTATCAAGGCCTTAATACTCTCTAGAATATCCTGTATTTTTACAGGCTGAAAGTAGTTTCAGTCCTTAATGCTTTCCAGTTATTTTTATTTCTTACAGAAAGCATCTGTCTGTTAAAACCAAACAAGAAAGAGAAAACAAAATAAAAAAAGAAGGATCTTGTTTTATTATTTTGTCATTAGGTAAGCCTGACAGTAAGCTGATCGTGATCTACAAGCTTGCATTGTGTTATCGATACTCAGATACTAGAATTTGACAGATTTATCAGATTCAACAAAGAATGGACATTAAAAATACTGTGTGAGATGAGGACTCTTAAACTCAGATACAAGGCACATAATGAATAGGTTCAAGTTAATGCCTTTAGAACAGAAAACTGTTATGTGGCTTTAAGGTAACTTTACAGATCATGAGGATTGCACTGGTGATTTAATGGGAGATATGAAGAAAACTGTTGGATGTAAATACCTTCTAGACACATAAGTTTCACACAGACACAAGAAAAGACAGTTACATAGCCTTAAAAATGAATTTGTAATGCACAAAATGGACATTTTCTCCTTTTTTTAGATGTATCAAAAACAGGAGCATTCTCCAAAATTGTAGACCAAAGTTGTCTATTGCATTTAGCTGTGAAGATTTGAGACAGGCTGCCAGAGGTGGAATTCCTGCTATCCATGATGCTGAGACTGAATAAGAGGAAAGCTGGTAATGTAGGAGGGGGAGTGTGGAGCATCCATGTAAGGTGCTATTAATATTTCTATTGTGGTATAAGGGTCTTTATATAAAGGTCATTTCTTGCAAAGTTTGACTAATATATCATGCTTATCACCTATTTCATTTTTATCAGATTTATTTATTCCTAATAAAAAATATAAAGCCACAAAGAATTGTAGTAATATTGTTTTTATTTGTGAATTTTATGCAGGCAATCCTGTACAGGTGACTCAAACTCTTTCTTCTAGCTTTAAAGAACATACTGTGCTCAAGGCTACCAAAAGAACACAGCCTAATATCTACTTTCCTACAAGTATGTTGTTGTGGTAAGGGCTTAGGATAAAGGCTTAGGATATTTTTTAATCTGATGAGCATTGAGAAAATAAATTGAGGAAATATAAGTGTATGAAAGAAAGCAATAAAATTACTTTGAGATATTTAAGACAGAATAATTTTACTTACACAAGGAGTGGATTGAAAGCTAAAGTACTTAGTGTCTTTCTAAGTAGGTATTGGTGTTCATGTATTTAGTTTGTGGTGGACTGGAGAGGGTCAGGGGTTTTTTTGTTATAAAGTTCTGTGTGGTAGAGTTATAACCAAATTGATGTTACTTTTAAAATTTCATCTTCTTCACATTTTATACTCCAGTGCAGTTGGTTAGAACTATCCAGTTTTATGGCTTCTGCCTTAAATAGTCACCTGTGATTATTGTTGTCTCTCTTTCCATTTGATTGAAGAAAAAGATTCTGACAGACTTGTTCTCCTTTTATCTTCTCCAAGGGCTATTTGAAGAAATAGAATGTTAAATATGTTTCATGAGGAAGCATGAAAAGGGGTGAGTAATAACCCCTCTGCACATCCCAATAAAGATTATTTTTCTGTCTGGACTTTGATAATTTGCACTAAATTCTTCAGCAAGAGAATTATTCAGCATGGGCAAGAGTAATGAGTGAAATACTTACTGATGTAATACTTTTTCTAGTTTATTTAGTCAATGTTGCTGTTTAATAGCACTTTGAAGCTCAGTTACCTTGCAGAGAAGCATTACTAAAGAAAGCAGCTGTTTTTAACTCAATACTAACCTTTTTTATTTTTAATTATAATTTTTAATTCAAAACAAACTCATTGTGTAGTATAACAAGTACTCCTTTGTTCTACTTGTTCACAATTTTTAAACTTCTGTTAAAGGGAGTCTAGTTTAGGGGAGCCCAGTCACACTCTGCAAACTGGGAAGACTTTAACAGTGGTAAATGCTTGGGGGGGTTGCAAAAGTGCCTCATGTGATGCCTTCTATTCTCAGCATAGGTTAAAATTAGAACTAGACTGACATTGCATTGGAGTCTGAGTGAGGGTTTTAAATGGGTTTGGTAATACAGACAAGATTCATAATTTATCTCTGCTCTTGTCCAGAAAGCAATGAATCACAGAAAATCCTTGAACACACCAAATAATTGAGGTAAGTTGTTGTTAAACTCTTTCTGATGCTTGGAGGTGAAGTTTTTGGGAGATCTGATTACTTAGGAGTGAATTTGCAGCTGTTTTACAGCCACGTTTGGGAATTCACTTCTGAATTGTTGGCTGTGATGGCATGATTATTATGGTTTTATTTTCCTGACAAATAATAAGATCTAAGAACAAGAACTTTTTGATGGTAGTCATGTTATATCATGAAATACTCCTGAAAATAGTCATATACTTAGGCCCTTTGGTATTTCATGGTTCTAAGGCAGTACTTGTTGAATAGTACACTTTCCACAGCAAAAGAGAGTTGCCCAGAGTAAGCTTTACTGGAAATAAATATTGGTTTGACTGTATAGTATGACACTGGGTTTAGTAGTACAACTATTAACAAATGTCTCTTTTCTGCACAATTTGTATAAAAATATTTCTAGTTTTCTACCTAAAAAGGCTTGTAGTTCAAAAAGTGTCTCTAAGCAACAAGAAATTATAGATTAGTTAATCACTTGATCTCAGTAGAAATTTAACCTTGAAAAAATCATGCAGTTTGAATAGTAACCACTAACTGGAGCAAAAAAACCTCATGCATACATAGCATTACTGTTGCATATTGGGATGGGGATGAGGAAGGGTAGTTACTCTGATGACCATTGAAAGAGAAGCTAATCCTTCAAATTAGTAAATGTGATCACATTTATGTGGGGGAGGGAAAGAGGATACAGTCCTCTCTTTACAGGAAAAAAATCCAATTCCTCTGTAGGAACCCAAAGGCCAGACTGCACTGTGCCACGCTGGGGTTGCCATTTGTGTCACTTCTCAAATCCTGCCATTTTTCCCTAACAAACAGAGAACAGCTAAGAATAATAAATATTAATGTATTAGACCACATTCTTCTTTATTCAAGATTTATAATTTGATTTTTATGCTGTTTTTGCAACAGGAAGGAATCCTGACATTTTACATATTATTTGCTTACAGATTTTAACTTGATTTCAGTATAATCAGGCTTTACAAATAAGTATGTTAGCAAAAGATGTCGTAAACATAAAATAGAATGACTGACAGTTTGAACACAAAAATGGTCACTAAGCAATTGTGGCTTATCCAGGCCATACAGAATTATAACAGAAAAAATATAAAAGAAAGGATTGGTTCGAAAAGACAGACCTGCAGCAATTATTGTAGGGAAATATATGTATGAAAGGACATGAAATTCCTCTTTTGTTGTCACCTACCTGCTTGTTGGGAAGAAAATTATCCTTACTTTTTTAGTTTGAAGCATATGTAAGATATTTTTCTTACTTGCCCCTACAAGTATCAGTAAAAAGTTAGAAAGGGAACATTCCAATCATCAATGTTCAGAGTACACTGCTGCTGGCATGAAGTTTAAGCCCTGCAAGCTTATCTGAGTATCAGTGTCTTGGCTCCAGTAATGAAAATAACAATGATTTTTAGAGGTATGCACTGATTAGGATGAGTGAGTATCCTATTTTGCTGCTCTTCAGGACAATATGTATTAATTATCTCACTAAAGGATAGATAACTTTAAAAGTTTAGACTGAATTTAATTTTAAATGTGAGTTCTGACACCCAGTAGGGCTACACAAACATTCAAAGAGAAATCAGAAGAATTTAAAAGCCTTTTCCTAAAGGTAATGCATTACTAACTATAAAATACAATGTAATGAGTTAAGCTATGAAGAAAATGAATGCAAATAAAGTATACTAATTAATTTCCAAGAACAGTTCAGTTCTTATAAAGTGCAAAACTCCTGTAGCTGCAAGTATTTATATCAGGTAGGTGCCAGAATGCTGCTATCAGAATTTAACTGCCTTAGATTGCAGGTAACAGCTTAATTTCTTCCTGGGATGGGAATGAGTACTCAAATCTGCATTTAATAATTATTAAGGTCAATGCATAGCCTACCATTGGAAGGAACTGAGAGAAGCAGTTGTTCACTGATAAGAATGCAGAGACTGCAAAAAATACCATTTCTTATTATGATAAAATTTATCTAGGTGCAATTATCTATTTTTATAAAGAGAAAGCAGTCAATAAAATCCTGTCAGTTCTTTACATTAATTTAATAACATAATGAAGTGGGTATTGCAGTATTTTAGTTTTCACATCACTGTCCCCATCTGGTAACTGATACATGAGGTGGTGCATTGAGCCTGAAATTCAGTCAGATTCCTGCAACTGAATCTGAACATGTAAAGGATCATGGCTGAAACTGCAGTTTGCCTGGGAACATTCACTGCTGTGAAGACACTCTGGGAAGTGAGAATACACAAGATAAATGAAGAATTACAGAAAGAAAAGGAATTCAGGCAGAGGTCTGCAGGAAGGTAGGTGAATTGTAGATCTTTAAGTATGTGAAAAGCTAGACCATATGTTACATTTCAGAAGACTGTAATTGGTTTCTTCAAACTCATCCAGACTCTGATTCTTTAGTTGTTACTCCTGCAGGATTCCCAGTGATTAGAATTTATCTAGTGTCTATGATAAAAATATTAGTATATAGACTAAATGCCCTGAAGTCAGATACTAAAATCCTCTGCTGTGTAGATATTCTAACCAGTGAAGATTTGTTATGCTTTCTTCTCCATTGAGTTATTAACAGTTATTAGCAGGGTTGCTTGGTCAAAAAATTGCCAGCAATTTTATGAAATTTGAAGAAATTTAGCATTCTATTTTTGGAACTTCTAATTAATCAGATGTGTTTGAAATGGAACAACAAATTCAAAAGTTACTGGAGAACACAAGCAGAAAGAAAGAGAATTGTTTTGTTGTTGGAATTCTTGCTTAAGTTCCCTTTGGAAATCAAGCTAAAAGAAGCTGATTGACCTTATTTTGTTGCACTTATATATGGTGGAATGGAAGGCTTTCATTTTAGGAGACTGCTTCAAAATGTGGTTTGGAACTTAATTCCACATGACTTTATATTCTGTGGCCCTCCTGCAACATGTTGAAAGTGAATTATGTCCTCCTCCTGAATGTAAATTTGAAGAACTGTAAATAGAATTCCTATAAATTACCTCAGCTGAACATTAAGTGTTTGTCTTCTCTCCAACTGGTAGTGTATTAACATCCAGATATAATTAGTGTTATTTGACAGTAAGGCAATTGTCTCTTTTATTTCCAGCAAATAGGATAGTATTTATTGGCTGTATTCATTGTGGCACCACTGGCAGATCTTCTTTCCCTTGTAGGCTACTGCTTGTCTGGGAGGAGAGAGCTGCTTTAGCAAAGCTCAAAGAAAAAGTTATTAATGAAGGTGGAAGAGCAATTTTAAGGATAGAGGAAGAAGAATGGAAGGTAGTGTTGGTAGGAATGACTGATGCATTAGAAAACTACTATTTACAACTTTACACTTACAGTGGTACTATTTTTGTTCTATTAACTGCTCACTGTGCTTTGCTAACAGTGAATTGGGACACACTGTTGTGAGTGTAAAAGCAAGCTGGGTGTTTTTTAGTCCTGAATATAAAGCATTACTCTGTAAAAACAAAGCCCAAAAGGCTTTTCTGAATTAGAAATTATTTACACGGCAAATTATGATTTTTATTATGTAAATTCTCATTTAACATTCACACACCAGAACTACTGAAATGTATCAAGGTGAAAACCCCCCTCCGTATTTGGGTGCATGAAAATATTTCTTATTGTTTATTTTCTCTATCTAAGAGTGAAAATGAGCCTGTAGATCCCCAGAACACTGTTATTGTTGTTTCTCATGCACAGAGGTAATCTGCTGTTAATTCTGGCAGAGTGAAGGTCACCAGTGCTCTGAGCCATGCAGAAACACATAGCCAAGCTCCTAGAAAGTGATGAGAATTAGTCTGTATTGAGGCCAGTGAGAACATGACAGCCAGACCCAGCCAAACTCTGCTGGTCTGCAGGCCAGTGGTCCTTGTTCAGAACTCTTTGAATACAGACATTGTAGTTTTATTATCTCTCAGGTCTTCTGATCTCAGCTGCTCACTGTTTTTACTGACAGAACAGGAATAGAATTTAGATCTCCCTTTATGTGCAAAAATCCATTTAGAGCAGTTTCATCTTCAGTTATATTGAATTTTTTTTAAAAAAGGAAGAAAGAAAGAAACAAAAACAAGCCTGAAACTTGTCAATGACAGAAGTGCAGGTATTTAAATCCTGGAAGCCAAAAGTAGGCAGGTTAAATCTGTGATCAGAATGACAACCCACATTCGTGTTCACTTCAGGATCATGGAATCATGGAACATGCTGAGTTCACAGAGTCCAACTCCTGGCCCAGCACAGCACCATCTCCAAGAGTCACACCCTGTGCCTGAGAGCATTGTCCAAACATTTCCTGAACTCTGGCAGGGTTGGGGCTGTGACCACTTCCCTGGGGAGCCTGTTCCAGTGCCCAACCACCCGCTGGAGGAAGAACATTTTCCTAATATATTGATGTAAACCTTTATAAAATATAAACCATTTCCTAATATGTATGATATTAAAATCATATCAATTATGCTTGCTATTCTTAGCATATTTTAGAAAACAGTTCCCAGGATTCATTTTGTAACCCACATGTTACAGTATAGCTTAAGAAGAAGGACAGACTGTTAGTGTTTCAAGCAAAACTTCTGCCTCAGCCTGTACTCTTCCTGCATACTAAGTTGAATTTCTTCCGGTTCATATTTCTTGTTGTAGACATTACCTTCATGCTTATTGAAACTAATCCATCTCCAGGAATGGCAGCTTCACAGAACTAGTTTGCAGAAAATTCCTCAGTTTATTGGAAGATTTCACAGTCTTGTTGTTCTGGATCTATCCCGGAATTCAATTGAAAGTGTACCTAAAGAAATTGGTGAGCTGTGCTTTCTTTTATTTTAAGCTGCTTTTCTAAGAAAATTGGTCTTGCACAAATGTGCCATTTTTGTGCCCTTTGCTGGTCTCATAATCCTACTGGGTAGTAAGAAAACAGATTATTTAAATGGGACAGTGAGATAGAGATCTCCAAACCATAGATTCCCTTTAAACTAAAAATGGGGCTGGATGGAAGAGACATTTCTCTATGAAAGCTCCCCATGACAGAAGAAGAGCCTGTTTGCACAGCAGGGACTAGACATCATAATGCAGCTAGCAAAGTGATATTGAAAAACAGACTTCATGTTCTGAATCCACAGCATGAGTAGCCTAGTCATAATTTTTTGGATTTGGGTTTTTCCTTGAAGCACTCAACTACAGTTCAGTTCTGTACTAAAGAGTCCTGAAGTGCTACTCTTTGCAGTTTGGTGATTTTTGTTTTGTTTTGTTTTGTGAGAACACAGAGCATTTATATAACAGTAAAAGGATAAGACAAAACAAGTAATGCTGTGCCTCAAATAGAATAAACATGTACATTTTTCATTTGTGCTCTCTACAGGCCAGCTGACCAATCTCCAAGAGCTGCTTCTCAGCTACAACAGAATAAAATCTGTTCCTAAGGAAATAAGTAACTGCATCAGTCTGGAAAGACTGGAACTGGCTGTCAACAGAAGTATCTGTGATCTTCCTCCTCAGGTTTTGACACTGTTTAGTTTTGTTTAATGCATATTTTGAATTTATACAAAGCCAATTATCATTACACATTGCACTTCTGATTTCAGATTTGCTGTGATACTGTGATTGCACAGTACTACCCAGAAACACTGATGTGAACAATCTTTCTATGACTGGTCAAATTGAAGCCACATGAGAAGCACATACTTGAGTAGCTGAAGGAGCCAGTCTTTATTTTGGCCAGATAAATGACTTGGCAGTGCTGGGAGGGCAGTGATACAGTCCGTATCAATTTGTTTAGGCCGGTTATCTTCACTGATTTACCCCACTAAGAGTCTGATGCCTTAGCACAGAGAAGTTCCCTTTTGAGAGTATAAATTGGTACCATATGCTGCGACACAACTGTAAGCATGTTTACCAGAACAGCCAGCTCTGAAAAGGGGTTGTGTGATTTATACAGTTGTCTGTGCAGAGTTGAACAAGTGTTGTTCTCAAATGCTGAAAACAATTATGGGAGACTAAAGACAACTACTCGCCTACTATGGAACTTTAATTTGAACTCACCTAAATGTGAGAGACCTGCATCTGTAACTATTAGTCTCTTAGATAGAGATGACAAGTATGTAACCATATTTGCTTGTTTTAATTTATTTAAAAAGCCAGTTGTGGCAATAGTTGACAGCAGTCAGTGCCTTGCAAAATTGAGTGAGTTCAAACAGCAATAGCCAACACAGAATCTTCAAATGGAAATATACACTATTAGCCAAAATCCAGAATTTACAAAATCTATGTGGATACAGGTTGCATGGGGTAATGTAGAAAATCTGTGGTTCTGTCCTATGGAGACTGCAGCAATGTGAACACTGTGAAGCTCTGGTTATGTGCACTTGAGTGGCATTCAGTGTTTAAACAGTTGGACCAGATCTGCCATAAAACATCACTTGAACATCGCAAAAGCACGTGAAGGCACGATTCACCAAAGCACTTAGATGCTATGTTGCATTTTTAGAATGTCTTGCCAGAGTAGTAGACTTACAGCATGGAAAGTGTCAAGATTTACTCTAAAATACAGTCCATGCAATTTGATACATAAAAATCTGAATATTTGACTAATGAAAATGGCATATTGCATGGAGTATGAAATACTAAGGACAGTGCTGTCTTTAAAATTCTTTTTCTTGAGGCTTGGGGCATAGCTGCATTGTAGTCAGCAGTTAGGGCACTCACTACTGAGTGGGAGGTAAAGTCCCAAACCTACCTACCCTCCAGGCAAAACTTACAAGGTACCTTATTGTTAGGTACTATCAGCTATTGTAACTCAAAACCCTTCTGTGTTTACTGGCTTCAGAATGTGTTTTAATGTTTCTCAACGTTATTAGAGCACTGCTGTACTGCTGCAACAGCTACACAAAGTTGGATTAAATCTCCCCTTCTTTTCAGCTCAGTGATTTAAAGAAGCTTTCACACATAGATCTGTGCATGAATCAGTTTACTACCATCCCTTCAGCTCTTCTCAACATGCCAAATCTGGAATGGTTAGATATGGGGGGAAACAAACTCCAGGAGCTCCCTGATGCAATTGACAGGTAAGTAAAGCTCAAAGCTCATCTTGGTCACAATTCCACTGCATTGAAATTCTAATTAATAAATACTACTTCAATAGGTAATTTTTATGTTAACCTCACTCAAGATTTTATCAGCCCTAGTGTGATGTTTTGGATGAGCTGAAATAATCCATTCAATTAACAATAAATTCAGTATCAACTATAAGGTTAAATATTTACTGTCAATGATATTTTTGAACAGGGATTAGGTGATTATCTTGGATATGGGGCTTCCTTTGATAATTGCTACCTTATGAGTCCTTTATGTGACTGAAAAATTAATTATTTTATGGTAATAACGGATATGATCTATTTTCTAAATCTTGATTTATTGCACAAATACCTATTTTTCAGAATGGAGAACCTCCACACTTTATGGCTCCAAAGGAATGAAATAAACTCTTTGCCAGAAACCATTGGTAATATGAAAAATCTTAGTACTCTTGTTCTTAGCAACAACAAACTTAAGGATATTCCAGCTTGTATGAAGGACATGACAAATCTGAGGTAAGAAAAAGCAATAGAAATACAAATGAAAATACTAGAAAATATTTTTCAAAGCCTCTCTTGAGTTGTGTATCATAGTGATACTAAGGGAGAGGAAAAGACACTACCACAGTTGTAGAGATGGACACAATAAATCAGCATAATTACACAGATTAACAACAATTAAGGATTTAGTCAAGCAAGTGTAGTGAAACTTAGTAATAAGAAGTTAATTATGATAGCTACAGTCTCACATGAAAAAGTAAACTAAAACACATTTTCTCATTTCATAGCCCTCCCCCTACAATTGCCCTTTTATATCACTCTCTAAAGGCAAAAGCTTGCAGAAAAATACATGGCAGGCATAAAAGTGACAAAAAGTAGAATTTTGCCATTGAGAAATCAAGCATTCAGAATTTAAAAAAAAAAAAAAGATTAGGTTTAGGGACATGTCCTGTACTTGATATGAAAAATAAAAAATAATGTAAATTCTTAATTGGTAGAATTTGAACTACTCCTCAGTATACCATGACAGAAACTTTCCTGTTGTTTGCATTTTCATTTGGATTGCTGGATGTTGGCCATTTTAGAGAAACAATGCTAGTCTGCATAAATCATGCCTAACCAGTAAGACAGTTCCTGTTCTCAGCTCTTTTGGAAGCACCTCCTTAACTAAATATGTACAAACATAGGCCCAAGGATGGACCAAGAATAAAGAGAGACAGGACTGGCTCCTGCCTTGCAAAGCTGGGCGGAGGCATTTGCACTGTTCTCATCCACTCACCTGCTTGTGAAAGCTCAATACACCTGACAATGGGGTCAAAAACTGATGGAAAATTATGAGGACCACAATGTTTTTTGTCACCACAATCAGCTACTGTTAGATAGCATCTTCTTAGTTTATTTAATACTATTGATAGAGTAGTGAGTTTAGTATAACAAAAGTTTAATTTCATTTTGCTAAAAATAGTGCTTGAGAAATCTTAATTCAGTTTCAAAAGAGTTTTTTTCTCTGGACAAAACTTACTGCAAGAGTAACCTTTTCTGGTGAATTCCTAGATTTGTCAACTTCAGAGACAACCCACTGGAGCTAGAGGTAACACTCCCTCCATGTGAGAACACAGATGAGGAGGAGCAACAGGAAATGTTTGGCATTGACTTCATGCACATGTATATTCAGGAGTCACTCAAGAAAACAGGCAAGGCTTTTTTATTAATTCTGATCTCTCCACAATACAGTGAGGAAGAGAGGAATGAACTGGATAAATAAAATCTAGGATATATATAGAAATGAAACATGAATAATCCTCCTAATAAATGAGTAGCTTTTTCAAAAAAATCTGTAAACAGGCTTTTACTGAGGGCAGGGGCACTTCTAACAGGAGTTGGCACAGTAGGTCTTCACCACAAACAGCATAGGAACATACTGGAACCATGGAGCACTGGAATAAATGTGCCTGAGTTATCTATACCATGAATAACTAGAAGCTGATGACTGTCTTTTGTATTTGCGAAATAATCAGTTTACATAGTGAAGGTCTTCTAGCACCCTTTAATTCATGAAGCTCAACTTTTCCTATTTTTGGACGTTGTTCAGATGGTACTTCCAGAGGAGGATTAAGGGAGAAATGCCTATTTTCCCAACATATGTCTTTTAGCAATGAACTATCAATACCTGATAAACAGATGTTTGTCACAGCTTGCTTTCCCTGACACAAAATAAAGTCACTTAAACAAAATACCCCCCCAGTTTCATCCCACTTCTAAAACATGACAAATATTTGCTATTCATAGTTTCCAAAGTAACAGCTTAAATGTTGCAGTTAAGAGACCCAAATAAGCACTTTGGAACAGATGTTCAGGTGGCAGCTGTTTTTTGCAGAGAGCACTTCACTGCAGATATAAAATGTTCGTTGTGATCTTCATTCTGTGTTTTGTGAATGCTTAAAAAATGATTGAAATGCTCTTGATTTAGAACACTAAGCCAACTTTTTTCTTATCTATATTTCATTACAAAATTATACCACGATGACACTTTAGATGTAAGTTTTCTTCTTGACTAGATTCCTTAGCAGCACAGGCTGATGAAAGTACTTAGGTCTACTTAAGCATTTTAAGAGGAAATACAAAGCTATTCTGAACTTCAAAGTGAAAATAAAATATGTTAACTTCTCTTAGTTTAACCTATTGTCTTTCAGGAAATCTGGAAAGTTCTTCTGGTTCTCCTCCTGTCATGAATCCAAATGAATAAAGAATGTAACTGTGAATGGAAGAAAATATCAAGTACAATTCTTCACAGCGAAGAGGCTACAACAGGTTTCAAATATTCTTAGGGATTTTATATTTCCACTGATGTGAACTGGTTTGCATATTTGTAATTCCCAGTGAAACTGAAAAATATAAGACCTTTTCTAGGGTACAGGAAAGATGACAAAAGGGTTTTTTTGTAAGAAATGAATTAGCTTTTTAAAAAAGTCCAGATGAGTTTCATAGGGTTTGTTTTTTCCCCTGCCAATTCCAAATCTATTTTCTGTCATACAGTTGGCTCTGGTATCAAAGAAGGACTTGGGACAGCTGTCAACAGCACATTCTCCAAGGACACAGCAGACTCCGTGTAATAGTGTAGTGCAGCCTTGTATCCTTGTTGTTGTAAATACTCAATCCGGCCATGATCAATCAGCCGTTTACAGAGGCAGCCGATCTCCTTTCGTTCCTCAGCACTCAGTATCCTAGTTTCAGAGAAAGGAAGGAAAGAATGAACAGCTGTCAGGAAATAGTTTTGTTAATTAACATTAGTAGTTAAGCTTAGAAAAACTACTGAAATCACTCTAAGTTCATTTCAGTCAGGCAAGCATGACTGTTGAAATATTTTGAAATGTATGTTCATGAAAATTGTATTTTTAAAGTATTTCCATAAGTTTAGTAATTAAATGTTTCTGCAAAATGCGTCCATTTGAGGACCCAAAACAATTTAATGTGCCACTAGACACAGCTTTTCTGCTAGAGTCCATTGGCTAGGAAAAACAAAAATACATACCCTTGTAAAGTATCTGAACCACTTTCTGTCCTGCTGAGTGTTTGCTCATGTTCTTCTGTGTCATCAGTTTGATCTTCACTGTCTTCACTTGTAGAAGCTTTGCTTGTGGTTTCTCGCATGCCACAAGTGGCCCAACTACTCATTCTCTGAAAATAATGAAATTCCACTGGTCCCAGTCCTACTGATTTAAAGAACTCTCTGCCTACATAATGTGTCCAGTCACACTTGTGATGGCAACACAGAGCAATAACAATTCCAGCTACAGGCTTATGGTCTTCTGTGGTGCTTTCATTACCAGCAGATCTCTGAGGAGCCACCTCTGTCTGAGCAGCCCTGGAGCGTTTTGGTGCAGGCTCTTCATCTCCCCCATCACAGCAAGTGGTGTAACTTTCAACCAAGCATCTCAAAGCAAGATCTGGGAATGAACAAGTACATCCCCCCCCCCCACCAAAAAATATCCATAAACACCATGCCATTATTTATATTTATGTATCATGGTTGGGAATGTGGGAATGCTTCCCACAAAGAAAAATAAAATTATAGATCACAAATTAAGCCAAAAAGCAAGTTCAATGATAACTAAAAATTACAAACATGCTTTGAAACCATTAAAACCCTAAATGCTAAATTAATATTATGAGACCTTTTGGAGCTTCTAAGGGCTTATCCCCTGAATATTTGTTCTGCACAAGTGAATTTAAAATAGTTCGGTTAAAAAATTAGCATACTGTAAGAGTATATCGTTCCTGTAAAACACACAAGTATTTGCTCTAGAAGTTTGATATCTAGGACACCATCTATTTAATATGCACATGTACTTCTTAAATGCTTAACTGTGTCATCTTTGTCACAGTACCTATAAAGGTGTCATATTTCAGATGTCTTTCTCTATGTAGTAACCATATAACATTAAAAAAACTGTATTTGTTTAAAGTTTTCAGGACAGAAACACAATCCTGTTTGTGTTTGGGATACATATTCAGACAGCCAATAAAAATTTAGAAAGAAAAGTATTTCAAAGAAGAGGCAACTGTGCTAAAAAAGTACTCTCAAATGCATGACCCATGCCACCACACACTATTCTCCGTTCTAATCTATTAAAGCCAAAAAAGGCTTCACTTCTGCCTAAAGTATCCTTACATCTATTATCCTTTTACTATTCCACTGGAGTTGACAGATATTTAGAATTTAATTACTGTATTCACCAACAAAGGGGTTAGAGGGCAAGAACAGCTTAAAAGGACAGTTTGGAAGATCAGTCGAGAGCGTAAGGTTTAGTATCCTGACTTTCTGTAGTTCCTACATCTGTAATTCATACCTGTTGCAGCACCACACAAATGCTTCCCAATTCCTACCACTGGTAGTTTTTTCTTCTCCAAAATAGGTACCTTATCTGGAGGGGAAAAAAAAAAACAACCAACAAAACCCTCATCCAAACCACAACTACCCCAGCACCTGTATGGTTTTTTTTTTTTAAAATACAATTTCAGTGCACTTAGAAATAAATGTTTGCCACTACTAAAAATACATGGTACATGTATTTTTCATGTACATGGTACACTACTAAAAATGATTGGTACATTCAGTTATAAGCTATTCAAAGGAAAGAGTCTTTTGTTAAGACAAATTAAAAGAATAGGATGCTGAGGCTGGGAAGCATATTTAACCACTTCAGCCTTTCTACACAGCCTATGAAAGGTAAATACGACATTGATGCATCTCCTGCTGACAGGTGCCTCCACAAATTCTGCATCATTGATGGTGTATGACTTGCTTAATTCTACACATAGAACAAACAATGCAAACATGTTTATTCCTGCAAGGGCTAAAAAACTTTTAAAATGTATTTGTTTTGCTACTTCTCATCTGTAATGATGTCCCATGAGTGTATAAAAAGCAGAAAACTTTAAAACTCCATTTAATATATATGTATGCATCTATGTATATTTACACATGCCTGTATGTATATATGTGTATACACACAGCATCAACATGTCCAAGCAACCACTGAGAATAATCTTCAAATACAAGTATATTTAAGTGTGCTACATACAAAGTGCTTGGAACCCCAGTATCTGAAATTTAAAAAATAAGCCTCTATTTCAGAATGACAAAGGCCAAGAAAGAACTTACTTAAACATAAGTGCTGAATGTCTACTTGAAGTCTCTCAAATATAGAATCTCTCCTTTTATGTTTTCCATCCACCTATTTAAACAGGACAAGATCATTAAGTAGGAGTGGCCACAAATAATTATAATTTTTCTCCAGGTGTTAATGTCAGACTTTTTCCCTGTCAAGTCAAGTGACTTTCCAACATTAAACACCAGGATTTTTTTCTAATAAATTTGCTATTGGTGAAGTACGGAACATGTAACTTGTAAAATTTAAATTTATTGAGGACAAAAAATAAATACTAACAGCTTCAATGGCAATGGTTTAAAAACTATACTTTACTAATGTGACAATATCCTCTTACCTTGAATCTTGTGGTTGCCCTTTCCACAAGCAAAAACTGAACACTTTCAACATTCTGTAAGGCAACATCAACCCAATGAGACAGCTTTCCTCGCCCAGCTCCAAACTCAACAAAACACCTTCCTGGACCAAGTAAATGCAATTTTTCCATGTTACCTAAAATAGAAGCCTACAAACATCAAAAGATTATTTGTGAACCAAGCAAGTATTTACACTGTGTATTGTAATGCCTTACAGAAAAAATAATTCCTTCAACAAACTGCAGAAGACTTTTTTAAGCCTTCCTTTCAGTAAGGGATTAGGGAAAAGATGATGTGTGTACAGAGGATGTGTGTTTTGTTTTATCATATCAGATTTCCTCTGCAGGAAGCAACGGGCGCAATGCACCCAGTCACTCAAATTTGCAGCAGCACAATTTCACATTCAAACCCCTCTATAGTTATGAGTAAATCAGACCAAACCTGTTGTTTCAGGTGTTTGAAAGCAGATTCCCCATTCTTTGGGTCATTTAAGGCTTCTTGTAAAGCCTGGTGGGACAGTATTTGTTCCTTAAGATGAAGTTCCAGGCCTGTAGGCAAATGCAAAACTTTTAGGTATAGCTTTCCAGTTTCCAAGAGTTCCTAGTTTGTAACACACATTACAACTGTGATATGAACTCAATTTGTAGCACTAACAAAACAGTCTGTTGGGAGCATAAATCTATTATCGTATGTTTATAACAGAGCTGTATTGTTAACTGTAGTGATATCAGAGTGTGGAAAAAAAAGAAAAACAAAAGGAAGGGAACACAGGATTGGTGTTTCATCATTCTTTCAATCTATTTTACTTTCTGTAGTAAAATTTAGCTACTGGAAGTCTGCCTGATCATTATTTCAGATGTGTTTTATGCCACTGGTCTCATATTTTTACAGGTATCTAACCACAAAAATAACAATGAAATATTTAACCCATTCAATTAAAACCTCTTATTTTTAGTATTTAGTACTAAGCTCACCATTACTTGCTTTTTTCAACTTGATAATTAAGTTCTGCAGCTCTTCGATAGAGAGAGAAGATAGAGGAACCTTTTCAAGGAAAAAGAAAGCGACACCAATAAATATGAGACCATTCAATTTTTCTGTATCTTTATAGTCATATGACAAATTGCAACATGTAAGGACTGAACTTAAAACCAAATAATGTACTCACTTGTTTTTCTGGTATTTCTGCAACATCTTTTAAACCAGCATTAATATCTTGAACAAAGTAGACCTTTAAAAAAAATCAAAAGAAAATAAATTTGATTCAGTTAATTACCAGGAAGCAAATAGCTAAATTCTTCAGTGTTCATAAGAAGGTATGTAGCAATAGGAATCCACTGAAGTAAGATTTTCCAAGAATTTTTCTTCCTATAGTCTGATCCTGAATCCCAGCCAGAAATTACTCTTCTGACACAGTTTAACAAGATTGAACACGTTAATAAGAGTTACGCAGTCAGTGCTTACTAGTGCTTACATTTTAAGGTGTCCCAGGTATTACTAAAGATGCAGGTATTACTACTAAGGTAATACACCTTAGGTATTACCAAGGTTTCCCAGGTATTACTAATTAGGCAGAAAGGCAGGCAATAAAGAAACCATCCTCTGCTTTCTTGCAAGAGCTGTTTAAACACGTCCTGTTCACTCAGCAGCTGTCAGCCAAGGTTTCTATGTCTCACTGCCAGCCTGACTGGAGCGGGCAGTTCGCTGGAATACCTGGAGCCTCCCTGTTGGTTTTACTTTCCCAGGACAACCTCTTAACCAGCCTCTGAAATGAATGGCACTGTGAGAGCCTGTTCCCTGGGTGTGTTTCTGAGAAAAATGAATTAAACGTTTTTATTTGTAACTAAGAACTGAAAAACTGTACCAAATTACAATGAGAAGGGGCAGAGAATATGAGGGGACTGGAATGTAAGTTGCATTTCAGCAAGTACTTATCGAGCTTCCATCCTGCCTTACAGTAGTGCTTTGGTAGAACTGCTGCCCTGCAGCTCACAGCTGCTGTCAGCACAGAAATCCTCTGCAGGGCTGTAATGTTTAAGGTCTAAAATCCGAGAGGAAGTGCTGAAATTACAGTGCACTTACGGGCCTTGGCTTCTCTCTTGAGTTACATTTTTTTAAATGCTTTTGTAGTTGATCTTCATATACAGTGCTAAAAACCAAATAGAGAGAAAAGTAAGTATCATGGGAGTACTGACAAAGCACAGGAAAAGCATTTACATATACTCACTGTTTTGGATCAAGAGGGCACGGAATTCTTTTTCTGTCATTTTGTTCCTAGTTAGAAAAGTTATAGAAAACACTTCAGCATGCATTCAGCGTCCTGTTTCAAAAAAGCTGTTGATGGGCATCAGCTTCATAAAACACCTATTCAGAATAGGTGGGTTAACCGGAACAGAGAAACTGAGACGACAACTTAATACTCGACTGGATCCTAAAAGAATAAACCCCTAATGCAAGGGCAGCGCTACTGCTGGGTTGAAGCGAGTGCCCGGCACACGAAGGCTCAAGGGAAGGCACAGGCGCTGCCTCTCCCCCCCGTGCCGCCAGAGCGAGGCAGAGCCCGAGCCCGCCCGCCCGCCCGCCCTCCCGGCCGGAGAAGGGTCCCCGCACCTCCTGGTGGCCGTGCTCTCCGCAGAAGCGCCTGCCGGGCGCCGGAATCATCCTGCAGAAGCGCCTCTTCCTCAGCACGAAGTAAGCGCAGCGCCCCGGCTGCGGCTCCGGCGCCGCCATTGCCGCTCCCGACGGCCCCCGCGCCGCCATGTTGCGGCCCCTCCCCGCGGGCGGGAGCAAGATGGCGGCGGAGCGCATCTTCGACCGGGCGGTGTCGGTGCGAGTGCGCGGCTGCGGCTGCGAGGAGCGGTGAGTGCGGGCCGGCCGTGCAGGAGCCTCTTTGCGCTCCTCAGAGGGGCTGCGAGCCAGAGGCGCTTTTCTCCTGCCTGCCCTGTGCTCTGAGCGCTGCCGGGCAGAGCTCTGCGGTACCTGCGCTTTGGGGTTGCTGCGGGCATCCTCCGGTGAGGGAGGGACCGGGTCTGGCGAGGCCCGGGGCAGCCGGCGAGGGCCGGGCGGTCGCCGTGGGTGCCTCGCCAAGGGAGCGGGGCCGGCGGGGCGCCTGCAGCGGAGCGAACTCGCAGTGGCTCGGCAGAAGCGCCGCTGTGCCCGGGGCCGAGGCCACTCGAGGGCTGGGCGGCTGCCGGGCCCAGCGCGGTGTTTGGCGTCGCCCTGGCCGCAGCGTTGCCCGCGGGCCGTTCCGCCTCCCCCCGGCACACCGCGGCCTCCTCAGCGCCCTGCGGCCCAGCGACCCGCGGGTTTGAGCCACCCGTGCGAGGGTGCGCACGGCGGTGGTGTCTGGGGAAGCCAGACATTCTGTGTGTGAAGTGTCTCTTCAAAATAGCATGAATTTCGGCACTATGGGTCCTGTCTGGATGAGACAGTGTGTGCCTGACTCACCTGTGTGAGAAGCCGCGGAAAGGCTGATGTCCGTGGTGTGTGTTGTATTACAAGTGACTTTGTACTCGACAAGAAGTCATTGAAGACAAGGTAGCACTGTATAAATGATTATCAGAACTTTGAAATTAATAAATTTCAACAGGCTTTTCCAAAAGTTCTAGTTCCTGGACAAAGTTTTGAAACTTTTGCCTTGCTATTTAAAGCCTGGTGGATAACAAGCAAGCAGCAAAAATCCAGCTCTGACTGAGGAGCTGCAATGACTGAAACTTATATCTTAGTTGTAGTCATAATGTTTCTGCCTAAATTTTTATTTTTAAAATGCCATTGATTGCTGTAACGCAGCTGTGAACACATGTTATTTGGGGAATGTTTTCTTGCTTTATTACTGAGTTTCATCTTTTTGTACACAGGAGATTAAATGTTCGAGTGAATATTGAACTACTGTCAATTTCTAATCCTGTCCATAAAAAGGTTTGTAAATGAATCATATCTGTGTCGTTCATTAGGTATTACCTGAATTTCATTGTATAAACGGATAAGTAAAAAAAGAAAAAGCAAAATGTGATTTTAGTGTTTCCCATTTCACTTTATTTTTTATGTAATTTTTTGAGTAACTTAGTTGGTTTGGTATTGCGTTTTTCCACCTCTGCCTCTCCCCCAGCCTTTTTAGTCCTCTATTTTAGTTTGGCTGTTGATGGGTCTTAGCAAACTTGCATATTAAAAGTGTTTGGAGACGCTCAGAGGATCATGAGTTAGAGATTAAGAGTACCTTTAGTTCAAGGTGTGAAACTGGGAGTAAGGAAAAAAGTCTCTCAGGGAAAATAGCAATGAGACCACTACTGGAGATTTTTTAATCTCTTCTGTTGCATGTGTGATTTGTCACCGAACTGTTCTTTCCCCTGGCACGATGTTAAGGTTGGTCATGGGTTGGTTATAGCGTTGCTAAGTAAAGATTTGTTTGTAAAGCAGTACAGCAGCTTTTGGTAAGGTTTTGCTGCTGGTGGCAGTGCTAATATTACTTCCCACTGTGCAGGAGCAGTTCAGTTAGACGTGTGTACTGAGCTGCAGCCTGTGTCAGGGGGAGCCTGGAAATGCAGTTGAGTACAGCAGGGAGTGATCAGTCTAAGAGAGAACTTCCAGTGCTTGATGGGACATTAGAGCTAGCAGGCATTCTTATCCCACCCATCAATCCACCCCAGCTGGCTTGGGGTGGCATTAGTTTTAACTTGAACTGTGTGTATAAATCCCTGAGTTTGCTTATGTGTCTCCAGCTGAGAGTTTTGTTGGTGTTACTGGCACCTGAATTACTGAAACAAGTTGCAGTTGTGTGTATGTACATGTGCTGTGGTCACACTTCATTATGTTGGAACAGCTGGCATGTTTCTCCTTACTTTTGTACTTCTGCTAGGGAATATCCTTCCCACAGGGGCGAGCACTGTTACAGGGAGCAGCTGCTTGGGCCTAATGTACTGCATAAAGGTTTTCCTTGCTTTCCCACTGTAGTATTTGAAGTTGTGTTAAATGGCAATGTTTTAAACATTCTGAATTAGTTGCTACAATTCTATTGTGGTTTTGGTTAAACAGCAAAAACATTCAATACCGTTTGCAGTGCTGGTTTAAAATATTTAAAGACTCCTGGGTAGCTTATAGTATTTTAATCATATTTAAATGTACATCTTTTCAGGACTTAGCTGTTCGATTGACTGATGATACTGATCCTTTTTTCCTTTATAACCTTGTCATATCTGAGGAAGATTTTCAAAGGTAAGTGAAATTACAGTATTTTCTCTGTGAAGCATTTCTAAATGGCAAAAAAGAGCAAGGGAATATTTTTAGCTTTGAGTGGTCTATGTTAGAATTCAGGTTTTGGCATTTTTCAGTTGTGGGGTTTGGTCAGTATCGTTCTCTGACCAGCCGGTGGAGCAGCCAGGTTCCGGAGGGTGACCAGCTCAGATTACACACAGGAACGTTGGGATCCCGATGTTAAGTCCCATGCAGGGACACAGTGCCACTGTACCACAGTTCATGTTACTGCTGGTATCTTCTGTTTATCCTAATTGCTTCTTACAGACTGTTGTGTGTGTGTGAACTAGTTCAGGGAAATAATTACGAGAGGTAAGTGTGTTTGCATGAACGTGGATTCACAGACCTGAGCCTGTGTCTTAGGGGTTTCTTGCATGATTGTACTGTTGGGTCTCATTTACTTGCTCAGAATTTGAGCAAATCATTGAATTTGGATTTCAGGCATGAACAGATGAACAGTTCAGTTTTCTGCTTTCTTTGGGTATTTATTTATTTCATTTTTTGCTTTGTTTTGGTGTGGGTTTTTTTGGCGCGGGTTTGTTTGTTTGGAGTTTTTTTTGGGGGAGTGGCTTTGGTGGTTTTAAAAAGGGAGGTGTGATCAGTGTGTGGATCAAAAGGCGGAAGCAAAATAGTGTTTTGCAAGAAAGACATGCAGAAGTGTTTTGTTGTAGAGGCACAGCTTTGTGCATGCGCTGCTGGATGTTTGTGAGTTTGCTTTGTCTATGGAGAAGGGGGGCAGAGGAATGAGTGAGTAGGTGATAGAGGTGATGGCTGAGTCTCCCCTCCTTGTTCTGTGCTTGTTCCCTGTGCCCTGTCCCATAACTGCTCCAGGCTGTGCCGTGAGGATGATGCCTACTCAAAGGGCACATTTGTTACACCACAGCAACTTCTGGTTTTTAATTAGTGCAGCCCATGTGCAAGAACTCTTGTGATCAGAAGTATCCTCTGGGGATTATTAACCAAGATGTGCTCTAGGATGACCCTGCTCAAGCAGGGAGGTTGGACTAGCTGACCCATCATGGTCTCTTCCAGCCTGACCACTTCGTGATTTTGTGATATGTAGACACACTTCTGATTGAAAATAACATGCTAGTAAACTTGAATGACATGATCAGAACTGGTTCTTTCTACTAGTGTAAACAAAATATTTTATAGGAAATAAATTACAGTTCTCTGTATTGTTAACATTCTGGTTTCTGTCTGTTTATATAGTTTGAAGTCCCAACAAGGTCTCTTGGTAGACTTCTCTGCTTTCCCGCAAAAATTTATAGATCTGCTTCAGCAATGCATTCAGGAGCAGAACAAAGATATCCCAAGGTAGGTCACAAGTGTGTGCCATGTTACTCTGTGTGTACCTATTGAGTTCTTAAAGTGCTTGTCAGTCACTCAGTCTGAGAAGAGTCAGTAGAACAAGGATAATCTGACCTGCCCCTGACCTGAATATAAATTGGTGGATGTAACTGGCAAAACCAGAGTCTTGGGAGGAGAATTCTTTCTTGAGCAAAAACTGGACAGCCTTTTACATGCAAAAATATATTTTATTGGGAAATAGCTTAGGATCTACAGGTAGTGTGAGAAAAAAATATGCTAAACATTTGATTGTCTTGGTTTTTGCCTAGGTTTTTGCTGCAGTTAGTTTCTTCAGCACCTGCGCTAGATCATACACCTGTCTCTTTAAATGTAGTGGAGACCAACCCCTTCAAACACCTTACCCATCTCTCTCTAAAATTCCTGCCAGGAACTGATGCGGAAATAAAGAAATTTTTAGCCAACTGTTTGAAATGCCTTAAGGTAAAATGAAAGTTTATCATTAACTGCAACTAAACCTTGATGCTGTATGTACTTAAGCATTTTCTTCATTCTCAGTAATTCAGAAGAATGTACCAAGTTGTATGCACTGATTTATTTTTCCTTTTAGCTCAAATATGTCATTGCATGCAGCCACTTGGGTGAATGTTGTAAGATCTAAATGGTGACTGTGACCCTGGCACCGAAAGCAGTGCATTCAGGAGGCATTTGGAGTGGCAGCAGCTGAGGTGTTTCACAGTGTGCAGCTGCTGAGTGCTCTGGCTGCTGCAGCTCCCCTGCTCACAGCCTGTGCTGATGGCCAGAGCAGCTGCACGGGTGACTTGCTGCAACCTCTCAGTCTTTATTCTGCACTTGGCTGTAGGAGAGCATGATCTGCTGGTAATTGTGAGGCTTGATGGACTGCAAAGGACTAATGGCTAGAAATAGGAAATTAAAATTGGAATGTTGATGCGTTTTCATAGCATGCTAGGTTTGATTTCATGAAAAATAAAGGCCTCGTAGTATGACTGCTGTCAGTTTCATAACCTGGGATTTGTTTTTCCTACTGTGCTGTCATGTTTCTAGGCACCTAATAAGCCATTTTATTATTAATATAATAATTATTAAGATCATTAATACATTATTAATATATTTTATTATTAATATATCTATTAATATAGATTTACAGTATTTCAGTTGATTTGTTGTTTAGGTAACTTCTTTGTAAACAAGTTTTCATGATAAGATACTATTTCCTTGTAGAAGTTTGGTAAGAATTTAATTTGGAGTTTTTACATTGTGGGCTAATGCCTTTTCTTTTAAATTTACTAATTACGTCTTATTCAATATGACACTTATTTAATAAGGTGATCTTTTCACAAATACAGTGGGTGGTTGGGTGCTTAGGCAGGCTGTGCTGGTTAAATGAAAGCTAAATACTAATGGTATTTTGGGAGCTAAGGATTTGACTTGGTGCCAATTTGTACGTAGGAGGATAAAATGATGTTGGAAGAAAAGCTTAAAAAAACTGAAGAGGATCTTACCAGGCAACTGAGCTACACTCAACAGGTAACATAAATTTTTAACTTTTGTGTGTTGTGCTTTTTTGATTTGTGGAAAATGTCCCTTTTTGTAGGCTGGTTGGTTAGCCACTACCTAGCCAAGATAATGGATGTGAGAGTGCATGAAAAGACAAGAACAGTCTACTGTAGCTTTTATAGAGAGAGAGTAAAGCCTGCAGCTGAAGAGTTAAATTGAGTTCTCACACTGCTCAAGGAGAATTCTACTTTATTTTGTGCAGAGGTCTGTCTGTGTATGCACACACAGATTGAATACTAAATATATGGTCATGTGAAGATAAATGATAAATATACTTCATATATTCCATGGAAAATCATTTTATTTGGAAAAATTGTGAAACAAAGGTAAATAAATTGGAAGTCTTGGACTTTAATTACTCAACTTCTTTTTGATTTTTGCAGTCAGCATAGTAATCACTTTTGTATTTCAAGAGAATGATTTGGGTCAGATTCTACAATTATCAAGGTGACTTTTTTGACTATAATGAAACAGAACAATTCCATTAAAACTGCTATGAATTATTTTTGGAATGGAATATTTGTTTGCCTCATGTCTGCAGCTTCAGTTTGAGTTACTGGAATGCGTTTGCTGAATTGAAATGCAGAATTACAAACCAAAAAGAGGAAAAGATGCTGCTTAAGAACTTTTATTTCTTTTTTTCCCCTAATAGAGTTCTCTCTGTTACAAGGGTAGGCACCATCAGCAGGCTGTTTTTTCACTCTTAAATAGTGGTTGGGAAAAAAAATGCAATTAAAAATTAGAATTATTTTATTCACAGCGTTAAGAAAAATGCTCTTCAGCTTCTCAGTGCCTTACTTTTCCTGGTTACAAAATTAACATATTTCAGCATCTGGTGCTGAAATAGACTTTTTTTAATAGTTCCATGTCCTCTTAGTAAGAAACAGTAAAGAATCCTTCAGTATTGACTGAAATGCATACATTTTTAAACTCTGTGCTTTGTCAAACTTGAACAGAACTTGTCAGAGAAGAGCCGTGAACTTGACAAACTGAAAAATGAATGGACGTCCTACACTACAGCTCTGAGCAACAAACACTCACAGGAGCTGACAAGTGAAAAGGAAAGAGCTCTCCAGGTACAGTGGTTGGAAAGAATAAACAGGATTCTTGTATGGGAATGGTCAGATTCATTGAGTAACTGCTTCATTTCTTTGCTTCTCACAGGCACAAACTCAGTACCAACAACAGCACGAACAACAGAAAAAGGAGTTGGAAAATTTGCATCAGAAAAGTATTCAGCAGTTGCAGACCAGACTCTCAGAACTCGAGGTCATCAATAAGGACCTGACAGAGAGGAGATACAAAGGAGACTCCACAGTCAGAGAACTGAAAGCAAAGCTTTCTGGATTAGAAGATGTACGGCTTCCCAATACCCAAAATCAAGCTTCCTACTGTTAGAGCATTACCATGCTCTAACTGTAGTAAGCTTGCATAGGAAATATAGCATATTAAGTTTATTAATCTCTTCTTCATTCCGTATTATGCTTACTATTTAAATATGTCTTTTTAAATTAAAATTACAGGTTTTCTTGAAAAATAAAATTCAATTCCTTCCCAACATTAGGAATGCCAAAGAGCAAAGCAGGAGGTGCTGTCCCTGCGCCGGGAGAACACAACTCTGGATGCTGAATGTCATGAAAAAGAGAAACTCATTAATCAGCTGCAGACACGAGTTGCTGTCCTGGAACAAGAGATCAAAGACAAAGATCAGCTTGTCACCAGAACAAAAGAAGTCTTGGATGCAACACAAGAGCAAAAGGTTTCTTCATTAATTTTCTTTAAACTTGGTAGAACCTTCTTAATTGTGGTTTCCACAGAGTAGCTGCTGACCAGTTTTTATGAATACAGCAAGTCAGCTTTCAAATGTAGTTAAGATTCTAAATTGTGGCATCAAAAGTATAGTTCAGATTTAATATTGTGGTACTGGAGTTACAGTTTATGGTATTTCTGGTAAGAAAAAAAAGGATTAATGATCCTATAAAATTTGACTGAAAAACACTGACTGATTTCTTGTAAGGATAGTTCTCAAAGAATTAATGAACATTCTACTTGAAATCATAAGCGATGTCTATCACAGCTTTATTGTGTAACATTCTGTTCAAGGTGATACTGGAAGAGAGTACAGAGGAAAAGCAAAGGCATATTGAAAAACTAGAGACAACAATTAAGTCGCTGTCAGCTGAACTCCTTAAGGTTTGTTTGAACATGACAATTCCCTTGTGCAACATCTCCCTTCTTCTTAGGTGTTTATTTTTGTAATATATGGTTTGGGTTTTTTCAATAGGCTAATGAAATTATCAAGAAATTACAAGGAGATTTGAAAACTCTAATGAGTAAATTAAAATTGAAAAATACAGTAACAATTCAACAAGAAAAACTATTGGCAGAAAAAGAAGAGAAACTTCAAAAAGAGCAGAGGGAGTCACAGGAGATGGGACAATCTCTTCAGATGAAAGAGCAGGAGGTATTGATGGGTTAACCTGTGCTGGAAATGCTGTTGTATGGACTTGGTTGGGTTTTGTGGGGTTTAACTTAGTTAGAGCAATAAGGTCTTAAATCTTTCCATGCAATAGAATATACTCTTTTGCTTAGCTAACATGTTTATTTAAATGTGTAATCAACTTCCAGGTTTTTTAATGTTAACCTGATTTGTAAAGGCCTTCCATTTGTGTGGAAGAAAACTAAAATTGTTTTAAGAGAACAAAGCAATGTAATGGATGAGTCAGCACCCTATAGAAGGCATGTTCATGTGGAAATTGCTGAAGGGAACAAGAACAGGAACAGAGTGAACCTTTTTCTTCCATTAAGGACATTGTCCTGTTTAGAGTCCTTGCGCTATTTAATCACAGAAAAATAAAGGTCAGGAAGGATTCTGGCTGTCACCTTGTCGAAATCCTAGCTAAAAGTAGGCCTTCCTTTAAAAGAATTACCATATTGCTTTTGTGAAAAACTAAGTTCAAACTTTTTTAATTTTAGTACAACTTCATAAATGCTTTTTTTGTTGTTCGTAGTTAGTATAACACTAGTAGTATAACTCCTGATGGTGTTATAATTATTCTGGGCATTACAGGTTTGCAAGCTACAAGAACAGCTAGAAAGTACAATACAAAAACTCGAAGAAAGCAAGCAGTTACTGAAAACCAATGAAAATGGTAGGTTTATACAGTTTGGTATCTCCCTCTGTAAAAATGACCCAGTGATCTCACTGCTACTGAAATGGATGGAAGCAGCTTTTGGGGTTTTTGTGAAGACCTGCAATTATTGTTGTGTATGGAAAACAAGCCTCTGGCTGTTGAGGTCATGCAATAGCCAAGAGCTGCATGCTGGGAAGCCTTCCCTTGGGGCTGTGGGGTGGGGTGGGTGCTCAGAGGCCTGGACATGGGGAGGAAGCTTCAACAAATGGCTTTGCATGGGACTAGAGAGGAAAAACACCCAGTGAGTTGTCACTTTTTGTGAGGAAGGGCTACTGGCCATTTCAAACAGCTTGTAAGAGGTAGCAAATGGACTTGAGCTTTTTCTTCCTCTCTGCAGTTATCACCTGGTTGAACAAACAGCTGAGTGAAGTTCAGATGGCAAAGAAGCTGGACACCTCTGCCAGTGCCCATGGTGGTGGGAGGGCTGCTGTTTCACCTCACAGCATGGTAAGGTAGAGCTGTAAATACCAGGCTGGTGAGGTGGTCATGAGTTGCTACAATGCAGGGCCTTAAAGGAGGGGAAAAAAAAAGTGCTTTCATCTTCTTCTGGGCCTACAGTTTTGGGTGGGTGTGGTTTGGGGTTGTTAGTTTGTTTTTCAACAATGTCATACCCTGCTAGGTGGTTCTTGTCCTGGGCCTTGTAGGTGAGAATCTTCTAAGCTCTCATTTACATATAATACACAAAGCAATACAGAATTATCTTGGAAAAGATGAAGTGCAGTGTGAAGGCAAAAAAAAAAAGGCATTTTTGTGTTGAGAGGTTAACTTACTAATTCTCTTTGTAAAGGTTAAAACTCAAAAATGTACTATTTGAATACTCTTACTCGTGATTTTCAGAAACAGGAAAGTCAGGGACTTTCAGAACGCTGCCTGCAATCATTGTTGAATAACGTAACTTGCTGGTTCTCACCCTGTGTTATACAAATCTCTGCTGTCACAAAGCAGCAACAGGAACTGATGAGCTGCTTGTTCATAGTGGAAGGGCATGCTCATACAAAGAGGTCTCTTGATTTGTAGATGGATACATTTAATACTTTAATCAATTACAGGGTGTGCAGCTTTCTACTAGCTGAGTGCTCACCTCATCTAACCTTTTTAAAGTTATGTTTTCCTTAAATGTACAAAACTTGGAAAAGCGATGTTTTCTTCCCATCAGGAAGACTCACATAAGTGTTGGCTTTGTAATGGCAGTTAGTTGTTAATTGTGGAATTTTTAATCTCTACAATTACTTGAAGAATTGTGTTTCTCCTTTATGGATGTGTTTTTATTTCTTTTACAGCCTGACCGACCATCCTTTCACAGCTCGGGAATCAGTCATCCCATTTCTCCTTTCTATGCCTTCCAGAACTTTCTGGAACCGACACACAACAAAAATGGGAATTCCCAATGTCCAGTACCAAAGGCAGGCACTTTGACTCTTTTGTTTGGTTAAGAATGTGACAATACAAACTATCAAAGCACAACATTTTGACTATTTCTCAAAGTACATAAATATTTACTGTACTTACTCCTAGGCTCCTTGCTGTGAATATTATGACTGTTATTCTGTATATTCTATGTTGCAGCTAATGCTTGTCTTTAGGCTGCTTGTTCTTGCAGGCTTTGCTGCACAGCAGGGCCAGTGAGGTGTAGAAACACAAATCCCTGGGAATTTTTCTCTGGGAATGCTGTCGGGGGAGGGGACTCTCAGATCTGGAGTAACTCTTAACCTGCAGCTCTTTGTCGCTGCAGGTTCAGTTGAACTCACAGCTTTTGAAATTGAGTCGATGTTCGGATGCTCACACAGTGCCTGCAGCCGGTCACCCAGCGAATAAGGAGAAGTGAGTGTCATCTACTGCAATTTAGTATTTTCATTATTATATTTATAAAGCCCTTTGTCATTTTGGTGTGTTTGGAACCGAGTAAAATGGTTCTAGTACCAAGCCTAGTTCTGTGGTCTGCCTTTCTTTGTTACCATGCTAATGAATTTTGTGGTGGTCTGTCGAAACCAGAGGAAGAG